>NC_090940.1:642033443-643430943 GCF_040938575.1 Ambystoma mexicanum | reverse complement strand
ATGGAAGAGGTCCTCGCCCCTGTTCCTGGAGAGCAGATTGTGCAGTAGCACTATCCTGATGGGAAGGGTCGATGACAGGGATAGAAGCTCAGAGTACCAGAACTGCCTCAGCCAAGCCCACACCACAAGAATCAGTCTGCACGGGTGCTGTTCAGCAGCCGGGAGGTCTCTTGCTATGAGTGGAAATGGTGAAAAAGTGCAGAGGAATTTTCCGTCCCACAGAATGTGAGGGTGTCTCCCAGGCTGACCGGATGAAGGAATCTGCCGATTAAGGAGTCGCATTCGCTGTTTTCCTTCATGGCGTCCCCAAGCATCAAAGTCAATATCCACTTGGCTCTAGAGGAGTTCTCAATCGTGGCAGGAGCAAAGTTCCCTGCTGAGGGAATCGACCACCGAGTTGTGAATGCCCGGAAGGTGAAAAGGGTACAGAAGCATTCCCTGGGCAAGCACCCATTCCCACAGATATTGAGCCTGGGTAGAGAGGATTGCGATATTGTGCCACCTTGTTTCCAGGTGTAGAACATTGTGGTGGCATTGTCCGTGAACACTTAGACCACTTTCCCCTTGAGATGCAGCAGGAAACATTTGAGGGCCCGGAACACCACCCTGATATGATATGATAAGTCATTTATAACGCCCTGGTACACAAGTGTTTCTAGGCATGACAAGACAAGGAAGGGGATACAAAGGGAAGACAGATACAGTCCATAGTGCGCAGTAAGCCCGAAGGCAGTGCATGGGGCTACTTGTTGTGAAGGAGCCTGGTCTCCATAAGGTTCAGATTGAGGCCAGGTACCAGTTAGTGCAGCAGACAAGAACATCAGCAGGGGAAGGAGAAAGAAAGAGAGAGAGAGAGAGAGAGAGAGAGAGAGAGAGAGAGAGAGAGAGAGAGAGAGAGAGAGAGAGAGAGAGAGAGAGAGCGCAGATGGAACGTCTTGAGTTTCTTCCGGAACCTGAGGTGGTCCTGCTCAAGTTTGAGAGAGGCAGGGAGGCTGTTCCAGAGGGAGGCACCAGCCGAGGAGAGAGATCTACCCCCCACTCTCAGCCTGGAGTAGCGTCTGACCCGCAGAGAGTTTAAGTGGAACAGTGGAGGGCTCGAGAAGGAAAATGCTTAGGAAGAGAACGTTGGATGTAGTGTGGTCCCCAGCCCCAGAAAACCATTTAGTCCATGCAGAAGAGAAGGTCTTGAACTTGATCCTTGCAGCCACCGGGAGCCACTGGAGAGATTTCAAGGCTGGAGAGATATGATCCCTGGGTTGAGGCCATGGATAAGTCTGCAGTCCTGTTCTGGATTAGTTGGAGAGGGCGAAGAGTAGAGGCAGGCAGATTTAGAAAGATGCTGTTGCAGTAGTCTAGCCTTGAGAGAACCAGGGCTATGGAAAAGTGGGCTTCTGGGGGGAGGAGAGGAAAGGAAGAATACCTCTGAGGAGGTGCAGCTGGTATTTGGACTTCTTAGAGACATCCATGATGTGAGGAGAGAAGGAGAGGGTAGAGTCGAAGATGACACCAGCGTTTTTTGCCTTGTTGGAATGTGCAGGTAGTGGGCGCAATGAGGGCAGCCAGAGTGAACAAGGGAAAGCGGGAGCAGCGGTCCTAAGAAGAACAATCTCAGTCCTTGTAGCGTTCAGGCAAAGATCATTAGAAGCACACCATTCCTGAATTGCAGATAGACAATCAGGAATGAGTGAGAGAGGAGAGGAGGCTGAGGGGAGCCTGAAGGAGACCCGAGTGTCCTCTGCATAACACTGAAGGTTAGGAGAGAAGGTAGAGATGAGATGAGCCAGAGGTGCCAGGTAAAGGGTGAAGAGCCCGGGTGAGAGGCTAGAGCCCTGGGGAACACCACATGTGGAGAGAGAGTTGGTAGAGAGAAAGGACCCCAGCTGGACCTGGGAGGGTCAATCAGAGAGGAAGTAAGTCAGCCAGTCTAGGGCCTGATCCTTGATGCCCAGGTTGTGACAGAGACAATTGATCAGGATGGCATGGTTGACTGTGTCGAAAGCAGATGAAAGATCAAGGAGGATGAGAACAGAAGGAAGGCTAGAGTCGAGATTTGAGAGCAGGTCTTCATGCACGGAAACCTTTCATGAGAGCAGTTTCCGTGCTTCTGACTGCTCTAAATCCAGACTGATGGTCATGCAGGCAACCAACATATTTGGTGTAAAGAGTAAGCCGGGAGTTGGCCAGCTTTCCCAGGAGTTTGCCCAGGAAAGCAATGATGGAGTGCGGTAGTTTGCCGGAGAGGAAGGATCGGCAGAAGGCTTCTTCACAAGTTGGTGCACAAGGGAGTTCTTTAGGCAGAGGGGAAAGTTCCTGTGGCAAAAGAGTGGAGTGAGCTTCAGAACGTTGATGTGGAGTGATTTATTTTCCTCTGGGTGTGCAGACTGGCGTTGTGGGCTCCCAACCTTCCATGGATTCTCCTCTTTCTACAGTTGCTTGATGGCATGGGAGTTTGACAGGTGCTGCACCTGTGGGAGGGGCAGAATTGCTCCACCAGGGCAGTGCTGCATGGTAAGAACTGGTGAGAGTTGCTCTGTTCACTGGTTTAAATGCAGTGCAGAGGTCTAGAAGTATAAGGACGACTCTCTATTGGTGTCTGAGTGTTTTTTAGCCCATCCCAAGTGACACAGCCTTTCTGTGGGTGGAATCTTACCTGTGCCTCCTGCAAGATGTGGTCCGCTTCAGTAAACGCCGGGAGTTGTGTGCATGCTGCCACGTCTATGGGTATACATCAACAAAGACGCCCTTAATGTCAGAAGCCAGAGCAAATCTGTCTCCGTGCAGCTGGCAGGGCACCCACCAATCTCTTTCAAAAGGGAAGGGGAGTTGTGGGTCTTCACAAATGAATCCTAGTGTTTGAATCTTCCTTGGACACACCTGGACAAATCAGGAAAAAGTTCCGGAACTTCAGGGAGGAAATATAGTAAAGCCATCTTCAATGGGGAACATGCTTATTGAAGGGCAAGGGAAAGAAATGATATTTATAACACCCTAAGCGCAGACCGGGGATGGAACCTGTGGTGCTCCATGGCGTCTGGCTTCCAAGGCAAGCACGTTGCCCCTGAGCTATCCTTCCGGGATATGTAGCAAAGTCGCGGGGCCAGCTCTAAAACATGTCATAATTATTCAGGTCGGAGCAGGTAAATATTAATCTGCCTGCGACAGAGATCGGTATGCAAACTGCAGGTCGCAGCGGGGTTTCTGCACTTGGACGAGTCTGCTTTATATCCTTCTAAGGGGCGGCGTCTGAAAAGCATATTTTCTATTCAGTCGTATACTAAATTGCTGGCCAAGGTCGCATGGAGGTTTTTTCTGTAAATCAGCAACGTTTTTAGATCAAAAACACTTTCTAAAAGCAACACAAACTCACTTCTCTACATTTCTGTCCCTGGCCCCTATTCTCCTTCATTTATGATCAGCACTACTCATAATAATAATTTTGCATTTATATAGCGCTACGACCCCTCAGGCATCTGAGCGCTGCTTATTATTAGCCACGGTGTGTGGTGCTCATTTATCGACCTTGGAAGGATGAACGGCTGAGTCGGCAGGCTCTGCACGGACGTCAAAGCGAGCGTTCTACTCGCTGTGCCGCTTGACCGGCTGAAATGATCAGGAAATTGGAGCAAAATGGTGGGGAAAGCAAGTTACATCTACAAGAGACACTTTGAGTTTCATTTGAAAAATAACAATTTCTGGATCAAAGTATTATTTGCAGCAGCAGCATTTTCCTAATGTCACATTTAGCTTCCTGTCTTGGGCTAGGTTACCATAAAAGTATTTTACAGTAGCTACTTATCTAAAGTTTGGCTAAACCTAGATGGTTTATTGATAAACAAAAACAAAGCGTGGGCATACCCTTCCCTCTCAGGGTAGCCACTGTGAAAATGGCCGCCAGGGGGCGACATTTCCCTAAAAATGCACCCATTAGACAATGAAACACTTTCCTCCAATATTCCAGGATTGGAGGTAATGATCTCGGCCCTACACAATGGGGGCCGTTGCTCCAGACACCCTTGACCTAAAAAAGGCATCATAAAAATCTTGCACTATCATAAGGCGGGGGAGGGCGCGGGCCCACATCGCATACCTTTAATCCTTCTGAGGTGAAGAAAACCAGACCATTACTGTGTGGTTTTTTCCAAAAAAGGGACGAGTGTGTGAAAAAGGTTGATTAAACGAGAGCCATTGTGTTGGGTAATATTGATATGATATGATAGGTTATTTATAGCGCGCTTAATACCCAGAGATTTCTAGGCGGGACCGGGGATCGTGGTGCTCTGTGTCGTCTTGCTTCCAAGGCGAGCGCGTTGCCGCTGAGCTATCCTCCAGAGATCATACATTGGGAACATGACAGCAATATGGCAGCCATTTTGTACACATGAGACATCTTTTATTGCGATGGAGATTGTGGCCAGTGGATAGAGATGAGGTAGAGTCAGCCTCTGTATTTATTATTTACCGGATGTACAAAGGATGGGTGGATTGGATGTGTTTTAAAATTAAGCAGCTGCCAGGAGTGTGGGTGTGTGGTCTCTTTTGGTTCCTCTTAAGCACCAACGAAGCAGCCAATATAACAATGGTCTTGTTATGAAGCGGGTAGTGCTGTGGTAGGGTTGGTTGCATTTCAGGCTTACCAAACATAGCCTTTCACCCCTCTGAGTTAACACAGGGGGAACAGTTATCTTGGGCTATATTAACAATTGTGATGTAAATGCCCAGGAGACTATTCCGGTTGTGGTGTTTTTCACAAGTACTGAACACAAGTGACTTCTTGTTGTAACTGTGTCGTTGGGGGGTTATGGTGTCTGCTGATACTGCAATGGCCTGCTGGATTGCGAACACCGGTAGCCAAAGCTCTCATCCCCCAGAAAATACTAGAATGAGCAGCATTGTGTTTGGTAATGTTAATAACTTCATTTGGAAAATGCCCTGCTTGGGAATAGTTCAGTTCAATTGCAAAATACATTGAAAGCTTCGGAGTCCAACTCATTACCAAAATGAAGACATATTTTGGTCCAACTCACCTTCAACTAAATAGGGATTTAAACAATCTATTGAGATGTAACAGGACTGACAGTTGTGGTGTCAACAGAAATTAGCATATCAAGATTACCATATCAAGGTGACTTCTGAAAAAAAAAGTTGGGGTACTCCGCCAACGCACCACTTGAGCCCTGCGTCCAAGGGGATTGCATTGCCCCTGAGCTATCCTCCCGACCACGCCCTGCACCTGCCATTAGCACGTGGCAGGTGCAGGGCGCGAAAGGGGCACCGTAGACACAAATGAAGCAGACAGGACTGTGTCAACGTGTGGCTCATTGACACGCTGTCAAGGGATCAGGGAACACAATCGCACACTTATGGCGAGAGCTGAGGAATGGGCCCATGGGCAATGGGTGAAGAGTACACACCAGTGCCCCCTGACTGAGGCCTGTGTCAGGGCAAGACAACCTAGAGGGGACAGCAGAGCAGGGATGTCAGCCTTGCAGCAGCCGCCGAGCTCAGCCAAGCAGGAACCAGAGGTCTCCTGCCAGTTCCAGCCCATCTTGCCTCCATCCTACAGGGGTTCTCTCTCTATGCCTTTGGACCCACAGCCATGCACGCCAGACACAATACCCACTGTATACACTATAATGTCCCTCCTAGCATGAACAATGAAAAGCAACACACGTTTCTCACGAATAATCGTTTTGTTGGCAAAATAAGGTTCTGAACATTACCACCAACACTAAGGGCCTGATTTGCAGAAGTTTTTAAGAGTCGTGCAATCCCATTGGAAAACGCTCTGTGAATCAGGCCTGGCGTGTACCCGTCAAGTCTTATTAAATGGCATAGTGAGCCCTGCTCAGCATTAAATAGAAACACATGAAGAAAAAATAAACTCTACCTGAGCCAATAATCACACATTAAATGATGCTCTCTCTTTGAGAACGAAGTGATAGGTATTGCGAGACATTTCTGCAAGTCAAAAAAACTGCTATATTCAAAGGGTTGAATGTTAATTTTGTTTTAGCTTACAATCCTGATAATTATGGTGGCAAATCACTTTTGGGGGTACCGACCGACTGCTCAAATATCATATATACCAGTGGAATGACCAATGCCAGAAAGTGACCCTTTGTGCAGCCGGCGTCTGGTTAGGACCTTGGAGCCAGGGAAATAAGGTTTTCTTTCCTGGAGCTGCCTGCAGCCAGACTCACCAAAAACCGTCTCCCAAGAGCAGCACTCCCACCAAGTCAGATCCCCAGCGAAGACAGTCAGCAGGTGGAAAGCCGGCCAGGAAAGACCGTCATGCCTGCCGACAGCCATTTCAACCTTCCCTCTGGAACAGCCTCTCTTGGGAATGTTCCAGAACACTGCCCCGAGGACACCTGACCTCCACATAACATAGTCCCCCATCTCCTGCTCGCATGGCCTTTCCAGTATTTCTCTCTTGCCACGAATTCATATTTGTTCTGATAAATTAATTTATTTATTTACTGTTTGCTTGTTAGGCGCTTATACAGCAAGTAAAATACTGTTTCAAAGTAATGAGAAATAAGTTGAAATCAGAAGGAACTTGTCCTTGGACACTGGAGGAGGCAATGGTACATTTACATAGACTTCCTTAACCTGAGGCAACAGGCAATGAAGTGTTTTGGTGGCTTTGCGTCAAGCCGCTCCATGCAGCTTTTCTGCCACTTTAAAATGCCTCTATTTCAGAGCTGTATTCTCTGCCAAAAAACGAACCCCTCAATCTCATTGGCTGTGTTAGTATGTGTTAGTATGTAACACCCAAGGTCCATATGGAACCTTTCAACATCTGCCTTCTTTTGCACAGGCCACCGCCACCACGACTGTGCACGTCACTTCCTTAAGCAAGTAATGACCTGCCTTCTGGGAGCAGCTTCCTTATCTGAGTGATGTGGCAAATTCACTGTGCATTGCGTATTGATCACCCCGGATCGCCACAGGCATGAGAGCCCTAAATTGCAACTGCGCGTGGTGCATGCACTCCCGCGAAGATGCAGGCCTCAAACTTCCTGACGGGCGTGCCTGATTTGTTCACACCTTCGTGCCTTATACAATCTGTGCATTGTCAGGGTGCAGAGGTAAGGCTCGGACACGATGGTGGCATATTTCTGGGCAGACATTTTTATTGTTCAAGAAAGGGTTGGAAAAATGCCTCGTTACCCCTAAAACTAAGAGGGGTTTCCCTGCCTCAAAGAAAACAATTGAAATTGTCAGGTTGTACAAAACTAAAAAGTATGCCACTGTCCTGCCTCAAAAGCCTACCTCTCTCCCTAACACTAATATCTTAAACCAACTTTGCAACGATGGTCTCTTCCCAAAGTAAAGTGTTTATTATAGTTCCAACCAATAGAAAAGTTCTACGTTTCTCGGGTAATCAAAAATGGTTGAAATAAACACATGTTCACAAATACTAGCGTCGTAATCCTTTCCCCTAGAGACCTTCTTGTTCTACTTTTTTCCTTTTTGGGGCTTTCAAACCTGTATTTTCTCAGACAAATGTCACTGGGTAATTCACAAGAACATTCTTCTTGAATTCCCAGTGCTTTATCCCAACAACTTGGCACTCAACTCTTTACCAAGAGTAGAATTCCCTTTAATGAATTATTCTTCATCAAAATCACATTTTGGGTGCGGGTCCCAGACTCGCAATATTCTGTGTGGCCTGGTTCACTCTCCTGCCAAGCAATTGTCCTCTAATGGACTGTCTCTCTTTGGGTGCGGGTCCCGGACTCGCAGTATTCTGAACGGCTTTGTTTGCTCTCCTGCCAAGCAATTCTAAGGTATTAAAGAGGCCTGATCAGTTTTGTTCCATTTGAGTTTTTGGGGTTCTGCATTCCTTACATTGTCAGTAACACAGGAGGTGATGGAGGAGTTGTTTGGTATGAACTGTCTATAATATTGTACTAAGCCAAGAAAGGCTCTTAGGTCCTGTTTAGTTTTTGGTACCAGTGTTTCCTGTACGGCTCTAACATTTTCGGTTTGGGGTTTTAGAAGCCCATTGTCAACAAAAAAAAATACTTGTTGGCAGATTGAGCCAGGTGGCATTTTTCTGGGTTAGCGGTAAGACCGGCTTTCCTCATGGCACTGGTAACCTCATAGAGGTGCATCAAGTGGTCCTTCCAAGTTCTACTATTAATAGCTATGGCATCCAAGTAGGCCCAGCAAAATGCAGAGAATGGCTGGAGAACTCGATCCATTAATCTGTGAAAGGTTGTGGGCGCTCTGTGGAGACCAAATGGTAGAACTTTAATCTTAAATGGTCAGAAAGGAGTGGAGAAAGCTGTCTTTTTCCTGTCTGCTGCATTCCCTGTTATCTGCCAATAGCCCTTAGTTAGATTAATCGTGGAGAAAAAACAGCAGATCCCAGTCGATCAATTAAGTTGTCTATGCTGGGCATAGTATACTTGTCGAACTGGGATGATGCATTTAACTTCCTTAAGTCAATACAAAATCTCCACATCTGATCCGGTTTTGCTAGTAGGACTATTGGTGAAGACCAGGGGCTCTGTGATGGTTCTATTATATCAGAAGTAAGCATTCTCTCCACTTCCTGTTGGACTATTTCACTATGGTAAATAAATTACGTGAAGATTAAGGCTGATTTAATTTTTAATCAGAGGTTAGACAATAAAAAAAGAAAAAGGTTTTTTCAAATGATTTGTCAGTTAATATTCACTGGATCTTAAAAGGAAAACAATATATATAACGATAATACAGAGATGTTGATATCTTCTATAGGTTGCACCACACAATTAAGTTAAAACTCCACTAATTGTTGGTGTGCTCTTGTTGTGATTTTATCCTCAAATAGCAATAGATTCATGAAAAACCTTCAAAAATTAACCAAGTTCTAAATAGAGTTCCATCCATGTCTAGGACTATGTCCTTGAAAATCCTTGTAGGTGAACTTCGTTCTGTATAGGGTATCATCCTTGTCTAGGACTGTGTCCATGTAAATCCTTGAGAGTAAACCTCGAAACGTGTTTCCCCGCTCTAAGGTTTGTGCGGTTCTTCAGGAGGTAATGTAAATGGTGTTGTCCGTGTTTAAAGAGATTTGAAAGGTCTGGCTTGTTTATCCAAGTTAGAGATTGTTTGTAGGTCCTGTTTAGCAAAAAAAGCTGATAAATCCTTTGGTGAAGGGCTGATAAAAATCCTTTGGTAAAGGGCCACTTTGGCAAATGAAAAGTCTTCTTATTGTATATGGTGTTTAGATAAGAAGGACTGTCCTAGAAAACAAGACAGTGTGTTGTTGATTGTTGTAAATTGGTTACAGACTATATTTGTTAGAGTTTGTGGAGCTAATGGTAAGTAGAAAAGTTAAAAAAATTGAAGACATACTCACATAGGGTAACAGCAGGGAGGTTAATGAATGTCAGATGTTTCATGAAAATAAGATAGGGTTCTGCCCGCTTGGTATTAATGGTACATTTTCAAAATAAATAAGGTAGTTTCAAAGAAAGAGGTCTGTAACTGTAAGATGGAAACATAGTAAGTAGTTTTTGTGGTGAAGGCTTACTGTGATAGAGAAAAGTTTCCAAGGTTGCGCATTAATAACTACGTAGGTTCCAAAAATAATGAGATTAATCTTAATTGAGCAATAGTGAGAAGCGTTGTGTGCCCCAATCAATGGTCTGGTTGCCATGTTGATGGGACGGACACAGCCGCTTTAAATAGCAGGCGATGACATCATCACGTATGGCCATAGCGTGATGATGTCATAACGTGTTGGCGTGTATCTGCCATGGTGAAACAGTAAATAAGTAATAGGAGTGTATGGTATGGTAATAGGAGTAATAAAATTGTGTTGAGTTTTTCTAAGCTCTAGATAGACATCAAAGAATGCTGATGAACCATGTGTTGTATATTGCAACAAGATTAAAGTCCCTATTCAAAACGGCAAGGTGAAAAATGTTAGGTGAGTAAGTGCCAATATATGGCTGAGTGGCGTGAGTCAGCCATGTTGAAAAAAGTATAAAGGTCATAGGAAAAGGCAATGTCGCCTTTCCTTGGGTCAAGATAGACATCAAAGAATGAGGATGAACCATATTTTGTATATTGCAACAGAATATAAGACCCGATTCGAAACGGCAAGGTGAAAGATGTTAGGTGGGTAAATATGATATGATATGATAGTTTATTTATATAGCGCCTATACACAATGTGTTTCAAAGCGCTTCAAGGCAAGGGAGGGAACAAGGGAAAATACAATGACATTCTTACAGGCCGTGAACAGTAAGGATGTGAAATTAACTATCGTACTCGGCCTGACAACATTTCAGATAGTGCAAGAGCTCAGACATAGATAAGGAAGGGAGAGGGGGAGTGGAAAGGAAATGGAAACATACAGGCGACTACCATACTAGGCCTGCCGACATTTATGGTAGAGCCGGAGGAAAACAAAAGGTGAGGGAGAGGGGTGCAGAAAGGGAGGGGAGGAACAAAACAAGCGACTATCATGCTAGGCCTGACGACATTTCAGATAGTGCTGGAGGCGTGGTGGGGAGGAAAAAAACAGTAATGGAGGGGGTGAAGACAGACGAGGTTGCTATCAAACTAGGTCCAGGGACAATTCTGATAGAGTAAGTGCATAGAAGAAAGTAAGAGGAGGAGATAGGAAAAGGAAGAAGGGAAAGGAGGAGAAAACAGAGCGTTAGTAGTCAAAAGAGTGGAGAAGCAAGAGAAGAGAGTGAATACAATTGCAGAAGTCAGTAGTAACACATAATTTTGCAAGCCATGATACAAGATGAAGATGGGAACAGCATGATTCAGGGCCACCCCATGAGTACAAGATGCAAAGGAAGTCCTGCACGAGAGTTGAAAAAGGGTGACGCACCGTGAATGAATGAAGTCCATAAAAGTCAAACCCAGCATTGGCCACAAGACGGTGATGGTGAAACCAGAATTTATCAGGACAGACTCCTGCAGAAGTAGGCTTGAGCGGTATGAGGGGGGAGCAGTGTAGAAGAATCAAGCAAAACAGTCAACACTTGTGTGCGAGAATGGTGGGGGCACAAGAGAACATCACAGGGGCACCAGAGGGGGTGGGGATGGCCTGTGGGGACAGAGGGAGTAACACATGTTGGTGCATGCTTACCTGCTGTCTCAGCAGGGGGTTGGGCCCTGGGTCCTCCTGGTCCAAACAGGTCCAAACAGAAATTGCTTAGGACGCCCGGGCAAGAGACACCCTTGATCTAATAGTTAAGAGCAGGAAGGAAGAGGCAGAGCTAAGAAGGTGGGTGGTGCTTAGGCCAGGTGACCTAGATCCACTTGCACCTGCTCCCCATCTGCAAAGGAAAAGAGGCTGGAGGGATCCTTAAGTAGGGAAAAAGAGTAGCAAGCAGGAAGACACCAGGTGGGTGGTGCTTGCTAAGTGGTGAAAAAGAGCGGCAGGCAGGAAGACACCAGGTGGGCGGGGCTTGCTAAGTGGTGAAAAAGAGCGGCAAGCAGGAAGGCACCAGGTGGGCGGGGCTTAGGCCAGTTGACCTAGATCCACTTGCACCTGCTCCCCATTTGCAAAGGAAAAGAGGCTGGAGGGCTCCTTAAGTAGGGAAAAAGAGCGGCAAACAGGAAGGCACCAGGTGGGCGGGGCTTGCTAAGTGGTGAAAAAGAGCGGCATACAGGAAGGCACCAGGTGGGCGGGGCTTGCTAAGTGGTGAAAAAGAGCGGCAGGCAGGAAGACACCAGGTGGGCGGTGCTTGCTAAGTGGTGAAAAAGAGCGGCAGGCAGGAAGACACCAGGTGGGCGGTGCTTGCTAAGTGGTGAAAAAGAGCGGCAGGCAGGAAGACACCAGGTGGGCGGGACCTAGGCCAGGTGACCTAGATCTGGAGGGCTCCTTAAGTAGGGAAAAAGAGCGGCAAACAGGAAGGCAACAGGTGGGCGGGGCTTGCTAAGTGGTGAAAAAGAGCGGCATACAGGAAGGCACCAGGTGGGCAGGGCTTGCTAAGTGGTGAAAAAGAGCGGCAGGCAGGAAGACACCAGGTGGGCGGTGCTTGCTAAGTGGTGAAAAAGAGCAGCAGGCAGGAAGACACCAGGTGGGCGGGACCTAGGGCAGGTGACCTAGATCCACTTGCATCTGCTCCCCATTTGCAAAGGAAAAGAGGCTGGAGGGTTCCTTAAGTAGGGAAAAAGAGCGGCAAGCAGGACGGCACCAGGTGGGTGGGGCTTGCTAAGTGGTGAAAAGCAGTGGCAGGCAGGAAGGCACTAGGTGGGCGGGGCTTGCTAAGTGGTGAAAAAGAGCGGCATACAGGAAGGCACCAGGTGGGCGGGGCTTGCTAAGTGGTGAAAAAGAGCGGCAGGCAGGAAGACACCAGGTGGGCGGTGCTTGCTAAGTGGTAAAAAAAGAGCGGCAGGCAGGAAGACACCAGGTGGGCGGGGCTTGCTAAGTGGTGAAAAAGAGCGGCAGGCAGGAAGGCACCAGGTGGGCGGGACCTAGGCCAGGTGACCTAGATCCACTTGCATCTTTTCCCCATTTGCAAAGGAAAAGAGGCTGGAGGTCTCCTTAAGTAGGGAAAAGGTGCGGCAAGCAGGAAAACACCAGGTGGGCGGGGCTTGCTAAGTGGTGAAAATGAGCGGCAGGAAGGAAGACACCAGGTGGGCGGGGCTTGCTAAGTGGTGAAAATGAGAGGCAGGCAGGAAGACACCAGGTGGGCGGGACCTAGGCCAGGTGACCTAGATCTGGAGGGCTCCTTAAGTAGGGAAAAAGAGCGGCAAACAGGAAGGCACCAAGTGGGCGGGGCTTGCTAAGTGGTGAAAAAGAGCGGCATACAGGAAGGCACCAGGTGGGCAGGGCTTGCTAAGTGGTGAAAAAGAGCAGCAGGCAGGAAGACACCAGGTGGGCGGTGCTTGCTAAGTGGTGAAAAAGAGCGGCAGGCAGGAAGACACCAGGTGGGCGGGACCTAGGGCAGGTGACCTAGATCCACTTGCATCTGCTCCCCATTTGCAAAGGAAAAGAGGCTGGAGGGCTCCTTAAGTAGGGAAAAAGAGCGGCAAGCAGGACGGCACCAGGTGGGCGGGGCTTGCTAAGTGGTGAAAAGCAGTGGCAGGCAGGAAGGCACTAGGTGGGCGGGGCTTGCTAAGTGGTGAAAAAGAGCGGCATACAGGAAGGCACCAGGTGGGCGGGGCTTGCTAAGTGGTGAAAAAGAGCGGCAGGCAGGAAGACACCAGGTGGGCGGTGCTTGCTAAGTGGTAAAAAAAGAGCGGCAGGCAGGAAGACACCAGGTGGGCGGGGCTTGCTAAGTGGTGAAAAAGAGCGGCAGGCAGGAAGGCACCAGGTGGGCGGGACCTAGGCCAGGTGACCTAGATCCACTTGCATCTTTTCCCCATTTGCAAAGGAAAAGAGGCTGGAGGTCTCCTTAAGTAGGGAAAAGGTGCGGCAAGCAGGAAAACACCAGGT
The DNA here is from genome assembly GCF_040938575.1 of Ambystoma mexicanum. Lineage (NCBI taxonomy): Eukaryota > Metazoa > Chordata > Amphibia > Caudata > Ambystomatidae > Ambystoma > Ambystoma mexicanum. Next base: position 643,417,538 of record NC_090940.1, on the reverse strand, counting down.
GGGCGGGGCTTGCTAAGTGGTGAAAATGAGCGGCAGGCAGGAAGACACCAGGTGGGCGGGGCTTGCTAAGTGGTGAAAATGAGAGGCAGGCAGGAAGACACCAGGTGGGCGGGGCTTGCTAAGTGGTGAAAATGAGCGGCAGGCAGGAAGGTACCAGGTGGGTGGGGCTTAGGCCAGGTGACCTAGATCCACTTGCACCTGCTCCCCATCTGCAAATACCAATATATGGTTGAGTAGTATGAATCCACCATGTTGAAACATTGTAAAAATCCGAGGAGAAGGCAGTGTCGTGTTTTCTAAAGTCAAGATGAACATCAGAGAATGATAATGTACCTTATGTTGTAAATAACAACTAATTATAATCCCCTATTGGACGCGACAAAGTGAAGAAGGATAAGTAAGTTTATACCAATATGTGGTTGAGTAACTGCCTCTCTAAACTGTCTAGATGTGCTGTCTCTGACCGTTTAAGGTTTGGAAAGACTCCTTAAGGGTTAAAAGTTGATGCCAATTATTAGTGTCTAGAAGACTTTTCAGATGAGAATGACAATTTGTCTGTCTTGATAGGAATATATTTAAGAAGAAATGAGATTAATCGGTCAAACTGCTAATGTGTGCAGATGGCTCCTATGTGGTTCAAAAGTATTCTGTTGACATTTCAAATGAAAAGGACAAACTGATAGGCTTGATGAGACTTATAATTGAAAGGAGATGAGATTTGTAGGTCTTGGTGTAAATGGATGTGTTTGACTCCTATGTGTTTCGAAGGTGTATATCGTATCAAATGGGCGGACCAAAAGCAATGGAGATACAAAGGATCTCCATGATGTGTAACGATGTAGTTAGATTAAACTAGGGCAAGTCATGAATATATCCATGGGTATCAAAGTAATTCAATTGTGGAAAAAAGGGGAGAGGGTCTCAGTTCACTGTCCATGGGGCAAAGGGGTGCTGCTGTAAAAGAGATTGAGGTACTACTCCTAAAGACGAATTATTGACGTTAAGGAAAATCTTTAAAGTGAAATCTTAGTGTAGAAAGTGGAACAGTTCTTGATCTGAGTTTAAACCAGAGTGACAAGTATCCATGATACAGATCCAACAAACTTCTTTTTTCCTCAGTAGCAATTCAGTGTTGCCTCCTCTAGGCAGGGAGCTGATCTTTTTGATGCCAAAGAATCTAAGGTTGATGATTTCTTCAGGCTTGTGTTCGGCCAAAAAATGTGTTGCCAAGGGTGATTTCAAGTCTTGATTTTTTATGGCGCTTAGATGTTCTCCAATCCTGATCCTCAATTCACGTATTGTGCTCCCAATGTATGTATGGTCTGTCACAAATACATCCAATCCCATATATCACATACTTGCTTTTGCAATTGATAAGTTGTTGGATACGATGGATACGATAGATGGTACCATTTGGTTTCAGAATAATGAGTTTGGCGTTGTCTGAGTATTTGCATAGTGAGCAGTCTTCACATTTATGATGCCCTTTAAGTGGTGGTTGTGGCCACATTGTGCCTGATGTGTCGTTAGTTGATTTTTGCTCTGTTTTTACAAAATGTAATGGACTGATTTGATTTTTATATTTGGAGCTTTTCTAACAGTTATCATTGGTTGATCATCCAATATTTCACGTAGATCAGAATCGGTTTGTAGAATGTTCCAATTTCTTAATAGAATGTTCCTAATGGTTTTGTTGTCAGAGCTCTAAGTTGTGATGAAATTGTTTTTTTGTTCCGATGGTTTAATTTTGTTTTTTTGTTTTGTACGTAAAAGAGCCGCTCTGGGTCTGTTGAATGTTTACTTGTAACTTTTATTGACTAGTTTCTCACTGTAGCCTCTGTCTATGAAGTTACTGATGGTGGTTGAGACGTGTTTAGTGAATTCCGAATTGTCAGTGCAGTTTCTTTCACTAAGGTCAGCCTCTGAGAGACTCTTTTGGATGCAGCCTTCATAATGTTTCATTTATATACAAAAACAACAGGCGCCAATCACTGCCCAATAGGCTGAAATTTATGTCAATAACACTATTTCTCTATGGGCATCTGGAATTTGATAGGGTGTTAAATTGACAACTTTATCAAGAGTTGTACGGATGTAGTGACAAAAACCTTTTACTCTTCCTGATTCGCTGTCAAAGATGTCTAGGACCTGGTTTCAGTGGTCGAAGTGTATGAAAAGAAGTAGTGGAACTATGTTCCCTGCTGGTCTGCCCTTGCTCTCCACACACCCCATCACCACGCCCCCTCCCACACACAATACACACACCCAGACACTTGCACCTGCTGTTTAAGGGAATGTTTAGTGCAGTGCACTGAAAGTGCAAGTTTCAACTTCTTCTCACACTTTCATTTTCAAACGAAACCATTCCGGAATGGTTTCTTTTTAAAATAAAAGTATAGGAGCTGTAAAAGGTAATTTAAAAATGTAGAGGAGCACCGCTCCTGACCACTCCCGCTCACTTCGACCACTGCCTGGTTTACCAGGGTTTGAATGTCCTGTTTCTTATTGGGTGACAGATCAGAAGGAACTAAGTTTAGCCCATCTACTTCATTGGCCTGGAGACTGGCCATCAAAAAAGAAGTTATTTCAACTGGATCCTCCCTCCACTCCTTCAACAGACTGATGTGATACATCTGTGCTCTTGCCCTTCTATCTGGCTCTGACACACAATAATTGCAGGGTCCTGTTTGTTCAAGATTTTCATTAGGACCATGCTAATGGGAGAGTATTTCATGTTCCGAGGTTGGAAGGAGTACCAACACTTTCTGAGCAACAAAAAAGGAACGGGTAATGGTGTTTTAGTCATAGTTGGCCTTATGATGTTCTTGGGAATTACTAAGATATGAGTGTACTATAGATCTAACCAGGGTCATATGCTCCTTTGGGCATTAAGCAGTCTGGGATAGGGGTAATATGGCTTCATCCCGTTCTTCCCACGTTTCTGTTACCATATCGAGAATACCCCTAGGGTCTCGTCCACATAGAAGTTCAAATGGCGAGAAGTCTAGGGAGGATTGGGTTTATTTCTGAACAGCAAAGAAGACCCACAGTATCATAGTGTCCCAGTTTCTCCCATCAGCGTCTACTAATTTCCTAAGGACTGTTTTTAAGGTTTTATTAAATCATTCTACTAACCAGACAGTTTGTGGGTGATACACCGACGTTCTGAGAGTTTTGATCTATAGAACTCCTATTACTTTGGCAATATGTCAGCTCATGTAAGTGGTTCTCTGGTCAGTCCGGGTTTCTTTAGGAAATCCTACTGTATTATAGTCTATTGTATTGTAACTTATAAAGTGCAAACTAAGGCCTGTGGGTGTCTACGCGGGAAAAGAAGGGAAGCCAGTGTTTGAGGATTTGTTGTGCAGTGTTAGACCTCATAGGGAAAGCCTCTCGATATCTAGTGGCATACACCACTATGACTAAGATATATCAATTTCCCTTTTGAAACGTTCCAGAGGCCAACAATGTCCATTCCTATTCTTGAAAAAGGTATATTAATAATAGGAAGTGGTTTTAAGGGAACTGGTGGGGGAGAGTGAGGACTGGTTTTCTGAAAGAGTGGACAAGTAATAATTGTTTTTTAACCTCTGCAGATACCCCTGGCCAGTAAAAGCAGTTTAGTATTTGCACCTGTGTTTTAGCAGCCCCTAGATGCCAGCTGTGAGATGGGTGTGTGCAATTTCTAGAACTGCCCTCTAAGCACTACGTGGTATTACAGTGTGGGAGTGCGGAGTTCCATTCTGCCCAACATCAGCCCTATATAGTAAACCATGTTTAGAGAACAAAATTGACCCTCTTTGGTTCTTCCTTCTTCCTCTCGAATGACCTTGAGGAGGGCCTCTGCTAACACTGGGTCATTACGCTGTGCAAAGGCTGTCGGAGAGGATTTCAGTGTCATCTTCACCAGGAATAATCCTTCTCAGCACAGGGGTAATTTCTGGTTTTATATCTGCCTCGTCCAAACCCTTGGTTCCTCTCTCAGTTTCTTCTAGTACGTGTTTTTCTAATATTTTGGGGAACAGGGTTTTTTCCAAAATACCTGGGTTTCAGGTATGGGTCCATGGGTTTCATGTGATAGGTGTGCTTGCCATTATTTTTTAGTAGAATTTTGACATCCCCTCTAAAATCTGTGTCTATCACACCCACCATTACATCTAGGCCATACTTCCAAGCCAGGCCAGACTTTGAGGCCAAACTGGGGCCAGATTAAAGAAACTTTGCAATGGTGCAAGTACAAAATTGCACGGTATTAGCACTAGGGCAAAGTTTGCCCTGTTTTTAAAAACACTGGCACATGTTCAAAACCATTACACGATGACAAGTGCAGTTTGGCATGGTATAAGCACCAGGGACCAAATTGCCCTATTGCAAAAAAATATACATTTTCGATGCATTTTTGTACCCGGGCAAAGTTTGGCCTAGTGCTAATACCATTCAGTATTAGCACTAGGGCAACCTATGTCTCTGTGCAAAAAAGCAGTGAAAATGTGTGTTTTTTAGTACTAGGGCAATGTTTGCCCTGGTGCCCTTAACATGCCAAACTGCACTTCTCATGGTGAAATGGTTTTCAAATATTTCCCAGTGTTTTTTTAAAAATAGGGCAAACTTTGCCCTGGTGCTAATTTTGTGAAATTTTGCACTTGCACCTGTGCAAGGTTTATATAATCTGGCCCCTGATGGAAGTCCCAGAGGGTGGATCAGTGCTAAATATGCTGGTATCAATTGTCTTTTGCCGGGTTCTGGGACAGCTTCCCTACTACTGAAGAGATCAAATCCATTTGATTCCATAGTGGTTACTGAGGGAGCACTACCACGCTCACTAAGTTTGGTAAAAGTAAGAGTCCCCCAGTTTGTATCAACCGGGTCTAATCCCACTCTGACACCATATGTAAAGGTGCAGAAGTAGGACTCAGATACAATGGTGGCATATGTTTAGGCAGAAACTTTAATTGGTCAGGAAAGGGTTGGACACGTGCCTCTGTATCCCTAAAACTAAGAGGGGTTTCCATACCTCAAAGAAAACAAATGAAATTGTCAGGGTGTCCAAAACTAAAGAGTCTGTCACTGTCGTGTCTCAATAGCCTACCTCTGTCCCTAACACTAATAACTTAAACCAACTGTGCAAAGGTGATCTCTTCCCAAAGTAAAGTGTTCATTGTAGTTCCAACCAACAGAGAAGTTCCCAGTTTCTCAGGTAATCAAAAACGTATGAAATAAACAAATGTACACATATTAAAGGACTCCAAGGCTTGGGTCAAGATTCTTTTCCCTTAGAGACCTTCTTGTTCTACCTTTTTTCCTTTTGGGGCTTTAACCCTGTATTTTCTCGAGCAAATGTCACTGGGTAATTCACAAGAACATTCTTCTTAAATTTACAGAGCTTTATTCCAACAACTTGGCCCACTCCCTATACCAAGCGTAGGACTTCTTTAAAATAATTTTTCTTCATCAAACTTTCATTTTGGGTGCAGGCCCCAGACTTGCAATATTCTAAGTGGCCTGGTTTACTCTCCTGACAAGCAATTGTCCTCTCATGGACAGTCTCTCTTTGGGCACGGGTTACAGACTCGCAATATTCTGAATGGCTTTAAGTTTCTGTCCCTCATATGGGCTTGTTTGTTTGTTTGTTTGTTTGTTTGTTTGTTTGTAATGCGCACCAAACCCAGGGGTAACTGGACGCAACAAATACAAGAATACTTTAAGCTTAGGTTACAAAGAGAAACAGGAAGGCAGCAAGAAGATACAGGCAGAGTACAAAGGATTATACAGCGGGGAAACTGAGGGCAGGTAGGTGGAGCATAAACAAAAGCAGTGATTACAGCATCAATCATATGTCGTTGGATCGCAGCCAGTTCAATGTGTTGCGTCTAAAGCTGTGGAAGGATTGGTCTACTCTGAGTGGCAGTGGTAGTGCGTTCCAGGCCTTTGCGGCTTTCACTGGGAAGCTGTAACCCAGTGTTAGTCCCAGACTTGCAATGTAGTATTGTATCCATTTGGCCTTCTTCCCTGCCAAGCATACAACTCTTCCTTATTTGCTCCTTTTACAGTGAGGGTCCCAGACCCTCTTATTCTCGGTTTCTCATGAGGGTGCGGATCCCAGACTCTCAATTCATTATCAGGGTCCCATGCCCTCTTATTCCAGCTCCTGCTTGCACCCCCTTACTTCCCCTCACCTTCAGCACCTGTCAGGTAAACAGCATACTTGTTTCTCTCTTCGGTGCAGGTATCAGTGTTTCCTGAGCATCAGCTTTGTTTCTTGATGCTCCGGTATCGTTCCGGGAAACCTGCGAGGTCTGCAGAGGCTGTGTGGACGTGTCGTGTTTCCCAGCTGTACGTCCTCTCTCTCAGGTGCTTTGCTGGGGTCTGGGATGCCTGGAGGTTTGACTCGGCAGCAGCCTGAGTAGTCCTTTCATCCTGGACCATGTTCAGGCTCTGCTTCTCCTCCGCTCACGGCTTTCCTTCTGGTTCTCATCTGCTGAACAGCCTACTGAATTCCTCCACGGAAGAAAGCTCTCCTTCAGCGTTTCAGCTGAGCTGCCTTTGAATTCCTGCATTGGATTGTTGAATTGCTTTGAGCCAATCATTTACTGTGAGAGGCTAGATCACTGACTCAGCTTCTCTAGAGTGATCCTTGGACTCCAGGTCATCTTCTTCTTCACAGTACTCAATATGCAGTACTCCGGTGTTTTAGTCTTGTCAAGTATATTAGGTTGACTAACTTGTCAATAGAACACATTGGCTCTGTCTAAAGCAGGGGGTTGGGGGGGATTTAGCATTGGAGAATGGTGTAGTAGTATTGATGCAGGGGTATACCGTATTCTCTGAGAACGGTCTCCAATCACATAAGGGGATTACTTCCCCATGTGATCTTCCCTCGGTGCACCACCAGCAGGGGGGCTATTGGACTGTGCATGCACCTCCCTGCCCCCATGGGAATGGTCTCCCCCTTGGGAGAAGGGACAGCATCCTCAGATTTGCCAGAGAGAGCTCAGACTAACTTTTCGAATGCTACCCGCTTTGAAAGTTCCCTTGAAGCTTCTGCCCAATCGCACAATTTCATCACACAGTCTATTAATAATGTTAGTATCCTAACACTCAGTGTATAATTCTATTCAGGTTAGCATCTTCAGCCCAGGGTTCATGCAGCTGTGGGTAATATGAATGTATTAATAGCATCGCGTCATTAGTTGCATTTTACACTCAACGCTTCTCAGCATTCCTGATTGGTCAACATGCATTCCAGGGGAGCCAATGCAGAATGGGTCTTCTCAGAGGACTAATAACACAGGATTTTGCTGGAATCCTACCAATGAATCCGTCAAGAATTGTCTTTGCGTGTTTGTTCCAGTCTTTCTAGACCAATACAAGTACGCCCCTCTGCAAAGAACCTTGCCAACCTTACTAAATCTCTAACGGTGAACCCTAAAATTCAAATTGACATATTGAGTGCCTTACTTATCATGTTACCAAGCTGAAGGGGCCTCGCCAAATCTTCTGGACTCATTTAAACATGATAGGTGTTCATCTTTCGAGACAGTGTTTATTTTGATTCTATGAGACGAGGTAATAAATCAGGCGCAAATGGAAATTATGGAGACTTAACTTATCTCGGGAGGATAGCTCAGGGGCAACGTGCTCGCCTTGGAAGCAAGACGACATGGAGCAACACGGGTTTGATCGCGGGTTTTGTGCTTAGAATCCTCTGGGTATTAAGCACGTTATAAATAACCAATCATATCTGTTTGCCATGAAGATCTTGCCTGTCCCTCAACTCACCTTGGAGTCCACTGTTGGGGGTTTTGAGGTTGAAGTTCACGCCACCAAAGCAAACGAAGGGGGCAACAGGAGTTTCTCCCTCTCACCTTGATCTTTCTGAGGTTGTCTCAAAGAAGCCTCCGATGAATGAAAACTCTAAAGCCGTTGAAGCTTCTGCAGGATTCTGCGTACTCTCGTGCTATTAGAAGCAACATTTGTAATGGTCTTTAAGCTTAAAGTCAATGTCAAGCTAAAAACATGTTCAAAATACTTTTTAGGGAATTGTTGGAAAAAGCAACACTCTATGCATGTTCCTGACATGGTATAACTGCAGAACTGATTGTCACAGGAATCTTCAGAGCGATCAAGCTGATCCTTTTCGGATCATTTTTAGGATGGTACGAGAGAGCCATGGCATTCTTATTGTTGTCTGATTACTTCATGGACATAGATATTGGGGTACCCCTGTGCACACATGGGGCAGTCTAGAACAGAAGGTGTGCCATGTGAAGAGAGGGGCAAATCCTGTGATCAAAGGCCTTTCTAGATCTCCCACAACAAAGAAGTGGAGTCTAGTTTACCTGGATTCCCTGCACCTACACAGAGGTCAAAGTGGGATGGAACTAAAGGGTACAGTGTTCCCTTACTTCTTCTCAGAGAAATCGGTCATGGTTCCCTTACTTCATGTGGCCTGGAGTACAGGAAAAGGTTTGGCAAAGGCACATTTATTTTGAATCACCTTTGGAGGTAAGAAAACAAAGCACAGCTCAGTCTAAAATTTGAGAGCACCTTTTTTGGAGAATTGGCACTGCCTGCATTGTGTGCCAGTGCCCACTGAAGGGGCCCTGCACTCACGTTTTCGTTTACTGTACCACCTGGGAGGAGGACCATCTCTCTTGTCCCACCTACATGAGCGTCCAGCACTGACGCGCTACGCAGGCCACCTCTCAACATGAGTGCCAAATGCAACCCCACACATGTGTTTGTGCCTTGTTGGGCATCGACAGTATGGTGAATCTGAACCAAGTGTAGCAAGCAGTCCACGCCTGGATCACCCTTGCTTAGTACACACCATGATATGAGATGATAGTTTATTTATAACGTGCTTAATACCCAGAGGTTTCTGGATCGAACCTGTATTGCTCCAGATCGTCTTGCTTCCAAGGCGAGCACATTGCCTCTGAGCCATCCTCCTGAGACAGCTCAGGATACCGATACCAACCCACTGGATAGTTGGCCTTGTGCGCTCACACTAGAGTGGCTTTCAAACATTTAGAAAAGAAACAGGTTAGCTTTGGTTTCCCTCACTTCTCACAACTGTTTGAAGATTCCTGGACGCACTCCCTTCCAGGATTGCTTAAAAAAACCACCACTCCCAAATGACGACGACACTGGTTCTGGGGTGCAGTGGTCTTAGCCCATGTAAGATGATCAATTATTTTAACACATATCCTGCGAACATGCAACAAGCTCACACATGCACACTCGCCAACCAGCACAGGGTCAAGGCCATCCCACAGCAAATGTGTTGCTTTCCAACAACCTTAGTCTGAGACACAACATACAGCGCCCTTCTACTCCATTGCACAAATAGCCCCAGAAACAGTCCATAAAAATCAACCCCCAGGCCTCACCAGCTCTCTACAACCTCCATGAATACACAACACCATGGAGCAATTGGACATTCTCGGAAGTCCACAGCGCTCAAGGCAGTGCCAGCGGCACCTAGGCACTCCACAGCTTCGTGCCACCCTCACCTAGGTGCTCCACAGCTTCCATGTGAGACAATATGGCCTTACATTACAACAATCTGCTCCTTCTCCTGGACTATTATTTCCAACTAATGTTTTACACGTGTGCTAGTCCAGGGGTGCACGTGACTCTACACCAAGGAAATATAAGCAGAGGCGCTTGAAGGGGAGTCAAAAACAGCTGCAGAGAGAGGTCCCCTTCTCCACACTTCCGGGTATGACTAGAGTCCTTTCCTCTGGATGTGGAGTCTGTTGCAGATGTGCTGCACTAGTGCGTGACCGCAGGAAGTCCGGCCCACGTGCTGAGAAGCCAATGCCTAATGAATTGCTTACAGCGATCATTTACATTCCAAAGTCTGTTTCACTGGGGTTTTTTTTTTTGGCTTAAAAAAAAGCCAGACGATTTGTGCAGACCAATAAATATTTGATGCCCTGGATTCTGATTATTGCTACAGGCAGTTTAGGGCCATTGTATGTTTGGGTTTGTTTTCTTCAAAGCTAAAAAGACAAAAAAAAATATATATATATATATATCATGCTGTGCAGCCTTCCGGGGATCAATTTGCATAATTTAAACACGTGAGTTGAATTCGTGGTAAGATGAAAGGGTTCTGTGTGTCTTTTTTTTAAATTGTTTCTTTTTTCATCATGACAAACAGCTTGAAAAACTGCCCATGCCAAAGTTAAACCCAGCCATTGTGGAGCCTTGTTGGTGGTATTTAATTGAAGGCAATACATCATGAATGCGAGATATTATATTTGCAGATTTGTCAAGATAGCGTGTGCTAAGCTGATGAGCACTGTCAAGTGAAAAACAGGGTCATTTACATGTTAAAAGGCCGCGCGTTGGGCAAAATGATGGTGAAAGGGGCGTCCGCTCTTGATACTGTAGTGGTCAGAAGCTGAGGAGACCAGTTGGAGGAGCTGGCAAAGTTCCCAGAAAGTGGAATGCTTAAGAGCTGAGCTTTAATCAAGTCTATGCAAAAAGGGCGAGCATACTCGGCCATGGCACTTAAGAGGTTAAGGCAGGGTCTGTATTGGGAATGAAGCTGGACCCTGGGCGGATGGAATGCACATTTATTTTGGAGAGAATAGCTGGGGAATGACCGCAGGATTGGCCGTATCTCTGGTGATCAGTGATTTCTCTTTAAGGGCGGTCCTAGCTAGGCTTCTGTGTGGGGGAGGGGGAGCTGTGCCCTGGAGGCCCTGTTTTCGGGGTTTGCAGTGGCTCTTTACCACTTGCGATTTGAGACTTTTGTGGTTGCAAGATATTTAGTTTTCACCGCACACAATTATCATTTTTTATTATAAATACAGCCTGAATGTTTTTCCAAGAATTTCAGGCTTGACCAATTATTCAGAGCGAAGACCGTGCAGACCTGTAGGGCAGCTTTGAATACTAAATAAATAAATATTAGTGAATTAGTTATTGTTAAAACAGTGCAGTGAAAAATTGAAGGAAAACGTTGCAGTCACACATACTCGAATTTGAGAGCAAACAATTGGTCTGCTTTAAATAATAAAAATAATAATTTGGCATTTATATAGCGCTACGAACCCTCAGGTATCTGAGCGCTGCTTATTATTACCCACGGTGTGTGGTGCTCATTTATCGACCTCGGAAGGATGAAAGGCTGAGTTTGGCCCTGCCGGGATTCGAACCTGCGTTAGCAGGCTCTGCACGGGTGTCAAAGCGAGCGCTCTACTTGCTGTGCCACTTGACTGGCTTTGGATCGGCTCCACTTTTTTTTAACTGATAGCAGGAGATGTGAGTTGAAAGCCTTGACTGCCAAAGCCCACGGTTCCACATTTTAAAGCTTCAGCTCTGGTGGCCTCTGGCTCTGCCGCTGAGCCCCGGGATATGCCCGGCTGCATGGTGTTAGCAATCCCAATCTCGGCGCTTCAGAGATTGCTGCCAACTCAAATGATGGTAATGATGTGTTTATTTATATAGCGCCTTAATCCAAAGCGCTTTACAGAGCACATATTTACATACAATATCACCCAACCGAAATTAGTACTCTTTTATTGACCTCGGAAGCATGAAAGGCTGAGTTGGCATTGCCGGGACTGGAACCTGCGGCTTGCAGATCATGCTCAAATCGCAGCAGCGAGCGCTCAACCCGCTGAGCTATTTTACCGGCTATCTTACCAAATGCCTTGGTGCCAGCACCCGGGCATTGTAGTCCTCAAACGCTGCAGCTGTTGCAGCTGTTGCAGGTTCTACTGCCTTCCTGCGGCATGCGTTATCCCTCTACTCATGACCCACACCATAGGGCACTGGGGGGCGCCCCGTCCATCACGGCCAAGGCTGGGACTTTGATCTGCAGACATGGCGCTGAAATATTGGGCAGCAAGATGTGTACTACATGTTCTCCTAAAATTTAGTACAATGTTGAATGAACATGTGCACAGTACAGCTACTGTCAAAGAATGTTTAATAATTTCACCCTCTTACCTTTTAGATTGAAATTACAATGTATTTTGTTAGTAGTGTTGTAGAATTTATAAAGGGTTGGGGGCTTCCCCTGAATTTGACTCAGGGCGAGGGTGATTTGTGACCCTGAATACAGGTGGCGAGGTGGATTAAGGGCATTCACCGGACATCCTCAGTTTGAGAAAAAAAGATTGAAATTGGGGTTATGGAGTTACATTGAGGTGAACATTGATGTGAAGAGCCATGGGAATAACAGGCATGAGCCAGCAAAAGTAAGCACAGCGTTGTGAAAATATGTGCCCAAACGGAACACTGGATGCCAGTAGACACACATCTCTGAACCAGTGTTGCGTGCATTGTGCCGCTATCAATTTCCAAGTATATTTCCTTTCTCGTAGCCTCAGAAATGCCTCATTGCTGCTTGATTTGGGTTTCTAATGGATTTACCAGATGTGGAGGGGATGGTGGATCCTTGTAAAGGAGGTGCATTGGGCGGAAGGGAGGTCGAGTTGGTACAGCCTATAAAAGCCTCAAGGACCTCGTCTTCCTCGTCCCTTACTCCGGTATAATACTGCGTCTCACCTGGGGCATTCCCCTGAGCATAACCCAGGGCTCCCCTACCCAGGTGATCCTCCCTCGCTCGTCCACTCCCACGGTTGGGATCTGAGAGATCCAGCCCTACCCTGGCCGCCTGAATAAGGGATTCTCGAGGCCTGCTTGGGAGAATACCCTCAGGTTTCTCACACAGGTAAACAGGGGTAGTCTCTGTATTTCCTTTTTCCGAAGAAAGACAGACCAAAAAGACCAGTGTTGGGTTTTAGACCAGCAAGCAAACCTGTAAAGCCACAGAGGTTCCGCATGACAGCATTTCAAAAAGTCGTTGCTCACTTAAAAATGGTGATTATCTCGCAACTCTATGAAAGTATGAAACTTCCATATCCAATATTGCCAGGTCATAACAAACACTGGTGATGATTCAAACTGAACCAGTTACATTAAAGTATTTCCTTTTGGAACTGCCCAGCTCGAGGGGTGTTCATAAAAGTACTTTCTTTGGTCGTGGCACACCTGGGCATCAAAGAAATTCCAGTGTATTCTTTTCTGGAAGACCCATATGACGGGAAACTCCAGAAGCATGCTGCATGAATACTCTGGCCACAGTCCATCTACCAGCCAGCCATAAAGCGTAGACATCTTTGCCAAGGCACGAACGGCTCCGGTTTTGCCACCTGTGACATCAGAGCTGCAGGACCCCACCACGACTGTTGCGACCGACAGGGTACCGTATGGGGATCCATCCTGCACGCCTAAGGGCTCAGGCCGGGACTGGAAAGAAGCAGAGGTCTCTCAGCACAGACAGGCCCCGCCTTCGGGTGCCACGACACCGGTGTTGGCGATGATCAGCATTGTGGACACCACAGCTCTGCGTGAATATGCCCCACTCCCTTTGGATGCATTTATGTCAAAGATGTATGACATTTATGGCGTGGATAGTGACCATGTCCCTTTTGGGCTGGCTCCTCTTTGCTCTAGGGAAGTGAGGGATTTTCCGGAACAATTTGACAGGGAAGATGAAGTTGTGCTGGCACAAGCAGAGGACCTCCAAGGAGCCAGTGGCCCGGACACCTCCCCGGAGATCACTTTTGCCAGCCCCCACTGTGGGATAGCCTCAGGCTGTGTTCCAGAACTTGATGGCTAAAGTGTCCAGTACTTTAGGATGGTCTGCTCCATCACTGTATGATTGCCACAAGGCCAATATAACTGTTTTGTTGTCTACTTTATTTCCTATGTCCCCCCCCCACCCAACTTATCTTGTGGCGCCTGGAAACACTTGTGTATAGGCCCAATACAAATGTCCATTAAATAAATAAATACAATCCAGGTCCAAGGTTCAGTGCGAACTTTGTGACATTCTGGAAGAGGTGCTCCTGCTCTACAATATGATGGTGGAAGCACCCTTAATGGAGGCATTATGGAGAAGTCTGCTTCTTTTCCAGCTGTAGATGAGGCATGGCAAAGAATCAACGTCCCGCTCCATCAGACCAGGCCTTTCCGTCCTCCCACACTTCAACAGAGAGCTTGGTGGTCCCAGGGTCATCTTAAGCACTTTAGGGCCCTGGGCATGGGCATCTTTGGGGCCTCCCTCCACCAAACCAATTAAGGGATCAAGAATACTGATCATGCCCCCCCGTCGCGCTCACATCCTATAGGTTGCTATGCTGTCTCGCAGCATAATAAGCACGTTTACTCCCTTTAAGTCCCCTTGCCCTCTTCATTCTTGCTCTAATCACAATGATAAACAAGTAGCATTTGAAGGCCAACATTAGCAGTCTACAAAGGGTTACTGTTCTAGTACATACAGGATACTTTTTATCAGTAACATCCAGGAAGGTAGATGCAGCATTCATGCAGGGCCATATGTAAAAGGTCCATGTAACCCATAATAGACAGAGAACTCACATTAGCTGCCTCACAGAATGCAGAAGGGCTCATGCATGGATAGAGGCCGCCAGCTGGAAGGAAGGAGAACCTTACTCATACTATAGCATGGATAATGGAGGCAGATTAGAAGCTACCAGGAAGGTGTCTTTATCCAGACAAACTGAGATTAGAAGTGGGATATGGTTTTCAAATAGTGTTGCCATTAGATATCAAAGGAACAAGTGCCTGTGGTGTGCGATATAAATATGCTCACTATTAAAACAGTGAAACCATGATCAAGGCTTTTATGAAGATCATACCATGAGAAGGGAATCACTCGGAAGGGCTGACATTTTGAAAGGTTTAGGTACTGGCAATATTGAGAGGTTAGGCAATACAAGATTAAATGAGATGCCCCGGATCACACATTGGCTAAGGGGTGAAAGGGTGAAGCTGGGATTTCTGCATTTGAACACTTTCTTTTCCAGTTCTTACCATCAACTAAAACAATCTCGTTTTATGAAAAAAACGGACTTGGAAAGTACACAAATCACATTACCAAACATGACAATTTTTAAACAAAATATTATATAATGGTGTTATGCAAAATGGTTATGATTCTAGCTTTATTCTCTTCATCGTCAAGGGAAGTATATAAGAACCAGCACACCAATCAATGTGATTTAACAAATTTAATCTGGGTTTGTCTTTTGTATTTTAGAGCTTTAAATACTTTCAAAACAATGGCTTGTGACATTTTCATTTATAAACGTGCATAAAAACCTTTGACTTTTACCAAAAAGCAAGCCGTTTTTTGTGTCAAACAAGCAGACCTTAAAATATGCTTGCCTGAGGCCTGCAACATATGGTCCGCTCTCTTCTGTCTACCAACCCTGCGACCCAAATGGCCTACATAAGAAGGAAGATCAAGTAATGGGCTAAACGATACCAGCAGCATGCAAGAAGGCAAATCTCACAGAAGACAGCACAGTAATGTAAGATATATTAGATGATTTGACCAGGATCACTGTATCATCTGCTGGCAAATCCAGGATACAAACATGAATGCTGTTGTTCCATAGTCTTGAATTTGGATACTTATTCACCTCTTGTACTAACAGGCAATTTCCTAAGTTGAACAACACCTTATCTGAACAAACCAATTTCTAAAATCTCACCATACGGATGATATGTTAGTTTTTATAGCAATCCCTATCTGGTACAGGTACATTGCTGATAATAGCAGATGCTGTTCTGCAAAACCAAGTACATATGCAGGCAGGTTTATAAACTTCAGACATAGGAAATGCTCAGCCAGCCTTTCTGGAATGGGATATTCTAATTTTGCATATGAACACATATCTCTGCAATGAGTGCTTCACACACTGAGCTAACTTCTGAACCATTGTGGCACTCAATTTATCAATATGCATTTCACGGTTGCCTATTTCACCTGATCAACATCCCACAGGAGGGAAAAGATGCTACAGAGTTGTGCCATAAGGAACACACAAACTATGTATACCACAGTGAACACAGAAAGCAATACATGATGAATTGATCAAGGCAGAAGTCACTTGCCAAAACAGAAAGGCAATGGGTTTAGATCCTCAGCAACATTCCATAAAATATCCTGACGTGTGCTATTTAAGACCAGGGTTGTCAGAAGATGTGGTGAGGCCCGGGCAAATCATTTGGTGAGGCCCCCTTACAATTTTCTGCACTCAGCCAGCGGCGGCACCTCTGCAAACAGGAGACTCGAGAAATCTCCCTTTGAGTTTGTGTGCAGGATCCCAAATATGGTTTATTAATACAACTCCAAATCAACTACAGCAAAGTTAGATTTCTCTACTGAAGAAAGGTTTATGCCAGACTAACTTTTGTATCATATGCATAAATAAATATAGGATGGCATGAGCTTTTCACTCTGCCACCTCCAACTCTCTGAGGGTCAGTCACTTTTCCAAGCAAAGAGTTGAGGGCAGATCTCTTTCTTCGGCTGGGACCTCCCTCTGAAAACAGCCTCCCTGCCTCACTGAAACTTGAGCAGAACCATCTCCGATTCCAGAAGCAACTCAAGCCCTGTCACTTGGCTTCTGCCTTCTCTCTTCCTCTCCCCTGCTGATCACCTTCCTGATCCATGCACTGTCCTGTGCATCGAGGGTAAAGCAAAAAGAGCATTGGCAATGCTCACAGTTTGGGCATTCGTGTCGGCATGGGAAAGGCACTTCTGTGTTGGTATTAGCTGGCCATTAATAGTGCCGGTGCAAAATGGTTTGAGTATGTGAGCAGCTAATAGCAGTGCCTGGCAAATGCCTAATACTTATACACAATCCAAAACTGTTGACTTTGCCAATGCTTGTTTTTAGCAGGACTTCAGCAACAGACATGCAGGGGGTTTTTAAATCGAGTGGCCAAAGGCAGACCTGATTAAGACATTTTTATTGCACCAGTTCCCTGTTTACAACTCCAATGAAGTCATGAACTCTCAAAAGACTCCTTCGAGAAAACTCTTGCAGGCACATTGAGGGCAAAGTTTGATGGCAAGACGTGTTTAAAGCTAGTTCAAAGAGTTCCAGTGAGGAGGTGTTTTGGGTGGGGAGGGCAGGAACTGGGTGAGAATTGCCACAGGGATTAGCATGGCCATGAGAAGTCAATGGGTGGGCAAATAACTAAACAACATCCACAAGTCCCTCCTCATATTGCATTTCTTCCTATCTGTACTCGATGCTATCATTGGGACGGATCTTTCCAGACCCAGGATCTGGCAAATAATTACTCACCAGATTGGAAGCACAGCTCCACAATTGTGAAATCTGCACTATATGTTTTTTTAGAATGCTCTGGTGTGTTCGTGCTTTAAACTATGTTGGACAGGGATCTAAACCGTGGGCGCTAGGTTCCAAAGTGAGACAATTCCCCACAAGACCACTTGAGGGTCTGAGCGGGAGCCCTGTGAAATCCCTTGTCAATGTTGCGCTGTACTGGAGATATTGATGTGCATTTTGTAGGTTTAAAAGGGGTGCAGATTTTTTACTTTGCTGACGATAAATCCTCTGAGTGGAAGAGGCAAATGTTCATGGGGTGACTAAAATACCTGCCCTACACCCTCCTAATCCTCCCGTCGCTGTGCCTGGCCTCTTTCACTGTGGTAGGAGGGATGCCCCATAAAAAAAGTCTATTTCCACCACTGTCTGTTCGCTAAAGCAATCGTTTTGGTTTATTGGTGGCAATAACCCAAACAAAAAGAATGCCATGCACTGGTGCAACACCATTGAGCAGATTGGGCTCTAGCTCCTTGCTGAAATGTTGGGCTTTGTTGACTCGACCTGGCTCCATGGGCGGCGCCAGCCCCTGGCCACTTTGAGGCAGAAGGCCTCTTTCGATGTGTCGCCAGCCCGTAGCACTTGTCAAGGAGCAGCATCAGCATCAAACATGCAGAGCATAAAAACCTATGCATGCAATATCAACAGACTCACTTTAATAAAGCCAGTCTTAACTTTAGATGGCCCACCTCTCCAGAGAGTAGCATAGCATTATGAAAGTAAACAGCCTCTGAATTGGGGTGAAAGGTACGACTAGTGGCCAAAGGGAAGGGGAAATGGCTATTCAGCTTCCCAGCTGGGCTTAGGGAATTCAGAGGGAAATGGGAGCAGGGCTGGCTAAAGATGTGTCAGGGCTGGTGGGGTCTCATTTCTTTTTGATTTTTGGGGGACCCATTACTGATTGGAACAATGGTCCAAGGCACCTGTGGAGTGCTTGAATCAATAATGAAGTCAAAATAATGCAGCAAGGAGGTTCAAAAGCTTCAGTAGGTTTCTGTGTCATAAGACTGCCAACATGGGGGCAGCTACTCTTTGGGGCCCATTTCAACTGTAAAAGGTGAAAGGCCCAGATGCCATCCCTCAGGGGGGAGACCGAAAGTGCAATGGGTTTATTGGCCCCAATCACTATCCGCTTTCCAAATTGTCATCCAGTCCCTGTCGTTAAACAGTGCCTGGGCTTCGCTGTTAACAAAGGTCCTGCAATTACTAAGATAAAAACATTTTACTATTAGCACCTGCATTCATATGCATACATTTTTAGGTAATTGAAATTGTGATGTGGGTTTAGCACTTGCATGTCACAGGAGTGATTAGAAGGGAAGTGGTGAAATGCGACATCTCATTCTCACAGCAGTCCTTAACTGTGACGTTTCAGAAATAAAGGCGAGAGGTAGCTGCTTGTAACATTGAAGCTTCACCAGAAAAGTCTCATTCGAATGTGAAAAGATGTTAGGTGCCCACACACAAGTAAGTTTGCTCCTCCCTCACAACCT
Organism: Ambystoma mexicanum; assembly: GCF_040938575.1. Taxonomy (NCBI): domain Eukaryota; kingdom Metazoa; phylum Chordata; class Amphibia; order Caudata; family Ambystomatidae; genus Ambystoma; species Ambystoma mexicanum. The sequence continues at coordinate 643,398,853 of NC_090940.1, read as the reverse complement.
CTGAAGTTAGCGCCTCTCCCAACATTGGAAGTGTTAGTCCCCACCCCCCATCTATCCAGCTCCCCCTGACATTTTAGTCTAGGTGCACCTCTGATGCCAGGAACCCACCCCCAGTGCTGGTCATTGGGCCAGCTCCCGCTGGATCGGAGATCCGGCACCAGTTATGTAGCCGGATCGCGGCATGTGGCCAGAGTCAGCTGCCCCAAATCTCTGCTCTGTGCTGGGGAGAAGGGGAAAAAAATGCCCGGAGCAAACTGTAACTTCTTCTGGTGACCCCATGTAAGAGGTCACAAGAGGAAGCTACAATCCTCAGCCACAACCCGGTTCATGCATTTATTTATGCAATGTTTGTCGGATACATGGACCCGGATTATTTATTTATTTATGCAAAGTTTGTCGGATACCTGTATCCGACAAACATTGCATAAATAAATAAATATACAGGTATCCGACCCACATTACATAAATAAATACCCCTATTAAAACGATCACACACGTTGCAGCCACCCAACTGCTTTCAGAGGGGAGCTGCAGGAGTTGTGCCAGGTGGGGTTCAAGTAAAAGAAAATTTTAATTATGGAAAACAGAAATCGCCCTGTTTGAATAGTACCCAAGGGGGAGTTTTTTAAAATAAAATGGGAAGCAAATTGTGCATTTTAAAGAATATTTACCCAGCAACACTGATCAAAACTATTATCCGCACAGTGAAGTAACTCCTCACCAGGTCCATGGAAGTTTTTTAAAGTGGAATTGATATATAGTTTGGAAAAGAAGCAACATGAAAGAAATTTGGCCGTTTTAAACTATTATTTTTGACATTTCCTCTGATCAAAGGTCAACTGCCACCGCCGCCCCCATAACCCCGCCTCCTTTGGCACCGCCCCCCAAACGCTGATCCCACCCCGGCCCTTGTGGGATCCCCCAACCATTTCCTTCCATTTCCACCACTGTGCACCCCTTAATGAAGTGGCTCCCGGGGCGCCTACATTTAGGGGTGAGGCTGAACACACATTCACATAAAACACTTTCACCCATGCATTCATCCACCAGTTACACAACTCCATGCATGCATGCATACATAAAACCAAATACAGCATTGACACAAACACCAAAATGCACGCAGGCATTCATACATACACATATACATACTAATTTGATTTAAATAAACATATATACACATATAATTTAAAATAAAAAAAAAACTTACCTTACCTCCATGCACCCTTCAAAAGCATCCACACAGCCGACACGTAGACATGCTGCCTGACAGGAGAGAACTCCTCACCTATCAGTCAGCGTGGTCATGCTGGGCAACGTGAACACACTGACTGACAGGAGAGGGGTCCTCTCCTGTCATTCAGCATGTCCACGTTGTCAGCTGAATGACGGAGGCAGCAGAGCTCACTTCTGAGCCCTGCTGTCTCCCATTATTTTGATGTTTGTTGCGGAGCCAAACGGCTTCGCACAAACAGCAAAATAATTGCTGGTGCAGAGAGCAGACAGCACAGTCCCCCGTGTGAATAAAGTACACGGGAGAGGGGGCCGCGAGGCCCCCCGCAAGCGCGAGGCCCGGGGCAGTTTGCCCCCCCTGCACGCCCCTCGTGACGGCCCTGTTTAAGACTGGTGAACAATGGAATCTTACTTCTTCAGATCAGCTAGCCTTGTGGGGCCCCCTCTGAGGTGGGGGGCCATGGGCAAGTGCCCCTTTTTCCCTCCCATAAAAACGTCTGTGGGTGGTCCAGGCCATTACAGCTAACCTGAAGACATCTAGGTGCGTTTGACACGTGCAGTAAGAATGTTTTCTTATCTGCCAGTCTGGCACTGTAGGATGTAAATGGCCTTTGGACGGCAGTGGCCAATACGGCCGAGCACATCCCGGAGGGGGAAATGAAGGACTATTTCCACTCCCTGTTCGCTGGTGGCAAGGGAGCTGCACTCCAGCTGCTGTAATCAAGGCTGGGCACAGCATACTGTGGGTACGGTCATGGCCTACAGCACGGTGGTCAGGAACAACTCCTGCGCAAAGATGTTTGCGACTGATATCCAAGCCAGACTGTTGGACATGCCCCTTGGCAGCAACAACCTTGTTGTAGCCAAAGCTGAAGACGCCCTTCTGAAGGTCCATTGGTCTAAAGTGACAGCTAAGTCATTGGAGCTCGCAGTGCAACATCCCTCTACACAGTCATCGTCTCGCAGCAGGGGTTTTTGTCCCTTCATAGCCTTCGCCCGAGAGGCTGTGGTCAATCTTCCCCAAGAAGAGACAGACTCTTCCTGATAGGATAGGGGAAGAGGTGCCAAGAGGGGTGGTGTTGCCGTGGCTCTGTTCCCACCACACGACAGGGTGCTAAATCGCAATGACGCCATGAGTCGCTGGGGGGGTGCGTGTGGAGACTTTCCTTGTTCACCATGGAATAGTTGAAGACCACGTCCGACGCTTGGGCTTTCCCATCCGAGGATTGATTGGCATCTTTCAGATGGTCAATGTCCTCCAATCACAGGAACAAGTCCATGCCTCAGCTTTTCTGGGCCTCGTGGCCTCCTGCATCCTTGTGGTGCTGGAAGCAAGGGTGCGCACGAGATTGCTTCAGTGACTTCTCCATTGCCAATGGTCGCAGTTCCAGGGCCACATGTCGAACTTTCTACCGGTCTCGAAGCAAGTGGCTAAGGATCTTGTGTGGTGGGCCGTGCAAGACAACGTGCTGAGAGGAGTGTTTCTCCAACCTTGGCACCAGGTGAAGTTGGTTATGGACATGTCTCTGATTGGCTGGGGCGCTCACCTTCCAGTGCTAATGGAGAGCTGTGGTCTCCTGCGGAGTCACGGGAACCCATCAACTTGCTGGAGTTGAGTGCGATCAGGCTGGCCCTGGTCGCTTTCCTCCTCTCTGTGAAAGTCAAGATTGTGCTGGTCCTGACAGACAGCAAAGTGGCCATGCACTACCTTACCAAACTGTGTGGTGTGGAGTCCTTGCCTCTGTGCATAGAAGCAATGTGACTGTTGTGCTGGGCACTGGAAAACGATGTCTCTCTAACGGCGGTTCATCTGGCTGGACGAATGTCACAGCGAATGCCTTGAGCAGACAGACTTCGGCCTCCAACGAGTGGGAGCTCTGTCAGGAAATTCTGGAGGAGATCCTCTCCCTTTGGGGGACTCCTCAAGTGGACCTCTTCACTTCCAGTGCCAACAGGAAGTGTGAGTTCTTCTGCTACATGGTATTTCCTCGTCTGGGAGCTCTGGGGGACGCTGATGCACTGATGGTCGAGTAGACTTTCGACCTGCTTTATGCATTCCTGCCAATCGCTGCCCTTCTGCTGGTTCTCGGGGGATTCGGAACCACGACTATCCTGAAAGCACGGACTGCACCCGGAGATTGAGGTATCCGGAGTTGCTGGACATGTCCATCTGCCCTTCCTGGTGCATACAGAGCAGCCTACTTCCTCTCCCAAACCTCTGTAGCCTGAACCTTCATGCTTGGTTAGTGAGAAGCTGAGATACACAGTGTGGGACTTGTCAGCCGACATCCTCAATGTGCTCCTTTCAGCTGTGAGGCCTGCTACAAAACTATTTTACCTGCCCTGGCGTACATTTTCGATTTGGTGCCAGGAGAGGGGCCTGGAACCTTTATCCTGCCATCTATCCCCTCTGTTGAATTTTCTGTTATATTTGGCCCAGGTGGGCCTGTATTGTGGCATTGTAAAGGTTTACCTCACTGCTATTTCAGTATCAAGAGGCCCCCGCAATGGGGCTAGTTTTTCACAATCCTCACTGTAAGGCAGTTCTTGCAGGGTTTGTGTGACCAGGTTCCTCCCTGCCAGTTTGTGGTTCGGGCATGGGATTTGAATGTAGATTTAAAATTTCTTATGGGAGCATTAGATTGCTCACCTTTAAGGTGATTTTCCTGGTCGCCATCGCTTCTTCGGGACGGGTGAGTGAGCTCCAGGCTTTATCTGTTAATTCTTCCTATTTGTTTTTTTTTTTCCAAAGAGAAGTCGACATTGAAAGTGAGACCCTCCTTTCTACTGAAGGTGGTCTCAGATTTCCATCTCTCTCAGAAGATCCATCTTCCTGTGTTTTTTCCTCTGCTTCACCTTTTCTAGGTTTCACATACTAGAGAGGCCAGGAAAGATGACCAGCTTTTCGTGGGTTATGCTGGTGCGTGTGCTGGCAGGATTGTGACAGAGCAGACCCTGTCTAGGTGGATCATTCCCGGGTATGTATCGCACTCCACGTCAATGAAAGGTAGCTGCATCCCTCCCAAAGCACGGCCACCCACCCGCACCCATCTGCCATCATCCGCCACTTTAATTCATATTGTGCATCACCTCTGCCACTAGATTTCAGCGAAGTCCCACAATATAAAATTAGTCTAGCTGGACACATAATCTCTCGTGGACTCGCATACTCTCCTGAGACCTTTCACAGCAGCCATCCACAAGCCAGTTCTGCATGGGTCGCTAGCAGGGACTTAGCCACCCCTACCTACCTCCATACTGGCTAAAATGCACACACACATTCTATATTCCTTTTGATCAAGCTGTCTCATACCTCAGACTTCGGTCCTTCAAGTGGGTTCACCCACAGCACTTTGAGGCCATGCCAAATGCACTAGCCGCTATACAAATTCCATATTACATTACCTGTGATTAAACTGCTGCTGCACGTGCACATAAATACAGTGGGCCTCATTACGAGGTTGGAGGTAACCATGGCGCTATTAGCACCATGGCTGCCTCCAAAACCTTACCGACTCCGCCCTGGTGAATGGAGCTATTACCGCCCCATTCCAAGGTTGGCGGGGCCAGTAATTTCCCATTCACCAGGGCCCTTCCCCATTCCCATTTGAGCCCCATAGAGATCAATGGGAATGGGGAAGGCGCTAATAACGGTACTGCAATTTGCGGTACTGTTATGAGCTCTAAAGTCCCTTTGCGGGTCCCATCCTTAAAGCCTGGTAAAACCAGGCGTTAAGGGAGGAGCCGCAAAGGGAACTCGTAGTAGGGCGGTAAGGGATTACCGGCACCGGTGCCTTTACCGGTGCTGGTAATCCCTTACCGCCCACCTCGTAATGAGGCCCACTATATTTGTAGCAATTCTGTATGGTATGGTTTTGTTTATTTATAAAGCGCCTAGACACAGGCAAGTGTTTCAAAGAGCTCAAGGAGGGTAGGAGCATGGGGAGAAAAACAACAGTCGCTCAGAGCACTTGAAATTTTGAGGCGATAATAGTCTGCAGTGGCAGAGTAAGTGCGTAGAATACATTTAACAGTTTGAGATACTGCAAATAGGCCTGACGGCGATTATGCAGATTATACCAGTGCAATTAAGGGGTGGAAACAAGGGAGGACAGACAGACAATCTTTGGCACAGAGCGTATGGATCATGTAAGTGCACAGATGATAACAGGGAGTGGGAGGTCCAAGTTCACCCGGTCGGTGGAGACTGGGGTAAGTGAAGAGAGAGCCAGTCTCTAGGGTTGTTTCTCAGTGCAGTGAGTGTGGGTGGGGTGTAGGGCCCTGAGGCAAGCGCGAAAGAGGACCGGCGGGGTGCCAGGGACCTGTGAGACTCTGAGGTACACTAGGCAGCCAGTCAGTAGGCTGTGAAGGACGAGGAGGGAGAGAACGAAAAACTGAGAAATGGGTTAGCAGGCCAGAGGGAGAGAGAAAGAAGAGGAGAAGAGGCAGGTCTTGAGGAGTTTCCTGAACTTAAGGAGATCAGGCTCAAGACGGAGGGTGGCAGGGGCGCTATTCCAGACGGAGGCACCTGCTGAGGATAAGGATCTCCCTCCGAATCTCTGCTTGGAGAACCGGCTCACTCGCAGAAGGTTGGAGGTGGATGAGCGGAGGGCTCGGGAGGGACAGTATTTAGGTAGATATCATTGCATGTAGGTAGGTCCCAGGCCCCAGAAAGCTTTGTGGACAATGCAGAGGGTCTTGAACTTGCAGTAATTCTGCATTGCATAGAATGTGCGCGTGCACAATATATTTCATGAAAGTAATTTAAACTGGATAGTTTGAGCTAACATGACTTCACGTTTGAAAATGTTGGTGGTTCGTTTTTTCAATTTATTTAATTTCAGTGAGTGCCTTGACACCAGATAGACTGTAAATCAGAAAAATAGTTCTCAATAGTTTTTTGCATCCCTTTTGTGGTATTTGAAAGTTGTTATATTGACAAAATATGAGGTCTTGCATGCATAGTTGAGTGTTAGGCTCCACAACATGTTTTTGTCCCATATTGGAAAAGCATATTGCCTTGAGCCTACTGGATAGAGTCTAAAACACGCCTCGCCTAGCTGAACAGGCCCAAAGAGCTAGGCAGTGTTTAAGGTTCTTCACATATAAGCACAGTCAAAGGTGGCAGGGCTGAAAATCAAATAGGCGTGGCGTGGTCTCTCATTGGGACAGAATGCAGTGCCTTTTGTGCTTGGACACGCTTTTGCAGAGTCTCCATTTACAGCAGTTGATGGTAGATGCACACGCTGGGACAGGCCCATAGGGCAATAGGCCAATACCCAAAGTGCAGACCCAACACAGAGGTCCTGTTTTTGTGGTCAAAGCAGGCCACTCTTTTGCCCAATGTGCACCAGTTTGATGAGTTACTTTACTATGCAGCTACTGGTGTTGACCAGTGTGACTGAATAAATATTCGTTAAAATGCATAATGTTCGGGCTAACTTCCTCAACATGTTTGACTAAATGCGGGTTGGCCCAGTTGACATTTAGTCAAAGATGGATATTGAGAGAGTTAGGTTTTGTTCAGTGTGCAACTGTTGTATCGTATGAGGAGGCGGCCGCACGGGAATGTTATGAAATGTTTAATTTGGCAAATAAGAAACGCAGGAAACGAGCTCTGCCTCTCCAGCTCCCTCTGTTCAACCGTCTCCTTCCCCCTCACCTCGTGCCGTGTTCCCGCGCGCTCCACAGCTTCCTCACTGTGTCATCAGGTTCCATGAGACGGTGTGCACATCACATACTACACATCACCCTTCCTGTCACAATTGTGCTTCTTCCACATTATTGAGTGTACTCGTTTAGATAACTTAGTCTTCGGTAACTCCTTCCACACCGCGGTGTAGAAGAAGACATATCTGCTGTACAGACAAGGAATCACCACCACAACCAACTCTTTCCTTTCTCTCCTCAGGTTTTACTCTCATAACTCTCACCAAGCTCCACACCCTTCCATCTTTTGTCTTTACAGCATGCCTGAACACTTCTACAACCTCGATGGGTTTCGACCATCGACAGCCATCACCCCTCAACACTGATGGCACTTTATTCCTGACCCAATCTCCTATCCTCACAGGAGAACGCTTCACAAATCTCCTGCTATCATACAAGGCTTTGTTCCTCATTGGTTTACACCTGATGTTTTCTTCCACGCCTTCCAAACTTACACCCATACCAGCTACCTCACCCATTCAACCCGGAAAGAGCTTCGTAATACACTTCCTTCCTCTGCTAAGCTCAAATGGTGAGACTGCGGTGGTACCGTGTGGTGTGAACCTGTGTGCAATCAATGTATTTCTTACCACACTCTTCCAGTCCAGTGGCGGCTGGTGACTTTGTAAATAGTGGGGCGCAAATGATGGCCTCTGAATTTCCCAGCGAGACCACAAGCAAAGTGCAGGTCTGAACCCCACAATGTAGTGGGAAGGTAACCCCCTGGTAAAACATTTGGAAAAATGGGCTCCAAAATGTACAATTTACATCACAACTTCCCAAAAGCCTCACAACAAAAGTGTTAGGTTTTAGGTACTAATGATAAATTGCTCCGATGTATGCAATATTGTTCTATTGAATATAGCTGGTACTAACATGTTTTACACACAAAAACGTCATTACACTTTATTTTTCTGATTGAAGACATGAGTGTGTAGTATGCACTAACTAAACAATGTAATACCTGCTCACAACACAAACATAAGCAAATCATGATAAACTAAGTACCTTGTGACAAAGGCACTTTCAGTACTGCCAGCTGTTTAAAGTGCTCTCGTACTTGTTTTTGGCATTTGCCAATACTTTTAGATGGATTGTGACTGTGTTTCTGATTTTTGGAATAACTCGTGGTGTTAAAAGTTGACATTATCTTTTTTTGTTAACAACTCACAGCTAATACAGCAGCCACGGCCATATTCAACATGCAGCCATTCCAAGGAACTGTTTCAGAAGTAGTATTAACTCGTTCACATTCTGGCAGCACTAGTGGGAAATGCTGGAACAGGCACTTTAACATCATAAGAGCTTTAAAGGTGAGTTTTGGCCACTTTAGAGACCTCCAAGTATGAGGTTTTCTATTATTACAAGGATTCTATTATAAATGTCCCAGAGTACAATGAAAAAGGGACTGAAAGAGGTACTCACACGTGATGTGACCTGGGGCCACATGGGAAGCCGTGCAACTGAATACCATATTGCCCTATACAACAAAAAAATAGCATCCCTGCTGAGAAGGGCTGGTTCTTCTGACCAATTAAACGTATGGCGGTCCTAACCAGAAGGACTGGTGGTGCAGTATAGCAGTCATACTGCGAAGGGCTGGTAATCAAGCAGCCCTGCTGGGGAATCTGGTGGAGGGGTGTTAAAAGAAATAACTTTGCAAGTACCGAAAAGCACTGAGAGACTTAACACACGCCCTTGACAAGCTTCCCATTTAACAAAAAAGCTGGTGGTCACCTCTGACAATGTTCATGTGACATGCCAAAGTCCCACATTTTCTATAGCAGCTGAAAATAACACTGTTCTTTTGGCACGTGGCATACCTCAGCCAGATGTCCTTTTAATGACGAGGGTAGATGGAAAATAGCCTATTGGCTGTGATCTCGGGTCACCACACCAACTTCACCATGACACAATGCAAACAGTTTATCTGCAAGAGTTTTGAGTTTACATGTCCTGGAATAGCTAACTGCTGCATTCGTTGATGTGTCAGATTTTGCACATATGGGTTTCTGTGTCTCTGGCGTCTTTGGGTTTCTGTGTCTCTGGGTTGCTGTGTCTCTGGCGTCTCTGGGTTTCTGTGTCTCTAGGTTTCTGTATCTCTGGCACCTCTGGGTTTCTGAGTCTCTGGGTTTCTGAGTCTCTGGGTTTCTGTGTCTCTGGGTTTCTGAGTCTCTGGGTTTCTGAGTCTCTGGGTTTCTGTATCTCTGGGTTTCTGAGTCTCTGGGTTTCTGAGTCTCTGGGTTTCTGTGTCTCTGGGTTTCTGTGTCTCTGGGTTTCTGTGCCTCTGGGTTTCTGTGCCTCTGGGTTTCTGTGGCTCTGGGTTTCTGTATCTCTGGCACCTCCGGGTTTCTGAGTCTCTGGGTTTCTGAGTCTCTGGGTTTCTGTTTCTCTGGGTTTCTGAGTCTCTGGGTTTCTGAGTCTCTGGGTTTCTGTGTCTCTGGGTTTCTGAGTCTCTGGGTTTCTGTGTCTCTGGGTTTCTGTGTCTCTGGGTTTCTGTGCCTCTGGCTTTCTGAGTCTCTGGGTTTCTGTGTCTCTGGGTTTCTGTGTCTCTGGGTTTCTGTGTCTCTGGGTTTCTGTGTCTCTGGGTTTCTGTGTCTCTGGGTTTCTGTGTCTCTGGGTTTCTGTGCCTCTGGGTTCCTGTGTCTCTGGGTTTCTGTGCCTCTGGGTTCCTGTGTCTCTGGGTTTCTGTGCCTCTGGGTTTCTGAGTCTCTGGGTTTCTGTGTCTCTGGGTTTCTGTGTCTCTGGGTTTCTGAGTCTCTGGGTTTCTGAGCCTCTGGGTTTCTGTGTCTCTGGGTTTCTGAGTCTCTGGGTTTCTGTGTCTCTGGGTTTCTGAGTCTCTGGGTTTCTGTGCCTCTGGGTTTCTGTGTCTCTGGGTTTCTGAGTCTCTGGGTTTCTGTGTCTCTGGGTTTCTGTGCCTCTGGGTTTCTGTGCCTCTGGGTTTCTGTGCCTCTGGGTTTCTGTGCCTCTGGTGTGGCAGGCATATTCTCTACTGCTACCACCTCGCACATTTCTTTTAGTAGAATACGCACCAATTTGTTTGCTTACAATATTTTATTGTAGATTGTGATTTGGCAGCTTCATATTGGCTACTCTGAAGTTTCAATATTAATGGCATTCACATTCCAACCCACTAAGTGCCCCAAAACAGGCAGCTACATAGTTTTCCAATAACATCTTTATGAGACGTCCTCCCTTTTTCTGGCAATGCCACTGTGGAGTGGCCTTGTTGTCATTCATTGATGCAAAATATCGTTGTGAGCCTCTGGATGGAGCTCATTAAGTTGAACAATTAAAGATAATTGTGTTTTTATAATGCCTTACACACCATCAACTACACATTGCAAGTACATTTGCTACGCAACTCAAGTGCCAGTAGCTGAATAGGGGGCGTGTCTCAATTGGTAACTGAGTGACACAATGGCACAGTTCTAGCAATCTATATCAATTAACAAGTTAACCTGTACTTTCTTATCTTTGCATCCTATAAGTAGCTTGTGCTGAGCAAGCATTAACTTTCACACAGCTAGCATGTCTCCTGGAGGGTGCACGCTCTACTGAGGGCCAGCAAAAGCACACAAAAAATCCAGAAAATTCCAGTGTAATAGCTCCTCTGAGTAAAATGACCCAAGCAACGGCAACCACACCCCTTAACTTTAAGGTGCATGAAAATCAAATAAATAGTGCCTTGATTTAACTGAGACCTCTCGAATGCAGTTAGGCACTTGTAGACCCTGAGACATGTTTAATGGAAATTATTGGACATATTTAATGGGCAAAATAGCAGAGATGTTTATTTTAAGAGAGCGATTCTGAAGGCTTAGATGTGATGTACACTTAGAGTCAGTAGGTTGACGACTTATTGCATGAGGAGCACTTACAATATCTGGATGAGGATTGTACGGATGTGACACAGGGTTCTTCTTTTAGCCCTTAAACCCACCACCTACCTCCAACTCCACTCTCCTTCTCAACAGTGAGGCTCCCCTGGGGGTCTTTGAAGTAGGCTGCTCGGTGCCTATGACAGCTCATCCAACTCTGGCAGGCTCTGTCCTTTCCTGCGCGTGATCATGCACACAAAATCAGGGGCCAGGGCCTGAAAGGCCCACTCCTGCACAGCAAACATTCAGTTTCCATTGGCTCAAAAGCAGCCAATGGAGATCGAGCATGTGAACGACTGACAGCAGACTCTGGATTTAGACTGGCCAAGGTCTGATGTCAGTCACAGAAGGTTGATGTTGCTACAATTCTGCGCTATTTGCCTAGATTCAGAGAGGCAGCAGGGCCTGACCACTAACGCCCCGCTGGCCTCAAATTCAAAAGCTTTTTGTGGGTTGCGCACAGCACTGGGCTCAGTGCAGCAAACCATTGAGAAAGCCTTCTTAGCATGGGACGCGCCCCTGCGCAGGCCATATCATCTCCCCAGCCCGGTTAGCAACGCATGCGCAAAAAGATTATTACACACTCCCACAGCTGCTTCTAATAACAGATCATGCTGCAGCAGCCGTGCTGGTCTAGGTGAAAGATATGTGTGTGTTTTACATGCAAACGTGCATCTTTCAACAAGCACAAAAACAACGAGGGCGGCGCCCTTGCGCCCAACCATAGGAGCCGCCACTGTTCCAGTCTCTCCTATTAGACCATGCCCACCTGATACCTTTCTTAATTATCCGGCCATACCTTTCCACAATTCTGTCGGTCTGTGGGTGGTATATAGCACTGGTTTTGTGTAAGATGGCCCTTTCCTCACAATACTTCACCATCTCTCTTGACTTAAATTGTGACCCATTATCCGTGATAATCTCTCCTGGAAACCCTTCACATTCACACAAATCCTCCAAGAACTCAGTCACTCTTTCGGTAGTCACATGTGGTGTCCTCATCACGTCTGCCCATCTCGTCAAAACATCCACTACAACCACACAATACATCTGACACCCTTAACTCCACACCGGGCCAATCACATCAATAGCTATTTTCTCCCATGGTCTCCCAGGGATGTCTGTGAGAGCCATGGAACACTTCTCCCCCACACATACTTTATTACTATTTGTGAAAAGGGTACATTCTCTAACAATTTTCCCTATCTGACTGTCATATGCCGACCACTAGTTGTTCCTTATTGTTTGTTTGCTTTTTACTATTCCTTGATGTCCTAGTCTCACAATCCTTTCTCTTAGTTCCCCAGGTGGAACCAACTTGTCTCCTCTCATAATGATGGCATCCAAAGCGCATAGCTCTTCCTTGATATTCCAAAAACCTTCCACTCCTGCCTTCTGCACAGCTTCTTTGACTAGTCTTCCTTCCATCAATTCATTAATATCAATTTTCAATTTTACATCTCTTTCACCTGCCTCCAGCCACTCCTGTTTTGATATTGAAGGTTCAACAATTTTCACAAAGTTCAACCTGTTCCTTTCCTTCCTTTTCTTGTTCTACCTTAGTAGTCATCCGCGATAGACAGTCTGCGGCATCATTTCTTACTCCTAGAATGTATTGAACTGTAAAATCAAATTCCTGCAGTATGGACACCCATCTTCTTATCCTTCCTGATACCGTGTCCAAACCTTTCATGGAAAACACCTAAACCAGCGTCTTGTGATCTGTGTGTATTTCAAAGGTGGTACCCCATACAAAGCTTCTACATTTGTCCATAGCCCACCTAATAGCTGGAGCTTCCTTTCCAATTGTTCAATTGTTGCATAAGCCTTCACTGAACCTTTCAACGGCTAGGAGGCAAAAGCTATTACAACCTATTTCCCTTCTTTGACTTGTGTGAGCACAGCACCTAGTCCTACATTGCTTGCATCTGTGGTTATGATTGTATGCCCACCTCTGGGATAGTTCTGTAACTCCATTGCTGTTATTAAAGCACCCGTTATGTATATAAACTCATCCTCACATTGGTCATTCCACTCAAATTTCCCGTTTGTCTTTAACATACTTCTCAGGGCACTTGTATGGTCAGAGAATCCTCTAACAATTTTAGAATAGTATTCTGCCGTTCCTAAAAATGTTCTAACATGCTCGATACAATTTGGAGTACTCATTAGTTCTATCGTGTCAATCAAATCTTTCTTGGGAGAGATCCGCCCTTCCAAAATTACATGACGCAAATATTCAATCTCCTTCCTGTTCATCTTCGACTTTTCTTTGCTGAGGGTCATTCCCACACCATTTAGTCTCTTGAGGACTCTATCTAGTCTTTTGTCATGCTCTTCTTTGTTTTCAGCATATACCAACACATTAGGCCTCATTACAAGTATGGTGGTAAGGCAACAACAGTCTCCGGTATTGCTACCCTACTGCCATACTAGGAGTTCTGCTCGCCGGTGCCCTTGCAGCCACCAGGTCTGAACTGGTGGCCATACCAGCACCCACGAGCAGAACATGAAAGTAGCACCGGTATCGATATTAACGGTACTGGTGCTTCCACCCTCCCCATTCCCATTGAGCCCTATGAGGCTCAAATGGGAATATGGATGCACTGGGCCGGCAGCCGCAAAAGGGCAATTACCGGGTCTGGCTGGGCTGGAAAAGCCCGGTAATTGCTCAGTCGCGGGTGACGGACTCAGATGCGAGTTTGGAGGTAGCCTTGCTGGTGAAACCGGCAAGGGTACCTCCAACCTCGTAATGAGGCCCATTGTCTTGAGAAAAAAGAAACACCATCTTCTCCTTCAAATAATCTGTACATTATCTTTTGAAAAACAGAAGCTGCAGATATAAAGCCAAACAGCATTATTTTATATTGAAACAGCCCCTCTGGTGTTATGAACCATGTTAGATGTCTTGATGCCTTATGTAGTTTGATCTGGTGACATGCCACAGTGAGATCAAGTGTTGAAAACACAGTCACTGGTCCCATTGTTGATGTAAGTTCGTGTATATTAGGCAGTGGATGTCTTTCTGGAATAGCACATTTGTTGAGTTGCCTGAGGTCTACACAAACTCTGACCTTCCACATGCTTTTCCTCATCACTGCTAGTGTTGACACCCATTCAGATGCATCAATGCTCTCGCTCTCTATAATAATAGTTCCTCTAACTTCCGCAGTTCTTTCTTCACTTCATCTCTCATCAACAATGGATCATTCCTGAGTTTCTGGGCAACTGGTTTACTGCCTTCTCTCAGTGATATGCGATGTGTGAAACCACTCAGACAACCTATTTCGTCTCTAAACACTTCCTCCGGTATCCTTTTAGCATCTTTATTTACTCCTTGGATTCTTCTGCATTTGGGTCTAACCTCACTTTTAAGTGTTTCTGATGCGTCCAACTCAGGAGAGAGGAGGCTCCTTTCTTCTAATCATATACTCGCCCTTCTGCTGCTCTTCCTTTGAAGTTGAAAGTTACCTTAAACCACCCAATTAGGTAATTTTCACCCCTCTGTATGCTCTTGGATTAATATCTACCTCATTTAGATACATGGGATTCATTTCTTTCCACACAGCTTCTGGAATGAGCGCATACTTGACTCCAGAGTCAGCCATCATCACTATTGGCGTACCATTTACCCACAGAACAGTCTTGGGGCTGTCAACTTCTCCTTCTTCATTCCCCACTGTATGTATGCACTCTTCCCCATCATCACTTTCTGCATCATCGATCCAGTTCGTGCTTGCATTTTTATTCCTGCAGCATTTGGCTAGAGGGCCTTTTCCACTGCAGATTCTACATACTATCCTGACTGCAGGACAGGTCGTATTGTTAGCCTAATGGGAGGGGCTGACACACCTGTAGCATGTTTTGAGCGTCATTCCTCCTCTTGCTCTTTGTCTCCCCCTTCCTTGCTGGAAATCCATGTTTGGACGTCTTCTGATTCCTCTATTTACTCCCTCTTTGTTGTCACTGTTCCATCTCCTTCTCACATTCTGACCCTCAATTGCAGCAATCAAGTCATTGCTAAAGGGTTGAGATGGGCCAATAGGGTATATTTTTTTACAGATATCTCGTTTACTCTTCCTTCTAGTGTCCTTGTGCAATTCTCAGTGTGTTCAACTTCTTTGGCCATCCGTAAAATATTCTCAAGTGGTGGATCGTCTTCTGCCCATAAACCGCCTCTACAGCTCCCTCGGTTCAGCCGTCTCCTTCCCCCTCGCCTCGTGCCGTGTTCCCTCTCTACAGCTTCCTCACCGTGTCATCAGGTTCCATGACACGGTGTGCACATCAACGCTCTTCCAAAAATGCAATAGAAAGGTTTTCCTCAAAGAAGGACGAAGTGAGCGTGATAATAAACGCCTGGCTACACAATTATTATTACTACGGTATTTATTGCGCATGGACCAGGCTTCGAGAAGAAACACATGCTTTACAGAGGTATACACCAATACAGATGCATAACGGAGCGCTTTACAGAGGTGTACAACATTACAGATGCATAACGGAGCACTTTACAGAGGTGTACACCAATACAGATGCATAAGGGAGCGCTTTACAGAGGTGTTCACCAATACAGATACATAACGGAGCGCTTTACAGAGGTGTACACCAACACAGATACATAACGGAGCGCTTTACAGAGGTGTACACCAATACAGATGCATAACGGAGCGCTTTACAGAGGTATACACCAATTCAGATACATAACGGAGCGCTTTATATTGGCATAATATCACACAATATAGTGCCAAGAAGAGGAAACTCCCTTTTTCCCTATTATCTTGTGAAAACATGATCTTCGCAGTTACAGGGCATTAAAGAAAAGACTTCAAGTTGTACGGAATTCAGCAACATTTGACGAGAAGGCCTCGCCAATTGATTTTATATATAAATAAATTGCAGGATGAATAAATAATAGCACAGCACTGGTGACTCCGAAACCTTCCGTGCTTTAATGCCGACTTCAGCGGAATAGAAGGCTCCCTGGGACGCGCATGACCTTTCTGCGACTGAAATGATGTTATTTCTGAAAAAAACAATTAGAGAAATTGGGTTAGGCATGCAAAGGGCTGTCTGTACGCTGCCGCTGTCGGTGGGACTTTGTGCGGGGATCCGTTATTGCCACGTCCCACCCGGATCCGCCTTGCTCTCTGTCTCCGCGCGCCGCTCCCCTAATCCAATTCTGGCTGCTTCCTTCATTTCAGAAGCTTGGGGCATTTCATATGAAATGTTATTCCCTGAGTGTAATGTTTCTGGAGGATGATGATTAAGTCTATTTCGTTGACTTTTACTTTCCGTCTGCCCAGTAACCTCCACTTTCCAAATGTTCCGCTACTTGCTTTGGCGGCACGAGATATTCTGCATATCGCGTGATTTGTTGGGCAAATACAGTAACTAGTATGTTTGGAAAATGTTTTTAAAAGGCTGCGGGGGGTTCGGGGTGGTGTCCCCTGTAATACCCCGCTCACTACACTATACAGTATAGTGAGCAGGGTTTACGATTGATACCCCTGCAGCACACCCGACAAAAAAAAAAAGAAGAAGCCGGGGCTGCGGGGGAAAACCCTGCAGCTGCCCGAAAAAGAAAGAAAAAGGACTTTGCGGCACCGGTTCCCGGCCACGGAAGTGAAAGGGAACCGGCAGAGCAGGGACACAGCGCGTCGGAAGGAAAGGTAAGTAGGGTGGTGGGGGTATGTTGGAGGTGTGGGTGGGAGAGTGTTGTGTGTGTGGGTGGGGGGTGGTGTGTTTGTTTGGTTTTGGGGTTGTTTTGTAATGGATGTCCGCATGGAAAATGTACGAACATTTTGTATTGCGTACATTTCCCATGCAAACATTTCCGTCGCAGGTTATTCAGCGGTGGGAAAATCACACAGATCCTTTTAAAATACCAAACAGTTATGGTGGGCCCATTTCAAGTGCAAAGGTTGAGATCCCTGATACTGCCCCATAGTGGAGGTCAAGACAGTCATATTTTAAGATGCTTTACCACCTAGTAATATTGTGGTATTTAAATTGGTGGCATTCCCTTGGAATACTCCCATGCCTGTGATGAAGTGGGTGGTAAAACAGGAGACACTGGCAATACCGCCTGTTTTTACCATGATGTCTAATGCCGTAATGCGGCCCTTTTTATATTTCTGGGCATCGACCTTAACATGTGGTATATACAGGGGTCAAAAGACAACACGATCTGTGATATACTTCACTGAGAATTAAATGGCAAATCCACCCAGGGGTGGACTGGGAGCCAAAAGAGGCCCTGGAAGTCATTTTCAAAGTGGCCCCATGTCACATTTTCTGCAAGCCCAGCCATTTTCCTATGAGAAATGTGGCTTAGCAAACAAAAGAGGCCCAGTGTGCAGAGGCCTATCGGTAAGTCTCCAGAGTTCCCTATAGGCCAGTCCACCCCTGCCCAGTGTGCAGAGGCCTATCAGGAAGTCTCCAGAGTTCCCTATAGGCCAGTCCACCCCTGCCCAGTGTGCAGAGGCCTACTGGGAAATCTCCAGAGTTCCCTATAGGCCAGTCCACCCCTGCCCAGTGCAGAGGCCTATCGGGAAGTCTCCAGAGTTCCCTATAGGCCAGTCCACCCCTGCCCAGTGTGCAGAGGCCTATCGCGAAGTCTCCAGAGTTCCCTATAGGCCAGCCCACCTCTGCTCAGGGTGTAGAGGCCCGCCAGGAAATCTCCAGAGTTCCCTCTAGGCCAGCCCACCTCTGCTCAGGGTGCAGAGGCCTACTGGGAAATCTCCAGAGTTCCCTATAGGCCAGTCCACCCCTGCCCAGTGTGCAGAGGCCTCCCAGGAAATCTCCAGAGTTCCCTATAGGCCAGTCCACCCCTGCCCAGTGTGCAGAGGCCTATCGCGAAGTCTCCAGAGTTCCCTATAGGCCAGTCCACCCCTGCCCAGTGTGCAGAAGCCTACCGGGAAATCTCCAGAGTTCCCTATAGGCCAGTACACCCCTGCCCAGTGTGCAGAGGCCTATCGGGAAGTCTCCAGAGTTCCCTATAGGCCAGTCCACCCCTACCCAGTGTGCAGAGGCCTATCAGGAAGTCTCCAGAGTTCCCTATAGGCCAGTCCACCCCTGCCCAGTGTGCAGAGGCCTACTGGGAAATCTCCAGAGTTCCCTATAGGCCAGTCCACCCCTGCCCAGTGCAGAGGCCTATCGGGAAGTCTCCAGAGTTCCCTATAGGCCAGTCCACCCCTGCCCAGTGTGCAGAGGCCTACTGGGAAATCTGCAGAGTTCCCTCTAGGCCAGCACACCCCTGCCCAGTGTTCAGAGGCCTACTGGGAAATCTCCAGAGTTCCCTGTAGGCCAGTCCAACCCTGAATCCACACCTGACAATTCTTAAAAAGATGGCGTTTTCATGAAGCTGTGTAACTGAACATCCCCCGCCCGTTCGGTTAGCTACGCAAAATCCTAAACAATTAGCAGTGCACCATGATTTCAGTGTGTACAACGGGATGACGATGGGGGATGGCGGGACACCGGAGAGAAAGCTTCTGAGGGCTTTCCGTGGCGGGCTTCACACCGTCAGCCTGCATGAATAATTAAAAGATTTGTAATTAAAGGCTCATTTATATAGATTGAATCCCGCATTGAGTTCAGTGCTCCTGCTTTTCACGGTGTAAGCTTAGTCACTCTGAGAGGAAAGTGCTGTGACTTGAACACGTTTTTGCTTTAAGAGAGAATTACGTCATCTCTAATGGCTGGGATCCAGGGGGCGCTCTGCCCTGGTGCTTTATCTGCCCAGGCTGATAGGCTGAAGTCGGTCGCCATCTTCAGTATCCCATATTTGCTCCTTAGCCACATTGCATGGACATTTGCTCTTTTGTAGCATTAGACAGCGCTGATAAAATTGCACATCTTAATTCCAAACTATTCATTTGCATCCGGGTTAAGGATGGGCTAACCAGCTGGAAAAAAGATGCAAGCCTTTCTAAAGAAAAAAAAACAGCTACCCCAATTCTAAAACCTCACCTTTCCTCATACAGAAACTCATACAACCACCTCTCGGCACAGCAATCCACATGCACTTCATCGCATTGCAATAACAGACTAACAACACATAACCCGGCACAACAGCACAAGGGAATTTGCACCGACCCGAAAACCGCACTTAAGCTCTGTGAACGGTGCAAACCGAACAGAAGCTGCCAACAGGACATCACACATCTCACTTTCCTATTCCCACTACGCTCTACTAGCCCCCACTCCCCCCTTTTCTTCACACTCCTTTTCAGATCCGCCAGCGGACCACTCCGGTGGTGATTGTGCACGATACAAATACCTTTAAAATTAACATTAAACAATAATGCATAGATTTGGCTCGAATGACTCAAACCATTTGGAGCAGAGGCTCAACATAGCTGTAAACTTTCGAACGGGAATTCGAGCCACTTGCACGGAATCGAGTCGCTGGTATTGATAATTGTGTTTGTTAATTGAACTCGGTTTGGATACAGTTCTTTGATAATATTGAATTCTACGAGACTGGCTCAGTACCCTAGGATTCAGTAATACTTGTGGCTAAGGAAACAATACAATAGGAACATAAACATTTATGCAAATGCGAAAAGCGCAAAGTATGCACGTTTTCATTCACATCCTTTTTAGAGATGTGCTGAACGCCTAACCCCCGCCTGCACTTTTCAGTGGGGTGTTGCAGCGGTGCAAACCATGCTCTGGCCATATCCTTTGCAAACAATCTATGTGTCAATAGTGCGCTGACAACAGTAATGTATGCCTGGTCCCAGCGCCCACTTGGGAGCTAGAAGCGTCTCACAAGGAAATGTTACAGAAATAACTTCTATCCCTGGTTGAGGAAGAGAAATGCAACTACGGCTGTAGTGGTTTATGGCGCTGCTGTTCTGTTTAAAAGAAAATGTATGAAAGGGTCGGCTGTGACCCACTCATGCATTGCACATCCCCTTTCGCCTGATTCATGTAGGTGCAGGGGAACGTGACTGTTTTCTGTGCATTTCAAATAGCATTCCATGGGTGAGTTCTGGATGCGCTTTGTAATGCGCAGAAAAATCTCCTTATTGCAGGGTTCGAAATTAAGATTCAATGAGCAGGAGCTAAAACCAGCTCCTGGGTGTCGGGCATCATCCAGTAGGCAGGAGCTACTGCTGGTGAACTAGGAGCAAGTACACAGCGCACCGCAAATCTAACTTCCGTATGCGATACACACTGTAACTTTGTGTCTATTATGTATATTTCATAATTTTTAAATGTGAACTAGAAGTGTCCTAATTCTTCTTTATGTGCCTTTTCAAATACTCAAAGTTAAAGGGATGGTCTAGTAAAAAAATGTATTTAAAAAATAGATAGGCAACATAAAAAAAATACTAGAATTCTCTTTTTTAAAACTTCCTACGTAAAATTTTGAGCTATTCAAGCTCAAAATTCGCAAAAGCAAGCACATGGGCGCATCCATTTTGTGAAATCGATGCCCTCCTGTGCTGGCTTTTGCTTTAGTGGCACTAATGAAGGAAAAGCCAGCCAGCTGTAGTAAACAAAAGCTCCCGCTGGGTGCCTTTCCCTTCATTAGTGCTGTACGCGGAGAACGGGGACCGGAGACCAGAGCAGGAAAGCTGCAGCTGAATCTTGGTAAGTGCTATTTATTTAAATAAAAAAATAAGCACTAGCTTGGGTTTTTTTCTAAGTTTTCCGGGCTGGAGGAGCCCGGAAAACTTAGAAATAAAACCGCAGCTTTAAAAACGTTGTATTTATGTTTGCGGTCGCTTTTGAAGCGACCGCAAACATAAATACAACGTTATTGTGTTGGAAAACGCTGCGGTTTTTCTTTCCAAGTTTCTCAGGCTCCTCCGCTCGGAGGAGCCTGAGAAACTCGGAAAGAAAAACCGCAGCGTTTTCCAACACAACCGCGTTGTGTTTCTGCCTGAATCTGCTTTCACATTTAGGGCTCTCGGGCTCCCCACGGGGAGCCCGAGAGCCCCAAATGGGAAAGCAGATTCAGGCAGAAACAACGCAGCATTGCGGAAAACAACCGCGTTGTTTCTGCCTGAATCTGCTTTCCCATTTGGGGCTCTCGGGCTCCCCACGGAGAGCCCGAGAGCCCCAAATGGGAAAGCAGATTCAGGCAGAAACAACGCAGCATTTAGCATTTCCCATTTGGGGCTCTCGGGCTCCCCACGGGGAGCCCGAGAGCCCCAAATGGGAAATCAGCTGTAGGCAGAAACACTATGCGGCATGTAAACACAACTGCGTTGTGTTTCTGCCTGCTCTGGCTTTCACTTTGGGTCTCTGGTGCTCCCCTGGGAGCACCGGAGACCCAAAGTGATAGCCACAGCAGGCAGAAACACAACGCGGTTATGTTGGAAAACTCTGCGGTTTTTCTTTCTGAGTTTCTCAGGCTCCTCCGAGCCGGAGGAGCCTGAGAAACTTGGAAAGAAAAACCGCAGCGTTTTCCAACACAATAACGTTGTATTTATGTTCGCGGTCGCTTCAAAAGCGACCGCAAACATAAATACAACGTTTTTAAAGCTGCTGTTTTATTTCTAAGTTTTCCAGGCTCCTCCAGCCCGGAAAACATAGAAAAAAATCTGCAGCTAGTGCTTATTTTTAAAAAAAAATAAATAGCACTTACCGAGATTCAGCTGCAGCTTTCCTGCTCTGGTCTCCGGTCCCCGTCCTCCGCGTACAGAACTAATGAAGGGAAAGCCACCCAGCGGTAGCTTTTGTTTACTACAGCTGGCTGGCTTTTCCTTTGTTAGTGCCGCAAAAGCAAAAGCCAGCACAGGAGGGCATCCATTTCACAAAATGGATGCGCCCATGTGCTTGCTTTTGCGAATTTTGAGCTTGAATAGCTCAACATTTTACATAGGAAGTTTTAAAAAAGAGAATGCTAGTATTTTTTTTTTATGTTGCCTATCTATTTTTTAAATAACATTTTTTACTAGACCATGCCTTTAATGTAAAATATGCATGTTGTAAGGCACCAATTGCCTGGGGAACCAAATGTAGCTCCTGCTAGCTCTTTGTTTCAAGCTAACCAGGCTCTTCTGGGTTAGAAGCAGGAGCTAAGTAGCTTCCAGCTCCCCTCAATTCCGAACCCTGTTATCGGCGCAAAGGAGGTGAAAAATGACCTCTGAATATACATATTTGTGATGCACATATTAAGACGTCCTTTGTGAATAGGACATAATGCATGCTTAGCATTGCTCACTTACCAAGAGGAACATATCATGGACCCGATTCATGGAAAAGTGTGCCAAAATCCTGCAACGCCTGCATGCTGAGAACATCACTGTGCAAGCCTGTGTGCAGAAGATTTTTTGCTTGCTCCGCGTATTCATGGAATTGTTTGCGCAAAGTAACCGTATACGCAAGGCGTGGCCGGAACGCCCCCGACATGACCTTACGTAAATCAAAAACAGCCTGAAAAACAGCCACCTTTGCATGTTCCTCTGGCATGATTGCATGCACCCTCAAAACAGTGCGTGGTGTCCCCCGCAAGCAGGACTGCATCTCGGGGACCTTGCGCGGGGTACCCTTAACCGTTACCGGCACCCCAACAACATGCATACAATTTATCATAACTCGGGTAAAAATCGGAAAATCTACTTGCTAACCCCTGTAAACCATTCCTGCAGCCTGCTACACTACGTACGAGCACCACTAAGTTTGATCAGAACCCCGGCTGTGTGCACACATCCCTAAATCCGACGCCCAATCTTAGCTCTGCACGGTTATTCACATGCACAAGTGTCTGTACGCCTGCCTTCTGGTGGCGGATATTATGAGGGTTTTGCATGGCCATTTCCCTGCCGGGAGGTTGCGCCATCTGATCCCTGAATACGTATTGTTCCGCTCAATAGTGGGCGTACGATGGGCAGCCTACGGGCCGTTCTTCATAACGACCACTTTTCCGCATATTCTGCCCCGTCTTTGGTGTTCTGCCACGTTCCCCGCCGTCTGCGCGAGCCACAGCCATGCTCTGCATGGTGTCTCGCGCAAGGCACTCGCCCACTCGTAGAGACATGCTGGGCCTGTGCAGAATCCTTGCAAGTACCAAAAAAGTCCCCCGCGTTCGGTTCCATGAACCGCCGAACGGGGATTTGCGCACAGATTGGCACACAAATCCCTGATTTTCCACGTAAATATTACCATGAATCGGACCCTATGTCTTTGCCATCAAACTCTTTCTCAGCATCATAGTCCATGAGCCGGGTCACATAAGTTGCCAAAAGGCAATGTGTTTGCCTGCAACTGCCCCCTTCTTTCTCCGTAAATTTGATATTTCACCCTGGCAATGGCCGCCATCTGTGAACTGCACCTCCAAGCGTTTGAGCATTTCCCCTGCTGCCGCCACATGTTTCGTGGACTCCATGGAAAGATGGTAAAAACTGGTACAACGCCCTTTTTGCCGGCAGTAGTTTTTTCAATGGAATTTTTACTGAAGAATTTCCATCGAAAAACAAATCGAAAAATATATATGGAGTAAGGGGTTCAAAGGTGTGGGCTTAAACACATAGGGAACCCAGAGTTTGGGGAACCCCCCCAAATAAAAAAAAAATGCAAAAATCAATGAGGTTTTTCAATGGATTTTTGTCAGTACAAAATCCATCGAAAAAACGATTGTCGCCAAAATGAGACAGAACCTGAACATTTTCACTTGCTAGCAATACAATATGTTTGTATTATAGTTCCACCTGCCATGTGATTGCCTCCGCCACGCACTACTGGCCCCTCAGGTATCATCCCGGCTCATTGAATGATCCTGGTTTCCCAATAGACATGTCCACATCCGCTAAGACTCACATTTTGAAGATCTCTTGGTGTGATATACCCTGCTTGCCCCACCACCGCATTCACAGCAGACCCTGCTCATGTGTGATCCTGCCTGGTCTTGTAAGCTCCCGACTCGTGAACTTCCATTGGAGATGTTGGGGTCTCCAATTAGTTTGGGACCTTTTCATTGGATCTTGCCAGAATCTTGATTAGGGGGGCTTGCGCCATTTGTGTTGTTACCCTAATATCAGAGAAGCAGCTCAAATGGGTCACTGTTAGTGACCTGGCCAAAGATTAAGGGGGTTCTGTGCGCGTGGATCTTGAAGGAAATAGTTCCCCACACCTTCTCAGCTTGAAAGACCACCTTGGTCTGGGCACTACACGGCCAGTACACAAACAATTGATCCTGGAGCAAATTAGAAGACATCAAATGAATCTGACCTTGATACCTCCCATAATGTTATGTATTCACAAACATTTGCGCTGCGGCAACACTGGAGGTGTCTGAGCCCCATCTTGATGACCTTTGCATCTTGAATATGTATTTATTAATTTATGGCACACAATATGGCATTTAAAACATACTAAGGCAGCTACGCTGAGCTTCGGGGATTTGCGTATGGCTGGCATCCGTTTTGATGTCGGTACATTAGCCAAGCATTCGGTTAGGGATCGATTTAATAGTTTATTGATTGAATGCACTGATATAGCGCACCATTACCCCGGGGTATTCTGTGCAAATAGGAGTGATGTTTTTCGTAGCTAAGTTGCGTAAACATTTAAAAGCCAGACAGGCAAGTGCCAGGCTGCTATGCAAGTCTATGCAAAAAGGACGAGCATACTCGTCCTCGGCACTTATGGGGTTAAATGAAATGCTGTCTTCTGCCTCGGTCCGGGGCAAAGCTCTTCAAGCGAGGTAAACGTGATTTCTTTGTTCCAGGCCACACACTGTCCAGTCTGTGGTTCCGCAGCTTTTGCAGGCTTCTAATGAGGTCTGAGGGGGGCCTTGAGTTGAAGACTGCCCCTATTACTAAGGCTCTGTGGTGTTCACAGAGCAGAGCAGAACTCTGTGTTGGCATTTCCATCTGGTCCCAAACAGCTGCCTACCAGGGCATTCATTTCAGGCCTCAGTGTTAGGAATTTATCAGGGGGGAAGCCTAATAGTTTAGCTGTCTTTTTTGGTACTTACTTCAAACCCCAAACTCTGGGGTGATTTGGGCATAGTGTTTGGCAATCTAAAAAGTATTATATCTGTGTTTACGTTGTTTAACTGGAGGAAAGACTCAGCTATCCAGTCTTGAATGGATGACATACAGTGTTGCAAACCCAGGAGTTTGTGGTCCTTTATGGTCACTGCGACGTATACCGGCGTATCGTCGGCGAAGGATTGGATCTGAACCCTGTGCTTTTCTAGCATAAGAAATAAAGGGACTAAGTAGTTGTTCAATAGGACTGGTGACGGAAGGTCTCCCGGTGGAACCAAGAAAGTTAGGCTGGCAGCAGACGACGAGTAGGGCACCATGTGGACCTCTTGTGTCCAATCCGTAAAGAACGAGAAACCAGTAGCAAGTTAATTCCAATAGATGATGAACTTTAGTTCCTCATCAGAACTTTAGCTCTTAGTGCGTTGTTGTGCCTGCTCCCCCCACCCACTTCCTATTCCTCCTGTTCCTCCCCGCCTCCCTGCCCGCCCACTCCCCCCCGCCCCTTCCTCTTCTCCCTCTGCTTATATACACCCCTCTCCTGGGCAGCCCCCTGCCCGGCAGCCCCCTCAGCTAAGGGCCCCTTAGGCAAAGGGCGGCTCCTATGGTTGAGGCTCCCTGTGTGTCTGCAGGTGTCCGCAGGGGACGCTTGGCGCCGGTCCACCATGTTAGCTCCACCGTCTCCCTCAGCCCTCCGCACTTAGACCTGTCACCTCCTTTCGAATGGTGCCCTGGTTTCACTTTGCCTTGCAAATTGTGGTATACTAGAGTTTTTCTCCCCTTGCAGGATTTTCAAACTTAGGTGGCCTCTCCACTGGGTACCTGATATGCATTACTGTGTTCTGAATTTGTGGTAAACTAGGGCTTGCTGCTCTCTTCCTGTCTGCTCGTGCTTGTCCTACGCCCCCCCCCCCTATCGCATGGTGCTCTCTATCTCACCTATCTTTTCTAACTGCTTCTCCATTGACTATCCTACTCTTCTCACTACATCTGGTAGGAAAAAGTTTAAAAAGGACATCCTGGTCTCCAACCCAGACCTCCCTATCGCTGACACCTACACCAGTGCCTCCTCTAAGGAAACTCTCACTGACATCCTCTTTTTCGTGCCTTCACCTGACCAATGGACCCTTCATATGGTCTTGTTGCTCTCTCCTTTCTCCTCTTCTCCCATTAATGGTGGCACCCGTTGGGATGTCCTCTTGGCCTCCTTCCACTCTTCTAAGGCCATCATTAATGTCTACGCTAATGGGACCGTCTTGGTCCAAGGCCCTCAGGGCAATCTTCACCTCTTTGATAGACGCTTCCCGCGCCTCATCAACTTCCTTTCCTCTCCTGCTGTCCCCCCTCCTCTGTCCTTGGCTACCTTGCCTCTACCCTCCCTCCCTGCCCCCTCTCTTGCTCCTTCTTCTCCTCCGCAGGGCGTACCTCTGATCTGTACCCCTCCCCAAAGTCCTTCAAAGATGGCAACCTTCTCCCCATTACCACTCTTAACTCTCGCTCTGCCGTCAAACATTCCTCTGATATCTGCCGCCTTCTTGAGGAACTGGACCTTGACGTATTCGGTCTCACTGAGACATGGTTCATGGCCAGCTCTGTCACCAGCTTTGACACACTCCTACCTGACGGCTACAAGATCCTCTCTGTACCTAGGCCCAACCGTGCTGGGGGGGTGTGGCCCTTATCTTCCCTGAGTGGATTCCTGCCACTGCTATTCCCACGCAGACCTACTCCTCTTTTGAATGTCTTGTCTCCCTTACCGTGGCTACTATCTATCGGCCACCTGGTCAAATTTCCTCCTTCCTCTCTGAGTGGGTGGACCTCTCCTCCTCACTCCTGTCCTCAACCACTCAACTCCTCTTTCTTGGAGACTTCAACATCCACCTGGATGCCTCCTGTCCCCCCTCTGGACTCTTTTGCGACCTCTGCAACTCTCTCTCACTCTCTATTCTCCCGTCTGGGCCGACCCATTCTGCTGGGCACACTCTTCATGCCCTTATCTCTTCCGACCTTCCCCTCTCTGTCCCTCTCTCCACTCCTCTCTCCTGGAGTGATCACTTTCTCCTCTCCTCCCACCTCACCCTCCCTACCCTCATCACTGCCACCCTCCTTCTCGGCCATCCGACCCATGAAGCGTGTGTCAGTTGAGGCTTTCGCTGCCACCTTCTCACCCCCCCCCTCCACCTTTGGCTGACTCCCACCCTGACACAGCCCTCTCCACGCTCCACTCTGCTATATCTGATACTCTTGATATCCTTGCCCCTGTCATGAGAATCCGCCTGAAGCCCAAAGCCAAATGTAACTCCTGGTATGACTCGGATCTCGTCACCCTCAAACGCATCTGCAGGGTGGCAGAGAGAAAATGGCGCGCTTCATGTTCATCCTCTGACAAACTGGCCTGTCGCCTGCTCCAAAGGCAATACCGGCTCTCCGCTCTCACCATGAAGAGAGCCCTTATCCAAGCCCGCATCACTGCGGCATCTAACAATTCGGCTGAACACTTTAAAATCTGCAAGGAGCTGGCCAACCCTGCTGCAGTCTCTACCTCTCCTGTTCCCTCCCAGGCCCTCTGTACGGCACTGACCTCTCACTTCATTTCAAAAACTCAGGACATCCTGTCCTCATTCTCCTCCCATCACCTCCCCCCCTCTATTCCCTGCCCGTCTTCTGGCCCTTCTGCAGCCACCCCTCCTCTCTCCTTCTCTGCCTTTCCCCTTTTTTCTGCCGATGAGGTTTCGAGACAAGTCCGATCTATGAAAGTCTTGTCAACACAGGTCCACCCCTGCTCCTCCAAAACTATTAAGGACCACATCGACTCCTTGGCTCCTGCCCTGGCTGACTTCTGCAATCACTCCTTCGCCTCTGGAGTCTTCCCATCCCCTCTCAAGCACTCCCTTGTGCACCCCCTTCTTAAGAAACCCTCCTCCGACCCGTCCTGCCCAGCTAACTATCGCCCTATCTCTATCACTCCTTTCCTGGGCAAGCTCCTGGAGAAACTTGCCATCTCCCAGCTTAATCTCCATGCTGAATCTGTTGGTAGCCTTCATGACCATCAGTCTGGTTTCAGAGCAGCCAGAAGCACAGAATCTGCTCTCTTGAACATCCGTGAGGACCTGCTCTCGAACCTTGACTCTAACATTCCTTGTGTTCACATTTTGCTTGATCTCTCTTCTGCCTTTGATACTGTCAACCATACCATCCTGCTCAACCGTCTCCCTGATAACCTGGGTATCACTGGTCAGGCTCTGGCATGGCTGACCTCTTTCCTCTCAAATCGACCCACCCAGGTCCAACTGGGGTCTTTCCTGTCTGACATCTTTTTCTCTACCTGTGGTGTCCCCCAAGGTTCTAACCTCTCTCCCTGGCTGTTCAACCAGTATCTGGCACTTCTCGCCCACCGCATCGCTGCTCTCTGCTCCAACTTTCAGTGCTATGCGGATGATACCCAGCTCATTTTCAGGCTACCCTCGGCCTCCTCTTCTCCTTCCCTCATCTCTGACTGTCTCTCTGCTATCCAGGAATGGTGTGCCGCCAACGACATCTGCCTTAATGCCAGTAAGACCGAGATTCTACTCATCGGCACACCCACTACCTCCTTCCCTGCTGCTCTCTGGCCGGCCTCTCTTGGCCCTCTTCCTGCTCCTACCTGCAAGGCAAAAAACCTCGGGGTCATCTTCGACTCCACACTCTCCTTCTCTCCTCACATTTCTGACGTTTCTAAGAAGTCACACTACCAGCTGCACCTCCTCAGAGGTATCCTTCCTTTCCTCTCCGTCCCCCAGAAGCTCACTGTCTCCAGAGCCCTGGTTCTCTCGAAGCTGGACTACTGTAACAGCCTCTACCTAAATCTGCCTGCCTCTACTGTCCGCCCTCTGCAACTCATCCAGAACAGGACTGCGAGACTTGTCCTTGGCCTCAAGCCCTGGGACTGTATCTCTCCAGGACTGAAATCGCTACACTGGCTCCCTGTGGCTGCGAGGATTAAGTTCAAAACCCTCTGCATTGTCCACAAGGCCTTCTGGGGCCTGGGGCCAAAATACCTTCAACTCTCCCTTCCTAAATATCTTCCTTCTCGAGCACTTCGTTCATCCGCCTCCAACTCCCTCAGGTTCAGCCGCTTCTCCAAGCAACGAGTTGGGGGGAGATCTCTCCGCAGCAGGGACCTCCCTCTGGAACAGCCTTCCTGCCTCCCTGAAACTTGAGGAGAGCCATCTCCGGTTCCGGAAGCACCTCAAAACCTTCCTCTTTGCTTCTGCTTTCTCTCCCCCTCTCCCCTGCTAAATCACTGAAACTGTACTGAATCAGCAACTGGGCCACTCACCAATCTCGGTCCTTGGCCCAGCCACTCTCCCCTGCACTGCCTTCCTGGCAACCCCTGCACTGCGGGACTGTCTCTGTATCCCTACAGCCCCTCCTCCCTGCACTTGTCTGCACTTATCTTGCACTTGCCACCAGCTGGCCCTTATTATTTATCTTGTTTGTTACTAACCCTGTACTGCACTTTCCCCTCTCCCTTTCCCCTTGCACTTTTCCCATCCCCCCTGCCCATGCACTTGCGCGATCTGAATGACACCTGGCCTAGTAGGATCGCTGTCTGTCTCCCCTTGTCCCCCCCTCCCTGCCTCGTCGCGCCTTGAAACACTTGTGTATAGGCGCGTTACAAATGCCATATCATATCATATCATATCATATCAAGGTAGCTAACTAAAGGAGGTGGTCAGCAGCAATGAACACTACTGACAGATCCCACATGACTCAAAGGACATGGATGTCCCTGTCCACCTTTTCCCTGACATCATCCCAGAAAACCAGCATGGCCGATTTCGTCTCGTGTTTAGGGTGGAAACCTAATGGCACAGACAAGAGGACGTGGTTGAGTTCCAGAAATTGATGACGATGTCCGCCATACATTTTCCATGATTTGGGAGAGAATGGGGAGTTTTGTGATGGATGTATATCTTCCTGCGGATATAAGGTCCAAGGCGGTTTTTGTTCAGCATAGGAACAATTATTTTATAGAAGTTTTCAAGGTGACAAGGATAAAAGTCTGAGAGGAAACTCAGATTAATTAGTGAAATTCTTGCTTTGTCAAAAAAGAGCAACGCGTTCACCTAGCAGCCAGCCGGAGACAGGATCAAAATT
Organism: Ambystoma mexicanum; assembly: GCF_040938575.1. Classification (NCBI taxonomy): domain Eukaryota; kingdom Metazoa; phylum Chordata; class Amphibia; order Caudata; family Ambystomatidae; genus Ambystoma; species Ambystoma mexicanum. The sequence goes on along the minus strand of NC_090940.1, from coordinate 643,368,945 downwards.
GGATCCAAATTCATGTCCATTGGTTTAAGACATCTGATTGGTTCAGGGTTCTCTATTAGCAGTGAACACCTGATGTTGTCCAGTCTTGAGTTGTACATTGTGAAGACAATGGGCAAACTATCGTCTGCACCAATATTCCCAAGTTCTTTATCTGTAACTGAGGTGTTCAATTTGTTAAATACAAGAAAAGATGAAGGAAGGGCCAGCAGGAGGGATTTACGATTGGTCAAAGACTTGACCAATGAAAGTAAGGATTTGGAAGAGTTCACTGCTGTGTCAACCTTATTAGCCTTGGTTTATGGTGATAGATTTCTTGTTGTGATTCAGAAATTCAAGATGGAGGAGAGAGTCTTCTACCCATTTTTCTTTGGGCCATCTGCCCTCAGCTCATCTGATAAGTTGCTTCATGTGTTTCATGGGCGTCTGAGCATTAGATATATGATCACAAGAGAAATATCAGTGTCAAATTCTTGAAAGGATGATACCAATGGAGTCTTGGAATTTAGAGACAGGAGTGTCTGTGACACCGTGTGGTCCAGGGCAGACACAGTTATAGAAATCCAAGGTCTTTTGTGCACCTGTGTGTTTTTCAGGGGGGGGGCCTGCTAAACTGTTGACCATTTAAAGGAAGTGGAACTATAATCCAACCATCCTAATGGCGCTATGCCAACGACTTGGACAGACGGGTCTGTCATGTATTTACCCCATGCCCATCTTACTGCCGCTCGTTTGGATAAGACCAAAACACAAGACTATATCTTGAGCAGATCCGATTGAACAAGAGTCTATAGAAGTATCAAGAGGTAGCGTCAAACCTTTGACATTTCTCAGAAGAGAAGCATCACATTTATTCCACACTCTCCCCTACTGTCATTGCCAATCTTTGACATAACCATTGATAGGATTGCCTTGGATATCGGTGGACTAATCATACCATCTAGGTATGGGTTTTTCGATATTCTGGTCATTTTGGATTAAGTTACCTGCCATCTTGTAGCATTTTATTTGAGTCAATATCACTTAAAATGTTTTGAAACAGCTCATACCCTTTACACCACAATGGGATTTCCATACACAACTCTCATAGACCCAAGTATTCCTTTCATCAAGAAATAGATGAAAATTCCATTGCAAATGAACAACATACATCTACCAATAAATAATCCACATAGTGATGGGCCAGTTGAGAGATTAACTACACCCCGAAACAACTCTTAAGGATGGCTGTGGATAAAGACAGATAAAATTGGGATGTGCCCTTGTCCTATGTACCATTTGAGCCCACAAGATGCCCCAGGCTTGCATTTGTTTCTTTCCATGTATGATACCTTATTGGAGAAACCATACTGGGGTGTATTCAAAATGATTCCAAAGAATTTGGAAAATCAGGAAGACTCAGGAGCAAATTGAGTTTGTACAAAATACAAAAGGGGAAATTACATTGTTATGAGCATACCTGAAAGAGAATCTTTGATTGGCACAGAAGAATTAGGGATCCCTATTCAAAAACAATTCCCACTCTCATACCTTCAAAGGAAGGAGAGAGTTTCCGGGCCCTATTACCAAGCAGTGTCAACAAGCAACCTGTCATATGGCACAGCCCATATATGGCAGTAGATGTTCTTGGCAACCTGAATTATCTGATCCATCAGGAAGAGCAACAGAATAAGAACCAAACCTACCCAGCAATGAGCTTAAAGCATGGGGCAAGAAGGAGATAGCATCACATCGCATATATGATCCATCAGGAAGTCCAACAGAATAAGAACCAAACCTACCCAGCAATGAGCTTAAAGCATGGGGCAAGAAGGAGATAGCATCACATCGCATATATGATCCATCAGGAAGTCCAACAGAATAAGAACCAAACTTACCCAGCAATGAGCTTAAAGCATGGGGCAAGAAGGAGATAGCATCACATCACATATATGATCCATCAGGAAGTCCAACAGAATAAGAACCAAACCTACCCAGCAATGAGCTTAAAGCATGGGGCAAGAAGGAGATAGCATCACATCACATATATGATCCATCAGGAAGTCCAACAGAATAAGAACCAAACCTACCCAGCAATGAGCTTAAAGCATGGGGCAAGAAGGAGATAGCATCACATCACATATATGATGCATCAGGAAGTCCAACAGAATAAGAACCAAACCTACCCAGCAATGAGCTTAAAGCATGGGGCAAGAAGGAGATAGCATCACATCACATATATGATCCATCAGGAAGTCCAACAGAATAAGAACCAAACCTACCCAGCAATGAGCTTAAAGCATGGGGCAAGAAGGAGATAGCATCACATCACATATATGATCTATCAGGAAGTCCAACAGAATAAGAACCAAACCTACCCAGCAATGAGCTTAAAGCATGGGGCAAGAAGGAGATAGCATCACATCACATATATGATCCATCAGGAAGTCCAACAGAATAAGAACCAAACCTACCCAGCAATGAGCTTAAAGCATGGGGCAAGAAGGAGATAGCATCACATCACATATATGATCCATCAGGAAGACCAACAGAATAAGAACCAAACCTACCCAGCAATGAGCTTAAAGCATGGGGCACGAAGGAGATAGCATCACATCACATATCTGATCCATCAGGAAGACCAACAGAATAAGAACCAAACCTACCCAGCAATGAGCTTAAAGCATGGGGCAAGAAGGAGATAGCATCACATCACATATATGATCCATGAGGAAGTCCAACAGAATAAGAACCAAACCTACCCAGCAATGAGCTTAAAGCATGGGGCAAGAAGGAGATAGCATCACATCACATATCTGATCCATCAGGAAGTCCAACAGAATAAGAACCAAACCTACCCAGCAATGAGCTTAAAGCATGGGGCAAGAAGGAGATAGCATCACATTACATATCTGATCCATCAGGAAGACCAAAAGAATAAGAACCAAACCTACCCAGCAATGAGCTTAAAGCATGGGGCAAGAAGGAGATAGCATCACATCACATATATGATCCATCAGGAAGTCCAACAGAATAAGAACCAAACCTACCCAGCAATGAGCTTAACGCATGGGGCAAGAAGGAGATAGCATCAGATCACATATATGATCCATCAGGAAGTCCAACAGAATAAGAACCAAACCTACCCAGCAATGAGCTTAAAGCAAGGGGCAAGAAGGAGATAGCATCACATCACATATATGATCCATCAGGAAGTCCAACAGAATAAGAACCAAACCTACCCAGCAATGAGCTTAAAGCATGGGGCAAGAAGGAGATAGCATCACATCACATATATGATCCATCAGGAAGTCCAACAGAATAAGAACCAAACCTACCCAGCAATGAGCTTAAAGCATGGGGCAAGAAGGAGATAGCATCACATCACATATCTGATCCATCAGGAAGACCAACAGAATAAGAACCAAACCTACCCAGCAATGAGCTTAAAGCATGGGGCAAGAAGGAGATAGCATCACATCACATATCTGATCCATCAGGAAGACCAACAGAATAAGAACCAAACCTACCCAGCAATGAGCTTAAAGCATGGGGCAAGAAGGAGATAGCATCACATCACATATATGATCCATCAGGAAGTCCAACAGAATAAGAACCAAACCTACCCAGCAATGAGCTTAAAGCATGGGGCAAGAAGGAGATAGCATCACATCACATATCTGATCCATCAGGAAGACCAACAGAATAAGAACCAAACCTACCCAGCAATGAGCTTAAAGCATGGGGCAAGAAGGAGATAGCATCACATCACATCAAATATCTGATCCATCAGGAAGCCCAACAGAATAAGAACCAAACCTACCCAGCAATGAGCTTAAAGCATGGGGCAAGAAGGAGATAGCATCACATCACATATCTGATCCATCAGGAAGACCAACAGAATAAGAACCAAACCTACCCAGCAATGAGCTTAAAGCATGGGGCAAGAAGGAGATAGCATCACATCACATATCTGATCCATCAGGAAGACCAACAGAATAAGAACCAAACCTACCCAGCAATGAGCTTAAAGCATGGGGCAAGAAGGAGATAGCATCACATCACATATCTGATCCATCAGGAAGACCAACAGAATAAGAACCAAACCTACCCAGCAATGAGCTTAAAGCATGGGGCAAGAAGGAGATAGCATCACATCACATATCTGATCCATCAGGAAGTCCAACAGAATAAGAACCAAACCTACCCAGCAATGAGCTTAAAGCATGGGGCAAGAAGGAGATAGCATCACATCACATATCTGATCCATCAGGAAGACCAACAGAATAAGAACCAAACCTACCCAGCAATGAGCTTAAAGCATGGGGCAAGAAGGAGATAGCATCACATCACATATATGATCCATCAGGAAGTCCAACAGAATAAGAACCAAACCTACCCAGCAATGATCTTAAAGCATGGGGCAAGAAGGAGATAGCATCACATCACATATATGATCCATCAGGAAGTCCAACAGAATAAGAACCAAACCTACCCAGCAATGTGCTTAAAGCATGGGGCAAGAAGGAGATAGCATCACATCACATATCTGATCCATCAGGAAGTCCAACAGAATAAGAACCAAACCTACCCAGCAATGAGCTTAAACCATGGGGCAAGAAGGAGATAGCATCACATCACATATCTGATCCATCAGGAAGACCAAAAGAATAAGAACCAAACCTACCCAGCAATGAGCTTAAAGCATGGGGCAAGAAGGAGATAGCATAACATAACATTTATGATCCATCAGGAAGTCCAACAGAATAAGAACCACACCTACCCAGCAATGAGCTTAAAGCATGGGGCAAGAAGGAGATAGCATCACATCACATATCTGATCCATCAGGAAGACCAACAGAATAAGAACCAAACCTACCCAGCAATGAGCTTAAAGCATGGGGCAAGAAGGAGATAGCATCACATCACATATATGATCCATCAGGAAGTCCAACAGAATAAGAACCAAACCTACCCAGCAATGAGCTTAAAGCATGGGGCAAGAAGGAGATAGCATCACATCACATATATGATCCATCAGGAAGTCCAACAGAATAAGAACCAAACCTACCCAGCAATGAGCTTAAAGCATGGGGCAAGAAGGAGATAGCATCACATCACATATATGATCCATCAGGAAGTCCAACAGAATAAGAACCAAACCTACCCAGCAATGAGCTTAAAGCATGGGGCAAGAAGGAGATAGCATCACATCACATATCTGATCCATCAGGAAGACCAACAGAATAAGAACCAAACCTACCCAGCAATGAGCTTAAAGCATGGGGCAAGAAGGAGATAGCATCACATCACATATATGATCCATCAGGAAGTCCAACAGAATAAGAACCAAACCTACCCAGCAATGAGCTTAAAGCATGGGGCAAGAAGGAGATAGCATCACATCACATATATGATCCATCAGGAAGTCCAACAGAATAAGAACCAAACCTACCCAGCAATGAGCTTAAAGCATGGGGCAAGAAGGAGATAGCATCACATCACATATCTGATCCATCAGGAAGTCCAACAGAATAAGAACCAAACCTACCCAGCAATGAGCTTAAAGCATGGGGCAAGAAGGAGATAGCATCACATCACATATCTGATCCATCAGGAAGACCAACAGAATAAGAACCAAACCTACCCAGCAATGAGCTTAAAGCATGGGGCAAGAAGGAGATAGCATCACATCACATATCTGATCCATCAGGAAGACCAACAGAATAAGAACCAAACCTACCCAGCAATGAGCTTAAAGCATGGGGCAAGAAGGAGATAGCATCACGTCACATATCTGATCCATCAGGAAGACCAACAGAATAAAAACCAAACCTACCCAGCAATGAGCTTAAAGCATGGGGCAAGAAGGAGATAGCATCACATCACATATCTGATCCATCAGGAAGTCCAACAGAATAAGAACCAAACCTACCCAGCAATGAGCTTAAAGCATGGGGCAAGAAGGAGATAGCATCACATCACATATCTGATCCATCAGGAAGACCAACAGAATAAGAACCAAACCTACCCAGCAATGAGCTTAAAGCATGGGGCAAGAAGGAGATAGCATCACATCACATATATGATCCATCAGGAAGTCCAACAGAATAAGAACCAAACCTACCCAGCAATGAGCTTAAAGCATGGGGCAAGAAGGAGATAGCATCACATCACATATCTGATCCATCAGGAAGTCCAACAGAATAAGAACCAAACCTACCCAACAATGAGCTTAAAGCATGGGGCAAGAAGGAGATAGCATCACATCACATATCTGATCCATCAGGAAGACCAACAGAATAAGAACCAAACCTACCCAGCAATGAGCTTAAAGCATGGGGCAAGAAGGAGATAGCATCACATCACATATCTGATCCATCAGGAAGACCAACAGAATAAAAACCAAACCTACCCAGCAATGAGCTTAAAGCATGGGGCAAGAAGGAGATAGCATCACATCACATATCTGATCCATCAGGAAGACCAACAGAATAAGAACCAAACCTACCCAGCAATGAGCTTAAAGCATGGGGCAAGAAGGAGATAGCATCACATCACATATCTGATCCATCAGGAAGACCAACAGAATAAGAACCAAACCTACCCAGCAATGAGCTTAAAGCATGGGGCAAGAAGGAGATAGCATCACATCACATATCTGATCCATCAGGAAGACCAACAGAATAAGAACCAAACCTACCCAGCAATGAGCTTAAAGCATGGGGCAAGAAGGAGATAGCATCACATCACATATCTGATCCATCAGGAAGACCAACAGAATAAGAACCAAACCTACCCAGCAATGAGCTTAAAGCATGGGGCAAGAACGAGATAGCATCACATCACATATCTGATCCATCAGGAAGTCCAACAGAATAAGAACCAAACCTACCCAGCAATGAGCTTAAAGCATGGGGCAAGAAGGAGATAGCATCACATCACATATCTGATCCATCAGGAAGACCAAAAGAATAAGAACCAAACCTACCCAGCAATGAGCTTAAAGCATGGGGCAAGAAGGAGATAGCATCACATCACATATCTGATCCATCAGGAAGTCCAACAGAATAAGAACCAAACCTACCCAGCAATGAGCTTAAAGCATGGGGCAAGAAGGAGATAGCATCACATCACATATCTGATCCATCAGGAAGACCAACAGAATAAGAACCAAACCTACCCAGCAATGAGCTTAAAGCATGGGGCAAGAAGGAGATAGCATCACATCACATATCTGATCCATCAGGAAGTCCAACAGAATAAGAACCAAACCTACCCAGCAATGAGCTTAAAGCATGGGGCAAGAAGGAGATAGCATCACATCACATATCTGATCCATCAGGAAGTCCAACAGAATAAGAACCAAACCTACCTAGCAATGAGCTTAAAGCATGGGGCAAGAAGGAGATAGCATCACATATATGATCCATCAGGAAGTCCAACAGAATAAGAACCAAACCTACCCTGCAATGAGCTTAAAGCATGGGGCAAGAAGGAGATAGCATCACATCACATATATGATCCATCAGGAAGTCCAACAGAATAAGAACCAAACCTACCCAGCAATGAGCTTAAAGCATGGGGCAAGAAGGAGATAGCATCACATCACATATATGATCCATCAGGAAGTCCAACAGAATAAGAACCAAACCTACCCAGCAATGAGCTTAAAGCATGGGGCAAGAAGGAGATAGCATCACATCACATATCTGATCCATCAGGAAGACCAAAAGAATAAGAACCAAACCTATCCAGCAATGAGCTTAAAGCATGGGGCAAGAAGGAGATAGCATCACATCACATATCTGATCCATCAGGAAGACCAACACAATAAGAACCAAACCTACCCAGCAATGAGCTTAAAGCATGGGGCAAGAAGGAGATAGCATCACATCACATATATGATCCATCAGGAAGTCCAACAGAATAAGAACCAAACCTACCCAGCAATGAGCTTACAACATGGGGCAAGAAGGAGATAGCATCACATCACATATCTGATCCATCAGGAAGACCAAAAGAATAAGAACCAAACCTACCCAGCAATGAGCTTAAAGCATGGGGCAAGAAGGAGATAGCACCACATCACATATCTGATCCATCAGGAAGACCAACAGAATAAGAACCAAACCTACCCAGCAATGAGCTTAAAGCATGGGGCAAGAAGGAGATAGCATCACATCACATATCTGATCCATCAGGAAGACCAACAGAATAAGAACTAAACCTACCCAGCAATGAGCTTAAAGCATGAGGCAAGAAGGAGATAGCATCACATCACATATATGATCCATCAGGAAGACCAAAAGAATAAGAACCAAACCTACCCAGCAATGAGCTTAAAGCATGGGGCAAGAAGGAGATAGCATCACATCACATATCTGATCCATCAGGAAGACCAACAGAATAAGAACCAAACCTACCCAGCAATGAGCTTAAAGCATGGGGCAAGAAGGAGATAGCATCACATCACATATCTGATCCATCAGGAAGACCAACAGAATAAGACCCAAACCTACCCAGCAATGAGCTTAAAGCATGGGGCAAGAAGGAGATAGCATCACATCACATATATGATCCATCAGGAAGTCCAACAGAATAAGAACTAAACCTACCCAGCAATGAGCTTAAAGCATGGGGCAAGAAGGAGATAGCATCACATCACATATCTGATCCATCAGGAAGTCCAACAGAATAAGAACCAAACCTACCCAGCAATGAGCTTAAAGCATGGGGCAAGAAGGAGATAGCATCACATCACATATCTGATCCATCAGGAAGACCAACAGAATAAGAACCAAACCTACCCAGCAATGAGCTTAAAGCATGGGGCAAGAAGGAGATAGCATCACATCACATATCTGATCCATCAGGAAGACCAACAGAATAAAAACCAAACCTACCCAGCAATGAGCTTAAAGCATGGGGCAAGAAGGAGATAGCATCACATCACATATCTGATCCATCAGGAAGACCAACAGAATAAGAACCAAACCTACCCAGCAATGAGCTTAAAGCATGGGGCAAGAAGGAGATAGCATCACATCACATATCTGATCCATCAGGAAGACCAACAGAATAAGAACCAAACCTACCCAGCAATGAGCTTAAAGCATGGGGCAAGAAGGAGATAGCATCACATCACATATCTGATCCATCAGGAAGACCAACAGAATAAGAACCAAACCTACCCAGCAATGAGCTTAAAGCATGGGGCAAGAAGGAGATAGCATCACATCACATATCTGATCCATCAGGAAGACCAACAGAATAAGAACCAAACCTACCCAGCAATGAGCTTAAAGCATGGGGCAAGAAGGAGATAGCATCACATCACATATCTGATCCATCAGGAAGTCCAACAGAATAAGAACCAAACCTACCCAGCAATGAGCTTAAAGCATGGGGCAAGAAGGAGATAGCATCACATCACATATCTGATCCATCAGGAAGACCAACAGAATAAGAACCAAACCTACCCAGCAATGAGCTTAAAGCATGGGGCAAGAAGGAGATAGCATCACATCACATATCTGATCCATCAGGAAGACCAACAGAATAAGAACTAAACCTACCCAGCAATGAGCTTAAAGCATGAGGCAAGAAGGAGATAGCATCACATCACATATATGATCCATCAGGAAGACCAAAAGAATAAGAACCAAACCTACCCAGCAATGAGCTTAAAGCATGGGGCAAGAAGGAGATAGCATCACATCACATATCTGATCCATCAGGAAGACCAACAGAATAAGAACCAAACCTACCCAGCAATGAGCTTAAAGCATGGGGCAAGAAGGAGATAGCATCACATCACATATATGATCCATCAGGAAGTCCAACAGAATAAGAACCAAACCTACCCAGCAATGAGCTTAAAGCATGGGGCAAGAAGGAGATAGCATCACATCACATATCTGATCCATCAGGAAGTCCAACAGAATAAGAACCAAACCTACCCAGCAATGAGCTTAAAGCATGGGGCAAGAAGGAGATAGCATCACATCACATATCTGATCCATCAGGAAGACCAACAGAATAAGACCCAAACCTACCCAGCAATGAGCTTAAAGCATGGGGCAAGAAGGAGATAGCATCACATCACATATATGATCCATCAGGAAGTCCAACAGAATAAGAACCAAAGCTACCCAGCAATGAGCTTAAAGCATGGGGCAAGAAGGAGATAGCATCACATCACATATCTGATCCATCAGGAAGACCAACAGAATAAGAACCAAACCTGCCCAGCAATGAGCTTAAAGCATGGGGCAAGAAGGAGATAGCATCACATCACATATCTGATCCATCAGGAAGTCCAACAGAATAAGAACCAAACCTACCCAGCAATGAGCTTAAAGCATGGGGCAAGAAGGAGATAGCATCACATCACATATCTGATCCATCAGGAAGTCCAACAGAATAAGAACCAAACCTATCCAGCAATGAGCTTAAAGCATGGGGCAAGAAGGAGATAGCATCACATCACATATCTGATCCATCAGGAAGACCAAAAGAATAAGAACCAAACCTACCCAGCAATGAGCTTAAAGCATGGGGCAAGAAGGAGATAGCATCACATCACATATCTGATCCATCAGGAAGACCAACAGAATAAGAACCAAACCTACCCAGCAATGAGCTTAAAGCATGGGGCAAGAAGGAGATAGCATCACATCACATATCTGATCCATCAGGAAGACCAACAGAATAAGAACTAAACCTACCCAGCAATGAGTTTAAAGCATGAGGCAAGAAGGAGATAGCATCACATCACATATATGATCCATCAGGAAGACCAAAAGAATAAGAACCAAACCTACCCAGCAATGAGCTTAAAGCATGAGGCAAGAAGGAGATAGCATCACATCACATATCTGATCCATCAGGAAGTCCAACAGAATAAGAACCAAACCTACCCAGCAATGAGCTTAAAGCATGGGGCAAGAAGGAGATAGCATCACATCACATATATGATCCATCAGGAAGTCCAACAGAATAAGAACCAAACCTACCCAGCAATGAGCTTAAAGCATGGGACAAGAAGGAGATAGCATCACATCACATATCTGATCCATCAGGAAGTCCAACAGAATAAGAACCAAACCTACCCAGCAATGAGCTTAAAGCATGGGGCAAGAAGGAGATAGCATCACATCACATATATGATCCATCAGGAAGACCAACAGAATAAGAACCAAACCTACCCAGCAATGAGCTTAAAGCATGGGGCAAGAAGGAGATAGCATCACATCACATATCTGATCCATCAGGAAGACCAACAGAATAAGAACCAAACCTACCCAGCAATGAGCTTAAAGCATGGGGCAAGAAGGAGATAGCATCACATCACATATCTGATCCATCAGGAAGACCAACAGAATAAGAACTAAACCTACGCAGCAATGAGCTTAAAGCATGAGGCAAGAAGGAGATAGCATCACATCACATATATGATCCATCAGGAAGACCAAAAGAATAAGAACCAAACCTACCCAGCAATGAGCTTAAAGCATGGGGCAAGAAGGAGATAGCATCACATCACATATCTGATCCATCAGGAAGTCCAACAGAATAAGAACCAAACCTACCCAGCAATGAGCTTAAAGCATGGGGCAAGAAGGAGATAGCATCACATCACATATATGATCCATCAGGAAGTCCAACAGAATAAGAACCAAACCTACCCAGCAATGAGCTTAAAGCATGGGACAAGAAGGAGATAGCATCACATCACATATCTGATCCATCAGGAAGTCCAACAGAATAAGAACCAAACCTACCCAGCAATGAGCTTAAAGCATGGGGCAAGAAGGAGATAGCATCACATCACATATATGATCCATCAGGAAGACCAACAGAATAAGAACCAAACCTACCCAGCAATGAGCTTAAAGCATGGGGCAAGAAGGAGATAGCATCACATCACATATCTGATCCATCAGGAAGACCAACAGAATAAGACCCAAACCTACCCAGCAATGAGCTTAAAGCATGGGGCAAGAAGGAGATAGCATCACATCACATATATGATCCATCAGGAAGTCCAACAGAATAAGAACCAAACCTACCCAGCAATGAGCTTAAAGCATGGGGCAAGAAGGAGATAGCATCACATCACATATCTGATCCATCAGGAAGTCCAACAGAATAAGAACCAAACCTACCCAGCAATGAGCTTAAAGCATGGGGCAAGAAGGAGATAGCATCACATCACATATCTGATCCATCAGGAAGACCAACAGAATAAGAACCAAACCTACCCAGCAATGAGCTTAAAGCATGGGGCAGGAAGACCAACAGAATAAGAACCAAACCTACCCAGCAATGAGCTTAAAGCATGGGGCAAGAAGGGGATAGCATCACATCACATATCTGATCCATCAGGAAGTCCAACAGAATAAGAACCAAACCTACCCAGCAATGAGCTTAAAGCATGGGGCAAGAAGGAGATAGCATCACATCACATATCTGATCCATCAGGAAGACCAAAAGAATAAGAACCAAACCTACCCAGCAATGAGCTTAAAGCATGGGGCAAGAAGGAGATAGCATCACATCACATATCTGATCCATCAGGAAGACCAACAGAATGAGAACCAAACCTACCCAGCAATGAGCTTAAAGCATGGGGCAAGAAGGAGATAGCATCACATCACATATCGGATCCATCAGGAAGACCAACAGAATAAGAACCAAACCTACCCAGCAATGAGTTTAAAGCATGGGGCAAGAAGGAGATAGCATCACATCACATATATGATCCATCAGGAAGACCAAAAGAATAAGAACCAAACCTACCCAGCAATGACCTTAAAGCATGGGGCAAGAAGGAGATAGCATCACATCACATATCTGATCCATCAGGAAGACCAAAAGAATAAGAACCAAACCTACCCAGCAATGAGCTTAAAGCATGGGGCAAGAAGGAGATAGCATCACATCATATCTATGATCCATCAGGAAGACCAACAGAATAAGAACCAAACCTACCCAGCAATGAGCTTAAAGCATGGGGCAAGAAGGAGATAGCATCACATCACATATATGATCCATCAGGAAGTCCAACAGAATAAGAACCAAACCTACCCAGCAATGAGCTTAAAGCATGGGGCAAGAAGGAGATAGCATCACATCACATATATGATCCATCAGGAAGACCAACAGAATAAGAACCAAACCTACCCAGCAATGAGCTTAAAGCATGGGGCAAGAAGGAGATAGCATCACATCACATATCTGATCCATCAGGAAGACCAACAGAATAAGAACCAAACCTACCCAGCAATGAGCTAAAAGCATGGGGCAAGAAGGAGATAGCATCACAGCACATATAGGATCCATCAGGAAGTCCAACAGAATAAGAACCAAACCTACCCAGAAATGAGCTTAAAGCATGGGACAAGAAGGAGATAGCATCACATCACATATATGATCCATCAGGAAGACCAAAAGAATAAGAACCAAACCTACCCAGCAATGAGCTTAAAGCATGGGGCAAGAAGGAGATAGCATCAAATCACATATCTGATCCATCAGGAAGAACAACAGAATAAGAACCAAACCTACCCAGCAATGAGCTTAAAGCATGGGGCAAGAAGGAGATAGCATCACATCACATATCTGATCCATCAGGAAGAACAACAGAATAAGAACCAAACCTACCCAGCAATGAGCTTAAAGCATGGGGCAAGAAGGAGATAGCATCACATCACATATATGATCCATCAGGAAGTCCAACAGAATAAGAACCAAACCTACCCAGCAATGAGCTTAAAGCATGGGGCAAGAAGGAGATAGCATCACATCACATATCTGATCCATCAGGAAGACCAACAGAATAAGAACCAAACCTACCCAGCAATGAGCTTAAAGCATGGGGCAAGAAGGAGATAGCATCACATCACATATATGATCCATCAGGAAGTCCAACAGAATAAGAACCAAACCTACCCAGCAATGAGCTTAAAGCATGGGGCAAGAAGGAGATAGCATCACATCACATATCTGATCCATCAGGAAGAGCAACAGAATAAGAACCAAACCTACCCAGCAATGAGCTTAAAGCATGGGGCAAGAAGGAGATAGCATCACATCACATATCTGATCCATCAGGAAGACCAAAAGAATAAGAACCAAACCTACCCAGCAATGAGCTTAAAGCATGGGGCAAGAAGGAGATAGCATCACATCACATATCTGATCCATCAGGAAGACCAAAAGAATAAGAACCAAACCTACCCAGCAATGAGCTTAAAGCATGGGGCAAGAAGGGGATAGCATCACATCACATATCTGATCCATCAGGAAGACCAACAGAATAAGAACCAAACCTACTCAGCAATGAGCTTAAAGCATGGGGCAAGAAGGAGATAGCATCACATCACATATCTGATCCATCAGGAAGACCAAAAGAATAAGAACCAAACCTACCCAGCAATGAGCTTAAAGCATGGGACAAGAAGGAGATAGCATCACATCACATATATGATCCATCAGGAAGTCCAACAGAATAAGAACCAAACCTACCCAGCAATGAGCTTAAAGCATGGGGCAAGAAGGAGATAGCATCACATCACATATCTGATCCATCAGGAAGACCAAAAGAATAAGAACCAAACCTACCCAGCAATGAGCTTAAAGCATGGGGCAAGAAGGAGATAGCATCACATCACATATATGATCCATCAGGAAGTCCAACAGAATAAGAACCAAACCTACCCAGCAATGAGCTTAAAGCATGGGGCAAGAAGGAGATAGCATCACATCACATATCTGATCCATCAGGAAGACCAAAAGAATAAGAACCAAACCTACCCAGCAATGAGCTTAAAGCATGGGGCAAGAAGGAGATAGCATCACATCACATATCTGATCCATCAGGAAGACCAACAGAATAAGAACCAAACCTACCCAGCAATGAGCTTAAAGCATGGGGCAAGAAGGAGATAGCATCACATCACATATATGATCCATCAGGAAGTCCAACAGAATAAGAACCAAACCTACCCAGCAATGAGCTTAAAGCATGGGGCAAGAAGGAGATAGCATCACATCACATATCTGATCCATCAGGAAGAGCAACAGAATAAGAACCAAACCTACCCAGCAATGAGCTTAAAGCATGGGGCAAGAAGGAGATAGCATCACATCACATATCTGATCCATCAGGAAGACCAAAAGAATAAGAACCAAACCTACCCAGCAATGAGCTTAAAGCATGGGGCAAGAAGGAGATAGCATCACATCACATATCTGATCCATCAGGAAGACCAAAAGAATAAGAACCAAACCTACCCAGCAATGAGCTTAAAGCATGGGGCAAGAAGGGGATAGCATCACATCACATATCTGATCCATCAGGAAGACCAACAGAATAAGAACCAAACCTACTCAGCAATGAGCTTAAAGCATGGGGCAAGAAGGAGATAGCATCACATCACATATCTGATCCATCAGGAAGACCAAAAGAATAAGAACCAAACCTACCCAGCAATGAGCTTAAAGCATGGGGCAAGAAGGATATAGCATCACATCACATATCTGATCCATCAGGAAGACCAACAGAATAAGAACCAAACCTACCCAGCAATGAGCTTAAAGCATGGGGCAAGAAGGAGATAGCATCACATCACATATATGATCCATCAGGAAGTCCAACAGAATAAGAACCAAACCTACCCAGCAATGAGCTTAAAGCATGGGGCAAGAAGGAGATAGCATCACATCACATATATGATCCATCAGGAAGTCCAAGAGAATAAGAACCAAACCTACCCAGCAATGAGCTTAAAGCATGGGGCAAGAAGGAGATAGCATCACATCACATATATGATCCATCAGGAAGTCCAAAAGAATAAGAACCAAACCTACCCAGCAATGAGCTTAAAGCATGGGGCAAGAAGGAGATAGCATCACATCACATATATGATCCATCAGGAAGACCAACAGAATAAGAACCAAACCTACCCAGCAATGAGCTTAAAGCATGGGGCAAGAAGGAGATAGCATCACATCACATATCTGATCCATCAGGAAGACCAAAAGAATAAGAACCAAACCTACCCAGCAATGAGCTTAAAGCATGGGGCAAGAAGGAGATAGCATCACATCACATATCTGATCCATCAGGAATAACAACAGAATAAGAACCAAACCTACCCAGCAATGAGCTTAAAGCATGGGGAAAGAAGGAGATAGCATCACATCACATATCTGATCCATCAGGAAGAACAACAGAATAAGAACCAAACCTACCCAGCAATGAGCTTAAAGCATGGGGCAAGAAGGAGATATCATCACATCACATATATGATCCATCAGGAAGTCCAACAGAATAAGAACCAAACCTACCCAGCAATGAGCTTAAAGCATGGGGCAAGAAGGAGATAGCATCACATCACATATCTGATCGATCAGGAAGACCAACAGAATAAGAACCAAACCTACCCAGCAATGAGCTTAAAGCATGGGGCAAGAAGGAGATAGCATCACATCACATATATGATCCATCAGGAAGTCCAACAGAATAAGAACCAAACCTACCCAGCAATGAGCTTAAAGCATGGGGCAAGAAGGAGATAGCATCACATCACATATCTGATCCATCAGGAAGAACAACAGAATAAGAACCAAACCTACCCAGCAATGAGCTTAAAGCATGGGGCAAGAAGGAGATAGCATCACATCACATATATGATCCATCAGGAAGTCCAACAGAATAAGAACCAAACCTACCCAGCAATGAGCTTAAAGCATGGGGCAAGAAGGAGATAGCATCACATCACATATCTGATCCATCAGGAAGACCAACAGAATAAGAACCAAACCTACCCAGCAATGAGCTTAAAGCATGGGGCAAGAAGGAGATAGCATCACATCACATATATGAACCATCAGGAAGTCCAACAGAATAAGAACCAAACCTAAACAGCAATGAGCTTAAAGCATGGGGCAAGAAGGAGATAGCATCACATCACATATCTGATCCATCAGGAAGAACAACAGAATAAGAACCAAACCTACCCAGCAATGAGCTTAAAGCATGGGGCAAGAAGGAGATAGCATCACATCACATATCTGATCTATCAGGAAGAACAACAGAATAAGAACCAAACCAACCCAGCAATGAGCTTAAAGCATGGGGCAAGAAGGAGATAGCATCACATCACATATCTGATCCATCAGGAAGAGCAACAGAATAAGAACCAAACCTACCCAGCAATGAGCTTAAAGCATGGGGCAAGAAGGAGATAGCATCACATCACATATCTGATCCATCAGGAAGAGCAACAGAATAAGAACCAAACCTACCCAGCAATGAGCTTAAAGCATGGGGCAAGAAGGAGATAGCATCACATCACATATCTGATCCATCAGGAAGACCAAAAGAATAAGAACCAAACCTACCCAGCAATGAGCTTAAAGCATGGGGCAAGAAGGAGATAGCATCACATCACATATATGATCCATCAGGAAGTCCAACAGAATAAGAACCAAACCTACCCAGCAATGAGCTTAAAGCATGGGGCAAGAAGGAGATAGCATCACATCACATATATGATCCATCAGGAAGACCAACAGAATAAGAACCAAACCTACCCAGCAATGAGCTTAAAGCATGGGGCAAGAAGGAGATAGCATCACATCACATATCTGATCCATCAGGAAGACCAACAGAATAAGAACCAAACCTACCCAGCAATGAGCTTAAAGCATGGGGCAAGAAGGAGATAGCATCACATCACATATCTGATCCATCAGGAAGACCAACAGAATAAGAACCAAACCTACCCTGCAATGAGCTTAAAGCATGGGGCAAGAAGGAGATAGCATCACATCACATATCTGATCCATCAGGAAGACCAACAGAATAAGAACCAAACCTACCCAGCAATGAGCTTAAAGCATGGGGCAAGAAGGAGATAGCATCACATCACATATCTGATCCATCAGGAAGACCAACAGAATAAGAACCAAACCTACCCAGCAATGAGCGTAAAGCATGGGGCAAGAAGGAGATAGCATCACATCACATATATGATCCATCAGGAAGAAGACCAAGAATATTTGCGGAATCCTCAGATGGGTGAAACACTTACTCAACTAACATCTAAGGAAAGGAGCAGAAGACATTATTTTACAATGTCCAAGACTTATTTTCAAACTTTCCAAGTAGAGACTTTCTCGTATGTAATAGGTTGAAAGACGTATTTGAGATATTGTAAAAAAGAAAGCCCACATTTCCTACCAGAAGTAAGCTAAGCTGTTTCATAGGAGGCAGTCATAAAAAAGTTGGAAATGTGAGTAATGGAGAAACCCTTTAGTGAGATGGTTTCTCCCATTATCCTGTTCACAAAAACTGATGGTTCCTTGAGGTTTTGTGTAGACTACCTTTTCAAGCTGAGTTCCATGTCTTAGTTGTCTGCATACTCAATGCCCCAGTAGCTGAATGGCCAATTGGAACAGAGCAAATATTTTACCACCTTGTACGTGACAAAGGTGTAATGGCTGGTGCCACTTAATCTGCACTACAAGGAGGAAAAAGGTCTTTGAAAGCTCACACGTTCTATCCCCTGTTGGTGCGCTACATGTCCGGTTACAAGGGGGCCCAGCCACCTTCCCAAGTCTAATAGGCCATCTTTTACACCATTTTCAGGTGTATCCAGGTGCATAACTGGCCAATGTTTTTATCCACAGTCCAACCTGGTAAACTCACTTAAAAAACATAAGACTTGTATGTTCCACCATGAAAGAAGCAGCTCTCAAGGCCAATCCCAGAACAGGCATTGTCACTGCCTTATCTGTAAAAATATGGGGGATATCACATCAGTAATCGAGTGACTAAGTCTCAACTCACCACAGTCCATGCAATACAAAACATTACCTTGTTTGGGAAGGAGAACACTTTAAGGTCCTTTAATGAAGGTTTATTTCCCAGTTCCAGACTTGAGCTAAACCCTTGACTGACAAGCCCTTCAAGAACAAGCCCAAAACCTTGAGATGTAGTCAATCTGCCTTAAGAGCTTTTCAAGATATCAAAGAGATGTTGTTACATCCACAGGTGCTCGTAGTCCAGATTTCAACAACTACGCCATCACTTCACAGACTGATGCATCAAGGGGCGTGTTGGAGCGATGTTATTGCAAATCCAAGATGAGGAAGATGGACCGGTTTTCAGCATTATAAGCCTGTTGCTCTGAGAAACCTGACATACTTCAACATTTCAATTTTTAGCCTTCCGCAGCAGTGGAAGAAAACATCTGCATGCAGGCTTTCTGTCTCCCCTCCCCAGTCCTTTTGAGGACAAAGGAGATGTGGAACTTAAAGGGTGAGGTATATGTAGAACGTCCTCTTAGCTCATGAACAACACACGCCTGACAGAGCCTTTCTAGACAGAACCCGTTAATTGGTTATGCGATGGCTCCCACAGCCTGGCAGGATAAATAAAAGAAGGGTAAATCATGAACAAAGAGGGCACAGTCCTGCATTCTCCAGTGATCTCCATTCAGCTGTAAAGTCATACAAGCTTTGCAGCAAAAGGCACTGCTAAACAGTGGAGATGCTGATGGTTGATGAAAGACACAGATTCAATAAGCAGTGGCGAGGAGCCACAGATGGACGCTGTTAAGGTGGTCTCAAAATCCCAAATAGACCCAGAGGAATCGGTATCAGTTCAAACCAGACTCAATGATGGAGGAGACAACGTGCACAGCAGAATCCAGCTTTATTCACATCAAGATAAAGTCGGGACAGCATAAAAGCATTGAAATCTTGTTGCTCTCAACATGCTTATCAAAAACAATTGCTTAAGTACTACAAGTGTGTCATCAATGATGTCATAACATGATATCAGCATACAAAACGTATGGGGACTGGGGCTAGGTTAGTGGGTTTGGCTACATATAGATTCCACATGGGTTAAACATGTTATTGGGTTACAAGATAGCTCCACCTGGAACTATCCCTATAGTGATAAAGGTTTAAACACATCATCTCTACGACAAGTGGTTGGTTAGCATATTACTTCATCGACGGTGTGACACCATGAATTTTGATAGGTTGTCACATTGCTAACCAACCTTGGACACTTGACTGGTCATCAAGATATGAGCCAGATGTAGAGTAGGGGGAGAAAGAAGCGCATGTGATGTTCTTCCTTCAATTAAATGTTACCATCCCTCATTCTCAGGCCATAAGACCGGCAATCCCTTTGCACTTGGCCTTGTGCAGCGAGTAGTGTCTATGTGTGATTTTAGGGTGTAATGCAGGTGCCATATCTGTATTCACTTCTAATGAATGTACAAAAAAGAAGGTGGGTGAGGCGCGCACTCCCGGTCCTGGTCAATTGAACCTGTTGCAAAAAATATAATAAGTAGCTGGGTCAAATCCCAAAATGGACAAATATTCACAGGGTTAGATCCCTTCTGCTGCAAATCAGGTACTCAGTAATAACAGGGTTAGATCCCTTGCTGCAAATCAGGTACTCAGTAATAACAGGGTTAAATCCCTCAGCTGCAGTTCTCTGGTCTGTAGTTGTTCTCCTCCTAGCGCTTTCTTATCTCAAATAATCATCAGGGAGGCTGTTGAGCAGGTGTGTCTAATTAGACTCAAAGGATTCTGGTAGCTGTAGTGAAAACGTTTTTTTCTGTTCAGGTGACCAGCAACCGACACCCCTCCAAAGCACAAGTCCTTCCCAAATTTGGGGGAGGGGAGAGAACCATCTTTATGATTCTCCAAAGTGGGGCACAGTCACCCCGTGGCGCTGCCTCTGGAGCCCGGGACTCCCATAGCATTCAGTACAAAAAAGAAGGTGGGTGAGGCGCGCACTCCCGGTCCTGGTCAATTGAACCTGTTGCAAAAAATATAATAAGTAGCTGGGTCAAATCCCAAAATGGACAAATATTCACAGGGTTAGATCCCTTCTGCTGCAAATCAGGTACTCAGTAATAACAGGGTTAGATCCCTTGCTGCAAATCAGGTACTCAGTAATAACAGGGTTAAATCCCTCAGCTGCAGTTCTCTGGTCTGTAGTTGTTCTCCTCCTAGCGCTTTCTTATCTCAAATAATCATCAGGGAGGCTGTTGAGCAGGTGTGTCTAATTAGACTCAAAGGATTCTGGTAGCTGTAGTGAAAACGTTTTTTTCTGTTCAGGTGACCAGCAACCGACACCCCTCCAAAGCACAAGTCCTTCCCAAATTTGGGGGAGGGGAGAGAACCATCTATATGATTCTCCAAAGTGGGGCACAGTCACCCCGTGGCGCTGCCTCTGGAGCCCGGGACTCCCATAGCATTCAGTACAAAAAAGAAGGTGGGTGAGGAGCGCACTTCCGGTCCTGGTCAATTGAACCTGTTGCAAAAAATATAATAAGTAGCTGGGTCAAATCCCAAAATGGACAAATATTCACAGGGTTAGATCCCTTCTGCTGCAAATCAGGTACTCAGTAATAACAGGGTGAGATCCCTTGCTGCAAATCAGGTACTCAGTAATAACAGGGTTAAATCCCTCAGCTGCAGTTCTGTGGTCTGTAGTTGTTCTCCTCCTAGCGCTTTCTTATCTCAAATAATCATCAGGGAGGCTGTTGAGCAGGTGTGTCTAATTAGACTCAAAGGATTCTGGTAGCTGTAGTGAAAACGTTTTTTTCTGTTCAGGTGACCAGCAACCGACACCCCTCCAAAGCACAAGTCCTTCCCAGATGGTTCTCTCCCCTCCCCCAAATTTGGGAAGGACTTGTGCTTTGGAGGGGTGTCGGTTGCTGGTCACCTGAACAGAAAAAAACGTTTTCACTACAGCTACCAGAATCCTTTGAGTCTAATTAGACACACCTGCTCAACAGCCTCCCTGATGATTATTTGAGATAAGAAAGCGCTAGGAGGAGAACAACTACAGACCACAGAACTGCAGCTGAGGGATCTAACCCTGTTATTACTGAGTACCTGATTTGCAGCAAGGGATCTAACCCTGTTAATACTGAGTACCTGATTTGCAGCAGATGGGATCTAACCCTGTGAATATTTGTCCATTTTGGGATGTGACCCAGCTACTTATTTTTGCAACAGGTTCAATTGACCAGGACTGGGAGTGCGCGCCTCACCCACCTTCTTTTTTGTACTGAACACTTCTAATGAATGGCCAGTGTTCTCAAATTATAGGTCACATGTGATGGGAGCATGTTTGGAATAGATTTACCTCCTATTTATTGAGTTTGTAGCTTATACTAATATGTATGTCATGTTTTCTGTTGCCACCAGGGACACTCTTGAATTATTCTTCATGGAGTCTTTTGGCTTACTGTTGTACTGCACCATGTAACAAAAAGGGTGGTTGCGCTCTTATAAAACCTCAATTAATCTCGGCGTATACTGCTTGCGCCTTGGGAATTGCCATCTCGTGCCTTTGTTCTCTCGTTCCAATCCTCGCTTATTTCACTCTAACCTTGGCACTAGTTGCCAGCTACTGTCTGAGCTCTGCATGAATATGTGTTTCTGTGGATTCAGCCCTTTGAATTTTCTGGTGGTCCTGAGGCCTGTGCTCATTCAAAGACAGGCTGTGGCTTCCATTTTTAGGAAGATGGCTGCCCAAATATGCTCTTGCTTCTGTGTTTAGTGAGCTATATTTGCTTGTCGTTCATGTTACATTCACCTTATACATTGGTCCTGTTAGTGTTCTTCATGCTGTGGGTGCTATGTTAGTGCTCTTCATGTCTAAATGCATATAATCTCTATTGTACGTGCTCTTCATGTGGAGTGCATGTTTACCTCGTGTCTAATGCTTGTGCTTTTACTGTTATGTTAGTTTGAATGCTTTTACCATCTTCAGCAGTAATACTTTAGCCAGTTAATGAAGGGCCGTACTCCAAAGCAGCAGAAACTCCTTGCCGTTAACTGTACCAGCTGAAAATCACGTGCGTAGAAGGAAAAGCAAGTGAACTCGTTTGTAGTTGTGGGAAGTCTTGTTAAACAAAGAGAAATGTATTAGGCGTGTATCCTGCAATAGTTGAAGTCCTCGCGTGTGAAGAGTAAGAAAGTCTTTCTTTTCCCATTGTTACTCTGAAATCATGAACTGGTGCAGTCGTGTGGCTCCTATTGACAGGGAGAATGGTAGGTGTAATGATCTAACAAGCTATGGAAGGCTTTCCCAAACAGTTACAATAATGTATCACTTCAGAGAGGCTGCGTTATGAAGTATAACTTTTCCTGATCATTGTTAAAGATGAATGCTGTCTGTGTTAAAGGGAACGAATGTAGCACGTTGAAGTTTCCCATCAAGAAGCCACTGCGTTAGCCTAAATCGGTTCTATGTAATTATTATGATTTTTGTAGATCGCCTAACCAAAAGACTGATTTTTTTTTGGCCAATTTTAGGCAGCCTACAAAAATCGGAATAATGACATGTATTCAGCGCCCCACCCTCTCTTCCCGGTTTTACTCATAAAATGGAATTTTCAACCCTGGAGCACCGCTCCTGCAGCTCTCGCTGCCCCCCCCCCTCCCATAACCTCCCCACCAAAATGCACACACAAACATGTACACAGAACACACACACAAACATACAGACACAGACATTAACATACCCCTTCTCCCTCGTCGCAGGTTCCGGGTCCTGGCTTGCTTGTCAGACCCTGCGTGCACTCGTGTGCATTACAGTGGCTGACATTTTGATTTAGAAAGACCGCTCTGTGCGGTCAGAGAGTGGTCTTTCTAAATCGTTTTTTTTTTTGTTTATTTATTTATTTTTAAAAAAAGGTCTATTGACCTAACAACCCTAAATCTGATTCTGAAGTGAACCTTCACTCTTGTAACATTCTACATTCAAGTGTTGCAGAAGTTGTTGAACGCAGAAGTAGAACAAGCTTTGCCCAACCCAGTAGACAGAACCTTCCAAAGAGGAAACCAACCCTATTAAAAACAGAGGCTATAAACCTTTATTTGGTATTTCCAAATCCTTCTTTCCCTATCTCTAGAGGTGGTTTTCCCTACCACAACCAAAGTAAAACTCGGGTCTTTCAGGAAGTCTGTGTTGTCCAAATAAAAATGTACTATCCTGGTCCAAACTTCTGAACTAGCCCTACAGCTGAAACACAAAAAGCTAAAAGTGACAAAACCACATCCCAGGAGAATGCCTTCCTTCTCTGGGGTCCAAATGTTTATGGCCAGGAAAATGTCTCCCTTCTCCTAGCTTTTGTTTTAGACCTTGACTTAAAAACATCCTCTTCTTATCCAGTTTTCACTGGTCCTCTTCTTATTCAGTTTTCTTTCACCTTGTTTGCTTCTCTTAGAGCCCCTTTTGAAGGGGTTTAAGGGTTTCATCCCTTTTTGTTGAAAATAAAGGAGGGTGGAAGATAAACTGACTCTTGGGGTGATCCGGTGTTGACACAAAGAAGGATTGTAAGAGAAAACAGGCAAAGAAGAAGATTGACTTGGATGAAAAACCTACTCCTAAAGGTGGGTTATCTTTTCAAGGTTCTGAAGTTCCCACTAGGACACAGAAACTCTTTCATCAGCACTTGTAGACCTTTGCCGCTTTGAGGATGGATACCTTGATGCTGTCGGACACAACTTCCAAGGGATGCTGGTTTCTGCTTACTGGGTTTCGTCGGTTCCCTTTGCCCCAAATTACTAATCTGAGGAAGAGTTCTGATAAAAAAACAAGGGAAACTACTCTCTTCTTCTGGGTTGAAGTCTCTCAGAGTTCGTCTTATACAACGTTCCAAAAATGATCAGTTGACTAGGAGAATTGCTCCCTTTTCATAGTCTCGGGAGGTTAGGTGCTCGCCCTGGAAGCAAGACGACACGGAACAACACAGGTTTGATTCCTGGGTCCGCGCATAGAAACCCCTAGGTATTAAGCACGTTATAAATAACCTATCATATCCTAGTCGACATCCAGTTTTCCTTTTAACAGGCTTTTCTTGGGTTACTTCGTTTCTATCTTTAGTTTCTTCATCAATACTTTACATTCTCCCAATGGGTTTCTGCACTCCACTTGAATACTGTCCTTCAACTTGTCCCTACCGGGTTGAGGGAGAGGATCCCGAGTCCTTCTTGACTCCTCAACACCACAGTCTCAT
Source organism: Ambystoma mexicanum (assembly GCF_040938575.1). Taxonomy (NCBI): domain Eukaryota; kingdom Metazoa; phylum Chordata; class Amphibia; order Caudata; family Ambystomatidae; genus Ambystoma; species Ambystoma mexicanum. The sequence continues at coordinate 643,343,896 of NC_090940.1, read as the reverse complement.
GGAACTGACCAGGATGTTGTCTTCTTGCTTCACCTACTCAGGTATTCCCGGCCTCCTCCCAGACTTATCACTGTTCCTTTTACCTTCTCTCTGGGAACTCTTCACCGGCTTTGCCAGGCGTCACAGGTTTGTTATTTCTTTTTCTTCGGCCTGCTTGACTTTGCGACCCATTACTATTACCGGTCTGGGGGAAAGTTTCAGGCCAGACGGTCCACCCGTTACGGGTCACGCAACCACACAGTTCCTTGTATTTCCCATGCAATCGCCTACGTGGCTCTGCAGTACGCTAGAGTTGGCTGTCTTGGCATAGGTCTTGGACCGCACAGTCCACCCAGTACAGGTCACGTCATCACCACATTGACTCTCAACTTCAGGGTTGTTGGTCCATTCGACTGACGATATGCTCTCCTGGCGTCCCTCAGTGCGTTCTGGTTACGCCACACCACAGCTTTGATACAGCGTTCAAACACCCTTTTCAAACTCGCTGGCGCCCTCCTAGGTTGCTGACTTCTCCTTCCGGATGTCGCTCTCCAACTACACACTATTGCCTCACTGCAACTTCACCTTGCCCATCCTTAAACTCACAGGCCTATTTGGCGTTCGACAGGCTCCTCTTTCTTCTGGTTCTCCTTCCACCCTTCCACTTCCAAATACTACTTCTCCTGAAGTTGTTTTCAGCTTTCTGCAACCCTACAAAATGCCATGATGTGGTCTGATGTACCACTCCCTTTTCTCTCTGCTCTCCCTCCTATCGCCCCCAATTCTTTGTTTCTGTCTAATTGATATAGCTGGTCCCGCCCCTTCGTAACGTCAGTCTGATGGACAACAGTTGTGGGGATGGTCCTCATGCTTCCCGGCAAGGTCGGTGTGTTCTTTTTCATCCCTGTTGTTTCCATCACCACAAATTCTGAAAGCATTACAATAACAGATTGTCTCTGCCTTTGATGGCGGTCCTGAGGCTTTTGGTCCAACCGTATGAGGAGAAGGGTTACTCAGACTCTTTTTTATAATAACGTCCATGTCCCAGGAGGGGAGTCCTTCCCTATACGGTCCTCCTTCCTTTTACTGTGCCTGGGGCGACTATGTGTTAGCTGCCTCACCGCCCTAGCCTGATAGGAAAGGGCTTCCCCCTGGGGAGCAGTGACCCCCCTCTGGAGCATAGTCACAGTAGATCATTGCTACATTCTGAGAATTGATAGCTGAGTTCTCAGATCCCTCTGAGAAGGAGACAGAGTAGAAAGTCTTTGTATTCTGGGAACTGAAATACAATTCCCCAAACCCTCTGAGAAAGATTGAAGGTGTTACTGTTTCAAGCTCAGGCCTGGAATCCAGGATTCTGGGCTTTTATGCGTCTGTGAAAGGAACAGAAGTGGTCAGGAGAATCCACCGGACACACCTTTGCATTGTGGTACAACAGTATTAGACATCGAAATCTGCTGCTGTTTGCACATATACAAGTTGAGGCTCAAAAATGATGCTTCTTTTCGCCAAACGACGAAGGAGCAATTTGAACCTTGTCCTCAACATTTCAGGGTCTGCAATTCAAGTTGGCTCCAGTGAAAACCTTTGTGGTAAGGGTCATGGCTGGCTGGTATCGTTCATTCTTTAACTTTATCTCAGTAAGTAACCTTAAAAGTACAGAACAGTATGATATAATATTGATGTACATGTCAGATAACCACATATCTCATTGATTCGGGGTCTCTAGTTTCTATGTTGTGTTAGGTGTCTAGATGGTCACTGTGCATCTCTGCCGCTTGTATGGTCACCATTACCTCGGCACCCCCCAGCTCTCCACACAAGGAATTCTGTACCGCTTGGGGAGGTGGGGAGGGGGGCCTCTGGCTGGTTTAAGGCTCCGTTTTGGAGGAGCTGAGATGGTGGTGTTATCAGGTGGCTGTTCAGGGGCATATTGAGAAATATTAACACCCATGGAGTTTTAAACACGTATCTCCAAAGGGCATCAGAACACCCCACAAACTAAGGTCGATCCAAATATGGCCATGGGGTGATGATGATTAAAATGATTTGCACAATTAAGTCATGAAAGCCCCTGAGACTCCAACATGTGTTTCACGAGGGTGAAGATGCATGATAATAACAACACCAATAATAATAACAATAGCAATTATAATATTAATGACAATGCAATTAGTTTTCAAGCAGCATTTTAAGCCAAACTCCTTCCCCTTCTTAGCATTGTAATTATATGTTATGAGTGACCAATTTAATGGTACTCATTAGGTTGTGTAACATTTCTTTCTAAGCACTGGTTTTAAGTACTGTGAGTACAGTCCTGGCAGTCCAGGGTATGCCGCCCCAGAGTGCACTGCAGGACAGGGTGCAGGCATTTCTTTTTTTAAAGCTGGTTGTGTATGAGATGATGAGGCGCGTGCAGGCATTTCTGGGCAACCAGGAAATAGGTAGAGATTGGCTGTTTCATTTCTGCGGCTATTGCAAAAGGAAATCCAGATTGGGAGTATATTCCACAGGCCCGAGAAAACTCCGTTTGAGTCATTTTCACTTCCTGTCCCACCTCAGGACAGGGTAAATAAATATTGAAAGATGTGCTGGATGTGTGCTGCTCATACAGAAGCAGGATGTCTGGGTGGGGGAGGGGAGCGATTAATTCCTCAGGAATCTGGCACCCCCAGAATGTCACACCATCATGGGTTTAGCAAAAGGGATGAGAGGAGAAGTTAGAGAGTGTCCACGAGTGGTCATTGTATAACTAGCTGCATGTGCGATGCCCTGATTGGAGGATGCATTCTCGGAGTAAGGGACCTGGGAGGGTCACAAGGGTGATCGCAGAAGGTGGGTGGGCTAGCATGAGGCTGGGCCTATGGGGCGTCTCATGGAAAGTTCTGGTAGCTGGCTGATCTGGATGTCTCTCGTTTAATGAGCACTGTATCTATCTTGCACACTACGGCATGAGAGAGGGCTCATAGACCATCAGCAGTGAAAAGTGTGAAGCGGCTGGGTTGTATTTGGATCTGGTTGCCAACATTACCCATTGAAAGCCATGTTGGCCTTCTAAGCGCTAGCCCATGCATACCCGTTAGTGGGAGGGGGTACAAGGCAGCTCTTTTAATTCTCTTCTGCCTCCTCTTTCGTGTATTTTGGCTGGCTTCCAGCACTTAAGTTATTGTGGTTGACACTAAAATGTAAAAAAAGAATGGAAAACTCCTCAGGGACTGCAGTGAACGTCAGTGGACTATAAAGGCACAAGGCGTATTTAATGAGTGACTCTTGAAATAAAACCTCCATACCATTTATAAGGAATCCCAGACACACTTAGCTCTCTCTAACTCGAAAGCCGGCTAATTTCTGCTTGCATTGATACAACAGTTAATTTGACGAATTAGCTCATTCAATAAAAGCCAAGGTGAGGACGAAACATGGATATTCCACGCGCATAAGTCAGTTTGACAAGGTCATTACATCCCGTGTAGTCTTATTACTGTTTAAACGCATGTGAATAATGAAGAGACTGTTTAATGAGATTACACATAGTGCAATAACGAGGATGATACTTTACAGCCATTGCAGGAAATGTATCATTTCCTGTATCATTTCTCATTAGAAATGGCGTCACTGCACACTTTACAGTACTGTCAGGTTTAAGGGCTGAATTCAAGACGTTAATTCGCTTACATGCATGTGCAGAGGAGCAGCTACATGCCTCTGCAGGGAACCCCGCCCCCTTACCGCCTATATGTTGGAGGCCTGAGATTGTGGCATGCATAACACCATGAGTTGTGGCAATATCGCAGCGGATATTTGAAAGAAGGTACCCACTGAGAAAACCCAATCAAATGCATCTCCAGAGAGACGACAATCTGAGGGAGGAACTCCCTGAAGGAATATGAAAAGGAGCGAAGAGAGACGGCGCGAGAATACTGGCCGAAGAGAATGCATGGATCTTACAGGTTGACGAAGTTAAGAATCGAGTAAACTTTCATATACGAAAAGAAGACTGTACGTGTGCGAAGTGCTGCAGAAAATCAACCGTTCAATAAGTGTACAGATGCTGAAACGCCAGTAGACTAAGTCAACACAGAAGCTGCCTATACGTAGTGATTAGACTGCAGGTGAAGCCGCCATGTCATAGGAGCTGGACATCAGTATCATGAATTTAGTAAGCCAGGACCCATGGAGAGGAAAGGCAGAGAATTGTGTTGCAGCAGGAATAAGCTGCATTGTGGAAGCGCCTTGTGAGGCTGTCTGGCATTGTATCAAAACTGAAGCAGCCAAGGTCTGTTATCTTTTCTTGAAAGCAGTGAATGTGCAAAGGATGAATCATTCCTTGTTAATATGCATAAAAGAACACCAAGAGTGTCAAATTCTATTCATTTAAAACATGTAAATGCTGCAAAATGGACCAAATTTTAATCTCCTGTCACATGAGCCAAGGATGGAAATAGATTTGAACTTGAAGTCCTAGAACAATGATAGTGAGAGTTTGCACTCCCATATCTTCCCAAGGACAAGGATACTTTGCAAGGCCAAGGTCAAAGACAATCTTCATGGCAGAAGGCATGGGTGAATAGATTCTGGGCTAATTGGGTGGGGAGGTAAAGTCAAGTCCTCCTCCTGGCGCTTGGGTCTGAGATTATGTGCTGCTAAGTGAATCGAATGTTCCAGACATGGCACGAGTGTGCCAACCAATTGTAGAGGGCCGTACAATGAAGGGCCTTATAGTTTGAAGACCAATGATAAACTGTGTACGTAATGGTGTTAAAGATGACGTGTTTTAGAGGTAGGTATAAGTTGTCTGCCTGACAGTGGGAAGCCAATCACTTTCATAGTCCCTATAGAAAGTATATTTAGATGTTTTCCTTAGGCAATCCCAACCCTTGATAGGTTTTCTATTATTTGGCACGTAGTATGACGTCAAATCTGACATATTGTTTGCATATAAGGATGTTTTCTGAGAAAATCATCGAGAGCCTGAGCGAACACCCGTTGATGTCTGTTGTAACCTCCCTGTTTTAGATAATTGTTCATATAACAGTACCTTTGCCATCTTCCTGAGTTGGTTCGATTATTTGGACTCAGAATTACTCTGCAATCACATCCATTGCATGCATTTTACTAAAGGGCCATAAACTCATGTGGAAGCGGTGCAGATGCTTGAAAACGATCCAAACTAGTTAGTCTCCAGAGTTTCGGATGATCGGGCACCTCTGCCATTAGCCGTAAAATCACAGGGTTTCCAGTGGCCGATAGAAATAAACTTGCAAGAAGAACCGAGGAAGTGGGCAGGTCCCCCTTTGACGAAATCCCTGCCCGGTTTCCACAGGCGCTCTGTGGATGGAAGGTGAAGTGGTCGATTGAAGTAAGAGTCGACACCGAAGGCCTCTAGTCGATTAACGAATGGTGAGTAGACTAAGGGGAATGGCAAATAAACACAATGGGATTGTGATAATTTTTTGAGTAACAGGAAATATTGTGAAGAGAAATGGTAGTGCCTAGGAGTCCTGATTCAAGGGAGTTTCAGAAGGAGACGTCTCAAAACCCGCTGGAGGTGGAGCAGAAACATAAAACGCTTAATCAGGATTATGTAAGGTGACGTCTCAAACCCTGTAGGATATAAAATAAAGGTGAGAGAGATAAGGTGATCATGGTGTTTGCAAATGTGTAATGTCGATTAGTCTGAATGTTGTTTGATGAGTAGAAATATCAAAGAGTAATAGAAGTTGTGAAAAAATTGAAAAGTTGAGGAGCAACAGTGATTAAGCGTAGCAAATTGATTGGCGCCAATCAAGGAAATAGGTATATTGAATAATAAAAAAAGGTAAACTGTTGAAATCAGAGGCATGAGCAGCGATTGATGGTGCCTGCTCATATTTATTGTTTTAAAATGTTTAAATGTGGTGATTTAAGCAAAAGTATAAAGGTTATTTCATAAGGCTGGTAAGTATTGACAGTCAAGTGAGACTTGTCATTATGGGAGACACTGCCCTTATGCACGTATGTAAAACATTACCAAAGCACATGCCCAAGCTCAAACAGTAAAGTGTGGAATGGGTGAAAGGCACGGCAGATAAAATTTTCATGCCATGGCCACATGGGGGATCATTTTCAAAAGCGGTATTGCAACACATTACCACATACTTGCACGCTGTGTACGTGTGGAAGAAATTAGAGAATCTATTAGCGATTCTAGAGCTCTGGAAGACGTACCAAGAAGAAAGAGAAGACATGCCACCTGAAGTGTGGATGCTTAGTCAGTGAAAGGAGAAAGGTGTTGAGCCTTCAGCTCCCATTACCTCACCCGAAGCGAAAGGTGTTAGTACGGAAGAAATAGGGTTATATCCTTTAAAGGAGGTGAAAGCGGCGACGGGGTATAGTAATCCAATATATGAACCCCCCTCTTATAGCAGTGATGATAGTCCAGAGGAGAGTAAGAGAAAAGAAGAGATCTATAAGATCATACAAGACAAAGAAGAAAGGAGTGAGCTGTCGAATTTGTCAACAGAAACAGACAGGGAGATTAAGAGATGGAAAGGAGAGAAGGATAAAGCTGACGAGATAGCGCTTGCGTAGAATGAATGGATGGGAGGACAGATATTACTTAAAATAGATGGGAAAAGCATCGAACAAGTTAGGAAAAGGGACGATAAGGATGAACAAGAAAGAAAAGACAAGGAATGAGAGAAGAGATTGAAAGAAAATGAGCATAAAAGGAATAGCAGAGAGCGATGAGAACTTATATAGCAATAGGAGCAAGAGAAAAAAGAAGAACACACAGAAAAAAGAAAGTACGATAACAGACAGAGAGCAATAGAAGACAGGGATAGAAGGGAAAGGAAGAGAGAAAAGAAGGAAGCGCTAAGATTAAGGGACAAAAGATTACAGAGACGGAGGGAAGAAGAGGAAAGAAGGCAAGGAATAAGGAGAGGAGAAGAACGAAGGCAAGAGGAAGACAAAGTTAGATGGGTGCGAGAAAGCGAAGAGAAATAGACAAAGAAATGGAATGAAAAAGGAGACAACAGAGTCTTTATACCAGTCTCATTCGTAAGGAACCAGTAGGGCCAATCCCAGAAATATGATGGATATGATAGAAGAGTTCCTTCCAATAAAGGAAGCAACACCAGTGACATCTAGTATAGTATTAGAAGAAGAAAGATTTGATGCAGCAAGCATCGGAGAAAGGATCGACAAGGTCTATCAACAATTCAAGGAAGGTAGCAAGTATGGGATTCAAGGGAAGAGTGATCAATCCCTAGTATTTCAATTATGAAGTGAAGAAGAAAATCTGTTTATTCACGGACAGAGAGATAGTCACACTAGTTGGGGAATATACATGTCGGACAAGGAAAGAGAGTCCAGTCTTGGGGTAGAAGGAGGGAGCGTGTGCGCCCCTGAAGGAAGTCTGCAAATGGATAAAGAAGTGAGATAGTTGGATCTGGAAGAGCCTAAAGATAGGACGCCAGATCCCACAGCATATCCAGAGCATCCCAGCGGGCGATCGTATAGTAAGAAGGGAGAGTCACCGCCATACGTGAACAGGATAAGGTTGTTACCCATGAGGAGACAGACAGGGACGATTGTCCTTGCCATGGATAAACCAATGATGGGATATGACTCTGGAAGGGGGTTCACTCAGTTTCCCTTATTGGAAGAAGGGGGAGCAAGACCACACTATATCCCATGGCCACAGAAGGATTATTTAACATGTAAACTCCTGAGTTCGAGGTCTCCTGGGCAGCTATTCTTGGGGAGAGGGCTGATGACATGTGCAGAAGAGCAGGATATTCAAGTGTGACAGCACAGAACACAGCGCATGATGGAGCGCTGTTTAATAATTGCAGAGCAGATGTGGGGGGGTTTCTCAGGGTACAGTATCCCGATACATCAGATATGGGTGTAATTATGACACGTAAGATGAAGGAAGATGAAGACCCTATTGCTTACATTCAGGATATTCAGGAGAAATGGCAGCTTGAAACTCGAGAGCCATGGGAAAAGTCAGTGGCATTATTTTACCACATTTTATGCCAGGGGTTACCTGAGCCAGTACAGAGGCAGAGGAAAAAACAAGTAGGGATGGAAGCGAAGCCCTGGGCTCAGATACAGTTGATGATACTACATCATTGTTGGTTATTACAAGAGAAAAATAAGAAGAAAGATGCAATAATAGGAAAATCGAGGAAGCCAAGATAGTTCTTAAACAATTGTTAGAATTAGCCATAGAAGGGACGGTATTAAGAAGCGAAGAAGGATTGGGAATGCAGGAAGCAATGGGTGCATCGCAGGTGAGTAATCAGCACCTGATGTATCAAGGTGGATATGGGTTTGTGCCACAAGGCAGAGGCATAGGCTTTAGAGGAAGAGGAGTTGGATTCCAAAATAATCAAGGTGGGTTTCAAAGTATGCCGAATGAGAACCAGAGTACTCAAGGAGGGTATAACGGGCACTCCCAGTATGTTGGACTTCTGGGATGACAGGGCATTTTGCACGCATATGTGTAAGCCAAGGGCCTGTACAAAATAGTCATTTTTTAAGAGGGGGGACAGCTTATCCTCCACCATATAGCACGCAGACTAGAGAGGGCTTTGCCCAGGATTACACATTTTATCAGACATAAGGGCCGCAAGTAAAGCAGATACAGCAACAAGAACGAGTGCAAATTAATCCACCACAAGTGCAGTCGCAACAAGCGATTTCATGTGTTCAGTACTATCTGTGACAACCAGACACCCACGAGGAACCAAGGGTCAATGTGACGATAGGAGGCAAATCTTTTTCTTTTCTTGTAGACAATGGAGCAACGCTTTTGTGTATACGAGAGGGAAAATATCCAATATCAGGAATTGCCATAAATGATCAAGGGTTCTCTGGCGCTACGAGTCAATTTCCTTTTACCAATGAATTACCAGTCTATCTAGGAGACTGTGACATTTCTGTTCCTTTGTTATACTCATGACAGAAACTGGTTAACATTTTGGGAAGGGATTTAATGACAAAACTAAACATGACTATTTAATTTACCGATCAAGGAATAGTGTGCTCCACTCCAGGAATACACTATTTAAACGTGGGAGAATTTATACTGCATTCACAGGGTAAGTAGCTCTGTGAGACATTCCAGGAGATCCAGAGATTTTTCTATATGGAGTGAGCATTTTGATGACATGGCTACCTGGCTTGGTGGGAAAACTTTTGAGGATACTTGATGAATTTTTGTTTAGACCGCAAATACCAATGGACGAAGAGCGGGGACAGAATATCCCTATAGAATTGGAAGCAGCCATAGTATTAAGGGAAATGGCAATGCTCGAGGGAGTAGATGACGATTGAGAACAGTGATAGCTCTCGAGGAAGGGTAGAGATTGACTGACATAACTGATGACGACATGTTTAGGGAGGACCAAACAGATAATGAAGTGGTGTTCTTAATGAGCAACACATACTGGATAAGGATAGAAAGAGAGGGAAGTCCCACAGCAAATAGTGATAATGCGTCAACGTCCAGCATTTTTCCGGGAAGATTTGGAAAAGGTGCCAAGCGTCCTTTGGACCACAGGCCCTTATGATATAGGTTTATGAAAGGGAGTAGGGGAGGTTAAAATAAAGCTTAAGCCAGGAGTGATTTTACCTCGAGCAAAACAATACCCCATCTCTCGAGAAGCTGATGAAGGTATATTTCAGACTATTTCAGACTATTTCAGACTAATGAAACAAGGGATTCTGGTGCCATCAGAATCATCGTGTAATACTGCATTGTATCCTACTAAAAAATCTAAAGGAAGGTTGTGGAGATTTATATAAGATATGAGACTGATTAACCAGATTGTAGATGCAGAGTTTCCTTTAGTTCCTAATCCGGCAATCATACTGTGAAGTATCCTTCTGGAAGCACGATATTTCACATTGATCGATTTGAAGAGTGCATTTCTCTCGATCCCGTTGCACAGGGACTCACATGACTTGACTTCTTTTGCGTTCCGCCAAACTTGACTGAAACATACTAGGTTCCCTCAAGGGTACTGTGAGTCCCCATCGATCTTTAATACAGTTCTACAGATAGATTTAGGCAATATTGACCTCAAGAGTGCAGTGATACAGTACGTAAATGACATTTTAATTTGCAGCACCACAGAAGATGAGTGCAGACGAGATTCTGTTCAGTTGATGACTATTCTAGCAGATACAGGATATAAGGTAGACAAGAAGAAGCTACAATATTACCAAGAAGAGGTGTTATATATAGGTCAGTTGATTTCACATGAAGGAAAGAAAGTGACACCTGAAAGAGCTGAGGCGATTATGAAAACCTCAGAAGCAAACACAGTGAAACAGATACAACAGTTTTTGGGGTTATGCAACTATTTTAGAGACTAGGTGTTTGATTACAGTACGTACACAAGACCACTTCTGCAAGCTTTAAAGAAAGCACAGGTGGGGAAAATAAAAATAGAATAGACTGAAGAGATGGAGGAAGGGTTTGAGGAGCTAAAAAAGCTATTTGCAGAGCTCCTGTTTGAGGAATTCCCAATTATGCTGAGGAATTGTATTTGTCATGACAGCAGTGCTTACACAAAGAAGCACATTGGGGTGCATTCAGATACAAACATTAAGCATATTACATATTACAGTGGGATGTTAGACCTAGATTATAGATCCAGCTATGAGAGGACCCTTTTCTTGCGAACAATCTTTGGCTGCTGCCGCGTTCGCGATTGAGAAGTCTACAAATATTTTCACGAGGAGCTCCATGCTCCATGCTCTATTCGTTATTTTTGAGAATCCCAAGGGGACATTGACATCCCAAAGAGCCTCAGTTTATGAGCTTATTTCTAATCCAACGATTAAGATTGTAAGATGTAAAAAAGTGAATCTTGCCACGTTTCTAACTGAGCCAATAGAAGAAGGTGATCCTGTGCATGACTGTGCTAATTATGATGATATACCCCTAGTGAAGGATAATGCTTTAGCAGGAGGGGACATTTTCTTTATTGGTGGGTCTTCAAAAATGTATCAGACTAGTGTGGAAAGGCATTCATGTGCCGCAGTAGTGAGACACAGACTAAATGGAGAACTTGAAGTTGTAGCAAGTGCAAGGCTACCGTCTCACTTTTCAGCGCAAGCGGCAGAATTAGTAGCGCTCATTGTCTTGCTCGAGAAACATGAAGGACAAGAAGTGAGGGTGTACAGTGACTCCGCCTATGTAACATCAACTGTACATGCAGGCATAGCAAGTTGAAAGAGGAGGGGCTACCTCTGCGAAGACAGCACTCCAGTGTCACATGCATCCTTATCGGATAGGCTTATTAAGGCACTACAACTCCCAGTGGCCACGGCGGTCATTAAATGTGCAGTGCATACTAAGCAAACAGATTTTATCTCTTGTGAGAACAAAGCCGCAGATGAAGAATCCAAAAGGGTTTCATATTCCCCAGATATTTCGAGTTTTGATACTAAAAGTATTAAAGAAAAAGTAGTTACAACCATGTTAGTGCTAGAAGGGTTTAGTACATTATCAATAACACAACTAATGGAGATTCAAGTTAGTGCACCACAGGAAGAGCAGGAATTGTGGAAACGAAGGGGTGGTTCTTCATCCCCCACAGAAGCATTATGGCGACAAGACAGCACTGGAAAGCCGTTGACGCCAGTGGAATTATTAAAGGTTGTGCTTGAACAGCTGCATTATGCCACGCATGTAACTAGGGAGAGTCTTGCTGCTACTATTGCAGAAGACTGGTTCATTCCTAATTTGTGGAGCACGTTGCACTATTTAAGGTAAACTGCATCGCGTGTCAAACGTTTACTGCTGGGAATGCACTTAGAACGATCAGTGGGGTAATAACTCAACCGAATGGTCCATTTCAGCATTTACATATCGACTATGTCAATATGCTGCAAGTATGTAATGGATATAGGTATCTATTAGTGGCGGTGTGTCCTTTCTCTAGATGGATTGAGGCAGGTCTGTGTACACACTCTGATGGTACTTGCAAAGTGATGTTTTTAAGTGCAAAACATTTTCCCGAAGTGGGGTGTGTTTGAAGTGCTGAGATCCGATAATGGTCCCCATTTTGTTAATGAGCTATCCAAACAGATAGGGCTTTTATTGAGTATTAAGAATATGTTTTCTTCTGCTTATCACCCTGTGATGCTGGAAATGCATCAGAGGACAGGGCCTCCACATCCTTGTCCTTTATTGCTTTACCATGTATCTTCTGTCTTGTTTTCCGCGCAGGAGTTCTTGTGGGACTCCTGGCATGCGGGTCTTCCTCTTTTTGGTTTGGTGAACAGACCCTTGGGATACCCTTATGGCGCCCCTGGGTGGGATTACGACCCTGTACTCCTAGTGTATGTTTTTGGGCACCTGTGTGTGGCCCACAGAGCAGGGTATGGGCTGGTGGCAGCTCCATGCTGACTTTGATGGGTGCTCAGGGTATCCCCCATTTTGGGATACACAGGACCTGCCATTGGAATCAGTTGATTCCTGATAGGAGACAAGATGGCCCCTGCGGTCTCTTGCTTTCTATCGCCTGTTACCTTGTTTTTCCCAAAGTCCTGGGAAGCCCAGACTCTGTCCCTTCCCCCTGACTGGCTGTTGGGTGGAAGTTCCATATATGGTGTTGTGGGGAAGTCCAGGCCAGACTGGCTGGAGCATTCCCAATGACTGTATGTTGTGGGTACACCCGTGGGGTGGGACCTGGGTGAATGGAGGTGTGAAAAATATGCATTTCATGTTATGGGTGTCTGGTATCTGTGTGAGTGACACAATGACTAAGACAGCCCTGCCCGAAACTGGTATGAATGCAGTGTGGAGTGCTGAATGGCTGAGTGCTTGTCTGAATCCACATTCCATGTTGTGAGTGTCTCGATGGAGAAGAATGTCATTAATGCACTGTGCGCCTGATTGGCTGCCTGCCTGCCTGAATGCCCTTCTGAATGATTGGTTGCCTGAGTGTGACCCAGAAGAATGAATGAGAGACCATCAATATATCTGGGGACCTCTCACTGATGGAAATCGTTCAGAAGCTGAAGTTGATACTTGATGCTTAACCTTGAAGCCCACTGGAAGAAGAAGCATTGATGCTGCTGTCCTTCGCCAAATGTGAAAGCTGCTGTGCCTTCACGGAAGGAAGGAGGACATGGCTACGAGACCTCTTCCCGAGCCATGAGGACCTTCGTGCACCAGATGACCTTCGCCGAAGCGCCCTGTAAGTCAGACCTTGAAAGGCTGCCGACTGGAGACGGGGACCGCTGCGGAATCACAAAGCAAAGCATCTGGACATTGAAGTCCATCACTGTGGACGACCGCTGTCGCCGACCAGAGCCGCAGTGCTCCTTTGCCTAAGAACACTTTGAACAAAGGACTCCCTCGCTCATCACCGACGACCACTTTCATCCTGCCGGAGAAAGTCAAGGCCGTCGACGTGCCGAGGAGAATCCGCCAGTGGGTTTTCCACCACCTGAAGACCGCAGAGACGACGACGACCTGACGCACTTGCTGGGCCAAAGTTCTTCAGTAACTCTTTGCGGCAACGCACTATTGTCGTTGAGTTGCACCGCACCACTCATCTTCGCAGGACGTCCATGACTGATCGTCGACGAGCACCGCCAGGACCGAAGCTGCTGCCTCGATGCCTTTGTTCACCATTTCCTCATGGGATCTCGACGATCCGTGGCTCCTGCCTTAAAGTGAGCCGCTCAAGAAGGATCCATCGACGACCCGACGTCGAACTCTGCTATTCCAGGTACCGGTTTATACCGCCAAGGCTACCTCCAACCTCGGAATGAGGCCCATGGACTGGGCTTGTATTATATCATTATTTTCAGGTTGCCTAGGTGGGGGGATCCTCATACAGAACTGTGCCTAGTAGTAGGGGCCAGTATTCTGCCAATTGTCTAAACCAACTTGCTTTCTTCCTAAGTCTATGGTTGATATCTTTTCCGTTATTGATTCGTATGCTATTTTGAACTGAGTACAGTTGATGCATTTTAATGGAATCAGAGTAATTGTGGTACCACCTAGAAACTGTATATATTTACCATTTTAGAATTGTCGGAGCACCAAGTGTGTTATTGCATGTGTACATAATCAAAGCCTTATTTATATAAAGAACTGTGTTTTCACTACCATAGTGTGTGGACATTCCTTTGTGGGTGCTTGGGGACTACACTGTACTTAAGAAACAGCCTGCATCACCTCCTGAGAGTTAAGCCTTGATTGCTCATCTTTTGCTATCAACAATAGAGAACCTTGGCTGGGGTGCTCTGTGCTTTGACTCTGCCGTATAGAGAGCAGGAGTACAGCTAACCCCCTCCAGTCTTTACACATCCGCAAGCGAACGGGATATGTGAGAGGCTCAAGGGCCTCCTCAAGGAAAAGATTGCCAAGATTAAATTGACTTTGAAGAAAGGATGGTTGTATTGGGTTTATAGTCATAATGTCGAAAAAAAATGTCGACAGACAAAAATGTCGAAAAAAAAATGTCGAAAATAATAATGTCGACATCCTATACTTATAATGTAAAAAGTCATTTTTTCGAAAAAAAAAAGTCGACATTTTTTTTTTTGACATTATGACTATAAACCCTTAAAACTATCAACACCTCACCCAACACCCCCCTGCCACCCCCCCCCACACCCCCCAACCACCCTTTCACCCCTCATACTCAAATCATACCAATTATTTATTTATTTATTTATTTATTTATTCAATAAATAAATAACCTAAAAAAGGATCATTTACTATGGGGGGGTCCCCCCCAACCCCCCCTCACCCAACACCCCCCCACACCCCCCCAACCACCCTTTCACCCCTCATACTCAACACATACCAATTATTTATTTATTTATTTATTTATTCAATAATTAAATAAATAAAAATTGTATTTACTATGGGGGGGTCCCCCCCAACCCCCCCTCACCCAACACCCCCCTGCCACCCCCCCACACCCCCCCAACCACCCCTCATACTCAACACATCATATATATATTTATTTATTTATTTATGCATACACTAAATTAAATTTCGAAAAAATATCGAAAAATGTCGACATTTTTGTTTGTCGACATTATTGTTTTTCGACATTAATTTGTCGACATTTTGACTGTCGACATTATTGATGTCGACATTATGACTGCACACCGTTGTATTGCCTTCCCCTAGCCTTATATGCCCTTGGGAATCAGCCAGGATCAGACCGCCGCCACAACCGCATGAGATAGTGACAGGGCATCGAATGAGAATGCCCCTTATGCCTCCATCTAGGAGCAGAAGTGATGCCCAGAGTGGAGCTAAAACCTTAGGTGATGGGATGCACGACAATTTGACATGTATGACCTCTAGCATTTCTTTCATTTCAGATCAACTCAAGCACAAGGGGGAGGGGGGTTGGTCTCGGAACACAGAAGAAGACAATTCAACAAGCAACCTAACGGAACTATTACCGGCACCTAAGTTATATGTTGGAGACCTGGTCCTCATTAAAAACTGTACTAGAAGGTGGCATGAGCCACATTTCAATGGTCCCTTTTGTATTCAGAATACAACCCCGTCAGCTGTGAAGGTCCAAGGGAGACAAGCATGGCTCACCTGAGTGACCTAAAGGCCTATAAAGGTAATAGACACCCTCCAACCGTTGCTGATCCAGAAGCAAGACAAGAAGGAGAATTTCAGTGTGTGCAGACTCGATCGATGACGAAGAAGATGGACGATAAAGCAACCAGCGGTTAATACAGATTTTGTATTGGAGTGGAATTCAGTGAACACTCTTCATAGATATTTTAGCAGAGGGTGCAAAGACTTGCTGAGAATTCCAAGAATTTTGAAAAAAACTTTTAGAAATACATTCAAGCATCAGAGTTAGGCCTAAACATCAATTCTTGATTAGAAATTGGAAACAAGATTAGTATCCAGATTCATTTCTTGGAGAATATTTGTTCTAAGCAGTTAAAATATGGTATTTACCGATAGTGAAGTTCACCAACTTGTGCTTGCTGTCTTTGTGTTTATACCTCAAGCTTATACTGCTCTTGTGAGAAGAGACATTGATGTTCACACTTTCTTACAGGATCCTAAAAATGGGCGAGTGATAAAAAGGCTCTTATGGCCATAATTCAGCAGATTTTACAGTTACAAGTATGAAGAAATGTGATGATTGTATGAAAAATGATTAAAGAAGAAAATGGCGTGGTTCTAGGTGAAGAACAAGTGCAACGAATTGTAGGATGGCCCGAGAGATGGATGCCTATGTTCGTATGCATAATATATGCTTGCATGACTGTTCTTTTTGTCTTTCTGTTCCTCAACTTTCACAGTCTTGAATCATGTTAGCAGTACCACTGTGGAAGAGGTCCCTATGGTTCTCCCTACTATGGGAACTTCTTTTGACATACTTCATGAATGATACATGGCCTCTAAAAAATACAAGAGCGATGCAGAGGAAGATAATAAGCAGATAAATACATATCTAGATAACGCAGCACACTTGGGGAATAACATGTGGTACCAGCACATGAGAAAAGTGGGAGAAAAGACATCTAAGGATAGTTGCTACGTCTGCTCTCTCATAACCTATGCCATGAACACAGTGCAAACTTTCATCACCAGAGAGGTCCCAGAACATGATGGAAGGTGTCTCAGTCATCTTGCAGCATGTTTAACTAGAGGACAATTTCCGCGAAGTTGGACCGTTTTGCGATGGAGATCGAAATGGTCATTTCCATACCAGGATGACTATATCAAGACCACACAGATGGAAAATGAGCCTGGATGGACGAGAAAGATGCTTGTGTATCCTGCAACAGGACCGGATGAGGTGGTCATTGAAGAGATGAAGAAAATGAACTGCCCTGATGTGACAGAAATAGTTGGATCAACTGGATGTTGGGCGAAAACTCAATTCTTAATCTATGGACGAGTGAAGTCCAAGAAGGGATGGGAAGAAGGAATGATGTCCTGTGGTGCTCATCTACTGAAGCCAGAATATGTGAAAGAAGTATAAAGAGTGAGCGACGGATGTTTGAAGTCATGGGCTAAACATGCCAAACTACTGACATGGGTGGAAGATGAATCAGCTCCAATGGCTGTAATTCCATTGGCTAATGCGACATTGTGCTTCCGAAGACACAGAAAGAATCATGTGGGAGATAACAAGGAATGCAAAACTACAGTTGATGTTTCAAAGATGGGAGAAGGGATAGCTGTCCTCATGGATCAATATTGGGCTTGTGGGTCTAGAGCCTACATGAAGTTGCCCAAGGATTGGGGTGGAGTATGCTCCTTGGCATTCATCCATGTTCCAGCATTAGTGATTCCTCAGAGTGACCTGAACATTGGAGAATTTCCAAAAGCAGATGCCCATTTGAGAAAAAGATCACTTGAACTTCTCAATCCTACCAGAAGAGAGACTTACTTCTCATCTGAATCAAACAAAGCATATGACTCCATTCCTTATGAACACAGCTTGTTCAGCAAGACTGCCTCAATATTTCCGACTATATTCCTGCCTGGGATCCAAACGATGGTCATCTCCAAGTGGCTTCAGATTACGAGATGGGAGCTCCTGCAGACAATCAATACTACCATAAAGGCATTCAATGCTATCAAGGAAGAGCTGAGTGCCATACGACTAATGACCCCGCAAAACAGATATGTCCTTGACATGATCACATCGATGGAAGGAGGAGTTTACGCCAAAATCGGGCCTTTATGTTGCACGTTCACACCTTCGCTGGATGACGAGAATGGGACCTTGACAGAGGCCATAACATTGTTAGCAACCCTGCATAATAAGATGGAAGACCAGACAGAGGACATTGAGGTTGACAGTTGCTTTGCCTCTATCTTATCATGGATCCCGCAGAAGTTGGCAAACATATTCAAGATTCTTGGAGCAATATTGGTGATGGAGATGTTTGGATTCTGCGTGATCAGGATAATAATTGCCCAGTGCAAGAAAAAAGCGAAGAAGGCGGTAGGAATGAAGGTCAAGATCGATTTCGAATCTAGGGTTGGACCCAAGGAATTGACGGATAAAGATGTCTGAAAATATATAAAGAGGCTAGCATCATAACACCTGAAGGAACAGAGTTCCTGTATCCAAAGAATCATAAGAAGTATGTGGGAGGATTGTAATCCGAATGGACAATGCAACTACATTACCTGGAGTGTAAATGAGCATGTTAAATCATCCTGCACCCTGAGGGTGCTGATGAAGATCCAGACTCCGAAGAAGCACTTCTTCAAGAGAAAATATCAAGATGTGGAGACAATTGACGAGGTGGTAGAGGACTCAACCAGAGGGGGGAATGTAGAGAAGCAGCTACATGCCTCTGCAGGAAATCCCACCCCCCTACCTTCTATATGTTGGAGGCCTGAGATTGTACCATGTTTGACAACAGCAGTTGTGCCAATATCGTAGTGGATATTTGAAAGAAAGTACCCACTGAGAAAACCCTATCAAATGTATCCGCAAAGAGATGACAATCTGAGAGAGGAACTCCCTGAATGAATATGAAAATGAGTGAAGAGAGAAGCTAGTGACATCACAAGAAACATGCGTGATGTCCCAAGACTACTGGCTGAAGAGAATGTATGGATCCTACAGAAACTGATTACAAAGTTAAGGATTGAGTAAACTTTCATATGCGAAAACAAGATTGCACGTGTGTGAAGTGTTGCAGAAAATAAAACTGTTCAATAATTGTACAAATGCTGAAATGCAAGAAGACTAAGGAGCCGATTCATGGAATAATTGTGCACCGAAATCAGTGGCACAAGTGAGAAAAATCCAGCGCAAGCAGCGAATCGCACGCAAGCGATTTAGGGAAGTATGTGCCTGTGCTTTTCCAGGGAGATGCTCCAAAACCATGTGTGGTACACACGGGCGCACACCTCACTGCGACATCCCGAACGCCATGCGCAACGCGCACAGCAAAAGTGCACAACGTTTAGCGCACCCACCAAAAAGGGGGCGGAACATGCGGAATGGGGAACAACGCGTGGAAATGAGGGCGTACTGCTGGGAAATACACGTAACGCACACATGCGCATGCACAACACATATTCATGGAATCGAATAGGGGAAACCCACGCACACCAAAAGACGTGCACAGGCGTAAACCCGTCCACCACACAAAGGCAAGCGAAAGCGTACCTGCGCAGTATAAAAGTGTGCGCAAACAACAAACACATATATACAGCTGCGATGAATGTCCCAGTTCTCGCAGCAGTGATCGTGGGACACCGCAGGAGGATGAGAATAGCCAGGCCCCGCATATTTTTGCCCAGGACCAGCCTTTCTGGGATGCCTGATGACGAGGTCTATGGCAGGTATAGGTTTCCACCTCATATCATCCTAGACCTGGTCACTGAGTGGGAGGATGAGCTCGCCCACCTTGTGCTCCCAAGCACTGAACCACTTGGAAAAGGTGTTCAATGTCCTGCATTTTATGCCCACTGGGTCATTTCAGTGGCCAACTGCCATTGTTGGGGTGTCTCACAGCCCATGCAGTCACGCTGCTTGGCAATCATGACTGTGCACCCCTCAGTCTGCAGGCACATATACATGCGCAGAACACCCGCAGAAAGCCAGGCCATGGTCCAGGACTTTTACAGGGTGGAACACTTCCCCAAAGTGCTCGGGCCACTGAGAACATCTACCGCAACCGCAAGCACTGGCATTCTATCAATGTACAGGTTGTATGCAATGCCCATGGAATCATCACCTCTGTCTATGCAAACTATCCTGGGTCTACCCATGACAATTTCACATACAGAATGTCCGCCCCGAGCCGGGACCTGGAAGCTGGGAAGAATGGTGACACATGGCTCATTGATGAGTACAAATGTCTATGGACATGCATGTACACAAACCCAACTAATGACAACCATTATGACCTCCCCAGGGGACTGTGCCTACCATCTGAGCACCCACATGATGACGCCAATACGGAACCCCACCACACCACCCCAGGTAAGATACAACACAGCCCATATTGCAACCCGGTGCATAGTGGAGCACACATTCAGAGTGCTCAATTCACGCTTCCGCTCCATTGACCACTCTGGCAGCCAGCTAATATATGTACTCCCAGTAGTGTGCAGGATCATTCTGGCAGCATGTGTCCTGCACAATGTTGCAACAGGGCGGGGTGTACCGGTGGACATGGTGGTGCCCCCACATCCCCAACCACAGGTGCTGCTCATGGGAGGGGAAAAGGCACATGGCAGGGCAGCTCGGACCTAGCTTGTGGCCCCATTTTTCACCTAAGCTCCCACCCCTGCGGAGTGCACACAGGCCTGGCACATACCAGGTGACAATCAATGATGACAAAGAGACAGTCAACTGTCATGACCTTACCACCCTGAGAATGTTTCCACGGAAGTGCTACATTGTGTGCATCCCTAGCTACTTAAACATAACCAATCCGGTGTGACCAAAAGGAACACATGCAAGGTGCATATCACATCACCCCCTGCAAAACAGGCCATGAAAACCACTGGTATGTCACCCAAACCTTCCCAACCCCCATCACCCTCGTCGGCCATACCATGACATGGCATGCAACAGCAAAAGAGAAAAACAAATGCACAACACATGACAAATTAGTTAAGAAGTTCCACGTGATAAATGGAAACAGGCCTGAGACAATCACACCTGGCATGGAATCCGATGAAATGACTGACTAACAACCTCCGACACATACAAAGACAGAATGCCTGTTGGCATGCACATTGGCCAATCCAAATCGGCAAATCCCAAAACCGTGTGCTGTGTGTGTCCCCTGCAACACACCGCTCAGCACACAGCACAGTGAGGGGCCATTGTGTTGGGGATACACCTTGAGCATCATATAAAAAGGACAAGCAACTAAAATTACCCAGTGACGCAGGTACACGATCCGAGAAAGGTAAGGGATCATGCGCTGCAGGGACACAGCATGGCACAGAAGGCAATCTGTGTGCACGTGTGTGCATGGATGGGTGGTTGTATGTGTGGGGGTGTATTGTGTAAGTGTGTGTCAGTAGTGACATGCACTCAATACATGAATGTGAAATGAAGTGGCCCTCAGTGACCTGTACACATCACATGTGAACATTGCCCATGTAGTGTGTCAAACCATACTAATCCCCTGACACCTGAAAAGTAAACCCAACACAGGAACATCCATTGACCAACAGAACACATCATGTACATAGTACCCCACATTGATAATGTCAGACAGTGACCAATCACAGTAGCCCAAGCGTACTGTCCGACAACAAAAGCACCTCCCTCATTTCCTCATCACCTTGACCTTCAGAAGAACTGTCTCTGGGGACCGTCTACTTCTTCCTTCTAGTTTACCTGACTTCAGGATCCCCCTTCCTCTTGGTTTCCTTGTTCTTCCTTTTGTGTAAATAGGGTCTAGCCCCCCAGAGGCCACCTTGACCGGTAAAAATACCAAATCGCAGAGAACTCCAAGGAGCCAAACCCCCAAACCAGGGAAAAAGCCTGAGGCACCAAAAAACCCTGGAAGAGTCTCCAGTAATAATAATAATTTTGCTTTTATATAGCGCTACAAACCCTCAGGTATCTAAGCGCTGCTTATTATTACCCACGGTGTGTGGTGCTCATTTATCGACCTCGGAAGGATGAAAGGCTGAGTTTGGCCCTCCCGGGATTCGAACCTGCATCAGCAGGCTCTACACAGATGTCAAAGTGAGCACTCTACTTGCTGTGCTACCAGACCAGCTAGTAGATGACTTGAAGTCATAGAATATGGCCAAGTACATGTCAAAGCCGAATGATAGAATAACTCCCAAGGTTGCACACTTGTACAATGGTTCAACAGGATGGGTAGGAATTTGAGTACACAATAATCAATGAGGATGCCACAACTGATGGGTAGAGCTGAAACTTGAGTAGAAAATAACCAAAGAGGCTGGCACAACTGGATGGTTGAGCTGAAACCCAATCAATCCTTGATAGCGTGAATGGAGAAAGGCAGAGACAGCACAAGTCTGGAAAGGCAGAGTGAATGCAAGATTGCTGGAAACAGCTGACAGCAAGTTAAGAGCCAGAACAGTTGAATAGCTTTGGTAAAAGGCCAAAGTCAACATAAAGGTATGGATGGAATAGATGAAAGATAGGAGGAGTAAGAGAGAGAGATGCTGTGGTACAGAAGTGTACAGAGGCAAACTGAGGCAGCGTATGAGTACATGGAAATAACTGCCCGAGAGATGGGCCGACAAATCTGCAACAAGTACTTGCAATCAACAAAAATGGACCAACAGGACTGGGAATAACCAACTCAATACATTTATCTTTTTTACAAATACCAGTAAATGCTACATATTGAATTAAAAAAATATTTTATTATTGTATCAAAAATATATAAAATACTGTTTTTTAAAACATTTAAACGAACAAATATCTTCATATTCAACTCAAACTGAATCACTCCTACCATTCATTCCATTTTCATTTTTTCAAATCAGTAACATATATTATGTGGCCTATTAATAATTAGTCTCCAATTCCAATTTCCACAATGATATCAGTCCTCCACCAAATGCTCTGGTGGTTCCGTCTATGTGCTCCTAGTCACACAGACATTGGGCCTCATTACGACCCAGGCGGTAAGGGGTTTACGGCAGCGCAAACAGCGCCGACCCTTACCGCCTGATTACGAGGTCCCTTAGCGCCATGGAGCTTTTAACACCTGCTTTTAGCAGGTGTTAAAATCCATGGCGCTAAGGGACCATGGAGTTAATTACGCCACCGTAATTTACGGTGGCGTAATTAACGCCTTCCCCACTCCCATTATGCCCTATGGGGCAAAAATGGGAATGGGGAAGGGTAAATGGGGATTGGGGACTTACCGCCCCGCCAAGGTCGGAATGGGGCGGTAAGTCCGCCAACCACCATGGCGTAAACGTAGTTTACGCCATGGTGGTAAAGTCACGGCCCAGGCGGTAACTTACCGCCTGGGTCGTAATGAGGCCCATTATGTCTGTGTGACTAGGAGCACATAGACGGAACCATCGGAGCATTTGGTGAGGACTGGACCGTGAGTTGTGGTTCTTGGGTCACATTCCTAATGCTTCCACCTTTGCCACAATTCCCATGGGCTGAACCTAACACGTACCAACTTGACATTGTCACCACATGGCCCCCTGCCACCATCAGTGTGGCTTTGACAGCTAAATGGTGTAGGCTACCGTCTACAGCATGAACTGCATCAAGCACGTATACAGGCATGAAATGAAAAAACATCACAATCAACTTCAATAAATGCGCAGTTGTAACGCTCACCTGACTCCCACGGAGGCGCTGGCCTGGTTCGCGCTGCTGTGACCTCTTCTAAGGTGATGCGCAGGGTTCGGAAGACGGACTGGACCGGGCCCCCAAATCTGGCTTGTCTGGCTCGCAGAAGTATCCTTCTGTAGGCGAAAACAGGGGATTAACTGTCTGCGGGGTAATGCAATCGGCCTCCCACTTTCCCCTCTCACCCTCCTCGAAACCCTTCTGTGATTCCCCGTAGCGTCTCACCTTAGGGTCTGGAAGGACGAGCTCTCCATCCTGCTTCTGATGCAGGGGCGCGTTGGTATCCAGTTACTTCACTGGATTTTCGGATTGGTGAGAACCAAACTTGCTTGGCTTCCAGGTAAGTTTTTTGATAAGAGGTTCCCCTTGTGTTCATGCATTAATGTACTAATGCTAGTGTCTTTTTCCCCATAGGGGCCAGGGTACGGAATGCCGGGGAACAGGCACCGACCCGAGATGAGAGGTGAAATCCTTGTAGAAATCAGGTAAGTCTTTAATGAGCGTTTTTTTGGTAATGTCTTTTCATTCGCTCATTAACGCTGATGTCTCTTTTTCCCCTTAGGGGCCGGGGTCCGGAAATGCCAGGATGTGGCGCGGACCCAAAATGAAGAGGGAATGAATCAACAGGTAAGTCTTAACATGGAGATTTAGCTTTCCTTATTCCCTTCTCTCTCTCACCTTTTGTTCTGGTCTTTTTCTCCCTAGGCGCTGGGGCGTGACTGCGAATCCGGATGATCGCTGCTGAACATGGAGGCGCCCTGTAAAGGTGAGTGGAATGCGGCGCTGCAGCGATCGACGCGATGAGCTTTTAAATAAAAGTCTTCCTTTTCAGGATTGTCGGCGAGATGTCTCCGGGATGCGGATTTAGCAGGTAAGGACTTTTCCTTCTTCTGTTCTCTTCTTCTCTTCCTTTGCAGGTGATCCAGGATGCTGGCAGGCGTGGCAGAAGTCAGGATGCAGGAGCAGACACAGTGAGCGTCCAGCTGCTAGATGCAGAACAACGCGAAGCACGTGTGGCTGCTCGGGTGGGGTTTAAATAGCCTTGGAAGAAGTTCCAGGTATGTATCCTTCCTCCAATCAGGTATGTATCCTTCCCCGTCCACGCCCGGATGGTAAATTAGTCCCACGGGTAAAGTAGTTCCTTTCAGGCCTCACGGAGGCCGGGATCCTGCAGCATGGTCTGCATCAGGTAAGTGCACCCAAGCACTCCCATAATTAGCCTGGCGCCTATGGCGCCAGGACTGATGTCTTTTATGAGCCTGGCGCCATAGGCGCCAGGACACTGTCCAAAGGGCCCTTATATGGGGTTGCTGGGTCTTTCCTTGGGGACTGGATGTCCGCTTTCGGGGACGCAGGGCTTGAACCGGCTCCCCGGGAGCGGGCATCATGACAGCACTCCCCCCCAAGGCCCCTCCCAAGGTTGTTCCCTCCGGGGGTTTTGGTTTGTCTGGGAAGAGTTGGTGGAATTTCCTGACTAATCGAGGTGCATGCACATGGTTGCTGGGTTCCCACGACCTCTCCTGAGGTCCGTACCCCTTCCAATCAATTAGGTAGAACAGTTTTGACCTAAACATTTTTGAGTCTAAAATGTTCTTCACTTCAAATTCGGGCTCCCCATCTATTAGAATAGGTTCTGGAGGTTTGAGTAGTCGGGTTCCGGGTACCACTGGTTTCAGAAGTGACACATAAAAAACAGGGTGAATTCGCATACTAGCTGGTAAATCAAGTTTAACAGCCACTGGGTTCATTATTGCCGTAATAGAATAAGGTCCCAGATATTTTGGGTTAAAAGTTCGAGGCCCTTTGAGTGGTAAATGTCTGGTAGCTAACCACACTTGATCCCCAATCTGATACTGAGGTGCTTCACTCCGATGTAGATCAGCATTCTCCTTGTATTTTCTCTTGGCTTGTTGTAAATGCGTAGTTGCCTCTTTGAAGGCTTGGGTAATTGTAGAATGCAGATTTTCTACTGCAGGCATTCCGAGGTTCTGAGGTGAGTCAAGGTTTGAGGTTCGAGGGTGATGCCCAAACAAAGTATAAAAAGGACTGTGGCCAGTTCCAGAGTGTACCGAATTATTATATGCGTATTCGGCTATCCAAAGAATGTCTTTCCAGTTGCTTTCAGATTGCTGTAACATACACCGTAAGTACTGCTCAAGGGTCTGATTTGTCCTCTCGGTCTGACCATCGGTCTGAGGGTGGTGACTGGTCGATAATCTTACGTCGATCTGCACCATTTGACAACATTTGCGCCAGAAGTGGGAAATGAATTGGCTTCCCCGGTCAGAGATTAGTATAGATGGGAATCCATGTAGCCGAACAATATTTTCGAGGAATTCTTTGGCTAGGATAGAAGCTGAAGGTAAACCTTTCAAAGGAATAAAGTGGGCCATTTTGGAAAAACAAATCCACAATTAGCAGAATAGTATTGTACCCCGAAAAAGGAGGCAGGTCCGTAATAAAATCCATTGATAGGGTGTGCCAGGGTGCTGGCGGTATGTCTAGAGGTTGAAGGAGACCAGCTGGTCTTTTCTTTTGACTTTTATTTTGGGCGCAAACACCACAGGACATCACAAAAGATTTAACATCTTTTCGCCAAGAGGGCCACCAAAATTGTCGTTTCACCTTTTCCTCTGTCTTGGCAATACCGGGGTGTCCCTCTATTAATGTATCATGATAACCGGAAATAACTAGTTTGTGTAATTCCTTATGTGGCAGGAATAAGCGTTCCTTGGAAATAAGGTAAACCATTATCTATGGTAAAGTCTGATCCCTTTTGTATCCATTCCTGTAAGGTTGTAGGGTCCAGGAGTTGTTTCACTCTGGCTTGAATGTCTTCAAGCGTCTGTAACAAAGTCATGCCTAGAATCCTCTGTTCGGGAATTATTGGTACTGGTTCTGAGTTTGTATCAGATTCTCCCATTCCAATTCGGGATAAGGCGTCTGCTTTGCCATTCTTGCAGCCAGGTCGATAGGTAATCACAAAATCTAATTCAGCGAAAAACAAAGCCCATCGGAGCTGCCGTGATGACTGAGCCTTGGCGGTTTTCAAATACTGTAAATTCCGGTGATCAGTGATCACTGTGATGGTATGTCGAGCGCCAAGCAGACAATGCCACCAGGCTTTAAAAGCGGACTTAATGGCTAACAGTTCTTTGTCAGTGATTGCATAATTAACCTCGGGTGCCGAGAATTTTCTGGACCAAAATGCTACGGGATGCAGTTGGTTGGTTTCGGGATCTCTTTGGGACAGGACAGCTCCCATGGCTAGGCTGGATGTGTCAGTCTCGACGACATAAGGGAGATCTGGACACGGGTGTTTCAATATAGGTGCGGAGGTAAACTTGGCTTTTAAATCCTGAAAGGCCTGCTCGGCTTCTTCAGACTATTCAAAACGTTTATTTTTCCTCAAGAGTGCAGTAATGGGTTGTACCACGCGTGAAAATTCCGGGATAAACCTGCGATAGAAATTGGCAAAGCCGAGCATACTTTGAACCCCTTTTACAGAGCTAGGTGATGGCCATTTGAGGATGGCATCCACTTTTCTTGAGTCTATTCGGACTCCTTTGGGTGTCAGGATGAAACCTAGAAACTCGACTTCTGTGGTATGGAAAACAAATTTCTCCAATTTAGCAAATAGTTTGTGTTGGCGCAGTTTTTCAAGTGCTGCCCTGACGTGTTTTCTGTGATCAGATTCCAAAGAGGAGTACACCAGAATGTCATCGATATATACGACAACACAAACATCGATGAGTTCCCAAAGGATATCATTCATGAAGTATTGGAAGGCAGCCGGCGCGTTACACAATCCGAAAGGCATCACCTGGTACTCGAATAATCCGTATTTAGTACGGAAGGCAGTTTTCCATTTGTCGCCTTCTTTAACTTGTACCAGATGATAAGCCCCCCGGAGATCTAACTTGGTGTATATGCAAGCGTCCTTCACCTGGTCAAGGAGTTCAGGGATCAGAGGCAGAGGATAACGGTTTTTAACCGTTATCTGGTTCAATGCGCGGTAATCGATACAAGTTCTAAGGTCGCCTTCTTTTTTGGGCACGAAGAACAAAGCCGAGGATGCCGGGGACTTTGACGGGCGAATAAAACCATTAGCTAGGTATTGATCCAAATATTGTCTCAAATGCAGGTTCTCAGGTTCGGTAAGGGCATAAATCCTGCTACAAGGGGGTTGTGCACCGGGCACCAGATCGATTTGGCAATCGTACGATCTGTGAGGAGGTAACGTGTTGGCCTGTTCCTTTTGGAAGACGTCCTGAAAGTCTTGGTATTTCGGAGGTAGTTGCATGGAGGCAGAGGTTACAGATGCTAGATTAATCTTCAGGTTTTCTGGATAGCAGGTTTGTGTACAATCCGGGAAGGTTATTCTCTTAGCTCGCCAATCAATTCGAGGATTATGAGTCTCTAACCTAGGGATTCCAAGAATAACCGGAAACTGTGGAGCCTTGATTACATCAAACACAACACCCTCCCGATGGCCGTCGGGACCAATAAGAGTCACCTCAGTAGTGGAATGTGTTACCGGTCCAGAGGCAATTTCAGTTCCATCGACTGTGGTGATGACATCTTTGCTGGTTTTAGGACGGAGAGGGAGGTTAATCCTAGAGACCAATTCACGATCCACATAGTTTCCAATAGCCCCACTATCGATGTATGCCTTTATTGCATGCAACCGCTTAGGCTGTTCTGGATCTGCGAGAACCATTGGCACAATGAAATGCGAGGTCTGAGAGTTAGTTTTCAAGCTCGGCAAGCGGACCCCTACGCTTGTCGGGCGGAGTCGTTTCCCGAAACAGAGTCTTCATGGTTTTTATCAGCGGCTCCTACCGCCTTTCGGGGCGGTTTTGCCGGACAATCTCGTAGAAAGTGTCCAGAATTCCCACAATAAAGACATAATTTTAACTGCCGCCTCCTTTCACGTTCCTTTTGAGTTAAGGGTCCTTTAACCCCTCCAATTTGCATAGGCTCAGAGACATCAACTCCCTTGGGATTAGCATGGGTCTTGACCAACACCCGGGTCTCAAACCTGGACCGATCTACTTTTCTGTTTTGAAGTCTGTGATCCAATTGGACCACTAAGTCTATATACTCTGTGCATTCTTGGGGCGGATTTACAACTTGGGCCAAGACATCTTTAAGTTCTCCGCGTAGGCCTCGATAAAACAACGTGACTCTTTTATCCTCTGGCCATCCCGTTTCCACAATTAGTCTATTAAAGGTTGCAATATAGGATAGGAGGTCCTGATTGCCCTGTCGCAGGGATAGAAGTTCGTCATCCAGAGCCTGCCCCTGAGAGTGTCGAGCAAATAACCTTTCCATGCTTGCTTGAAACCCTTGAAAATCACAGAGAATCGGGTCATCTTGAGTAACCAGTGGAACTGACCAATCGGCAGCGCAGCAGCTGAGATATGACAATACAAAGGCTACCTTGGTCTGATCATTAGGGAAGGCCCCAGGTCTGCATAGGAAGTGCAAACGACACTGATTCATGAATACGGCAAATCGTTTGGGGTCCCCAGCAAAGCGTTCGGGTGGGGCCAGCGGCATGTTTCCGGGTAAATTAATCTGCACAGGGTTACTCGAAACCACAGGAGCGGGGTTCCCTCCGGAACCGGGTAGAGGAGTTTGCCCAGCTTGACCTTGCAAAAGCTGTCTGGCCAGGTCATCAGTTCTTTCCTTTGATATTATTAATTCCCTCCTGAGGGCATTAGTCTCTTGACGAGCGGCACGTACTTCGGCCCGTAATTCCCCCAGTAATTGGGCCAACTGATCAGTCTCAGAACTTTCCATAGCGCCTGGGTGGGAATTTGTAGGAAGGCTTCGCGTTCTGTAACGCTCACCTGACTCCCACGGAGGCGCTGGCCTGGTTCGCGCTGCTGTGACCTCTTCTAAGGTGATGCGCAGGGTTCGGAAGACGGACTGGACTGGGCCCCCAAATCTGGCTTGTCTGGCTCGCAGAAGTATCCTTCTGTAGGCGAAAATAGAGGATTAACTGTCTGCGGGGTAATGCAATCGGCCTACCACTTTCCCCTCTCACCCTCCTCGAAACCCTTCTGTGATTCCCCGTAGCATCTCACCTTAGGGTCTGGAAGGACGAGCTCTCCATCCTGCTTCTGATGCAGGGGCGCGTTGGTATCCAGTTACTTCACTGGATTTTCGGATTGGTGAGAACCAAACTTGCTTGGCTTCCAGGTAAATTTTTTGATAAGAGGTTCCCCTTGTGTCCATGCATTAATGTACTAATGCTAGTGTCTTTTTCCCCATAGGGGCCAGGGTACGGAATGCCGGGGAACAGGCACCGACCCGAGATGAGAGGTGAAATCCTTGTAGAAATCAGGTAAGTCTTTAATGAGCGTTTTTTTGGTAATGTCTTTTCATTCGCTCATTAACGCTGATGTCTCTTTTTCCCCTTAGGGGCCGGGGTCCGGAAATGCCAGGATGCGGCGCGGACCCGAAATGAAGAGGGAATGAATCAACAGGTAAGTCTTAACATGGAGATTTAGCTTTCCTTATTCCCTTCTCTCTTTCACCTTTTGTTCTTGCCTTTTTCTCCCTAGGCGCTGGGGCGTGACTGCGAATCCGGATGATCGCTGCTGAACATGGAGGCGCCCTGTAAAGGTGAGTGGAATGCGGCGCTGCAGCGATCGACGCGATGAGCTTTTAAATAAAAGTCTTCCTTTTCAGGATTGTCGGCGAGATGACTCCGGGATGCGGATTTAGCAGGTAAGGACTTTTCCTTCTTCTGTTCTCTTCTTCTCTTCCTTTGCAGGTGATCCAGGATTCTGGCAGGCGTGGCAGAAGTCAGGATGCAGGAGCAGACACGGTGAGCGTCCAGCTGCTAGATGCAGAACAACGCGAAGCACGTGTGGCTGTTCGGGTGGGGTTTAAATAGCCTTGGAAGAAGTTCCAGGTATGTATCCTTCCTCCAATCAGGTATGTATCCTTCCCCGACCACGCCCGGATGGTAAATTAGTCCCACAGGTAAAGTAGTTCCTTTCAGGCCTCAAGGAGGCCGGGATCCTGCAGCATGGTCTGCATCAGGTAAGTGCACCCAAGCACTCCCATAATGAGCCTGGCGCCTATGGCGCCAGGACTGATGTCTTTTATGAGCCTGGCACCATAGGCGCCAGGACACTGTCCAAAGGGCCCCTATATGGGGTTGCTGGGTCTTTCCTTGGGGACTGGATGTCCGCTTTCGGGGACGCAGGGCTTGACCCGGGGGGGGGGGGCACCCAGGAGGTGGGAGGTACAGGGTGCACCTCAACACCCACATGCAATGATGTTGAGATAAAAAAAAACCTCCATGGGCTCAAAGCCTACACGGCCCGACCTGTGTGGAAGATAAGTCATCGTCCGAGTCACCCTCTTAATGGAAATCAGAAGGTGGACGTGTCACAGTTGCCTGACCACGCCTATGCGCAGTTTGCCCCTCAACGGCTGCAAGCATGCGGGTCTGGTAAGCCCGGTCCTGTGTGGCGATGGCACGTAGGTCAGCATGCAGCACCTCATGTGATACGTGTGCTTCCTCTTGCAAGGTAGCACGTGTAACACAGAGTTCTACCTGCATGACCTCATATGACATCTGGAGAACCTCCCGGCATGCACGTAGCTCAGCCGAGATGGTGCTCTCAAGCTGCTCCAACCTCTCCTCTGACCGCTGCCTCTGGGACATGTTGAGCACACCCAGAGTAGATCTGAGGGATTGATGGTCATCCCTCAAGGCCTCCATGTGTGCCTCTGTGTAAGCAGCAAGTGCTTGGCACAAAGACACCATTTCAGCCCGGCGTGTCTTGTCTGAGGATGCCATGCCCAACCTAAGTGAGCGGCCCATGGAATGCGCTGCCTGCTGCTGGAGCTCCACCTGCCTAGCAGGGGGGAGCACGGATTGGGCCACACGTTCCATGCCTTGAGCGATCTTATAAATAGCTGCCCCCTGTTGCTGTGAACTGGCATCCATGGATTGCTCCCACTCAGTGTTCCCCGGTGGCGCACGGCCACCGCATTGACGGACATGATACCTGCGGGACCCAAGGAGCCGTGGTCCTTGCTGGGTTGGCACCGCCTGTGGCTGCAGGACTACATCCCTCCATTGACATGATGCCCCAGGCACATCAGCAACTGGTGTGGAGTGTGACCGTGCGTCAAGAACCACCACAGGCGGACGTTCCAACACTGTGTGGCCCCTCAGTGCAGGTGTTGCCGACAGAAGATCATCCACATCAGGATCACTCACCGGCGACAAATGTACATGACACGCATCCAACTCAACATTGTGCTCAGAGTGATCATCAGAGCTTGACTGATTGCCAGCCCTGGACACGATGGTCTGGAGCACAAGTGGGTTCTCGTGGTCTACCACCCCCGACCCCCACTTGTGGCGGGTTGCTGATGTAAAGCAAACCCGTGTCTGGAATGACATCACCAATCTCTGGCTCCATTGCGTCATCACCTGTAAAGTGAAAAAAACAAACATGAGTACACATGTCAGAAGCACATAACCCACACCCACATAGACATCACATTGACAGCCAACACATGAAGCAGACATGTCACACACAACTGAAATTCTGGCATGCATCCTATGGCATTGATATGCAATGACATCCCAAAAGCAGAAATGGATGCGTGTAAACTGCGAAGCCTACACATGTACTGAATGTAGTATATCACCTCCATCACACACCACCTCTGGCAGGCACATATCATAGGCATAAATGACAGATGGCAACAAAGAGATGGCACGTAACATAAGCATGTCTGAACAGCCAAATGGCCACAGCTGCAAGTGAATCAAAACACACCATGACACACATAATATGCATGTACACATGCATCACTAAATCATCATCACCAATATAGCTTCATCCATCTTCAGTTCGGCCCGTACCGGACGCCATGTGCCCTGAAGTCATAGTGAATGTCCCGAGCAAAGCGAGGGCCTGCAACGAGGCATGAGGGACCATTACGCCCAGTACGGTCCGAGCTGCTGGTCCATGAAGCCTCCAGAACATCCCTCAGGGCCTGATTCAGTACATTGTGCATTGAATGTGCCATAAAACATTATTCAGTGTGTCTAATCATCACGCCCAGGCTCCACCAGATTTGCTAAGTGGGCCTGGGTGTACACGTACTGCACGACAGTGCACCTTCAGGATTGTGCCAGTTGAACATAACAGGCGCAATGCTGAAATCTCAGCATCATTTATATTAAATAACAACATATTAGTCATTCAACAAAAATGCTGCTGAGAACACATGTGTAAATAAACACGTTCACACACACCTAAGAAAGTAGCTGCAATGTTGCACTACACAACATTGAAGTTGCTTGCATATGTATATGTGAAAGTGTTCAAATACACCTGTGTTCATATACACCCGTATGGTGTATATGAACAGCATCCTATACAGCAACGCAAGCAGCTTCAACGCTGCTTGCTTTGATGTATGTGAAAGTGTACACATACACACGTGCAGTCAGCTCCACAGTAATAACAACCCGATTGGCAGCCTATAATCAATCTGCATCCTATACCAGTTGGTATAGCCCGCAGATTGACCAATCAACTTTGCTAAACACCCGCTAGTGTGTTCAAATACAGAGTACGTGTATCACAGGATGCACGTGTGCCCGTGCCTTTCATAACAGTGAAGGGGTGACAATCTGAACATACATGCCAGGTCACTTTGACATTGCAGCAGTGAGTAGGCATGTGTAATGGTGTAACATAGCTCAGAAGTGGGTGGGTACAGTGCAGAACATGTGTACATTACCAACAATCTACATCGACAAGTACGTTTTGATGTCACTCACTAAACATGACGGCAGTGTAAGGGCAAGTTCAGCCATCATGTACAATGTGCATGCACTGGGTTGCATGACTACATTTCACCGGCGCCCCCCCCCCCACATTAATGCAAATGCAGGGAGGTATTTCATGGCAATGAAAGGTTGACCAGAGAACTGTGTATTGGCAGACGTCAATTGCATCATCTCAGTCAACTGACATCACAGCAGATGAGAATGGGACATTAAACAGGACACATGATGAACCCTCAGTAGTACACCCATTCATGCAGAAGTCACTACACCAGTTGAACAGAGTCAGGGGGCCTGCAACAGGGGGAGGCCTGTGCCCCACACAGACAATGACACCCTAAACATGTGCGTGATGCAGGACTGGGCCAGAGTGAGCATGGAACGGATGACCAAATGCCATGATACGTATGTTATCCTGGACACGTACTACAATGACCATCCTGCCAAGGACACATAGGGGCATGCATGTAATGCACATGGAGCATGAATGGGTACTCATGCCCCCGGGGAGCATCTGCCATCTGCACAGTCAGAGTGAGACACCCTCAAGGACAAAGGATGTACCCCACAGTATGTGTCTGGCAGGTTCACAGGGGGAAGTGTGCATGTACACAGGAGCGTGGAATAGGCCATTGCAGTAGTCCAACATGTTACCCACCAGTGCCATGGTGAAATAGAGGTGCAGGGGGGCGGAGGGGCAAGGAAGCGTGCCCGCGTGGAGTACCTGCATGCAGGCTGAACACACATGCACGTCAGTCATGCGATGACATAGTCCAAGTGCTGAGTGGAAGGACACCACAGGCTACATGCAGGCAGGTCAGTGAACTGGAACATGGACCGGAGGGGCAGCCGGTGACTAGCATGTGAGTAGGGTGCATGTGTGGTGATGAGGACTGTCCCGTCTGCTTCACATGTCAAGCATGCATCACAACAGGCACGCATCAGTGAAGCATTGCATGACTCGCACATGAGAACCATGTACACACAGCATGTAGTGGCAGTCAAGCACAACACATCGAACAAGCAAACCACACATGAGCTGGACAAACACACAAGAACACTCACCGGACGAGGCATCATAATCCTGCATCTCTCCCACTCCTTCGATCAATTATGCCGGGATGAACTCTGCAGCGATCACCTCATGCGGAGTGAGTTCTTCCTCCTCAGGTGGTGGCCTACTGCCAGTCACCCAAGTCATGGCATAATTGGAAGCACGCTTTTGCTTAGCACAGCGTCGGAGGTCATCCCAATGCTTTTTGCAGTCCTGGGCTGTGCGCACCTCATATCCGAATGCACTAGCACCACCCGCAACATGCTGCCAGTGTGCCCAACGCTGGGCAGGCATAGTTTGACAATTTGGGCCCACTAGCATATTGCGTTTGTGTTCTGACACGTAGCCCACAAGGAAGTCCAGTTCCTGCTTGCCGAAAGGATTCTTTCTTGACGTGCTAGAGGCCAGAGCCGTGTCTGGGATCCCAGCCTCTTGCGCAGGTGCAACCTTCCTCCTCTGGGGCAGTGGTATGGACCCTGACTGGCTGTCATGATTCCTGCCCCTCATGTCCCCAGCCCTCCAAGATGTCAGGCTGGAGCCAGGCCACGATCACCTACATGGCCCTCAAGGGCCTCTCCATCCCTCCAAAGACCCACTTGGAGTCAAACTTGGCGCTTGTGGCACCAGACTCACTCACTCCCATAGGGTAATATTGGGGATTGGACTTGTAGTGCATTGATGGGGACAAGATGGATGCCCCCACATATTTCGGTTCCCAGAACTGCATGTGCGGTCTAGTCTTTTGGGTGTGGTTCAGCCCAGAGACACCTGGGACACCCAGAGACTATTTAAACCACACCCAGGCTGAGAAACATGCTTTGCGTTTTCTGCACCTGCAGCGTGACACTCACCGCGTGCGGATCGGTCTCCAGTAGGCCTGCAGCTTTCTTCTGCGCTCAGCTCCTCCAAGAACAAGAACACTATTAGGAACAGCCTTACCTTGCGGAGCTTCTGCCCATCATTCATCGCTCCTTCTGTTCTGCGGGCATCTTCGGCGGTGTCATTCCCATCCCGGCAAGCCGCTTCCTAAGGAAAAGGAAAAAGAACAGAAAAAAGGCATTAGTAAGCATTCTGCAAATCTTCGCTTATTTTTAAATACTGTACAAGCTTCAAACGCTTACCTGAATCCCAGCCGCACTGGGGGAACTCTGTCTCCGGAACTTCTCATCCATCTGCAAGAGGGAAAAGACACTCCAGGTTAGCGTGGAAACATCTAGAGGCGCTGCATACTGCATTTACCCACCACATTTGTTCTTCATAACCGGCATCCACGCTGAAAACGTCGCGGCACCTAAAAGACACAGAAAAAGAACTCAGTTCAATGCAAATACGAAAGGGTTGCATCGCGCATCGCGCATCGCGCTCTCACTCACTTTCAGCGCTACTAATCTCAACAGCACGCCGCCATCCCCGGACACCGGCCATCATCTAAGGAAGGAAAGGAACGAAGTTAGGGAACTGTTCAAAAGACTCATTATACTTACCTGTCGGACTCTTGCCAGTGAAGTAACTAGGCAGCAACAAGCCCGCATCAATCAATGCACCCCTGTGCTGAAAGCAGGACAGAGAGCATACTATCCAAGAAAACAAGGTGAGCTGTGGATCAAAGGGAAGGGTTGGGCCCCGGGGAAGAAGGGGTTCAAGCACACAGAGACAATAGGGAGTTAAACTCTACCAATCCTGTGTTTCAGGCCCAATCTCCAGTCGGATAGCCTCCAGGGAAGGGTTCGAGGTCGTAAGAGGTCAGAACAGGCTGAGTGATGTCCCCGTGGATACCAGGTGAGCGTTACACTGGCAAATACCTCCCTGATCAGTAGGGGCAGTGGCGCTCGTGAACTGTACCAAGGGAGTGGCAGGTGGAACTAGGACAGAAGCCCTGACTTCCGTCAGTGTCTGCTGGGTGTTCTTGACTGGACCCAGCGCAGCAACAGCTGCTGTGCAAAGGTCTGTGACCGAGACTGTCCTGGCTGGCAGACTCACAGCCGGAGTGGTGTTGGCTGCATCTGCCCATGCAGTTGCCAACATCCGGCTGCTCGGTGCAGCAGATGACAACACTGCCCCAGGGACATGTGCATCGGTCAGAGCATCCCTGCGCACACATTGCTTGTGCCTCCTTACCACCTGGAATTAAGCCTGGGAGTCCTCAGGTGCCAACGCATCATGCGCTGGCTGACCCTGAGCTTGGGTGGTGGTCGCCACAGCTGCACCTGCAGCTACCACTACCGTTGGGCCCATGGCAATAGATGAAACTGACTGCCGGGTCACATGGGTGCCAGTGTTAGATGCAAGAGCTGCATCTCCCAGAACCACAGGGGGTGGTGGCATGACTGCACCAACACGTGGCAGAACATCCTGCTAAAGTGGCGCACCTCTGCCTCTTTCCCCTCTGCAGCCACCCTGGCCACCCTGGACTCCCCCTACTCCCTGGTCACCCCGGCCACGTCCCTGACCACGCCCACCACATGGAGGACGCTCAACTGAGATGCCCCTCACCTTTCGTGGCCTCCCAACCATGGCACGGATGTACTAGTGCCAATGGGAGGTGAGCACGACAATTGTTTTGGGAAATTGGAGTGAAGGGGGTGGGGTACTAGATGTAAACAGTACCCCTGTGCGCCTGCAAGGCTGTATGTGACCCCGGTGAGAAAATGATGGGTCACGCAATGCTCAGGCACCCCAAATCTGCAAAAAAACCATGCACACAACCCCCGGTAGCCCACATGTGTGGAATTAACCTCCTGCAGTACGCGGTGGCACCCAGGGACACAAAAAACACATGTGCATGGGACACACAGGCTACTATGACCTTGTAAATGGGAATGTGATACAAAGGGGGACCCGCAGTGTGAAAAATAGTGTGCGCGACTGACCCTATGACTAGCGTGGGAAAGAAAAACATGCGTAAGCAAGACCCCCTCCAAAAGAAGAGGTATGTTCTCGATCCGCTGTAAAGTGATGGCGCGTGAAACAAGAAGAAGTAGCAACACACGCGTCGGTCTCCACGAAAAGCACGTACAGCGAACTGCTGGGCTGCGCTCACCTTTAACCCGTGCCAAGGGAAACGCCCGCGCGCGTCATGTCACTTACGCGCTTAGGCCCTTTCCTCGAATTACATGCATTAACACGCGGGCGCGCTGTTTTTGCACCTGCGGATTCACTGTGCACCCGTGCCGAGGGAAACGCCTGCGCCCGTCACGTCACTTACGCGCTTACGCGCTAAGGCCCTTTCCTCGAATTACCCGCTGACATGCTGTTTTTTCACTTGCGGATTCACTCTACATCAAGCTGGCCACGCGACAACACACGGAAGACCCCACTCCTGCCAAGAAGGCCATTTTCCTGCCCCCCATAGCCCCGAGCATCCTCCCACGAGCCATCTGCTGCTGACTGCCTGCCTGCTGGCCACATACCCTGCTATTTGGTGCCTGCACATCAGCCATCTGCAGGGGCCCATTGCTGCAACCACCCCTCCTGGAACAGAAGACTCCCGACTGCTGTTCCATCGCTCCACAGCCCAGCCCCAGGACCCAGTTGCCCACCCACACTTGCCTCGGGGGTTACCATGTCGGGGCAAACACCATCTGAGACCACTGGCAACCCCCAGCCAGAGAGGCAGAGGGCTGTCAGCTTCTCAGCCAGAGAAGTTGGCATCCTGGTGGAGCAAGTCCTGGGGCATTAGTATGTCCTCTTCAGACGACCCGGCGCCGATAAGGATAGACGGAAGAGGACCTGGTTGGACATCGGGGTTGCCATCAACGAGGAGGGGGTGGTAACCCGTGACTTCAAACACGTCCAGAAGCGCTGGGAGGACTTCAGATCCAGGACCCTCACGAATGCCCGGCGCCTCTTGCATGCAGAGGATGCAGGTGGGCGCCGGTCCAACTTTCCATCTACCAGATGAGGGTCCTGGAACGCATCGACCCAGTGCTTCACCACCAAGTCCTGGAGAGGCAAACCCGTCTGGAGTCGAGCAGTGAGTGTCTGGGCTATCCCATTCCACACAGTGCATGTTGAGGTGTGGCAGGAGTGTGCAGCTTGGACATATGTCTGACATGGCTCATGTATGGATGTGTGTGTGTGTGTGTGTGCAGGGACATGCCCGTGCTGCATGTGAGTGCAGTCATGTGTGATGCACATCAATGGTGTATGTGTTTCAATGCATGATGCCCAACTGCATGTGGATATGCACACATGTTTGCATTTCTGTGCATGTACTATGCCATGGTTGAGGTGTGACACATGGATGCTGGCCGCACCTTCATGTACATGCACAGTGTACATGTGCGTGTGTGTGTTTGACATGTGTGTGACTGTGATATGCCATGCATGTGACCCGGACATGTGGGTACCTGATTGGCAGATGTGATTTAATTGCCGATGATTGCACTGTGACAGGTGGTGGAGATGTACATATGCATGTCTGTCTGGTGGCATGTGTGCATGTGATCGGCACTCCCCATGTCGCTTGTGACGTCATGTCAACCTTTGGTTTTTCATCCAGTTACGTGTGTATGGATGCTGATGCCTGTTGCACAATAACTGTTTATTTGTGCATGTGTGTGGGTTCAAATGATATGAGTGTTGGGGAGTGTGATGTCATCTGTGAAGTTTGACACTGCCACTCATGTGCAACTGTCATGTGTGTATCAGACCATTGTACAGTGCCCTGATGCCTGTGTTCTATCTCTCCCTGTCTGCAGCGTCGACTGATGAAGAGGGACGAGACAGTGCTGTGGACCACAGCGGCAGGGAAGCCTGTGCCAGCCGGAGACACAAGGGGCAACCCCCTCCCAGGTTCTGATATCTCCCGGGAGTGAGGAGTCTGGTGCCGCGTCCATGGCTGCAGCTGCCGAGGGAAGGTCCAAGAGGCAGAGGTTGGAGGTGGACTCCTCTGCAGCAGAAGGGGCAGGTGAGCCCTCACAGCGGCCTATGGAGGAAGACGGCACAGAGTCATCCAGGTTGGTGGGGGGTTTGGTTGAGGAGGAGGCTGTGACAGCGCCATGCACAGGGACTGGAAAGGGGGATTTCAATGGTGATAGTGGTGCAGTCCAGGGGCAGGGACAGGAGGCAGCAAAGGCCGCCGCGCAGGTGCCAGTGTGTAATCCTGTCCCCGATCCTGTGACTGCATTATCCGGCACCAGCAGGGATTGTTCGTCCAGACCCGTTTTCAGGGAGGGGATGCGCGAACAACAACTGGCCTTCCTCTCCCTGTGGATGTGGCAATCCGTGACTGGATTGAGCCTGTCCTAGCTGGTTTGGTGTTGCGCGCACGTGGTATTTGGGATGATGTGCAGGGTTCTCGTCAGGACAATGCACGTCATTTTGAATACCTGTTCGGGCGCTTCGAACTACTAGGACAGGTAGTTGGCATTGGGTTCCTCTGTGTGCTGGATCTTCTTGTGACCCCCTCCTCAACTGAACGCCCTATGCGCCAGTCGTCCCCTGCGCCATCTTCCCGCTCAAGATTCACCTGGGCCCCCTGTCGAGCTGACCCTGAGCCAGTGGCCAGGCTGGTAGAAGATACATCCCTGCCACAGTCGGGAGTCGGAGGTCCAGCAGGGGTGGCCACCCCACCCACTGGACCCCAGCAAATGGAGGACGTGCAGGCATCAACAAGCAGGGCACGTGCACAGCGGCACCAGAGGATTCCATCAGCCTGGATGACGTTGTGGTGCCAGAGGCAGTTGCATCAGAGGCAGCAGCAGGCTCAGCGTGGGAGGCATCATGTCTCTGGGTCATCAACATCCCGGGGGCAGGCATCGGCCGGCGTGCAGGAGGACCCAGGATTGGGAGTGTCTTCCGTGTGGCAGCGGTTGGGCCAGCAAATAGATGCAAAGCGGCGGCGGGCAGAGAGGGCACAGCTCACAATGGTCAGGGAGAACTCCATGCACCGAGCTATGAGGCGGGCTGAGTGCCTCAAGGCAACTTGCAGGTAGTTGGAAGATGCCATGGCTGCATCCCTGCAAGACCTCGAGGCCAGGGAACAGGCCCGCCTCCGGAACATCGACAAGGAGTTCGATGATGCCCTGACCCGGGACATCAAAAAGTGAGCCGTCGGACTAGCCCGCCACCTTTGTATATAGTTATTTAGGTTTAGGTTTCATTTTGTTTTTTTATGATTTGGAGTCCACGGACCTTGCTCCACTTTTT
Source organism: Ambystoma mexicanum (assembly GCF_040938575.1). Taxonomy (NCBI): domain Eukaryota; kingdom Metazoa; phylum Chordata; class Amphibia; order Caudata; family Ambystomatidae; genus Ambystoma; species Ambystoma mexicanum. Next base: position 643,303,572 of record NC_090940.1, on the reverse strand, counting down.
GTATATAGTTGTGTTTTACATAGGGTTTTTTGTAGGTTTCATTTTGTTTTGGGATCATGGACCCTTCATACTTTGATTGTAAATAGTTCCGGACATGTACATACTTTCTTTTTTGCGTCATCCCATGGAGTAATGGTTTTTTATGCTTTTCAATTTTAGATTTATTTCTATGGACTTTGGCGATGGACCACTTTTTATTTTTCATGTCTTGGATTTTTATTTTTCCTCGGATTTTACTCTTTTTCACATTGCATTCTTTATTTCTTCATTTGCATGTGTGGTTTCCATTTTGTCATTTTGTTTTCTTTTTAATACATTTCACAAATCTTCATGATTGGTGTGGTCTACTCTCATTGGTTTCGTGCATGTCTCTATGATCATTGGCTCAGTCATGTGTTGTCACTGTGTGGCTCTGTAGGACATTTATTCATTTATTCATGGGCATGCTGGTTCTTTTCAGACTCTCATGGCATGGGTAATTTACTAGGGAGTGGGTGCAGTGGATGGTTGCACGTTTGTACTGGGGGGTGGAGGGGTGGGATTTGGGTTGGCATTAGGGCCATAGGTCTGTATTGTTATGGCGTGGTGTTTGGGGGGACATGAGTCGGGGTCTGCTGGCAGGTGCCCCTCACTGGTGGGGGGACATGAGTCGGGGCCTGCTGGCAGGTTGCCGTCAATGGGGGTGGGGTGGAGGGACATGTGTCGGTGCCTGCTGGCAGGTTGCCGTCAATGGGGGTGGGGTGGAGAGCCATGTGTCGGGGCCTGCTGTGAGGTTGCCGTCAATGGGGGTGGGGTGGAGGGACATGTGTCGGGGCCTGCTGGCAGGTTGCCGTCAATGGGGGTGGGGTGGAGGGACATGTGTCGGTGCCTGCTGGCAGGTTGCCATCAATGGGGGTGGGGTGGAGTGACATGTGTCGGGGCCTGCTGGCAGGTGCCCGTCACTGGTGGGGGGGACTTGTGTTGGGGGTCACAAGTGCATGGTGTCATGTAGGCTGCCTTCAGGGCATGGTCAGGGGTTGCAGGGTTTCCCCCTGTGGTGTGGGCTGCCTCCAGGGCATGGGGAGGGGTGATGGGCTGTTTGTGGGGCATGATCAGGGGTTACAGGGGTCCCCCATGTGGTGTGGGCAGCCTGCAGGGCATAGGGAGGGGTGGTGGGCTGCCTGCAGGGCATGACCAGGGGTGTAGGGGGGGCCTGTGGTGTGGGCTGCCTGTGGGGCATGGTGAGGGGGAAGGGCACACCCGGGAGGGCCCGCACTGCTCACTCGTGTAACCCGGAATACCCGTACCCTGCTCCCGCCAGCAAAATCATATGTTATTCTCACTCACGTACCCCGGAATACACGTACCCCGCTCCTGCTGGCGAAATCCTGTGTTAAGTGCACTCGCATACCCCGGAATACACATACCCCGCTCCCGCCAGCAACATTGCGTGAAAAGCTCACTCTCTTACCCCGGAATACACGTACCCCACTCCCGCCAGCGAAATCATGTGTAATTCTCACTTGCGTACCCTGTAATACACGTACCCCGCTCCCGCCAGTGAAATCATGAGTAATTCTCACTCGCGTACCCCGGAATACATGTACCCCGCTCACGCCAGCGAATTCCCGTGGAATGATCACTCATGTACCACCAGATTCGCACACCAGTGTGGTGAGGAGCCACATGCACCCCCTGCAGGCAGCCCACACCACAGGGGTCTACCCTACACCCCTGTCCATGACCCGCAGGCAGCCCATCACCCCGGACATGCCCAGCAGGCAGCCCATCCACCCTCCTGATGCCCCGCAGGCAGACCATCCACCCTCCCCATGCCCTGCAGGCAGCCCATCCACCCTGACCATGGCCCGCAAGCAGCGCATCCACTCTGACCATGCCCCGCAGGCAGCCCCTCCACCCTCCCTATGCCCCGCAGGCAGCCCATCCACCCTGACCATGCCCCGCAGCCAGCCCATCACCCCTGACATGCCCAGCAGGCAGCCCATGCACCCTTCCCTTGCCCCGCAGACATCCCATCCAACCTGACCATGCCCTTCAGGCAGCCCATCCAACCTGACCATCCCCCGCAGCCAGCCCATCACCCCTGGACATGCCCAGCAGGCAGCCCATCCACCCTCCCAATTCCCCGCAGGCAGCCCATCCACCCTGACCATGCCCCGCAGCCAGCCCATCACTCCTGGCATGCCCAGCAGGCAGCCCATCCACCCTCCCCTTGCCCCGCAGGCAGACCATCCACCCTCCCCATGCCCCACAGGCAGCCCATCCACCCTGACAATGCCCTGCAGGCAGCCCATCCCCCCTGACCATGCCCCACAGGCAGCCCACACCACTGGGGACACCGCTACAACCCCTGGCCCGCAGCCAGCCCACACCAAAGGGGGAACTTTTTCCACGCTATTTGCCTGGCGCAAGCAGGGTACAAGTATTCCGAGGGGTGCGTGGGGAGTTTTACACGTGATTGGGCTTGTGCGAGCACGGTACAAGAGTTTACACGCGATTGGGCTGGCGTGAGCGGGGTACGCGTATTCCGAGGGGTGCGCACGGAGTTTTACAAGCGATTGGCCTGGCGCAAGCAGGGTACGCATATTCCGAGGGGTGCGCAAGGAGTTTTACACGTGATTGGCCTGGAGCGAGCAGAGTATGCATATTCCGAGGGGTGCGCAAGGAGTTTTACACGCAATTGGGCGAGCGTGAGCAGGGTACGCATATTCGTAGGGGTGTGTGAGGAATTTAACATGCGATTGGGTTGTCGTGTGAGCGCTGAGTGGTGTTTTTAGCGTGATTTTGTTGTTGGGGGGCGGTATGCTGGTCCACTGGCCTTTGCGCCATGTAGGGGATTTGTGTGGATGTTTTTGGCGCATGGGACGGGGTTGGGGGCGTAATTGGCGCTGCTGCAGGGTCACTGCACCACGCTGCACCATGGCTGGTTATGGATGTTTAAATCCATGAATACAATGTGCGTCAAAATGGGTTTTGGCGCACGCGGCTGGCACAAGCTGGCGTGCGCTCCCTCTGTGCGCCAGCCGCGTGCGCCACTTGTGCGCTTAATTCCATGAATTACCCACTAAGTCTCATAGAAGCTGAATATATTTAGTTATTAGATTGCAGGCGATGCCACCATTGTATAGGTGCTGGATATCGGTGTCATGAATTTAGTAAGCCCGGATCCATGCAGAGGAAAGTCCGAGAATTGTGTTGCAGCAAGAATAAGATGAGATTGTGGAAGCATCTGCCGAGGCTGTCTGGCCTGGTATAAAAAATGAAGCAGCCAAGGTCAGTTATCTATTCTTGAAAGCAGTGAATGTGCGAAGGATGAATCATCCCTTGTTAAGGTGCAAAGAAAGAACATCAAGAGTGGCAAGCTTTATTCACTTAAGACATTTAAATGCTGCAAAATGGACCAAATCGTGGACTCCTGTCATGTGAGCCAATGATGGAAAAAAGTTGAGCTTGGGGACAAGGCCCAGATTCTACAGATTCGCGATTACAACTCACAATGACGCCATCGCGCATATTTAGCTTAAGTGCGACACCGCATTGAGAACCGGCTCCATTCCATTAGTAAGGTATTTTTGACCATCTGTTTACTCACGCCTGAAAAACATGATGACGTCATCGCGCAGACATGTTCAAATGCAATGACATCACACGCATGTATTTATCAGAGGAACCATCTTACAAATGCCGAATCTCATCGGATCTGCGATTCTCCACTACGAGGCGACTGGAATTACAATCCCAGTCAGATGTACCTAAGAGAGGTGAGCTGTAAACCTTAGCCCTCATTATTGGGTTTCAACCCAAATGGTTTGGACCATGCATTTTTTATGTATCTTTTTTCGCATCCCTACCACCCCAAACCCCATACCTACTCCACCCTCCATTTTCTTATTTCCTTTTACACCAACCAGGAATTGCTTTCCTTCTTAATTTTTCACAGGGCCATCCAATTTATAGGAAGTGTCGGCCCCCCTAATGTGAGCCATTATTCTGGGTCATTACCACAAGAAGGAACGTATCTCATTTTTTCAAATCAGGAATCTAGAAACACAGGGTAAGTTGGCTTTGCTTTAGAGCTTACTCTAGAATCAAAGGCCGTTGTGAAATTAAAAAAATTAATTCTTCATTCCTTTTAATCTCACTTACCTTTATTCACAACTTTTTTTTCATTTCACTTTTCTCTCGATACACAAATAAACCAATGTGCAAGCAATGAACATGTATGCTTAAGCAACCTCAATTATTTGTAGTTATGTACAAAAAACTACTCTTCTTCCTCCCAATGAGCAATCTTTTCCTCGATGGTGACAAACGTGTAGAGGATTCAAAACTGAGGAATCAAAAAATATCTTTTTGAAGGACTCATTGCATCAAGAGTACTTATAAACCAGAGGATGACCAAACCACTGATTGTGTTGTTATTTATCATGGCTACACACCCAAACTCAAACAAATCCCTAGTTGGCAGGGAAACTGTGCCCCATTTGCTATTTTTTAACTACAGCAAAAATTGGGCAGACATAATACTCGGAACACTATGCCAGCGACAACACCACCAAAACAACAACAGACTTGTTCGCCATAGGTTTGAAACATGCCTGAACACCTCTAAACTATTACTCCTGGAGAGGCAACGTTGGATTCAGAAAGAGTTTCCTAGTAACCGAGCTATGAAGTATTCATGGGTTCCAACCCACAGCCCAGGTTTGAGACTGAGGGTACGTGGTAAGTATGGAGTAAGATATCACCTTTTTGATGCCATGATAATAATTATCCAGGTTAGTGGGTGTTGCTTGGCTGCAACTTGTCTTGGGAAGTTTGGACAAACAAGGGAGGTCAGATATAAGTTTAAAATGAGTTGAACGTTGGGGCTACGCTTGGATTTTGTCCATTAAATGCATGGTTATGCCACGTTTAAACTTTGATGGATTCATTCCCAGGGATCGAAATTAGGATTGGTTTAGCAGGAGCAAAAAGCAGCTCCTGGGTGTCCGTCATCACCCGTCAGGCAGCAGCTACCTCTGCGAACCAGGAGTGAGTACATATTGCGCAGCAAATCGAACTTTTGCGCAAGGTGCACACTCTAATTTTGTGTCTGGTATATATTATCCAGGATGCTTCAAATGTCCGCTAGGTGTGTCTTAATTCTCGTCTATATACATTCCTAAACCTACACAGTTAATATCACACAGCTATGTTTGTATGGCACCCCTTTCCTGTGGAGTCAAAGGCAGCTGCTGGTACTGTAATCGGGAGCTAAATAGCGCCCAACTCCTTTCATACGCTGCATTCCAGCGGCCAGTGATGCATTTATGAGCGAGGTTGTGAATAGACAAAGGATGGTCCATGCTGTCCGGCTTGGTGTTGCCGTTGACCGAAAAAGCAAGGATTGTTTGAGTGCGAAGAATCTACGCCAAGGTCTTTGTCTTGGAATTGGGCCCCTGTTGAAGTGGGGGATACTTTGGGGATCCTAAAGTGATACTTCACTACATGCATGGTGGCTTCAGTAGAGTTCCGGTGCTGGGCTACCAGGAGTTGACACAAAAATGCGGTGAGAACCACAATGGGTCTGTTGGATCGGATAGTGTCATTTTAAGTCCTTAGTGTGTTACACAGTGTAATATAAAGGCCTGGTGAAGCGACAAAACATATCGAATGAAAAATCCTAAAAAGAAATCTAAAATTGAATTAGAAAACATAAAAAAATGTAAATATATAAATATGAGATCTAACCAAAAATTAAGTCTTTAAAAAAATGTTTTTTAAGAAGAGCTAATAAACAACTGAAAATGTAAGGAAGCACGTAATATTTAAGTAAATAAGTTCATACATAGGCTAGCAATGGAGAAGAAGTGAATTTGTATCTAATTATCTATTTATGATTTGTGAGGTGCGCGCGGCAGTAAGAGAAAGACATGTTTTTGCACATTCATCATAAAGGATCGAGAGTGGTTGAGCAGCGGGGTGTGATGTCACTGTTCTGAGGTAAAGGCAGGGCGCGACTGGGCGGGAGTGGGCTGTGTACGGATAAAGAAGGAGGCACAGAACACAAAGGTGGCATTTCAAGTGTGTTTATTTAAACAATAAGCAAAAAGCCAATCTTTCCCTAACTCTTTGAGGGGTTTCCCTGCCTCAACGAAAATACTAAGAGGGATGTCCAAACGCCCGAGTCCAAAACAAAAGTTCACTATTGTGTCAAAATCCCTACTCCTGTCCCTCACAACAGAAATACTAAATTGGCTCAGTTTCTTTGGTCCAGGAGTATGACTCCTTCCTCCCGGACTGGGTGGCACAATTCTAGTGCCCTGAAGTTTAACTGCCATGATTGCTGTAGTAAAATCACTGGAATGGTGCGCAGGAGACCGTGAGGCTTAGGAGGATGTTGCTTTATTTGTCATCAACAGCAACTAAAAAACTGCAGCTTAACTGAGGTAATGCCAAATGGGCAACATGCCCATTAACTTAGGTGCAAGAAATGGGAGTCTCTTGTTTTGTTAGAAGGCCGGTAGGCCAGTCCTGTGAAGGAGCTGGCAGGAGCCGATCCTGCTCCGTGCCTTCGCTCCAGGCGTCTGCTGTGTGGGAAGCGCGGGAGAAGCATTTCTGCCTTATCGCGAGATCTCGCGAGACCGGGAGGTCTCACGATATCTCTACAATTGCCTTCCTTCCCCTGATCTTAAACATTCAAAAGTTCGAATAGTAATGGGACTAATACTCCTGTGGCAGCCTCAGTTTGTTAATCAAAGGTAAGATGGTTCAGGAGAAATGCTCCCTTCCCCTGGACTGTAAAAACGTCTCAAAACCAAACAGAAAAGAGTTCCAGCTTTCTTACTCAACAAGGAGTTGGCTCCCTTTCACAGGGTGAGGTGCCACCTCCTGTAGCAGCCCAATTCCACCATGCAACAGGGAACACTCTGACTCTGTTTCCCATTGCTTAATACTGACTCTGTGTTTGTGGCAGGATTGGTTTACTCTCCTGCCAATAACTCTCCTTTGTTACCACACATACAAAGCTCCCTTGGGGCTCTCTTGGTTCACTGTACAGACTTGGTTTACTTTCCTGCCAAGCACTGTTTCCCAGATTGTCATACATATATTTCTTTACAGGTCTTTTCAGCTTCACGTATGTTATTCAATGACAGTTCGTAGGGGTCTTGGACCCTAGTTCTTTCATTACAGCTTTGTTCATGTCTCTCTTGTTGATAGGGGTCCCAATCCTTAGTTTCACTACTGTGGGCTTTCTTTCGTGTTTTATTCTCGTTGGGGTCCTAATCCGTGTTTATATCTTGGGAACGTTATCAATTAAGTCTCTTAGGTTTTGGAATGAGGGTTCCCGTCTGTTTCCCCATTCGAGGTAAACACCTGCTGCACCTCTCTGGGTCTTGCTCCTACTCTTTGAGGATTCCCAAATACCCTGGTTGCTTTGTTCTGTGTTACCCCTTGGCTTGCGCAGTCTGACAGGCAGGCGGCCTTCGGGGTAGTTGAGAGCGACTCGGCAGATTTTGACATTCTGCGGGGCCAGAGGCTTGCCTGTTCCATGTTTCTCATCTGAGTCGCCTCACTCGCTCTCTGTCGCCCCTGTTCCTTGACATCTCTGAAATGTATGGCGTGTCTGCGGACGATCTACAACCCTGTGTCTCCTTCACTTGTTCCCCATGAGAAGCGCTGGTCGCGTCTGCTGTGCCTACACTGATGCTCTGACCTGTTACTTTGTAGAGCAACTCCCAATTCATTAACACAGTTCTCTTTACAGATGTCTCCCAACCTAAGAGTCTTGCTCCTTACCCCTACTCTGCGGGTTGCTTCTCTCTCCGGCTCCCTTCTTCTCCGGACTTCCCTCACCGCTGGAAGTCATGTGGCGGTTCCACAGCTGAGGGTCCCTCACAGGTACAGCGGTTCTGCTGTCCGCTCTCCAGCTTGCTGTGGATACTAGTTTTTCCTGCTGTGGTCCTAGTGTCTATGCGGCTTGCTCCACTGGGACGTGTCTGCTGCATGACAAGTGTCCCGGTCTTCTGTGATCCATGTTCTCCGCACAGCAGCTACTTCCTGCTCGTGGTTCCTCCAGAGAGGATCAGACACTGGTTCCTCCAGTGAAGAAACGGGCAGCTTTCTTCAGCTCTTCTTCCCTTGCTGGCTGGCAAAGGTTCCTCTTCTGTCACGTGGGCGAACTGGCCCACAGCCCCTTCTCAGCAGAGCACCACTACACCGCTCCTTGCTCCTCGAGAGAGAGCTTGACAACACTTCCTGGTTTCATTGCTCCATTTCAACTACAGTTGGACCAATAGGAAGTCGAAACCACTGGATTGTTCAATGTGGTTCCTATAGGTAATCTTCATACTTCCGCACTCCTCCCTCATCACAGTACTGATCTTGTGGTTCCCTTATGCGGCAATGGTGTTCTTCTTCATCACAGTACTGGTAAAGGGATCTTCGCTTAGGTAATTTGTATTCTTCCTCGTCCCAGTACTTGCTAGGGGAATGGTAGGGTGATAATAATTCATGACGCTATTAGGGAATGGGTTGTTGTTAGGGTTGTGGAAGAGGGTCTAGGGTCAGATAATTGGCAGGCATAACCAGTGGCATCGCTAGTGGGGATCCTGGGGGGGCCGGGCCCCCCCTGTGAAACCCTGTGCCCCCCTTTCTACCTCCCTACCTAAGACGAGCTGTGACCATGTTCTCCCCCTACTTTTGTCTGTGCCCCCCTACTTGTGTCTTTGGCCCCCTCTGTGCCTCTCCTAAATTTGATTCCTGGAGACACCACTGGGCATAACACGTTTTCTCCAGATAGTTATCCCTAATCCCATAGGGGCGATCCCTCCCCATGAGATCCTTCAGTTGAGTACCAACCCCAGGGGGACTATCCCCTCAGGGGAGAAGAGATGACAACTAAAGATTTGTCAGAGGTGCGATCAAGGCACTTCCCAATGGAAAGGCCCCGGGATCGGATGGCCTCGGAGCAGAATTTTATAAAGAATTTATCCAGGTGCTAACCCCTAGATTATTCGCAGTATGGGAAGAGGCCTTAAATAAGGGCAAACTCCCTGAAACCACTAGGGAAACAGTGATCACGCTGCTGCTTAAACCAGGGAAACCCCCTGAAGATTGTGGTTCGTATAGGCAATTGTCATTAATAAACACTGATGCAAAGATCTTTGCAAAGATTATAGCAACTAGACTTACACTATTAATGCCCTATATGGTACATGATGACCAAGCAGGGTTTGTTAACGGGAGATCTACAGCCATGAATATTAGAAATGCCACAAAATCCTGGCTACGGTCCCCCCTGAAACGCAGGTGGTAGTGGTATCACTGGATATGTGCAAGGCGTTCAATACGGTTTCGTGGCCCTTCTTATTCGGAGTACTGAGGAATTATGGATTTGGCCCTTACTTTATAAAATGGATACAAATATTATACACATGTCCCCATGCCAAGATTAGAATCAATGGAAACTTAACAAACAAGTTAGAACTATGTGGAGGCAACCGACAGGGCTGCCCACTATCACCTTTATTGTTCGCCCTAGTGATAGAACCCCTGGCGGATATACTTAGGTCACGATATGGCTCTTATGGTCTATTGCTAGAAGGCAGCCCACAAATAATAACTCTATACGCAGATGATATCTTGTTGTATCTTAAGAATCCAGAACGCACACTAGGCAGAGTTTTGACTGAGGTGGTGAGATTTGGTGAATACTCAGGCCTACGGCTAAATTCCAATAAGTCAATGTTATTCCCACTGACAGAAAATGCAAATAAACCCCTAGACGTGCATGGCCTTATTTGGAATCCGACACACATTCAGTACCTAGGGGCGTACATTGCCAGGACGCCCCAACTCTCACGTGCCCTGAACTATAGCGCTCTGGCGATCGCATTATGCACTAAGATAAAACGTTGGAGTGCGCTTCCAATCTCAATGATGGGTAGAATAGCGCTACTTAAAATGATAATGCTACTGAAACTATTTTATCTATTCAGCACAGTACCGGTATGGCCCGAGCGAGCACTGTTCACGAATATGGGCAGCGTCTGCACCGAGTTTGTTTGGGGAGGGCATCCGAGACTCAGCTGGAAAACATTAACTGCCACGTACTCGAGGGGTGGGTTGATGGCACCAGACCTGGAATTATATTACCTCGCGGCACAGGCACACTATGCGGCACAGTGGGCTACACAGTTCCTTAACCCAGGGATTCCACCGCCTGGCCAGAAGGAGCGAGAGGCAATTGCGCTCTTGCACAAGATGTCTAGACCAACCGCCAAACACTGTAACACCATAGATCCTATTAAGGTAACAACCACGGCATGGGCTAAAATAGCGGATATATTTACTACAAACAAGCTATATCACCCGAGTATGCCGCTGTGGGGAGATCCACTAACGCCATTCAATTTAGATGGGGAGGTGGCCAGGCATTGGAGCTCTCGTGGAGTAAGCCAATGGGGGCAGCTTTTTATAGATAAGTGCTTTGTCCAGTGGGAAGATATAAAGGATGTACTGGGAAACACAAGTAAACACAAACAGCAATATGTGTGTGTGAGTAACGCTGTACGCTAGGAACACCCCATATTCCCAACCGAACCAGAGATAAATATGGGGCTTGGATACGTGTTTACCGGGGCAATACAGAAAATCACAACCTCGGCACTGTATAAAATCATAAGACAGACACGCCCAGCAGATATCCACACAGCCAGGCCCAAATGGGAACGCGATCTCGGACAACGAATTGAGGAAACTGAATGGTCTCAAATATGTGAGCTGACTAAATGGGTCGCATGCAATTCTAGGTACAAACTAGTCCATTAGAAAATAATAAATAGGACACACTACACCCCTGCAAAACTCAAACGGATTTACCCAGATGCCCCGGGAACATGCCCGAGGTGTAATGAGGAAGGTGCAGATATATACCACATGCTCTGGTCGTGTATAAAGCTGAAAGACTACTGGGCTGGGATGTCTGAAGCACTAAATGAGATGGCAGATCAACCGATGGGCTGATCCCGTTGGCATGTATCCTGGGTGCAGTGGGGAAGATGAATCCGACATGGAGGACATTGTTAAATGTAGGCCTTCTGATAGACAAGAGAGCAATATTGATGAGGTGGAAGAGTGCAATCCCGCCAAGCAAGAGCGATTGGGACAGGGATATGATATGGACTAATGATATGGAAGAACTCTATATAGACACGGTGCTGCCCCCATCCAAACCCAGAAATATATGGGCAAGATGCAAACAATACTTATCAAACAAAGCCGAAAATATAGGTGTGGAACTAGAGGAAGATAACTGTGCATGATGCAAAACAATGTATTAATGTGAGGTATACATATGCATGTGCTGTACCTGTGTGCAATAATAAATAAAGAGTTAAACAAAAAAAAAAAAAGATTTGTCACAGGTGGTAAAGGCATGTTCATGGGAGATGTTTATTTGACTTTGGTGTTTAGAAAGTGTATAGGGCTTTTTGATCTGTAAGGCTTTGGCGATGTATTTTATGTTGTGGGCATTTATTTGATGCCAGTTTGATTTTGATTGTTAGACAATAAAAAAAAAAGTTTGAATATATTGTACTTGAAACCGGTCAGATAGCGTAGGAAGCTGAGCGCTCATTTATGACACCTGTGTGTAGCATGCTGGCGCAGGTTTGAATCCCGGCGGGGCCAACTCAGCCTTTCATCCTTCTGAGGCATTGAGTACCACGCATGGGTAATGATATCAACTGTTATTACAGCACTTTGATGCCCTCGTGTGAGCTAGCGCTACATACAAACTGGTATTATTATTATTTAATGTAAAACATAGCAATTCTGCATTTTCAGATTCAAATTATTTTAGGTATTCTTTGTTGCAAAGCATGGGTTTTCCTGTACACCCGGGAAGCATCACTGGTTCAAAGTAGGCTCTGGTCAGCCATTGGCGGATTTGACTACTTTGCGTTGAGTCTGGCATATATTCCTGAGCAATAACAGCCGGTAACCGGTGTAGGGGACCAGACTCACTCCTGGTCCTGGAGAGTTCTAATATGCCCCAGGATCTTTCCAGTTTACAGGCTTCTGGCGCTGCTGGAAGGCATCCCCATTTGAAGAGTTAGTCATCACATTGGAGACGAGGTTATGATATGATAGGTTATTTATAACGCGCTTAATACCCAGAGGTTTCTAAGCCGGACACGGGGATCGAACCTGTGGTGCTCCTTGTCGTCTTGCTTGCAAGGTGAGCCTGGCCCTGAGCTATCCTCCCGAGACGAGCACCTGGTGATGGCAGTGGTGAGTCATTTCCAGTTTGGTTGGGGATCAAAAAGGGACAGCCTCTGCATCATAGGTTTGTTGCCAGGAGCATTTCTTTCAGATTTAAAAGCAATGCTGAGAAATGCATTAGTCAGGTCCCAATTCTGTCTGCATGTGCCTGTTGGTCCTCTTCTGTAATGTCACATAATCATGCTCAATCCTGTGACTGCCACAAACTCTAAGGACATTGATGCACATTCAGGAGTGCCTATCTCGTGCTCAATCCTGTGACTGCCACAAACTCGAAGGACATTGATGCACATTCAGGAGTGCCTATCTCATGTTCAATCCTCTGACTGCCACAAACTCTTAGGACATGGATGCACAGTCAGGAGTGCCTATCTCATGCTCAATCCTGTGACTGCCACAAACTCGAAGGACATTGATGCACATTCAGGAGTGCCTATCTGGGCCCTGAGTAGCAATATTTTCTTGGTTCCAGTTTTTTTTTGCCTACCTCAGAATCCCCCCCAAAAAGTACTTAGCAGTTTTCTTAAATATATGAAAAGAAAATCACATTTCGAATTAAACCATCTGTAGCATGTAAAAAGGTAGTTTAAATACCCTTGGTTGTGGTAAAAAAAAACACATAGTTTTTCTCGTTGCACAAAAAGGCAAAGGGGCTATACTTGTCTGAATTAACTAACAGTAAAATTTTGGAGATGCGGTGGGCATACGAGTGAAGACTGCATTTTCCTAAAATGTATTTCTTAGGAGGAGCCAAGATGGCAGACGTGGCAGACGTCCCTGAGAGAGGCTCTCCAAACGCGACCCGACTTAACTCCCGAGATCCATAGAGTCTGGAGTGCCACAGCGAGCGACTTTAGGACTGGACCCCTCCATCTCCAGAGAGGTGAGGAGTGGCTCTATAAGAAGCTCTGTGGGAGGAACGGTGGGTGCCAAATGGCGGACTATGCACCATTGCCAGAGGCGGATGGAGAAGGAGCAGAGCGGCGCAGTTGTAGAAGCCAGAGCCTGGAAATCATACAGATAGGTTCTCCAGCACTCCTCATGGAAGTGGGGAGCTTGATAGAATCCCAAGTGTTGGGGACAAGGGATTTCACTCCAGGATCTCCGCTATCCACAAGAAGAAGAAGCAGGCAGGCCTGAGAGTTGTGTTGGACCTATCGTTCCTCAATCTTTATTTACCCCTAGAAAGATTCAAGATGGTGCCCCCAGCTCTGATTGCATAGTCTCTCTGTGCGGCAGAATGGCTATGTGCCCTGGACCTGAAGGATGCTTATCTGTATATACCCATTTGGCATCCTCATCAGCAATTCCTCAGGTTTTCGATCATGGGGGGGACATTTCCAGGACAAAGCACTCCCATTCGGTCTCAACGCTGCACCGCGAGTGTTCACAAAGATCATGAATGCTATAGCCAGCTGGTTGAGGAACAGGGGTCAGCGTGTCTACCCCTATCTGGACGATCAGCTGATCAGGGCGGATTCACCACAGGAAGTGACCCAGACCCTCCAGTCGTTAGGCAGAATCCTGTTCGATTTGGGCTTTACTCCCACAGAGATGATTACCTTCATTGGTTTTCAGTAGGACACAGCGCAGGCCATGACCTTCCCCACCCAGGATAGGAAGAGTGATGGTCTAGCTGCAGTGACACATTTTCTAACAAGAAAGTGCACAACGGTGTGGTGCTACCAGCATCTGATGGGCCTTATGGCGACCTGCTTTCTCTCAGTACCCCTGGTGAGGCACACGATGAGGAGGATAGAGCTCCATTTGGTAGCCTCCTGGGATCAGGGGACAGGCTCGCATTCAGTCAAGATCTCTATCCCGACGGCTCTCATGAACGACCTGCTCTGGAGGAAGGAGGGCTCCACTTTGCTTACGGGAGCTCTGTTTCTTCCACTGCCTCATTCAGCTGTTATAACAACAGACTCTTGCCTAGAAGGTTGAGGTGCGATGCTGGGTCCTCACACAACTCACGGTGTGTGGACCAGCTTGGCCAGGGACAAACACATACACCATTTGGAGTTGAAGGCAATATTTCTAGCATTAAAATCCTTCACTCCAATGATACAGAACAAAGTGGTGCTGATTTTTATGGACAGTACGGTGTCGATGATTTATGTGAACAAGTAGGGGGGAATACAGGTCCCCTCCACTATGCAATCCATCCCTGAAGTTGTGGGAGTGGGCTAAAGAGCAGGATTATGACTTTGAGCCTACATGTCCCGGGTCAGGGCAAGGCAGAGGCAGACAGGCTCAGCGGGCTCAGAGTGAGCGCCTACAAGTGTGAGATGGAAGACTCCATTATTCAAGAGTTCTTTCCAAGGTGGGGACAACCAGAAATAGATCTTTTTGCGACAAGCAGCAATAACAAAAATGCGACAGGCCTGCTTCTTGGGAGGGGATTTATAGTGATTGCATCGAAAACAAAAGGGTCAACACACCAAAGCATCGAAAACAACGCATCTAATGGCAACGCATCGACAGTCTATCTTTAACATGCAAAAGTGCCTTTCCATCTAAACCGGTCCATCGAAAATATAAATAGACTGGTTTCAATGGAAATGCACTTTTACATGTAAAAGATAGCATTTCAATGCATTTTCTTGTAACATTAAAACGTTACATGGAGCTGTCCAGTGCTCAAATTTCAGCACTGGCCAGCTCCTTGTAACGTTTTAATTTTTTTCGGTATATTGAGCGGCTTGGGGAGGATCCCCTCCCCATTCCCTCCAAACCCCACGCCCACCCCCAACCCTAACCCTAACATAACCCTTAATCTAACCCTAGCTCCAACCTTAACCCTAATGTAACCCTTAATCTAACCCTGGCCCAATCCTAACCCTAACCCTAATCTAACCCTTAATCTAACCCTAGCCGCAACCTTAACCCTAATGTAACCCTTAATCTAACCCTATCCCCAACCCTAACCCCCAACCCTAACCCTAATGTAACCCTTAAACTAACCCTAATCCCAACCCCAACCCTAACCCAAACCTAACCCTAATCTAACCCCTAATCTTAACATTACATTTCGATGGATCCATCAAATTTTACTCAACGAAATGAGCATTCTATAGAATGGTATTTCGATGGAAAAAATTAGATAGTTTGGTGTTAGATGGTTTGGTTGTCGATGCAAAGACTGGATACCTGGGAGTGTTAGAGAAAGGATTTCGAGGGGGATGCTTTTCAGATATACTGGTCAGGCACAAGCTGTTATGCATTTCCCCCCGACCCTGCTTTTACAGAGAGTCATCAACAAATGAAGGACCTCTGTGAACTGCAGGATACTACTGCTAACCCCTCTGTGGGCCTGTACAGCATGGTACTTGGACCTCAATCGATTGTCCCATCAGTCTCGTTCCACCTAGCGGCGTCAGATCAGATGTTGTCCCAACAGCAGGGCTCAGTGCGTCACACAAACCATCAGTCAATGGCATTAGCAAACTGACTTTAGCTCGTCTGCAGTTGTCAGAAGACAACATTGATATCATACGGAGAGCAAGGAAGGATTATACGCAGTCTGATACAAGAGCAAATGGGCAAGATCCTATCACTGGGCTCCACAGAATGATATGGACCCTCTGGGGTACATGCTGAATAATGTGTTGTCCTTTTCAGCATATTTATTATTTTCGGGGTCCCGGTGGACACATGCAGGGCGTATCTTGCTGCCATTGGGGCATGCAGAAATTCAGAACTTGCAGTATTTTCTTCAAGCAACCCGGAAGTCAAATGGCTCCAGGAAGGTGTGGCAACAAACCTGTCCACACTGTTGCTAACCAGGCAAGTAAACGCTATCGCATCCTCAGCGACCAAGCTAATAAATGCCTGCAGACCTTTTCTTTCCACTGACAGCTGCCTCACCTTTGTGCTTATTGGCTCTAGGGTAGATTACTGTAATGCCTTATTTGCAGATAAGACCGCCCAAAACATCAACATGCTGCAGGTCACACAGAATAATGCATTGAACATCCCAAAAAAAGATCAAATCTCCCCGGCCAGAAATGCACACTGGTTGCCGATCCGTGGGCGTATTCTGTTCAAAATGCGAGCTATCACACACCTCTCGAACACTGCCCCAAGATACCTCTCACTAATATTTAACAAAGCACAGTCTGCCAGACTCACCCGGACCTCCTACACGCGCCGGCACCACCCTGAGATTCAGGCTGCAAAGATCAGGTGGTCTTAGCTTATTGCCGCCAAGAATTGGAATGCCCTCCCACTGACTCTAAGATCGGAGCAATCCTATCAGGCTTTCCGTAAGCATCTCAGAACATTGTTATTCTCCCAAGAGATGAAGAGGAGGTGCATCCTTCAAGAGCTTGTCACACAGACACTCAACTTGCCCTATACTTTGCTCTATGTTTATCCACAACCACCTATTGTTGTATTGTTGTAACTCCTGTAACTAGCGCCTTGATGCCCACAGGTTTAGTGCGCTTTATAAATGATAAAATAAATAAATAAAATAAATAAAGATTATTCCCCCCACTTAGAAGGCCCCATCGTTCCTGGGATCTAAATGTGCTGCTTGCTGTACTGGCACATAAACCTTTCGAGCCTATGGCTTTGATGGACGTTAAGTTTGTGACATTGAAAACAGGCCTGTTAGTCGCGTTAAAATCAGCAAGGAGGGTGAGTGAAATTTAGGCATTGGCAGCGGCTGAGCCGGACACAACATTTCATAAGGACAAGGTGGTTCTACATACAAACCCAACCTTCTTACCCAAGATAGAATCTGATTTCCATATAAACCAGGAGATTGTGCTACCTGTATTCCTTTCTAAACCCCAGTCGCAGGCTGACAGGATCTTGCATTGGCTGGATGTTAGAAGGGCTTTCAAATTTCATTAAGACAGATCCACACCGTTTAGAAAGTCAGAAGCTCTGTGGGTGACTTTTGTTCGGGCGTCACCAGGAAAAAAAGCTTCTAAAGTGTCCATTGTTAGATGGATGGTGGCTTGTATAGCAGAAGTTTACAGAGTGCAAGACAAGACTCCCCGGGAGGGCCTTCAGCAACCGCAGTTGCTTTTCACTGCCATGCGCTATGGAATGCAATAGGTAAAGCATTCACTGGTCCACTCTGTCTACTTTCTGTCGCCATTACCTCCTAGATGTTAGATCACAGGAAGAAGTGGCATTTGGTCAGGCGGCTCTCAGGAACCTGTTTGCTAAAGACCATTAGTGGCCCCTCCCTTGAAGTTGTGTTGCATTGGAATCGCCCATACAGTATGGAGGAAAGGGGACGGGACGTAAGAGTAAGGACAAGTTACCATAGTGACTACTGTACTCCTAGTACATGGTCCCGTTTCCTTAATATGCCCCACCCTCGATCCCCTTCATCAAAAAAAGATGGTGTTAGGGCAATCGTTCCTGATCCGGGTCAGTAGGGACTGAGGTGTGGCACCGTAAGGTGGGGTCAGTGTGCGTGTTCACGCCTGGCATCGCGACCCCCATACAGTATGGAGGTAAGTTGACTGTGGACTAGGAGTTCATTAGTCACCACAGTGAGTAATTTGTTCCTTTTATGAAAAGATCAATAAATCGGTTAAACTCCAAGCGCACGCCCTGAGACCAAAGCAAACCCAATCGCATCTGGATGCACTCATAAATGAGGAGGGTGTGGGAGTGACAACCAATGATAACGCTCTGGACACATTCCGAGTGTTTTATGAGAAATTATTCACGACAGACTCATGAAAAGGTTCAAAGTTCGCAATACGTATGGGATGCCTTACTAACATAAATGACTCCTGAGCAGGGAGCCCAACTGGACTCCACTATAATGATTAAGGAGGTCCTAGCAGCTATAAAATCCACCAAGGTCAATAAGGCACAAGGCCCAGATAGCCCCACTGGGCATTTGCACAAAGAATTTGCGAGGGGGCTGCAGAGAATTATGAAATTTGTTTTTAACCTCGACCAGAATTACAGAATCAATTAGTCAGGCCCTGATAAATGCGATACCACAGCCGGGAAAAGACCCTAAGCAACGCAGGTCATACAGACCTATTGCGTTGTTGAATCTGGACTAAAAAATCTCCGCAAAGATTTTGGCCCTTACACTAGAACCACTTCTGCTGCAACTAATTCATCCTGACCAAATAGGCTTCAATAGGCCTTTGATTATATCAAGAAAATAACTTGCCTATTAGATAAAACCAAGAGATTTCACGTAGACCCTGCAAAGCTCTTGATGCCGAAAGGCATCTGAAAGGGTAGACTAGAGATTCTTAAGAAAAGGTTTTAGACGCCTCGGGATTCGAAGAGAACATTATTTGCTGAATCTTTGCCTTATATGCAGAACCCAAAGCTAGAATTAAAGTATATAACTGCCTATAACAACTGCTGACTTTGGGTAGGGGACCCGGCAGGGATACCCACTCTCGTTTTTCCTCTTGGCTTTGGGGCTCTTGGCCAGAAGAATAATAGCCAATCCAGGGATTCAAGCAATGAAATTTAGAAGTACGGAATACAAAATAACTCTCTTTGCTGAGGATGTTTTACTATCGGTTAGACGGCCAAGTTCCTCCCGGGAGGACATTTAGACTGAACGGGAGGCGTACGGGAAAGCCTTGGGCTTTCGGGTCAATTATGCGAAATCTGAAGCCCTTAATTTGACTATCCCTCCAGAGGTAAGGGGTTCTCTGTGAAGTGCTTACCCTTTTAGATGAAAACCAGCTTTAAGTACTTAGGGGCAAAAGTATCTGCTAATGTCGATGAGCTATATGAATCCAACTACCTGCATGTGTTCTCTGAGATCAGAGGCAACTTGGCCAGATGGAAGAATCTCATTATTTCATGGTTTTGAAGAAGTAATGCAGCCAAAATGAATATATTCCCACAGGTCATCTACCTGTTGCAAACACTACCGGTCCAGATTCCCAGGCTGGATTTAGATGAATTGCAGAAGAACATAACACGCTTTATATAGAAAGGGGAGAAAAGTAAGATATCGAAACACATCCTGGAAACGCTTAAAATATATCATTACACCTTACAGCTGACGATATTAAGGCAGTGGTGCCTAATGGAATCCTCCAAAGAGTGGTGGACAATGGACACGGCAATAGGGGCATCCCACTATGCCGTGCCATATGGATACCTAGGGAAGGCAGGCCGAAACTCCTTAAAAAACCCAGTAACAAAAATAATGCTGGTAAAATGGGATAAGGTAGCGATACCTCACCCCATCCATGACAACCTACAATTTGGCCTGGCTGCTGCTTCGAGCTTTCCGGAGAAGGAGAGATAACAGAGGGTGCTGGATATCTGTCAGAACCATCCTCTGGTCCTTGTGGAAATGCTGGCGCTCCCACGCTGCGTCATTCCGTTACGGATAGGACGTATCCATCTTCAGCAGTTAAGTCTTCCATCCAATATGCCGCCTCACCGCGGTACGCAACACGGAATAAGTAGGAAGCCGAGGCCAAGAGCAGACGCATCTCAATTCAGGTGACTTGCCAACCCTGTGTATTCTACTTATCCTGCCTTGTTATGCTGTTCACTACTCTACTGATCCTATATGTTTTCTGTGCCCTTGTTGTTATGCTGCTGTGCCTCTGTCGAGACTCTGATTCGGATCTCTTTCTGCATTTCTGCAATTCCTCTGTTCCTGTTCCCCTTTCCACCTTGGTCATTCCTTCCATTCTCCTCCTGGTGTTTCCATCCTGTTTATGAAGAGTCCAATGACTCTCCATAAACCTCCTGGAATATTTGTCATACCAGTTTCGGACTCCTTTAGTTTCGGGCAATATCAAAGGTTTTTCAGGACTTGTCTTTTCCCTCTTGGGTCTAGTGCCGGTCTCTATTTCCTAGTTTTCCGTTACAACCCGGAAACTGGGAAACGAACTGTCATGCCTGGTTCCCTATCTCCACCTCTGCTACAGATCAAGTTAGATGGTAAGTGGGTTCTCGTGTTCTTTGCCTGGAAATCTCACAATATCAGATTTCTTTTACAATAATGTAATCAAAACATTGGAAGATTATAAGAAGGAATTCCACTTCTCAGAGCAAGAAAGATTCTAGTACTTGTAGATTAGACACTGGGTGCAAAACAGGAAGGTCAAAGAAACAACATTAATAGAGTTTGAGAAATGTATAGGGAGATCACAGTCCACTAAGGAATTAACAACCAGTATATACTGCATTTGAAATGATACACTAACGACACAAAATGGGCGTTCATTGAAAGGTGGGAGGAGGATTTGGTTTGGCCGATTCAGGACGAAGAACAAGAGACAATTTGCTAGACCTTAAATCTAACATCTCAAGCATTGTAGAAAAAGCCCACCCAGCGCTATTATTGTTGCTTGACCTTTCATTCAGCGTTTGATCTCACTAATCACATTCTTCTTCAAGAATGAATAATTAACATCGTCAATTGCTCAGAGCAGGCAGCCCATTGGATTTCATCATTTTTGGGCCCTAGAACATCAAGGGTGGCAGTCGCAAAAGCTGAAGCTTCTCCCATATCCTCCATGTGTGAAGTACCACAGGGATCCTGCCTGTCTCCGACCGTATTCAACATATATACGAGACCACTACTTGACCTTCTTGATGGACTGAGTGTCCACTATGCTAATTACGCAGATGAAACCCAGATCCTCTTTAAGTTGACCGGTACTTACGCCACTGATGTTAAGACTGTGAATAACATCTATAATGAAATTCAAACCTGGATGGCCTGCAACTCAATAGCGCTGAACAATGAGAAGACCAAGCTTCTCATCATCGACTCGGGCCCTCGTTTAATGAAAATGTATTCTAGTTTTTCCCATTTCTCCATTATGGCCAACCGGATCCCTGTCAGCAAGTCAGGGAAAACCTTAGGCTTCATGTTTGATTCTGAGTTATCAATGAAACAGCCTGTCTCAAGTATTTACGCCTCCTGCGGATATTATTAAACTTCTTCACCAGATCAGGCCCTACATAGCTATAAAAAACAGATCTCTTCTGGCCACTGCATTAGCCAACTTGCGGTTAAACTATTACAACAGCTTGCTTACCGGTACATCTCAATCCAATCTTGCTCGTTTACAGACCACGAAGAATTGGGCTGTTAGGGCAATTTTTGGCTTGGCTAAGAAGGACCATGTATAGGATTTCCGAAAAAAAAGTTACATTGGCTCCCAGTTAAACAGAGAATCGGGCATAAGCTCTTATCCCTGACTTGTACATGTCAGAACTCTGCTGCCCCACAGTACCTGATAACAAGGATCTCCTTCCAACAGACCACCAGAGTTCTGCGCTCTAATGACACTAACACACTACACCAACCATGCTTTTGTCTAAACAGTTTCTGAGGCACAAGCTGAAGTGAGGGCTCCTCAAGAATGGAAAGCAAACCCACCCGCCTTCAGATCTCCCTCTTCTCTGTCAGTCTTCAAGAAGACCGTTAAGATTCTCCTTTTCAACTCAGCGGATTAACTATCTCTGTGCCTGACTTCTTCGCCTCCCCCTGAATGCTCGGACCCCTACTGAGAGGCCTACGGGCATGTGGCGCTCTATAAAAATGAAAAATAAATAAATAAATGGTGTGCGGTATGAATGGCAGCTTTATTCACGCCTTGTGGGAATGCCCTAATATTACACCATTTTGGGAGGAAGTCCTCACGTATCTATTTCAAAGGTGGCGGATCAAACATTCCCATATGAACCTCGAGCAGTCCTGCTGGGGATACCAATTGAGGATTTCTCTCCCTTATATATGCCGCTAGAGGGAGGGTGATTGCATTGGTAACACTGGCAGCAAAGTTAGTAATAGCCTCCAAATGGAAAGAACGGGGACCGACACACATAAACCTGTGCTCGCTAAAGCCGTGGAACATAACGGTGATGGAAAATCTGACGACGGATATAAACAAAAACCGACCTGACTTTAATAAGAAATGGACTCTACTAATGGAATTCTCAACATCAGAATTTCTGAATATCACCTTCCCGCATCGATTAAGGGTGCCCAACTATTTGATGTGAGATACACTAATAATGGCAGCAACCTGAACCAACATGAACTCAGTACGGGTCAGGAAGGTTAACTCTACGAGATAGGTTTTAGGCCTCTGAAGGCAGGGACATGGGTGTAAGGAATTAGCATATTCCCTTTGAACTCACAAGTTTGGAAATAAAGAACTAATTAAATGTGAACTGTAAAGGCGCAGAAGAAGGACTCTGACTCGAAGGTGGAATGTTTGAGGCTAATGACTTCGGGCCTCATTACATGTTTGGTGGTATCCTGGCAGTAAATCTACCAGGATACCACCAAAAGAAATTACTGTTACCGCCACTTGCTCTGCCGAAATTACCGGCAGATTACAAGTGGTGGTAAGTGGCACTAATCCCAATTCCATGGACTCCATGGGGGGATTTGCCGGTATTACCAGCACTGGTAACACCTTTGCCAGTAATATTGGGATTTTTTAGTGGTTGGGTGTCCCAGAATTACTGGCAGCTCTGAGCTGCCAGTAAATCCGACTACCCCACCAAAAAACCTGTAGTTTTCCAGTGCAGTAACGTGCCGGTAAACGGTATTGCTGGCACGTTATACCACACCAGCAAAAAGGCAATGAGTCCCTTTTATTGAATAATAAAGCAAAAGTAAACCTAGCTTTCTCTATTCCTAAGAAGGGTTTCCCTGCCGCATCTAAAGATTTAAGGTGACTGTCAGGATGTCTGTTCATGTAAAAGTGTCCACCGCCCTGTGCCACAAAACCTTTCTTCTGTGCCTTATACTAGAAACTAAAGAATAAAGCAATATTGTTCGGATCCCAGGAGAATGCCTCCCTCCTCCTGAGTTAGGTCAATATTCCACACAATATTTCATTGCTGGGCAGGGAGAATACCCCCTTCTCCTGGCGTTTGGTCTCAGACAGCCGGGTAGAATGACTCCCTTCCCTATGTCCCAAAGTCCAAAACAATATGCCCCCCTTCTCCTGGCGTTCAGTCTCAAATAGCCCCGGAGAATGCCTGACTTCTCCTGGCGTTCAGTCTCAAATAGCCCGGGAGAATATCCCCTATTCCTGGCGTTCAGTCTCAGAGAGCCGGGGGGGAATGACTCTCTTCCCTAAGTCCCAAAGTCTGAAACAATATTTACTTTGTAGGCCAGGAAAATGCCCCCCTTCTACTGGCATTCAGTCTCAAATAGCCCCGGAGAATGCCTCCCTTCTCCTAACGTTCAATCTCAAAATGCCCGGGAGAATCCCTCCCTTTTCCTTGTGTTCAGTCTCAAATAGCCTGGGAGAATGCCTCCCTTCTCCTGGCGTTCAGTGTCAAATAGCAAGGGAGAATGCTTCCGTTCTCCTGACATTCAGTCTCAAATATCCCAGGAGAATGCCTCCCTTCTCCTGGCATTTAGTCTCAAATAGCCTGGTAGAATGCCTCACTTCTCCTAGCGTTCAGTCTCAAATAGCCTGGGAGAATGCCTCACTTCTCCTAGCGTTCAGTCTCAAATAGCCTGGGAGAATGCCTCACTTCTCCTGGCATTCAGTCTCAAATAACCTGGGAGAATGCCTCCCTTCTCCTGGCTTTCAGTGTCAAATAGCACGGGAGAATGCCTCCCTTCTCCTAGCGTTCAGTGTCAAATAGCCTGGGAGAATGCCTCCCTTTTCCTGGCGTTCAGTCTCAAATTGCCCGGGGGAATGATTCCCTTAGCCATGACCTAGAGGTTCCGCTGAGATTTTGCATAAGGTTACATGAACCTTTGAGAAACCCCAACTTCTCAACACCGTGGTTGCTAGCGGACGGTGTAGAGTTACGCCAGCAATTTGTAAACATATAAACATATCAACGTAATGTGATTGTCATCAGCCCTAAATGGGCACTCTTTTTCTTGTTAATTTGCCCCACTTGCCTCTGAACTCCAGCTGCAGCCGCCCCGGATTAGGCGGCGGGCGACATGACCATTGCCCGCGCAATAGTTACGGCGCGGTTGGGTTTAATCAGAATGATAAATCACCGTTCTATTCATGTGTCAATTGCGACTTAGCAACTGCCCGACCATATTGTAAAGGTTGTTTTTCGTGAATTTGAAAGGGATGAAAGATTTTAATCTGCAGTTGTGGTAATGGAATTTTTTTTATGGATTTCTGGCTGCTGTGGGCGTCCCCCCAGTTTGTCCTGTTCCGAAGTGTTTCCTGGTAAACAAAGAAAATGGCAGCACTCGATAAAATCAAGATATTACGCACGCCTGGATGTAGCTTTCATCCTAAGCAGAAGAGGTGCCTGCTAGCTAATGCCGAGGAGGTTCCCCATCTTGAAGGCTCCTTCCTCTTAGAAAAGGTATTTTGTAGTTCAAAGGGTCTGAAGGGCTGCTGCCAATCTCAGGGGGCTTCTGGAAGATCATAATGAGGGCATCCTTTGAACCAGGGGATGTTAGCGGCCGCCTGACACCCCCAATCAAATCCCACAGAAGCAGCTGAATTAAGATCAGACAGACACAATGCGCGCATATCAGAAAGGATGCCCGCGCCATTCAAGGCCAGAGGGTTTTTTTTATTTATTTGTTACCAGCATCCGTTTGACAATGTAGGATCAGATTTTGGTGACAGAGCATAACCCACACCAAGTATTCGCGTAGAGGGCTTCCCAGTCACTAGCAACTGGTATATGGCGAAGGTGTGATCTGGGAAGGGTTTTTCACTCCCAGAACCTCACACAGGGTTTGGGCGCAGGGGCATGTAGGCTTGTGTTTATTGCCTGCTGTCGCAGTCATTGGACGCTTCGAGTTATGATCATTAAACAGGTTTGCAGAAGGGTGCACCCCGCTCCCCCCCCGAGGGGAATGCCAAATGTACCCGGCTACATCTTGGTGCCACAATACCTTCTGGTGCGACGGTTGAGCTCATTAACGCCCCGGAGTCCATAACTGGCGAAGGCTGGCGGGTCCACTCCCTAATTATGTCCTCTCTGCACTCCTGGCATCTGAGATTACATTTGAATGTGTCTTTCATTAGCTTTGCGCCGGCGCGAGGCACTGTTCGTTCTCAAGGGCAGCCGATACAATGATTTGCATTATAATGTCCGGGCGTTTTGCCAATATGTTCATAACCTGGGCATTTGTCCATTAGTTAGGCCATGTGTATCACCCATTTCTCATTCTTGCCAGCCCGTTTCCTGTCCCCTCTAGTAAGGTGCTGAATGAGACATTTTCTTTTGGTTTGGCGTAACAAGGCCGCAGATTTATTTTCACATAAATACAACCACAGCAAACAGATCTTGAAAATAGTTCCAAAGATGTAGCGACTGCTCCTTGTCCTGTTTCCCCCTTTTTATCCATGTCCATTGCAGGCTCAACTCCCCCAAGACCTTCGAGTCTGAGAACCGCCTGCCCCTGCAGGTATTTGCGGACTGGGGGAGCGCCGTTTGTTGGGGGGAAGCTGAGCCCCAATTGCTACCGCCAGACGCCCCCGCCGTTTAGGCTCCCAGGAGGCGCTGTCCAGACTGGGCGAAGCCCCTTCCGGTTTAGCAATGGCTCATTCGGAGTCTTTCTCTTCTCATTGGTCGCCACAACACCGCACTGTCGTCCTGCGACAACGACGTCCAGGCTCTGCCGTAGCTGTAGGGTGGGTGGGTGGGAAAACGAAATCCTCTCCTGGTTGACGGGCGCCCGGCTGCTGGAAGAGCTGCAAGTGCTCCTGTGCCGGGCGCCCGCTGCATATGAAGCCCTTGCCCCTCCCCTTTCCATTGTTGCCCTTCGCGGGCTTCCTGTTGCGCTTGGCGCTCTTTTGAAACTCTTGCCGCCCTCTCCCCTGCCCCCGAGGGGGGAGGGGGGACGAGAGAGCGGAAGGAGGAAGGCCCCTGCCCCGGTTATCGGGGTGCCTCCTCCATTTTCTTTCTGTATTTCCGTCGTCACCTTCATAACCTGGGCATTTGTCCATTAGTTAGGCCATGTGTATCACCCATTTCTCATTCTTGCCAGCCCCTTTCCTGTCCCCTCTAGTAAGGTGCTGAATGAGACATTTTCTTTTGGTTTGGCGTAACAAGGCCGCAGATTTATTTTCACATAAATACAACCACAGCAAACAGATCTTGAAAATAGTTCCAAAGATGTAGCGACTGCTCCTTGTCCTGTTTCCCCCTTTTTATCCATGTCCATTGCAGGCTCAACTCCCCCAAGATCTTCGAGTCTGAGACCCGCCTGCCCCTGCAGGTATTTGCGGACTGGGGGAGCGCCGTTTGTTGGGGGGAAGCTGAGCCCCAATTGCTACCGCCAGACGCCCCCGCCGTTTAGGCTCCCAGGAGGCGCTGTCCAGACTGGGCGAAGCCCCTTCCGGTTTAGCAATGGCTCATTCGGAGTCTTTCTCTTCTCATTGGTCGCCACAACACCGCCACGCCAAAGGTGGGTTACCGCCCACCGTGGCTCCCCCCTTTTCCTATTTTGTAGTTCTAGCAGATCTGAGTACACCTTGCTGCCCAGTGCAACTCCGTCTATCCTCCTTTGACCAGGGATTTCACCTTTGCCGGTTGTGTCTGATCTAGGGATACCTCCGTCCCCTCCATCTTTCCCGTCATACCTTGACCTACTCTCGCACAACCGGCTCCTGGTTCGACCACCGCTTTAAAGCCAACTGCCTCGCCTCTCTTCCAACCATCCCTTGATAGCCCCAACTCTCTCACCCTCCGTGCTTGCTATCCCCCTGCCCCTGCAGGTGTTTCTGGGCTGAGATAGCGCCCTTTGTTCGAAGAAGCGGAGCCCTCGTTGCCACCACCAGACGCCCCTGCCGTTTTAGGCACCCAAGGGGCGTTGGCCCGACTCCGTTCCTTGCATAGTCCAACCATCTCCTTCTTAGACACCACTCTCTCAACCCCCCATGCCTGATACCCACCTGCCCCTGCAGGTGTTTTGGACTGAGAGCGCAATTTGCTCGAGGAAGCGGAGCCCTCGCTGCCCCCACCAGACGCCCCTGCCGTTTTAGGCTCCCAAGAGGTGCCGGTCCGACTCCGTTCCTTGCCCAACCATCTCCTTCGTAGACACAACTCTCAGAACCCTCCGTGCCTGATACCACCCTGCCCCTGCAGGTGTTTTTGGGCTAAGAGAGCGCCATTTGTTCAAGAAAGCGGAGCCCTCGTTGCCACCACCAGACGCCCCTGCTGTTTCAGGCTCCCAAGGGGCGCTAGTCTGACTCTGTTCCTTTCCTTGTCCAACCATCTCCTTCGTAGACACGACTCTCTCAAACCTCCGTGTCTGATACCCCTGCCCTTGCAGGTGTTTTTGGGCTGAGAGAACGCCATTTGTTCGAGGAAGCGGAGCCCACGTTGCCACACCAGACGCCCCTGCCGTTTAAGCTCCCAAGAGGCGCTGGTCCGACTCCCGAGTAGTGGAGTCTATACCTGAGGCTACTGTACATACTGACTTGCATTCTGGATCGAAACTTATCTTTTTTTTTTTTTTTTTTTTTTTTGTTGTTGTTTGCCTCCTACTACTGGTGTTATATTGTTTCAACTTAACTGACCACCTCGCACAAGCCCCAGTAAATTGCGCTGTGTATTAGTATCCTTCCTGGCCACTTTTGCAGCCCAATGGATAGCCTGAGCCATCTCCCCCGCATCAGTGCCCTTGCAACTACCAGGCCATGCAGTGATAAGGGACCCCACCATGCCCCAAACCTGAACAAACTACCTTGTAGGGTATGCCCTCTTGTGCATCCACCTTGGTGGATCAGCCACTGACCTGAGTGACCCAGCCACCTTCACCCCCTGGCCAATTTAGACATGTGTCCCATACCGTGAACCTTAGCATCTGCCCAGATATGGCCTACAGGGGTATCCATCTACCTCTGTGCCCTTATTTCCTCGCCGGCCTGTTCCCCCATCCTCTCCCAACCTGCTTTATAACATTTGGCACGTTGGTATGAGAGTAGGTTCTTTATAATGCGCTTAATACCCCAAGGTTTCCAAGCGCTGACATGGGGTCGAACTAGTGTTGCTCTGTGTCATCTTGCTTCCAAGGCGAGCTTGCTCCCCCTGAGCTATCCTCAGGGAAGCAGAACCGCCTCTCTTAGCTTTCGCTTCTGCGCTCTATTTACTCCAACTCAACCCAAGCCTTATTTCCATTCAGTGCCTTAACCATACTAAGCACAAGTGCCCCCATGAGCCCCCCCCTGTTGACTCCGGGCTCTTACCCACTGCCCACTTGCATCCGTCCAGCCAATCCCAATGGAGCCACTACGAGTAACCCAGTCCCCTCAACCATACCAGCGAACACTGAGCCTATACCATGCTGTGCATTGCCAATTGACCCATAGCGAACCATCATAAGTGAAAAGCTAGCCCTTTGTCGTCCCAAATGCACATCACAGCTGCCTATACCGATGTAAGTAGTGAACACTTGCGTACCGGTGCGTTACAACTGCCCTATGTGGCTAGCGTTCCCTTCGCATTGTGGAAAGCGT
Source organism: Ambystoma mexicanum (assembly GCF_040938575.1). Taxonomy (NCBI): domain Eukaryota; kingdom Metazoa; phylum Chordata; class Amphibia; order Caudata; family Ambystomatidae; genus Ambystoma; species Ambystoma mexicanum. Next base: position 643,274,905 of record NC_090940.1, on the reverse strand, counting down.
GAGTCTAGAACATATATAGTTACCGCCAATACCGCATGCTCCCCCAAGCCAATATCGCCTCATTCCTTGTGCATACACCACTTCGAGTCCGCATTATATATACCCACACCTGCCAGCAGCACCGTTCCAGGCCCACCCTTCAAAGGCCTACTCAATCATACACGGAACCGGCACTGCACCTAGATACTCTTTCCTTAATGGTAGTTCTAACAGCAACGCCACTCCGCCTGTGGTGAAATTTACACGTGTACAGTCTATAACACCACCAGGTAACCATTTGCCCACGGGTATCGTATAATCACATCCTGCTTCCATCACTTAGACGCGTGCCTATCGCAACACCAATTCGTTTGGGCTAAACCGAGCATACTCTGTTTGCAGTAATCTTGGGCACCCAAAATCCGCTCTCCCAACTCTTGCATGCGGACCAAGCCCCTTTACCGCTGCAAACACCCCTACAGCACCACGTCCCTCCCCCAGTGCTCGAACGCCCAGGATGTGGCTTTCATTTTTACTCTAGCAGAGCCCCCACTGCGCGACCCCTCACTGTAGTCCCTCAACACCGCGCGCGGCCATTCCGAATGTCCTGCCATTCAAATGCCGGAGTTGGGCATGCCTTTTTCTCTGATCCGTCCTTAATGCACTTAGGCCCGCACTGCGTCAAATGGCACCTGTTTGGCTGGCTAACCACCGACACCTCTATATGTCCCACACCGTACGACTGCCACAAAAACCTCCCCCGGGGATAGTTGTGCGCATTAATCCCCACCTTTCCCCTTTCAACTGCACCTCATCCCGATTCCGGGACGGGGAGGGAACTGAAAGAAGCCCTGGCTATCGTTACTGGGGACCAAAAGAGGCCCTGGAAATAATGTTCACGGTGGCCCCATATGACACATTTTCAGCAAGCCTAATTCTTTTCTTATGAGCACATTTGGAATAACCACACAAAAGAGGCCCTGTGTGCCAAGGCCCGCCGGGAAATCTCCCGGGTTCCCTCTAGGCCAGCCCTCCCCTGCCTAGGGTGCAGAGGCTCACTGAGAACTCCCCAGAATCTTCCATATGCCTGTTCTCCCCTGGCCTGCGTAACATCCTCCCCTGCATAACCTTGTGCTATGACTGTACCCCTGCAGCACCTTACTGCCCATTCTGCTGTGTGTGCGCGTGTTCAGCGCCACAGCTCCGCCATACAGGTTACTCTGAGAAGGCCAACAACCAGTTGCTCCTCCTACGAAGTATTTCTCCTTTCAGCCCCTGTTTACTGCACCGCTTCGTGTTGTGACCCCGCTCGTGTCCCTGTGGACTTTTGCAAGCCTTGTCTGATCTTCCCGCCGCCTTCTTGTTTCCTCCCTGTCATCGTGTTTTGCAATAACTCCCGAAGGGTGCTAAGAATACCACCGCCACATTATGCATATAATTTCCGTGCTTACTGAAATTAGCATCAGGATGTATTTTCAACCAACACCCCAGGTAAGATACCAATCGTATTCCGTCGGACGAGATAAAAAGGCACACGACACACCCAAATGTGCAACATGCATTTACCGTCAAAACCCCGCCTTAAAACTCTCATACAGGCATACAAATATCTGGCAGTGGTAGCTTTCTCGCATTTAGCATCATGCTGTATTCCCAACAATCGCCCTTTAGAAGCCCATAGGGTAGGAAAGAGACGTCTTGCGACGGGCGATGGCTACATAGGTACAAAAACGCCCTAAAATGCACCGAAATGATCACAATGCGGTCAATGGACAGAAAACCCCAAGCAGCCGACCAGAGAAAACAGAAATTGTCACATAATATCTCGGCCCAAACCATTAGCTGTGACCAAACCAGCAAAAACTCGCCGCTGGTATGAGATTATTACAATTGTAATTACCTAATCCGCGTAATATATTCCATTGCACCCATAAAACAAGGTGCTGCGCGGCGTCTTAGACACTTAACCATGCTTGCAATAAATTAAATCTGCTTTAAAATAACAGCGCTCCATCCCCTTCAAAAACAGTGTACATTCCCATGGTGTAACCACGCGCCTCGCTGAGCTGAGACAAAAACCAGACTCCGGCGAACTGTCGCCCTCGCCTTGCGACCACTTGTGTCCCCCGCCACTCTTTTGAACCACTTTGGTGGCTGTCCTAAAAGCGTTTTTCATCTCAACAACTCGGAGGCCGTAGTCGCTTCGCTGAAAGTCTGTCTTGCTCTCGGAAAAACCATGCCCCCAGCTCGTCAGTATGCTCGGGAAAACACCAAGCTCATCACACCGGACACGGAACCGAAAAAACAAACCCAGTATCCAAACACTTTGCACAACCCTGGCAATCTTAGCGCGGCTCTACATTACAATGTTAACATGCTAGTTCCCCCGGACAACGAATGGCACAGTGTATCCAAGTAGACCCGAGGCCCCTTCCCACTCACGACAGGCGTAGTACATATTAGGCAAGCCCAGCCGTTATTTCCCCACACCAAGCTGCCGCCGCATCCCGCCGCTAGTATGCTAATAGCGGCCATGCTCTAATAAACCCCATTAAAACATCTCACCAACAAAGGCTCTGTTCCACGAATGTGCCCAGCTCGCCTTTCATACAATATTCTGGTTCCGCTGCAATGGCATCCCCTCCTTCACTGGAACCGGCCGTCCTGCGCACTTCTCCTGGAACGGCAACCGCATCCCGAACAAGCCACACGAACCAGGACCAGGAACAAAACGAAATCCTGCTGCGGCGTGTGACGTCCTCTGCCGAAGGGGCTGGATGCAAAACGAAATCCTCTCCTGGTTGACGGGCGCCCGGCTGCTGGAAGAGCTGCAAGTGCTCCTGTGCCGGGCGCCCGCTGCATATGAAGCCCTTGCCCCTCCCCTTTCCATTGTTGCCCTTCGCGGGCTTCCTGTTGCGCTTGGCGCTCTTTTGAAACTCTTGCCGCCCTCTCCCCTGTCCCCGAAGGGGGAGGGGGGACGAGAGAGCGGAAGGAGGAAGGCCCCTGCCCCGGTTATCGGGGTGCCTCCTCCATTATCTTTCTGTATTTCCGTCGTCACCTTCAAAAGACTTGCACAGTTTCGGCATGCAGAAATGCAAGCCGGCAAACATTTGCAGGACACGGCCAGTTGCAACAAGTCTGATGTGTAGACACAGATGCGATAAGGCGGATGTCCTTCCACCAGTATATTGGGGGGGGGAGAGGGGGAGGGGGGGTCTTTCATTACAATGCTAATTCGGTCTTACTTGCAGAAGCTTCTGCCAATATCGTTCATTGCCAGAGTCACTAGTTGCAAGAAATTGATTAAGTCCCTTTTCGAAAACGAATGCTTATTGGGTGGGGGTTAAAAGGGAGCTTCCTTCGTACCAAAGTAAACTTAAGCGATCGTCAGGAAGTGCATTAACACAAATGTCAGTCCTCCGTCCTAACATGTCCAACTAACTTGCCCAACCACTAGATGAAAAAAAGAAACAAAATGAGAGGCAAGTGTTTTCACACTGGAGGTCGTCGGTGCCTCCTGGCTGACCCCTTCTCCAGTAGATACCTGTCAGATGAAGTGATCATCCCAAGACACAGTTGCTGGCCTGGGCCACCACAAAAGCTTTCAAAAGAAGACATAAAAACATGTTAAAAATACAAGTGTCAGTTCCTCTTGTTGCAAAGTCTCTCAGCTCATGAAAGGTTTTCAAATGTCCCTAAGAAAGATTACTCAGTTAAAAAAAGTGTTAAACGCTTGTATCCAAAGGGGTGCTCAAGCTAGCCCCCTCCAAACACTGCTGTATCTTAAGGCCCGCCACGCTCGTTTGAGCCGTCACACTCCATGGTAGTGTGGACACTAAGCATTTCAATTCACTTCTACGGCTTTCAGTGTTGGTATCACTCCCCGTGTCCCTCGGGTCTCCTACGTCTTTGTGCAGGCTGTTCACAGCATCTCCAACCCCTGGGCTTCTCTTGTCTGTCTCCAGCAGAATGTGCATGCCTTTCTCCTTGTGGGACTTTTCAATATGTCTCTCTTGGCCTTCACTGTCCTTAGCAGTTTCTTTTTGACTCTGGAGAATTCTTACTCGGGTTCTTCACGGGTTCACTCGCCGGAGAGTGACTGGGGGTTTAAACTCTCTCGTTGCGTTCAGCCACTCTCCTCCCTTCTTCCTGTGCGGCTCACGTACTTGTGATCTCGCGGCTCTTCAGCAAGGGGTGGTCAGTGATTTTCCTATCAGCGCGTCGCCTCCCCTGCTATTCGGATCGATGTCGGGCAATCTTCTCCAACAGTACTTCAATGTTTTTATAGGAGTCTCTGTAACGAGAGGTAACGTGCTTCTGAATATAGGATGACGAGTCTGAGGCGAGTTCAGCAGTGGTGTCAGAAAAAAAGGCTATATCACATTTCCAGTTTCTTTGCCCCCGTATGGGCGCAGAGAACAGATTTCACAGGGGTTCTATTTGCACCTTAGGAGTTCTCATCCACTAAGGGGGAGTCACTCCAATTGAGGTCCCACTTGCCGAAACACATAGCGAGGGTCTTGCGGAGCTGGATTCCCTCCCTAACATCAAAGGGGGGGTGGGTCCCCGGGTGGGTCCCCACGTTGGGGAAAAGGGACACATTTCATCACAGAGTGCAGCGGCACAGAGAGCCCCAGATAGAAGGAAGGGCTTTTCAGTGTAAATGTTACAAGGCACAGTCGCGTGCCTCGGAACATATTTTTATCAAGGTTTGGAGCGCAGGCTTTTCTGACACACATTACTACTTGCATTTTAAGGATCTGCCAGAATGAATGACTGGCAGTTAAAGGGTGGAATGGTGTCTACAGGAAGCTGCTGTAGCATTGATGAGTGCTACTGGACAAATCTGATTTAAAATTCTCAGATCTAAGATCCGCACAAAGTTTTTTTGCCCGGTGGAATTCCTTTTGAACGATGCACATGTTTTTTAAAATGGGATCAGAATTTGATCAATTGTAGTAGTTCAAAATATCTGGCCTTGTGACTGCAGGTATTTGAGAAGGAGCATTTTGGGGGGCTTGCTGCTGGTTTCTCAGTTGTGAGGCCCTGCATGGAATATTGAGTTGCAGTAGTGAAGAGGTCTGCATTTTGGGCAGTGCACACCTAGTGAAAAATATGTCCAGTGGGCAAATATTTTCTAGCACTCTTGTGCCCTCCCCACCCACTGTTGATCATATCCACTGGGAGGGATGAAGTAAAGTTGGAAAGAAAATACACAACGCAGATATGGTTATGACAACTGAGCTGAGATAGTGTGGGCACGTGCAGATACGCACAGGGTTCAGCTCTGACAAACACCTGCACAAATTAAGCACTGATTCTAAAACAGTTTGTGTTTGAAGGGTGGAATTATTCAGAGGAGATGTAGGGTGTTGTAGCAGCATCCTGTGATCTTTTGATTTCCGGGGGAAGGAAAGTTGTCCAGCTGTCCAGTATGTCCACGGAGTGGTGGATGAAGTGGTGCCTGCTATGGCGTGAGATGTTCAGGAGTGGTGTGTGTTGCTGGAAGCTGTTACGCAGTGAGGCACCAAGTCGTATTGCAATGGCAGGGTTGGGTGCCCTGTCAGCAATGGCAGGAAGTAGGTAATACTAAGATGGCGCCTGTTAGGGATCCCTAAGTTTTAGCATATCCACTATTGTACACAATGGCCTGCAAAGACTTTGTTCTATAAAATAAAGCATGTACGTAATAGCAAAGCATTGCAACCCTTTCACATCTGCGCGCTCTTTCGCCGTTGCAGGACACGCCCCGGGTTCCCTTCCTCCCTGTTTCTTTCTTTTCTTGATCATTTCCTCCGGTTGCTTCTGTCTGGCCCTTGCTTGCTTTTTTCAGTATTTCTAACACTCTAATGTTAGGGACCTCTAACATCACCTGTAGAGGTTTTTGGTACAATTTGCCTTTTACTCTGTTTGATGGCTTGTCCTGAGGGCAATACTTGAATGTCAGAGCGGCATCAGGGATGGGTCGCCCATGTTTGTGTTAGAGAACCATCTCTCCTGTAGCATAAAGGAGATCATGTATGGCGAGCCCTAGCAGGCGTGTAGAGAGGTGAAGGCAGAGTTTCTCTTCCATTTTGTACCCAGTCTGTGACAGGACTGTCAGGGGCTCAAGGCAGAGGCTCTCTCATATGTTTTAGCCCACCCTTGACAGGCCTTTATGGGCTGAATGCAGATGTTCTCTTCTATGTCGTATCCAGTCATGGGATGAATGCAGAGGTTTTCTTCTATGTTGTATCCAGTCATGGGCTGAATGCAGAGGTTCTCTTCTATGACATATCCAGTGATGGGCTGAATGCAGAGTTCTCTTCAATGTCGTAACCAGTCATGGTCTGAATGCAGAAGCTATCTTCTATGACATACGTATATGTCGTATCCAGTCATGGGCTGAATGCAGATGTTCTCTTCTATGTCGTATCCAGCCATGGGCTGAATCAGGGGCGTTGCTAGGGGAGGGCTAAGGGGGCTATAGCCCCTGATCTTTTGGTTGTAGCCCCGGATAAAATCTCAGGAGCTACAGCCAAAAGACTAGCTAGCCCCCAGTCCCAACAGTTCCGACATCAGCTTAGCCCCGGGTCTTTTCCAGACCTAGCAACTCCCCTGGGCTGAATGCAGAGGTTCTCTTCTATGTCATATCCAGTGATGGGCTGAATGCAGAGCTCTCTTCTGTGTCGATTCCAGTGATGGGCTGAATGCAGAGTTCTCTTCCATGTCGTATCTAGTAATGGGCTGAATTCAGAGGTACTCTTCTATGTCTTATCCAGTCATGGGCTGAATACAGTCATTCTCTTCTATGTCATATCCAATCATGGGCTGAATGCAGAGGCTCTCTTCAATGTCGTATCCAGTTATGGGCTGAATGCAGAGGTTCTCTTTTATGTCGTATCCAGTCATGGGCTGAATGCAGAGGCTCTCTTCTATTTTGTACTTCTGTGTCTTATCCAGTCATGGGCTGAATGCAGATGTTCACTTCTATGTCGTATCCAGCCATGGGCTAAATGCAGAGGTCTCTTCTATGTCGTATCCAGTGATGGGCTGAATGCAGAGTTCTCTTCAATGTCGTAACCAGTCATGGTCTGAATGCAGAAGCTCTCTTCTATGGCGTATGTCTATGTCGTATGCAGTCATGGGCTGAATGATATGTTCTCTTCTATGTCGTATTCAGACATGGGCTGAATGAAGAGGTTCTCTTCTATGTCATATCCAGTAATGGGCTGAATGCAGAGTTCTCTTCTATGTCGTATCCAGTGATGGGCTGAATGCAAAGGTTCTCATCTATGTCATATCCAGACATGGGCTGAATGAAGAGGTTCTCTTCTATGTCGTATCCAGTGATGGGCTGAATGCATAGGTTCTCTTCTATGGCATATCCAGTAATGGGCTAATTGCATAAGTTCTCTTCTATGGCGTAGCCAGTCATGGGCTGAATGCAGACATTCTCTTCTATGGCGTCTCTAGTCATGGGCTGATTGCAGAGGTTCTCTTCAATGTCGTATCCAGTCATAGGCTGAATGCAGTGGTTCTCTTCTATGTTGTAACCAGTCATGGGCTGAATGCCAAGGTTCTCTTCTATGTCATATCCAGCCAAGGGCTGAATGCAGAGGTTCCCTTCTATGGCATATCCAGTCATGGGCTGAATACATAGGTTCTCTTCAATGTCGTATCCAGTCAGAGGTTGAATGCAGAGGTTCTCTTCTATGTCGTATCCAGTGATGGGCTGAATGCAGAGGCTCTCTTCTATGTTTATCCAGTGATGGGCTGAATGCAGAGGTTCTCTTCTATGGCGTATCCAGTAATGGGCTGAATGCAGAAGTTCTCTTCTATGTAGTATCCAGTCATGGGCTAAATGCACAGGTTATCTTCTATGTTGTATCCAGTCATGGGCTGAGTACAGAAGTTCTCTTCTATGGCGTCTCCAGTCATGGGCTGATTGCATAAGTTCTCTTCTGTGGCATAACGAGTCACGGGCTGAATGCAGGAGTTCTCTTCTATGCCGCATACACTAATTGGATGAATGCAGAAGTTCTCTTCTATGTCGTATCCAGTCATGGGCTGAATGCAGAGGTTCTCTTCTATGTCGTATCCAGTGATTGGCTGAATGCAGAGTTCTCTTCAATGTCGTAACCAGTCATGGTCTGAATGCAGAAGCTCTCTTCTATGATGTACGTCTATGTCATATCCAGTCATGGGCTGAATGCAGATGTTCTCTTCTATGTCATATCCAGCCATGGGCTGAATGCAGAGGTTCTCTTCTATGTCATATCCAATGATGGGCTGAATGCATAGTTCTATTCTATGTCGATTCCAGTGATGGGCTGAATGCAGAGTTCTCTTCCATGTCGTATCTAGTAATGGGCTGAATTCAGAGGTACTCTTCTATGTCGTATCCAGTCATGGGCTGAATGCAGTCATTCTCTTCTATGTCATGTCCAATCATGGGCTGAATGCAGATGCTCTCTTCAATGTCGTATCCAGTCATGGGCTGAATGCAGAGGTTCTCCTTTATGTTGTATCCAGTCATGGGCTGAATGCAGAGGCTCTCTTCTATTTTGTACTTCTGTGTCTTATCCAGTCATGGGCTGAATGCAGATGTTCACTTCTATGTCGTATCCGGCCATGGGCTTAATGCATAGGATCTCTTCTATGTCGTATCCAGTGATGGGCTGAATGCAGAGTTCTCTTCAATGTCGTAACCAGTCATGGTCTGATGCAGAAGCTCTCTTCTATGATGTACGTCTATGTCGTATCCAGTCATGGGCTGAATGATATGTTCTCTTCTATGTCGTATCCAGCCATGGGCTGAATGCAGAGGTTCTCTTCTATGTCATATCCAGTGATGGGCTGAATGCAGAGTTCTCTTCTATGTCGTATCCAGTGATGGGCTGAATGCAAAGGTTCTCGTCTATGTCATATCCAGACATGGGCTGAATGAAGAGGTTCTCTTCTATGTCGTATCCAATGATGGGCTGAATGCAAAGGTTCTCTTCTATGGTATATCCAGTAATGGGCTGCATGCAGAAGTTCTCTTCTATGTAGTATCCAGTCATGGGCTGAATGCAAAGGCTTATCTTCTATGTTGTATCCAGTCATGGGCTGATTGCAGGAGTTCTCTTCTATGACAAATCCAGTAATTGGCTAATTGCATAAGTTCTCTTCTATGGCGTAGCCAGTCATGGGCTGAATGCAGACATTCTCTTCTATGGCATCTCTAGTCATGGGCTGATTGCAGAGGTTCTCTTCAATGTCCTATCCAGTCATAGACTGAATGCAGTGGTTCTCTTCTATGTTGTAACCGGTCATGGGCTGAATGCCGAGGTTCTCTTCTATGTCATATCCAGCCAAGGGCTGAATGCAGAGGTTCCCTTCTATGGCATATCCAGTCATGGGCTGAATACATAGGTTCTCTTCAATGTCGTATCCAGTCAGAGGTTGAATGCAGAGGTTCTCTTCTATGTCGTATCCAGTGATGGGCTGAATGCAGAGGCTCTCTTCTATGTTGATCCAGTGATGGGCTGAATGCAGAGGTTCTCTTCTATGTCGTATCTAGTGATGGGCTGAATGCATAGGTTCTCTTCTATGGCGTATCCAGTAATGGGCTGAATGCAGAAGTTCTCTTCTATGTAGTATCCAGTCATGGGCTAAATGCACAGGTTATCTTCTATGTTGTATCCAGTCATGGGCTGAATACAGAAGTTCTCTTCTATGGCGTCTCCAGTCATGGGCTGATTGCATAAGTTCTCTTCTGTGGCATAGCCAGTCATGGGCTGAATGCAGGAGTTCTCTTCTATGCCGAATACAGTAATTGGATGAATGCAGATGTTCTCTTCTATGTCGTATCCAGTCATGGGCTGAATGCAGAGGTTCTCTTCTATGTCATATCCAGTGATGGGCTGAATGCAGAGTTCTCTACAATGTCGTAACCAGTCATGGCCTGAATGCAGAAGCTCTCTTCTATGACGTACGTCTATGTCGTATCCAGTCATGGGCTGAATGCAGACGTTCTCTTCTATGTCATATCCAGCCATTAGCTGAATGCAGAGGTTCTCTTCTATGTCATATCCAGTGATGGGCTGAATGCAGAGTTCTCTTCTATGTCAATTCCAGTGATGGGCTGAATGCAGACGTTCTCGTTTATGTTGTATTCAGTCATGGGCTGAATGCAGAGGCTCTCTTCTATTTTGTACTTCTGTGTCTTATCCAGTCATGGGCTGAAAGCAGATGTTCTCTTCTATGTCGTATCCAGTGATGGGCTGAATGCAGAGTTCTCTTCAATGTCGTAACCAGTCATGGTCTGAATGCAGAAGCTCTCTTCTATGACATACGTCTATGTCGTATCCAGTCATGGGCTGAATGCAGATGTTCTCTTCTATGTCATATCCAGCCATTGGCTGAATGCAGAGGTTCTCTTCTATGTCATATCCAATCATGGGCTGAATGCACAGGCTCTCTTCAATGTCGTATCCAGTCATGGGCTGAATGCAGAGGTTCTCGTTTATGTTGTATCCAGTCATGGGCTGAATGCAGAGGCTCTCTTCTATTTTGTACTTCTGTGTCTTATCCAGTCATGGGCTGAATGCAGATGTTCACTTCTATGTCGTATCCAGCCATGGGCTAAATGCAGAGGTTCTCTTCTATGTCGTATCCAGTGATGGGCTGAATGCAGAGTTCTCTTCAATGTCGTAACAAGTCATGGTCTGAATGCAGAAGCTCTCTTCTATGATGTACATCTATGTCGTATCCAGTCATGGGCTGAATGATATGTTCTCTTCTATGTCGTATCCCAGAGGTTCTCTTCTATGTCATATCCAGTGATGGGCTGAATGCAGAGTTCTCTTCTATGTCGTATCCAGTGATGGGCTGAATGCAAAGGTTCTCATCTATGTCATATCCAGACATGGGCTGAATGAAGAGGTTCTCTTCTATGTCGTATCCAGTGATGGGCTGAATGCATAGGTTCTCTTCTATGGCATATCCAGTAGTGGGCTGCATGCATAGGTTCTCTTCTATGTAGTATCCAGTCATGGGCTGAATGCAAAGGCTTAGCTTCTATGTTGTATCCAGTAATGGGCTGATTGCAGGAGTTCTTTTCTATGACAAATCCAGTAATTGGCTAATTGTATGAGTTCTCTTCTATGGCGTAGCCAGTCATGGGCTGAATGCAGACATTTTCTTCTATGTCGTCTCTAGTCATGGGCTGATTTCAGAGGTTCTCTTCAATGTCGTATCCAGTCATAGACTGAATGCAGTGGTTCTCTTCTATGTTGTAACCAGTCATGGGCTGAATGCCGAGGTTCTCTTCTATGTCATATCCAGCCAATGGCTGAATGCAGAGGTTCCCTTCTATGGCATATCTAGTCATGGGCTAAATACATAGGTTCTCTTCAATGTCGTATCCAGTCAGAGGTTGAATGCAGAGGTTCTCTTCTATGTCGTATCCAGCGATGGGCTGAATGCAGAGGCTCTCTTCTATGTCGTATCCAGTAATGGGCTGAATGCAGAAGTTCTCTTCTATGTAGTATCCAGTCATGGGCTAAATGCACAGGTTATCTTCCATGTTGTATCCAGTCATGGGCTGAATACAGAAGTTCTCTTCTATGGCGTCTCCAGTCATGGGCTGATTGCATAAGTTCTCTTCTGTGGCATAGCCAGTCATGGGCTGAATGCAGGAGTTCTCTTCTATGCCGAATACAGCAATTGGATGAATGCAGAAGTTCTCTTCTATGTAGTATCCATTCATGGGTTGAATGCACAGGTTATCTTCTATGTTGTATCCAGCCATGGGCTGATTGCATAAGTTCTCTTAAATGGCGTAGCCAGTCATGGGCTGAATGCAGAAATTCTCTTCTATGGCGTCTCCAGTCATGGGCTGATTGCAAAAGTTCTCTTCTATGGCGTATCCAGTCATTTGCTGAATGAATAGGTTCTCTTCTATGTCGTATCCAGTCATAGGATGAATACAGAGGATCTTTTCTATGTTGTATCGACTTCTTGAGAGGTTTGTCATGCACTGAATGAAGAGGGCTGTTTTTGTGTGTATCCAGCCCTTCAGGGGCTTGTGAAAGGTTTGCGTGAGATTACCTTCTATATTGTAACAAGTCCTTGATAGGCTTGCCATGTGCTAAACACAGAGGGTTGCTTCTTTGTTTCATCCAGCCCTTCAGAGGCTTGTCAAGGGCTGGTCCAGAGATTCTGTTCTACTTTGTATCCAGTTCATGACACGCTTTTCATTTGCTGAAGCAGAAGGGTGGCTTCTTTGCTGTATCCAGTCCTTACGGGGCTTGTCCAGGGCAGGCCTAGATGTTCTTTTCCATGTGTATCCAGCCCATGACAGGCTTGTGTGACAAATCCTTAGATGTTATCACTTCTCCCCGAGTGGGAGCACCTTCCCATGAGGCCAGGATGGTGAAGTCGCCATTCAATAGTCTCCCTGGGGGTGGTACTCAGCAGGAGGATCTCATGGAAGGAGACTTCCTGTAGGGGAACAAGGGAGAACATCTCGAGAGAATGCTGTATTAAACCCCTCACCCAACACCGAACCCACCTCCATACCCATTGTCATGATGCCCGCTCCCGGGGAGCCGGTTCAAGCCCTGCGTCCACGAAAGCGGACATCCAGTCCCCAAGGAAGGACCCAGCAACCCCATATAGGGGACCTTTGGACAGTGTCCTGGCGCCTATGGCGCCAGGCTCATAAAAGACATCAGTCCTGGCGCCATAGGCGCCAGGCTCATTATGGGAGTGCTTGGGTGCACTTACCTGATGCAGACCATGCTGCAGGATCCCGGCCTCCTTGAGGCCTGAAAGGAACTACTTTACCTGTGGGACTAATTTACCATGCGGGCGTGGTCGGGGAAGGATACATACCTGATTGGAGGAAGGATACATACCTGGAACTTCTTCCAAGGCTATTTAAACCCCACCCGAACAGCCACACGTGCTTCGCGTTGTTCTGCATCTAGCAGCTGGACGCTCATCGTGTCTGCTCCTGCATCCTGACTTCTGCCACGCCTGCCAGCATCCTGGATCACCTGCAAAGGAAGAGAAGAAGAGAACAGAAGAAGGAAAAGTCCTTACCTGCTAAATCCGCATCCCGGAGACATCTCATGGACAATCCTGAAAAGGAAGACTTTTATTTAAAAGCTCATCGCGTCGATCGCTGCAGCGCCGCATTCCACTCACCTTTACAGGGCGCCTCCATGTTCAGCAGCGATCATCCGGATTCGCAGTCACGCCCCAGCGCCTAGGGAGAAAAAGACCAGAACAAAAGGTGAGAGAGAGAAGGGAATAAGGAAAGCTAAATCTCCATGTTAAGACTTACCTGTTGATTCATTCCCTCTTCATTTCGGGTCCGCGCCGCATCCTGGCATTTCCGGACCCCGGCCCCTAAGGGGAAAAAGAGACATCAGCGTTAATGAGCGAATGAAAAGACATTACCAAAAACGCTCATTAAAGACTTACCTGATTTCTACAAGGATTTCACCTCTCATCTCGGGTCGGTGCCTGTTCCCCGGCATTCCGTACCCCGGCCCCTATGGGGAAAAAGACACTAGCATTAGTACATTAATGCATGGACACAAGGGGAACCTCTTATCAAAAAACTTACTTGGAAGCCAAGCAAGTCTGGTTCTCACCAATCCGAAAATCCAGTGAAGTAACTGGATACCAACGCGCCCCTGCATCAGAAGCAGGATGGAGAGCTCGTCCTTCCAGATCCTAAGGTGAGACGCTACGGGGAATCACAGAAGGGTTTCGAGGAGGGTGATTGGGGAAAGTGGGAGGCCGATTGCATTACCCCGCAGACAGTTAATCCCCTATTTTCGCCTACAGAAGGATACTTCTGCGAGCCAGACAAGCCAGATTTGGGGGCCCGGTCCAGTCCGTCTTCCGAACCCTGCGCATCACCTTAGAAGAGGTCACAGCAGCGCGAACCAGGCCAGCGCCTCCGTGGGAGTCAGGTGAGCGTTACAGAACGCGAAGCCTTCCTACAAATTCCCACCCAGGCGCTATGGAAAGTTCTGAGACTGATCAGTTGGCCCAATTACTGGGGGAATTACGGGCCGAAGTACATGCCGCTCGTCAAGAGACTAATGCCCTCAGGAGGGAATTAATAATATCAAAGGAAAGAACTGATGACCTGGCCAGACAGCTTTTACAAAGTCAGGGTGGGAAAAACTCCTCTACCTGGTTCCGGAGGGAACCCCGCTCCTGTGGTTTCCAGTAACCCTGTGCAGATTAATCTACCTGGAAACATGCCGCTGGCCCCACCCGAACGCTTTGCTGGGGACCCCAAACGATTCGCCGTATTCATGAATCAGTGTCGTTTGCACTTCCTATGTAGACCTGGGGCCTTCCCTAATGATCAGACCAAGGTAGCCTTTGTATTGTCATATCTCAGCGGCTGCGCTGCCGATTGGTCAGTTCCACTGGTTACTCAAGATGACCCGATTCTCTGTGATTTTCAAGGGTTTCAAGCAAGCCTGGAAAGGTTATTTGCTCGACACTCTCAGGGGCAGGCTCTGGATGACGAACTTCTATCCCTGCGACAGGGCAATCAGGACCTCCTATCCTATATTGCAACCTTTAATAGACTAATTGTGGAAACGGGATGGCCAGAGGATAAAAGAGTCACGTTGTTTTATCGAGGCCTACGCGGAGAACTTAAAGATGTCTTGGCCCAAGTTGTAAATCCGGCCCAAGAATGCACAGAGTATATAGACTTAGTGGTCCAATTGGATCACAGACTTCAAAACAGAAAAGCAGATCGGTCTAGGTTTGAGACCCGGGTGTTGGTCAAGACCCATGCTAATCCCAAGGGAGTTGATGTCTCTGAGCCTATGCAAATTGGAGGGGTTAAAGGAGCCTTAACTCAAAAGGAACGTGAAAGGAGGCGGCAGTTAAAATTATGTCTTTATTGTGGGAATTCTGGACACTTTCTATGAGATTGCCCGGCAAAACCGCCCCGAAAGGCGGTAGGAGCCGCTGATAAAAACCATGAAGACTCTGTTTCGGGAAACGACTCCGCCCGACAAGCGTAGGGGTCTGCTTGCAGAGCTTGAAAACTAACTCTCACACCTCGCATTTCATTGCGCCAATGGTTCTCGTAGATCCAGAACAGCCTAAGCTGTTGCATGCAATAAAGGCATACATCGATAGTGGGGCTATTGGAAACTATGTGGATCGTGAATTGGTCTCTAGGATTAACCTCCCTCTCTGTCCTAAAACCAGCAAAGATGTCATCACCACAGTCGATGGAACTGAAATTGCCTCTGGACCGGTAACACATTCCACTACTGAGGTGACTCTTATTGGTCCCGACGGCCATCGGGAGGGTGTTGTGTTTGATGTAATCAAGGCTCCACAGTTTCCGGTTATTCTTGGAATCCCTTGGTTAGAGACACATAATCCTCGAATTGATTGGCGAGCTAAGAGAATAACCTTTCCGGATTGCCCACAAACCTGCTACCCAGAAAACCTGAAGATTAATCTAGCATCTGTAACCTCTGCCTCCATGCAACTACCTCCGGAATACCAAGACTTTCAGGATGTCTTCCAAAAGGAACAGGCCAACACGTTACCTCCTCACAGATCGTACGATTGCCAAATCGATCTGGTGCCCGGTGCACAACCCCCTTGTAGCAGGATTTATGCCCTTACCGAACCTGAGAACCTGCATTTGAGACAATATTTGGATCAATACCTAGCTAATGGTTTTATTCGCCCGTCAAAGTCCCCGGCGTCCTCGGCTTTGTTCTTCGTGCCCAAAAAAGAAGGCGACCTTAGAACTTGTATTGATTACCGCGCATTGAACCAGATAACAGTTAAAAACCGTTATCCTCTGCCTCTGATCCCTGAACTCCTTGACCAGGTGAAGGACGCTTGCATATACACCAAGTTAGATCTCCGGGGGGCTTATCATCTGGTACGAGTTAAAGAAGGCGACGAATGGAAAACTGCCTTCCGTACTAAATACGGATTATTCGAGTACCAGGTGATGCCTTTCGGATTGTGTAACGCGCCGGCTGCCGTCCAATACTTAATGAATGATGTCCTTCGGGAACTCATCGATGTTTGTGTTGTCGTATATGGTGGACAGTCATAATGTCGAAAAAAAAATGTCGACAGACAAAAATGTCGACAAAAAAATGTCGAAAAAAAAAATGTCGACTTTCTCTTTTTTTAATTATATATTTATTTTAGGGGTTTGGGAGCTAAAAAAAGGGAAAAATTAAAAAAAAATTAAAAAAGGGGGGTTGGGGGGGAACCCCCCCATATATAAAAAAAAATGCATTGAAAAAAAAAGTCGACATTTTATTTTTCGACATTTTTTTTTCGACATTTTGACTATCGACATTTTGACTGTCGACATTATGACTATAAACCGTCGTATATATCGATGACATTCTGGTGTACTCCTCTTTGGAATCTGATCACAGAAAACACATCAGGGCAGTACTTGAAAAACTGCGCCAACACAAACTATTTGCTAAATTGGAGAATTGTGTTTTCCATACCACAGAAGTCGAGTTTCTAGGTTTCAACCTGACACCCAAAGGAGTCCGAATGGACTCAAGAAAAGTGGATGCCATCCTCAAATGGCCATCACCTAGCTCTGTAAAAGGGGTTCAAAGCATGCTCGGCTTTGCCAATTTCTATCGCAGGTTTATCCCGGAATTTTCACGCGTGGTACAACCCATTACTGCACTCTTGAGGAAAAATAAACGTTTTGAATGGTCTGAAGAAGCCGAGCAGGCCTTTCAGGATTTAAAAGCTAAGTTTACCTCCGCACCTATATTGAAACACCCGCGTCCAGATCTCCCTTATGTCGTCGAGACTGACGCATCCAGCCTAGCCATGGGAGCTGTCCTGTCCCAAAGAGATCCCGAAACCAACCAACTGCATCCCGTAGCATTTTGGTCCAGAAAATTCTCGGCACCCGAGGTTAATTATGCAATCACTGACAAAGAACTGTTAGCCATTAAGTCCGCTTTTAAAGCCTGGCGGCATTATCTGCTCGGCGCTCGACATACCATCACAGTGATCACTGATCACCGGAATTTACAGTATTTGAAAACCGCCAAGGCTCAGTCATCACGACAGCTCAGTTGGGCTTTGTTTTTCGCTGAATTTGATTTCGTGATTACCTATCGACCTGGCTGCAAGAATGGCAAAGCAGACGCCTTATCCCGAATTGGAATGTGAGAATCTGACACAAACTCAGAACCAGTACCAATAATTCCCGAACAGAAGATTCTAGGCATGACTTCGTTACAGACGCTTGAAGACATTCAAGCCAGAGTGAAACAACTCCTGGACCCTACAACCTTACAGGATTGGATAATAAAGGGATCAGACTTTACCATAGATAATGGTTTACCTTATTTCCAAGGACGCTTATTCCTGCCACATAAGGAATTACACGAACTAGTTATTTCCGGTTATCATGATACATTAATAGAGGGACACCCCGGTATTGCCAAGACAGAGGAAAAGGTGAAACGACAATTTTGGTGGCCCTCTTGGCGAAAAGATGTTAAATCTTTTGTGATGTCCTGTGGTGTTTGCGCCCAAAATAAAAGTCAAAAGAAAATACCAGCCGGTTTCCTTCAACCTCTAGACATACCGCCAGCACCCTGGCACACCCTATCAATGGATTTTATTACGGACCTGCCTCCTTGTTCGGGGTACAATACTATTCTGGTAATTGTGGATTTGTTTTCCAAAATGGCCCACTTTATTCCTTTGAAATGTTTACCTTCAGCTTCTGTCCTAGCCAAAGAATTCCTCGAAAATATTGTGCGGCTACATGGATTCCCATCTATACTAATCTCTGACCGGGGAAGCCAATTCATTTTCCACTTCTGGCGCAAATGTTGTCAAATGGCGCAGATCGACGTAAGATTATCGACCAGTCACGACCCTCAGACCGATGGTCAGACCGAGAGGACAAATCAGACCCTTGAGCAGTACTTACGGTGTATGTTACAGCAATCTGAAAGCAACTGGAAAGATATTCTTTGGATAGCCGAATACGCATATAATAATTCGGTACACTCTGGAACTGGCCACAGTCCTTTTTATATTTTGTTTGGGCATCACCCTCGAACCTCAAACCTTGACTCACCTCAGAACCTCGGAATGCCTGCAGTAGAACATTTGCATTCTACAATTACCCAAGCCTTCAAAGAGGCAACTACGCATTTACAACAAGCCAAGAGAAAATACAAGGATAATGCTGATCTACATCGGAGTGAAGCACCTCCGTATCAGATTGGGGATCAAGTGTGGTTAGCTACCAGACATTTACCACTCAAAGGGCCTCGAACCTTTAACCCAAAATATCTGGGACCTTATTCTATTACAGCAATAATTAACCCAGTGGCTGTTAAACTTGATTTACCAGCTAGTATGCAAATTCACCCTGTTTTTCATGTGTCACTTCTGAAACCAGTGGTACCCGGAACCCGACTACTCAAACCTCCAGAACCTATTCTAATAGATGGGGAGCCCGAATTCGAAGTGAAGAACAGTTTAGACTCAAAAATGTTTAAGTCAAAACTGTTCTACCTAATTGATTGGAAGGGGTACGGACCTCAAGAGAGGTCGTGTGAACCCAGTAACCATGTGCATGCACCTCGATTAGTCAGGAAATTCCACCGACTCTTCCCAGACAAACCAAAACCCCCGGAGGGAACAACCTTGGGAGTGGCCTTGGGGGGGAGTTCTGTAATGATGCCCGCTCCCGGGGCGTCGGTTCAAGCCCTGCGTCCCCGAAAGCGGACATCCTGTCCCCAAGGAAGGACCCAGCAACCCCATATAGGGGCCCTTTGGACAGTGTCCTGGCGCCTATTGTGCCAGGCTCATAAAAGACATCAGTCCTGGCGCCATAGGCGCCAGGCTCATTATGGGAGTGCTTGGGTGCACTTACCTGATGCAGACCATGCTGCAGGATCCCGGCCTCCTTGAGGCCTGAAAGGAGCTACTTTACCTGTGGGACTAATTTACCATCCGGGCGTGGTCGGGGAAGGATACATACCTGATTGGAGGAAGGATACATGCCTGGAACTTCTTCCAAGGCTATTTAAACCCCACCCGAACAGCCACACGTGCTTCGCGTTGTTCTGCATCTAGCAGCTGGACGCTCACCGTGTCTGCTCCTGCATCCTGACTTCTGCCACGCCTGCCAGCATCCTGGATCACCTGCAAAGGAAGAGAAGAAGAGAACAGAAGAAGGAAAAGTCCTTACCTGCTAAATCCGCATCCCGGAGACATCTCGCCGACAATCCTGAAAAGGAAGACTTTTATTTAAAAGCTCATCGCGTCGATCGCTGCAGCGCCGCATTCCATTCACCTTTACAGGGCGCCTCCATGTTCAGCAGCGATCATCCGGATTCGCAGTCATGCCCCAGCGCCTCGGGAGAAAAAGACCAGAACAAAAGGTGAGAGAGAGAAGGGAATAAGGAAAGCTAAATCTCCATGTTAAGACTTACCTGTTGATTCATTCCCTCTTCATTTCGGGTCCGCGCCGCATCCTGACATTTCCGGACCCCGGCCCCTAAGGGGAAAAAGAGACATCAGCGTTAATGAGCGAATGAAAAGACATTACCAAAAAACGCTCATTAAAGACTTACCTGATTTCTACAAGGATTTCACCTCTCATCTCGGGTCGGTGCCTGTTCCCCGGCATTCCGTACCCCGGCCCCTAGGGGGAAAAATACACTAGCATTAGTACATTAATGTATGGACACAAGGGGAACCTCTTATCAAAAAACGTACCTGGAAGCCAAGCAAGTTTGGTTCTCACCAATCCGAAAATCCAGTGAAGTAACTGGATACCAACGCGCCCCTGCATCAGAAGCAGGATGGAGAGCTCGTCCTTCCAGACCCTAAGGTGAGACGCTACGAGGAATCACAGAAGGGTTTCGAGGAGGGTGAGAGGGGAAAGTGGGAGGCCGATTGCATTCCCCCGCAGACAGTTAATCCCCTATTTTCGCCTACAGAAGGATACTTCTGCGAGCCAGACAAGCCAGATTTGGGGGCCCGGTCCAGTCCGTCTTCCGAACCCTGCGCATCACCTTAGAAGAGGTCACAGCAGCGCGAACCAGGCCAGCGCCTCCGTGGGAGTCAGGTGAGCGTTACACCCATAGACCCTAACACTTTACCTAGTACCCCCATGTAACTTTGTAAGTTTGTGACTCTAGGAAATACTGAGTTGAAGAAGAGTAGGGACTACCCAAATGGAGTGTACCAGATAAGTACTAGGACAAGGAAGAAGGTGCCAAGCCACGCAGAACACCTAGTGGAATTGTAATGACCATTCTAGCTTTCCACAGAGGAGTAGTTGCTAGACAGAGATAAAAACTGATGAGCGACTTACAGAAGTGATTCTGAAGCCTGAGGACGGCATTCGGGAGAGACACAGCAGCACCAGCAGACCAGAGCGAAGGACCGCCCACCCCGAATGATTTGAAGAAGGTGCAGAAAAGAAGGAAGTCATTCGGCCTTGAGAGAGCAAAGAAACTGAGAGGGCAGGGTGGTCCAGAGCAGAACTGGAGGCTGGAAGCCAGTGTCGGGAAGGAGATGCACGGGGCAAGACCAGGAAAGCAAAGAAGCACCTGCACCACTCGATGAACAACAGCAAGCATCCAAGCAGGACAGGCAGTGTGCCCAGGAGCCCACAAAGGTAAATGGCTCAATGCTGACACCAGTGAGGACTTGAGAAGAAGGGTCTGCGACCAAAATCAAGATGAGGAGAATCAGAGGCATCTTCTTCATCACAGTACTTGGTGAGAGTGTAAGCAAAAAGGGCTGAACCGAAGAGTGAGAGAAACCGCAGTCTGTGACCCAAATAAAGAAACCAGGCATCTTCCCCATCGGAGTGCTTGCTGAGAGAGTAAGCCGAGTGGACCGAACCGAAGAGAGAGAAATGAGGGTCTGGGGCCCTAAGTCAGAAAGTAGCATGAGGCATTTTCCTCGTCGCAGTTTTCTCTTTTTAGAGAGAGTTACCAAGTGTGTCCAATCAAAGAAGAGGAGAAGCCAGGAGCATAGACCCTTTTTTAACATTTGAGAAAACTTTGTGTTTGAAACTACGTGATAGGTAGACCAGGGGAAGGGAGTCATTCCTCCTGTTGGCCCTAACCTGAAGTCAGGGCCAAGAAGCCTGGGGAGGGGACTCATTCCCCCCGGCCATATTACATACCAGGTCAGGAGAATGAGAGGCACTCTCTTTGCCAGCTCGAAAGGACATGTATCAAGAAAAGACACAAGTCATCTTTGCCGTGGCAGTACTTGGCAGGCGAGTGAACCAAGTCTGTTAGAGCAAAGAAGTAGAGAAGAAGTATGAATCATTTTCCTCATGGCAGTACTGGGTGGGATAGTGAACCAAGATGGCCAAAATCAAAGATGTGGAGAAACCTGGGTTTGGGACCCAGAACTTCGTCGATGTTGACTTTTGCAAAATATCCTTAAAGATGTTTGAAGAGTACCAGGAGAAGGGAGACATTCTTTTGGTCACCAAGGCCAGGGGAAGGGAGTCATTCCACCTGGTTGTGTTGAACTGTACAATCCAGATACTGGGAAAAGGGAGTCATTCTCCTGGTAAACAAAGCTAAAAAGACTTTATGATACTCAGTGTTGTGCCTGACAGAGAGAGGTCTCTGAGCTTTGTCTTTTGTGTTGGAGAATAATTTGACCTGTGGATGGGAGCAATTCCCCTAAAATGAAATCAAAGCCTGGAAGTGAACATGCATCCCCAGTTCAAAAGAAGTCATTCATCTGGACCAAGATGGCCAGCTTTATGTTTAGTTTAGTTTTACGTGTAAGGGACAAAAGCAGCGATTTTGACACAGGACAGTGAACTATTGATTTACACTGACATTGTTAAAAAACCTGCAGCATTTTAGTTGAGGCAGAGAAGCACGTCTTAGAGATGGGGAAAATTAGGTGTTCTCTTTATTTTCTTGGTGATTAGAAGTCTATAGCAATCATCATGCAACCCGTGTGCCAATCTCCTCTGTCTGCACACTTACACTTGCCATGCGCTGAGTATGGAGGGCTATTTCTATGCTGTATCCAGCCATTCAGGGGCTCGTCAAAGGGCTCCTGAGAGATTAATTTCTATTTTGTAGCCAGTCTGTGACATTCTTGTCATGTGCTAAACACAGAGAGCTACTTCTGTGTTGTATCCAGCCCTTCAGGTTCTTCTTAAGGGTTGGCCAAGACATTATTTTCTTATGTCTTATCCAGTTTGTGGCAGGCCTGTCAAAAGCTGAATACACAGAGTTGCTTCTATTTTGTATCCAAGCCTCCTGAGGCTTGTCAAGGGCTGGCCTATAGTTTCCAAGTTGTATCCAGTCCCTGACAAGACTATCATTTGCTGAACACAGAGGTTCTTTCTATGTTGAATCTGACCCTACAGAGGCTTGTCAAAGGTTGGGCCATAGATTATTTTTAATGTTGCATTCAGTACGTAACAGGCCTGTCATTTGCTGAATGTAGAGGTTCTTTCTGTGTTGTATCCACTGCGCGCCAGGCCAGTCTTGGGTGGATCACAGAGGATTGCTTCTATGTGTTATTCAGCCCTACAGAGGCTTGTCCAAGGCTGGCCCAGAGGTTCTTTTCCATGTTGAGGCCAGGCTGGTTCACAAAGAGACATGTGATATGTCACAGAGGCGTCCACTTTAAGGAGTGCCTAATAAACATGATCATTTCACATATTTAACGGTAATATGTAGATTGAAGGAGTGATAACAGCAGAGTGGATTCCAATGACAGCTGTCGCTTGTTAGAATTATGTGCATGGATGCAAAATAGGGCACGCTGGCATTGTGAGTTTATATGACAAGGCCGCTGACCCGGTCTTGTCAGGGGAGGGAGGACGACCGACCCCTAATGCCCCTGTGGGTGCCGGAGCGAGTGCTGGCAGACCTCTTCCCAGCCCTC
This sequence comes from Ambystoma mexicanum, assembly GCF_040938575.1. Lineage (NCBI taxonomy): Eukaryota > Metazoa > Chordata > Amphibia > Caudata > Ambystomatidae > Ambystoma > Ambystoma mexicanum. The sequence continues at coordinate 643,251,991 of NC_090940.1, read as the reverse complement.
CTTTACCTGCAGCCAATGAGGAGCAGCTGCAGAGGAAGGTGGCGGAGTAGGCAGCCATGCAACAGAAGGGTGGAGGTAGCACCGGAAGGACTCTGGAGAATGCAGGAGGCGGGCGATCACGCGGAGGAGCAGAGGCCGCAGCAGGCACAGCCAGGGAGACTAGAGCGGAAGCCGCTGCTGGTGCGGCGGTGAGGGGCCGCCAAGCGGCAATGAGATAGAAGGGGGCGGCGCCAACAGATATAGGAAGACTGCACTAAGAGCCATGAGCTAACATAACTACAGACAAAGGAGTGTGGAGCCCGTGCGCACCAAAAAGAACCCACTAGCCCACCGGGGAATACTTTTTTAAAAAATAAGCCTGCAAGAAGGCCTGTATAGTATGGAACAGCAGTTCCCTAGGGGCCAGTTCGCTGCCCATGTCAGGGGCGTGGCAGGGCCTCGTGGGAAAGGGGGCAGGACCTAAGGCCAGTTTGAAGCCTCCCACAGCCCTTCCCCATCACAACCCTGGTGAGCAGTTAAGTGATTGGGCAGGGAGAGCTGGCCAATCCTGGGAGGCGTGGGATATTTTAAAGTAGCTTTTGGTTGGTTTAGATGTGGGTTAGTTGGGTGGGGACAGGAGGTGGAAGGAGGACGTCCGAGAGACCAGAAGAGGATTGTGTGGAAGGAGTGTCGAGGTTGTTGGAGAGAGGGGTCTGGGGAGTGGCTGTGCATCTGTGTGAATGAAGTAGTGGTAGAACAGGAGTAGAGGAGCTGTAGTAGGGGTAGTAAGGGGCGGTAGTGGTAGTAAAGGAGAAGCAATAGCAGAACGCAGTATTTGTAGTGGTGGGAGTAGTGCATGATAGTGAGTAGAGAAGAGGAGAGGTGGTAGTAGCGAGAAGTGCAATCAGAGTAGTATGGGGAGTAGTAGGTACAGAGAGGTAGTAGTAATGGAGTAGTAGCAAAGGGTAGTAGGTGAAGTAGTAGAGGAGAGTGTATTAGGTGGTAGTAGTAATGGAGTAGTAGCAGAGGTTAGTAGGTGAAGTAGTAGAGGAGAGTGTATTAGGTGGTAGTAGTAGTGGAGTAGTAGCAGAGGTTAGTAGGTGAAGTAGTAGAGGAGAGTGTATTAGTTGGTAGTAGTAGTGGAGTCATAGCAGAGGTTAGTAGGTGAAGTAGTAGAGGAGAGTGTATTAGGTGGTAGTAGTAGTGGAGTAGTAGCAGAGGTTAGTAGGTGAAGTAGTAGAGGAGAGTGTATTAGGTGGTAGTAGTAATGGAGTAGTAGCAGAGGTTAGTAGGTGAAGTAGTAGAGGAGAGTGTATTAGGTGGTAGTAGTAGTGGAGTAGTAGCAGAGGTTAGTAGGTGAAGTAGTAGAGGAGAGTGTATTAGGTGGTAGTAGTAGTGGAGTAGTAGCAGAGGTTAGTAGGTGAAGTAGTAGAGGAGAGTGTATTAGTTGGTAGTAGTAGTGGAGTCATAGCAGAGGTTAGTAGGTGAAGTAGTAGAGGAGAGTGTATTAGGTGGTAGTAGTAGTGGAGTAGTAGCAGAGGTTAGTAGGTGAAGTAGTAGAGGAGAGTGTATTAGGTGGTAGTAGTAATGGAGTAGTAGCAGAGGTTAGTAGGTGAAGTAGTAGAGGAGAGTGTATTAGGTGGTAGTAGTAGTGGAGTAGTAGCAGAGGTTAGTAGGTGAAGTAGTAGAGGAGAGTGGAGGAGTAAATAAGGAGAAAGGTGAGAGGAAGAAGGAAGATAACATCTCAGGGTGGAAGTAGAAGCTAGACTGAAACTTTGGAGGGACAGTAGCGTGGTAGGGAGGAGAACATTGTGGGAACACCAGAGTAGCAGGACAAGGCGAAAGTGTGCGTGAGCGCTGACCGACTCAAACAGCGAGGATGGAGCCATCATCCCTGGACTCCCTTAGAACACAAAGCGGGACTAGGAAAGGGACAGCTGGAAGGCCCCTAGGGAGTCAGACAGCCAGTATCTTAGAGAAGCCACCTTGAGTTCCAGAGAGACTACAGACAGTAGGGGTTATTGAATACCCCCTCACTAATTAGGGGTTACGGACACCTGTGCTAGGGTGGTGGTAACCCAAAACAGACAAGAGAGTGGGGGATGGCAGAGCCAAGATTCCCCAAAGCACGTTTGATGCAGTTCAGTCATTCTATTTAAATTCACAAAAATGTGTAAAATATCCCCAAATAAACACCCTTGAATTGGACTGTGCGTGTCAGAGTGGGTTTTCAAGGTGACACCCCATCACATTTAGCATAGTCAAAGGAATACCCATAGGTTTCTAAGTGTGGACCCGGGGATCGAACCAATGGTGCTCCATGTCGTCTTGCTTCCAAGGCGAGCACATTACCCCTGAGCTATCCTCCTGAGACCAGAGATGACAAGATGACACGTATGGTCTTCAGTTCAGGTCAGTAAGTCAAGTGTGGTTCTCCAAGTACCTTTAACCACGAGAGGACAGCACAAATATAGGAATTCTTCTGGTGGTGCGAGTAAGGCCACTTACATTGATGCTTGTGGCATAGATATTTTCCAGATCAGAATAATGTCTTAACTAATATGAAGGGCATGGATGCAACACTTGGAAAGGCACAGGGCACTTGGAACCAGAGGAGAGAGAGGAATGCTATCCTCTTGCATCCAGGCTTCACGACCAACAGCCTATCTGAAAAGGCAAGGGGGTCGGTAGGAGAGCAATAGTTGGAAAAGCTAAGGGGGAACAGACAGTCGCTAAAGGGGAGCAACTTCTCCAGAAGGAGTGAGTTGGGCACGGCACAGCTCTGGTGAATGTAAGAGCTGTCGAACATTGGTTCATTGTGTACAACGTCAAGTTGCTTGGTCTATGAATTGTGTTGGAAAAAGTCAGTGTGTTCCTTGATTTGCCGCCACCAATCAGATGTAACTTGAAGAGGTTAGACTTGCATAATCTGCATAAAGGGCGTGTGATGTAGAACACGAAGGGGTGAGTTTCAACTTCAAGCTAGGAAGTTTCAGGGGTGTTAATCTTTCCAGCTAAAATCATGCTAGTCCCCAAAGAGTGCGCCTTTGCCACGTCATATGTCAAGGCATTGAGGTGTAAGCCCTGTACGTCAGGCAGAGCTGCCTGAGATAAAATAGCGATAAGGACCAATCTTTGAAGACATACAGAAGAGTATTTCTGTGATAAGTCTGGAAATCACCTGATGGCATTGAGCCAAAGAGTTTGCATTGGACACAAGCATTTGTTGACTCCTGCTGATGATAGAGAGGTCAGTTTTGCTTAGAGAGGAAAGTGGAGCATGCGGACAGAAGTGTCAGTCTCTTGATGGACAAACCCCAAAAGGCGCTCATGATGACACTATACAAAAGGTATTATACGTCTCCTATAACAGGGTGACATTCCTCACGAAACCGCAGTTTCCCTGATAGATAAGTACGAACAGTCTCCAGGCGACTCGGATGAAAAGGTACGAGGAACCAACCGGCACTGGGCTCGCTCCCAGGCTGTAAGGAAAACAGTGCAGTGAGTAAGATAGCAGAACAGAGAAAGAACACAACCCTTCTCCTACTTGTATGTACCAAGAGAGATGTTGGTAAACTGACGTGCAAAGTAGTTGTTCCTCCTTTGGTGAGTTGGAATGAGTATATATTCTATAGACCAGATGACCGCCTGCCGAACAGTTGCCAACAGACGAATGGGAGAAACAGTTTGCAGGTGGCCCGACCTAGGTGTCACGAATGCTCAAGGCTAAGTGGTATAGCAGTCAAAGAGGAACAACAGGCGATGAATCCATGTGACTGTCTGTGTTGTCCGATCCAAACAAGTGTACTCCAAGAAACAGAAGAAACAATCCACAAAAAACATCTGATATCCAGTGTGTGGTCCAAAGCCAAGAACAATCCAATATGCAGCAAAACTAATAGGGGCCATCCTAATACCACAACTCTAGGAGATGCAGGGTCAATAAACCATGTAGTTCTCAGAATACAGAGCCAAGATGACAGTAGGATGAAACCACAGAATACATGAAACACACGACTCGCAGACACAGGAACAGCTGACCTTGAGAAGCACCAAATCCCTGGATTCTGGCGTTTACATAGAATCGCAGGCTTCTCCGAATGCTTGATATTGGCACTTGCGCCATCATTGCAATTTTCTTGAGCATCGGGACATCATCACTCATGCCCCGGCTGTACTCAAGTGGTTCTGTGAGGTGTAGTGCAGGGAACAGTGTTGAGAATCAATTTTTGCTGTTATTGAAGATTTCCCTTTCAGTGAAGTGGGGAGATCCAGTGATGAAGTTCTCTGATGCTGCATGTAAGGTAACATAAGCGATGTCTAGACCATGAGAACAGTGATCAGTGAATCTACCTCATCATCCTAGATTATATTGTAAAGTGATGCCTTGCTCTGTGAAAGCAGTTGCTGCCTTCTCCTCCAAAGTAGCACATACTAGAAAAGGATGTCAATGAGGATTGTTTTTCAATACCCATAAATTGTATTAAAAAGGAGCCGGTACATGTTTCACAAGTACGTGCTTCATCAGGGTCACAACTTAAAATAACTGGTAGGAGTCGGGAATGAAGCTCGGACACAAGGGTTTATAGTTTTAGTCAAAGACTTTTATTAAAATAATAGGGGTTGGAAAAATGCCTCACTGTGCCTGCACTAGCAGAGCTTCCCTACATAAAACCAAAACTATGGATCTGTCAGCGGTGGGAGTGCCCAAAACAAAACGTCCTGTATCTTAAGCCCTATTCTGACCCTCACATTCTAACAAAGTAATTCTAACGTGGAAAGGGAAAATGTCTTTGGCCTTCAGTGATGTATAAATGTTCACAAAGAAAATGTGTAACTCCAAAACATAAAGTTCCAAAGGATAGAGTTCCTTGCTCTAGGGGAATGAGGGGCGGTCAGGGTAGTGGGTTGGATTTCTCTTCACTCTGGTTTACTTTCGGTGTTAGCAGTTTCTTTGGTATCAATGCAGCTTGCACACAGAACACCTTGACTCTTGAACTTTGTCGTGTTAGGATACCTGGAGTACTCTCGTGCCAGATTTCTTTTAATCTTTGATATGTCTCTTCTGCCTTTTCCTGATGTGCTCTGTTTAGTATTTTTTGAATCAATATTTGTTTTACACTTAGTTCAACTTGGTGCCTTATATGCCTTCCTATCAGGGCTTCCTCATAGAAACATACATTCACAATTAACATCCACCTGGTATACTCTCCTTCCAGTTATCCTTTGAACACTCTTTCAACTTGTATTTGCCTGGTGTACTCTCCTGGCAGCGCCTTCTTACATAAGGTCTTCTTTATAATTTCCAACTGTCTGGTATACTCTCCTGCCAGGGTTTTTATTGCATATGCATTTTCTTGCACATTTACACACACCTTCAAATTGCCTGGTATTCTCTTGTTCCAGGGCTTTCCGTACACAAACTTATGACTACCTGGTACACACTCCTGCCAGGGCTTTCTCTAAACAAACTTGCAACTGCCTGGTTTCTTCTTCAGCCAGGACTTCTTTATACACATTTGCAATTACCTGGTTTCTTTTGCCAGGACTTCCAAACAGATTTGCAATTGCCTGGTATTAATTTTTACCTGGGCTTCCTCATGAGTGCTTTACACATACTTCCAATATTGATAGTCTCTTACATGCACTTTTCCTGGCTTTATATCCGCCTGGTAAATTATTCTTCCAGGACATCTTTCACATGTGTATTGCATACACTCATACAATTGCAAGTCTCTTATTCTGTATGCTTTATCCTTTTTTCAACAATGTTAATTTGTCCATATTCGTTCAGAGGCTGTGTTGCTCATAAACTGTGTCTGGCATGCCTGCCAATATGCTCCAGTGTCTCCTTTTCCCTTCGGTGGACTCACCAATTCTTCCTGGCGTAGTTTGCCTCTCTTGCAGTTAACCGGCAGCAAGTGCTGGGTGTCCTGCTCACCGTCCCGTTTCGGTCTCTCTGCTCTTGGTGGCTCCTGCGGGGCTCTTTGGCATCTTCCTAAGCTCTCGTGAGGTTAAAGCATCCTCCGGACATCTGCAAATGCCCAGAAGTCTTCCCTAGCCTTCTGGCATCTATGCAGTGTGTTCCTCTTCATGGCCCGCTTCCCTTCTCTTCCTCCGTAAACCGATTGGCTCACTGGGAAAGCCTTCTGGTCACCCAATCTCTCGATTATTCCTGAGAGATGCAGTCTTGCTCTGCCAGCAGCTCTCTTTAGTCGGCAGCTTCAGCTGTTTAAATTTCCCTGCTGTAGGTAAGCGCTCATAACGACTAGAGAGTGGTTTGTGCTCTTGGGCTGCGGTGATCTGTATTACTCGATCCCTCTTCCTCGTCTCAGTATTGTTGGGTTTGTTGGAATGGAAGTCCATGTTGGGTAACTTGCATATTAAGTTTGGGAAAACGTTTTTTAGTGGTTTTCAAAGGCAAGTTGGGTTTTGATGATTTGTAAACAGTTCTGGTGAGAATGTTTTCAGCACTCTTCTTCGGTGGATGAGGGGAGATGTAGCAATAAGCCATTAAGGTATTAGGTATGGGTGCGATATCCTGAGAAGGAAATGGGGGTTACCATGTCTCATCCAGTGATGTAATGACACTTTCCTGGAGGTTGCCCACCCATGTGATCCTCCCTTCTTCGCAGCGTGTCCGAAAGCACAGCGAGTAGAGCGCTCGCTTTGACACCTGTGCAGTGCCTGCTGACACAGGCTCAAATCCTGGCAGGGTCAAACTCAGCCTTTCATCCTTCGGAGGTCGATAAATGAGCACCACACACCGTGGGTAAAAATAAGCAGCGCTCAGTTACCTGAGGGTTTGTAGCACTATATAAATGCTAAATTATTATTATTATTACAGCCGCCCGCAGGGTCAGGATCAGGTAGCGGCTGCCATCCCCTGGCCACATGAGGGGAGGTTACCGCCGGGGAAGAAGTGATGACACCATTGTATTAATCACATAAAACACAAACTAATGTGCATCTTTTCATAGTTGCTTTGGCCAGTGTCGTTCAAACTGCAAATAGTAGAATTTTTGAAATGACATCATGTCTTCTTATCCAGTGACCTTAAGTGAATATTGGACATCAATGTTGCATTGATGTGTGTCTTATACCCGTCTTACTGGTGGACTCATCAAGCGTGTACCTATGGATGTTGAACAACCTTTGGGAGCTGATGGAGCCCTGGAGGAACTCTTAGGTCCTTAGAACACAGCAGAGCGGTGCGTGTGTTTGCTGTCAGCACAGTCTTTGAGAAGGGAAACATCCCTCTAAGGATGTTGCGGTCAATACCAAGTCACTGTTACGTAGAGTTATATACTTTTCAGGAGGGTTGGATCTTCGTCCTTGCATAATGTGGCCCCTGCGATGAGAATGATAGTGAGACAGGCTTCTGTTTCACCGTGATCCATTGAGTGCCCTCTGTGGCGTGCAGCGTGGACATCTCTATACTGTGACCCAGTCTGAAGCCTGATTGGTGTCAGCTAAGAGGATTGTTGTATGGTATGGTCGTTTGTGAGCTTGCTGGAGACACAGATTTCAGTGAAGGCTGATGAGAGCATACGGTTGGTAGAGAATAGAGGGGTTGGCCAAAGGAGTTTTTGTCCTGACCAGCTTAAATCCTACTCCCACCTGTAAGGCTTTGACTCCACACTCTCCTTTTCTCCTCACATCTCTGACGTCTCTAAGAAGTCAAACTACCAACTGGAACTCAACTGGAACTCCTTAGAGGTATTCTTCCTTTCCTCAAATTCCCCCAGAAGCTCACTGTCTCCAGAGCTCTGGTTCTATCTAGGCTTACAACTGTAACAGTGTCTTCTGTCAATCTGCCTGCCTCTACTTTCCACCCTCTGCAACTTATCCGAAACAGGACTGCAAGATTTGTCCTTGGCGTCAAGCTCAGGGATCGTATCTCTCCAGGACTGGAATCTCTGCACTGCCTCCCAGTGGCAGCGAGGATTATGTTCAAAACACTCTGCATTGTCCGGGGCCTCAATACCTTCAACTCTCTCTTCCTAAATATCTTCCTTCTCAAGCTCTTCACTCATCTGCCTCCAACTCCCTCAGGGTCAGTCACTTCTCCAAGCAACGAGCTGGTGGTAGATCTCTCTCTTCTGCTAGGACCTCCCTCTGGGACAGCCTCCCTGCCGCTCTGAAACTTGAGGAGAACCATCTCCGGTTCCGGAAGCACCTCAAGACTTTCCTCTTTGCTTCTGCTTTCTCTCCTCCTCTCCCCTGCTGATCTCCTGGCTGAAACCGCACTGGTTACCTGCCTACCCTCTGTTCTTGGGACCGGGTCCCCTCCACGCTAGTTGTATGCCTGCACTGCCCCCCTGGCAATCCTTGCAATCAGGGACTTTTTCTTTATCCCTATAGCCTGTACCTGCACGTAACACTTTAATGTCTGTTTCTTTATCCCTATAGCCCTGTACCTGCACTTAACACTTTAATGTCTGCACTTACGCTTGCTCTTGCCACCAGCTGGCCGCACTCTTATTTATTGTCTTTATTTATTTACTGTTATCCTATGCACTGCACTTCTCCCTCCCCCTGCACCTTTCCCCTTCCACCGCCCCTGCACTTGCGTGATCTCAATGTCACCTGGCCTAGTAAGATCATCGTCTGTCTTCCCTCTGTTCCCCCTCCCTGGCCTTGTCGCGCCTTGAAACACTTGTGTATAGGTGCGTTATGAATGCCATATCATATCAAATGATTATCATTATCATATCAGGAATTTCACCTTGAACCAACGACGAGTTTCAGCCAGAAAGGGTTAAGAATTTTGAATGATATTTCCACCGTGGGTGCAGGAATGGGATTGCCTTGGTTGAGGGGCTTTGAGGGAGAAGGTGACCTTTTGGAGGGAGAGAAGGAGATGAAAGAGAAGCCAAGTCTGGCACACATTTTTCTCTGGGTCTATATGTTCCTGAATGAATTAATAAACATGCAGTTGCCTAATACATACTTCAACCTTACCCCTTACCCATGATCTATTTCATTACCCTAGACATAAGTGCTCAGGGGAAAATACTTTATTCCACTCAATATTCTAGGACTAGAATGACAATTGAAGGACCACACTTTCTAAAGGATATGTATTTTATGTTCTCACAAATTTGGAGCTGACCACGCGGGTGGACATTTTGCATGGCTGCGGAAGCACTTTTCATTTAGATTAGCCGCTGTGGTCCCCACCCAAATGCCCAAAGAGAACCCTGCTGGTCTACGCCAGTGACTTCTTACCATAATTCTCCAACTAAAGCACTCTGTGAGCGGTGCTTGTTCCTCCTCGGTTCTGGCATCTGCACTCTGGAACTCAGTGACATCCTTCCATCTGTTTATCTTACAGTGGTTGAAGCCCATTAAAAACCTGCATCTTTTCTCAACACAAAACCTATTGTGGCAGCCATTCTACATGCTGCATCTGCCCCGCAACGCGCAGCCAAACATCCATGCACATTATACATTCTGCCATGCATGCAGCGTGACACGATTTTAAAATCGCTAATTGCTCGTTTTTAAGAAAAGTGTATGTAATAATTTACAATGAACGATACAATTCCTCAAAAACATCCTGTTATTTTCTGCTTAAATAGCTTTTTATGGTCCATGCTAGAAATCCTTTTCAAATCAGCGCTTGAAATCAAAGTATTAGCTTGCTTGATCGAAAGTCAAATGGACCTTTCCTATTTGACCGATTTTTATTAATTTTTTGTTGTTGAAATTCGGTAAAAATAAAATAAATATATATGTGGGCTGGGGTAAGGGAATAGGTTAATGTGGGGGGAAAGTGGGGATTTTGCGGGGGTCTCATCCCACAAATTCAAACAAAAAAACAACCCAAATAAATTTGGTAAAATAGGAAAAGGTCAATTTTTTTCAATCAAACAGACCTAAATCGATACACTGAGTGGCAAAGGCCTACGATTGCAATGCAAACGCAGAGCCAGCATTGCACCCATGCTGCCGGGCTGCCAGCAGAACACATCAGTCCTTCCGAATGCTTTCTGGCTGCTTCCCGGCCCCCTGCAGTGTTCTGAACTGGGCCTAAAGTGGGACTGCGTCTTACCCAGCGCCGTAAATAACCAGGCAGGCAACCCTGCATTACAGCCTGTCTGCCTTTATCGCCCCGCAAAATACACAGTAAGGTGGAGAGGCTTAGACGGCCATAACGTTTTTTAGAACTGTTTGTGAAACCTGTAAAAAATTCGAGACGCCAAATAATTACGAATTGTAAAAAGTGATGGTACAGCCCTGATATATTCCGAAGCGTAGAGGAGGGTATAAAGTTTAATGGTTACCCATCACTTTAAGCCTGGCGAGCCGTCATTCACAGCGTGTTCCCACTCGGATATCCGAGGAACCAGCTTTTTCATTTGGATTTAGTTAAACTTACTTACAGTACATTTAAGGTGCTTCATAATTGCTTCTCAGAATACCATAACTCTAGGCCTTCATTTCAAAATCATTGCAGTTTTATATTTCACAAATGATTGTTACAGGGTGCTGCCTCCGGCCTCCAGGGCAGCCCTCCAAGGCAGCTGGGATCTCCCGGCGGCAGTCGACGCGCCGGTGGGCAGCCGGCGTGTCTCAGACAGGGATGCAACCTGTCGGGCTCGGTATCACCGAGCACTGTACACAACAAGTGGGGATGTCACCCCCGGGTTCCACAGCGGTCACGGCTCCGAGGTCACTCGGGCCGGACCGCACACACAAGGCCACGACCACGTGGCAGGCCCCAGTCACACACAAATCACAGACACGAGTTGCCACTTCCGGGGGCTCTGCTGCTCTGCCTTTGCAGCGCAAGCAGAGCCCCTTTTATTAACTGGGCGCGCGAGCGTCATGACGCAGTCATGACGCCCACGTCGCCCCCAACAACTAGACCCCCACACAACATCCCTCCTTTATTATAAACAAACAAACAACAACCCACCGCAAACATTGGGTGCATTCCAGTCCGCGCACCAGCTAACCGCTATTCCAGCCCACACATATTTCTTTGAACACTGCAAAACAAACACAGGTGTGTTCCAGTCCCCACACCATGGGGCCCCATGACGGGGTCCTCCCACTCAGACGATTCCGGGATCAAACTGGCCCTCGGCACCACTGCAGGACAAGAAGAATACATTTTCCTCGTATTCATCCACCACCTCATATGGTCCTGCTCGGGGACTCTCCACCACCTTGACCGCCGCCACCTTGGGGGTCTTTCTCCCCTTCACCTCACTCCCCCCTGACGCCCCCATCATGCCGGCCGGGGCTGGAGCGAGGCACACTCGTGCGAAGTGGTCCTCCTTCCCGCACCTTCCACAGATTTGTCCCATCGCCGGGCAGTCCTGTGGGTGAGGCAGATCCCACCCACACTGTTGACATATTGCGGCATTGGGGTCTCTCTTCGGCCAGTCTCCCCTCCTCATCATTCTTCCTCCTGGCCACCTACTGACGGCCGCCACCTCCTCCATCTTCACTCGCTGCGTGGAGAACTCCGTCACTAGCTGGTTTCTGGAGGAGTCCATGACCGAGGCCCGTGCCTCCGCTAGTTCCTGGGCCCGGCCGAGCTCCATTATTCGATCGTGGGTTAGCGCTGGGTCTCTTAGCACCTGCTTGCGCAATTTGGTGGACCTGCAGCCATAAATGATTTGCGCCCGGATCTCATCCTCCTCAAAGTTCCCCAGGTCACAGCCCAGTGCAATGCCACGCAGCTTCCCGTGGAATGCATCAAGGCTTTCCCCTTCCTCCTGCTTCGCACACCTCATCCTGAACCTCTCATAGTCCTTGTTGACCATGGGTCTGAAGTATTCGTTCAGGGCTGTGACGGCTGCACCGTAAGATTTATCTCGGGGCCTTAGTGTCTTGAACAGTCTTTGGACAGCCTGCCCGGCAGAGTATAGTAGTGTCGGGCGCTTGGCGGCCTCTTTGATTTCCATAGCTTCGAAGTACAGCTCTAGGTTCTCCACCCAGGCCATCCACCGGGCCCCCAGGCTGGCCGGCGCATCAAGGACATCGAACTGGGGTATCGGGGCCAGCTGACCCCTACATACCCCTTCATCGTCCGACATGCTGTGGGAAGGTGAGGACGTCATCCGCCACTCACCCGTGTTAGTGGGCACTTGCAGATGCCAGGCTCAGGTATCCGTCAATCGGCGCGGGCGCACGAGCACTCCCAATGGAGCCGCAACCCTCGGGCGTGGCGCTACTGCGGCCTGCGGAGATGTTGTTGTCCCCTTTTGTCTGAGCGGAACGTTCAACGCTGGGGCCCGGGCATGGCGAGCCCTCCTCCCGGTCGGTGTATGGGGAAATGCAGGCAGTTAGCGAGGTACTCCAGGCCCCGTCCCCTGTTTCTTCCCTGCGAGCACACACAGAAAGGCTCACCTCATCTCATTTCCTTTTTTTTTTTTTTTTTTTTTTTTTTGACGGCAACTTTCACCCGTGGCAGCCCGGGTGTTCGGCGGGCGTCGCCGCGGGTCGGAGTGCCAGGCCCCGCCTCCTCATTAATGGGGGCCTCTCCGCAAAGCAACGTGCGACCAGAAAAGCTCACCTCATCCCCTTTTTTTTTTCGAAAGAAATATTCACCCGTGGCAGCCCGGGTGTTCGGCGGGCGTCGCCGCGGGTCGGAGCTCCAGGCCCCGCCTCCTGACTGAAAGCGGCCGCTTCGCGCGACTTTGCACGGCCGCCGACTGCAGCCGTGCGCGTGGGCCCAACACACCGCCCGCCGCACACACCAGCTGGCGGGCGCGACTTCCTCGTCGCCAGTGTTACAGGGTGCTGCCTCCGGCCTCCAGGGCAGCCCTCCAAGGCAGCTGGGATCTCCCGGCGGCAGTCGACGCGCCGGTGGGCAGCCGGCGTGTCTCAGACAGGGATGCAACCTGTCGGGCTCGGTATCACCGAGCACTGTACACAACAAGTGGGGATGTCACCCCCGGGTTCCACAGCGGTCACGGCTCCGAGGTCACTCGGGCCGGACCGCACACACAAGGCCACGACCACGTGGCAGGCCCCAGTCACACACAAATCACAGACACGAGTTGCCACTTCCGGGGGCTCTGCTGCTCTGCCTTTGCAGCGCAAGCAGAGCCCCTTTTATTAACTGGGCGCGCGAGCGTCATGACGCAGTCATGACGCCCACGTCGCCCCCAACAACTAGACCCCCACACAACAATGATGACAATAGAAAAAAAGAGAAGATACGTGAATGTTAAAATTCACCAAAATGTAGATAACTCAACAATCCACATTTGTTTGACATGTCTCCTCCAGAGTTAATGGCATATTTTGTGGTATTAGTCGTTTGACATTGTATAGGCCGGAAGCTTGTGGTTGTCTTCTATTATAATACGGAAGTAGCCCCTCTTTTAACTTATATCACTGCAGCGTCACTCCACTATAAATTGGTGCATAGGGTCGGCCACCAGGGGTCGCATAGGTGCACTACCTCCTCTGTGCAGCTCTCACCGCACCGTGTTTTTAGGGGCCCTGAGTCCCCCTTATATACCTAAGAAATTACATGAGGCGAACCCTCCTTGGTTCGGGAATCCCGGAAGCGTGCCCCGTGAAAAAACGGGAGCAGGCAGCCTGAAGGCGCCGGAGATCTGGGCAATCCAACTTCGAAAGGACGAGAGGGAGCGGAGGGGTCACACTCCCAGCACCGATCTGGGGGAAGGATCAGTATGCAAGGCCCTGGGTGATCCCAGAGGTGGCGAGCCCACAGGAAGCCCTCCCACCACAGCTGTTGAGGGTGGAGAGTGGGACCGGATTATCCGATTGAGGAGCGCGGCGGAGGCTGGGCCCGGTGGCAAGGCCCGGATGGCTGGAGGGCGCGGGTGGCTTGTCTAGAGGGCTCCTGGAGGAATATAGTGAAGCGGCCCAGCTGAGAGAATACCTGCTGGGTAACTTAGCGAGGCTGGGAGGCAAGCGGAGGCGGATAGCTGACCTGGTGGAGAACATCACACAGGTGCGTGGAGCAGCAGAGACGGGCTGGGGCCGTGGGAGACTCAGGCCAGCAGTTTACATTGCACAGAGTGTTCCGATCCCCCCAAAGGCGCTGGATTGTTGGACATACTCGAGCTACTCTGCACCCATCTGAGATAAGGAGGGTAGGGAAGACCATGCACTTGGCCCGGGAACATTGGACCCCCCACACGGGACATCTGACACTTCCGGTGTGGGAGCCTGGCCGTCCGTGGTGTCTCCCCAGCTGGAACAGAACCCACCGATAGACGTTTTTGCCCCAGAGTGCCATGATCTGGAGCTGCAGATGCGCATCGTGGGTAACAGCCCCCATACAGCCCCTTGACCATGGCCCATCGGATTGAGGCATTTCGACGGCGGGACGCTTCACGATACAGTTTGGTTCCTGGCTTGACCAGCGACAGCCCAGGAGGTAGTAAACACTGTCTCAGCACTGCCACAGTGGACCTTGCCAATCCCAGAGCTTACTGTCCTGGGTCACGCAGATCCCGAACCCCAATGAGCTTCGGGGCACCGTCCAGTTAGAACAGCTCCCGGGACGAATGGGCTTGTGTGGTCGGGCATACCACCCGCTGGCCAGAGGCCGACTGGGCGAGATCACTGCCAAAGGGAGGATATGGAGGAGAGCCTAAAGGGGTCGCCAGAGCTGGAGAGCTTTGCTTCAAAGCTACTGGTTTGGGGCCGACCTTGCAACTCAGCATGAAGAGCCCCCCACGACGACTTGGGAAATTGGCAGAGGAAGAGGAGGGGATGTCCACAAAGAAGGACATAGCAGATTTACTGGAAGAGATCAGTGAAATTTGCACCGACATTGGCCGGAGGATTGATGGTATCGAAAGTAAGGTTGTAGCAATGGACAGCAGGTTGGAAGGACTGGAGGCCAATCAATCCCCAGTGGAGGTCTTGGAAACGCAACTGGACATACGCATATCCGAACTGGAGAGGAGAGAAGAGGAGATTACTTTTAAAATGGACGACTTTGAAAACCGAGAGAGACGCAACCACTTGAGGTTTTTCAGCTGTCCGGAGAGAGAAGGGGAGTCAAAAGGAGACATCATTAGAGCCATCAATGAGGTGATCAAGAAAGTATTCAATGATAACATTACTACGATACCTACAATTGAACAGGCCCACCGAGCAGGAAGGGGGTGGCCTGTGGCCCTCGCTCAATTCTGGCCAGGTTTCATTATTACTCTGAAAAATCCAATGTGTTAGATAAGGCTAGGAAAGTGGGCCCAGTGGAGTGGGGTGCAGCTTGAATCTTTCCTCATACACTTTGACTAGGAGGCAGCAGTGTGGGCCACTGACCAGATTGTTAACATCTAAGGGAGTGAGATAGAGGTGGGAGTTCCCCTTTTCACTAGCATTCGAAATGGAAAGATCCAAATACAAGTTGGTCATGGAGGAGAATCTCAGAAGGGTCTCGGGGGCACTCATGGCTGAGGAAGAACTTAAACCTCTGGCGGGTCCCAGCAGTGAGGGAGGGGAGGGAGAGGGAATGAGGAAGGGGAGCTCACAGGACAGAAAACGGGTTCTGGGAGCATGAACATTTAAGAAATTGAATATCCTGCCTCCAGTGGGCTCTGGAGGGAATCGGGGGAGCAGAGGGTGTCTCCACCCATCACAAGGGCTGAGGTGGTGTCTGTAAGGCTCAAGGGGGTTGGGGTTCTCCCCAGTCAGGGGCAGATTGGAGGTTTGGGGGGCTCAGGGTATTGACTTGTGTGCTTAATTTGCAAAGACAGCATTGGGGGGCTGGTGGTCCTGTTGCTAGGCACTATGTTTACTGGCGCAAGACCGGATGCTGACGTAAGGGGGCGAGGGGGACAGGGGAGTACTTTAGGGCTAGTTGCCCAACAATTGGTCATGGCATTGTTGTGTGGTATAAGGTCATGTGGTCACAGGCAGCAGTGGTGCACATAGGAATGGCATATATGTTGGTGGAATATGAGACATTTGTAAGGCGATTCAATGATTGAGACAGAAATATTTCCCTTGGGGTGGGATCTCTGAATGTGCGGGGATTAAACTCACCATTCAAGGGCTCTCTCACAGTACGGGAGCTTAATAGACTTAAACTAGACATAACGTTTGTTCAGGAAACCCATTGGATCAAGGGGAAAGAACCTGCAATGAAAGCAGAAACCATTGACAATTTACATAGCGCCTCGGGTACAACCAAAAAAAGGGGGGTGGCAATTATAGTTTCAAACAAGCTGGGGATGAAGGTGGTGAAGTAGCTCAGGGACCCTGGGGGGTGCTTCCTCTTCCTGGAGGGGAAAGTGAGGGGCTGGCGATTGACAGTGATGCCCATCTACTGACCGAATGAGAACCAAACTCAGTTCTGGAATCAGGTTGCGGAAAGGCTTTGGCTCTTTGTGGAGGGATACCTAGCATTGGGGGGAGACTTTAACATGGCCTTGGAGCCCGTGGCTGACCGCACAGGTGGGTCTGGCTCCGCTCCCTCTCAGCTTCAGGTTTCTCAAGCCCTCCGCTTTGGACAGTCAAATGAAGAGCTACAGGGGACAGACGCTTATGCATTGGTTCAGGGGGTCGCCCCACCTTTCACATATTATTCTCACGTCCACGGCTCTCACTCGAGGATCAACTATATTTTGATGGACAAAGGGTTCCAGGGACAGGTAACTGATACAGGGACCACACCCATCCTCTGGTCGGACCACAACTTGGTCAGCACAGTGATAGGGGACTGGAGCGGCTGGGAGTGTGGGGGCAGGTGGAGGTGCAATGACCTCCCCCTAAAGGATAAAGAGGTCACCCAGGGGTCTTGTGCAGCATCCAGGAATACTTCTTACTTAACGATAATGGAGAGATGGGACTCCCATTGGTATGGGATGCATTTAAAGCCCCTATTAGGGGGGAACTCATGCAATTAGGGGCCCAGAAAAAGAGGGAACGAGAAAAGAGGGAAGCCGACCTGAGAGGGGAAATAGGTGCCCTGCAGCCAAAGGGCAGGGATGCTACATCTCTAGCAGCAGAGGAACTGGAACGTGTGAAGAGGTACAGGGCCCAGTTGAAGGCACTCTTTATGCATTAAACAGAAAGGAAACTGTTGTTTCTTAGACAAAAATACCATGAGAAACGGGAGAAGGCAGATAGTCTCCTGGCCTGGCAGTTGACGGAGCAGGGGAAAGCGAGAAGGGTGAAGGCACTGCGGTCTAAGCGGGGACGGGTGACCTATGTGGATGAAGAGATAGGAGAAGGGTTTTGGGTCTTTTATGAGAACTCTATACAGCAGAATGTGGGTAGGCTGCATAATCGTGGGTGGACTCATTCTTCAATGATCTGCCTGTACCGGGAATATCACACGTGCATCCATTGCCTTCGACGCCCCTATTTCGGAGATGGAAGTGATTCACACGATCGAAAAAATGAGGGGCGGCCCTTCTCCAGGAGAAGATGGCTTCAACATGTGCTTTTTCACTCGACCCTAGCACCATTCATGACAAAACTGTTCAACTCGGTCCTGAGGGGGACACTACATGATTCCATGTCGGGGGTCATTATTGTGGTGCTCCCTAAGGCAGGTAAGGACCCCACCAACTGTCAAACCTACCACCTGATTTCCCTGCTTAACACTGATGTAAAGATTCTGGAGAAACGTTTGGGGAACAGATTGGAGAGGGTGATGCCTTTCTTAGTGCTCGGGTTCATCAAGAGCCGGCAAGGATCCGACAACGTGAGCAAAACAATTGACCTTATTCACCATGCCCAGGTACACAGCCTGGATGCATGCCTGGTGTCCGTTGACTCAGTAAAGGCCTTTGACCGGGTAGAGTGGGGGTAAATATGGAAGGTGTTTCAGAAGATGAGGTTCGACCCTAACTTTATTAGGTGGGTCTCCTCTACGTATAGGACTCCGACGGCAAGGGTCCAAGTTAATGGCATGTTCTCAGCCCCGTTTCAGTTATCTAGGGGCACAAGACAGGGGTGCCTGCTCTCGCCCCTCCTCTGCCCGTTGTCTATTTAACCTTTGGCAATCGCGATCAGGGAGAACTCAGAGATTATGGGGATACAATGTAGAGAGGTGACGTTCAAATTGTCTCTGTTAGCTGATGACATCTTGGTATACCTGGCAGATGTTTACCATTCCCTCCCGGCGCTACTGACACAGATAGAGGCGTTTGGCACATTCTCCGGACTGAAGGTAAATGTGGCCAGAAAGGGCAGGGCAATTACTTGAGAACAGGAAGGTCAAGGACTTTGATAAGATAAGAAGATCAATAAGTATTGTGGTCACAATATTGAATATATCCCCCTTTTATGAAACTCTACATCTAATAGTGGTGCATTCGGACCATTCCAAGATGGCCGACCGCATGCAGCATTGAGAATTATTCAGGTTACCATGGCAGCGTTTCACATTAGATACTAACAACCACCTCGAACAGCACGTCCCTGCAGCGTTTCTACATGACACACTGATTGTCTATTCTGGTGAGAAGCACGATAGACTACAGCATTATGATAGCAAGAGAGCACTACATCACTGATTAATTTTATATTACAATTACACGATCACAGTGACTTTGCCACAGTGAAAGCGTACACAAACACGAGGAACACCACATTTTTACCGCAATCGCTCACAATTGTGAGTCGAGTAACAGATAGGTAAGATACCAATGCATATGTTGAACACCAATTTTTAATTTAATTCTTTGCATTAATACGCCAGAGTGATGCTATGCTTATTGTAAGCTTGCAGATACATTCACTTTATGATCATAAACAGGTCAGTTTATAACGGCATTCGCCCGTGTACAAAATACTGCCGCCATACCACTTCTTGTTCTAGCTAACACAATTGTTTTGTCTTCCTTTTTTTCCTTCTACCAATGCAATGCCACATTACGTACGAATGGAATACATAATACTGCCATGCATGTCTGCCTTACTTGTCTGATTCTAAACAAATGCATGTTGGTACTTCATATGATGCAGTTTCCATAAAATTGATGCTGGATTGTTGATAACCAAATAAATTGGATTGTTCGGAAGCGGTCAGTGCCAATTACACAATCAGGATATTTGGCTATCCTTAATTGCTAAAAATCATGCAAAATTTCTAAACCGCGGGACCATACTTTCACTTCTGAAAAAAGTACTGAGTCTGTTTTTAATTAACAGTAATGACATAGAATCAGTCAGATTCCCAGACCCAAATAACCCTCTCTTGGCAGAAGTGGGCTGTGCCTCCAGGGAAGTGTTCCAGGCAATTGAAGATGCAAAATCGGACTTAAGGAACTTGGACATACTGGTCTTAAGAAGCCAACCAAAACCACTGCAGCCATTGAACGTGTCAGCAGGAAAGAACGTTCACTTTCATGAAGGGGCTATTAAATTGCAACCCACTATCAACAAATCTACGGCTACTTCTGAACAGACGAGTGTCGCCAATAAGGACAACACCCTTGCCCTACTACCAAGTATTTTAACTGAGGTTTTCCAGAAGTTGGGTTTAGGCACACAACATCTTTGAAAATAAGTGGCTGAGAGCCATCTGTTGGAAAACACGGGGCCCCAATAATTGTATATCAAGAGTTATAAAGAACTATTTGTTTGATGTGGGTGATGTAATGTTGCAGGAGACTTGGCTCGTAAACCCAATAGTAGTTGAAGGGTTTTCTATTGTTGCACAAGGGGCTGCTTATTGCCTTCAAAAATTCTAAATTTAAGGATGTTGTCTCCTCTGAAGTAAATATACAAGGGCTACAAATGTGCAAGGCTACATTTAGAAATGGGGTGTGTGACAGAGTAATGATTTTTTTGTAATATATACTGGAATCCTGCTAGTATGGTGCTCCTGGTATCCCTTGATGTGTTAGACAAGGCGTTAGGAGATATGAAGTCTGCTTTTCCAGGGGTTGACATTATCATGGGGGGTGATTTAAACACACAATGCATTGACCTCCTCAGAAACCAGAGAATATCAGTGGGGAAAAGAACTACCAAAAATGGCCATCAGTGGGTAGAGTGGCTAAATGATTGGGGCTTGAAAATGTCAAATGGGTGTCTTCCAGGTGACATCCCGGCCAATCCAACAAGGATCCAGGGCACGTCTGCCTCAATATTAGACTATCTCTTCCTATCTGGTGGCCTCTTTGAACAGAAAGTAAACTTAAACATAAAAGAGGGGGGTGGTAGTGACCATCTTAGGCTGGAACTCTTTTTCCCAGAAATCTTAGTAGAAATTTCGCCACGGACACCTCAGAGGCTGGTAGCCTGGAAAGGTAAAGTTTGCCTAATGAAATATAAAGCGGGGGGAGCCCACCTAAATGAAAAGCTGTCTGCACTAGCAGAAGTCGTGCAAAAAGAGAATTGCTCTCCCTCAGGCTTTATTACATTTATTTGGCAAATCTGTCCCCGAAGCCAGGTGGAGGTGGGTCTAAACAAGTTCACTGGCACGTGTATGACGAAGAAACGATGGCTACGAAAAAAGATCTTAATAGCAGGTTGAGGTTCATAGAAATAGACTCTTCCATTGGTAAAATTGAACAAGGGGTGCAATTAAGACTGCTTAAAAACAGACACAAACAATGGTCAGTGGCTAGGGAGGTAAAAAGGTTTCAACAGGACGGGGAGCATAGCTTGGAAGTTCTAGGTAAGAGAGATGCTAAGGGGTTTTGGGATACCATGCATGAAATGGAGGGGGAAAAAACAACTCAATTGTGCAATTTGGTACCCGAGGGTGATTGATCAAATACCTTAATTCAGTCTTTGGTCAACCGGTAAGAACAGTTTGTAACTATAATACTAAGGCGGAATGGTGGTTTGATTTCAATACCTCGGATATCGAAGACCTCATTAGGAAGGCCTCTTCCTCGAAAGCAGCAGGGCCCAACGGTCTGACTTATCAAGTCCTGAAGGGAAATCCGGCTCTATGGGCAAAATTGCTCAACTGGCACTTTAGGGAAATCCTGACTCAGAAACAACTACCAACATCGTGGCGTACTGCCACAATTATCCCACTATTCAAGGGGGGCGATAGGGAGGTGGCGAAAAACTATCGCCCCATCGCCTTGCTGGATATTGACAGCAAGATTTTTATGAAAATCTTGCTGGGGGAATTTGAAGTATGGGGAAAAAAGTCAGAATGCTCTCAAAATGTCAAACTGGGTTCAGGAGGGGACTTTCAACGGCAGTGAAAACATTACTAAATCTTCTGAGTGAAAAAACACAGGGTAAGGGAGGTGAACAACTCTATGGTGCTTGGGTAGATTTCTCAAGGGCCTTTGACCAAGTGGACAGGGGAAGGCTCTGGATGAAATTAAGAGTGACAGACATCCCAGAGGGGCTCCTGGCGATGCTCATCGAATTCCATAAGGGCAATGACATCAGGGTGAGATTAAATGCGGAGGGTCATCTGTCAGAACCCGTGAGAGTAAACTGGGGGTCAGTTTTACAAAGGTAGCGGGCGCCCCTCTCTCGCAAGAACAGACATGATAACCTGTTCAGTGGTTATTAACCACTTGAGAGTTCGCAGCCACTGCTTTTACTCACTGTGCCTTTCACAGATGGGAAATATCCATTTGCATATCAGTCTTTGTCCTGCCCAGGGGCAGTCCAGCACCGAAATACAATGGCAACTCCAATCTGAACGAGAGTACCACCAGCAACCCCATACACGTGTTTCACCCTTGTTGGGGATCATCAGTGAGGTGAAGCTGATGCCTCTCTAAGCACAGTGAGAGGGAGACCACGTCTGGTTGCCCCCAGGAGACCTAGGGTTACCAATCCCAGGTTCCTTAACAAATAGTTTTACAAAGGTAGCGGGCGCCCCTCTCTCGCAAGAACAGACATGATAACCTGTTCAGTGGTTATTAACCACTTGAGAGTTCGCAGCCACTGCTTTTACTCACTGTGCCTTTCACAGATGGGAAATATCCATTTGCATATCAGTCTTTGTCCTGCCCAGGGGCATTCCAGCACCGAAATACAATGGCAACTCCAATCTGAACGAGAGTACCACCAGCAACCCCATACACGTGTTTCACCCTTGTTGGGGATCATCAGTGAGGTGAAGCTGATGCCTCTCTAAGCACAGTGAGAGGGAGACCACGTCTGGTTGCCCCCAGGAGACCTAGGGTTACCAATCCCAGGTTCCTTAACAAATAGTTTTACAAAGGTAGCGGGCGCCCCTCTCTCGCAAGAACAGACATGATAACCTGTTCAGTGGTTATTAACCACTTGAGAGTTCGCAGCCACTGCTTTTACTCACTGTGCCTTTCACAGATGGGAAATATCCATTTGCATATCAGTCTTTGTCCTGCCCAGGGGCAGTCCAGCACCGAAATACAATGGCAACTCCAATCTGAACGAGAGTACCACCAGCAACCCCATACACGTGTTTCACCCTTGTTGGGGATCATCAGTGAGGTGAAGCTGATGCCTCTCTAAGCACAGTGAGAGGGAGACCACGTCTGGTTGCCCCCAGGAGACCTAGGGTTACCAATCCCAGGTTCCTTAACAAATAGTTTTACAAAGGTAGCGGGCGCCCCTCTCTCGCAAGAACAGACATGATAACCTGTTCAGTGGTTATTAACCACTTGAGAGTTCGCAGCCACTGCTTTTACTCACTGTGCCTTTCACAGATGGGAAATATCCATTTGCATATCAGTCTTTGTCCTGCCCAGGGGCAGTCCAGCACCGAAATACAATGGCAACTCCAATCTGAACGAGAGTACCACCAGCAACCCCATACACGTGTTTCACCCTTGTTGGGGATCATCAGTGAGGTGAAGCTGATGCCTCTCTAAGCACAGTGAGAGGGAGACCACGTCTGGTTGCCCCCAGGAGACCTAGGGTTACCAATCCCAGGTTCCTTAACAAATAGTTTTACAAAGGTAGCGGGCGCCCCTCTCTCGCAAGAACAGACATGATAACCTGTTCAGTGGTTATTAACCACTTGAGAGTTCGCAGCCACTGCTTTTACTCACTGTGCCTTTCACAGATGGGAAATATCCATTTGCATATCAGTCTTTGTCCTGCCCAGGGGCAGTCCAGCACCGAAATACAATGGCAACTCCAATCTGAACGAGAGTACCACCAGCAACCCCATACACGTGTTTCACCCTTGTTGGGGATCATCAGTGAGGTGAAGCTGATGCCTCTCTAAGCACAGTGAGAGGGAGACCACGTCTGGTTGCCCCCAGGAGACCTAGGGTTACCAATCCCAGGTTCCTTAACAAATAGTTTTACAAAGGTAGCGGGCGCCCCTCTCTCGCAAGAACAGACATGATAAACTGGGGGTCAGACAGGGCTGTCTCTGGGCCTGCTATTTATCAATCTGTATACCTCTGGCATGGGGGACTTTCTAGCATCCTCTGCGTTGGCCAGTCCTTCCCAAAATGGTAATAAAATACATTGGCTGGCCTACGCCGATGATGCAGTGGTTTTAGATAAAACAGCCATTGGGCTGCAACGTTTACTTAATGATATTCACAACGATGCAGTTGAAAATGGGCTCTCCTTGAAGCCTAATAAATCAAGGGTGTTGGTATTCAGGCAAAGGAACAAAAGAATTGTTTTTCCCAGTTGGTCAATGGTGGGGGAAGGGGGGAAATACAATGGTGGACGACTTGGTCCACCTGGGATACAAAATCTATGCCACACCTGCACTATGTAAAGCAGAGTCTGACCTTGAGACAAAAATAAAACCTCTTGCAGCCCAGATCAAAAGAATTCTGTGGAAATATGGCAAATTTTCATTCATACCTCTCCTCAAGTTTTACCAGGCCAAATTTGTCCCCGTCCTATTATATGGGCTAGAAGCTAACCCCAACCTTTGGAACACGTCCTGCCATAAATGGGAAGGTCTGGTCTGGAAACATGCCCTGGGTTTACCAATGAGTCTTTCGATGGACTATATCAGATTTGAACTGGGCTTAAGATCATTAAAATCCAAAGCAGGGTGGAAACTGCTGATTCTACACCATCGTATCACGACAACTCAAGACCCATCCTTAACACAGATATGAGAAAACATCTGGAGGCTGGTAATTCTTATCAGTTGGATAGACTTGACTCGCTGGCGAAGGAATGGCAGGGGGGCGCGGACATAGACCCAAAATTGTTGGAGGAAAATTCATTAAAGGCCAAAAAAAAATGGGAGGAAACAGATTGGATTAAGACTCTCGAGAAAATAAGATCAGTGCCACACCCGAATCCTCTACAAAGGTCGGAAAGAAAATTGGGTTTCCTCAGTAAATATCTAACAATATGTCCAGATTGGAGACTGAGAAATAAGTTTCTGAGACTGAGATTGAACATACTACATACTGGGGAAATCCTGGCCAGAAGAGGTTTGGGGGCTTCATCAGTGAGTCTATTTCAGTCGTGTGCCAAGCCACAAAACCAATCAATCAAACATCTGATGATGGAGTGTGAGGGCATGAGAAATTACAGACATCAATTTTTCAGTAGGTTCATGTCCGATTCAACACATTGGGTTCATGACCATTTCTGGGAAAGTCTGCTTGATGGTCAATCCCATCAAAAAACGATCGCTGTTGTTAAGATGCTTGTGGACTGTAAGCTAGAACTTTAAAATCCTTGTAAATGCATCCCAAGGTCCTAGGATTAAAGAGGCAGGGATGTTTTCTCTGTCTTCTCTGTCTTCTTTTTTTAAATTTTATTTTCCGTCTTCTTCTTCTTTCTTTCTCTTTCCTCTCGCATTTTAAATATTGTTTAAATATGGTTTTAACTGGCTTGGATGCAAAAATGTTTTGTTTGTTTTAACTGTAATATTTTTCTCATTTAAATTATGTATTTGTTTTGATATTTGTGAAAGGTTATATTTCTTGTAACCATATACAAAAAAAAATAAAAGAAATTGATGCAGGTATGTGCTGTGCACCAAATCTGTACAAATTTAGGCTCTAACTATGTGGATCACATACATGAATACTGGTTGGTTATGGATAATGATTTGTAATTATCTAATCTGATGAAAAGATAGCACTGGCCCTGACGAAGGACATCATTTTCCGAAATGCATAGGCCCTGGCTCTAAAATGCATCAGCTGACTATTGATGAATATTGAATCATCTTTTAAGATACAATGTCAATTAAAGAATATTGAAGAATCCGATACCTTGAATATTTTTTCTCTAAATTCATCAAGAATATTACAGACCACTATGTGGTTTTTGGGAGTGGAGCACGCACCGCTGGCTTTGTAGCAAAGGTTTTGTTTTTGTTTGAATTGTGAGTGCTTTTAGCTGAGGCACCTTTTTAGTGGGTTTGCACCCCATGCGGAGTAAATAATTGAATCTAAAAACTTTATTGAAAGTGAACAGTAAATAGAGGTTGTGCACACTCATCACCCCTCAGTCTGGATCCCTTATGGACACTATCTAACCAGTGCACAAGGCCAACACATCATAACCACACAACACACTAACACCAACACAAAACACTACCACACACCGGAGGCACAGCATTTTACCCATATGGTTACAATGCATGAGTCCTCTCACAAAACCACCACATGCAAAACAATACTCACAGATTCCAGTTCCTCCTGATTCTGAACCTAGCCTCTCACCGTTTTCCCCACTAATCCCCCAAACCCCTCTCTTTCAGAAACACACAAGCGCCGGGAGACTGCCCTGGGGTGGTAGCGGTACACGGTACAAATCAACATAACATAACACTGTCCAAACTAACCCTAACTGACCCTACCACTATCTTAACAACTTAAGGCAGGAGATTAACTCCCTTCTCCTGGATTCTTGCTTCTTGCGACTGATTTTCAAATAGTCTCTTTTGACCTCTTTTATCAGTTCATACAGTTCTCTTAATACTTTGTTACACTTTTGTTTCATCTCAAGTTGGGGTTTCCTTGTTCCTGCACTGATATCTTTTCCCTTATCAGTGGCTTCTAGCTGTTTGTTACTTTCCTCTTTATGTTATATTCTCGTTCTCCAGCATGGGGTCTTACATGGATTTACATGCTATGAATATTCCCCGTCATCAGGCTGGAAATCCTCTTTAAGCTAAAAACTGCTTGTCGCTTACATAGGCAATTACTTTCCTTTGGGTCATACTGTCCCGGTCAATGATGTAGGTCCTCCTTAGCTCCACACCTGGTGGCCATCTTCAGATTTTTCATGCACATTTTCGTGTTGGGAGTCCTTGAGTTTTGCTCCTCGACTTGTTTGAGTATTTAGGCTATTTTCAATCGTTTTTCTTTTCATTCTTTCTTCACTTTGTCACCCTTGTGACTTGTCAGCAGCAGGGTTCTGTTGCCGGTCTAAATCCCACCTTCCGCCAGATCGCTACGTCGTGTGAGGCGGCAAGCTAAGTTTTGGGCCTATTAGATGCACTATGTTAGAGGACGAGAAGAAGATCCTTTTCAAGGACCGCTTCAGATGGGTTCAGAAGAACGTCTACATCGAAGACCGTCACCAAAAGTGTATTTATTGCCTGCACCCAGACTACTATGTGGAGGGATGTCCCACATTTTGGAGGGATGCCCTAGACCAGTTAATCTCCACTAAACCAAAAAAAGGTTGCCATCGGCGGCTGGTGTTGTGGCTGGCGAAGGTAAGGCCTCTGACTCGGCGTCTGTATGCAGTCATGCCTCTGCCAGGGCTACCCGGCCCAAAGAGCATACTCCCTCTGGTAAGAGGGCGAGATCCTTTGAGGACGCTTCCAAGGGGAAGGTACCTAAAAAGGACAAAGTCATTGCACACTCAGACTTCATCGTCGACGAGAACCATAGCCACATTGTCTTAGTCATCTGGTTTGGCGACGGCCATGAAGGGGACCCGTCTTCGGTAGGCTGGAGATCGTCCACTCCTTCACCATCAACCAATGCTACCCCATCGACGGAGCCTTGTTAATCATCGTCGACAGCATCATCGTCGATGACACCAAAAGCATCCTCATCGACAACCACTGGACCGTTGTCTACATTATCGTCATCATAGACAAAGACTCTGCCAGGCTGCTACCGATTTTTGTCATGTCTTAATCAGAGATTGACAAGCTCAAATGGCGAGCCTGTGCCATAGCATACAAATCAGCTACATATAAAGTTAAAGAGAACTTTTGTAATGGTAAAAGTTCAAAAGCAAAAAATCACTCAGAAAAACTCTTTGAGTTCTTGAGATCATTGGAAAAACCAACTGTGCAAGTTGAACCATTTATACAAACTTCAGCCGACTGCATCGGAGCTCAGCAAGCTTTTTCCAATAAAGTGGAAAAGGCTAGAGATAAAATAAAAGGGACAGACATCTCTATCTCTGCTTTCTATAATAACCAAGGTATGTGAAATAGGGAGGAAGAAGCTCTGAGTAATGAGCAAACTCGAGATACTCCTAAATTCTCCTTCCAATCAATCCATATATCAGAATCCGAGAATATGTTAAGGAGATTTCATCCTACTACTTGCTTTGGGGATGTGGTTCCAACAAAAATCATCTTGGACAATTGACACATTTTCTCCCCCTTTCTCACCAGGCTTGTGAACTTGTCTTTCTATAATTCCTTGGTACCGGATGGCATCAAGGAAGTTACTGTGACTCCATTGTTAAAAAAGCCACGATTTAGCCCAAGAGATGCATCAAACTTGACACTGATGACCAACTCTCACTTTTTGTTAAATGTTATCGACAAAGTGGCATGTTTACAGTTTCAAGAACATCTAGAAAAGCCAATTTATTACATCCTAGGGAATCCGGCTTTTGCCCAGGTTATGGAACAGAGAGTGCCTTAGTCGATTTGCAGTCCAGCATGCTGGAGGTCATTGATAGAGGGGAATCAGCCTTATTGGTCCTGTTGGACCTCTCTGCTGCCTAGATATTTTAGATCACAATATCTCGCTTCCTCACGTCACGGTTCAGAGAAGGCAGTTTCTTGGATACAGTCTTTTTTTGCAACAGGAAATCTACAGTCCGATGGGGTAATGCCGCCTATGGCTGGCGGGGTCCCACACGGTGTGAGTTTATCATTGGTGCTATTTAATTGCATCATCAGACCACTTTGTGAAATGCTTACCAGGATGGGTATTTAAATATACGAACTATGCGGATGACACACAGCTACTTTGGGAACTGGAAAGGACTTACAAGGCAGACTGTGATAAACTTCAATTAATATACAGCTGTATAAAAACATGGATGTCAAAACATTCCATGTGTCTCAATAACAACAAGATAGAGCTGATGATTTTGGGATCTCATCAGACCAGGGCTAAGCTTGTGCCAGATTATTCCACCTTCCAAATAGAGGATTGCAAAATCCCAGTCCTGAGCAAAGTTAAAACCATAGGAGTCATTCTGGAGGCTTTCTTGGGTGCAGAGGCAGATGTTAATTATGTAAAGAAGAATACCTGCTAAACGAGGCATCTTGGTACCAATCGGAATCACCATGCAACACTGCTCTGTACCCCGTCCGCAAGCTAAATGGAGGCTCATGGCGTTTCATACAAGACTTGTGACCACTAAACCACACCGTAGAAGCAGAATATCCTGTAGCAGCTACCCCAGCTACAATACTTTGCGGCATTCCAGCAGAGGCTACACGGTTCACCGTGATTGACCTCAAGAACGCCTTTTTCTCAATACCACTACACCCAGACTCCCAAGACTTAACAAGTTTCATGTATCGCAACACAAAATGGAAACACACAAGACTACCCCAGGGATATTGCGAGTCGCCATCAATTTTCAACAGTTATCCAAATGGACCTAGATAAAACAGAAACAGAGAGTACGATTTTACAATATGTGGATGGCATCCTCATCTGCAGTACAACAGAAGACGAGTGCAGGAAGAACTCGGTTAAAATGCTCACTGTTTTAGCGGAAAAAGTATACAAAGTAAATAAGGCAAAATTGTAATGTTGCCAAGAAGAGGTTCTATATATAGGGCAGATGATATCTCAGAAAGGCAGGCATATCGCTCCACAGAGGGAACAGACAATATTAAACACAGCACAACCACAGACAGTACGAGAATTACAACAGTTCCTCGGTCTACGCAACTATTGCAGGGCATGGGTGTTTGATTACAGTATGTACACAAGTCCCTCACTTATAGCCTTAAGGGACGCACAGAGCGTGCAGAAGATGCTGAAGTGGACATGGGAAATGACAGAGGCAGTTAATGAATTAAAAGAAGCGATATCAACAGCACCAGTCCTGGGTACCCTTCATTATAAAAAATAGTGTTTTATATTCTCACACTCCGATGGGGTGGTGATGAAAGCAGTATTAGCACAAAAGACAAGCATGGGTCCAATTTCATATTACAGCGGCCAGTTAGACCCAGTAATGACAGGACATTTTCTATGCGAACAACATTTGGCTGCTGCAGCCTTTGCTGTAGAAAAAGCATCCTCAATAACCATGGGATGTTCCACAACACTTTATGTGGAGCACGCCCTCTTTGCAATTTCACACAAGCCAAAAAGCACCTTGACCACACAAAGAGCAACAGGCTATGAGATAATTCTCTCCCGACCAGAGTCAAAAATAGCGAGGTGCAAAAATGTTAACCCAGCACAATTTCTGGCAGAAGAAGTAGAGGAGGGAGAATATGCCCATGACTGTACAAAAGCTATTGAAATATACTCAGAAACACACAAAGTGGAGGAAGATGCACTTGAGGGGGGTGATGTACTATATATTGATGGATCGTCAACAATTAACCAAGGTGACGGGGTCAGAAGAACAGGGCCAGCGGTAGTAAGATTAAGAGAAGACTGGACATGCGAGGTTGTAAGATGTGTTAGGTTGCCTCCCCAATTTTCAGCACAAGCAGCAGAATTAGTAGCTCTGATAATAGCCCTCAGAGAGAGTGTGGGAAAACGGGTCACTATCTATTCAGACAGTGCCTATGTAACGTCAACCGTGCACTCTGATTTAGTAAGATGGTTGAGAAGAGGGTTCAGACAGGCAGATGGCACACCAGTACAACACGCACTCCTCCTAGGGGAGCTAATTGAGGTTGTAAAGTACCCAATAGAGCTGGCATTGGTGAAGTGCCAAGCACACACTAATGGGTAGGACCCAATATCAAAAAGAAATGAAGCAGCAGACTTTTATGCAAAGCACGCATCATATTTTGCGGAGATGTGGGACCTTCAAGAAAAACAAAAAGAGAGGGGAGGAGCAAGACAGATGCTAATGAAGGAAGGTTACAACCATCTACCAGAAAAGCAAATAATGGAAATACAGGCATCCGCGTCAATGACAGAAAAAGAACTCTGGATAAAAAGAGGGTGCTCAATGTCTCCTACAGACGCACTGTGGAGACAAAACAACACTGGAAAAGTAGTAATGCCTCTCGCATTATTGCAAACAACACTAATACAATTACATCATCCTGCACATACTGGGAAGGAAGTGATAGCAGCACGAATAGGAGAATCATGGTTTTGCCCCAAATTAAATGCCCACGTAGCGAATTTCATTAGCAATTGCCTCACCTGCCAGCAATTTACGGCTGAACATACGCTTAAGGGGATCAAAGGTATAATACCACGACCAGAGGGTGCCTTCCTGCACCTCCACATCAACTATGTCGACATGATAAATGTATGCCAAGGCTACCGTTATATGATTGTTGTAGTGTGCACCTTTTCAAGGTGGATAGAAGCAGGCCCTTGCTCCCATGCTGATGCATTAAGGGCAGCAAAGTTCTTGGTTAGAGAGGTCTTCCCAAGGTGGGGCGTCTGTGAAGTTCTAAGGTCAGACAATGGCCCCCACTTTGCCAACAAACTATTCCAACACATCAACACGTTGCTGGGGATAAAGCACAAGTTTGCATGTGCATATCACCCACAGGCCAACAGCGTCTGTGAATGCCTCAACGGCCTTCTAAAAGAAAGAATTGCTAAAATGCAATAGTCAACCAAAAATAATTGGCTGTACTGCCTCCCCTTGGCTCTATTTGAGGTACGGAACAAACCCGGGTCGGACAACCACCTCACACCCCATGAGGTGGTGACCAGTCACCAGATGCACCTTCCACTGGCTCCACCCACAAGGGCCATGTATGATTGCGAGGGGACAGTGGAAGTATTGGGGAAGGAAATGCATGAATATGTCACTTCACTGGTTACTAGTGCCTCATTTATCTCTCAAGAGATACGAGATCAGAGAACGACCAACATGAAACCAACGACACTCAAGGACAAGCAAAAGACTCAGTGATCAAAGTAGGAGACCAGGTTCTCCTACGAAATTACACACACAAATGGAATGCACCCCATTTTACAGGCCCCCACGTAGTGGAGAGCATTGCAGATAGGGCAGTGAAATTGAAAAATAAAACTGTTTGGTCACATTTACACGACATCAAGCCCTACAAAGCATCGACCTTGCCCCACCTCAGCATCGACAGGGCTGACACTACAGCAACGGATACATCAGACAACAGCAGCGCCCCATTTTTAGTATCTACGAATTTAGAAAATTCTAAAGACACGAATGGACAAGAGCGTGCAGGCCACTCAATGGTCAGACGCTCACGGACATCTGATGTTCCCACCGAAAAGTTGATTGAAATTTAATAAATTGGACACTATCACCAAAGCACGTAGAATTATAATACAAATGCTGGTTGTACAAATAAAGAACGCTACGACATAGCTAGGGATATGCAGCACACACCCACCCATTAGGAATACATTGTGTTAGCCTGTCTTTGCATGTTATCTTCTCCCTTTTGTCTTGCACATGCAGAGTTCTGGGTCTGACAAATGTATGTGACTAAAATGTTGAAGATGGAGTGAAAATTCTGTAATTTAGATGTTGCCTCCCATTGAGCACCCTGAAGCACTCTACCACCAATATATTCACCCCCTGCGAAGACCCACCCACTCCAGACCAAGGCCACCACGCTTGTATTATAACGCGTTTATTGAATATATAGCACAAGCAGACCCACAACTCCACCACACCCTACCCATACTCAGAAATAGAGCAATACATAGGATTTCTGAGGAACTTTTCTCCAGGGCATTAAATGATTATTTAGTTCATCAGGCTTAAAATACTTACCAATACTAATACATTAACGCTGGTTTACAGTGATTTTCAGGCGGGCAACTATAACATCTCAAATGCCTACAAGACTGCAGGGTAAGTATTAATAATGGCTACCCTAATAAAGATTGTAATAAAAATAATATGAGTAGGTTTGTCTACCGGATTGGTAGCTGCCGTTGTGTGGCAAGCTTACACAGCTTTGCATGTATCTGCAACACCCTGTACTAACACTACTCCCACCAAAGCTGCAAATACGAGAAGGTAAGGAGAGGTAGCGTAGCATTGGCACTGATGTTAATGGGGTTGACACATACCTCACTGGTACAGCACACATCACAAACAACATGTGGTACAAGCACATGTCAAAAATTGGTAAGGACACAACAGGGGATAGCTGCTGTGTCTGCTACTTGATCCTGTATGCCGTGAGTGCTTCCAGAACCTTTGTAGCAACAGAAATACCAGCAACAACAGCACAATGCCTCCTATAACTTTTATTTAATCGCAACTTAAAGGACTGAGCTTCAGCAGCCTTTGCTGGAGAAAGCAGCGCCCTCTCCCTCCTCCACCCTCAGTGCCCATAATGTCTCCTTTGCCCACCCTGCAAAACAAAAGGAGAGACAAGTGGGACAAACATGCACCTACTGTGCCCTCAGCACACCAGGCGAGGACACTGTTTCCATAAGTGGGACAAACATGTATCTACTGTGCTCTCAGCAGAGCAGGCGAGGACACTGTTTCCCTAAGTGGGACAAACATGTATCTACTGTGCTCTACTGTGCTCTCAGCACTGCCGGACGAGGACACTGTTTCCCTAAGTGGGACAAACATGCAGCTACAGTGCTCTCAGCACACCAGGCGAGGACGCGGTTTCCCTATGTGGGACAAACATATATCTACTGTGCTCTCAGCAGAGAAGGCGAGGACACTGTTTCCCTAAGTGGCACAAACATGTATCTACTGTGCTCTCAGCACTGCAGGACAAGGACACTGTTTCCCTAAGTGGGACAAACATGCAGCTACTGGAAAAACATGCAGCTACTGTGCTCTAAGCACACCAGGCGAGTACTGTTTCCCTAAGTGGGACAAACATGCAGCTATTGTGCTCTCAGCACACCAGGCGAGGACACTGTCTCCCTAAGTGGGACAAACATGTATCTACTGTGCTCTAAGCACACCAGGCAAGGACACTGTTTCTCTCAGCACAGCAGGTTTTTCTAAGTGGTACTGTGTTCTCAGCACACCAGTTGAGTGTTAGGGAGAATTCTCTGTAAAGGCTAATTTCCCAAACCTAGTGAGTCCCCCAGCAGCTTTGCTGGATTTTTGGGTTTTATTTTTTTCACCTCTAAGAGTGAGACTCTTTTTCTTCCACTCTTAGACATGATTTGAGGTGTTCCTTTGACTTTGTATTTGTTTGATGGGCTATGGGGTCCTTTACCCCATAGGGCTTCATTTGTTTTTGATATATGGGTTACACAGCACCCTCCGTGCAGTAACCCAGGGGTGTCATAGCGCCCCCCAAACATAGACTCCATACCCTGGGACTGACTACTGTCTCCCAGGGCATGTAAAGTCACCATTGGCTTTACTAGTCTTAAATTGTGAACAGAACCAGTACAAACCATCATATTGTGGACGTACTGGTCAGGGCAATTCGATTGCCCCGGGGTCTGTTGTTCGAGGGGGCACTGTCCAGTCCCCCCCGACCGAGTTTTGGCTGGTGGCAGTGGATACTACTTTTTATATTCGACCGCAAATATATTCCTATGGGATTTTCCCATTGTTCGAAGCTACCACTTTTTAAAATAGGTTGGTATTTTTTGCTGAAACTTGGTTCCAAAATGGCGTTTGTGTTCACTTCTGTGACTCCAACCCAAGTCGAGCCCTTTGTTCTACTTTTTGGCGGGCTTCTCCACAGAAGCCTCCAAAAGTGGTGCCACTCTGTCTGGGTACCACAGGGGGTGTGGGTGGGGGTTTAGGCACCCTGGACTGAGTTGCCTCGGCAACTCAAGTCACACTCTTGTGTGATTGGCCCAAATGGTGAGCCGCCCGGCTCACCACTTAGCATTTTTGAGTGACAGCTAGGCTGAATGAATGGGGGTTTTCTGCATAAAGCAGGGCTTTGGGGACTGGAACTTCAGAAGTCGCCACAGGACCTAAAGAATCCGAGGAGGGAGAAGCCGAGCCGACCTGCAACGATGACACCACCAGTGGAGCCCTGCTGAACCGTCTCACCACTTTTACCGACGACAGAGGAGATCTCCAGTCCGGAGAGTCTTCTTCCTTTGACTGGTGGGGATAACCAGTTTGTCCGTCTTTTTGCCTTCCTGGTCCATCTCGTGGCCGCCTTGCCCGTGCCAAGCACCCCGGCAACCAGAATACCACGGTTTAACACTATCGCGAAGAAAAGGGTAGTACCTTGTAACCGGGAAACTCCACAGCTGGTTTCTTTCCTGGCAGTGCAACGACCATCAGCTTTCCTCCACGTCGAGACCTACACTTCCTCTGGACGAAACACTGACTTGCACCCGCTGCCAAGAACAACTGCCCCTGCTGGAGTGTTCTTCCCATTTCAGGTACTGTGTCCCGCCTGGCTTCTCTTGCGACAGATCGTTCGGGGTGACAGTAAATCCTCGACTTTCTAACCTGGGTTAGCCTGGGGCCTTTTAACTAACTTTCTCTGACTTGATCTCAATCTTTTTCAAATTATCTACAAAGACTTTTTGGGCATAACCCCACTGTGTGATCCTGGACACATTTCGCTTGCTCTCTCTAAGAGTGGGCCTGGCATTTGAACTTCCTTGCTCTCCAGTAGACTTTGCCTAACCTGCCTCACTGTGGTTCTTTGAAAAGTATCGGAATTTGTGTGCTTTCATAACTTTGCCTTTTCCCTCCCTTTTTCCATAACTTATTAGAGTGCCATCTTATGTTAAGTGCTCACCTCTGTCTGAAAATAAGTGGTGTTTCTCATTAAGACTTGTCTAATAATAAGTAATTAGGGTTGTATATATATAATAGTGACTGTGTGTTGAAATTACTTAACTCTTTGTGTGCTAGTATAATTTACAAGTGTGTCTTTAAATAAATAATTATATACTTTTACACCAAAGCTCTGGTCAGTGTTTGCTTGTGCTACTGTATCTCTGTACCTGTTTTGTATACTCTATATACTGCCTAACTCATCTTGAGAGAAGTCTGACTGCTCAGCCACAGCTACCAGGTAAATCTGGGTTGTTCAGACTGCTACCAATTGGGTTTACTGCCAACCACCTGTAGTCCTAAATCTTTTGCAGTGGTCCCTAAGGGAACTGCACAGGTTTCTGCCTAACACTGGTGTACAGCGGTGGGATTTGTATTGAGTATACATTTTAGTGTGCTTATAGATACCTTAGTGCAACTAACCACAAAGCTTAGCACTAAAGAAGTTATTTTCTAAACCTTTCAACCATGGAAAGTTATAGTCAAGAGTCCCTTGCTATAAAAAAAACTGCTGATTGTTTAAAAGTTCTCTGTAAGCATAAGAACCTCCTGACTAAGGGCAAGAAAATGGAGCTAATAGAAAGGTTGTTAGCAAACCAAAGTCTGGATGGTGGTTCAGAGGAACCTACCACTCCAGCAACTGTACATAACAGCAATGATATTGATAGGAATGTTAGTATTGGTAACTTTGAGTCAGAAGCAGAAGAGGAGGGGGAAGATGTTAGAGTTGTCTCCCCTGGGCCTCTACCTGCCCTGCCAGCTGTGCCTACTGGACCTTTACCAGGTTCCACCCTTAATCCACAATATATGGAACTAGAAAAAATGAAGCTTGAATTAGAATTCAAAAGAATTAGTGCTCAAACAGAACAACGGCATCAAGAACTAAGGCTCAGAGAAATGGAGCTCAACGATGAGCTAGAAATGAAAAAAATGTCTGTGGAAAGTGCTTCTCTCTACGAATCCTCTAGGAGTTCCAGTCCCAAAAGACCCTGGATGCCTAAGGAGTTGGTGGGTATGTATGAGCCTAAGTTGGATGTGTTGGATTGGTTGAGTTTGTTTGAATATAATCATGGGCTCCAGAACATTACAGGAAATGAGTTACTTTCCTGGTTGTTCTCTAGGCTCCCCCCTGTTGCAACTGATGTGGTAATGGAGTTGGGGGAGGAGGATAAGAAGGATTATAAATGTGTGAAGATAGCTTTGATAGCTAGATTTGGGAAGACCCCTTCCCAGTACCTTAAGAGGTTTAGGACCCTCAAAAAGCATGATGGTACCTCTTGGGCTACCTGGGTGAGTGAAAGTTTGAAGAACTTAGAGGGATGGATTAAGAGTTACAAAGTGAACACTTATGAGGGAATGAAGAATCTTGTGATGTTGGAGTCAATTTATGATGCCTGCTCTCCTGAGCTCAGACAGCACTTGCCTGATTCAAAGGAATTAGATTCCAGGAAACTAACTAAGGCTGCTGACCTGTGGGTGGCCAACAGGGCTACTCACAAGGACTCTGGGGTAACTCAGAAAAAGGATGAGGGGAAACAGCCAAAAAAGGACTCCAAAGAGAATTCTAATAATTCCAATCCCAAAGAGGGCCCCAAACAAAACAATAAGGGTATCAACAAGGGAAACCAAATCAGAGTAGTGTACCCTCTGGTGGAAAACCAGAAGGAGGTCAGAGCAAGCCACCATTCCAGAAAGCATTTGGTAAATGCTATGTTTGTAGCTCGCCTGACCATGTAAAAGGAGATCCCAGATGTAAGAGTAAACCTTCAGGGGTCCAGCTTTTCTCCTTAGCCTTCGTTCCAGAGGAGGAAGTACAAATGGCAAGTGGAAACTTTTTACTGCTGGCTGATGAACCCATTGGAGTCTCAGTCAGTGTTTCTTTAGTGTCTCTGGGTCTGTGGGAACAATAGAATTTAGATGTCTATAACTCTATCCCAAATAATACTAAAGAGTATTATAAGGACAGTGTCCAGGTGAATGGTCAGGAGACTCCTGCCATTAGGGACACAGGGGCCAGCATAACCATGTTGGATAAATCTTTTTATCGGGCTGAGGATGTTGCTAAGGCACCCAAACGCCTCACCAAGTTAGCTGGAGGGCCTGTGCAGATGCTTCCCCAATTACCAGTTCTCATCCAGTGCAATGACATGACTGTGAAGATACCTGTCAGCATACAAAGTGAGGTACCAGGAAGGGTTCTGTTGGGTAATGACCTGAAAACTCTTGGAGTAGTGTCACATACCCCCAGACCTCCTAGTAAAAGGTTACAGGAGCTCACCAGACCTGCAAGGGAGAGAACCATGAGAGGTACTCCCAAGGAGATGATGAAGAAAGATATCACGCCTACTCCACTGGAGTTACAACTTGCTATCACTGAACAAAAAGAAGCAAAGGGGAAACCCAAGACTTCCAAGAAACAGCCAACAGCAAGCACTCCAGTGCTTCCAACAAGGACTTCCCCTAGGTTGTCCAAAGTTACACCTGTAACTCCACCTCCAGCTGAGGCTGAGAGGGAGGTACAACCCTGTATGGTTGAGCTAGACTCTGAAGAAGAGCTAGTGGAAGGCCAAGAACTCAATGGAGATCTGGATCCTGTTGACCATCCTGAGCTGCAGTCTTTACTGGCAGAAGGTGGACCCAACAGGGCAGACTTCAGTAAGGGACAGAGAGAATGTCCAACTCTGGAAGGTCTTCGCCAACAGGCAGCTTCTCAGGCTGATGGGCAAGAGCCTGGGAAGTATAGGTTGCACTGGGAAGATGGCCTCTTCTACAGTGAACCAACTAAGTCTGCACCTGGAGACTACAAGCGGCTTGTAGTACCTCAAGAAAACAGACAACAGTTCTTGCAACTGGCCCATGAGATTCCTTTGGCTGGTTAACTGAGTTTCAAGAAGACCAAGGAAAGGCTCTCACTCTACTTTTATTGGCCAAAGATGGGGGCTGAGCTAGATAAGTTTTGCAAGAGCTGCCATACCTGCCAGACTTCTGGTAAGGTTGGGTCCAAGAATATGGCACCTTTAGTGCCTCTCCCAGTTGTGGGAGTCCCATTTGAGAGGGTAGGGATTGACATTGTTGGTCCCCTTAATCCCCCAACTTCCTCAGGCAACAGGTTTATCCTTGTTTTAGTAGACCATGCTACTAGGTAACCTGAGGTAATCCCTATGAGGACTGTTACAGCTCAGGCTGTGGCTAAGGCCCTCCTTGGTATTTTTACCAGGGTTGGGTTTCCTAAGGAAGTAATCTCTGACAGGGGGTCAAATTTTATGTCCCACTACATGAAAGTCATGTGGAAAACCTGTGGAGTTACTTACAAGTTCTCTACCGCCTACCACCCTCAGACAAATGGATTGGTAGAAAGGTTAAACAGAACCATGAAGAGCATGATAGGTGCTTTAGAGGATCCCCTTAAAAGGAAGTGGGACCTTCTATTGCCATGCCTTCTCTTTGCTTATAGAGAAGTCCCTCAGGAGGGAGTAGGTTATTCTCCATTTGAACTTCTTTATGGCCATCCAGTCAGAGGTCCATTGGCCCTGATTAAGGAGGGGTTGGAGAGTGCTCCTTCCCCCAATCCAGTTAGAGTGACTATGTGATAGGTCTCCGGAGGAGAATGTCACAAATGATGGCAGAAGCAAGTGATAACCTGAAAGCTGGACAACCTTTGGTCAAACATTGGCATGACCAAAAGGCTAACATGGTTGAGTTCACTCAAGACCAGCTAGTTCTAGTTATGATCCCAACAAGGCAGAGGGTCTTGCAAGATAAATGGATGGGACCCTTCAAGGTTGTGGGTAAACTTGGAGAGGTGAACTATCTGGTGGACTTGGGCAATCCCAAGGAGGCTTCCAGAGTCTTCCACACCAACTGACTAAAGGCGTATGTCTCCAGGCCTGAAGTAGGAGCCTTGCTCCTAGCTTCAACAGAAGAGGAAGAAGAGAGTGAAGCTCTCCCTGATCTCCACAGAGGCTTACCCTTGGACAAAAAGATTGAAGGAGTAAATCTCGCTTCAAATCTGACACCTGAGCAACAAGAAGAGTGCAAAGCTATGTTAAACCAGTTTGCCTCTCTGTTCTCACTTTCACCAGGCTTAACCCCTTGGGGACAGCATGATATACTCACTGGTGACTGTCTGCCAGTCAAAAGCAGAGGATATAGAATGTCAGAAAATGTAAGGACCCACATCAAAGGGGAGGTCAAGAAGATGCTTGATCTCGGGGTAATAGAGCCCTCTACTATTCCATGGTCTAGCCCAGTTGTGTTAGTACCAAAGGCAGGATCCAAAGAGTTGAGATTATGTGTGGACTATAGAGCTCTTAATGCAGTCACCAAGTCTGATACCCACCCTTTGCCAAGGACAGATGAGTTGGTGGATAGACTTGGTTCAGCCAAGTTCCTCAGCACATTTTACCTTACGTCAAGCTATTGGCAAATAGCCCTGACCGACCATGCCAAGGGGAAGACTGCATTTTCTACCCCAGTTGGCTTATACCATTTTAAGGTTATGCCTTTTGGATTGAAAAATGCACCTGCAACATTGCAGAGGATGGTAAATCAGGTTCTGGCTGGGATGGAGGAGTTATGCATGGCATACTTGGATGACATCGCAGTATTCAGCCAATCCTCGGAAGAGCATGTGAACCACCTAGGACATGTTTTGCAGGCTCTTGGACAGGCCAATCTGACCAAAAAGGCAACTAAATGCCAAATTGTTCAGAGTAAGGTGGTCTACCTTGGGCATGAGGTAGGAGGTGGAGAAATAAGGCCTTTTGCTCAGTAAGATTGAAGCTGTGCAAAATTGGACAACACCTACTACTCAAACACAGGTGAGAGCCTTCCTAGGCCTCACTGGGTATTACAGGAATTTCATGGAGAACTATGGGACCATAGCTTCTCCACTGAATGTCATCTCCTCTCCAAAATTCCCTAAGAAGGTCAAATGGAATGAGGAATGCAATTAGACCTTTGAAAACCGGAAGAAAGCTCTTTGCCAAGCACCAGTATTGAGAGCTCCTGACTATCACCAAACTTTCATTGTGCAGACAGATGCTTCTAATGTAGGTATAGGTGCAGTCCTTAGCCAACTGGATGAGAAAGGTAGGGAGCATCCCATTTGCTTCATCAGCAGAAAGCTAAAGGATCCTGAGACAAGGTGGGCAACTATCAAAAGAGAATGTTTTGCTATTGTGTGGGCACTGAAGACGTTTAGGCCATACTTGTATGATTCTACTTTTGTCATTCAGACTTACCACCAACCCTTGAGATGGTTGATGCAAATGAAAGGGGAAAATCCAAAACTATTGAGATGATCAATCTTCCTGCAAGGGTTTGATTTCACCATTGAGCACAGGTCAGGGTGTCACCACCAACATGGTGATGGTCTCTCTAGGATGTATGTCATCGACTAGAGGTATGAGATTCATCCAGGAGTGGATTAAATCCTCCTGTCCCTTAGTCTGGGGGGAGGGGGGGCGAGTGTTAGGGAGAATTCTCTGTGAAAGGCTAATTTCCCAAACCTAGAGAGTCCCCCAGCAGCTTTGCTGGATTTTTGGAGTTTATTTTTTTCTCCTGCCAAGAGTGAGACTCTTTTTCTCCCACTCTTAGACATGATTTGAGGTGTTCCTTTGACTTTGTATGTGTTTGATGGGCTGTGGGGTCCTTTACCCCATAGGGCTTCATGTGTTTTTGATATATGGGTTACACAGCACCCTCCGTGCAGTAACCCAGGGGTGTCGTAGCGACCCCCAAACATAGACTCCATAACCTGGGACTGACTACTGTCTCCCAGGGCATGTAAAGTCACCATTGGCTTTACTAGTCTTAAATTGTGAACAGAAACAGTACAAACCATCATATTGTAGACGTACTGGTCGGGGCAATTCGATTGCCCCGGGGTCTGTTGTTCGAGGGGGCACTGTCCAGTCCCCCCCGACCGAGTTTTGGCTGGTGGCAGTGGATACTACTTTTTATATTCGACCGCGAATATATTCCTATGGGATTTTCCCATTGTTCGAGGCTACCACTTTTTAAAATAGCCTCAAACATACCGCTGGTTTATTAAATTAATATAAATTCACCGGTTGGTATTTTTTGCCGAAACCTGGTTCCAAAATGGCGTTTGTGTTCGCTTCTGTGACTCCAACCCAAGTCGAGCCCTTTGTTACACTTTTTGGCGGGCTTCTCCACAGAAGTCTCCAAAAGTGGTGCCACTCTGTCTGGGTACCACAGGTGGTGTAGGATGGGGTTTAGGCACCCTGGACTGAGTTGCCTCAGCAACTCAAGTTGCACTCTTGTGTGATTGGCCCAAGTGGTGAGCCGCCCGGCTCACCACTTAGCATGTTTGAGTGACAGCTAGGCTGAATGAATGGGGGTTTTCTGCATAAAAGCAGGGCTTTGGGGACTGGAACTTCAGAAGTCGCCACAGGACCTAAAGAATCCGAGGAGGGAGAAGCCGAGCTGACCTGCAATGACGACAACACCGGTGGAGCCCTGCTGAACCGTCTCACCACTTTTCCCGACGACAGAGGAGATCTCCAGTCCGGAGAGTCTTCTTCCTTTGACTGGTGGGGAAAACCAGTTTGCCCGTTTTTTCGCCTTCCTGGACCATCTCATGGCCGCCTTGCCCGTGCCAAGCACCCCGGCAATCGGAATACCACGGTTTACCACTACCGCGAAGAAAAGCGTAGTACCTTGTAAAACTCTGCGGCTGGTTTCTTCCCTGGCAGTGCAACGACCTTCAGCTCTCCTCCACGTCGAGACCACCTCTTCCTCTGGATGAAAAACTGACTTGCACCCGCTGCCAGGAACAACTGCCCCCGCTGGAGCGTTCTTCCCATTTCAGGCACGGTGTCCCGCCTGGCTTCCCTTGCGACAGATCGTTCGGGGTGACAGTAAATCCTCGACTTTCTAACCTGGGTTAGCCTGGGGCCTGTTAACTAACTTTTTCTGACTTGATCTCAATATTTTTCGAACTATCTACAAAGACTTTTTGGGCATAACCCCACTGTGTGATCCTGGACACATTTCGCTTGCTCTCTCTAAGAGTGGGCCTGGCATTTGAACTTCCTTGCTCTCCACTAGACTTTGCCTAACCTGCCTTACTGTGGTTCTTTGAAAAGTATTGGAATTTGTGTGCTTTCATAACTTTGCCTTTTCCCTCCCTTTTCCCATAACTTATTAGAGTGCCATCTTATATTAAGCGCTCACCTCTGTCAGAAAATAAGTGGTGTTTCTCATTGAGACTTGTCTAATAAGTAATTAGGGTTGTATATATATAATAGTGATTGTGTGTTGAAATTACTTACCTCTTTGTGTGCTAGTGTAATTTACAAGTGTGTCTTTAAATAAATAATTACATACTTTTACACCAAAGCTCTGGTCAGTGTTTGCTTGTGCTACTGTATCTCTTTACCTATTGTGTATACTCTATATACTGCCTAACTCATCTTGAGAGAAGTCTGACTGCTCAGCCACAGCTACCAGGTAAATCTGGGTGGTACAGACTGCTACTAATTGGGTTTACGGCCAACCACCTGTAGTCCTAAATCTTTTGCAGTGGTCCCTAAGGGAACTGCACAGGTTGCTGCCTAACAGTGAGGGCACTGTTTCCCTAAATGGGACAAACATTCAGCTATTGTGCTCTCAGCACACCAGAGGACACTGTTTCCCTAAGTGGGACAAACATGTATCTACTGTGCTCTCAGCAGAGCAGGCGAGGACACTGTTTCCCTAAGTGGGACAAACATGTATTTACTGTGCTCTCAGCACTGCAGGAGGAGGACACTGTTTCCCTAAGTGGGACAAACATGCAGCTACTGGACAAACATGCAGCTATTGTGCTCTCAGCACACCAGGTGAGGACACTGTTTCCCTAAGTGGGACAAACATGTATCTACTGTGCTCTCAGCACACCAGGCAAGGACACTGTTTCTCTCAGCACAGCAGGTTTTTCTAAGTGGTACTGTGTTCTCAGCACACCAGGCGAGGACACTGTTTCCCTAAGTGGGACAAACATGCAGCTATTGTGCTCTCAGCACACCAGAGGACACTGTTTCCCTAAGTGGGACAAACATGTATCTACTGTGCTCTCAGCACACCAGACGAGGACACTGTTTTCCTAAGTGGGACAAACATGTATCTACTGTGCTCTCAGCAGAGCAGGCGAGGACACTGTTTCCCTAAGTGGGACAAACATGTATTTACTGTTCTCTCAGCACTGCAGGAGGAGGACACTGTTTCCCTAAGTGGGACAAACATGCAGCTACTGGACAAACATGCAGCTACTGTGCTCTCAGCACACCAGGCGAGGACACTGTTTCCCTAAGTGGGACAAACATGTATCTACTGTGCTCTCAGCACACCAGGTGAGGACACTGTTTCCCTAAGTGGGACAAACATGCAGCTATTACGCTCTCAGCACACCAGGCGAGGACACTGTTTCCCTAAGTGGGACAAACATGTATCTACTGTTCTACTGTGCTCTCAGCACACCAGGCAAGGACACTGTTTCTCTCAGCACAGCAGGTTTTTCTAAGTGGTACTGTGTTCTCAGCACACCAGGCGAGGACACTGTTTCCCTAAGTGGGACAAACATGCAGCTATTGTGCTCTCAGCACACCAGAGGACACTGTTTCCCTAAGTGGGACAAACATGTATCTACTGTGCTCTCAGCACACCAGACGAGGACACTGTTTTCCTAAGGGGGACAAACATGCAGATATTGTGCTCTCAGCACACCAGAGGACAATGTTTCCCTAAGTGGGGCAAACATGTATCTACTGTGCTCTCAGCACACCAGGCAAGGTCACTGTTTCTCTCAGCATAGTAGGTTTTTCTAAGTGGTACTGTGTTCTCAGCACACCAGGCGAGGACACTGTTTCCCTAAGTGGGACAAACATGTAGTTATTGTGCTCTCAGCACACCAGGCAAGGACACTGTTTCTCTCAGCACAGCAGGTTTTTCTAAGTGGTACTGTGTTCTCAGCACACCAGGCGAGGACACTGTTTCCCTAAGTGGGACAAACATGCAGCTATTGTGCTCTCAGCACACCAGAGGACACTGTTTCCCTAAGTGGGACAAACATGTATCTACTGTGCTCTCAGCAGAGCAGGCGAGGACACTGTTTCCCTAAGTGGGACAAACATGTATTTACTGTGCTCTCAGCACTGCAGGAGGAGGACACTGTTTCCCTAAGTGGGACAAACATGCAGCTACTGGACAAACATGCAGCTACTGTGC
Source organism: Ambystoma mexicanum (assembly GCF_040938575.1). Lineage (NCBI taxonomy): Eukaryota > Metazoa > Chordata > Amphibia > Caudata > Ambystomatidae > Ambystoma > Ambystoma mexicanum. The sequence goes on along the minus strand of NC_090940.1, from coordinate 643,207,816 downwards.
TCTCAGCACACCAGGCAAGGACACTGTTTCTCTAAGTGGGACAAACATGTATCTACTGTGCTCTCAGCACACCAGATGAGGACACTGTTTCCCTAAGTGGGACAAACATGCAGCTATTGTGCTCTCAGCCCACCAGGCGAGGACACTGTTTCCCTAAGTGGGACAAACATGTATCTACTGTGCTCTCAGCACACCAGGCAAGGACACTGTTTCTCTCAGCACAGCAGGTTTTTCTAAGTGGTACTGTGTTCTCAGCACACCAGGCGAGGACACTGTTTCCCTAAGTGGGACAAACATGCAGCTATTGTGCTCTCAGCAGAGCAGGCGAGGACACTGTTTCCCTAAGTGGGACAAACATGTATCTACTGTGCTCTCAGCACACCAGACGAGGACACTGTTTTCCTAAGGGGGACAAACATGCAGATATTGTGCTCTCAGCACACCAGAGGACAATGTTTCCCTAAGTGGGGCAAACATGTATCTACTGTGCTCTCAGCACACCAGGCAAGGTCACTGTTTCTCTCAGCATAGTAGGTTTTTCTAAGTGGTACTGTGTTCTCAGCACACCAGGCGAGGACACTGTTTCCCTAAGTGGGACAAACATGTAGTTATTGTGCTCTCAGCACACCAGGCAAGGACACTGTTTCTCTCAGCACAGCAGGTTTTTCTAAGTGGTACTGTGTTCTCAGCACACCAGGCGAGGACACTGTTTCCCTAAGTGGGACAAACATGCAGCTATTGTGCTCTCAGCACACCAGAGGACACTGTTTCCCTAAGTGGGACAATCATGTATCTACTGTGCTCTCAGCAGAGCAGGCGAGGACACTGTTTCCCTAAGTGGGACAAACATGTATTTACTGTGCTCTCAGCACTGCAGGAGGAGGACACTGTTTCCCTAAGTGGGACAAACATGCAGCTACTGGACAAACATGCAGCTACTGTGCTCTCAGCACACCAGGCAAGGACACTGTTTCTCTAAGTGGGACAAACATGTATCTACTGTGCTCTCAGCACACCAGATGAGGACACTGTTTCCCTAAGTGGGACAAACATGCAGCTATTGTGCTCTCAGCCCACCAGGCGAGGACACTGTTTCCCTAAGTGGGACAAACATGTATCTACTGTGCTCTCAGCACACCAGGCAAGGACACTGTTTCTCTCAGCACAGCAGGTTTTTCTAAGTGGTACTGTGTTCTCAGCACACCAGGCGAGGACACTGTTTCCCTAAGTGGGACAAACATGCAGCTATTGTGCTCTCAGCCCACCAGGCGAGGACACTGTTTCCCTAAGTGGGACAAACATGTATCTACTGTGCTCTCAGCACACCAGGCAAGGACACTGTTTCTCTCAGCACAGCAGGTTTTTCTAAGTGGTACTGTGTTCTCAGCACACCAGGCGAGGACACTGTTTTCCTAAGTGGGACAAACATGTATCTACTGTGCTCTCAGCAGAGCAGGCGAGGACACTGTTTCCCTAAGTGGGACAAACATGTATTTACTGTTCTCTCAGCACTGCAGGAGGAGGACACTGTTTCCCTAAGTGGGACAAACATGCAGCTACTGGACAAACATGCAGCTACTGTGCTCTCAGCACACCAGGCGAGGACACTGTTTCCCTAAGTGGGACAAACATGTATCTACTGTGCTCTCAGCACACCAGGTGAGGACACTGTTTCCCTAAGTGGGACAAACATGCAGCTATTGTGCTCTCAGCACACCAGGCGAGGACACTGTTTCCCTAAGTGGGACAAACATGTATCTACTGTTCTACTGTGCTCTCAGCACACCAGGCAAGGACATTGTTTCTCTCAGCACAGCAGGTTTTTCTAAGTGGTACTGTGTTCTCAGCACACCAGGCGAGGACACTGTTTCCCTAAGTGGGACAAACATGCAGCTATTGTGCTCTCAGCACACCAGAGGACACTGTTTCCCTAAGTGGGACAAACATGTATCTACTGTGCTCTCAGCACACCAGACGAGGACACTGTTTTCCTAAGGGGGACAAACATGCAGATATTGTGCTCTCAGCACACCAGAGGACACTGTTTCCCTAAGTGGGGCAAACATGTATCTACTGTGCTCTCAGCACACCAGGCAAGGTCACTGTTTCTCTCAGCATAGTAGGTTTTTCTAAGTGGTACTGTGTTCTCAGCACACCAGGCGAGGACACTGTTTCCCTAAGTGGGACAAACATGTAGCTATTGTGCTCTCAGCACACCAGGCAAGGACACTGTTTCTCTCAGCACAGCAGGTTTTTCTAAGTGGTACTGTGTTCTCAGCACACCAGGCGAGGACACTGTTTCCCTAAGTGGGACAAACATGCAGCTATTGTGCTCTCAGCACACCAGAGGACACTGTTTCCCTAAGTGGGACAAACATGTATCTACTGTGCTCTCAGCACACCAGACGAGGACACTGTTTTCCTAAATGGGACAAACATGCAGATATTGTGCTCTCAGCACACCAGAGGACACTGTTTCCCTAAGTGGGGCAAACATGTATCTACTGTGCTCTCAGCACACCAGGCAAGGACACTGTTTCTCTCAGCACAGCAGGTTTTTCTAAGTGGTACTGTGTTCTCAGCACACCAGGCGAGGACAGTGTTTCCCTAAGTGGGCTTCACCTGTTACCATCGGTGTCCTTTGATGGAGCAGGGATTGGTTTAGAAAGCCTGGGAAATTACTTTTTTAAGTTGTTTCTTTGTTATTAGCATATTAAATATGTCAATCTTTAAGTCATTGGAGTTGTAATGGAACGCTTTCGACTCAAACTTTGCGCACACAGCTCCAGTACCCTACGGAATTTCGTATTATGCAATGAAAGAGAGCAATAACAAGACTCCCCTTCTCAGGCTTGGTTTACAGCTATGATCTCTGCTAGTGTGAAACGTAAAAAAGAAAGTCCCATTTAACATAGATGTTCAAACTTCCTTAACACAATGCACAACAACAAACTGGAAGTGTTTGTGTAAATATCTTAGATACACTGCTTGACCAAAGTGTGTGCTTCTTGGCACATCATTTAATCTCACTGGGCATTGCCTGTAAACATGTTGTGCCTAAAGGGGACCTGTGCCCAAGGTGCCACGCCGAAACTGCCAATGCCGAAAGTGCTACGCCGAATGTCTTCCAGCTTCGTAGTTTGGCGATCACATGCACTTCGTTTTTTCCATTTAAAGCACTGCCTATACCGATGTGAGAGTGGCTGAGGTTTGCTGCCTGTATGAGACCCTTCTGATGTCTTTTGCCTCTTTGAGAGTCGCGGCTGCAGTAAAGTACTCTGAGGCCTGCTTCTACTCTGAGGCTTGCTTCTACTCTGAGGCCTGCTTCTACTCTGAGGTCTGCTTCTACTCTGATGCCTGCTTGTACCCTGAGGCCTGCTTCTACTCTGAGGCCTGCTTGTACCCTGAGGCCTGCTTGTACCCTGAGGTCTGCTTCTACTCTGAGGCCTGGTTCTACTCTGAGGTCTGCTTCTACTCTGATGCCTGCTTGTACCCTGAGGCCTGCTTCTACTCTGAGGCCTGCTTCTACCCTGAGGCCTGCTTCTACTCTGAGGTCTGCTTCTACCCTGAGGCCTGCTTCTACTCTGAGGTCTGCTTCTACCCTGAGGTCTGCTTCTACCCTGAGGCCTGCTTCTACCCTGAGGCCTGCTTCTACTCTGAGGCCTGCTTCTACCCTGAGGCCTGCTTCTACTCTGAGGTCTGCTTCTATCCCGAGGACTGCTTCTATCCCGAGGCCTGCTTCTACTCTGAGGCCTGCTTCTACTCTGAGGCCTGCTTCTACCCTGAGGCCTGCTTCTACCCTGAGGCCTGCTTCTACCCTGAGGCCTGCTTCTACCCTGAGGCCTGCTTCTACCTTGAGGCCTGCTTCTACCTTGAGGCCTGCTTCTACCTTGAGGCCTGCTTCTACCCTGAGGCCTGCTTCTACTCTGAGGTCTGCTTCTACCCTGAGGCCTGCTTCTACTCTGAGGTCTGCTTCTACCCTGAGGTCTGCTTCTACCCTGAGGCCTGCTTCTACTATGAGGCCTGCTTCTACTTTACGGTCTGCTTCTACTCTGCGGTCTGCTTCTACCCTGAGGCCTGCTTCTACTCTGAGGCCTGCTTCTACTCTGAGGCCTGCTTCTACTCTGAGACCTGCTTCGGGAGTCTGAAATAGAGGCACTGCAGCAGTGCTCCCAGGCACGTGATGTTTGTAGCTCTCTAGGCTGGCCCTGGTTCAAGCACAGACTGCACACATGACTGTTTATTTCCACCCCTCTGCCCCCCCATGCCAATCACAAACTTGACGTGGCCACCGTTAAACCTTAAATGTTGCAGCAGTTCTTTTCGGACAAGAGCAGATTTGGGAATTTTGGGGAAATGCGCAATGCTTAGTGTGACCAGACGTCCCGGTTTTGCCAGGACTGTCCCAGTTTTTGGTGCTCTGTCCCCTTTTCTCAGGATTATGTTTCCATTGGAAACTGCAGTGGTCCCGGTGTTTGATAGTCGGTCTTTATAGCTGGCAGGCAAGAATGCACAATCTGACACAAAATAAATGCTGCAATAAGATAGTGTTAGTTTCTGATATATTAATTATAAAATGTGTTTATTTGAACAGTAACACTTAAACCCCCTTCTCCTCCAAACACTACTGAAGTGTAGTGCCTTGACAGCTACTTTCAAGAGTTAGTCCTTCCTTTATGTTAGTTGCCCTGTCCCGGTCCGTAGCCAATGCTGCTGTGGTAGCATGATTTGTAAGGCGGTTGGGGGTGGGCGGTGTGTGTGCGTGTGCGTGCGTGCGCGCTTCTTTGCTAGGGTCTCCTTGACCACTCACTGGCAGCATGACGTTTGAACAAGCAAGTAAACCTAGATTAGAGTTGGTCTTACTGTCTTGTTTTTGAGTTTTTAAGTAGTTATCCAAAGTAATCTGAATTTGCAATGTCAGCAACACGTGCTGTGTTGTTAGTTGCTTTACCTCGGCGAGCAGCCTCTGTGGAGCTTTTCTTGGTTTTAATTAGTTTTTCCATTCTGTTTTACAGTGACACAGAGAGTAGCGTTGCATACAGTATGGCTCCACACTATACTGTATCCAGAGGCATCTCTAGGCGGGGCTATAGCCCTGGGTCTTTGGTTCTAAACCTGGATAGAAGCACAGGGGCTACAGCCAAAAGTCTGCCAACCCTCCCCCCGACCCCCCTCGAGTCCAGGAAGTCCCGACATTGGCATAGCCTCAGATATTTTCCAAACCTAGCAACACCCCTGACTGTAGCTTATAAAAACAATAAATAATTTTAAAAAACAATAAATGAAAACAGAATACAGGACTCTCTGTAGTGTCTAATATGTGCGGTAGCAATATAATATTGGGGAAATGGTGAGGGGTTCACCAGAAACAAACTAGGCTTCCCAATCGCTCCTGCATTCAGGTAGGCGCGCAACCCCCAACATTACAAAGAATGGCTGCCACTGCATCGCCGGTGTGCTTGAAAGGACATCTACATCACACTCTCCTCCTCAACACAATGAGTTTGTACGTGTTTGTGGCCCGAACTTGCAGGTGCTTTGACTCCTGTGGAATGACAAGGAGCCACCCAGTGGCAAAAGGTTAAACAGCACATCAGAAAACTTTCCCCGGCATGCACTGAAAATAAAAGGGGGTGAGCACAGTGGAGAAATGTGCTGGCAAAATGGCCGACTAGGCAGATTTAAATGGGGATGTTTAGGGAATAGGGTGGCCAACTGTCCCGTATTTTGCGGGTTTGTCCCGTAACTGGGGACTCTGTCCCACAGTTTGCAGAGTGGCTGTGTGGGATGCAGGTTGTCCCGACTTGCTTTGTTCCCTGGATTATGACACTCGGGAGACAGCAAGTCGGGACAACCTGCGTCCAGCACAGCCACTCTGCAAACTGAAGTGGCATTCTACACAGCACGGCACTGCCTCCTGCTGCTTTCTTTCTCTGGGCAGCCCCAGCTCCTTTTGAGCCTGCAGGCAGAGCTGCTAACGCTCTGACACCTGTCTTCATTCCAACACTAATGCTTTTATCCCATTGTCGTGATGGTCATGTTTGCAGTTAAAAAAAAATTGACCATCACCTCCCAAGGACAAACCATTTGCATTGCAATTAAGCCAGGTGTTAAGAGCTGTGCAGGAGGGACAGCAGCCGGCCCATTAGGACTGGGATTTTCCCAAACAGCACTTTAAGATGGAATAGCAGCACCCGTGAGATGGATGGAGATGCAGATTCATACTCAAGCATCAAATCAATAATGACAACTCAATGGTTTGGCAACGGGAGTCTATTTAATGACAAGTACAAAAAACAGGGAGTTATGAATATCAGCAGTGGCGCGATCTTCCTTCTCGCTTCAACTCCAACGAACTTTACAGAAACCTCATTCTTTATACTAAAAATTTGTCATCACTGACATGAAAAACGCTGAAAATGATGCATGCAATTCCATTGGTTACAGGAAGGTAACTTTACTATAGGTACTATATCTGTATACGGTAATGGGGATAGGGGATTGAATAACTAGCGTCAGGTGGGGCATCTAAGCCCTTCCTTCAGAATGACTACTGTAAACGTCACAAAAAGAACGATGTCTCATTGGTTCTATTGAGTATAGGATCCTAGATTACGTGGTGCATTGTGATTGGGTTGATGCCACATCACCTTGTACTTTTCCACTTTGCCTAGCAGCATGCAGAATGGTCGGCCAGGTGCAGGGTGCCCGTCAGCTCCCCTATCCTCCCACCAACCAGTACCACCATCCATCAATGACCCACTGGCCATCTGTCAATTAGTTTCTAATTTGTAGGCCTCGATGCTGCCTCTCTTTCTGGGAGAACTCAGATATCTGTGCATGGCTCAAGGCTGCACGTAGGTGTGAAGGCCCCAACACTTCTTGCTTGGCAGGTCACGTGTTTTAGGCCCCTGAAATCGTCTCCTTCTCCATGTAATTTGTGTATTTGATATTTAGCTTTCTGTCCACCAAATGCCTTCTGCTGCTTATCTCGACCGCTTTGAACAGGATACTCGGCTCTTGGCATCATGAACTGTATTAGCCTGTGTCAGCTTAAGGCCTCATGCCTCTGAGTTTCGTTTCTATCCTTGGATTTCGATTCCCGTGTTTGAGGCCCTTCGCTCCTGGGGCCTCTGGTAACTTGCTGTTGGTTCTGCCCTTTTGCAAAGTGGACATGTATGTTATATAATTTGCTCATTTTGAGGTAGATATGTATATGTGGTGCTTGCTGCATCTAATTTCCTACTAAGCATAGCAAGCCACACGATTTCCTCAGCCTTCTTGCGTTTTCAAGCATATGCAGACGTGTAAACTGGTTGCATATCTGCATCGCTCTTATGGCATAAGCTTCTTATACTTGACATCTTCCTTTTACGTCAACTCAGGACATCGCTTAGCCATGGTGTTTCGTCTCTTCTGTTATTCACAGGTCGTCGTTTTCTTTATCTGCGAGTCAGACCGAGTTCTTGTGATGTCAGCATTCATCTTATTTTAGGACTTTCTTGGCCTCTTCAGGGACTGTACTCAGACGATCTTCATTCCGTTTTATTTGTTGATATGGTTTCCTCAATAGGTTCTTTACTGTCCATGTTTTCTTTGGTGTTGGTACTTCAATGGGTGCTGTCGGTCTGATCGGTACAGGGCAAAGACCTACTGCGGTTCTATGCTAGTTTATTTGCTCATCGTACATCACATATCTCGGTGTGAACGTTCCTGCTACTTCAAAATGGGCGCTTTGAGTGCAGGTCGTGCTTGAGACCTCCTTTACACTCCCCCCTCTGGGCGATTCATCAACCACTTTCACATTTCCCTTGGCACCCACCTTTTCTGCATCTTCTGCATTCAATTTCACTTGATCGTCTGGGTCTGTAAATGATGGCCTGAAGAAATGTCTTTTTGGGGTCCATATCTTTATCACTCCCTTCAAGCTTCCTGCTGTTCTCACATGTTCATCTTTGTTCCATGTCATAAGTTGACATTGTCCATTTGGGCTGCAATAAATCCATTTCCCCACATAATTTCTCCTTGGATATCGAAAATGTGTTCCTTCTGGTGCATGACTGCTAGCTTTTACAAAGTCTCTTATTTCTTCATCAGTCAGGTCTTTGGGTTTCCGTTCTGACTCAACATCAATCATGATCTTCATCAATATGGCTCTCTTTGAAGTTTTCTGGCATTGAGACATTATTATCCTGATAAAACAAAATCTGAGCATTATCACCACTAGTAGGGCTCCTAGGAATTTGAATGCGTCTGCCATCTATTGTGCAACCCGCGAGAACAGTGATCCAAACCAACTGTCATCATCCACTTCATCGGTTTCATCAATCATTTGATTCTGTAGTTTTGTCAGCATACCTATGGCTTCTGTTAGAGTTCCGTTTTCTTCATCATGAGAAGGTATAAATGTGCAACACGATTCTCCGATTTTTGCAAAAACACCTCCATCCATGGCTGTGCTCATGTCAAGGATGTATCGGTTCTGAAGTGTCATTAGTCGAATCGCCCCTAATTCTTCCTTGATCACGTTGAATACCTTTATGGTTGTATTGATTGTCTGCAGTAACTCCAATCTGGTTATTTGTAACAATTTAGTATTTGCTCCAACTTGTATTCTCGGCATGAAGATTGTTGTGAACACTGATGAGGTCTGACTGAACAGCCTGTGTTCATATGGAATCATACCAAAGGCTTCCATTGATTTGGCAGAGAAACAATTTTCTCTTTTCATTCTGCTTCTTACTTCCACAGATCTGTTCTTCATCAGGTGAGCATTTGCTTTTGGAAAAGTGTCAATATTCAAATCACCTTTTGGAATCACCAGCACTGGAACATGGACATTTACTAATGTGCACATAGCTCCCCAGTTTTTCGGCAGTCTGATAAATGCTTTGGATCCACATGCCCAATAATGATCCATGGTCACTGCAGGGCCGTGTACCATTCCTGGAGCATCAAAGATGAGTCCACAGTTCTGGTTTTCTCCCATTTTTTTGTACCATTGTTTCTGAAGCACAGTTTCGGATTCTCCAATGGCACTATCTGTAGCGGTCCTCCTCTGTCTTCGCCCCATGTCAATAGTTTTGCAAGTTTTGTCCATAATGGCTTGCATATCTTCTGTGTATTTTCTATTGCTTCTTTGCAGGCTCCGGTGACCATCCATGCTCTGCAGATCACTACTCCTTTCTCCCATCCGTGTGGTGAAAGCACTGTTCCCCAAATTTGCATTTGGCCTCTGTTCTTCCATTTTCTGGCCTCTTCTGCAGATTTTCCTGTGACATCAAGTTTTTTATTCACTTCCCATCTAATGCCAGATCCTTTCTCCCCTGGCTTTTCATATCTGATCACATGATTTCTTGTATGGGCTCTGTTTCTTGTCTTTATATCTTGTATGTATTCATCTTCATCTGGGTCTGCCTTTTCAGGGTCCCATTTAAGTGAGGCATAATTTCCCATGAACTGGGACCTTGTCTTGCACATTGCTACGTGTGATAGACAGTGTGCTGTCTGGACGTCAATTTCTACGGCTACAAAGATATTTGATTTTCCCATGCTGTAGGGTAAGAGTGCGCAAACAAAGCATCCCCCTCTGAGCTCTATCTTCCAACTTCTTTCATGTGTTGGTACCATATGTTGTTTCTCAAATGTGCTGTGCTGTCCAGGTAATCGTTTAGTTCACTGTCTCCTTGTATGTATAATCGCCTTGTATGCTTCTCTTGATTCTCAAGGTTTTCATGTAGTTTGCTATCATCACATCTTTAACAACATATATGTAGCTTCTTCTCACTGGGGGATTCGCAGGCACTACCATCCATGGTTCAGGCCTCTTCATCTGTACCAATGAGGTAGGTGAAAGTCTTGCAATTCTTTCCCTGATTTCCTGTCTTTCCCTGGCTCTGGTTATGAATGGCTAAATCGATTCGCCACTATCTCTGCACGTGATAGTTTTGCGGGACATGTGCTTGTTCTCTTCATTGGATCAGGTGTGTTTGTCAATGCTGTCTCTGTTGGTTCGTTCTTCAGCTCTTTTTGCCTTTTGAAGGGCTCAGCTTTTCCCCTTTGTCTTTTCTCTTGACTTGTGGGGTAGCCTCTCACAGTTGGTTGCCCTAATTTCTCCCCTTCTTTGGCCTGTGGTTCTGTAGCCATTGAAATTATATCTGGTGTATGTGCACTCGTCGTTTGCATGAGTGTGGTTGTTAGTAACCTGTTTTGTTCACATTTTGCCGACCCTGTCTATGCTTGTTAATGTACTTGTTACTGCAACTATGTGTGTGTCATTGCTACTCACATTCATCTCAAGTTCGCTCACTCCATTGTCAGACATTCTAGGGACTAGAATGATTACATATTGTCTGGGTGCCTTTGTGGGCTTCATGTGTGTATCGTTAGGGGGTGCACGGCACTCTGAACACTTTGTCTACCAATAAAGAATGCCATTCTAATCGTCAGCGACAATAAAACAATGATGAATTTAATGCATAAGTGCATGATACCCTTCTAGGTTAGCCTGCAACATTTACTTCTGGAAAAATAAGGGTGTCTCTCTTTCAGGGGGAGAATCAACTCAAACATTTTAAGGACAAGGCTAACGCTTTAATACAATCTCAGACAATATTATTCCTGGATACTGCTGGTTCCTCTTGCGGGTTGCACGTACGGAAACAATTGCCTCTCTTGCCTGGACGCTGGATTGTCTGTTATCTCTGAATACAGTTCTTCCTTTCTATGTATGAGGAAATGTCAAAATCGGGTAATGCGGTCAACACGTTTCTTTACTGTGCATGTTCAGAGTATACAAGTTCCCAGTTGATGCCTCTTATTTGCTTCATCCCAGACGACATGTTGCGTCTTTATCGGTGTAATAAGCGTGAGGTCTCTGGCAACGCTTTCTCGATCTGTCCCTCGGCGGGAAGCTTCAAGGTTTCTTCAGGAAACTCTGGTGGAGATTAGAGAGCTTGATTTGTACTACAATGCCATGCAGAAGCATACTTAGCTGGGTGGATTTAGCAGGGTCTCTGATGAACGTGAGGATGTCAACACTGGCAGGTCTCCCTACAAGTTCTGGAAATTCCTCAGTTAGGTGAAAGAAGACATTGCCAATCTGCTATCTTCTGGTGACAGGGACATTTGTCCTACCTTTGCTGAATTCTGGAACAGTTCGGTATTCACTGTGAGTAGCTTCTATAATCTAGGTTGATGTGGAGAGTGACCTGGATGATGATGCCGTTCAAGATTATGCTCAAGCGTTCTGTGTTTGCTGGATCTCGAAGAAATGTTAATACATCAGTGTGTCTTCTGACAAAGATTGTGTGCTCTTCAATTAGACGAAAAAATATCACGTTGATGAGTGCATTTGCTTTTTCTTGTTCTCACTTGAGACATTTGTTTTTTCCTCTCTGTATTCCGGAAGTTGGAAGAACTGCTCGGTGATCACGGTGAGCAGCCTCCTTCTTATCTTGTTTTTTTCAGGATCTTGTAGAAATTCGGGGATGCTAGTGAGCCTTCCCACTAGTGATGGGTGTGACCTCAAGACTAGGTGAAAATAGTTCAAAACGTCTTTAGTGATGTCACAACTCTGGGACGCCATTTGTGAATCCAAACAATGTTCCTGTCTTGAACGAGTCTGGATACTGTGTTTTCTTCCAACTCGTGTGACTGCAATTGGGATTTGATTTGTTCATTTCTTATCAAGGCTTCAGTGTGCCTCAGTCTAAAGTTCAAAGTCAATAACCTATGTTGTGGATTGCATATGCACTTCTCTTCTTCACCCTGCAACTAGGATACACAAAGTGTCTGTATTTTCCTTTTATGTCCTTATCCTCTTCTCTTTTTGCTCAGATGGATGTCCATTTTTGAGCCACAAATTTGCACAAAAGTTCTTTGTCTTTGCTTTGCTGCTGGTCATGCGTCCTTCTTCCTCGTCATGCATCTTGTCTGCATGCGCTGTGGTTCTTCCCCGTTGTCAGTAGTCTCTTCACGGTGGGGTGCAGGCAGGGGAATTTCTCCGATGTATGGCTTGATATCGCCCAGGAAGATCCAATCTCTTCTTCCTTGTAGCTTCACTGCAGATGGAGTAACGTCTTTAACTGTGAACAGTCTGTTGAACCTTGGCTCGTCCCACTTTATCCTTGTGTGATTACTCACCAGGATGGTGTCTACAGGGAAGATTAAAGGAACACATAGATTCAGAGCTGTGTCTGCAGTAGCATCTGCTTCAGTGCTCGGTGCTGCTCTGCACCCTTTTCGTCATCGGTGCAGCTGGCCTGCAATTACAGTAAGACAAGATGTCATGCAGTTTAAGTAATTTTGAATTACAGACCCTAAGATGTCACTTGTCGGCTTAGCATCACACCTAGCTCTGCTTCGGGGTGTCAGGGGAGGGCGCATCCTTCTTCCTGTCACTATTTTGTGCGGCGTAAGGTGGTGGTCGGAACCAGGTTGGTTTCTGAGTGCATACAGTGCCAGTGGGAGGCAGTGCAGTCATCCTTTCTTTAGAGCAAGCTTCAACTTGGCTATACTTTCCTTTAACAAGCCGTTGAGCTTCTCACGGATCCCATTATCTTGTGGATGATACGCCGACGAGAATTTGTGCTTTATACCAAGCAACAAGCAAATTTGTTCAAAAACTTTGTTGACAAAGTGAGCCCCATTATCTGACCTCATGACTTCACATACTGCCCACCTGGGAAATACCTCTCTCACTAGAAATTTGACCACACAGGTAGAGTCTGGATGTGTACATGGACTTGCTTCTATCCATCTAGAGAATGGACACACCAAAACAATTAGATACCTGTACCCGTTACATACTTGAATTATATCGACATAATCGACATGCACGTGCTGAAAATGTCCATTGGGCCTTGGGATGACTCCTCTAATTACTTTAAGTGTGTGCCCAGCCGTGAGCTGCTGGAAGATCATGCAGTTCATCACAAAAAATGCAACATGCTCTGTTAAGTTCAGTATAAACCAGTCTTCAGCAAGCATTGTCACAAGATTCTCGTTTGCCATATGTGCTGGATAGTGTAACTGTTCCAGTGCTCATTTTAACAGGGCTATATGCATTACTGGTTTACCAGTGCTGTCTTGTCACCACAAGCTTTCCGAGGGGTTTAAAGAACACCCTCGCCGCTTCCAGAGATTCTTTTCTTCCTGCGGTGCCTCCCCTTGAAGTTCCATTAACTGGGTCTGCCCCATATTATTATAGCTCTCAGGTTCACTCCGCGCAAGAATCATCTTCTCATTCACATCAGTTATTTCTATGTCCATTATGGGTTCACCCTTGGATGCCATACGCTTGGCCTCTGTGTCTGCTGCTTGATTTCCTCGTGAGTTAAATCTGTCCCCTTTGTGTGGGTGGCACATTTCACGACCGCTATGCCCACTGGGAGCTGTAGTGCCTTAATCAGCCTGTCCAATAAGGCTGTGTGCTGCACTGGCGTGCCGTCCGCTCGGAGGTAGCCCCTCCTCTTCCAGCGCGCTAGGCCTGCATCCACTGTTGATGTCACATAGGCGGAGTCACTGTACACCGTCACTTCCTGGTCTGCTGATTCTCAATCACGAGTATCAACAGCAATAGTTCTGCAGCTTTGCTGAATAATGAGTTGGTAATTGTGCACTAAGGAGCATTTGAAACTCTACATTTGATATGTGCTTCATCACAGCGGTGCCTGTATATCTTTGCCCATCACTTTGATGGATCCTTGAGGAACCATCAACGAAGACAATTTATCCTCCTGCCAATGCATTTTCTTTCACTCTGGGAATCTTATCATGAAATTCTTCATAGTTTGCGCAGTCATGTATTGGCTCTCTTTCAGTGACTGGTTCTGCTCTAAACATAGCTGGGTTCACTATCTTGCATCGAACGATCGACAGATGCGATATGATTACTTCATAAGCAGAGGCTCTCTGAGATGTCAACATGCCCTTTGGCTTCTCTAGAATGGCAAACAGCGCGTGCTCAACATACAACATCATTGAGCACCCCATCACAATGGTTGTCGCTTTATCTATGGCGAACGCTGCGGCAGCTAATTTTTGTTCTCCCGGGAAGTGGCCTCTCATCACTAGGTCCAAATTCCCACTGTAGTATGCCGGAGGCTTGTACCCCAATGTGGTTCTCTGTGTGAGTATTGCCGTCATGACGCTGCCATTCGTGTGTGAGAACAGGTAGAATTGTTGGGAATCCCTAAAACTGGTGCCGTGCAATGGCTTTCTTGAGCTCAGTAAACCCTTCCTCCATGGTCTTGGACCACACCATTTTTTCTTTCATCACCTGTGCCTTCTTTAGGGCCTGTAACAAGGGCTTGGTATCTGAGCTGTAGTCAAAGACCCATGCTCTGACATAATTGCATAATCCTTTGAAACTCTGCATCTGTTTTATCGTGTGTGGCGTAGCTGTGTTCAGTATGGCTTCAGCCCTTTCCGGGGTAACTCTTTTCCACTCATGTGAGATCAATTGGCCTATATACAGCACTTATTGCTGACAATATTGTAACTTTCCTTTGTCAATTTTATATCCTTTCTCAGCCAATATAGTCAATAGCTGAATCGCATCGTGTCTGCACTTTTCCTCTGTGGTGCTGCAAATTAAGATTTCATCTACATATTGCAAGACAACACTCTCTAATGCGATATTGCTTAAGTCCATCTGAAGGACTCTATTGAAAATTGAGGGAGACTCGCAGTACCCGTGGGGTAACCTCGTGCTTTTCAGACGCATCTGTCTAGAGGTAAATGATGTCAGATCTTGTGAGTCTCAATGCAATGGGATTGAGAAAAATGCATTTTTCAAGTCAATCACCGTGAAATATTTTGCCTCAACAGGTATATTACATAGGATTGAGGCCGGGTTCGGGAATAAAGGGAACTCGGCTTCTACTATGTCGTTTATTGGGCATAGATCTTGAATTAGCTTCCAAGACCCTCCCTTTGATTTCTTGACAGGGTAAACTGCGGTATTGCATGACGACTCTGACATCACTAAGATGCCCTGTTCCATCATCACCGAAATTGTCTTGAAAATTCCCTCATCTACCTCTCTACACATGGGATACTGTCGAACCTTGGGTGAAATGGCTCCTGGTTTCAGTTTAATTTTGACTTCTCCTACTCCTTTCAATAAGCCTACATCATAGGGGCCTGTGGTCCATACTGAGACAGTCACCTGGGCCATATCGACCTCAAAATATTCAGGACGGTTCTGTGCCGCATCATTCTCTGGGGCACTTCTCTTTTGATCATCTTTGCCCAAAAAGTGAGATTCACTTCAAATGTTATTATTTTTTTAATTTTTTATTGTTGTGGTTCAAATAATGAACCTTTCAAAATTAAATTATCAACCTTTAAATACATTGTTTACATTTCATACTTATTTCATCATAGTACATAATTTCTACATATAAAAATCAACTTCACTTAGAACAATAACATGTCAGAGCTCATTAAAACCAAGTGGTTATCTAAAACATTAAAGGGTAAAGAGATAATACAAAATAATTACATATTACCATCTCTGCAACACTTGCACCAAAAATATCCTACAATTGAAGATTAATTTGACTCTCGGCATGGATTTCTAAACCATCTCAATCTTCGCTTTCTATTGGAAATATATCATCAAGAAAGTGAACAATGGCAATTTGCACTGAAACCTTAGGATTTGTATAAAGCCAATGTCAGGCTTGTTTTTCAGTCATGGGACTTAAAGAGGCGGTAAGCTTGTCAAAATGATTTTTACGTTTATCTGCCAAACCAGAACACATAATTAAGCAATGCTGTAACGTCTCTTTATGTGATTTGTCATTACACCATCGGCAAAAATTTTGATTTTCAGGAATTTGTCGTCTTCGCGCCAAAATATCGCGAGTCAACCATAAATTTGCCTAAAATGAAAGTATTGTTTCCGTATATCGGGTGCCGGACACTGTTGTAGATAATCTGCTAAGGTACCTATTTTTTTATGTCCAAAGAAATTGATATCAAAGTCTTTCCGAATGTTACACTTGTCTATTGTGATGATCCAGTCATTCTGAAAGAGTTTAACTTTGGCGTGATTGGGATTTAATATTAACGTTTCCAGTTTCCAAGGTAATATATGGCTTCGGCCAAACAATTCAAAGCCTGTTGGCTCCATTTGCCTGGGAAGGTATCTTTTGCTAAAAGCAAATACCGGGCTAAGAATCCTAAGGCATTTGTGGAAGAAACATTGACCAAATGTTTCCTTAATAACATGCATCTTTTCCACTGTACATGAGAGTACAGTGATACCAGGCCTAGTTCAAAGCAAATTAACATCCGCGCAGTACTATTTGGCAAGTGTAACACCTTTTTCCAAAATTTGCCCTCAATTATATCCCAGTATTTTCGACTTTTTGGTAAGCTCGCCTCAGCGCCATATGATAACACAGGAATTGCTTTTGTTTAAAAAACAAAACAATGTGTTTATTAGAATATTTGGCAAACCTGTATGTTAGAATTTTTGCTTGCGCTATTAAGGATTGCAATTTACGTTGAGATGCCAATTCCTGGTCGGAATCTTTTAGCGCGTTTGTCACCAATACTCCCAGATACTTATATACCAAGACTCTTTCTAGCGTTTTAGTTCCTAACTGCCACTGAACCGATTGACGTTGGTATTTAAGTTGTTTTTCCAGATTAGAATTTGTGTTTTAACTGTATTTATGGTAAGCTTATTCTTAACAACATATTGCTCTAAAGAGATGAGCATGTTCTGTAATCCAATAGGTGTTTGTGACAAAATCGTCTGCATACAAGAGATAGCTTATGGAATAATTACCCAATTTTGGGGCGTCACTCATGATTTGAAGAAAAGTATGTCTTATATCAAGGATGAACATGTTAAATAAAGTCGATGCCAGAATGCACCCTTGCTTAAGACCCCTGTAAGTGTGAATACGATCTGAGAGGGTTCTGTCAAGAGCTACCCGGACTTGCATGGACGTATTTGTATGTAGTAACATAATCAGCGCTAGTAAGGAAGCAGGACAGTTATAGCCTTGCAATTTCATATAAAGTAATACTCGGTCAATCGAGTCAAATGCGACCTTAAAATCTACAAACGCAAAATATAGAGATTGCTTCTGTGTTGCATATTTAGATTTGATTGCATTGAGGATTGTGATATTTGGAATCGTACCTACTCCAGACACAAACCCGGCCTGAAAGGGATCCAATAATTGGTTGTTCAGCGCCCAGCGATTGAATTCTTTCAAGATGATACGAGAAAAGATTTTGCCGGGCGCATCTAGCAATGCAATGGGTCTATAACTTTGCGGCTGTTGCCTATCTCCATTCTTGTATATCGCAACTGTGAGTGGGTGTCTCCATGTCTCTGGAATGGTTTGGGAATAATTCATTAATGTAAAGATGTTGAACAAGATCTTGGCCCAAATGGCCGGATGTTGTTTGAACACATAGTTCGAAAGGCCATCTGGGCCCCATGCTCTGGACCGACTAACCGATTTTATGCATAAAGATATGTCTAAAAGGTCAAAGGATAGATGGAATCGAGTTGGGAGAATGAGTGAATCAAGGGTCACACAGTTGGGGGGGGGCACATAGAGGGCGGTGAAATGCTTAACCCAATTGCCTTCGGTGACACCATTGGCTTGAATAGCTCCTTCATTACCCTGAGTCATTTGGTTCAGGATGACCCAAGTGGTCGCTGTATTCTTCGATTGTAAAGTTCTTAACATATTGGTGCTATATTTTTGATAAAGAGAAGCGCGTTTTGCGTGTAGCCAATTCTTGTACTGTGTCTTTATGCAAGCTAAAGAGGCATACCTGATTTCACTAGGAAGTTTTAAAGCCTCCCGTTTTTCCGCTCTAAATTTAGATTTTCTGGCCTTCAACTCTTCATCATAACTATGAAGAGGGCGTTTTTGACTGAGTGATTTGCCTGGATAGCCTTTCAACATTTGTGGCATTTTATTATAAAAGGCGTTATCATGAAGCGAACCATGCTCCACTTGCGTTAGATTCTTCGCTAGATAGTTATTATAACGCCACAGACTTGGCTCCGAGCATCAGAGTCTATTTTCCCCTGCATTGATGGTGACACCAGCCAAATGTGAAGCCTTCTGGACTGTCCCATGCACATGGCTTGTTAACCATTTCACAATTAGCTGATCGTGATCACTTTCATTTGTTCCGACACTCAGAAGTCTTTTACAGCCGGAAAGAGAGAGACATACACAAAAATATAATAAATTGTGGCAGTACTGTTGCCACGTTGCCATGTAGGACGAGCAGGCATATCCGATTCGCGCGATTCATTAAGCATAATGAAATTGAATGATTTGATAAAGTATTTCCATGTTTTTATTCTACTAGAGGCTTTCATGTTTAGTTTGCATAAGCAATTAAGATTTAGATCACCTGCTATTATTACATGGTGAACCGAGACATCTTGTGATATCAAGATCATTCATTCAGTCAGAGCTTCCATGAATCGTGGATCGGATATGCCTACTGGATTCCAGTACAGATTTATTATTGCATAAACACAGTCATGAATTGTGATTTTTGCCATTTGCATGAACTGATTCGGCATTGCCCATGTCTCAGCACGAAGTTTTAACTTTGCTAGCAATCAGTAACGCTGACGTGGGGCACCCATGAAGACCATTTCTAGCAACATTTATAAGGATGTCATAACCGTGCGACAAAGGGGCCTCTAGTAGTCATGTCTCTTGTAAAAGGATGATGTCATATTCCTCGAGATTTTTTGTGTTCCCTATCAGATGTTTAAAACCTCTGGTATTCCAACTCAATAATGAAAAAGAGGTGTTTTGGTTTCCTAATGCTAGTTATTTTTGTATAATCCCATTTGTACCTGAGGATGTGATTTGGGCTGCTTGGTTGTTACCTGTATAAATGGTTCTTACATAAGCCAACTCTCCCCTAGAGGACAGGGTTTCTATATCCTGAGTGTCTTCTGAGGTTATAGGTCATAGTTTCGAATCCTTTTGGTCGAATGCCAAAAGGATCGAGTCAATAGGACCGAAAAAAAGGGTCGAAATTCTTTTTATTTTTTTGGGGGGTTTCCCCCCAAACCACTGTTTTTCTTGTTAAAAACACCTTTTTTATGTATACAAAAGCCCAAAAAAAATATACATGTAAAGAAAAATGTCGACCCTTTTGTTTTCGGGCCTATTGATTCGATCCTTTTGGCATTCGACCAAAAGGATTCGAAACTTTAACTGGACACCGTCTTCTGCTAATATCATGAAGCCCAGCTTACATAGATGTTCCTTTGCTAGCCATATTGTGTTCTGTATGACTCTCGACTGCATCCATAATCTTACAGATGATAGGCTATTCTCCTTTGTAAACTCTACCGAAGCTATATCCGTTGACATGACATCTTCCAACTGCGGGATGTCAGAGAAGATAGCTAGAACTGATCGTCTGTTCAGATCATATTGCGTAAAGGGGTGAGGACAACAGGACAGAGTTAGAGAGTAGGGAGTTGGACGTTTAGCTGATAAAGAAGGAGCTTTCCCACTAGGGCCCCCGCTTCCTTGCTTATTGATTGGTATAGCTACTCCTCCATCTCTTAGGTTCATCATGTTTGCAAGAGCTGGCTGTAGAAGCAATAAGGCTTGTGCTGGAAGTAGGGAGGGGTCAGAGTTCTGATTGGGAGGTTGTAGATTAGGTACTTCATTAACAGGTGCTGTCGACTGAATCAGCGAATTTACAGATTTGCCGACTGACACTGGGGTTTTGCTACAATCAGACCCTTGAGATTTGATGTGAATGGGGTCAGGAACCATATCCGGCGCAAGTGCCGGCATGGATTCTTTGTGAGACGCAGATTGAGAGAGCACAGATGAACTCACTATTCTTTTCTCAATGGATATGTTAGATTGGAGTGGAGTTACATATCGGCATCTACTGCTTTTCGAATCTTATTACGCTGATATGTATCTACCGCATGATATTTTTTTGGTTTGGCGGATTTGTCATTCGCTTGTTGAAGAGTGACTGCTTTGACCAAATGATCTAGAGAGGCGTAAGGTAAGGTTAGCGCCTCAATAGTTTTCAAGCTACCGCCTGCTTTTTCTTGCTCTTGGCGATGATACTTTTTTGTTATCGCCTCGGTTGTCAAAATAGAGATCTTCTTTGACTTCGGCATGGTGATAGCTTTAAAAAACTGTTTTGTTCTAGATGCAGTATTTCTCGGTAGAGGTTTTTGATTTTTTGACAAAGAATTGTGGACAGCAGTTTCATTTGAAAATTATTTAGCATTGTCAAAGATGGTATAGGCCGCTTTCTTGTTTTTAGATGATTTCAAGGAGACTGCTTTGTATCCTCTACCACTAATGATCCTACTGGCCGTGATTTAGGCATGATCTGTTGGGAGTTTTCTACCAAAATAAACGGGCAAGTGACGGCTGTGGCGTGATGCTCGCATCTTGGATAAGACCATTGATCATTGGGACGGCACTCGGTAATGATAGTTTTAAATGGTCATTACTCGTTTGCGTGCCCTGAGAGGAATTCTTCCTACAGAGCATCTCTCTCATAGTCTGCTCCACTGCATTATTTTGGATGAGAGCAGTTGTTTCTGCTGCCATGGTAAAAAAAATTCTATCTGAATATGTTGTATATTCATTTTTTCTTCTAGTGTGTTAAAAAACTTTGGCATGGTTTGAAGGGCTAGGTTCATCGGGGTGAAGGTGACTTCGAGAACTTTCGTCATCGGACCCATTTGGGCCGTCCTGTGGGGCGACTTTGGAACTTCCCTGACCTTGCGTGGGGTAGGGGCAATATATGAGGCTATAGAACTTATGTCGGTTCGACTTACGTCAATAAACAACACTGGTGATCTCGACAGATTATCATGCACCGATTCCACAGAAAAACTCATATTAGGCAAATCAATATCAATTACAACTTCTTCTTCAATCCTTGGCTGCGGTGCCTGAGTTATCGCTGTATCTTCAAATGTAATTTACACCGTAGTTAGAAGCATGCTGTCTGTAGAAGAGGCGAAGGCGGCAACCACCTCTGGTATTGACAAAGGCACCGGTAACAAGGCCATAGGAGGCACCAGGGGAGAGAGCGGATCCGCCTCTCCTGAATCCCTCTCCCTTTCAATGCTTGGCACAGCTTTTTTATGCATAATTGGGGTGCTAGGTTCAGTGCAAAAATCCTTACAATATTTGCGTATGTCGGTCATTACAAATTCCTTGCAAGGGATTTTTTTCAACTTGGAATACGTCCTACCCGTGGGGGTAGACGTAGTTATGTTTAAGCTCCGTTTGATTCCACTCACAGATTTCGAGCGGACTCTCGCGTCAATACCAGGCAGCATTGGAGCTATGGGTTTGCCTGTTTTAAGCGAGGGGACATTAAATTGCATCTTGCCTCACAGGTAAGTTTTCAAGTTGCAGACAATCCATGCAGCTGCACAAGCGAAACCGCAGGGGACCAGCCGGTGTCTCCCGCCGCCACGCCGAACTCAGCGAAGAGGCAAAGAGGCACTCGGCTGGTACTCTGCTTGGTGCGTGTGCGCTTGTGCCTGAATTTAGGTCCTCCCGCCAAAAAAGGGGCATGGCCTAATTCAAACAAAAAAAAAATATTTTTTTTTTACTTTTGCAGCTTTTTCTTTCTTTAAAAAAAAAGGTATAACTATAATGTCTCTTTGTACAGGCACTCAATCCAGAATTGTAGCACTGCTAAATGTTAGGTATGAAAATACCGTGTTGAGTAGATGCTATGCACAAAGTCCAAAACACGGAGCAGGAGCACGAACAGTCAGTCAGGCAAAGAGGCACTCGGCTGGTACTCCGCTTGGTGCGTGCGGGTGGCTGAATTTAGTTCCTCCTGCCAAAAAAAGGGTGTGGCCTAATTCAAACAAAAACAAACATATATTTTTTTTTCTTTTGCAGCTTTTTCTTTCGTGTTGAGTAGATGCTATACACAAAGTCCAAAACACGGAGCAGGAGCACGAACAGTCAGTCAGGCAAAGAGGCACTCGGCTGGTACTCCGCTTGGTGAGCGCCAAATGTTATTTCCTCAGCGTCTGTTCGTTTGTCAAACAGATTGGGGGTCATTCAGAGGTTGGAGGTAAGGGAAAAACGATGCCGGTAAAGGATTACCGGCATCGCTGACTGCTACGGGCTATTCCGACCAACCAGACCGCTATTTACGGCACCGTAAAGTATGATGCCGTAATTATCGGTCTTGGGTCGCGCGAGCGCCCCACCATGCCGAAATTAGCGGCATGGAGAAAACTGGAGCTGAACACAAGTAAGGAGCACACGTAAATTACGGCCTCCTCAAGCCCGTATATTACCTTACCAGCATGGAGTATATACAGGCACCTCAGAGAAGGAGTAAAGAACCCTGAGCAGTGGGTTCCAGAGCCAAAGGTGCACACAATCAGTACAGGTGGACGCAAAGGAGTCTGCCACAGCAGAAAAGGAACTCTGCCACACACCACACCCCCTCCCACACCAAGCTGCCACCAATAGAACCAGCAAGGGCACAACCACAAAAACCCCACCAACAATACCAGCCCCCCCCCATTGAGGAGACACAGTGGGAGAAGGAGGGGGAGACAGGCCCTGCATGCAGCACCAGTGCAGTCTCCGTCACCACCCCAGCAGCCCCCATTCCCACGCAGCATGTCTGGTCACTCAAGGAAACCCCTGAGCAGATAGACACGCCTGACCACCTTGCTTGTGACACCGTCACCACCATAACTTGCCCGAGACATACTGAGATAAGCGAGCAGCATACAAATACACTCCCATGCCACAGGCACCTACCAGGACACAGTGGTGCCCATGCATGGCATATCACAACCGTCCATTACACGGACACCAAATAAATGCTGTATCACCTCCCCAAGCACACAAGGGCCCACCAATCCCCAACATGGACCACCCAGGAGACACACAACAGTAAAGTTGGCCCCAATGCATCTGCAGGCATGCCAAATGACATTGGTGCTCCTGACAGCACCCACGTGTCATAGGTGGACCAGCATGGCATGCAGGTGGCGGATAGCAACTGCAAACAATACCACTCCCCCTACGTGCAGACGGAATGCAACGCAACCAAGAACACCACACATGGGTGGCGCGACATCAAAGAACAACTCATGACTCAATGGCCCAGCTGATTACCACACTACTGTGCCACATGGGGCGACATGCAGGATGACATGCCCGGCTGCCTGGTGAGTCGTCTGACTGTGTCATGCCAGTGCATTGGTGGCATGAGGTGGGTCACTGCTTGAACCAATTGGGCGGAAATGATGAAGCCATTGTACGATATTCATCCCACCAACCAACCCACCACAGAACCAGTGCAACGGCACATGAGTACAGAGTCCCACATCGATGTAGTAAGGCACTCACAATACACTACATTTCCACCATATGACAAGGCCAAATCCCACTACACATGCACCAACCACTGGCAGCCACCACAACCGTACGCGCATATAGGTTGACACACTGCATATGCACAATGTGGCTGCCCCCAGCATGGCACCACATGAGAGACACATCCCTGGGAGTGGATTGAACTGAGGGCAGCAGGGATACCCCACCACGTCACCGGCATGGCACACCCATAGGAGTGTTGGAATTCACCATAGTATGGATCAGAGCAGGATGATGACCATGAGCCACTCACTACATCCATCACACCCAAATACGAATCCACACAGTACACAGCACCACATGGTTCGAACATCAGGACTGCTGCATGCATCAGCGAAGCCTGAACCACGAGATGACCATGCCATTCATTGTACGTGGACCATCTTGTAGACGCACCCCCCCCCCACAGCATTCCATTGAATTGGACACATATTGGGGCCATGAATGGGCGAAATGCATCCATGGACATGTGTGTGTGGCCATCAGTGAAACCCTGCCATGTCAGCCAAGTTCAGTTCTCCACCGTGACAGTTCAAACACTCACCTCAATTGGCTAGACATGCAGGTGTTGGAGGCTGTCCCTTGACACCATGGTACATGAACCCTGTCAGTAACCCACAGAACAGGCCCAGGGTACACCAAATCACTGGCCATACCCGTGTATGCGTGTAGATGAGGCGGCCACCTGGCTTGCGTAAGGCACATATGAGTTGGCGAAGCTGGACTGGTGTAATGGGCCATACAAAGAGCGGACAAGATGTCCAGAACACAAGTCAGCAGAGGGTGGCATTACATGGGCACACAGGGCACTGGATCTGTGTATACTTGTACACCATGCACTGTCAGTCGTCATCATACACATGCTCAATGATGAATGTCCACAACTGTTCAACTTTGCAACACCAATAGTGTATTGTGAAGAAGGAAATATTGTGAACATTAACTGCAGCCCTCCCTCCCCCCAAACTGCACAACAAACCATCACCCCCCTCCCCCCAACTGTACAACAAACCATCACCCCCCTCCCCCCCAACTGCACAACGAACCATCAACCCCCTCCCCCCCAACTGCACAACGAACCCTCAACCCCCTCCCCCCCAACTGCACAACGAACCCTCAACCCCCATCCCGCTCCCCCCCAACTCCACAGCACTGATCCCATGTAGGACTTAAAGGCCACATGTGGCAGCAATGACTATTGTTCCTTGCTCCCCTGGCCCGGGGGGGGGGCATGTCCCTGCGCCACATTGAATGCCGAGTGCGCCTTGCTGGGCTGCCTTGTGTGGCCTCACTGGATGCGACCGTGTCCGCCTGCTCTGGCTAGGTATTCGAATGGCCTGCCTCAAGGGCATTGGCTATGCGGCCAAGGATGTGGCACAGACGGGTTGTGCTGTCAGTTAGAGTGTCACACAACCGGTCGGTGCAGTCGGTGAGTGTCTGCCGCATTTCCCTCAGTCCATCATGCCATTCAACGTGGGCCTGCCGGTTGTTCTCCATAAAATCTGTTATGAGGTCTGTGAGCTTATTCACCCGACGTGTGCCGAATGATGGAAAACCATTGGTGAAACCACTTGCCCCTGCATGCTCGGCTGAGGGCTGCACCGGTGGACTTGGGACATCATCATCATACACCTGCGGGTCAATTGGAGGACTACAGACAGGTGTTGGTACATCTCCACAGTCACTACATGAGGCCAGGGGTACGATGCAGGGCTCCGGGGTGTGGACTGTGTGTTGGTCCTCCTCCTCGGACGCCCCACAGATGGGTGACGGGCTGTCTGCATACTCGTCAGAGCCAGTGGCAGCAGCCTCCCCAGAGATGCTCGACTGCGCCGATGTTGGGGTTGGCATTGTGGCAAGCGCCAATGCTTGAATGGGTTGTGGTGGGACAGCATCCAGTGGCCTTTCCGGAGCCGGGGGGGCTGTTGTTTTTGGTGCAGGGATTCGCCTGACTCTGCCAGTGCGCCTGGAGGTGTTTGGCTGACTTGATTGTGGATCGGGGCTGTCATGGTCAGTGCCTGTGGGGGTAGAAGAGAGGGACAACATGGGTGATTGTAAGATGTCCTATTTGCATAGATGGCTGCATTCACATTTCAGTCGATCGCAGTTTGTGGACTTTTGGGTGTAGCTACGGCAGTGGTACATGTGCATGAGTATGTCATGTACGCATGTTTGGGAGTGACTCATCATGGCCTGGTTATGTGCAGTTTGGCTGGCACAATGCCGAGCCGGCTGCACAGTGTGCATGATGGGATGTGCAAGTAAATGCACTATGGTTGATGTGCGTTATGTACTCGCACTTGGCCCTTGTTTGCGTGGCACTTGCCTCTGCATTAGTTGGATGGGGGGATGGGTTGGATGGGGTGAGGGCAACACGAGAAGGTGCCTTCAATGGCCCTTGGGGCAGTTTGAATCATGCAATGGACATTGGCAGTGTACACTGTGAACACTCACCTCCTTTCGGCAGAAGTCGTTGCCCCGCACTCCATGTTCCCCACGCCCTCGACCGATTCTGTGCCAATCAGAGCCGCAAATGTCTCCTCCCACGGCTCTAGTTCCACAGGGGTACTTGGTCCGCCTCCCGTCTGCATGGCCTGGCTCCGGTTGCTGGAGAGGAGGCCCGCACCCGCAGGTCATCCCACCGCTTGCAGCAGTCACTGGAGGTGCGGGGGCTGTTTCCTATGGCGCTCACCCTCTGGGCGAGTTCAGCCCAGATCTTCTTTTTGCGGAAGAGAGACTCCCTCCGCATGTTGCTGCTGAAAACGACAGCCGCATGCTCAGCCAGGTAGTCTACCATGGCCTGGAGTTCCTCTGGGCTGAATCTCCTCTTGCGGATGCGGTCCGCTGCCTTCTTTGGTGCTTTCGGCATGTTGGTAGTCGTCTGGTTCTTTTCCAATGTCTGATTTGCTCCAAAGGGTGCTGGTGGATGAGGATGGCAATGGATTGTGTTTTTAAAGATGGCCGCCGCTCTCCTTCCCGTTCCTGTGCGATGACGTAATTTCCGGTTCCTTTTTTTCGGTGACCGTAATTTACGGTATCCGTAATTTACGGTCACCGTTATGTACTGGCGCTAGTCTTCCAAGGTGGTGTTGCTATTTACATGTCAAAGCATGCCGGTAGGGGGTTTGCAGGTCGTTTAGCGGCAGGCCGCCGGTACTTTTGCGGCATGGTGAAAAGCGCGTGTCCGCGTGGTCGGAATGGGCCACAATTAGCGGTCTGACGCCAGGGCGGTGTTGTACTTTACGCCATGCCGGAAAATACCGGTACTAACCTCCGATCTCGGAATGAGGGACTGTCATCCGTGACGTCAGTCAGCCTGTACCCTTTTTCAATGGCGATCACTGTGCACCATTGTCAGCCTTCATTATCACAACCATCGATCAAAGTCATTTTCCCCCGCACTATGGCTGTGTGCATCATCAAGGGAAATACTTGTTGCTTCTCCTCGTGCATAGGTATTCTTGGTCTAAATCAAAACTCATCTGGGGTCCTCATGGTTTTGTCTGCAAGGCCTGATAGCCATGCCATCAACACCCTTACTCTGTATGCAAATATTTCTGGCTCCAATGGGATAGCTCTCATGGCTATGTGTCCTGCGTATGCTCTAATTATCTCGCATACGTTCAAATAGTGCATTCCTGGAGTCAAGCATACTACGCCCTTCGCTGTGAACGAGATTGTCATGTTTAACTTTGTCATTAAGTCTCGTCCCAATATATTTACTGGGGTTTGCCTTGAATATAACAGTGGCACATTCATGTCACATTCTCTTATAGAGACTGGAAGTGTGTCTGTAAAAGGAACACGACTTCTTGATCCTGTGAAGCCCTGAGTGTTTATAGCATCACCGGACAAGGAAAACATGCCTTCACGTATACCTGAGCGTGTTGCACCCGTGTCAACTAAGAAGGAATATTCTTTACCCACTATAACGACATCCACCCTTGGTTCCTGGTGAGGATCAGGTTTCACTGATGGGATAGAACACATCAGGTCTCCCAGTGAGCTGTTCTAGTCCATATATAATCTTGTCCCATTTTGCGTGAATGGTTTTCCCCCATTACCAGTGTTAACTCTCATCCCATCGTTCACAGCCTGACCTATACTTGTTGTTTGTGACATTTGCATCAGTGACTGTTGGGACTGTCCCTTTGGACAACTTATCAAATTCTAAGGTTGCAAGCTTTGCTGTGCTCCTGGCGTTTGAGGTTGCACTGTGTGATTGTGCATAACTCCATTTCCTCCCTGTTGTAATAACACAGGTGGATTCACCATACCTGCTCTGGTTCCTTGGTCATTTTGCACCATGCCTTGACTTCTGCATGTGCGTGCTAGGTGCCCTGTTATCCCACACACCCAACACATTGGCGGTTGTCTGATCATTTGCCCATTTTACATATCCTGACTTCCATGTTGTATGTTTTGGAAACCTCCCTGATTACTCTGCCATCTTCTTCCTCGAAAGCCTCTCCCTCTGGGGTAAAACCCATTATTGCCCTGATTCCCCTGCTGTTGATTATTGGCCTGCTGCATGTTTGATCCGTCTGTGTTAGTTATCATTGCCCCTTCCATGTCATACATTTACAATTTCTTCTGTACTAATTTTGCCTCTTCACCTTTTCGTGTAGCTTCTTTTTTGCGATTCCTCTCTTGCAGCAGCCTGCAATATTGATCTATGGTCAAATGTATTTCAGACCACGGTTTGGCCTCGATTCCTACTCATTTCTTGAGCTGCTTCTGTACCTGATCTGGCAGCCCTTGGCATAATATATGGTAGAACACGGGTATAGATTTCCGCACAGAGATTACCGCATTTCAAGTACCCACACGTCTTGGAAATTCTGAATGTAATGCAAAGGGTCTTCTGACTCCTTCATTTTCCGTGACATTATAGCTCCCATGTCAGAAGTATCCGGATAGAGCGATCATAATGCACTCCATACTGCGGCTCTACAATTGTTAAACGGTGCTCCGTCATGCGTGGTATTGACTGTAGTCATCCCAGGGTAACCTGCATGTGTCCACACATCGTCAGCTCAATCACCAAGTATTGCGATTAAAAGACCTTTAAGATCCCCAATAGCCAACGTGTCCCTTCCTGTCATTTTCTCTAACTCATGTATCCATTTTCGAGCTCCCGAAGTCAGCATTGGAAGCGTGTTTTTTCAGGTTTTCCAGATCCATGTGTGGCCATGGAATATACTGTGGTCTCGCTCCTCCTTTCTCAAGCAATGGAAATTGGGATGCACGGCCCTCTCTCTCTTCTCTCATTGTTTTTCTATTTACTGCAGGAGTGATATTCTGGCATCACCACCTACCTGGTAATGTCCTCAGTCGGCTCACATAGTGTGGTGGAGACACCCCCCTCTGACCGTACAATCCGATGCCCTCGGTGCAGACACACTAGAATCCAACCATGTTATTTCCTTTCGCCTTGAGTAGCGTCTTTTCGCGTCTTCTCTCTTCTTCCTTTTCCTCATATTCCTGATTTCAGCCTGTCTAGGGATAGCTCTCTATTCTTCCTATTTAGGGAGACGTCCTCAGTATCATAAAGCTGAGTGCTCTCCAGGCACTCGTCCTTCCCTCCTCCTTGGGGTACTTGTTCTAGCCCCATCTGATCATATATTTTATCAATCGTCTCTCCGATGCTTCTGGTGTCAAAGTCCTCCTCGATATCTGCCCTGGACGTGCCTGGTACTGAATCATACACAGGAAAGAATTCCTCAATGTCTTCCCAATCTACTACTGGATCGGGTTTCTTAACCTCTCTTTCCAGATATTCAAGATTGTGTGCTCTCTGTCTTTGCTTACGTTCTATGTCGTCACTGAATTCTCTGTGCTTCCTCGCTTCTTCTCTAACTCTAACCTCTTCCTCTTTCTTTGCATTTCTACGTTCATTTGCCTTTCGTATTATCTCATCCCTTCGTCTCTTTATTCTTATCTCCCGGATCTTTTGCACATCTTCTATTCGCCTTCGTTCATGCCTGTCTTGATCATTAGATGCTCTCTGTTTATGATCTTGTTGTCTTTGTTGCTATTCGCGATATAACTACTCTCGTCTCTGCCTATGTTTTTTACCAGGTTTTTCGTCTCTCAATCCTTTTTCCTGTTCCTTCTCCATTCTCTGTACATCGTCTAACTTCTCTTTTCGATTCGTGTCATCAATGCTTTTGCCATCGAGTTTCAACAGAATCTGACCTCCCATCCATTCGTTCTGTGTGAATGATATCTCATCAGTTCTATCCTCATTTCCCTTCCATCTCTTGCCTTCTCTCTCTGTATCGGGAGATGTACTTGTTTGTTCCTGGTCTTTCCTCTCACTTTCGCGTCTCTCCTTGTCCCTTGGGCCCTTGGAGGTGATATCGCTACCTCTGTCTTTGTCTGGGCTTCCGTCACTACTTTGCGTAGTTGACTCATATGCCGGGTTGCTACACCTGTGGCTGCTTTAAGCTCTCTTAGCGGGTATAAACCTTCATCCTTACTGACTTCGATTTTTGGTTTGGATGGGGCAGGTGGCGCAGAAGGCACCTCACCCCCTCTGTACATACATTAAGTATCCAATCTGACAGTGGCTCCTCCTCTTTATCTTCATGATACATTTTCCAAAGCTCTAAACTAGATAGGCATTTATCTAACTTTTTACCTATATATGGGGCGTGGAAATATGTCGTCATGTGCTGTAGGACCGCTTTAGACAGCGATCCACCCTGTGGCCATGGCATAAACATCTTGTTTGTGGTTCCTTTTACCCATTCCGCACTGTACTTCTTCAGCTTGGGTACATGTTTTGGCAACTGTTTGCACAGGTGTACTAATGGAGTCATAACCTCCATGCTTAAATCTGTTCCCCTTACTTTCATATAACACTTTTTATGCCCTTCTGTTTCCTTAAACAACTCCAACAATATGAGTGAGCACCAATCGTCGCAAGCTCCAATCCTGTTTTTTCCACAAAAATGATGCTTCTTTTTTCAACCAACAAATATCAATTCGTATTCCACAATATCTCAGTTACTTAATCGAATAATTTGTCATGCTTGTTCCTTAAAGGAAAAATGTCATCCTATGACATCGCAACACAAAACACATAAAATAGACGTTAACGGACTAGACAAACTCCAGCTGGCTACACAGAATTCTGCCCCTAATCTTATCCCGACATGGGGTGTAAGCCCTTCCCTATCACAGCGTCTTAAACCGCTGTGCTCTCCTATTTATTCCCGTTTTATTCAGGACTATGGATGCAGGCTTCTTCTAACCGCTATGTTAAGCGTAGGAATTTGGACATATCCTTTCTCTTCTCGGGTGTCCTCCCTGGTATTTCCCTCTTTTCTCATCTATCCTCCTGGTATCCCCCTCTTCTTGGATGTCCTCCCCACTATTCCCCTCTTTTCTCAGGTATCCTCCTGGTATCCCCCTCTTCTCGGGTGTCCTCCCCTGTATTCTTATCCACTACTTGGTCACCCCTTGAGTCTCTCTCTTTCCATATATATATATATATATATATATATATATATATATATATATATATATATATATATATATTCTACTCTACTTCTAACTATAATTTTGTTTTCCCGCCTCCCTCCGTTACCTTCCTTTACTTGTTCTAAGGCATGCACTTTTGCCAAAGTATTTAGTCTTTTTCACTCACCGTTCGCATGTTTCCTCTCTGGATGCTCGGGATCACTACCTTCGTCACCGCCTCTCCTGCCATTTGCTTGCTCAGCTGCCCGTAGAAGTAGGAAGAGGTTTTTAGGGGAAAGTACACGTCCCTTCAGGCCTACACCTGCAGGTTTTGCTCTTTACTCTAACCACTATCTATTGGGAGCTTCACGGTCTACTTAACCAGATGGCAAAGGACTTGTGATATTGCCATGGACCTACAGTTACTTTATGTCGACGGTGAATGGGTGTCTTATCTAATCGATAATCGATAACCATCAATCTCTGCTACCAAGTGTGCAGGAGGGACCCCAGCCAGCCCATAGGACTGGGGTTTTCCCTAACAGCACTTTAAGATGGAATAGCAGCACCCGTGAGATGGATGGGGATGCAGATTGGTACTCAAGCATCAAATCAATAATGACAACTCAATGGTTTGGCAAAGGGAGGCCGTTTAATGACAAGTACAAAAACCGGGGAGTTATGAATATCAGCAGTGGCGCGATCTTCCTTCTCGCTTCAACTCCAACGAACTTTAGAGAAACCTCATTCTTTATACTAAAAATGTGTCATCACTGACATGAAAAACGCTGAAAATGTTGCATGCAATTCCATTGGTTACAGGAAGGTAACTTTACTATAGGTACTATATCTGTATTCGGTAACGGGGATAGGGGATTGGATAACTAGCGTCAGGTGGGGCATCTAAGCCCTTCCTTCAGAATGACTACTGTAAAAATCACAAAAAGTACAACGTCTCATTGGTTCTATGGGCTATTGGATCCTAGATTACTTGGTGCATTGTGATTGGGTTGATACCACGTCACCTTGTACTTTTCCACTTTGCCTATCAGCATGCAGATTGGTCGGCCAGGTGCAGGGTGCCCGTCAGCTCCCCTAGCCTCCCACCAACCAGTACCACCATCCATCAATGACCCACTGGCCATCTGTCAATTAGTTTCTAATTTGTATGCCTCGAGGCTGCCTCTCTGTCTGGGAGAACTCAGATATCTGTGCATGGCTCAAGGCTGCACGTAGGTGTGAAGGCCCAAACTCTTCTTGCTTGTCAGGTCACATGTCTAAGGCCCCGTGAAATCGTCTCCGTCTCCATGTAATTTGTGGATTTGATTTTTAGCTTTCTGTCCACCAGAAGGCTAAAACCTGTGTGTCCTGTCTTCCTTCAGGCCACCACACTGGGACAGTTCAGACAAGGGCAGTGTTTACATACTTCTCTGAACAGGGAACGTGCATCGCAGACTTAAACAGAGACAGGAGTTAAGTTGCACACATGTAAACATGGGCAGAGATGATGGCACACACATGAGCATCGCAGCACTTAGCAATAGTTTAGTGGCAGCAAACGAATCATCAGTTTATTACATACTTTTTTCCTTTTAATATAGAGACGGTGTTTTTCTGTCATGCGCTTCGTTGACGACGTTTAATTCATGAAGTAAACCAAAACAGCAGTCTCACTGTGGGCTCCTTGGCCTCAGCGAGCCGGGCTTGCCGTAAAGCGCTGCCATGCCGTAAAGCGCTGCCAGACACCCTGGCCTGCATGCTGCTGACACTGCAGTCTGGTGACACATGGAAAACCGGCCAAGTTAGCTCCAAATGACACAGATAAATCAAAGTGGGACCACGCTGGGATTCAGTCACAGTCTATTAGTATCCCTAGATGAGGGGGAAATGGTATGCTTTACATCACCCGTGTGAATTCACTTTTTATCTCATGTTGCCACGACGTGGAAATGTCTGAGGTGGCGCGCTGTCAGCTCAGTTCAGATATTCAATCAAATCCCTTCTAAAAAAAATGATAACTCAAACATTTTTTGGCATGAATAAAGGATCCATGGGCCTTATCAGATGCACGTGTTTTTACAATATTTCATCCCCCTGGAAGTTTAAATTAAAGGCCTGCTTTCATATTTCAAGGCTTCCCATGGCATGTGGTGGGAGCCTGGGGCCTTTAGTGATATGTGATAGCAGCACGTGGTGTGATCTTGATCCGGGACGCCTCTTGTGTGGAATGGAAACACACACACACACACACACAGAGAACAGAGCTGGGGGATTTGTTCCAGGCCATGGGTGGCAGGAAAGGGTTTGCAGGAGAGTTTGACAGTGTGAAAACCGATCTCACGCCACAGCCACATGTTAAAGTGCCACACACAGCTGGCTTGAATGCTATCTGGAAGATATAATCTCTTACATGACTGCTTGACAGACCACACAAGTGTGTATTTATGTCTCATGGCAGAAAATACGCTGGTATATATTTGATCAGCAGATAAAAAAATGGTGTGCAGCCTAGGAGTGAAGACCTGGCAATCCAATGGGTTGAGGAGGCCTGTCATCTGTATGTTAATTTGATCGGGGCCTGTATAGTGCACGAGAGCCACTCGTGTGCCCTCGAAGCGACGTGGGCTTGCACAGGACACTTATATGCCTGTGTCATGGCTTGGGTAAAAGAGTGCATGGTACAAGGTTGACCCAGGACTGAGGGCAAGAGAATGGCTTCAATATTCAAGTCATGTTCTCACTTTTACATTCTTTAAATGCTATAAAATTGAATAACAGTGGTCTTCAGATATAATGATGTTATGTTTTCTTGCGAGGATATCTATTTCAAAATGAATTTGAGCTTTTTTATTGTGTGTCTTTTCATGTTTTATGGAATTATTGTGTGTTATTGTTTTATACCGTAAAGTTATATATTACTGTATAAAATTAATTCAAAAATAAAATAAATAGATTGGCCACCAGGGGGCGTGCGGATGAGCTCTCACTCTGCGTGAGCTCCGCACCCCGTGGTCCCATAAGTGGATTGAGCCCCCACTAGTGGACCCCCCCTGCCCAGAAATCTATGGTGACCCAGATGTAGGAATCGGTTCCCCTCCAGGCGATCCAACAACGAAGTGAATCGGTGCAGGATTCGAGGAGAAGCACTGTGTGAGATCGGGGCCCCCCTGCCCCAGGTCCGGACCACGGGCGCACGCCCAGAACGGAACTCGGATATGCTTGTGAGCCTTGGAATGGCCGGTGCCCCAGTAGCAGATGCACAGAAGTGGAAAACACCCCGACTCAAAGTAGAACGGGTCAGTTGGGGCAGACTCCTCTGCGCCAACGCCAACCTCTGTCTGGAGCTTTGTGCCCCGCCGGTGAAGAGGACGACGAGATGGTTTGCGGGCGGATCATGAGTCCGTTAAAGTACTCCAGCAGGGCACGCAAGGTGAGCACGCTCCCCCCTGCTGTCCTCCGCCCGCCTTCCCACCGTCGTGATTCGCAGTGGGACGATTGGTGCCCCGCGGTGAAGCAAATTGCAGATAACACGGCTAGGAGCTCCTCTGCGCACCGAGGGTTGGAACAAAGGCTTGGAACCTCGTGTGCAACTTTGAAGTGTTGCCGCTGACCCAGTCGGGACCTTGCCCGTGCTTGCCCCAGCTCCTACGAGGTGTTATAAATCCATACTATGACTGCTTGTCCCTCCACACGCCTTCGAATTTATAAACAAGCTGGACGAGTGAATCATAAAGACCCCGACCTTTGAAGCACTACCACATCTACCACTGCAGTGCAGGCTACCTCCTTAACACCGAGCCGGCCCCTAGCCTCTCTGCCACACGGAATAGGGCACTGGCAAAAAGAGAAAGCCGGTCAGCAAACCCCCCGCTACCACTGACCTTTTCATATGTGCACAGACCGAAATCCTTTATTATTCAGGCACATGAGCAGTCTGTGATGAGAGCCCGAACCGGATCATGGCCCTGCCAGCCCGCGACATTTGGATTGCAGTGTACTCCCCATTAAGACCCTTACTATGACGCAGAACCCAGGAACATGCCATTGCCTCACTAGCATCGAACAGGGTGTGGGCCCCCAGATCGACTGATAAGAAACAGAGTCAGCCTGAAGAAACGACGCAGGCCACGAATGAGCAGTGTGAATTAAAATATACTTCTGGAACCATTCTGAAATCACCTGACTCAGAATGTTTATATTTTGAAAGCCACAACAACTGTCAAATGGAGAGTATATCCTTGAAGCCTTAATAGGCGAATAGAGACTCCCATCAAGAAGGGTGTTCGGGATATCATACCCTCGAAGGGTACACCCTCCTTGGGCGCAGTAACCACCCTTGAGTAAATCGCCAGCAAGTGCAGACTAGGCAGACCTCCTCAGATACTAAATGAAGTCAGCACCCGCTAAGTGCTCGCCTGCAACAATACTGCGATCACATCAGAGCCTCACTTGAACTGCGCCCACCGCCTACACGTGATGGGAACGAGTCACCCTCTCTTCTGCAGAGTTGGGCCTCTGGAAACGGGGCGTGTGCCCTCCTTCAATCAACAGACCGTATTGGAACCTGCTTGTTTCCCCTCGTTGGACTCAGGGGGCCCTCTACAGACCCCGGAATCCGAGAATACCCAATTGACCCCCTAGAGCCCCCCCTGAGGGACTCTAACAGATTCTAATCATCACCTCCTTGCGACTGGTGACCTCCTGCATATACCGAGCCATGTTATAGAGCGCAAGAAACACTCCCCTCGCCACAGAGCAGTCAACCTAAGAGCGCAGTGGAAGGACTACCGGTGTGTATATGGACATAAAACTGAAACTAGCCAAGTTCCCCTACTCCCCACTCCCTCCTATTTTTGGGACCTCTTGTATTCCGACCATTTAAACCTCCGGAACGGAATCGGAAGCCACCAAAGGGGATATTGCAGCTCTCCTGAATGAAATAAAAAACATGGAGGCCAATAGAGGCGGGAAGATTGATAAGATCACGCAGCAAATGGACAAGATCGAAGAGAGACTTGAAGGAGTTGAGAATAACCAAGCCTCCATAGACACACTTGAATCCCAAAATGGAACTCCGAATAGCTGAGATAGGAGACGGAAGAAGAGTTCCGTCTTAAAATGGATGACTTGGAAAATCGCGAGAGATGAAACAATCTGCACTTTTTTGGCATCCCGGAACAAGACGATGAAACAGAAGGAGACCCAAGTAAGATGCTCCATGACATAATTAAGCTATTGGTCACCGACAAGGAGATTGATGAGCCACAAACGGAGAGGATACACAGGGAAGGGGGTCCAGCAGGTGGACCGAGAGCAGTCCTTTCCGCTTCCACGGGTGCCAGGATCTTAGAAAAAGCCAAATCTAGTGGATCGATCACCCTCAGAGGAGCATGAATCACTATCTTTCAGGACCTATCCTCCTTGACTCTGGCGTTGAGGCGAATGTCTGGCCCCCCTCAAAAGATGGCTCAAGGAAAGCGGGATCCAAAACAGTTGGAGCTACTCCCTTTCTTTTGAACATGAAGGCAAGAAAGTGCGGCTGAGATTCAAAAAAGAGATTCGGACCTGTACCTCAGAACTTCTGGAGACACGTGAAGATGGTGGAGACCATGAAGGAGCAGGACAAAGTGGAAAGCAATGGCATCTTAAAGGGCCGCAGAGAAAATGGGTCAAGGGATCGAGGAAATTCCAG
Organism: Ambystoma mexicanum; assembly: GCF_040938575.1. NCBI lineage: Eukaryota > Metazoa > Chordata > Amphibia > Caudata > Ambystomatidae > Ambystoma > Ambystoma mexicanum. The sequence continues at coordinate 643,171,231 of NC_090940.1, read as the reverse complement.
AGAGGCAACGCTTCACCTGAAGGTATTAATTAAGTTTGGTGGATACTTCACTGAACTTCCTAAAGTTCGCTACCGCTCATCCTCGACACACCCAAGACGCTTGTGAATATGCCCTTCTAGGGAATAGCCTGGTGGGGGACCCCACCTGGGTGGAACCCCACCCCCTGCCTGGGATACGGGAAAAGAGGAACTTTTGCATGCGGAAGATTACAGGGGTGTGTGGTGCAACAACAAACTCTGTGGCCGGTACTTCATGGCCCGGATCCCGCCCCGCCCAGGCGCGGGGAGGTCGCTACTTACTTGAACAATCCTTGCTGATGGAGGACGAAAGTGTTAAAGAAGACAAACTAATGTGAGGATCGAGTTTTCAATCTTTTCTAAGAGTTAATGTTTTGATATTGGTAGTGGGGAGGGAAAGTGGAATGGGGGCTCAAACATTATTGAGAATGTTTTATGAGACGGGACCGTGAGGTAACGGTCGCCACTAGTGGTCCGGTGCTGAATCAGTGTTTCCAACTGAATTTGGTCGGACGCCATCAACCAGGGATGGAGAATGGGGGTAGGTGAAGGAGGTGGGGGGTAGTGGAGCGGGAGAGGGATGGGTTAGGAACAGAATCCTCATAAAGTCACAAATTGGGGCACACAAGTTCAATTAGTGGACCGCTAGGTTGCCGATCTTGGCTGAGAGATCACTTGACATATGTGTCTATAAATGTCAGTTAATACAGACACACAGGGTAGAGGGCTTCTCAGAGTGGGAACACTAAATGTCAAGGGTCTCAATTCTCCAACCAAAAGATCCTTGGTATGTCGGGAATTCCGCAGGCCGAGACTCAATGTCCTCCTCTTTTACAAGAATAGAAATACGCCAGAGGGAAAGAACAGAGACTCCTGGGGATACGAATGGGGTCATAGTTTTGGAGTTCTGGGCCTCTAAGAAAAGGGGGCGTAGGCATACTCATTATAAAAGGGCTGGGCTTCACGACCACCAAGATTTGGGCAGATGTAGAGGGGCGTGCTTTGCTAGTGGCGGGTTCTGCAGGAAATGTCAATGTCACATTTGTCACAGTATACTCTCCCAACTAGGGACAATCCCGGTTTCTGGCCAAGACAATCCCCAAAATCATGCTGGAAGCCACGGGTCATGTCCTCCTCTGAGGTGACTTTAATTTATGGGCGGATCCCAGTCTAGACAGGAAAGCAGGGAATCCAGATTCGAGAGAACCAGCCGAAGGAGGCCGCGCTCAGGTTGCGACCATGTTCAACAATTACAGACTGCCAGACCCATGGCGGGAGCTCCATCCCGATGAGCAGGGTTACACTTTCTATTCCGGACACTTGGTCTGATCATGACATGGTCACAGCTGATGTCCATTGGGACAATTTGCCCACAAAGGAGAGTCGATGGCGATGCAATGAAACTCTCTGGAAAGATCCTGTCTTTAAGACAGAGATGGAAAATTAGATTAACGAATATTTCAAGATAAACAATATTGGGGAGGGTTCTAAAATGACAGTGTGGGAAGCTGGGAAGGCGACCTGGTGTGGTGTCTTAATTAGTGAGGGCTCGAGCAAGAAGAGAGAAAGGACTGTGGTTGACAATATACTCAGGAAGGAGATTTGTCTTTTAGATGAAGAGGCAAGGGGGGACGAAAGTGGGAGCGCAGACAGGATCTTGGAGGCAAAAAGGAAAAGGGAAGAACTCTGTCTCCTAGAACACGAACTGATAGTCCGTAGGTTGCAACTCCTAAGACAGAAGTTCTGTGAAAAAGGGGATAAGGTGGACGCACTGTTGGCTGCCCGATTACGTGAACAACGAGCTGAGCAGAAATTTTAAGAAATACAGAACAGGGAGAATCCCCAGACTGCAACAAATGCAGAAATCCACGAAGCCTTTGCCACTTTCTATGAGACCCTATACAGATCGGAGGTGCAGCCCGACTTGCTGGTAACTGAGGGTTATTTGTCCTCTGTTAAAAAGCTGAAACTCTCTTGCGATTAATCTCTTGCCTTAGAGGGCCCGATAACTGATGAAGTTAAAGACGCTGTTAAGAGGCTATCATTGGGCAAGGCCACAGGGGCGGACGGCTACACAGCTGGATTCTACAAATCCTTCCTCTCCTCCATCCTCCCTTTTATGGTGGAACTCTTCAATGAGATCCTTGACACTGGGAGAGCCTCAGACTCCTTTGTTCGGGCTCTGGTTTTGGTAATTCCTAAAGAGGGAAGGGATCCTAAACAATGTGGTTCATATCATCCCATATCTTTGTTAAATGTGGACGCCAAAATGTATACCAGAATCCTTGCTGCCCCACTAGAGACATTCATGCCACGCCTGATACACAATGAGGAAGTCGGTTTCATATTAGGTAGACAGGGAGCTGACACCATGAGAAAGACCCTACACTTGATTAATGCATCTCAGAACATGACCAATGACCCTGCCCTTCTGTCGGTTGACGCAGAGAAGGCCTTCGATAGGGTTGAATGGGGCTTTCTGATGGCAGTCCTCCACAAAGTGGCGATAGGCCCAAAATTTAGGAGTGGGATCCAGGCGGTGTACGCATCCCCCAGGGCGTCCGTCTTTGTTAATGGAGAATACTCCCGCTGGTTTGAACTGGGCAGGGGAACACGACAGGGATGCCCTCTCTCGGCTATGCTTTTTTGCGCTCTCACTGGAACCCCTATCCCAGAAATTAAGTGACGACCATCAGTTGGAGGGACTTTTGGAATACAAAGTGGCTCTGTATACAGATTACCTACTTCTGCACGTTTCAAACCCCACATCTTCTATACCCAGAGCGATCCATCCAACTAATTCAAGAATATGGGGTGCTCTTGGGTTTCAAAATCAATGAGTCCAAATCAATCCTATTCCCCCTGCATGAAACCACACAAGCAGACATGGATAGATTCTCCCCACTAGGCCTTGGGGTCAAAAATGTCAGCTAAAATATTTGGGCATACAAGTCGTGAGGAACATAGATAAACTCTACAAAGCTAATTTCCCCCACCCCCTCCTTTCAAGGTTTCATGCTGACCTCACCAAATGGGAAAAACTGACGATATCTTCGTTGGGTAGGCTTAATGCGACTAAAATGGTTTGCCTCCCCCGTTTTCTCTACCCTTTTCAGATGCTTACTATTAAAATTCCCGAAGCTCTTCTTTGATGAAGTTAAAAAAGCTAGTGTAAGGTTCCTCTGGCCAGGAAAGAGAGCCAGGGTCGCCTATGACACTCTGGCACTACCCAAAGATGAAGTTGGGGTGGGACTACCAGACCTGTGGAAATACTATCAAGCTGCCCAATTACGAATCTTGATTCCAACACTTACGGAACCATAAAGAACCCCAATGGATTGCACTAGACAATCACTACTTGGCGGCGGCGACTGTCTCTGAGTGGCTATCAGTACCGAGAAACAAATTGTTATGAAGATTGAGGAACCACCCGATATTGGGGGACTATCTGGGAAATATGGAGGGAGAAAAGTGACATGCGAAATATTACTACATGGCTGTCCACCCTGAGCCATCTCTGGGTCCCAGGAAACGCTTTGATTATTTGTATACCACTTTGTTGGGTTATGAACACTGTTTTGTAATGCTTTTCCTCTGTTTTGAAATTTTTAATAAACTCAAATTGAAAAAAATAAAAAATAAAAAAATTTAAAAAAAAATGCTCCAATATCAATATTGGGCCTTGCGGGTTCCAATGCATCATCCTTTGGTGTAACCGTGTCATGCCCCGGAAGGTGTGGCCCGTGGCATATGTCATATTGGCTATCAAGAGCGGTTGCATGCAAAACTCAAAATTAGAATTGCTGTCCCAACCTTAATGTATACTTTACCTACATTTTAACTTCACCATTTTAGTCTGGCAGAAAAGATGACTGATGCCAGCAATTACATGGTGTGGGATGAGGGCACGGCTAAGGAATAGAACACTTGCTTTGTAGATAACAAGATTAACAGTAGAACATGTTCCTCATCTGCTTTCCTCCTCTTAAGTAATATTTGCTGTCCCACAATCTGACCACGCTAGATCTTTTCAAACACACCACCTCTTCCATATCTGCCTCCGGCTACCTAAAAGCTAACCACAGGAATTTCCTCTGCACGATCAGCCATGCCAAAGCAAATCACATACAGCACACAGGCACAATTTTGAAGTGGATATTGTCAGGGATCTCATTTGGGGGTGGCCAAGGGTCGCAACTGCGACCCTGAAATTGTCGACCTGATGGCATCACCCTAGTTTAGCCCATTTGGACTGCCTCCTAACAGAGAGCTTCTCCACCAGTGACTTCAATCACAAAGACGGACTGGAACTGATTAACACAAAAGAGAGCTCACTTGATAACAAACCAGTATCTTCAGTTAGTTTGCCTCGCAATAGAAATTTGAAGGAATTGCACCGTCCCCTCAAAGTCAATGAAAACCACCCCTTTCCTAACATCACCAACGTATTGCCCACTTTGCTCTCCAATGCTGATTCAGCAAACACTCTCGTCCCCAGAGACTTCCTCCCCTAATGTGGAGAGACACTGCCAGACACAATCAGCATCAACTGTCAAACCCTTCACTTTCAATCAACAAGGAGACACATCTTCAAATGCAGCTTTCTGCATTTGAAGCATCAATATGTACGAATAATAATGGGGAAACCCAAGGACGCCATGTAAAGTCTATTAACAGCACATCTAACCCGTACAAAAGAAAACCAGTAACCAAACTATTATAACACCCGTTTCATTTTAGCATTGCAAAACATCCTCAACAGATATCAATGTTTACCCTTTTCACGCAAGGAGTCCCTATGCAATCTAAGATGGCTGCCGCATGGGCCCCGGTGGCAAAAACTGGGCATGGACTTCATAGGCCTGCTTGAAATATTGAAACATGAGCAAAAGTATGGCATAGTGCTAGTGGATTATTTATCCAAATGGGTAGAAGTCGTGCTCGTATCCAACATAACCACAACCACCATGATTCAGTTCCTCAAGAACATTTTTCAAAGAGAAAGGTTGCCAAGAGAACTAGTCACCGACAATGATGTTGAACTCATATCAAGAGAAATGGAAAGGTTCTTGAAAGAGAGCAATATTCAGCAGAGTAAAGCAGCTTTATATTATCCACAAGCTAATAGGTTGGTCGAACGCACCAAAAAGTTCATCAAAGGAGCCCTACAGTTGGCTACCGGAGCTGGGCTCGATCCACATAGCACAGTCAAGGAAGCAGTGGCCTCCGATTGTCTTGCCCCCAATGGGGTCACAAATGTATCGCCGTTCCACCTCCTCCGAGGATGCAGGGCAGTGTCTATGCTGGTTCCACCATGGTTGGCAAATATAAGAGAGAACAAAATGGTCGACATGGAACAATTGTTGTGGCGAGTGAAGAAAGGCAAAGAGAACATGAAAAGATATAGTGACGAGAGGAGAAAGCCTCAACAAAGCACAGTACAAGAAGGTGACTGGATAAAGGTTAAAATGCTACATAGAGACCCAGTGACAGGGTCTAAGTTCAGCAGACCGGTGAGAGTGGTACAGCGAGGGACAAATCATGTGTACACCCAAGATGGCAAGCGATGGAATCTGTAAAGGGTGGCGCTAAACGAAAAAGGGGCTGGTGAAACACTCAAAGCAGAGAGCCGATGAAGAGAGCTCAACCACAGAGAATTTGACAACGAGAGATCAATCTGAACATGGAGTGGAGAAGGAGGAATGGACACTATCGCAAGGGAAGCCAGTCCACAGAGGAGTGATGTGAGACAAGAGAGATCCAAAGAGAGGAGTGCAATACCACAAGAAGAGAATGTTGGAAGCAGTCGACCACAAAGAGAAAGACAAAGGCCAGGCAGATACACTGACTATGTGATTGAGTAACTCAAGCCTTCTAACAAAAGGAGGTATGTAGAGTAAAGGACTTCAAGGAAGTCCTGCGCGGCCTCTCGCAAGACTTGGGACGCAAGTTTAGACTCTTAGGAGACATGTAGCCTATTAAGAATCTGAAATAAAGTCCCATAAAAAACATCCATTTTCAACTCTGTCTTTTCCCCCTATACATGGTTTACAAAAGTAAGAAGTATCATAGGAGACCCCTAACAGAACACTAACCATTCCGTAACTCACTCATACTCAAAAACTTAATTGGGTGTGATTTGGGTACTGTGCTTCTCCCCCCATGACAAGCACTAAAATCGTTCAGGTTCTTTTCGGTACATTATCAGACCGTTCTGCCAGGCTCTTCCAACTCCTGTCCTATTCGTGTCTCCCCTCCTGCCTGCCCTTTGTCAGCTTGTGCCTTGTTGCTTTCTCATCCTTCTGAAGCTTTCTAGCAGTGCTCACCACTCAGCAACTGACCTCTCTCTCTTTGATGCAGAAATACTTGTTGGTATAAACGTCATACATTCCAGACATGAGAGGAAATATAAGTTAAGAAAACCCATAAAACATGTGTCTGAAACCAAACTCCAACGGCCAAACGCCCAGACCCCAAGCAGATCACACTGCCATTTCCGCCATATCCCTTTGATGAAAGGTAAACAGTAGACAGCAAGACACTTATACACTAGAGTTCAGATGTGCATAACGATGACAAGCATATCTAACCAGTAAACACACATATAGAATCAATGCAGCACAAACACATACATGTGCAAGAGAGTAGATAGGGAGCATTTTAGGCAATAGAATGAGCATTTATTAGATATAGCAAGTGGTAGCAAATGTAGACACAACATAAACATCACTAATAGAGTGAACACATAGAGTAGGCCTCAAGATAAAGGTAGTTAATAGGCCATTTAGATTTTAGTAGGCCCAGAATCTCATGGATTATTCCACACAGTTAAAAGGCACTTGGTTTGAACTCATGCACGAAAAACACGCTGACAATGTTAGCAGCGTTGAACATGGTGTAAAGTCGTGCTGTGATTGGTAAGAATTATGGGGAGAAATTCTTTCTCAGGCACAGAACAAGGGAGTATGATTTAATCAGATGAAGCAACCATGAGCAGACCACGTGAGGGGAATCTTTTAGATGCCGCACAGGGATTGGTTACGGATGGAACGGTGCAGCAAGTTCCCACAAATGTAACAAAATAAATAATTAATAACGTTTCTGCCCATGTTCTCAGAAACTAACAACTATGAGCATAGGGCCCGTTAGGAATGTGAATGCAATGGATGGGTTCACAGAATAACTCCAAACAACCGAACCAACTCAGGAAGATGGCAAAGTACTGTTTTATTAACAATTATCTAAAACAGGGAGTTACAATGGACGTCAACGGAGATACGCTCAAATTCTCTCAACGATTTGTTCACACAACATAGACTTTATACTAAAAACACGTCAGAGGTGACGTCATACCATGTGGCAAGTAATGAAAAACCTGCTGAGGATTGGGATAGGCTTAAGGGGAACATCTAAGTACACATAGTATAGGAACTAGGATTGTGATTGGCTGACCACTGTCAGGTGGGCCATATATGCCTACCTCTAAAACATGTCATCTTCAAAAACATTAAGTACACGGTTTTGGTTTATAGTCATAGCATCGAATGCCAAAGCATCGAATGCCTTAGCATCTAAAAAAAAGTGTAAAAAAAAAAAGCATCTCATGCATTATTTATTCTTTTCTTTTTCTGGGGGGGTCCACCAAACCCCCCTTTTTTAACCTTTAAAACCCCAATACAATTAAAATAAGCCCTTTACCTTAAAAGAAATGCATTAGATGCTTTTTTTTTACACTTTTTGTAGACTGTATTTTTTATTGACTCATTGCATTACTTTTATTATATTGATTTTTGGGCCTTACCCTACAGTCTCTTCATGTTTGAAACCTATCAATAGCCAAGGATCTCGGCTGGGTAACCCTCTCTCCCTATTGTTTACTGGCTTTCTGTTGTGTCTGTTGTCTTTACCTCTGCTCTCCCAATCAGTGCCTCCTTCAACTTGTGATTCTTTCACCATTGGTGCCTCCTGCTCAGTTTCGTAGATCAACAACATAAGTCACAGACATGTTCTTGCGTTTCCTTTTCTCACCGATCTTGGCTTGGAGGCTCCCATCTTCCTTCCGGCTAACATACCTCCACCTTCTCCTCCGGACGCGCACACATCTCCCCCTTCCGCTCTCTTTCTCCCTCTACCTCTCTCACTCTCTAATTTTCTTTAAAGGTCTGTGGCTCTGCAGGCTCAGTCACATGACTGACAGGCTCAGTCACGTGACTGACGTAGACCGTAGAGGGAGGTTTTTCTTTGGCGGGTACTCCCCGGATTGGCGACTCACCACACAGTTTAGCTTATATCTACTTTTAGAGTACCCACTGCATATTTGACCCTCATTCCACAAATCTGTGCTTGTAGTTAGCGGGATGTCATTTCGACAGAAATTCCGTACACAACCATTGGCAGAGGGCCGAGGCAACCCCTGGGCATGATTCCTTTACAATAAGCTCTGCAACACTGAAAGACATAAACGTTTAGATAAATGGATATTTTGTAGGGGCATGGTTATTCGTAAGATAAATAAGCTTACATAAAAAGCATCAGGGGTCTGTTTTAACATAGTGGACATTTAGACATGGATTTTCCTGAGAAACGTAGGCACGAAATGCAGCTTATGCGGTCCATTGAGATGCGTTGGTGGGAGAGTAGCAGGGGCTCTTACTGACAGTACCAGATACAGTTTGAAGCAGTCTACTGATTGCATCAATGGAGCAGGAGAGCAGATAGAAGGGTGCAGTATAATAGGGTGTGGTGGAAGGATGAGCGTAATGGTGGGAGGAGGAATCAAAACCTACATTCAGGATATAGTTCATGCATTTTTTGCAGTCACATGCATTTGGTCGTAGTGTTTAGGCAAGGGTATCGAGGATTCTGAGTAAAGTCCAATGCCATGCCCCCTCCTAAGACCTTGGCAAGAGGGAACATGCTTTGTTATATGTTACCAACCCTTGTTGTTTATTAATGAGGAACAGATGTTCTCCAGCTTGGGGTCTTACGTGGATTCACATGCTATGAATATTCCCCTTCGTCAGGCTGGGAATCCTCAGTAAAAATAACCACTTTAGCTTTAAGACAAAACTGTGTCATCGCTTGCATAACTTATTGCTGTCACTTAGGGTCATAGTGTCACAGCAAATGACACTGGTCCTCCTTAGCTTCATCCCTGGTGGCCATTTTCAGATTTTTACTGCACGTTTTTCTCTTGGAAGTCCTTGAATTTCTCGAGTATTTGCCAATTTTTCATCATTTTTTCTTCTAATTCTTCTACAATCCGTTCCCGTTGTGGCTTGTCGGCAGCAGGGATCTGTTGCCTGGCTTGATCCCACCATTCCGTCGGATGGATATGTCGTGTGAGGTCACAAACTGAGTTTTGGGCTTAGTACACGAGCCATTTCGAAGGCAGAGAAGAAGAGCCTCTTCAAAGCCTGTTCCAAATGCGATGAGAAGAATATCTTAACCGAACACCACCAGCAAAACTGTATTTATTGCCTACACCCAGACCACAATGTGGAGGGATGCCACATATGCCAGTCTTTCTCCAATAAGATGAGAAAGGATCCCCATCGGCGGCTGGTGTCATGGCTGGAGAAAGGTAAGGCATCTGGCTCGGCGTCTGTGCACAGTGACGCCTTTGTCAGGGCTAGCAGGCCCAAGGAGCATACTCCCTCTGGCAAGACGTGGAGATCCTTTGAGGACGCTTCGAAGGGGAAGGTACTCAAAAAGGTGATGTCGCCACAAGCTCCGACTTCCACGTCGACGAACACTGCAACCATGACATCTCATTCGTCTGGATCGGCGACTGGCACATGGGAACCCTGTCTTCGGAAGGCCACAGATCATCCACTCTGTCACTGATAACCCCGTTGATTAAGCAGCGTTCATCGTCATCAGCAGCATCATCGTCGACGACCCAAAAGACGTCCTCATCGATGACCCAAAGACCTTTGTCTAAAGCATCATGGACAAAGACTCCCCCTACAACATCATCGACGACACCGTCCGCCAGGCCGGCGGTACCATTTTATGTCACATCTACAGGCTCGTCAATGACTGCACGCACCATCTCTATGGTCACTGGCTATCACATGGGTAGCATTGCCTCCAAGGACTCAGTCAGTCCTGGCTTGGTCTGTTATACCTGCACTGTCTTCTCCAAGTGTGCCTGTGCTGGGCACCTTCCCGAGAGGTCCAGGCAGAGAGAGGGAGGCACCACCAGATCCATCTTTCCTGCCAAAGCCCACGAGGGCCCTCAGCTGCCTGCCACATCCCCTGTGAGGCCTCCCTGGGTTGTGTCTCCAGCACCTGTCTCAACTCCTTCCATCCTGTCAGACGGGAAAGAGGAAGAAGTGGAGCTATAAGTCCTTGAAGCCCCACACCCTACGGAGGGTGGTGTTGGCCTGCATCCACAACCGGCTCTGCAGCCTGCACAACTCCTTCAGCCTGCTTGCTCTACGTGCCCCTGGCCTTATGAACCAATCTTGATGCCTCAATCTCCGAGAGATTAATTGCTAAGAGATCTTTCTTTGGACATTTTGTCAACTCTCCACACTCTGGTCTCAGAGATTCACCAACGACTACCGCCTGTGGCTTTTGGTCCTCCTGTGGTTTTGGGCCCAGCTCCTCTGGCCAGTCCACAAAGACCACCTCAGCCCCACCTGGCACCACCTCCTCCAGTGTCTGCGATCCCGCAGCCATCTCCTGTTCCACTGCCCTCTTTTGTAGAGAAGTTGGTCCTGACAGGAACAGACACTATTAAGGACCCCAACCAATATACAGATGGTTAGCAAGGTACGGATGAGTTTGAGGACTATGTCCCTGCAGACAGCGTGTTGGAATTGAAATAATATTATGCCTCCTATCGCAGTATTTGAATGTGTGTTGGCCTACGCCAAGTTGCCTAAAATATCGTGTAAATAGATTCCGTGGCAAGGTCTTGACCTTAACGAAAACTGTGTAAGTCGCCATCTTGGATTTAGCCGCCATCTTAGGTTCTCTTGTAAAGTGGAATTCACCCTGAACATCAAAATGGAGGCCGAATGACATTCTGAGTGAGATTCTGGCCGTTGTGACCTCCGCGAAGATAAATAAGTAATATGCCTGCAGGCCACTTGTCAGGGTCGCGAATTGAGACCCTGTCCTATCCCTGACCTATGTGTAAATGAACAACTGTATCAGCGAAACTGATCAAAATGCATACATTATGGGATTGACCTGGCAAGGAACCCTAGGCCTGGTCTTAAGAATGGTTAACCCGCGAGGGGGTTGGCCAGAGCTGGATAAAGAGTATAAAAGCACAAGTATTCCAATGTACGGTCTCTCTACTAATGCATCGAACCTTCGTTGAAGTTTGTTACGTTACTCTGAGAGCCGAATAGCTATCCGTTTGTCAATTGACTTTTTGGTAACTGCTGTAGCTTTTAAATAAAGCACTTTGTATGTCCTTTGTAACCTGTGTTGGTGTGTTTCCTTTGGGCTTCATAGCCTCATATCAATTTCTTTGTTTTCACAGTTGGCGCCTGAATAGGGACCCTCAAGATTGATGCCGGATCATTGAAGGTTGACGCAGACTATCGAACCGGGATCGGACGGTGTGATTCTGCGGGCCCGACCGGTCGAGACGCGATACCTCGGCAGCGCTGCACGATCCGATCCTTGGACGATAGTCGTGTGGTCTGACACGGCATCTTGACGAGGGTCCATTTTTGAGGCGGGCAGATTTGTCGAAACCACCAAACACAAGGTAAAATTCGTTAGGTAAGTTCTTTGATAAACCGTACGGACCTCCTTAGGTTTGGTCAGGTGCAGTCGTGACCCGGCTCTTAATTTAACCCTGACAATTTGAATTTGGCGTATTCCAATACTTGGAATTTAGCTGTCCGGCACCACAGGAGGGGTTGCCGGCATGTACTATGTACTGTAAGTATGGCATTGGTAGTATAGTATTTAATGATATTTGGCACAGACAGACGAGACATGCCTCCGAATTTCAGTGGCCAATCAACGTTAGTTTTGAGATCCCCCGTATTGAATACTTAGAATCAATCTTGCTAAAAAAGAAGGCTAGACCTGCAGCCTTTGATGTTTTACAGAATTGGAAAAAAGAAGCGTTACAGCAGCTTAAAAGTAGGGACAAACATGCACGCCGCCATAAGACAAACGCCGAAAAGGCGTGATTATATGATAAAGAAAAACATTCAGAATCAGTTAAAAATATGGATAGGGCCTTTTCACTTGGAATCCAGTAAATTTACCCCTCTAGAGATTTCCATGTTTCTGAAGAATTTATTGAGAAATTGTTAAACGAACGCAGGCCTGATGCCTCAGCGCCACCTCCGTATGTTCTTATTTTGGGCACTCTGCCCATTCCTGCTGTCGTTCCTGCCGTTATCCCTGTTCCCCCTGTACAACCTATTGTCCCTAGTCCCATAGTTGTTGTTCCCCCACCTATCGCACCGCTCCTTCCTTCTGCACCGATAGTTGCACCTTTATTAAATTTACCTACACCTCCACTCCCGAGTGGCCCCGTATTGACTGAAGTTGATCCAGGTGCAGGATCGAAGATCGTCACTCGTAATACTGTTTCTGCAGATAAGAAACAGGAATTGTTTGCATGGGCTAAGCATTGTATGGAGAAAGGTGATCAAGTTAATATTTTTTCCACATTATCTAATTTGAATAGTTTTCCCGAGAAAAATGTTTTTATCGAAGGTTTGGGGACTCATTTATGTGTGATGTGGGGTAGATTAAAAATTTCGGATCTTCCACAAGGAGTGAGAGATCTGAATGCTTTGGCACTTTCGAGGGACACAGAGCAGAAAGTATACGGGAATGTTGAAAAATTGTTTGAGTTTAGGAAAGACTTTGAAAAGTCACGAGATGAGGACGACGAAGACGATAGAATATATGTACAGAAACGGTTCCTTCCGTGCCGTAGATCGGCACCTGAGGAAATACGAATTTGTACTAAAGATGCGGTTCGATGGATCTCGGATTCATCGATTCCGCCAGATGAAGTATATGACACGTATAGTCAGTATACAGTAGAAATGCAAAGAAAGGTAATTCAGGTAATGGTACAGTACCTGCAAGAAGAATGTGTAAGAAAGAAGGTTAGTTGCCCCATAGAATTATTGGGGATTTGTAAAAGGGCTTTTTCGCCCGATATTTCTTCAGCTGCCTTAGCGCTAGACCTGGCTCTGTTGCTTTGTAAGTGGCTGGAGGTACCTATATCTCAGTTGCCTATGAGAGAGGTTCCTCCGACCTTTGTCCCAAAAGTTGAGATCCCCGCCAACGCTGGGACTGGTGCCCCCGCTGTGGATATCCCTGCACATTATGTATCACAATTCGTTCACGTCCCGTTTTCACGACAGGAAGTGAACACTATTAGACAATCAGTTCCCGATATCAGGAAAAACTCGACGGGGTTTTACAAAGAAATAGAGTCCGTCTTGCAGTCTTTTGTGCTCACCTTGAGTGATATTGACTTGCTATTTCCTGTACTCCTACCCGTAGATGTATGGAAACAGGTTCGGACAGTAGATGATGTGCCAGGGTTGGGAGATACGTGGGCTAATATGATTAGGATTGATGGGGAAAGACCAGCTGGTGAGAAACCCCCACAGGTAATACTTACTTTGCCTGATAGAATTGTCGCAAAATTAAAAACTATAATTCCAGAGAAAAGAATTATTTGGGACAAGCTTACGGCCTGTGTCCAAGGAAAAACTGAAGGCGCCACCAAATTTTTTAATAGATTCGAGCAGGTATTTTCTGACTTCAGTGGACAGGATTTAGGTACAGAGTCTGGGAGAAGGTTGTTCGTGGACAAATTTGTACGTGGACTGTTGCCTGACATCCAGTCACAGATTATGTCCTCTGAGAGCGCTTGGCAGGCAAAATCTCAATCTGAGGTTTTGCATATGGCTCAGTATTATGAGAACCGTGTTAATAATGAGAAGGACAAAATTGAAAAGAGGAAAGGAGATTTGAAAACCAAAGTATTATTACAGCAAATTGTTAGAAACCCCAGAGGAGGCACGACACAGACTAGAGGTCAGTACGTTCCAAAAGGAAATGCTCCTCTGAGTCCTGTGAATATTAATCAATGTGCTTATTGCCGCCAGAAAGGTCATTGGCGAGCACAGTGCCCCGTCCTTCGCCAAAGGTCAAACAGTGCTTTTGGGGGTATGGGTAGATGACCTAGGGGCCGCCCTGGAGCAGGGGGCCCTGATAGAGGTCAGTTTTTACAAGATCCTCAGCAACCTTTTTCACGGGAAAATCAGACCTCGAGTGTGGACTCGAGGAACATATTTGATCACCCTTCTGCTGCTTATCTTTCTGAAGAGCTTCCTTCCGACGATACTCTATTTCATTAGGATTGCCCGAAGCAGGGTTTGGAACCTTCACCTATTCCCGTTAATCAGAAAGGCCCCTATGTTGAATTATTAGTAGGGAATAGGAAACACCAGTTTTTGATAGACACTGGAGCGCAGAAGTGCTCCATTGATCATTCTCGGGTTCCAAACATTCCACTGTCAAGGCAAACAATTGTTTCCGTAGGGTTTTCTGGTATACCAACTGTCTGTCTGGTTTGTGCACCAGTGTCTGTTTCTTTGGGTCCCTTTACGGACCATTGCCCTTTTCTTCTTACTTCAAACTGTGGAGAGAATTTGCTAGGGTTGAATTTGTTAAAGAAATTGAACGCAGTAATTAATTGTTCTTCTGATGGAGTACGGCTGACGGTTTCACCACAGCAACTTCCTAATTCTCAGTTTTTGATTCGACCTTTACCTCCTGAGTTCAGCATTGTCCCGGAATGTTTGTGGGCGGTGGACGACAATGATGTTGGAGTGTTACAGATTGAGCCTGTTAAAATAGTTCTGAAACATGGGGTGAAACTGCCACGCATCCCGCAGTATAAAATATCAGTCGAAGGTGAACGTGCTTTGAAATGCATCATCTCCGATTTTGTACATTGTGGGGTGATCGAGGAGATTACAGATAGTTTGTGTAATAGTCCGATCTTGCCTGTATATAAGAAAGGTGACAATGCAATTCCATACCGGTTCATAATTGATCTTCGTGCTATTAACAGAGTGGTCGCCCCACAATTTCCAATTGTGCCCGATGTGACGACGATATTGACAATGATCCCTGCTACGGCTACGCACTTCAGCGTTGTGGATTTAAAAAACGCTTTCTTTAGCATTCCTATACATGAGGAAAGTAGATATCTGTTTGCGTTCACCTTGGTGGGACGCTCATTTACATTTACCAGGGCACCTCGAGGGTATACTGAAAGTCCTAGCATTTATAGTAGAGCTTTGAAAGAGCAGCTCGACACCCTTGAATTGCCACCTACTTGTATGCTGCTTCAATATGTTGATGATTTGCTTTTGGCTGCAGACTCTGAGAGTACATGTAAAGAAGGCACTGTACTGTTGCTTGTTCATTTAGCTAACAATGGTCATAAAGCTTCGCTTAAAAAATGTCAATATTGTTGTCAGGAGGTCGCCTATTTAGGGTACCTCCTGTCAAAGGAGGGGAGAAGATTGACACCTGAAAGAATAAAACACATTTCTGGCATTTCTGTTCCAAATACACAGAAGTAAGTCAGAGCCTTAATAGGTATGGCTTCTTTCTGTAGGTTGTGGATCCCGAACTTTTCGCTAGTGATAAAACCGATGTTGGCTTTGACAAAGAAGGGAATTTCTCTGCCACTGCCATGGAAATCGGAACATCAACGATCATATGAGCTTCTCAAAGCCGCGTTATGCTCTGCACCGGTTCTGGGTACTCCAAATTATGACAAGGCCTTTGTGTTGTTTATGCATGAATGTGATGGATTTGCTTTGGCTGTGTTAACACAGGAACACGGAGGGAAGAATAGGCCGTGCGGCTACTACTCCTCCGCCCTTGATCCTGTCGCATGCGCTTTGCCAAGATGTTTGCGCGCTGTCGCTGCTGCTGCCACGTCTGTAAAACAGAGTGAGGGAATGGTCCTAGGCCATGATTTGATTTTAATGGTACCTCACTCTGTTGATATTCTATTGAACAAAACCCAAACGCAACACCTCACCTCTGCGCGGTTAACAAGGTATGAATTAATTCTGTTTGCTCCTCACATCCAAATTAAGAGGTGTTGTGTTCTTAATCCGGCTGAACTCTTACCTTTCCCGCAAAACACTGTTTGCGGTGATGAAGAATTACATGACTGCCTGTATACCACTGAACAAGAAACGAAGGGCAGGATAGATCTCATAGATACTCCTTTGGATAATGCAGAAGGGGAGCTGTTTTGCGATGGCTCCTGCTTCAAACTTTAGGATGGTACATCTACAGCTGCTTATGCAGTTACTAAATTGAGCAAAGTTGTTGAAACTAAGAGAATTTCACATACCTCCGCGCAGGCCGCAGAGATTATAGCGTTGACCCGAGCTTGTGAACTCTCCCAAGGGCGTATAGTAAATATATATACTGATAGCCAGTACGCATTTGGGGTGGCTCACAACTTTGGAAGGCTCTGGTCGGAAAGAGGGTTCCTGACCTCACATGGGACCAAGATCCAGCATGGCCCCTTGATAGTGCAATTACTCTTGGTACTCTCACTCCCTAAACAGTTAGCGATCATGAAATGTGCAGCACATCGTAAGGTCATAGATGATGTGGGCAAAGGGAATGCTTTTGCGGACCTGATAGCCAGACAAACGGCCACAGACCTTAGCACGGACATGTATGCCTTGAGCGAAATGAGAGATGCTTACATAATGGATGAAGGTATTGGGTCTGTGCGAGATATTCAAACTGATGCCACAATAGAAGAATCTAAAAGGTGGGCTGAAGGAATGGGGAAATTGGATGATGAAGGGTGTTGGGTGGATACATCCGAAGGAAAATGGTTGCTCCCTGATTCATATGCTTTGGCAATGGTTACGATGGCACACGGTCCTACACATGTGTGTGCCCAGCAAATCACGAAAATGTTAGAACAAGTTTGGGTGAATAACAAGATTCTGGAGACTGCGAAGAGGCATGTCCAGAACTGTATGATCTGCTTACAGCACAATGTGGGTAAGGGGACAGTAACTCCAAGGGGAAGCTTTGGTCCCCCTTCTGTTCCCTTCGAGGTCATTCACTTTTATTTTATTGAGATGGAACAGTGTAATAATCTGAAATATGTTCTTGTAATTATTTGTGACTTCAGTAAATGGGTCGAGGCTTTCCCCGTTAAAGATGCTACCGCCATGACCACTGCAAAGATTATGGTAAAAGAATTCTTTCCTCGATTTGGGTAATTTGGTCGGATAATGGTCCCCACTTTATTGCAGCAGTAATTTTGCAGATATGCACAGCTTTATGTATTGAAAAATGATTTCACTCAGCTAGACATCCTCAAAGTGCTGGGTTGGTGGAAAGACACAATGGTATCTTAAAGAATAAGCTTGCAAAAACATGTGCTGATACCAAACTGAAATGGCCAGATGCCTTACCTATTGTATTATTAGCTATGCGTACCGCACCTCAGACTAAGACTGGGCTTTCTCCATTTGAGGTAGTGATGGGGAGACCTGCTAACATTTGGGGTCTCCCAAAACCTAAAGCCCTGAGAGAGGTGGAAAATGTATTGCTTGTAGACTACTGTAACCAGTTAACTAAAAACCTGTATTTCATTTATCACCAGGTGCACTGAGCTTTACCTGTACGGTTCATGGGCCCACGACACGATATACAGCCTGGAAGTTGGGTCCTAGTGAAGGCCTACGAGAGGTCTTCCATTCTCGCGCCTCGCTGGCGGGGACCCTACCAGGTGTTACTGGTCACCAGGACAGCAGTGCGGGTGGCTGGAAAGAAGCACTGGATCCAAGCGACGCATGTCAAGAAACTTCCTCACCCGACGCCGCACATTACAGAAGAAGCAGAACCCCTCGCCGATGCTACAGTCCCTGATCTTGGAGTAGCAAAAAGCGCTGTGAGTGCGTCGGAGAATTTCTCTGAGCCCGAGGAGCTTGGGGAACAGTCCATTTCGTCTCCGCACTCTCTTGAAAAATCACGTCCGGAAAACACTGTTTCAAGCTCTGCGACTTCCGTCGCCTCCGATACGTCGCTTCCCTCAGGAAGTGACGACACCTTATTTCCGGATCAGACAATTTTGGGTACCACCAGGTACAACCTTTGACGAAGCAAATAGAACTACGGCACAGGTTTTTCCGTGCATCTGGGAAAAGGAAGTGATTGGAAGTTTTCCTTTTTTTAAGAAAGTTCTGTTGAACAAAAGGGATTCTGCTGGCTAGGGTTGGGAAGGACTAAGAAATCGCGCGACTGTAACGTCGCCAGCAACGAACATTGGGGTCGTCAATTGAGGAACTACAATGCCTGCCACCTTCGCTGCTGCTCCCCGCACTGGACTTGTGAATAAGGGGGTGACCAACTTGGAAAATGAACAATGTGCCTGGGCCCCGAAAACGTACTGCTGTGTTTTGATAATGATAATTGTTATTTTTGCAACTGCTGCTGTAGGACTTTGGTATTTTGAAGAAATCTATCCTTTGAAACCTTTACTACCGACTGAGATTGTACCAACTGTTTTGACTCCCTCTGTACACCTTCACACTCTGTCCCCTAGAGACTCCCAACATAGACAAAAGTATCATAATAACACTCGAATGATAGTAATGAATGCAACTCATGCCATTTTTAATAAGAGTAATTGTTGGATTTGTACTCATTTACCGCAACATGCGAACAAGGGACTGGGATGGTATATACATCCTTTACCTTTAACGACTGCTTGCTATGCCTCCCTTAGAGCACTATTCTTTGGCCGATGGAATTATAGCATCTCAGGGAACTTTGATGGAACTAATCTGAATGATTTCGAGAAACGTGAATTGACTCCCCTGGGATGCTTGCTTTTTGCAAATAGAAGTAAACCTAATGTTGCTTCTAAAAGGCTGTCAGATAAACTATCTCTTCCTTTTCAAACTCTAATTTCTTTTAAAATGGCTCCGATAGGCAATAAGGACGCCGTACCTCCTTCTTATTCTATAAATCATAGCCCTGACTCGGTTCCCTTTTGTGTACAAAGAAATGGCACTCGGCCAATGGGAGATTTTGAAGGTTGTAAGAACATTGTAAATTTGACTGGAGAAAACAGGCCTTTGTATGTAGGGGGGCCTGTTTATTTTGTTTGTGGTAGTTTAGCATTTCCCTGGTTGCCCAAGGATTGGCAGGGAACCTGTTATTTAGGAATATTATTACCCGGGGTATTTGTAGCTAGTACATTGGAGGTTTTTAAGGCTCGCCCAAGGCGGGACAAGAACGGAGATACCCCTGGGCAAGTATTGGGAGATATAGCGAAATCAGTTGTACCCTTTTGGGGACAAATGACAAACTCTGAGAACATTAGGGGATTAGCAAGGGTACTGGAGAGAACGATCAACCGGACCACGGACATACTCTACAATATGACCTTAGAGCAAAAAGCAATAAGATTGGTAGCACTCCAAAATCGGATGGCATTAGATGTCATTTTGGCAGAACGAGGTGGAGTATGCAAATTAGTGGGGTCCGCTTGCTGTGTTTTCGTACCAGATTCCTCGCCAACAATTTTTAAAGCAATACAGAACTTGCATACTCTTAGTTCTGAAGTACATATCCCTGTAGGAGATTGGAATCTTAGCACTTGGTTCTGGGATTCTTTACGATCTTGGGGTTGGAAGGTGCTTTCTGTTATTCTGGTTATTTTGGGGATCCTGCTATCCCTTTGTTGCTATTTTCAATGTCTTCCGTGTATATGTGGAATGCTAGGGGATGTTGTGCCCAAGCAGTGAGCACAATAGGGCATAAAATATATGCCCCAGATGCAGCATCTAAAGAATTTGTGTTACAAGAGGTTTTGATGAACAGCCTAATGGCTATAGATATTACAGACAATGATTCGGGATCTATGGATGACAACACATGGAGTTATTTTCAAAAGTATTAGAAATGATGTTAGCACTTGGCATAGGCCAAAAGGAGGGTCTGTTGGAATTGAAATAATATTATGCCTCCTATCGCAGTATTTGAATGTGTGTTGGCCTACGCCAAGTTGTCTAAAATATTGTGTAAATAGATTCCGCGGCAAGGTCTTGACCTTAACGAAAACTGTGTAAGTCGCCATCTTGGATTTAGCCGCCATCTTAGGTTCTCTTGTAAAGTGGAAGTCACCCTGAACATCAAAATGGAGGCCGGATGACATTCCGAGTGAGATTCTGGCCGTTGTGACCTCCGCACACATAAATAAGTAATATGCCTGCAGGCCACTTGTCAGGGTCGCGAACTGAGACCTTGTCCTATCCCTGACCTATGTGTAAATGAACAACTGTATCAGCGGAACTGATCAAAATGCATACATTATGGGATTGACCTGGCAAGGAACCCTAGGCCTGGTCTTAAGAATGGTTAACCGCGAGGGGGTTGGCCAGAGCTGGATAAAGAGTATAAAAGCACAAGTATTTCAATGTACGGTCTCTCTACTAATGCATCGAACCTTCGTTGAAGTTCGTTACGTTACTCTGAGAGCCGAATAGCTATCCGTTTGTCAATTGACTTTTTGGTAACTGCTGTAGCTTTTAAATAAAGCACTTTGTATGTCCTTTGTAACCTGTGTTGGTGTGTTTCCTTTGGGCTTCCCAGCCTCATATCAATTTCTTTGTTTTCACAAGCGAGCCACGAGATGTAGGCCTACCATCTCGAGACTCTCACCCGGATGTAGTGGGATCTTTTCAGGAAATAATCTCCCAGGCGGCCCAGCGTTTTAGCACACTGAAAGGCGCAGGAAAACCCCACACCCTGGACTAGGGTATTAGTGTAACGCAATCTACTGAAAAATTGTCCAGAGGTTGTATTATTTTTAAAGGTATCCAAAATGTATTTATTAAGATACATTATTTTCAAAAATGAATGAATCATTAATTAATACACACACATTAAATTACATTAACATTGCAAAGGAGCACAAAACACCAGGTGATAAAAACCTAACACAACCATCATTCGCCAACAGTCAATCCATCATTTACAACTCAAAACAATCAACCTCATTCACTCACAGTAAAAACTTTTATTTCACTAAACTTTTTAGTACAATCCATATGTGGTAGCACATAAATTAGCCCCACATGGTCTTGGATAATTCATCTTGTCCACATCAAATGTGTGTCAGCACATATTGTTGATCTTGTTTCTTTAATATAATGTCGAGCATGAACTCCCGATCCCTTTGAATTAAAAGGTGTTGATGCGCCTTGCACCAAATTAACGCAGAGTTGCTGCTCCTTTTTAATGAGAGTGGCCCTCTCTATCATATCATGAGTGGCTCTCTTCATACAACCAATTCTTCTACTTGCCTTTTTCTCTTCCTGGACTAGCTTATTATACCTTTGAGATTTGGGGGCCAAAGTACTATTTGTTTGACGGGTACCATCGGCAATAGGGGCCATACTTTGCCAAGTCATGCAGTGTATATGTCTAGCTCAGAACATCTTTAGCTTTTCTTCTGAATTAGAGGCAATATAGGTCTGTTTCATCTCTTCATTGAAGTCTTTTATACTGTATTCGTTCCATCGGGCCCGATTGCCTCGACAGTTCATTATAATCGGCCTTGGTTAGTCCCTAGGGATCGGACTTCCATGTATCCTAAAGTTAGTGACAAGCATGCTGTGATCAATGAGCGTGGTTTCAATCACTTGAAAATTTGTCATATTCACGTTGAGAGTGCTGGAGGCGAAAGCATAGTCAAGAGCTGACCTAGGCTGGCCATTAGACCAGGTCGGACAGGAGGTAACACCTCCCGATAGTTGTTCATTTAACATATGTAAGTTCCACTCCTCCCAGAAATCTCTACACCCCCCCGCTGCAAATTTTTTCAAGGACACCTTTTCCCAACAACGTATCCCCTGTAGCGCTCTTATGCCTCTTCTTTTCAAAACAGTAGGAATTTAGATCTCGGGCCCCCAAAGTATGACCTCCCGGGTGATTTATAAACCATTTGTCTATAATCTCTCCAAGGCCCACTAGGAATTCACTAAGGGTGCTAAAGCACATGTCCAGTAGATGTTAGTTACCAGTATATCGAAATTGATGCCTTCGTGCCCACCTTTCATAATTACGGCTAACAACCCCCTGGTGGTTTCAAGCTGCTTTACACGTCAGTTCGAACTGTTGTGAAAATGCCCTCGGAAAGGTCGGCCCATTGGTCGCTTTAATGCAGGTAGAAATGCAATTTGGTATCCATCCATCACCGGGCAAGCAGTCAGCCATACCTCCTGCAAGATAGGTAGCTCATGAATTCTCAGAAACGCACACACACTCATTATGCAGTAACTCATTATGCCCCTGTGCATTCCGTGAGATAGATTTTAAATTACTCTCTATGCTAAAGACCAACTTTCAGACCTTTCAGTTGTGCAATAGGTTCCTTAAGTGTCAAGCATGCCACCTCCATTCCCACATATCGTCTCTATTAGTATTCTGCATTTTATTCTGCGTTGTATTGAGGCCACCCCCTTTTTGCTCATTTTGAAACCTGATGTGCCCCCTATTCTCCATTTGTTTTCTATTGGGAGACCTAGGGCCTCATTACAAGTATGTTCATAGGTGTCAAAATTGGTTGTAATTCCGTTACCGACAACTTTAGCACTATGCCAAATTATGACTATGCTATGGTAGTTACTCTTACAGAATTACCTCTGGCGGTAATTCCTCCAATAATCAAAGGAATTAGAACCAGGGCTAATTCAGCAGATGGAATTACCTCCAAAAAATCGAAACCCAGTTCTACCTAATTACAAGACCAAAACAGTGGAAATACCTAAAAAAAACTGGAGGAAATTCTTCCAAAAACAACACATCACAGTTACCTCCCCCAAAAAGGTGTAGGTAAATGCATACAGGTGTCACAAATTAAAGCACAGGTGCACCAGAACCACACAAGAGGAGTATAGAAGGGCCACACCTACCCCAGATACACATCCAAGCAACATGCAGCCACAAGCAGATGTCAATAATGGGCTCCCCAACCTACTGCTCTACATGCAGCTACAGAAGCATGCGGGCTACAGCAGGGTAGGAGGCAGGCACCACAAATGTGCAGGAGATATATGCCCATCACCATGGACTCTGACGACATCCAATCAATGACCCTATACCGATTGGACTGTCCCACCATCACAGAACCGCTCTCCCTGATACAGGCAGAACTGCAGAGTGCCCTTGCCATCAGAACTGCCACCCCCCTCTGCTGAAGCTTGTGGCAGTCCCACACTTCCGTAGCAAGGTGGATACAAACAAACAGTTTGGACATTGCATGGGATGTCACAGCTCACCTTCTCCAAGGTGCAGAACCAAGTCCTGGATGCGCTTGTGGGGCATGCCCAGCTGCACATCGCCATGCATACCACCCTGGCGCAGGTGCATGCAGCAAAGGCACATCTCAACAACATTGCCCATTATCCCAATACTATAGCAGAAATTGGGCTGCACACATGTGGCATTGGTAACCCCACAGACAACAGTACAGGCATACCAGAATAGGAAACAGTATCATTCCATAAATGTGCAATTGACATGTGATGCAGACCTCACAATCAGCCACTGGTATGTCGATACCCTGGGCCCACACATGACTCGATGATACTGCGGAACAGCACCCTACCTGCATACATGGAGAAGCACAGAGGACAGCGCACCTGGCTTGTGTGTAAGTAGCACTCAGATCTGACCGCAAAAATCACTCACACACGCCTGGGGTATGTAAGCATTAGCAAATTGAAACAACTACAGCTCTCATGATGCATGAAAAGAAATGCACAGAACAGGCCCAGAACCCTGATTGACCCAACACCAAGGCGCAGACTTGAACCATGTGACGACACAGGGTATCCTCCTAGGCAATGTAGCCCAACTTGTGCAAGCGTAGGACCATTGCAATGCCTGCAGATCAGGACCACAACCCCCCGTGAGAAAGATGATGAAAGTGTGAACAGGGCACCACAGGACGTATGTGGGGATATGCGGGTAGGACGAATGGTCCGCCAGGACCCCATGGCCAATTTCTTATGACTTTGGACGCATGCGGCCCATACATGCAATGAATGCACAAGTCCCAAATTGCATTGAATTAAAACATACAAGATGATCTGGTTTAAAAAGTGTTTATTTTTGTGAACAAGGAATCCCATGCCCTAACACCAACTCCCACCACCCACCCCCAGCCCTAACACCAACTCCCACCACCCACCCCCAGCCCTAACACCAACTCACACGACCCACCCCCAGCCCTAACACCAACTCCCACCACCCACCCCCAGCCCTAACACCAACTCCCACCACCCACCCCCAGCCCTAACACCAACTCCCACCACCCACCCCAGCCCTAACACCAACTCCCACCACCCACCCCCAGCCCTAACACCAACTTCCCCTAAACCAACCACCAGCCCAAATAAAAACTCCCACCACCCACCCCCAGCCCTAACACCAACTCCCACCACCGCCCCGGCCATAACACCAACTCCCACCACCCACTTCCAGCCCTAACACCAACTCCCACCTCACTCCCCCAGCCCCAACACCAACTCCCACCACCCACCCCCAATGCCAACTCCCACCTCAACACCAACTCCCACTCCAACCCTAGCCCCAAAACAAACTCCCACCTGCAGCACCAACTCCCACCCCCAGCCCTAACACCAACTCCCACCACCCACCCCCAGCCCTAACACCAACTCCCACCACCCACCTCCAGCCCTAACACCAACTCCCACCTCACTCCCCCAGCCCCAACACCAACTCCCACCACCCACCCCCAATGCCAACTCCCACCTCAACACCAACTCCCACTCCAACCCTAGCCCCAAAACAAACTCCCAGCTGCAGCACCAACTCCCACCCCCAGCCCTAACACCAACTCCCACCACCCACCCCCAGCCCTAACACCAACTCCCACCACCCACCCCCAGCCCTAACACCAACTCCCACCACCCACCCCCAGCCCTAACACCAACTCCCACCACCCACCCCCAGCCCTAACACCAACTCCCACCACCCACCCCCAGCCCTAACACCAACTCCCACCACCCACCCCCAGCCCTAACACCAACTCCCACCACCCACCCCCAGCCCTAACACCAACTCCCACCACCCACCCCCAGCCCTAACACCAACTCCCACGACCCACCCCCAGCCCTAACACCAACTCCCACCACCCACCCCCAGCCCTAACACCAACTCCCACCACCCACCCCCAGCCCTAACACCAACTCCCACCACCCACCCCCAGCCCTAACACCAACTCCCACCACCCACCCCCAGCCCTAACACCAACTCCCACCACCCAGCCCCAGCCCTAACACCAACTCCCACCACCCACCCCCAGCCCTAACACCAACTCCCACCACCCACCCCCAGCCCTAACACCAACTCCCACCACCCACCCCCAGCCCTAACACCAACTCCCACCACCCACCCCCAGCCCTAACACCAACTCCCACCACCCACCCCCAGCCCTAACACCAACTCCCACCTCCCACCCCCAGCCCTAACACCAACTCCCACCTCCCACCCCCAGCCCTAACACCAACTCCCACCACCCACCCCCAGCCCTAACACCAACTCCCACCACCCACCCCCAGCCCTAACACCAACTCCCACCACCCACCCCCAGCCCTACCACCAACTCCCACCACCCACCTCCAGCCCTAACACCAACTCCCACCTCACTCCCCCAGCCCCAACACCAACTCCCACCACCCACCCACCCCCAATGCCAACTCCCACCTCAACACCAACTCCCACTCCAACCCTAGCCCCAAAACAAACTCCCACCTGCAGCACCAACTCCCACCCCCAGCCCTAACACCAACTCCCACCACCCACCCCCAGCCCTAACACCAACTCCCACCACCCACCTCCAGCCCTAACACCAACTCCCACCTCACTCCCCCAGCCCCAACACCAACTCCCACCACCCACCCCCAATGCCAACTCCCACCTCAACACCAACTCCCACTCCAACCCTAGCCCCAAAACAAACTCCCACCTGCAGCACCAACTCCCACCCCCAGCCCTAACACCAACTCCCACCACCCACCCCCAGCCCTAACACCAACTCCCACCACCCACCCCCAGCCCTAACACCAACTCCCACCACCCACCCCCAGCCCTAACACCAACTCCCACCACCCACCCCCAGCCCTAACACCAACTCCCACCACCCACCCCCAGCCCTAACACCAACTCCCACCACCCACCCCCAGCCCTAACACCAACTCCCACCACCCACCCCCAGCCCTAATACCAACTCCCACGACCCACCCCCAGCCCTAACACCAACTCCCACCACCCACCCCCAGCCCTAACACCAACTCCCACCACCCGCCCCCAGCCCTAACACCAACTCCCACCACCCGCCCCCAGCCCTAACACCAACTCCCACCACCCGCCCCCAGCCCTAACACCAACTCCCACCACCCACCCCCAGCCCTAACACCAACTCCCACCACCCACCCCCAGCCCTAACACCAACTCCCACCACCCACCCCCAGCCCTAACACCAACTCCCACCACCCACCCCAGCCCTAACACCAACTCCCACCACCCACCCCCAGCCCTAACACCAACTTCCCCTAAACCAACCACCAGCCCAAATAAAAACTCCCACCACCCACCCCCAGCCCTAACACCAACTCCCACCACCGCCCCGGCCATAACACCAACTCCCACCACCCACTTCCAGCCCTAACACCAACTCCCACCTCACTCCCCCAGCCCCAACACCAACTCCCACCACCCACCCCCAATGCCAACTCCCACCTCAACACCAACTCCCACTCCAACCCTAGCCCCAAAACAAACTCCCACCTGTAGCACCAACTCCCACCCCCAGCCCTAACACCAACTCCCACCACCCACCCCCAGCCCTAACACCAACTCCCACCACCCACCTCCAGCCCTAACACCAACTCCCACCTCACTCCCCCAGCCCCAACACCAACTCCCACCACCCACCCCCAATGCCAACTCCCACCTCAACACCAACTCCCACTCCAACCCTAGCCCCAAAACAAACTCCCAGCTGCAGCACCAACTCCCACCCCCAGCCCTAACACCAACTCCCACCACCCACCCCCAGCCCTAACACCAACTCCCACCACCCACCCCCAGCCCTAACACCAACTCCCACCACCCACCCCCAGCCCTAACACCAACTCCCACCACCCACCCCCAGCCCTAACACCAACTCCCACCACCCACCCCCAGCCCTAACACCAACTCCCACCACCCACCCCCAGCCCTAACACCAACTCCCACCACCCACCCCCAGCCCTAACACCAACTCCCACCACCCACCCCCAGCCCTAACACCAACTCCCACGACCCACCCCCAGCCCTAACACCAACTCCCACCACCCACCCCCAGCCCTAACACCAACTCCCACCACCCACCCCCAGCCCTAACACCAACTCCCACCACCCACCCCCAGCCCTAACACCAACTCCCACCACCCACCCCCAGCCCTAACACCAACTCCCACCACCCAGCCCCAGCCCTAACACCAACTCCCACCACCCACCCCCAGCCCTAACACCAACTCCCACCACCCACCCCCAGCCCTAACACCAACTCCCACCACCCACCCCCAGCCCTAACACCAACTCCCACCACCCACCCCCAGCCCTAACACCAACTCCCACCACCCACCCCCAGCCCTAACACCAACTCCCACCTCCCACCCCCAGCCCTAACACCAACTCCCACCTCCCACCCCCAGCCCTAACACCAACTCCCACCACCCACCCCCAGCCCTAACACCAACTCCCACCACCCACCCCCAGCCCTAACACCAACTCCCACCACCCACCCCCAGCCCTACCACCAACTCCCACCACCCACCTCCAGCCCTAACACCAACTCCCACCTCACTCCCCCAGCCCCAACACCAACTCCCACCACCCACCCACCCCCAATGCCAACTCCCACCTCAACACCAACTCCCACTCCAACCCTAGCCCCAAAACAAACTCCCACCTGCAGCACCAACTCCCACCCCCAGCCCTAACACCAACTCCCACCACCCACCCCCAGCCCTAACACCAACTCCCACCACCCACCTCCAGCCCTAACACCAACTCCCACCTCACTCCCCCAGCCCCAACACCAACTCCCACCACCCACCCCCAATGCCAACTCCCACCTCAACACCAACTCCCACTCCAACCCTAGCCCCAAAACAAACTCCCACCTGCAGCACCAACTCCCACCCCCAGCCCTAACACCAACTCCCACCACCCACCCCCAGCCCTAACACCAACTCCCACCACCCACCCCCAGCCCTAACACCAACTCCCACCACCCACCCCCAGCCCTAACACCAACTCCCACCACCCACCCCCAGCCCTAACACCAACTCCCACCACCCACCCCCAGCCCTAACACCAACTCCCACCACCCACCCCCAGCCCTAACACCAACTCCCACCACCCACCCCCAGCCCTAATACCAACTCCCACGACCCACCCCCAGCCCTAACACCAACTCCCACCACCCACCCCCAGCCCTAACACCAACTCCCACCACCCGCCCCCAGCCCTAACACCAACTCCCACCACCCGCCCCCAGCCCTAACACCAACTCCCACCACCCGCCCCCAGCCCTAACACCAACTCCCACCACCCACCCCCAGCCCTAACACCAACTCCCACCACCCACCCCCAGCCCTAACACCAACTCCCACCACCCACCCCCAGCCCTAACACCAACTCCCACCACCCACCCCCAGCCCTAACACCAACTCCCACCACCCACCCCCAGCCCTAACACCAACTCCAACCACCCACCCCCAGCCCTAACACCAACTCCCACCACCCACCCCCAGCCCTAACACCAACTCCCACCTCCCACCCCCAGCCCTAACACCAACTCCCACCTCCCACCCCCAGCCCTAACACCAACTCCCACCACCCACCCCCAGCCCTAACACCAACTCCCACCACCCACCCCCAGCCCTAACACCAACACCCACCACACACCCCCAGGCCTACCACCAACTCCCACCACCCACCCCCAGCCCTAACACCAACTCCCACCACCCACCCCCAGCCCTAACACCAACTCCCACCACCCACCCCCAGCCCTAACACCAACTCCCACCACCCACCCCCAGCCCTAACACCAACTCCCACCACCCACCCCCAGCCCCAACACCAACTCCCACCACCCACCCCCAATGCCAACTCCCACCTCAGCACCAACTCCCACTCCAACCCTAGCCCCAAAAAAAACTCCCACCTGCAGCACCAACTCACACCCCCAGCCCCAACGCCAACTCCCACCTCCCTCCCCCAGCCCTAACACCAACTCCCACTCCAACCCTAGCCCCAAAACAAACTCCCACCTGCAGCACCAACTCCCACCCCCAGCCCCAACGCCAACTCCCACCTCACTCCCCCAGCCCCAACACCAACTCCCACCACCCACCCCCAATGCCAACTCCCACCTCAACACCAACTCCCACTCCAACCCCAGCCCCAAAACAAACTCCCACCTGCAGCACCAACTCCCATCCCCAGCCCCAACGCCAACTCCTACCTCCCTCCCCCAGCCCTAACACCAACTCCCACTCCAACCCTAGCCCCAAAACAAACTCCCACCTGCAGCACCAACTCCCACCCCCAGCCCCAACGCCAACTCCTACCTCCCTCCCCCAGCCCTAACACCAACTCCCACTCCAACCCTAGCCCCAAAACAAACTCCCACCTGCAGCACCAACTCCCACCCCCAGCCCCAACGCCAACTCCCACCTCACTCCCCCAGCCCCAACACCAACTCCCACCACCCACCCCCAATGCCCACTCCCACCTCAACACCAACTCCCACTCCAACCCCAGCCCCAAAACAAACTCTCACCTGCAGCACCAACTCCCACCCCCAGCCCCAACACCAACTCCCACCACCCACCCCCAATGCCAACTCCCACCTCAACACCAACTCCCACTCCAACCCCAGCCCCAAAACAAACTCCCACCTGCAGCACCAACTCCCACCACCCACCCCCAGCCCTAACACCAACTCCCACCACCCACCCCCAGCCCTACACCAACTCCCACCACCCACCCCCAATGCCAACACCAACTCCCACCACCCACCCCCAATGCCACCTCCCACCTCAGCACCAACTCCCACTCCAACCCTAGCCCCAAAACAAACTCCCACCAGCAGCACCAACTCCCACCCCCAGCCCCAAGGCCAACTCCCACCTCACTCCCCCAGCCCCAACACCAACTCCCACCACCCATCCCCAATGCCAACTCCCACCTCAACACCAACTCCCACTCCAACCCCAGCCCCAAAACAAACTCCCACCTGCAGCACCAACTCCCACCCTCAGCCCCAACGCCAACTCCCACCTCCCTCCCCCAGCCCTAACACCAACTCCCACCCCAACCCCAGCCCCAAAACGAACTCCCACCTGCAGTACCAAATCCCACCCCCAGCCCCAATGCCAACTTCCACCTGCCTCCCCCAGCCCCAACACCAACTCCCACCACCCACCCCCAATGTCAACTCCCACCTCAACATCAACTCCCACCCTAACCCCAGCCCCAAAACGAACTCCCACCTGCAGCACCAACTCCCACCCCCAGCTCCAATGCCAACTCCCACCTCCCTCCCCCAGCCCTAACACCAACTCCCACCCCAACCCCAGCCCCAAAACGAACTCCCACCTGCAGCACCAACTCCCACCCCAGCCCCAATGCCAACTCCCACCTCCCTCCCCCAGCCCCAACACCAACTCATACCACCCACACACAGCCACAACAACAACTACCACTACTGCTTCCTCTTCCCCTTTGTCCTTAGGATGGGAAGCACGGGACGTGATGCGCTGCAAATGCCTGGGTGGTGTGCCTGCCGTTGAACCCTCAGTAGGGGTGGTGGACACGGAACTCCCCGGAACACTGCCCCTGAGGTGTTCCATAGTGAGGATGATGGGTCAGGACATGGTCTCGTTAGCGGCTGATAGCTGCTCCGGCTGCTTCCCCACCCTCTGGCTCACAAGGATTTGGCTGGCATTAGTTTTTGCTGTGCTCCTGCCAAGACGGTCCATGGCCCGGGACACCCGTCTTGCCGAACCCTGAATCACATCCGACATTGCCTCCGAATGTGCCAATTGTTCTTGAGCAATTGCGTACATCTGTTCCTGCCCCTGCTCAATGCGGTTCAGTCGGTCCCAGGTGGCGGGCATTGTGGGGGCTGCAACAGGCTCCGGGGAATGTGCATGGCCATGTAGTACATCCCGTGCTGGAGGATGGGTTAGATCATCCTGTTCATCTGAGGACGTGTCCTGTTGGTCCACCAGTGCACGGTGGGATGAGTGTGGTAAAGGAGTTGTGTGTAGTGGTGACTGGCTGCGCAGGGGTGCGGACTCAGGTGAGAACTGGCAGACAGGTGAAAGGGCCTGGACCAATGGTGTGGGTGCTTCCTCTTCCTCTTTGTCCTTAGGATGGGAAGCATGGGACGTGATGCGCTGCAAATGCCTGGGTGGTGTGCCTGCCGTTGAACCCTCAGTAGGGGTGGTGGACACGGAACTCTCCGGAACACTGCCCCTGAGGTGTTCCATAGTGAGGATGATGGGTCAGGACATGGTCTCGTTAGCGGCTGATAGCTGCTCCGGCTGCTTCCCCACCCTCTGGCTCACAAGGATTTGGCTGGCATTAGTTTTTGCTGTGCTCCTGCCAAGACGGTCCATGGCCCGGGACACCCGTCTTGCCGAACCCTGAATCACATCCAACATTGCCTCCGAATGTGCCAATTGTTCTTGAGCAATTGCGTACATCTGTTCCTGCCCCTGCTCAATGCGGTTCAGTCGGTCCCAGGTGGCGGGCATTGTGGGGGCTGCAACAGGCTCTGGGGAATGTGCATGGCCATTTAGTACATCCCGTGCTGGAGGATGGGTTAGATCATCCTGTTCATCTGAGGACGTGTCCTGTTGGTCCACCAGTGCACGGTGGGATGAGTGTGGTAAAGGAGTTGTGTGTAGTGGTGACTGGCTGCGCAGGGGTGCGAACTCAGGTGAGAACTGGCAGACAGGTGAAAGGGCCTGGACCAATGGTGTGGGTGTTGACTCTGTCTCCGCTTCTCATGCAGCAACCCTTGCCTGTTGGTCTTGCAGGCTGTCGTCCGCACTCATGCCCATGTGTGTGTCTGCAGACTACACAGCTGTGGTGGTTTGCATTGTTGCTGGTGTGTCTGCCTGCACATTTGTAGCCTGTTGAGGCCATGTGCCTGTGTCCTTTGCTGCAGCAGACGCAGCTATAACTGTCACACTTGCAGGGTGCCTTTTATTGGGTGGCACGCTGCTGCTCTGTGCCCTGTCCTGTCCAGTTGGGCCAGGGCCACCTGATGGTGCTGGGGCGAGGACGGTCCAGGCCGATCAGATGGCTCCTGGGTGTCCTAAGTGCCTGCTGGGAGACATTGAAATGTGCATGAATACATTGGTTTAGTTGTGCATGCCAAGTCAACATTTACTGTCACTTGCACTTTTCCCTCACAGTGTATTGCCCCAGCAGCGGGTGATGACTCATTTAACTGGCAGTGTTGGGGTACCAGGCGTTGCATCAAGGCGTCCACGTGGTTGGTTTGGGGTGACTTGCATGTGCACTTACTCCGGACCAGGGCTTGATTGTCCCACTGGGTACCCGTGCACATGTACATCGGGACCTATCAATGCATTGTATGCATGT
The DNA here is from genome assembly GCF_040938575.1 of Ambystoma mexicanum. Classification (NCBI taxonomy): domain Eukaryota; kingdom Metazoa; phylum Chordata; class Amphibia; order Caudata; family Ambystomatidae; genus Ambystoma; species Ambystoma mexicanum. The sequence continues at coordinate 643,138,438 of NC_090940.1, read as the reverse complement.
GGTGCTGTCAGCTGATTGGTTGATATCATGTACTGTGAGGGTCATGTTGACTTGATGTTCATCATCGTGTTGATGTAAAGTCATTGCAGTTGCTGGGCTCATAGGGCTGACACTCATGTCCAATGGTGTTCAAGGTTGAACATGGACGCGGTAATTGCTGTGTTGAATGTGCATGGGTAGCCAGTGTGCGGGCAAGGGGTAGTTGTGCAGTGTGTTGTGGATGTGCATTGTTCCTTCCATCTTGCAGTGCCATGGTCGTGCTTGGCCGTCTCATCCCCTCCCCATCCTGTTTCGTTGCCATGTTTGGAGTATCATGGCTTCAGTGACTCATGTAGTTGTGGCCTGCTGTCTTACGTGGATGCTTCATGCATTGTTGTGGTTGTTGTTGTATGCAAGCAAGACAGTCACAGAATTTGTGTATGACTATGTGGTTCTACACATATGGGGCCCTCATTCCCTCATTCACTCAGGTACTCACCCTAGCTGCTGGCTCCAATTTCTGCAGTGCCCACGCCATCGAAGCCAACCATATGCAAGATCCCGCTCACCATCTCCTCCCAGGGTGCGAGTTGGAGGGGTTCCACGCTGCCGCCATCAGTGGCTGGTGTCTCCCTTCGGTGGCTGGAGATGAGACTCATCACCTTGGTCTTTATGTTTCTTCACTGTTTTTTCATTTCATCTGCCTCCCGTTGCACACCACCTTGTCCCCAATATCACCCCATATGGCGTTTTACTCTGCTGACTTGTTTTCCGGTGTTGCAGCCCGTATAACTCCTCCAAGCCGGTCACCACCTGCTCAGCGAGTACAGTGAGTTAGTTCCCAGAGAATTTGGGCTTCCTGAGCCTCATATCGGGGTCCCTGCTTTTCCCCTTTCCTCCTCACATGATTTAGGTGTTTTTTGTGTTTGGATGGCACTCCTGAGTCGTGATATGCAACGAATTATGATTTCCAAAATGGCCACCGGGGAACTTCCTTTTATAGCGGTTCCGTTTTTCCCATGGTGGAATTTCCGCTGGTGGAATTTCCGTCTGTGGAATTTCTGTCGGTGGAAATTCCTCCATCCTGTTCGGCGGCAGCGGTAATTCCGCTGATTTGACCCATGCTGGAGAACACGAGTTACAGGTAAGTCACTTATTCCTCACTCACTATCAAAGTTTAAACCCTTCGGAACTAAACACTTCCGCTTGATATTCATCTTTCTCCAGCCCGGTGGTATTTGTTGGCACATTTCCCTCTTTACCACCTAGCGAACATCGCCAATAATATTCCCAGTTGCAAAGGAAAGAAGTGTAGACGCTCCTCTGGAAGGGGGCCATCCAGAACGTCGCGAACCATTAGAGAGGATGGTGCTTTTACTATCCTCACGTCTAAGTAAAGAAAAAGATTGTGTAATGGAGACCCCTTTTCATTACTGCTTCAAAAAGACATAAAAAAATAATTTAGGATGTCCAACTTGCAGTGAGTCCTTTGAAGCTGTGGAAGGGGGGTTTCTTAGTGAGACACACACGTTTACCTTCACCCAAAAGGTGATTATTTTAAAAACCCCTAGCAGGATCCAAATGTGGTCTACCATCTGTGTACGCATAAAGGCATGCGGTGGACCCCTTCCAAAACCCCGCCCCACCGAGTAAGTGAAAATATGACCATTTGCATTTCAGATGCCTGCATTCTCATCCATGGTCAGACCTGGTGCACAGAAGGGTCACTACTGACCCTTCTGCACATTGTCATACATGCGATGTGCGAAGTGTCCTCAACTACTCAACAATATCCATTTGCGCCGCCCAAAGAGGAATGACTCATGCTTTACTGCCGGTTGTGAGGTGAAGGGCTCTTTCTGTAGAGACCCTTGGATACCTTCATGCGGTCGAAGTAAATCATTTGTGTGGTAATTTGGGAGAAAACTATGGTTATCTCTTCTCTTAGCCCCCCCGGAGGGATCAGTGGGTCTCTGAGCCAATCACGAAGCTTGGAATTCAGCCTTTACCTCATTGTATTGCCCGCTTTCCGAGCCTCTTCAGAAGCGGAAGGCCACATCTTCCCTCGGGCAACAGGTAAGTTCGCCAGCGCTCCATTCCCCGAGACCATTGCCACCAAATTCTACTTACGCCCACTCCCTCCCATCTCAAACCCTGCCGGACTTACCTGCCGGACTTACCTGCAGCTGCGTCGTTCCTCTGTGGTGCATGGAACACTCAGTGTTCCGGCGCTTGCCTGCCGCAGCAATGGTCACCATGGAAAGGGAGAAGGGACTACATTAAGTTATTTTCTACCTTGTCCAGGGCAGCCATTTTGTTTTTAAATCAAGAACGCCTCTGCAGCAGATCCAAGCAGGAGAGGCCTTCGGTGGTACGGCAATGCACTCTCATTTACCCCAGGGATTTCAATCTAAAAATGGGCTGTGCCACCCAGGCCTCTTTGTGGAAACTGCAGTATTATCGATTTGACATCATCAGGCACCCGGGAAGTGGCAAGACAGGAGATGGCGCCCTGCCCCGCAGAAGCGACGCTACAATTCCGCAAAACCAATATTGAATTATACCCAGTCTAGCACAGGTCAAAACTTTGGGCGTGTACTGTCCCCCAAAGATATCTTTTTTTTTTCAACCATTCATTTTGCTGTCAAAATGAAAAAATGCCTCCGGTCACAAGGTTACCAGAAGAAAAAAAAACTCCAGGCACACAGCCAGACTTCTTTTTAGCAACAGACTGTAAAGTCACGGCAGGTTTTCAATTAAGAGTTGCTTTAAGCAGCACACAGCCGTGTCCTTTCCAAACGTTTTATTTTCCTTTTCGTTGACTGAAGCATTTCTTTAGTTTTCCAGAAGGTTTGGTTTCTTTTACTGCTCGCATATTGGTCCTTCTTTAGGTGAACCGGTGCCTCTGTTCGATATTTTTTTTTTCTAATTAAATGCTGGGCCAAGTCTTCCAGAGCAGAGTGGTTCCAAGTGACTTGCCTTTTTTTTTTTTACTTCTTGCGACTTCTATAAAATGCGATTTATATCGCCCTATAAATCTTTAATCTGGTAAATCTTACATAAAATACATGGCTGCCTGTTGCACCCTATTAATTTTTATCAATGCGGTCTCAGACAGTATTTGCCATTTTAGCATTGGCTCAGACGGAACGCAAGTAATCAGCTCTGTGCAAACAGCAGCCGGTCTCCCTGCTTATCCAGTTATCTGAGCTCCAGTAAACAAGGTTATTGTTGAATATCATTTAACTCTTGCTTTGCCTTTTCAAAAATCTAGTCACTTCCGTAGTTTCTTGAATAATACTTACCGTCCACCAGTTTATAAAAAAAATGCACCTTTACTATGCAAGCTGAATAAGACTTTTAAGAATGTTTTTGTTTAGAACCTGAGAGTTGGGTTCTCTGCATCTTCAGAAACTTACTCTGCACTTGAATAATGGGAGGATATCATTCACATATAGGAGGGGTTCTGGGAAGTGAATGCCAGTTTGCTAGGCCCTAAAATTGCAGCCCGTAACCGTCAGCCTGCATATGCTTCATTTCCTGGCGTCGCGACGCGCCCCGCGGTTCCGGTGCGGATCTCCCCTTGACTCATTGGATGTGTGTTTCTGCAGGAGCTGCCGGAAGCTGCAAGGAAATGCCAGCTCCCATAGTCACCTCCAATATGATGCCTAGGCCTGGGTGTATTTCTGCACGGCAGCGCTGCACCCAGGGGCAGTGCTATGATAGTGCATTTCTATGCGGTCTCTGGGGGGGGAACCGCAAGCGTAGGGACACTGGAGCGTGACAATAGGGCTCTGAAATACCTACACCAGGAGCCACTGTAAGGGTTGGAGGGTTTGCTACAATGTTACATGCCTGGGTTGACATGAATCCTTGCATCAGCACTGGCTGCATTTCCAAGGCCTAGAAGTAGAAAGTAAAAAACAAAATACCTACAATTCTCATGAGTGCCCCCTCCATGTGTCCATATGTGTTAGTCTTTTTTTGACTTTTCTGCATATAAGGCGTCGATGTTCACCCTGTCTTTGCTCCACAATGCATTATCTTGCTCTTGCACGTGCCGTCTAGTCTTGTTCTTGTGCGTGCCGTCTAGTCTTCCACTTGGGTGTGCTGTCCAGTCTTGCTCTTGTGCGTGCTGTCCAGTCTTGCTCTTGTGCGTGCTGTCTAGTCTTGCTCTTGTGCGTGCTGTCTAGTCTTGCTCTTGTGCGTGCTGTCTAGTCTTGCTCTAGTGCGTGCTGTCTAGTCTTGCTCTTGTGCGTGCTGTCTAGTTTTCCACTTGCGTGTGCTGTCTAGTCCTGCTCTTGTGCGTGCCGTCTAGTCTTCCACTTGCGCGTGCTGTCTAGCCTTGCTCTTGCACGTGCCGTCTAGTCTTGCTCTTGCCGTCTAGTCTTGCTCTTGCACGTGCGTCTAGTCTTGCTCTTTCGCATGCCGTCTAGCTTGTTCGTGCCTCTCAATATTTCTGGGTTTGTGCGTCCATGAGACGAGTCAAAGACGTCATTGCAGGCCAATTTTGATTGAGGGAATTGTCTTTGCTTTTGGGAATTATAGCCAAACAGTTACGAGTTGGACCAAAATGCAAGCTGTTAAGTTCAGTTGTGACTATGATACTTGCAGGTTTGCAGCCAAAGACAGACCCACGGTTCCTGCAAGAGGAAACATGAATATACTTCATAAGTCTTGATGAATTTCTCAACATATCATTGCAACTTAGGTGGCAAAAGGTATGGGCTACAAGTCTCCAGTCGTCAAGATAGAAGGCATGTCCTGCTCCTCGAGATTTCTTGACACGTTGAAAAGGGCGACCCGTCTCTGACGACACCAGTTCGCAGTATTCCTTCAGTCCTCAATCACAAGTCCAAAACAGCAGAGTTTCAGCAAGATCCCCAGGGTAGAACCAAAGCTCACAAGAAGAATTGCAATGTGGTTTCCTTCACTACGGCTAGAAAAACATCTGAACGGAAGCAAATATCCAAACCTCATCTCAAGGCAGTCGAGTAAACAGTGGCAGACATCTTAGAATGGAGACCCTGCCAACAAACTGATGAAACAGATCCAAGCTGTGATGGAAGTCACAACTTACGGAGAACCCCAGAGGTGTGCTGAGTGGACAGGGAAACATCTGGACCCCTATGAAAGCACCCTCTTTTCACCACCTCTGAGACAGAAACCCACCACACTGACCCCAGTGTATAACAGCAACTTTGGAAGCATAGATTTTCCATTCCTACACAGTAAAGCTTTCTGATTTTCTTTTTTTATCACGCCTCTTTCTGTAGTCAGCATTCAGCAACGGTTGGGGATGGAGGTTGTTTGAAGTGTTTCACAAACTTATTGGCCTCTTCTATAGGGTTGTAGTGTGTCACCAAATGCCAGAGAGGATTTTTTGGTTTCATCTGTTTTCTAAATGAAAGAAAGACTGTCAGCCCAACCGTGATGACTTCCTCGTTCGTTATGTGTTTTCATAGGGAACGTTTCAGAACCTCGCCATCCACCACACTTGGCAAGGACTCAAACATTTCCCCAATATGGGAAAACCAAGGTTCCTATCGTATGTCCGCAGGGTAACCAGGTGGCTGGCTATTTCCTGAAGGAGACTACTTTGGGGGGGAGCTAGTTTTATCCCTATATATTCTTGTTCATTAATGATAGTATTTTGTTGAGAAGGAGACAGTGCATCAGAGACACAGCCAACAGGAAGTAATGACACTAATCCCTTATGCCTTTGGGATAATGCAGCTCTCATAATGGAAACTAATGCATCACTTCCATACATGCATGTGTATGGAAACGCGTATGGACCTTATTAAAGGTTTACATCTTTGACATTGTTTATCAGTTTTAGGCATATGCTTCTAGCTTGTTTGCACCCATTAGTATTCCTGATGGGAGGATTAGAAACACATCAAATTCCCAAAACTTGTTTACACAAGCATGCATGTTTCCAGTGAGGTGTTCAATGTACACCACCTTAGGCAAGTCTGGACTTCGATCATATGATGTGATATCATATGATTTGATATGCTGCGGCATTCCTAACACACCTGTACACAGATCCGGAGCAGGTGCAAGTGGATCTAGGTCACCTGTCCTAAGCCCCCGCCCACATAGTTCCTTCCTGCTTGCCTCTCTTTTTCACCACTTAGCAAGCCCCGACCACCTGGTGCCTTCCTGCTTGCCGTTCTTTTTCACCACTTAGCAAGCCCCGCCCACCTGGTGCCTTCCTGCTTGCCGCTCTTTTTCAGCACTTAGCAAGCCCCGCCCACCTGGTGCCTTCCTGCTTGCTGCTCTTTTTCCCTAGTTAAGGAGACCTCCAGCCTCTTTTCCTTTGCAGATGGGGAGCAGGTGCAAGTGGATCTAGGTCACGTGGCCTAAGCCACGCCCACCTGGTTCCTTCCTGCCTGCCGCTCTTTTTCACCACTTGGCAAGCCCCGCCCACCTGGTGCCTTCCTGCTTGCCGCTCTTTTTCACCACTTAGCAAGCCCCGCCCACCTGGTGCCTTCCTGCTTGCTGCTCTTTTTCCCTAGTTAAGGAGACCTCCAGCCTCTTTTCCTTTGCAGATGGGGAGCAGGTGCAAGTGGATCTAGGTCACCTGGCCTAAGCCACGCCCACCTGGTTCCTTCCTGCCTGCCGCTCTTTTTCATCACTTGGCAAGCCCCGCCCACCTGGTGCCTTCCTGCTTGCCGCTCTTTTTCACCACTTAGCAAGCCCCGCCCACCTGGTGCCTTCCTGCTTGCCGTTCTTTTTCACCACTTAGCAAGCCCCGCCCACCTGGTGCCTTCCTGCTTGCCGCTCTTTTTCACCACTTAGCAAGCCCCGCCCACCTGGTGCCTTCCTGCTTGCCGCTCTTTTTCCCTAGTTAAGGAGACCTCCAGCCTCTTTTCCTTTGCAGATGGGGAGCAGGTGCAAGTGGATCTAGGTCACCTGGCCTAAGCCACGCCCACCTGGTTCCTTCCTGCCTGCCACTCTTTTTCACCACTTGGCAAGCCCCGCCCACCTCGTGCCTTCCTGCTTGCCGCTCTTTTTCACCACTTAGCAAGCCCCGCCGACCTGGTGCCTTCCTGCTTGCTGCTCTTTTTCCCTAGTTAAGGAGACCTCCAGCCTCTTTTCCTTTGCAGATGGGGATCAGGTGCAAGTGGATCTAGGTCACCTGGCCTAAGCCACGCCCACCTGGTTCCTTCCTGCCTGCCGCTCTTTTTCACCACTTAGCAAGCCCCGCCCACCTGGTGCCTTCCTGCTTGCTGCTCTTTTTCCCTAGTTAAGGAGACCTCCAGCCTCTTTTCCTTTGCAGATGGGGAGCAGGTGCAAGTGGATCTAGGTCACCTGGCCTGAGCCACGCCCACCTGGTTCCTTCCTGCCTGCCGCTCTTTTTCACCACTTGGCAACCCCCGCCCACCTGGTGCCTTCCTGCTTGCCGCTCTTTTTCACCACTTGGGAAGCCCCGCCCACCTGGTGCCTTCCTGCTTGCCGCTCTTTTTCACCACTTAGCAAGCCCCGCCCACCTGGTGCCTTCCTGCTTGCCACTCATTTTCACCACTTAGCAAGCCCCGCCCACCTGGTGCCTTCCTGCTTGCCGCTCTTTTTCCCTAGTTAAGGAGACCTCCAGCCTCTTTTACTTTGCAGATGGGGAGCAGGTGCAAGTGGATCTAGGTCACCTGGCCTAAGCCCCGCCCACCTGGTTCCTTCCTGCCTGCTGCTCTTTTTCACCACTTGGCAAGCCCCGCCCACCTGGTGCCTTCCTTCTTGCCGCTCTTTTTCAGCACTTAGCAAGCTCCGGCCACCTGGTGCCTTCCTGCTTGCCGCTCTTTTTCGCCACTTAGCAAGCCCCGCCTACCTGGTGCCTTCCTGCTTGCCGCTCTTTTTCACCACTTAGCAAGCCCCGCCCACCTGGTGCCTTCCTGCTTGCCACTCTTTTTCACCACTTAGCAAGCCCCACCCACCTGGTGCCTTCCTGCCTGCTGCTCTTTTTCGCCACTTAGCAAGCCCCGCCTACCTGGTGCCTTCCTGCTTGCTGCTCTTTTTCACCACCTACCTGGTGCCTTCCTGCTTGCCGCTCTTTTTCACCACTTAGCAAGCCCCGCCCACCTGGTGCCTTCCTGCTTGCCGCTCATTTTCACCACTTAGCAAGCCCCGCCCACCTGGTGCCTTCCTGCTTGCCGCTCTTTTTCCCTAGTTAAGGAGACCTCCAGCCTCTTTTCCTTTGCAGATTGGGAGCAGGTGCAAGTGGATCTAGGTCACCTGACCTAAGCCCAGCCCACCTGGTTCCTTCCTGCCTGCCGCTCTTTTTCACCACTTGGCAAGCCCCGCCCACCTGGTGCCTTCCTTCTTGCCGCTCTTTTTCAGCACTTAGCAAGCCCCGCCTACCTGGTGCCTTCCTGCTTGCCGCTCTTTTTCACCACTTAGCAAGCCCCGCCCACCTGGTGCCTTCCTGCTTGCCGCTCTTTTTCACCACTTAGCAAGCCCCGCCCACCTGGTGCCTTCCTGCTTGCCGCTCTTTTTCCCTAGTTAAGGAGACCTCTAGCCTCTTTTCCTTTGCAGATGGGGAGCAGGTGCAAGTGGATCTAGGTCACCTGGCCTAAGCCCCGCCCACCTGGTTCCTTCCTGCCTGCCGCTCTTTTTCACCACTTGGCAAGCCCCGCCCACCTGGTGCCTTCCTGCTTGCCGCTCTTTTTCAGCACTTAGCAAGCCCCGCCCACCTGGTGCCTTCCTGCTTGCTGCTCTTTTTTACCCCTTAGCAAGCCCCGTCCACCTGGTGCCTTCCTGCTTGCTGCTCTTTTTCACCACTTAGCAAGCTCCACCCACCTGGTGCCTTCCTGCTTGCCGCTCTTTTTCACCACTTAGCAAGCCATGCCCACCTGCTGCCTTCCTGCTTGCCGCTCTTTTTCCCTACTTAAGGAGCCCTCCAGCCCCTTTTCCTTTGCCCACCTTCTTGGCCCTGGCTCTTCTTTCCTGCTCTTAACTATTAAATCAAGGGTGTCTCTCGCCCGGGCGTCCTAAGCAGGCAGACGAAGCAAAGGGCAATTACTGTTTGGACCTGTTCGGACCAGGAGGGCCCCCGGCCTGATCCCCTGTTCAGACAGCAGTTAAGCATGCACCAACATTTGTTACTCCCTCTGTCCCCACAGGTCATCCCCACCCCCTCAGGTCCCCCCGTGATGTTCCCTTGTGCCCCCACTATTCTCGCCCATAGGTGTTTCCTGTTTTGCTTGATTCGTCTACCCTGCTTGCCCCTCACCCCCCTCAAACCTACTTCTGCAGGAGTCTGCCCTGATACATTCTGGTTTCACCATCACCGTCTTGTGGCTAATGCTGTATTTGACTTTTAAGGACTTCATTGATTCACGTGCGTCACCCTTTCTCAACTCTCATGCTGGACTTCCTTTGCATCTTGTACTCATGGTGGCCCTGAATCATGCTATTCCCATCTTCATCTTGCATCCTGGCTTGCAACATTATGTGTTACTACTGACTTCTGCAATTGTATTCGCTCTCCCTTCTTGCTTCTCCTCTCTTTTTGACTGATTACGCTCTGTTCTCTCCTCCTCTCCCTTTCTCCCTTTTCCTATATCCTCCCTTCCTCCCCTTACTTTCTTCTATGCACTTACTCTATCAGAATTGTCCCTGGACCTAGTATGATAGCAACCTCGTCTCTCTCCTCCCTCTCCCCTTACTGTTTTTTTCCTCCCCACCCCCCCCCCCCCCGCACCCCACCCAGCACTATCTGAAATGTCGTCAGGCCTAGTATAATAGCCACTTGTTTTGTTCCTCCCCTACCTTTCTGCACCCCTCTCCCTCACCTTTTGTTTTTCTCCGGCTCTACCAGAACTGTCGCCAGGCCTAGTACGGTAGTCGCCTGTCTGTTTCCATTTCCTTCCTACTCTCCCCCTCCCTTCCTTATCTATGCCTTAGCTCTTGCACTATCTGAAATGTCGTCAGGCCGAGTACGATAGTAAATTTCACATCCTTACTCTTCATGGCCTGTAAGAATGTCATTGTATTTTCCCTTGTTCCCTCCCTTGCCTTGAAGCGCTTTGAAACACATTGTGTGTAGGCGCTATATAAATAAACTATCATATCATATCATATGTCTGTGATATTTTGAAGAGCTGCATAAAGCAAAAAGGTATCATCTGTATGTGCAACTACTTAATTGTTGAAACATTTGTAAAGGTTTTTGCAAACCATATATATATTGATATAATACTGTCAAGTGGCCTGAGTCAAAGGATATTAAAAGGTACATATTCTGAGTGGCGTTTCCACACCTTGAACGCCTCCTGCTCTGTGTATCTGACTCAGAAGGAACAAACTCACGTTGAAGGGGACAGCTGTTATTTATCTGAATACGAATACCCTTTCTAAACTCCACACAAGGGTAAAGCTCGCTATGCGGTTTGTGCACAACACAATTGAAGCTCTTGCAGCTAATATTAAATGGCAGGTAAATAATTGCTCAAGGTTTTCCATCATACATTATGTTATTCCAGGTGGTGGCACCATGAGAATGTAAAAATGGGAAGGAAGATCCTAAGGCCTTGGTTTGAGTCCAATGGCATGGCTATAGATTGAAGAAAGTGGTTCTTTGTGACCTCTGTTTATAGATAATATGTTGTTCCAGCCATGACGGGAACAGGACAGAACAAGCTTTGCCATTGACTATGTCCTGAACACTGCAAATATTTCTTCTTACATGAAAAGAGAGGACGATTATTTCCATGATGCAAAGCCGTAATCTGGACATCCCAACAGTGAGTAGAAATCTGTAGAAACTATTATACCAAATAGTAGCCTTCAGAAGTAATCACACTGTGCACTGATTAGAGCAGTTGGCGTCTTTTGCACCACATCTCCGAAAAACAACCAGGTGTCATTGAATGCTCTGATAGAGTTGGCTGTTGCATGATCAGTGACAACTCATGTTGTCCAGCGAATGCTCGGTGCATAAAATTACTGAACACTAGGGAATTCAGGAGAGTAAATAAAGCAGTTTGAAGAACCTGTCTGGGATGAAGCCACATGAAGCAGTGTATGAGAGCAAGTGGGTGAGCACTCAAGCACTGTACGCAACCTGCGTCTGCCCTTCACGACAGGCCTCTGCATCTATAACCAGCAGTTGGCCTACTTGTTCGTTATAACCAGGCAGAATATTGAGATGAAACATTCCTGAATAAAATGTTAAGAAGTTGATAATTTTATTGAAATTAATTGGGTAGAGGAAGGATCCTAGATTGTTACTTTTAGAGGTGTTCAAAACCTTGAATGGCATGTCCTTTCTTGTTTTGATAACAATTTTTGATTATTTTAGTCTTTTTCCCTTGGTTTTAGTCTTGCACTTGATTGCATTATAAATCATATTATTGATTCTCTGTTGTGATTTGTTGAGGTTTTAAACCTTTTTGACTTAACATAACTGTTATCATGAAATAGTGTTATAGTGAATGCACTGTTAAGGTTCTGCTTTAGCAGGTTTCTGTGTTTGTGTTTTAAGTGAATAAGTTATGACTTCAGTCCTCATGTGATGACACATTAGTTGAACTTTTTAAATGAAAATGCTGTAATATTCCAAGGTCAGCCTTTTCTCTGCAGGTGTGTCTTCCCTTTAAGACTGACCAGAAGCACATATTGTCTATTTGCTCCCTGTCTAGGTGTATCGTCTCACTTGTTGACAATGAGAGCAGCAATTTTCCTTCATCTGTCTTTCCATTTCTGCAGACATTACTAACTTCTCAAATCATTGATAAGAGACAGACCCCGGATGGTTTTTCAGATGGCACCACCCTTAGTTTTGCCTTTAATCTTCAAGACCACAAGAGCTTGAGAGATATTATAGTAACTTGTGTCTTTCTCCCTTCCCTTTGAGGATCAATATCACAGCTGACATTTTGTGGAGGATGTTAATGAAATCTCTGAGTTAGGAATTCCTAACTCAATTTATGGAGTGTTTCAATGTTCTGCTCACAAGGATTCACACCACACTTATAGAGCTCAAAAACATTTAGAAGTCCTGCTCTGTGGTATGTTAAAAAAATATCTTTCCTTGCATTTTCAGAAATGTTTACAAGCATGAAAAGAACCATAAGGACAAAGAAAACAATCACTGTGAAATTAACAAGTGCCCACCCTCCCAAAAACCCACCACTTGCGGAACAGCTTTTTAGGAACCCTCCAAACTTATTATGTGCTTGTATCATTAGACTATGAAAGAGCTTTAAATGTTGAGGGCACAATGCAGTCTAAATTATTCTTTAAGAGAAAACCTAACTCCAGTCACTACTAAATGTAGCTTTCTCTTGCTGCAAGGATTATGCCGTCCATTCCAGAGCTACAAAGTCCCCGTTTTTCCTTATCCAACCGTGATAGGTTGGGACTTCTGCCTCTTTCCACCTATAGGCTATAAGTAAAAATGCAGCTATGACTGGTATTGCTGCTTTCTTCGTCACTTTTGTCTTTGGTTTGCACCCAATATCCACAGCGGGAAGCCCAGAGGTGAGTCAACACTGTCCAAGTGAAATACCGACCGAAAAAAAGAGCTCTCGTCTGCCCCCCAGAAACCTTGCCATTTCGGACACTCCTGCCACATGGGAAGACATTTCCACTCCGCCCACATTCCCTCCAACACCCAGGGGATGTGTGTGGAAATATGGCTTGGAGCCTAACTGGGTGTAAAGTCCCATTGGAACATGTGCTTGTACCACATCTCTCGTATCTGGATGGCTTTTGTCAGTTTTGACATACCTCTCCATAAACCCTCCCATTGTTCCCTCGGATCTACCTATCTCTAGTTTTCTCCCATTTAATCATGTAAGGCCACTTTTCCTGTGTCCCTGGAGTGGAGAGAATGTTGTATATGGCTGTAATCATCCCTCTCGATGACTCCTGGGTGATTACCCATTTTTCAAAAGGGGGTCAGGTTTGTTTGCTGTTCGATTAGAGGCCCAATGTCTCAATTGAAAGAAATGTAGACGTTCTCCATCACTAAGGGAGATGGAGAGCTTACTGTCTTTAAATGTTCTGGTTCCAGAGCCTTTAGACAGGTCTCTCAGCTTAATGCATCCACCCTCCTGCCATCTTATAAATTACCCCTTCTTCCAGGCGTAGGGCGATTTGCAGATTATTAAAAAGGGGGGTAAATGGAGAGGGGAATGATGAGATTTGGTATTTCTGATCTTCAGGCTGCTGTCCGCCAGAACTCCTCTAGTTATTTTATAACGTGGGTTGACAATTGCAGAGGTTCTATTAAGATCAAGAGCATGTCATCTGCTAATGCTGCCACCTTGTGTTGTTTTCCCCCAAAGAGAATTCCCAGTCTGTGTAAGGCTTGTAAGAAGGGCTCTATGTAGGCCGCAAACAAAAGCGGGAGAGGGAACTCTGCTGCTTGGTGTCCCTGCAGAACTCCACTTTCTCAGAAAGGGTGTTGTTTATCATTAGTCTTGCCGAGGGGGTGACCTAGTTAGCTTGAATCGTGCAGATAAACCCATCTACGAAGCCCATCCTTGCTAGGGTGGGAAAGAGGAAGGACCACTCCACACGGGCATTCTTTTTTCACCTTTTCTATTAAGTGCACTACACTTTTGATATAGTCATAGGTTTAGCAGCCTTTGATGAATCCTGATTGATCCGCCTGAACTAGGGTGGGGAGCAGGGGTTCAAGTCTATTTGCCCGAATCTTGATGTCGATTTTGGCATCTATATTAATCAATGCAAAAGGTCGGTATGACCTGCATTTGGTCTGCTCCTTATTCGGTTTAGGGATCAGTAATATTTTAGATATTTCCATTGACGGTGTGATTTGCTCCGTCATGTGGAAGGAGTTAAACACTTTTGTTAGTATTGGAGTCAAGGTCTCCCGGAATGTTTTATAAAATCCGTCCGAGAAGCCATCCGGTCCTGGCAATTTATTCAAGAGGAGAGTTTTTGTAGCTGCCAAGACTTCATCCTCAGCAATCTCTGTTGCAAGCATTCAATTTGCAGCTATGGCGGTGGGTTCTCAGAGACATAGTGCTCTTCGTAGAACTTTGTACATTCTGATAAAATGCCTTCCACCTTCGTGACCTCATTTTCCCTCTCATCAATTATAGTTTGAATCCATTTGGACCGTCTCTGCTCCCTGAGAAGCAGCTTAGCTAACATTTTATCTGCTTTATTCACCTGCATGTAACAGCGATTTCTAGTACCTAGAAGGACCTTCTCTGCCTGCTTTGTTTTCAGCAAATGTAGTTGCTTTGTGGTTTCTCTATAAGCTTTGTAATCTGCCATGGATGGAGAAGTCTGAAACCATTTCCTTTGTTCTTCTAGCTCCTTCTCTAAATCCTGCTCCAGATTTCTCAATTGTTTTATTCTCTGAGCCTTTATTGAGATCAATGTTCCTCTCATTATTGCCTTGAAAGCATCCCACTTCACTGATTTTGTCGTGTGTTGACTGTCATTTTCCTTAAAGTACATACATATTTTACCCCTGATTGCCAGCCTGAGAACTTGAGCTCTAAACAATTCCTCCGGGATGTCGCATTGCCAAAGGGGATTCTGTCTATTTGGGCACTTCAGCCTTTGAACTCACGCATAATCTGCTAGAGTCAGGGGATTCATGGCTACCTCCTCCGCCCTGCCCAAAACCGGGGTGGAGACCTAAATGTAGTCTATCTGTGATTGTGATTTGTGGACACGAGAGAAGAATGTGAAGCCCTCAATCTCCCCTTTGTTTCCCTCCAGACGTCTCTCAAGTGCATTGCTTCAAAGGCCTTCTTCAAGGCATTAGAGGTTAGAGTTTTTCTCAGCCGTAGTATTTCTCTCAGTCCCTCTTTCATAGGTTTTTCTTACTCTCTGGTTTCTCTGACTCCGGTGACATTGATAGCTTCCTTAGCTCTTGTTCACAATTCTTGTTTTACTTCCAATCACTGTCTCCTATGGTTTTTCCACATCCAGGTTTCTCACATTCCCGTAACCTTGATAGTTTTTCCAATCATTAATCACTAAATTCCTATTATTCTGAATCCCCCTATCATGGGATTTTTTGAACTTCCGGGATTCTCAGGCTTCCATAACCTTGATGGATTTCCCAGTTGTTATTAACAATGTTCATATCTTTCTTGATCCATCTTTTCGTAGGGTGTTTGAACACTTAGGCTTCCCAGGCTTCTGTAACCTTGATATCTTTCCCATTCATTAATCACAAAGTTCGGAACTTGTAGCAGTATATTTTCCATCTGGCTACTTAGGCTCCAGTCACCTCGTCGGCTCTCCCCATTGCTACTTGGCTTTGTTGCAACGGTCTGACGTGCGAGGAGCTTGGGAACCCAGGCTCCTTCTGGCAATCTGGTCTCAGCATCTGTTACAGGCCTTCCGATCCAACCCAGCTTTTTTGTGGTCCCACCACCAGATGACACAGTTGTGTTTCTGTCGCGGCCTCTCCTCGGGCTCCTTGGTCGGGTAGAACACCAACCCCAGGCATTGGGCTAGCACTTTGCTTACCCTCCTTGCTGCCACAGGCTCTGTGGCACTGCGTGGCTCCGCCCCTCAAGTACATCGATTCTGCTGAGGCTCACCTCTACATAATAGTTCTCCTCCCTTGGTAGGAGTCTCTCCTCGCCTTACAATTCACCCTCTTCTTGTACATGTCACAGGGTTAAATGGAGCAGTGTCCTTCTTCATTGACCATGGCATTCAGGCTGTGGTCAGCATTGCCTGAAGCCAAAGAGTTTGAGGAAACGTCACTATTTGGTGAATCCAAAATAATATCACTGGTAAAAGGGTTCTGTTGATGCTCTTTGAAGGTGACGTTCAGGCAAGCCCCAGCATAACCCAAGGCAAAGAGATAGAAGAAGTGGCACTGATTGGTGGTTTCAAAATAGGAGTATTCAAAACAGAAGTAACAACAGTCTTTCCGGTAATTGTGGAATCACAAAATAACTAATTCAATTACAACTAATCCAAAATAACTAATCCAAAATAACTAATTCAATTACAACTAATCCAAAATAACTAAATCCAAAATAACTAATTCAATTACAACTAATCCAAAATAACTAATCCAAAATAACTAATTCAATTACAACTAATCCAAAATAACTAAATCCAAAATAACTAAATCCAATTACAACTAATCCAAAATAACTAATCCAAAATAACTAATTCAATTACAACTAATCCAAAATAACTAAATCCAAAATATCTAATTCAATTACAACTAATCCAAAATAACTAATCCAAAATAACTAATTCAATTACAACTAATCCAAAATAACTAAATCCAAAATAACTAATTCCAAAATAAAGAATATGGGAAAAAACTAAAAATGGGGTTGGGAGTGGGAATAATGGATTTGGGGGTAGGGAGAAAGTATTAGGAACAGAAAAGGGGGGGTTTGCATGGGGAACCCACCCCAAATCAGCAAACAAGGAATTTGTTATTTTGGAATTAATTATTTTGGTATTAGTTGTAATTGAATTAGTTACTTTGTGATTCCACATAATCACATGCAACTGTCTTTCCAGGTTTCATATATGCAGATAATGTATGTTGGACAGCCTCAAAGGGGGTGGCTTCCCCATGGGAAGAAGGGAAGAATGCCCTGGATTAGTCACACCACCCACACACCCTTGCAGATTCCTACCGCCTACCGACTCCTTCATCTTTGCCACACGGATCAGGGGCTCAGGATCCCACCTGCAGACCCTTGCGGAACTCCTATGTGTGCCCGCCGCCTCATTGGTTGACTCTCACGGTCTGATCCCATTTGCTTCTTGTCTACAGCACCGGACAACACCCACCCCTTGTTGCCTTCCGTTCCCAGGCACAGGAGGTGACACCCCTTGTGTAATGAGGTTATGCAGCGCTGCGCCCCTTCTCAAGTAAACAGCAGGCCGAATAGGAAGGCCCACTTGTATCTCATTTCTCTCTTGATAAGCTTCTTCACCGCCGGTCCCATCGCACGTTGCTTCTGTAATGTACTCAGTGCCAAGTCCTGATACAGTTGAATCGGAGTTTCATTGACCACAGGAGGATTTGTTTTCCTTATAGTGTATAGTATTTACTCTATTTGGGCAAATGAAGACATTGCAACTAGGACATCCTTGGAATTGGCGGGTCTCCTCTACCTTTGCGACTGGTTCTGTGTACTCAAACAGTTTTTATCAAGTCGGCAGGTGTGTTCCCCAGAATTTCAATGAACTAGGATTGGACACTCATTCTAAGATATCTGTCACTTACATCTTCTGCTAAGTTCCTGATATTTGTATTAGAGCGTCTGGATTTGGTTTCTAGATCGTCCAGCTGGAGTTACGAATTTTGTGCGCTTCTGCATCGATGTTCTAGGACTTTGCCATTTGCCTGCACTTCGTCCACCATTTTCTGCAATGCTCCTTACATCGTATCTGTTCTTTCGCCCAATCACATGACTTTTTCCTTAATCTCCGCAATGGATTTCATCAGGTCTGTTTTGAGTGCCTGAAGCTGTTTCTGGAAGGATGCCATGAAAGAATCTTGGAAGTCTTTGAGGCCTTGCTGGAGATTCTCCTACGTCATCATATATGTAATGGCTCCCGGATCCGTTTCCTCTTGTCACTGCCATGCTTTCTTCCTGAGGGCGATTTACTTGATTGGCCCTCAGATCTAAAAGCCGCCGAATCAAGGCCGACCCAGGGTAACCCTTGCTCCTGCCCCATGCCAGTGTTCCCTTTGGGTTTCCTTTTTGCATCTAGGTCCCCTGGAGCTGTGGTACTCTATCTTCTGGCACGTTCTCTGAACGTATTCCATTCAGTGTTTCCCCGTGAGTCGTGCCTGCCGTCCCCCGGGGTTCCCACCTCTTGTAAAGTCCCTCACTTGGACTTCTACTATACGGGCTACGGGCCATTCCCGTCTCTCGCTGTGCCGTGCAAGACCTTGTTGCTCTGGGTGTCCTTAAGGGGAGAGATCCATCCTTCACCACATCTGATGCTGTTTTTCAGTGTCTTCTTCAGGGTTTAGTTCCTCCTCCACTGCCACTGCGTCCCTCCTGGGGCGTGTTGCTGTTTCCCCGCTGCCCGAGGGAGCACTAATCGTACCTCCTTGCCGGCCCTGATATAAGCCCTCAAGGCCACACTCTCCCAGCACAGCTGGGCACGTCCCGGATCCCAGCATGGTATAGAGGGCCCGACTGATTGACTGTCACAAGCAGGCTCCCCTTCCCCTCTGCACTATCTCCTCAGGCCACCCGGTCGGCGCGACTGGGTCGGCGGGTCAAGCTCCCCCTGCCGACCCACTATCGGCTCGCCGCTGGAGTCCTCTGCTCGGGTGTGTGTCCCTGAAGGTGGCAAGCCCACATCTACCGCTGCACTCCTTTCTGAGTCTCTGTCCGGGAACCGCTGCGCCTGCTCGCCGTTCAGCTGGGTGCAGTGTCACTGCTCCTTCTCCAGTTTGTCGTTCAGTGCCCTCGTTTTGTTTGCGATTATACCTCCCTGCGTTTCTTGGAGCCTCAGGGGTAGGTGTGTGTGCTGCTCATGCTCTCCTGATTGTGTTCACTTCTGTGTCACTCCTGCAATGGTGGGAGGACCCTTCTTTATCGGGAGCTGAGCAGAGCTCCAAACCACACATCTTCTCCCTGCTGGCGGCCATCTTGAATCCTATGCTATGATTTTCAATAATGATGTCTGATGCATCTGTGTACTTTTATCTCTTGCACACCTCTTTTTTTTTTAATCCAGTTATTCAATGAATCAAGTGTATCCACTAAAGTGGCTCCATCTATTTGTATTCATTGAAGTCATACAGCCTCGTTATACGTTTGCCGGTACAGCGCCGGTAATTCCATCAAGATATTGGCAAACTGTCTTACCATTTCTGCCGCCTGATATCCCGGAATTTCCGGGATATTACAGGTGGCAGAAAGGGCGGTAAATCTCCAATCCATGGAGTCCCTTGGAACTCCATGAGGGGTCTTGTCAGTATTATCGGCACTGGTATAACTGTTGCCGGTAATAACGGTAGTTTTTTTCTAGTGGGGGCCTGATTTACCTCCAGCTCTTACCAGGAGCGAAATCAGTGACCCCGCCCACTGGTAAACGTATAGTTTTGTGGTGCGGTAAAAGTGCCAGCCCCGGAATGACTGGCACTTTTATCAGCACTTTCTTCCGCACTGCAAAACTTGTAATTAGACCAGTAGAGTTGAGAGCAGAAAAACATCCATAGGCACAAGCGGCCCTACAGGTAAGGGGCGCATCGGCCCGTGTTTCCCAAAGAATTAAGATGGTGAGTAGAAATACTCCCAACAATAATTAGGAAACCGACAAGTAGGAGCCAGTCCCACTGCTTATGCCCACCCAACTCCATGGATATATATGGGCCAGTAGTACACGGAGTGCTTCGGAATGAAATATCACGTATTTATGTATTTATTTATTTATTTATTTGTTTATTGGTTTATATAGCGCTGATAAGCCAGCGGGCATCAGGCCGCTCACATATAGACATGGACAGTAACACATATAACGGTAGAGCTTCTACCTCAAGATAAAATGACTTAATGTCCTGTTCACCTAAAAAGGTTGGTTTTCAATGCCTTTTTAAATGCGCAGTAGTTATTATTACTGCCTTCTCCAAAAACATCAAAATATATCTTTTAAAGTGCATGAATAACGAGGTGCAAAAAAAGGCTTATTACAAACAGATTTCTGTTTTACAGTTAAAACATATTACCTGCTTATAAAATACTCCCATTGGCAATGAGACTTACTTTTTTACTCCCTAAAAAATCATTTTACTTCCAACTTTAATAAAACATAGGGAGCGAAGTATTTCCACTTCGAAATCTTATCTGGAGAACTGGTCACAAGTAGTAAAGATGGCAACACGGTTAGCAGGGACCTTCCAGCAGAACCCACTGGGTGGAAAATTAACCAGGTGATGTCATGAGTGAGGTGGGAGGTGACCTGGGGACAGTAGATCATGTAACAGCGAGGCAAGGAATTCACTGGGATGACGTGACAAGAAACCGGCTGCAGGCCATGCAAGTGTAGGGTGTACACATCCAAGAACTGAGCTGTGCTGTAAAGAACTATGAACGCACCAATAGGAACAGACAAGCAAGGGCCCCAGATTGCAAATCCTTGGGGCCAGAGAAAGGCCCAGCAGCCACCGCTAGTACAGTGTTTCCAAAAACAATCTCTGCAGGTGAGGAGGAAAGACTCAAACCTGGCCGACAAACTTGTGACACCTGCGCCCTCCCCGCTCCGAACGGAGGAAGGGGGTGCAGGCTTCTTCTGACGCTGCCAGGAAGCGCAGCTTCAGCAGCTGCGCAGAACCCTTAGGTCTGGGAAGTGGTCGAGCATGAAACAGAGAGAGAGAGATATGATATGATAGGTTATTTATAACGCGCTTAATACTCAGAGGTGTGTTGCTCCGTGTCGTCTTGCTTCCAAGGCGAGCCTGTTGCCCCTGAGCTATCCTCCCGGACATTGAGATTCACCTTAATGTTTCAGGCGGACTGTGTGAGTGGGCTGAGGTGTGGTTGGGCACCCAGCCTCGCTTGAACCTCTGCCTACCTTAACACATATCAAGAAGAGAACATTCCAGAGGAACAGGCCCCAGCCTCAAAGCACCTTTTCAAAGGATCCTCTGATTGGCCTGGAATATCAGGCACCTTCCAGAAGGAATCCTAAGGTGTTGGATGTGGGGTGGCTTTAGTCACCCTCATCTTCACATCCTCACCTACAACGAAAAGAGAAGCAACACACCAAGAGAAGCAGTGTGACCTAGGGGTTGTGGGGCAGTTGAACATGTACAGTGCACACGGATTCCTAAAGGGTGATTAGCAACACACAGCTGGACAAAGCGGCAGGTTCCTGGGGCAGCGGACACGCAGATATATCTAATTCAGAGTGCCAGCATGAGTGAACTCAGGGCAGGGGCCTGGACTAACACATGGACCTGCAACCTTAGGCCCCCAGACTGTTTTGGACCACAACTCCCACGATCTCCCATCATTGACTATACTGGCTAGGGATAATGGGAGTTGTAGTCCAAAACATCTAGAGAGACAAAGGTTGCATGCCCCTGGAACATGTTCCCTTCACGTTAAAAGACTAGTTTGATGGCCTGTGTCGTGCACACAAATCTTATGTGGTTTATGGCAAACAGTGTATACACATTCCCACCCACCCCCTGCAGCATGCACTCCCTGTGGAAATCCTGTGTTGAGGGAGAAAGGCGAATGCAGTCCTTTTGTCTGTTTGTCTCGCTTTCAGCGACATCATTTAAAGTCTTCCCATCTACTCAACAGCAGCTTAACCAGTCTGGGGAGCGTTTCCGCTCGCGTGCAGCCCTTTCCCGGCGCGCCGGCACTCGCAGCCACCCTTGTTATGTTGACAAACTACTGCAGGGCCCTTTATGAGTAAGTCGGGGGGCTTGATGGAGCGGCCTATAAATCAGAGGCCTGATATGATCAGTATAAATCGCTCCATACATCACTCAGGCGATAATAAATACGCTCGCAGATAGAGCCGTGCGGATTGGACTGCTTGGCAAAGCACTCTTGCTTTTACAGGTGGGGCATAATGGCATATAAAAGGCGCCCTGTGCACGGCACTGCATTTCATCCCTGGGTCGTGGCTGTGTTTTGTTCTTCCTGCTTATTTAAGGAGCTGTGGTGGAGTGTGCATGTGAGCAGGGAGTGCAGCGGGCAGGGCCTTGCTGCAATCAGAGGGAGACACCATTGAAGCCATGCTTTCCAGAGAGGCCTCTGAGATTTGGAGTAATGGAAGGCCACGCCCTGCTAGCTGACACGCGCTAGGCATATTTCAGACTTCTCAACGCCCCTCCCGGAATTCAGGCAGTGCATCCGTTTTCCCAATGCCCCTCGGGGTCTACTTGGCTTTCTAGGGCTCTATGTAGCTTCCTCCGGCAACCATGTACCCCTGCCTCCATCAGCACCTCAAATCTACTTCCTCCAGTGCCTGACAGTGGGCCTCATCACCAGTTGGGCGGTAGTCCTTAAGTGTGGCAGTAAAACTATTACCGCTGCACTTAAGTGTCCACCCAATCTCGACTTGGGCGGAAAGTGACCTCCTACATTTTGCTGGAGGTCAAAATCAGCTTTCCGCCCATCTGAAAAATACCCTGTGGACTCTTAAAAAAATGGGGAATTACAGCCTTACCACAAATTGCGCTGGACCGAGAAGCAGTAACGCTATTTGCATTGGCGGTACAGGTTCTTGATCACGCCGATGACTTGCTGCCCTCCAGTAGCCGCACGAGTGCGGAGCGTACCTCTATTCTTTTTTAGTTTGAAGTCTCTTGTTTCACTAAGTTTTGGCTCCGCACCATTTTCCATCGGCCCCTGATTTCTGGCCTCTGTCCAAACAATGGGAAGGTTAGGTGACATTAACGAGGTAGCGCATCTTGGATACTGTTGTTTCTCACTGTTTGAGGAAGCCGCCACAAAGGGGTTCCACCTCTTGGAGGAAGCATGTCACTGACATGTCGAGTTCAACAAATCGCTGTCTGTTGTGGCTGGGGAACAGAAAAATGATGGAACTAATTCAAGAATACAGGTGCACTTGTGCTCACTTTTCACACCCAATACTGCAAAGTTGGATAAAGTGCAGTGCAAGTGCTAACCTCTGGTAGGGGAGCAAAGTCTCTGGAGTTGATAGTGGTGTGCTAACACAGGGCCTGATCTCGACTTTGGCGGTAACGCCGGCGGTATTACCGCCGGCGGTATTAGCCCTACCGCCGAACTCTCCGGCGCTAATAGCGCCGGATCACGAGTTTGGCGGTAATGTTAATCCCCATTCCCCATTGAACCCATTCAGGAACGCCCCATTCCCCGTTGGGCTCAATGGGGAAAATTTGCGCTCTTACCGCCGGCGGATTTCCCGCCGGCAGTAATAGCGCTAATTTTCGGCAGATTTTCCCCCCAGTTCAGAGCTGGGCGAAATCCACCAAAGTCCTGATTTGACTGACCCTTAAATCTGGCGGTAATAGCGCTACCGCCGGATTTAAGGGTTACTGGCAAAGTCGTGATCAGGCCCACAGTATTTTCCAGTCTTTGGTCAGAGGCAGAGCTAAGAAATCCAGAGAGAGGCACTTTACCAAAGCTTTTGCCAGGCCAGGCTGCATGAGTTGAGCTATAGCTTCTATGGTTAGCCATACACAGGAGACTGGCAAGAGGACATGTTTGAACAAATCATTTATCCAGGACATTAAAGACACTGGCGTAATGGGGGACCCGCACCTCCTGCGGTGCGGGGGGTGGCCGCCACCACATGTCTTGGCAGGGGGCCTCCTTGGACTAGAAAACACATTTTTAATGGTTTTATTGTGTCACTGTGCCTTCATAAAGAAATTGCACTGTAACAGAAATAATTTCTTTATGAAGGAAGAGTGACTACAAAAAGAAACTGTTTCTTTTTTAAGTCTGCGGGCTCTGCCCACCCCATGACTTGGAAGCCTCTAGACTGGAGTCCTCCATGTCATGGGGTGGGGATCTCTTTGACTTCAAAAAGAAATAGTTTCTTTTTTTTCATCACTCTGCCTTCATAAAGAAATTACGCTGTAATAGAAATAATTTCCTTATGAAGGCAGAGTGACCACAAAAACAAACTGTTTCTTTTTTAATTCTGAGGGCTCCCCCCATTCCATGACATAGAAGCATCTAGGATGGAGGCCTCCATGTCATGGGAAGGGGGAGCTCTATGACTTCAAAAAGAAATACTTTCTTTTTTAAGTCACTTTGCCCTCATAAAGAAAGTATTTCCATTATGGTTCAGTCCTTAACGGAAACAATTTCTGTATGAAGTCGGGGTGACTTCAAAAGAAACCATTTCTTTTTGAAGTAATATGGCTCCTCTCAACCCCATATGCATGCATGTGTGAGTGCATGGTGAAAGGGTGCACACTTAAATGTATAGGTGGTTGGGTGTGCCTGTTGAGTGTATAGTGAAAGAGTGCACAATTAAATGTATGGGTGGCTGGGTGTGTGAATTGAGATTATGGTGAAAGGGTGCACACATAAATGTATGGGTGGCTGCCTGGGTGTGTGTGCCTGTATGGTGAAAGGGTGCACACTTAAATGTATGGGTGGCTGCCTGGGTGTGTGTGCCTGTATGGTGAAAGGGTGCACACTTAAATGTATGGGTGGCTGGGTATGCATTGGTGTGTATGGTGAATGGTGTGTGTGCTTGTGTTCAGGGGCACAACAAAACCTACATTTTGGGGGGGTTCTAACCCTTCAAATGTTGGGAGAGGTGTTAACTTCACAGGTGGTGGGGAAGGGGCAAACTTATTTGTGTGGGGGCATCTAACTTCTTTATGCATTCTAATGAGACTTCTAGTGCAGCTTCAATGTTACAAGCAGTTAACTCTCTCATTTACGCCTGAATGCACCCACTTATTTATTGCCTGCTGTGATAATAAGCGGTCTCCTGCCCCCCTTCTACTCTTCCTATGACGTCCCTGGCATGCAAGTACTAAACCCACATCAAGATTTCAATTGCCTAAAGAATTATGGATTGGAATGCAGGTACTAACAGTGAAATGCTTTACGTTAGTAATTGCTGGGTCTTTGTTAAAAACCCAGGTGTCGTTTAACATCTGTGTCTTGTTCTGTCTGGAAGTGGCTCTGTAGGTCAGCCAGGTCGAGTCAACATAGCCCAAAATGTCAAGGGGTGGGTGTGGGGGGGGGCTGAAGCCCAGTCAGCTCAATGGTGTTGCGCCACTACTTGTGCTTAATCCCTTGGTTACATATTGGTAATCTTCATTACTCATAGCCGATTCTTCCTCACCCCAGTACTTGTGTATGAGGAACTTTGACTCATACAAAAGTACTGGGATGAGGTAGAGGGAGATGGAGGTAATGCCTGGCTTAGTTAACTGTAATCTTCATTACCCCTGTTAGGGAGAATTCTCTGTAAAGGCTAATTTCCCAAACCTAGTGAGTCCCCCAGCAGCTTTGCTGGATTTTTGGGGTTTATTTTTTTCTCCTGCTAAGAGTGAGACTCTTTTTCTCCCACTCTTAGACATGATTTGAGGTGTTCCTTTGACTTTGTATGTGTTTTATGGGCTATGGGGTCCTTTACCCCATAGGGCTTCATGTGTTTTTGGTATGTGGGTTACACAGCACCCTCTGTGCTGTGTAACCCACATACCAAAAACACATGCTATTGTTCGAGGCTACCACTTTTTAATATAGCCTCGAACATACCGCTGGTTTATTAAATTAATATTAATTCACCGGTTGGTAATTTTTGCCGAAACTTGGTTCCAAAATGGCGTTTGTGTTCGCTTCTGTGACTCCAACCCAAGTCGAGCCCTTTGTTCCACTTTTTGGCAGGCTTCTCCACAGAAGCCTCCAAAAGTGGTGGCACTCTGTCTGGGTACCACAAGCTGTGTGGGAGGGGGTTTAGGCACCCTGGACTGAGTTGCCTCGGCAACTCAAATCGCACTCTTGTGTGATTGGCCCAAGTGGTGAGCCGCCCGGCTCACCACTTAGCAGGTTTGATTGACAGCTAGGCTGAATGAATGGGGGTTTTCTGCATAAAAGCAGGGCTTTGGGGACTGGAACTTGAGAAGTTGCCACAGGACCTAAAGAATCTGAGGAGGGAGAAGCCAAGCCGACCTGCAACGACGACACCACCGGTGGAGCCCTGCGGAACCGTCTCACCACTTTTCCCGACGACAGAGGAGATCTCCAGTCCGGAGAGTCTTCTCCCTTTGACTGGTGGGGATAACCAGTTTGCCTGTCTTTTCGCCTTCCTGGACCATCTCGTGGCCGCCTTGCCTGTTCCAAGCACCCCAGCAACCGGGATACCACGAATCACCACTACCGCGAAGAAAAGGGTGGTACCTTGTAACCGGGAAACTCCGCGGCTGGTTTCTTCCCTGGCAGCGCAACGACCTTCAGCTTTTCTCCACGTCGAGACCTCCTCTTCCTCTGGATGAAACACTGACTTGCACCCGTTGCCAGGAACAACTGCCCCTGATGGAGCGTTCTTCCCACTTTCAGGTACTGTGTCCCGCCTGGCTTCCCCTGTGGCAGATCATTTGGGGTGACAGTAAATCCTCGACTTTCTAACCTGGGCTAGACTGGGGCCTGTTAACTAACTTTTCCTGACTTAACCTCAATCTTTTGCGAACTTTCTACAAAGACTCTTTGGGCATAACCCCAGTGTGTGATCCTGGACAAATTTCTCTTGCTCTCTCTAAGAGTGGGCCTGGCATTTGAACTTCCTTGCTCCCCAGTAGACTTGCCTAACCTGCCTCACTGTGGTTCTTTGAAAAGTATTGAAATTTGTGTGCTTTCATAACTCTGCCTTTTCCCCCCCCTTTTTAATAACTTATTAGAGTGCCATCTTATGTTAAGCGCTCACCTCTGTCTGAAAATAAGTGGTGTTTCTCATTTAGACTTGTCTAATAAGTAATTAGGGTTGTATATATATAATAGTGACTGGGTGTTGAATTTATTTACCTCTCTTTGTGCTAGTGTAAAATAAGTGTGTCTTTAAATAAATAATTATATACTTTTACACCAAAGCTCTGGTCAGTGTTTGCTTGTGCTACTGTGTCTCTGTACCTATTGTGTATACTCCATATACTGACTAACTCATCTTGAAAGAAGTCTGACTGCTCAGCAACAGCTACCAGGTAAATCTGGGTGGTACAGACTGCTACCAACTGGGTAGCACACGTGGTTCAAATGTGCTTTTATTGTTGTTGATGTTTTGAAGTAGTTTACATTTTTTATTTCATATTTTGATGTTGTGCGCTTTTAAAGTTTTTTATTGTTATGTTTAATTAACAGCTATTATACTTTACCATTAGTCATTAAGATGTTTAAATATGCACATATTTCATGTATCCGTTTGGTGGTAATGCTGTTTCACCTAAAACTTGTGGCCTAGTATGTAACTCCAGGCAGTCTGCGTTCACACTTTTCTTGAAACTTTCAAGAAAACCCAAAGTGGGACTTTTAAGAGTGCTGGTGTCCAGTTCCACTCGGTTTCTTCTGAAAAGCTTCTTTAAATCTTAAAGTCAGACCAGATGTCCTTTGCGGGTCCCACAAGGGGACCAAGGAGCTAAAAACGGGCCCGTTATTAACGGACCCATTATTAGTTCCATCCCCATTCTCATTGAGCCCTATGGGGCTTGAATGAGAATGGGGAATGGTTTTGTGAATGAAGAATTACTGGGTCCTCCAAGGTTTGAATGACCCGGTAATTTCTCATTCACAGACCCCTGACCCGGTCACGATTTTGGAGGCAGCCATGGTGCTAATAGAACCATGGCTGCCTCCAAACTCGTAACGAGGCCCATAGTCCGAAATGGATGCTTATTCTACTCTAAATGCTTTTTGGAGGATTTTGTCTGCATTGTGAATCTGAGGTGTTTAAGAACAAACTAAATCAGTGACTCAGCCCCTGAAGTGTGCCTGAAATAAAACTTTAATCAGTCTAGCAATTATTGTATAGAATTCCAGAAAGACAAATAGCTCACATAGCCATATGGCATTGGCCACAGCTCAGGATCTTCAATTTGTGAAAAAAAATGTAAAAAAACTAATAAATAAATGCATTTTGTTTTTTTAGGGGTAGCAATGGAGACCACAGGGGTAGCAAGAGATACCTCAGGGGTCGCAATTGTGACCCCTGGTGACCCCTAAATGACGTCCATGGGTGTGTTTCTGCTCAAATAAATGTATACCAAAAAGTTAGTGTACCATTGAGGTGGTCCCTGTTCTTGAATTGCTATAACCTATAGGAATATAACAATAATAATTTGGCATTTATATAGCGCTACAAACCCTCGGGTATCTGAGCGCTGCTTATTGTTACCCACGGTGTGTGGTGCTCATTTATCGACCCCGGAAGGATGAAAGGCTGAGTTTGGCCCTGCCGGGATTTGATCCTGCGTTAGCAGGCTCTGCACAGATGGCAAAGTGAGCAATCTACTCGCTGTGCCACTTGACCAGCTTTATATACACTAAGATAACACATTCCTCCTGTTTCATTACTGAGACTGGTTCCTCTAGTCCATGGGTGCACAACATATGGCCTGCGGGCCAGTTGCGGCCCGCCATGCTCTTTTGTCTGGCCCGCAAGGCACAAAGACTTTCCTTCTTGAGGGCGGCCCGCAAGCAGCATCAGCCGCCCTCCATTAGGAAAGCTTTTGTTGTCTTCCGGGCCGGACAAAACACTGGCCCTGATTGGCTCAGCACACACGCACCACGTCGCTCCTACGAGCCACATAGTGCGTGTGTGCTGCACCAATGTAGTGCCAGCACAACTGCTGGCGTGATCCATAAGGCTTGATGCCAGAAGGCATTTCAGCCTTGGACCACGCCAGCCGTAGTACGATTCCAGCGACTTCCAGCTTACCTGCCTTCCAGCATGTCTCCGGTAAGTGGTCTGTTTGTGTTTGTGTGTCGGGTCTGTTTTGCTGTATGTTTGTGTGTGTATGTTGAGATGCGGGGTGGGGGGGTGTCGGATGTGTATGAATGTTTGGATTTGAATGTTTTTTGTGTGTATATTGAGATGTGGGGGTCGAGGGGTCGGATGTGTATTAACGTTTGGATTTGAATGTATTTTGTGTGTATGTTGAGATGCGGGGGTGGGGGGGTGTGTCGGATGTGTATGAATGTTTGGATTTGAATGTATTTTGTGTGTATGTTGAGATGCGGAGGTGGGGGGTGTCGGATGTATATGAATGTTTGGATTTTAATGTTTTTTGTGTGTGTGTTGAGATGCAGGGGTGGGGGGGTGTGGGGTGTGCATGAATGTTTGTTTTGGAGTGTAAGTGCGGTGTATGTTGAGATGCAGGGTCTGTATGTGTGCATGCTTGCTAGTTTATATGCTGATTTGGGGTGTGGGGTGTGCTGGTCTGTATGGGTGCATGTTTGAGAGTGTGCTGAGTTGGGGGGGTGGGGGGTTTGGGTCTGTATGGGTGCATGTTTGAGAGTGTGCTGAGTTGGGGAGGGGGCGGTTTGGGTCTGTATGGGTGCTTGTTTGAGAGTGTGCTGATTTGGGGGGTGAGGGGTTCGGGTCTGTATGGGTGCATGTTTGTGTGTGTGCTCAGTTGGGGGGTGGGGGTTTGGGTCTGTATGGGTGCTTGTTTGAGAGCGTGCTGATTTGGGGGTGAGGGTCTGTATGGGTTTATGTTTGTGTGTGTGCTCAGTTGGGGGGTTCAGGTCTGTATGGGTGCATGTTTGTGTGTGTGCTCAGTTGGGGGGATGGGGGGTTCGGGTCTGTATGGGTGCATGCTTGAGAGTGTGTGCTGATTTGGGGGTTGGGGGGTTCGGGTGTGTATGGGTGCATGTGTGTGTGTGTGTGCTGAGTTGGGGGGTGGGGGGTTTGGAGTTGGGGGGTGGGGTTCAGGTGTGTATGGGTGCACGTTTGTGTGTGTGCTGAGTTGGGGGGAGGGGGTTCGGGTCTGTATGGGTGCTTGTTTGAGAGTGTGCTGATTTGGAGGGTGGGGGGTTCGGGTCTGTATGGGTGTGGGTGTTTGGTTGGGGGTTGAGGGAGCCATGGGGCATAGTGTTTGGTTGGGGGTGGTGAGGGGGCCATGGGGCATAGTGTTTGGTTGGGGGTGAGAGCTATGGGGCATAGTGTTTGGTTGGGGGTGGTGAGGGGGCCATGGGGCATAGTGTTTGGTTGGGGGTCGGAGCCATGGGGCATAGTGTTTGGTTGAGGGGTGGGGTTCATGGGGCATAGTGTTTGGTTGAGGGGTGGGGGTCCTGGGGCATAGTGTTTGGTTGAGGGGTGGGGGCCATGGGGCATAGTGTTTGGTTGAGGGGTGGGCGCCATAGGGCATAGTGTTTGGTTGAGGGGTGGGCTCCATGGGGCATAGTGTTTGGTTGAGGGGTGGGCACCATGGGGTATAGTGCTTGGTTGGGGGCGAGGGGGGCCATGGGGCATAGTGTTTGGTTGGGGTTGAGGGGGGCCATGGGGCATAGTGTTTGGTTGGGGGTCAGGGGGGCCATCGGGCATAGTGCTTGGTTGGGGGTGAGGGGGGCCATGGGGCATAGTGTTTGGTTGGGGGTGAGGGGGGCCATCGGGCATAGTGCTTGGTTGGGAGTGAGGGGGGCCATGGGGCATAGTGTTTGGTTGGCGGTGGGAGCCAGGGGGCATAGTGTTTGGTTGGGGTGAGGGGGGCCATGGGGCATAGTGTTTGGTTGGGGGTGAGGGGGCCATGGGGCATAGTGTTTGGTTGAGGGTTGGGGGCCATGGGGCATAGTGTTTGGTTGAGGGGTGGGCGCCATAGGGCATATTGTTTGGTTGAGGGGTGGGCACCATGGGGCATAGTGTTGGTTGAGGGGTGGGCACCATGGGGTATAGTGCTTGGTTGGGGGCGAGGGGGGCCATGGGGCATAGTGTTTGGTTGGGGTTGAGGGGGGCCATGGGGCATAGTGTTTGGTTGGGGGTGAGGGGGGCCATCGGGCATAGTGTTTGGTTGGGGGTGAGGGGGGCCATGGGGCATAGTGTTTGGTTGGGGGTGAGGGGGGCCATCGGGCATAGTGCTTGGTTGGGGGTGAGGGGGGCCATGGGGCATAGTGTTTGGTTGGCGGTGGGAGACAGGGGGCATAGTGTTTGGTTGGGGTGAGGGGGGCCATGGGGCATAGTGTTTGGTTGGGGGTGAGGGGGCCATGGGGCATAGTGTTTGGTTGGGGGTTGAGGGAGCCATGGGCATAGTGTTTGTTTGGGTGAGGGGGGCCATGGAGCATAGTGTTTGGTTGGGGGTGGGAGCCTTGGGACATAGTGTTTGGTTGGGGGTGGGGGGGGGCATGGGGCATAGTGTTTGGTTGGGGGTGTGAGCCATGGGGCATAGTGTTTTGGTTGGGGTGGGAGCCATGGGGCATAGTGTTTGGTTGAGGGGTGGGGGGTGCCATGGGGCATAGTGTTTGGTTGAGGGTGAGGGCGGCCATGGGGCATAGTGTTTGGTTGGTGGTGGTGAGGGGGCCATGGGGCATAGTGCTTGGTTGGGGTGGGAGCCATGGGGCATAGTGTTTGGTTGGGGGTCGAGGGAGCCATGGGGCATAGTGTTTGGTTGAGGGTGGTGAGGGGGCCATGGGGCATAGTGTTTGGTTGGGGGTGGGAGCCATGGGGCGTAGTGTTTGGTTGGGAGTGAGGGGTCCATGGGGCATAGTGTTTGGTTGGGGGTAAGGGGTCACTGGGGCATAGTGTTTGGTTGGGGGTGAGGGGGACATGGGGCATAGTGTTTGGTTGGGGGTGAGGGGGCCATGGGGCATAGTGTTTGGTTGGGGTGGGAGCCATGGGGCATAGTGTTTGGTTGGGGGTGGTGAGGGGGCCATGGGGCATAGTGTTTGGTTGGGGGTGGGAGCCATGGGGCATAGTGTTTGGTTGGGGGTGGTGAGGGAGCCATGGGGCATAGTGTTTGGTTGGGGTGGGAGCCATGGGGCATAGTGTTTGGTTGGGGGTGGGAGCCATGGGGCATAGTGTTTGGTTGGGGGTGATGAGGGGGCCATGGGACATAGTGTTTGGTTGGGGGTGAGGGGGCCATGGGGGATAGGGTTTGGTTGGGGGTTGAGGGAGCCATGGGGCATAGTGTTTGGTTCGAGGTGGGAGCCATGGGGCATAGTGTTTGGTTGGGGGTGTGAGCCATGGGGCATAGTGTTTTGGTTGGGGTGGGAGCCATGGGGCATAGTGTTTGGTTGAGGGGTGGGGGTGCCATGGGGCATAGTGTTTGGTTGAGGGTGAGGGGGGCCATGGGGCATAGTGTTTGGTTGGTGGTGGTGAGGGGGCCATGGGGCATAGTGCTTGGTTGGGGTGGGAGCCATGGGGCATAGTGTTTGGTTGGGGGTTGAGGGAGCCATGGGGCATAGTGTTTGGTTGAGGGTGATGAGGGGGCCATGGGGCATAGTGTTTGGCTGGGGGTGGGAGTCATGGGGCATAGTGTTTGGTTGGGGGTGAGGGGTCCATGGGGCATAGTGTTTGGTTGGGGGTAAGGGGTCACTGGGGCATAGTGTTTGGTTGGGGGTGAGGGGGACATGGGGCATAGTGTTTGGTTGGGGGTGAGGGGACCATGGGGCATAGTGTTTGGTTGGGGTGGGAGCCATGGGGCATAGTGTTTGGTTGGGGGTGGGAGCCATGGGGCATAGTGTTTGGTTGGGGGTGGTGAGGGGGCCATGGGGCATAGGGTTTGGGTCTGTATGGGTGCTTGTTTGAGAGTGTGCTGATTTGGGGGGTGAGGGGTTCGGGTCTGTATGGGTGCATGTTTGTGTGTGTGCTCAGTTGGGGGCTGGGGGTTTGGGTCTGTATGGGTGCTTGTTTGAGAGCGTGCTGATTTGGGGGTGAGGGTCTGTATGGGTGTATGTTTGTGTGTGTGCTCAGTTGGGGGGTTCAGGTCTGTATGGGTGCATGTTTGTGTGTGTGCTCAGTTGGGGGGATTGGGGGTTCGGGTCTGTATGGGTGCATGCTTGAGAGTGTGTGCTGATTTGGGGGGTGGGGGGTTCGGGTGTGTATGGGTGCATGTGTGTGTGTGTGTGCTGAGTTGGGGGGTGGGGGGTTTGGAGTTGGGGGGGTGGGGTTCAGGTGTGTATGGGTGCACGTTTGTGTGTGTGCTGAGTTGGGGGGAGGGGGTTCGGGTCTGTATGGGTGCTTGTTTGAGAGTGTGCTGATTTGGAGGGTGGGGGTTCGGGTCTGTATGGGTGTGGGTGTTTGGTTGGGGGTTGAGGGAGCCATGGGGCATAGTGTTTGGTTGGGGGTGGTGAGGGGGCCATGGGGCATAGTGTTTGGTTGGGGGTGAGAGCTATGGGGCATAGTGTTTGGTTGGGGGTGGTGAGGGGGCCATGGGGCATAGTGTTTGGTTGGGGGTGGGAGCCATGGGGCATAGTGTTTGGTTGAGGGGTGGGGTTCATGGGGCATAGTGTTTGGTTGAGGGGTGGGGGTCCTGGGGCATAGTGTTTGGTTGAGGGGTGGGGGCCATGGGGCATAGTGTTTGGTTGAGGGGTGGGCGCCATAGGGCATAGTGTTTGGTTGAGGGGTGGGCTCCATGGGGCATAGTGTTTGGTTGAGGGGTGGGCACCATGGGGTATAGTGCTTGGTTGGGGGCGAGGGGGGCCATGGGGCATAGTGTTTGGTTGGGGTTGAGGGGGGCCATGGGGCATAGTGTTTGGTTGGGGGTGAGGGGGGCCATCGGGCATAGTGCTTGGTTGGGGGTGAGGGGGGCCATGGGGCATAGTGTTTGGTTGGGGGTGAGGGGGGCCATCGGGCATAGTGCTTGGTTGGGGGTGAGGGGGGCCATGGGGCATAGTGTTTGGTTGGCGGTGGGAGCCAGGGGGCATAGTGTTAGGTTGGGGTGAGGGGGGCCATGGGGCATAGTGTTTGGTTGGGGGTGAGGGGGCCATGGGGCATAGTGTTTGGTTGAGGGTTGGGGGCCATGGGGCATAGTGTTTGGTTGAGGGGTGGGCGCCATAGGGCATAATGTTTGGTTGAGGGGTGGGCACCATGGGGCATAGTGTTTGGTTGAGGGGTGGGCACCATGGGGTATAGTGCTTGGTTGGGGGCGAGGGGGGCCATGGGGCATAGTGTTTGGTTGGGGTTGAGGGGGGCCATGGGGCATAGTGTTTGGTTGGGGGTGAGGGGGGCCATCGGGCATAGTGTTTGGTTGGGGGTGAGGGGGGCCATGGGGCATAGTGTTTGGTTGGGGGTGAGGAGGGCCATCGGGCATAGTGCTTGGTTGGGGGTGAGGGGGGCCATGGGGCATAGTGTTTGGTTGGCGGTGGGAGACAGGGGGCATAGTGTTTGGTTGGGGTGAGGGGGGCCATGGGGCATAGTGTTTGGTTGGGGGTGAGGGGGCCATGGGGCATAGTGTTTGGTTGGGGGTTGAGGGAGCCATGGGCATAGTGTTTGTTTGGGTGAGGGGGGCCATGGAGCATAGTGTTTGGTTGGGGGTGGGAGCCTTGGGACATAGTGTTTGGTTGGGGGTGGGGGGGGGGCATGGGGCATAGTGTTTGGTTGGGGGTGTGAGCCATGGGGCATAGTGTTTTGGTTGGGGTGGGAGCCATGGGGCATAGGGTTTGGTTGAGGGGTGGGGGTGCCATGGGGCATAGTGTTTGGTTGAGGGTGAGGGCGGCCATGGGGCATAGTGTTTGGTTGGTGGTGGTGAGGGGGCCATGGGGCATAGTGCTTGGTTGGGGTGGGAGCCATGGGGCATAGTGTTTGGTTGGGGGTCGAGGGAGCCATGGGGCATAGTGTTTGGTTGAGGGTGGTGAGGGGGCCATGGGGCATAGTGTTTGGTTGGGGGTGGGAGCCATGGGGCATAGTGTTTGGTTGGGAGTGAGGGGTCCATGGGGCATAGTGTTTGGTTGGGGGTAAGGGGTCACTGGGGCATAGTGTTTGGTTGGGGGTGAGGGGGACATGGGGCATAGTGTTTGGTTGGGGGTGAGGGGGCCATGGGGCATAGTGTTTGGTTGGGGTGGGAGCCATGGGGCATAGTGTTTGGTTGGGGGTGGTGAGGGGGCCATGGGGCATAGTGTTTGGTTGGGGGTGGGAGCCATGGGGCATAGTGTTTGGTTGGGGGTGGTGAGGGAGCCATGGGGCATAGTGTTTGGTTGGGGTGGGAGCCATGGGGCATAGTGTTTGGTTGGGGGTGGGAGCCATGGGGGATAGGGTTTGGTTGGGGGTTGAGGGAGCCATGGGGCATAGTGTTTGGTTCGAGGTGGGAGCCATGGGGCATAGTGTTTGGTTGGGGGTGTGAGCCATGGGGCATAGTGTTTTGGTTGGGGTGGGAGCCATGGGGCATAGTGTTTGGTTGAGGGGTGGGGGTGCCATGGGGCATAGTGTTTGGTTGAGGGTGAGGGGGGCCATGGGGCATAGTGTTTGGTTGGTGGTGGTGAGGGGGCCATGGGGCATAGTGCTTGGTTGGGGTGGGAGCCATGGGGCATAGTGTTTGGTTGGGGGTTGAGGGAGCCATGGGGCATAGTGTTTGGTTGAGGGTGATGAGGGGGCCATGGGGCATAGTGTTTGGCTGGGGGTGGGAGTCATGGGGCATAGTGTTTGGTTGGGGGTGATGGGTCCATGGGGCATAGTGTTTGGTTGGGGGCAAGGGGTCACTGGGGCATAGTGTTTGGTTGGGGGTGAGGGGGACATGGGGCATAGTGTTTGGTTGGGGGTGAGGGGGCCATGGGGCATAGTGTTTGGTTGGGGTGGGAGCCATGGGGCATAGTGTTTGGTTGGGGGTGGGAGCCATGGGGCATAGTGTTTGGTTGGGTGTGGTGAGGGGGCCATGGGGCATAGTGTTTGGTTGGGGGTGGGAGCCATGGGGCATAGTGTTTGGTTGGGGGTGGTGAGGGGGCCATGGGGCATAGTGTTTGGTTGGGGTGGGAGCCATGGGGCATAGTGTTTGGTTGGGGGTGGGACCCATGGGGCATAGTGTTTGGTTGGGGGTGGTGAGGGGGCCATGGGGCATAGTGTTTGGTTGGGGGTGAGGGGGGCCATGGGGGATAGGGCTTGGTTGGGGGTTGAGGGAGCCATGGGGCATAGTGTTTGGTTGGGGGTGGGAGCCATGGGGCATTGTGTTTGGTTGAGGGGTGGGGGCCATGGGGCATAATGTTTGGTTGGGGGTGAGGGGGCCATGGGGCATTGTGTTTGGTTGGGGATGAGGTGGCCATGGGGCATAGTGTTTGGTTGGGGGTAAGGGGTCACTGGGGCATAGTGTTTGGTTGGGGGTGAGGGGGACATGGGGCATAGTGTTTGGTTGGGGGTGAGGGGGCCATGGGGCATAGTGTTTGGTTGGGGTGGGAGCCATGGGGCATAGTGTTTGGTTGGGGGTGGGAGCCATGGGACATAGTGTTTGGTTGGGGGTGGGAGCCATGGGGTATAGTGTTTGGTTGGGGGTGGGAGTCATGGGGCATAGTGTTTGGTTGGGGTGGGGGCCATGGGCATAGTGTTTGGTTGGGGGTGGGAGCCATGGGGCATAGTGTTTGGTTGGGGGTGGGAGCCATGGGGCATAGTGTTTGGTTGGGGGTGAGGGGGCCATGGGGCATAGTGTTTGGTTGGGGGTGAGGGGGCCATGGGGCATAGTGTTTGGTTGGGGGTTGAGGGAGCCATGGGCATAGTGTTTGTTTGGGTGAGGGGGGCCATGGAGCATAGTGTTTGGTTGGGGGTGGGAGCCTTGGGACATAGTGTTTGGTTGGGGGTGGGGGGGGCCATGGGGCATAGTGTTTGGTTGGGGGTGTGAGCCATGGGGCATAGTGTTTTGGTTGGGGTGGGAGCCATCGGGCATAGTGTTTGGTTGAGGGGTGGGGGTGCCATGGGGCATAGTGTTTGGTTGAGGGTGAGGGCGGCCATGGGGCATAGTGTTTGGTTGGTGGTGGTGAGGGGGCCATGGGGCATAGTGCTTGGTTGGGGTGGGAGCCATGGGGCATAGTGTTTGGTTGGGGGTCGAGGGAGCCATGGGGCATAGTGTTTGGTTGAGGGTGGTGAGGGGGCCATGGGGCATAGTGTTTGGTTGGGGGTGGGAGCCATGGGGCATAGTGTTTGGTTGGGAGTGAGGGGTCCATGGGGCATAGTGTTTGGTTGGGGGTAAGGGGTCACTGGGGCATAGTGTTTGGTTGGGGGTGAGGGGGACATGGGGCATAGTGTTTGGTTGGGGGTGAGGGGGCCATGGGGCATAGTGTTTGGTTGGGGGTGGGAGCCATGGGGCATAGTGTTTGGTTGGGGGTGGTGAGGGAGCCATGGGGCATAGTGTTTGGTTGGGGTGGGAGCCATGGGGCATAGTGTTTGGTTGGGGGTGGGAGCCATGGGGGATAGGGTTTGGTTGGGGGTTGAGGGAGCCATGGGGCATAGTGTTTGGTTCGAGGTGGGAGCCATGGGGCATAGTGTTTGGTTGGGGGTGTGAGCCATGGGGCATAGTGTTTTGGTTGGGGTGGGAGCCATGGGGCATAGTGTTTGGTTGAGGGGTGGGGGTGCCATGGGGCATAGTGTTTGGTTGAGGGTGAGGGGGGCCATGGGGCATAGTGTTTGGTTGGTGGTGGTGAGGGGGCCATGGGGCATAGTGCTTGGTTGGGGTGGGAGCCATGGGGCATAGTGTTTGGTTGGGGGTTGAGGGAGCCATGGGGCATAGTGTTTGGTTGAGGGTGATGAGGGGGCCATGGGGCATAGTGTTTGGCTGGGGGTGGGAGTCATGGGGCATAGTGTTTGGTTGGGGGTGAGGGGTCCATGGGGCATAGTGTTTGGTTGGGGGTAAGGGGTCACTGGGGCATAGTGTTTGGTTGGGGGTGAGGGGGACATGGGGCATAGTGTTTGGTTGGGGGTGAGGGGGCCATGGGGCATAGTGTTTGGTTGGGGTGGGAGCCATGGGGCATAGTGTTTGGTTGGGGGTGGGAGCCATGGGGCATAGTGTTTGGTTGGGGGTGGTGAGGGGGCCATGGGGCATAGTGTTTGGTTGGGGGTGGGAGCCATGGGTCATAGTGTTTGGTTGGGGGTGGTGAGGGGGCCATGGGGCATAGTGTTTGGTTGGGGTGGGAGCCATGGGGCATAGTGTTTGGTTGGGGGTGGGACCCATGGGGTATAGTGTTTTGTTGGGGGTGGTGAGGGGGCCATGGGGCATAGTGTTTGGTTGGGGGTGAGGGGGGCCATGGGGGATAGGGCTTGGTTGGGGGTTGAGGGAGCCATGGGGCATAGTGTTTGGTTGGGGGTGGGAGCCATGGGGCATTGTGTTTGGTTGAGGGGTGGGGGCCATGGGGCATAATGTTTGGTTGGGGGTGAGGGGGCCATGGGGCATTGTGTTTGGTTGGGGATGAGGGGGCCATGGGGCATAGTGTTTGGTTGGGGGTAAGGGGTAACTGGGGCATAGTGTTTGGTTGGGGGTGAGGGGGACATGGGGCATAGTGTTTGGTTGGGGGTGAGGGGGGCATGGGGCATAGTGTTTGGTTGGGGTGGGAGCCATGGGGCATAGTGTTTGGTTGGGGGTGGGAGCCATGGGACATAGTGTTTGGTTGGGGGTGGGAGCCATGGGGTATAGTGTTTGGTTGGGGGTGGGAGTCATGGGGCATAGTGTTTGGTTGGGGTGGGGGCCATGGGTATAGTGTTTGGTTGGGGGTGGGAGCCATGGGGCATAGTGTTTGGTTGGGGGTGGGAGCATTGGGGCATAGTGTTTGGTTGGGGGTGAGGGGGCCATGGGGCATAGTGTTTGGTTGGGGGTGGGAATCATGGGGCATAGTGTTTGGTTGGGGGTGGGAGCCATGGGGCATAGTGTTTGGTTGGGGTGGGGGCCATGGGCATAGTGTTTGGTTGGGGGTGGGAGCCATGGGGCATAGTGTTTGGTTGGGGGTGGGAGTCATGGGGCATAGTGTTTGGTTGGGGGTGGGAGCCATGGGGCATAGTGTTTGGTTGGGGGTTGAGGGAGCCATGGGGCATAGTGTTTGGTTGGGGGTAGGAGCCATGGGGCATAGTGTTTGGTTGGGGGTGAGGGACATGGGGCATAGTGTTTGGTTGGGGGTGGGGGACATGGGCATGGGGCATAGTGTTTGGTTGGGGGTGACGGACATGGGGCATAGTGTTTGGTTGGGGGTGAGGGGGGCATGGGGCATAGTGTTTGGTTGGGGGTGGGAGCCATGGGGCATAGTGTTTGGTTGGGGGTGAGGGACATGGGGCATAGTGTTTGGTTGGGGGTGGGGGACATGGGCATGGGGCATAGTGTTTGGTTGGGGGTGAGGGACATGGGGCATAGTGTTTGGTTGGGTGTGAGGGGGGCATGGGGCATAGTGTTTGGTTGGGGGTGGGAGCCATGGGGCATAGTGTTTGGTTGGGATGAGGGACATGGGGCATAGTGTTTGCTTGAGGGGTAGGAGCCATGGGGCATAGTGTTTGGTTGGGGGTGAGGGGGTTATGGGGCATAGTGTTTGGTTGGGGGTTGAGGGAGCCATGGGGCATAGTGTTTGGTTGGGGTGGTGAGGGGGCCATGGGGCATAGTGTTTGGTTGGGGGTGGGAGCCATGGGGCATAGTGTTTGGTTGGGGGTGAGGAGGCCATGGGGCATAGTGTTTGGTTGGGGGTTGAGGGAGCCATGGGGCATAGTGTTTGGTTGGGGTGAGGAGGCCATGGGGCATAGTGTTTGGTTGGGGGTGAGAGGGACATGGGGCATAGTGTTTGGTTGGGGGTGAGGGACATGGGGCATAGTGTTTGGTTTGGGGTGAGGGGACATGGGGCATAGTGTTTGGTTGGGGGTGAGTGACATGGGGCATAGTGTTTGGTTGGGGGTGAGTGACATGGGGCATAGTGTTTGGTTGGGGGTGAGTGACATGGGGCATAGTGTTTGGTTGGGGGTGAGGGGGACATGGGGCATAGTGTTTGGTTGGGGTTGAGGGGGGCCATGGGGCATAGTGTTTGGTTGGGGGTGAGGGGAGCCATCGGGCATAGTGCTTGGTTGGCGGTGAGGGGGGCCATGGGGCATAGTGTTTGGTTGGGGGTGAGGGGGGCCATCGGGCATAGTGCTTGGTTGGGGGTGAGGGGGGCCATGGGGCATAGTGTTTGGTTGGCGGTGGGAGACAGGGGGCATAGTGTTTGGTTGGGGTGAGGGGGGCCATGGGGCATAGTGTTTGGTTGGGGGTGAGGGGGCCATGGGGCATAGTGTTTGGTTGGGGGTTGAGGGAGCCATGGGCATAGTGTTTGTTTGGGGTGAGGGGGGCCATGGAGCATAGTGTTTGGTTGGGGGTGGGAGCCTTGGGACATAGTGTTTGGTTCGGGGTGAGGGGGGCCATGGGGCATAGTGTTTGGTTGGGGGTGTGAGCCATGGGGCATAGTGTTTTGGTTGGGGTGGGAGCCATGGGGCATAGTGTTTGGTTGAGGGGTGGGGGTGCCATGGGGCATAGTGTTTGGTTGAGGGTGAGGGGGGCCATGGGGCATAGTGTTTGGTTGGTGGTGGTGAGGGGGCCATGGGGCATAGTGCTTGGTTGGGTTGGGAGCCATGGGGCATAGTGTTTGGTTGGGGGTCGAGGGAGCCATGGGGCATAGTGTTTGGTTGAGGGTGGTGAGGGGGCCATGGGGCATAGTGTTTGGTTGGGGGTGGGAGCCATGGGCATAGTGTTTGGTTGGGGGTGAGGGGTCCATGGGGCATAGTGTTTGGTTGGGGGTAAGGGGTCACTGGGGCATAGTGTTTGGTTGGGGGTGAGGGGGACATGGGGCATAGTGTTTGGTTGAGGGTGAGGGGGCCATGGGGCATAGTGTTTGGTTGGGGGTGGTGAGGGGCCCATGGGGCATAGTGTTTGGTTGGGGGTGGGAGCCATGGGGCATAGTGTTTGGTTGGGGGTGGTGAGGGAGCCATGGGGCATAGTGTTTGGTTGGGGTGGGAGCCATGGGGCATAGTGTTTGGTTGGGGGTGGGAGCCATGGGGCATAGTGTTTGGTTGGGGGTGATGAGGGGGCCATGGGACATAGTGTTTGGTTGGGGGTGAGGGGGCCATGGGGGATAGGGTTTGGTTGGGGGTTGACGGAGCCATGGGGCATAGTGTTTGGTTCGAGGTGGGAGCCATGGGGCATAGTGTTTGGTTGGGGGTGTGAGCCATGGGGCATAGTGTTTTCGTTGGGGTGGGAGCCATGGGGCATAGTGTTTGGTTGAGGGGTGGGGGTGCCATGGGGCATAGTGTTTGGTTGAGGGTGAGGGGGGCCATGGGGCATAGTGTTTGGTTGGTGGTGGTGAGGGGGCCATGGGGCATAGTGCTTGGTTGGGGTGGGAGCCATGGGGCATAGTGTTTGGTTGAGGGTGGTGAGGGGGCCATGGGGCATAGTGTTTGGTTGGGGGTGGGAGCCATGGGGCATAGTGTTGGGTTGGGGGTGAGGGGTCCATGGGGCATAGTGTTTGGTTGGGGGTAAGGGGTCACTGGGGCATAGTGTTTGGTTGGGGGTTAGGGGGACATGGGGCATAGTGTTTGGTTGGGGGTGAGGGGGCCATGGGGCATAGTGTTTGGTTGGGGTGGGAGCCATGGGGCATAGTGTTTGGTTGGGGGTGGGAGCCATGGGGCATAGTGTTTGGTTGGGGGTGGGAGCCATGGGGCATAGTGTTTGGTTGGGGGCGGTGAGGGGGCCATGGGGCATAGTGTTTGGTTGGGGTGGGAGCCATGGGGCATAGTGTTTGGTTGGGGGTGGGACCCATGGGGCATAGTGTTTGATTGGGGGTGGTGAGGGGGCCATGGGGCATAGTGTTTGGTTGGGGGTGAGGGGGCCATGGGGGATAGGGCTTGGTTGGGGGTTGAGGGAGCCATGGGGCATAGTGTTTGGTTGGGGGTGGGAGCCATGGGGCATTGTGTTTGGTTGAGGGGTGGGGGCCATGGGGCATAATGTTTGGTTGGGGGTGAGGGGGCCATGGGGCATTGTGTTTGGTTGGGGATGAGGGGGCCATGGGGCATAGTGTTTGGATGGGGGTAACGGGTCACTGGGGCATAGTGTTTGGTTGGGGGTGAGGGGGACATGGGGCATAGTGTTTGGTTGGGGGTGAGGGGGCCATGGGGCATAGTGTTTGGTTGGGGTGGGAGCCATGGGGCATTGTGTTTGGTTGGGGGTGGGAGCCATGGGACATAGTGTTTGGTTGGGGGTGGGAGCCATGGGGTATAGTGTTTGGTTGGGGGTGGGAGTCATGGGGCATAGTGTTTGGTTGGGGGTGAGGGGGCCATGGGGCATAGTGTTTGGTTGGGGGTGAGAGGGCCATGGCACATAGTGTTTGGTTGGGGGTGGGGGACATGGGCATGGGGCATAGTGTTTGGTTGGGGGTGAGGGACATGGGACATAGTGTTTGGTTGGGGGTGAGGGGGGCATGGGGCATAGTGTTTGGTTGGGGGTGGGAGCCATGGGGCATAGTGTTTGGTTGGGGGTGAGGGGGCCATGGGGCATAGTGTTTGGTTGGGGGTGGGAATCATGGGGCATAGTGTTTGGTTGGGGGTGGGAGCCATGGGGCATAGTGTTTGGTTGGGGTGGGGGCCATGGGCATAGTGTTTGGTTGGGGGTGGGAGCCATGGGGCATAGTGTTTGGTTGGGGGTGGGAGTCATGGGGCATAGTGTTTGGTTGGGGGTGGGAGCCATGGGGCATAGTGTTTGGTTAGGGGTGGGAGCCATGGGGCATAGTGTTTGGTTGGGGGTGAGGGGTCCATGGGGCATAGTGTTTGGTTGGGGGTGGGAATCATGGGGCATAGTGTTTGGTTGTGGGTGGGAGCCATGGGGCATAGTGTTTGGTTGGGGTGGGGGCCATGGGCATAGTGTTTGGTTGGGGGTGGGAGCCATGGGGCATAGTGTTTGTTTGGGGGTGGGAGTCATGGGGCATAGTGTTTGGTTGGGGGTGGGAGCCATGGGGCATAGTGTTTGGTTGGGGGTTGAGGGAGCCATGGGGCATAGTGTTTGGTTGGGGGTAGGAGCCATGGGGCATAGTGTTTGGTTGGGGGTGAGGGACATGGGGCATAGTGTTTGGTTGGGGGGGAGGGACATGGGGCATAGTGTTTGGTTGGGGGTGAGGGGGCATGGGGCATAGTGTTTGGTTGGGGGTGGGAGCCATGGGGCATAGTGTTTGGTTGGGATGAGGGACATGGGGCATAGTGTTTGCTTGAGGGGTAGGAGCCATGGGGCATAGTGTTTGGTTGGGGGTGAGGGGGTTATGGGGCATAGTGTTTGGTTGGGGGTTGAGGGAGCCATGGGGCATAGTGTTTGGTTGGGGTGGTGAGGGGGCCATGGGGCATAGTGTTTGGTTGGGGGTGGGAGCCATGGGGCATAGTGTTTGGTTGGGGGTGAGGAGGCCATGGGGCATAGTGTTTGGTTGGGGGTTGAGGGAGCCATGGGGCATAGTGTTTGGTTGGGGTGAGGAGGCCATGGGGCATAGTGTTTGGTTGGGGGTGAGAGGGACATGGTGCATAGTGTTTGGTTGGGGGTGAGGGACATGGGACATAGTGTTTGGTTTGGGGTGAGGGGGACATGGGGCATAGTGTTTGGTTGGGGGTGAGTGACATGGGGCATAGTGTTTGGTTGGGGGTGAGTGACATGGGGAATAGTGTTTGGTTGGGGGCGAGGGGGACATGGGGCATAGTGTTTGGTTGGGGGTGAGTGACATGGGGCATAGTGTTTGGTTGGGGTGAGGGGGCCATGGGGCATAATGTTTGGTTGGGGGTAAGTGGGCCCTGGGGCATTGTGTTTGGTTGGGGGTGAGGGGGCCATGGGGCATAGTGTTGCACTCCAAGAGTGAACCCAATAATAAAGCTAAAACAGGCACAGTTAGGAGATGTTCATCTTTGGCTTTTTGAGGAAACCTGACTCAGTGACGGCCATACTCCTCTTGGGCAACCCAAATAGCAAACTGTAGCAGTCCAAAATAACTTCATGTCCAATCTAGGGTCAATAAAATATATTTAAGTTAATTAAACAGGCGAGATACAATAACTAAATAGAAATAAATTATAACAATGGAAAATGTGTAGTACAAAATGTAAGCTTGAAATGCAAATAAAAATCGTTACCCCTCAAAAACATATTCTTTTTCCATGTGTTTAATACAAATTGGGGGTTTAAAAAGCCTCCTGCCACGCCCCGCCTACCGCCCCGCCCACATTTACTTTTCGGCCCACTATAGCCCTCATGTAAGGTACTTTTGGGCCCTCTGTCAAAATCAGTTGTGCCCCCCTGCTCTAGTCCACCCAGGACAGCACAGCACAGTGGCTGTTCACGTTCTTCTTAGTTTCACTGCAACGCTCACGCCCGCTGGCACAGCCCTGGTCCTCTCACGCCAGCCAGACACCGCCCAGCCGCATGTCCACCCTGTGTTTGAAGATGATATAAACATGATGGGCCCGCTTCACGGAGGCATCTGTGCAGGGCAGCCTGCTTCATGTCAGCGGGGCGTGCGTGTGGTCGCCTCGCAGTGTGCTCTGCTTATCACTCGCAGTCTGCGGCAGGCCCACGGTGAAACAGAAAGCACGCAGCGTGATTATGAATGCGGCGGGGGGGGGGGGGGGGGGGGGGGGAGAGGCGACAGATAAGAGGCCGGGCAGACACTGTGCAGACCCCCGCCCTGGGGACTGCAGCCAGCAGGCAGAACACTGGCCGCTCAGCCCCGCCAAGAGTGCACCTTTCTAGCCACGGGCCCCCTGCTACTGGACGGATACAGCCCCCCCACCCCCCACAGTAAACCATGCAGACCCAGGATAAACAGCTCGGGGGAAAAGGCCCCCTAGAGTCTGGGAAAAGGCGTTTCAGTGGCAGTGATGGGCGTGCGAATACGCGACTGGCGGCAGTGCATTAACCCGCCGACCCGCAGGAAGGGACGAGTCTCTTCCCACATCTTTCACTTCAGATTTCACTTAAAAAATGTTTGGGAGGAGTACAGTGTGGGTAGCGAAATGTCCTCGTTCTGCAGTGTATATGTTGTGCTTACACAGCTATACCATGAGTTCAAATATGTCTAAGAGACATGGTTTATGTTTGAAGTACAAAAATAGCATGCTGTGCTAGACACTACACTAGGCTTGCATTAGCCATGTAATGTTATCTTAGCATTTTAAACACCACTTCCTCCAAATGAGGTGGTTTATTTTACCTTTTTAGGCAAGTCAAGGATTTTTTTTTTTTTTAATTCACCAGTATGGGCCAAAATCAGTGCAGGCCTGATGCTCGAGAGGATAGCTCAGGGGTAACGCGCTCGCCTTGGAAGCAAAATGACGAGGTGCAACGCAGGTTCGGGTCCGGGTTTAGAAACCTCTGGGTATTAAG
Source organism: Ambystoma mexicanum (assembly GCF_040938575.1). Lineage (NCBI taxonomy): Eukaryota > Metazoa > Chordata > Amphibia > Caudata > Ambystomatidae > Ambystoma > Ambystoma mexicanum. The sequence goes on along the minus strand of NC_090940.1, from coordinate 643,093,800 downwards.
CGCATTATAAATAACCCCTCATATCATGTGAAGCTACTGTTAACTCTGGAGGAGAGCAGGTGTCATAGAAGGATTTGAAAAGCAAGAGCGAAAAAGCTAAAAGCAGCCCCTGGGTATCCAGCATCAACCAGTCCGCAGGTGCTACGACTGGACAAGAAGAAAATAGTGCATAGCACTGCATAGTGTGTCCCGAATCCAAGGTCCACCTGAGATACAGTCTATAGGCTTGTTGTGGCCATTGTATCTGTCCTCATATCAGCTAAAGGAGTCCTAGTGCTCATTTTTACACATTCCCCAGCACCTGGTTATGTCCAATACTGGGTATTTTACCACTCTGTCAATTTTGTTTCCAATAGCCAATTGCTGCCTGCTTTTGTGTTGAGTCAATTATTTGCACACACATGTACCCAGTAGTTAACACATACGTTTGGTGAGGCAGGATAGCTCGGGGCAACGTGTTGGTCTTGGATGCAAGAGAACGCAGCGCGACACAGGTTCGTATCCGAATCCTGCGCTTGGAAACCACTCTCTGGTTTTAAGCGCATTATAAGAGAACAATTATATTTATACGTAGTGGTAAATGAGTTTGGTGTTATCACAATCCTGTAGCAGGCCGTGGAATTTACCAGTTTTCAGGCAATCCTGGATACCATGACGACTTTGTAAATGCCTGAACTATACATGTTGCCTCCAGCCTCATCTACAGCGAAAGGTCAGTTTCCTCATCAGTTGCTCAACAGGAACACTTTGGCTTAGTCGATAGCCTTCGCCATCTTCAGTAACCCGCTCCTCAAGAATTAGGAATGCTTGGTGCCATCAAAGCGGGGGAATCGAATGTAGCTCCTGCAGAGGGGCAGTGAACTCAGATTCAAAATGTTGTAAGCAACGAGGGTGCGAAACAGTCAATGACCTGTATCGACAGTATGCTTATGTTGTTTGTTTGTTTGTTTTCAAAACCCAATAAAATGTGTTATAAAAAAAAAAAAGAATTACAAATGCTTCCCAGACCTTTTCACATGAGCCTTTGAGATAGACATGTATTGTGCGATAATACGTGGTGTAATTAATGTAATTAATGTCTGTTACCTATGCAATCAACTTTTGGAACCTAATAACTATGCAAGTTACCAATGTAACCATCCTTCTTATGCAAAAGGTGCCTAGATGCCCAAAATAAATAAATAAATACCGGTGGACTTTTTAAAACATATATCACTAAACTCTGAGACCAGCTGCAGACACCGCGCCTGGGCGAGATTACAGAGTTCTCAGTTGTGCTAGAGACCTACACGGTGTGCAGTCATTTTTTCGAAAACATAATGTCGAAAAAAAATATCGAAAAAAATAGTCGAATTCATTTTTTTAAAATTATATATTTATTTTGGGGTCCGGGAATAAAAAAAAAGGGGTAAAATAAAAAAAAAATAGAAAAAAGGAGGGTTGGGGGGGAACCCCCCCCATTTAAAAAAAAAAACGTATTGAAAAAGAAATTCGACTTTTGGTTTTCGAAAAAAATAACTATGAACCGACCTACACAATGGCTTGAAGGAGGAAGGGGGGTGTGTTCCGTCACCGGGCTCATTTCGGAAAGCATGGATCTGCTGCTGCAAAACCCACCCCAAGGAGAATAAGAGGAGGTAAGAGCTTGCTCGTAGAACCCTTCTCGCCAAGCTAGTCCCAGATACCGCAGCATCTGACACAGCCGGACCCGCGCCGCCGGAATCTCTGAGAAGACCATTGCCCGATGAAGACTGCCGGTGAAATGAAACCAGGAGCTTTTGCAGGTATGGCGGCTAAAAGGTAGTGTTGCCCATCCAAGCCCTGAGATGCAGAGGAACCAGAAAGCCACCGACTAATGACTGGTTTTGATTCTAACTGGGAAAAGGGGGCCAATCCACCCTAGCTAGCTCCCGCAGAAGGTAGATGGTATGAGTTCTGGAGCCAACATCAGAAGCCATGTTCAGAATTAGGCTGTAGTATTGTTTGAGGGTGGCACCTTTTAGGGCAATATAACAACACACGTAAAAGAAGAATTTACAAATCAAATAAGTCAATATAGAAATGCAAGAACCAATCACTGTAACACTGGTCCAATAGCCCCCAAACACAGTGACCCCTGCCCCTCCCACACTCTAGGGCAGAATGTAAGATGTTTTGTAAATACACCGTTTTTATTTCTAAGTTAATGACTCAATCTCGCATTTATTTATTTATTTATTTATGGTTCTTATATAGCGCCCAAACCCTGTTGTACCAAGGAGCATACCTAAACAATTGAAACAATGCTGGTCCCCCCGTCCAATTCTTTCTATGTGACATAATCCAAGGCACGCAATTAAAGCTGAATCTTTACATCAGGAAGTACCTTGAATATAACAGGCTCAACCTGATTAGCAATGCACTCATCGACTGTCCTAGTTGATGCATCTGCCAAGCACTTTCTTTTATCAATTAGTAAGGTCTTCAAAGATATTTCCTAACTTTATGCTTGTGAATATACTGTGCTGGCTGACCTGAGTGGTTAGCTGTAGCATAGGAGTGCTATTGGGATCAGGTTCTTAATCCCCCCTTTCTGTGCACATCAAATCTCTCTTCTACATAATTGCAATAATTTGTCTTTTGTTGTCATATTTGGCCCTTTGACAGTTAGCAAGCTCTTATTGTTGTTCTGTGAAACAAAGCGTGCCTAAAGTGGTGAGATTAACTAATGAGGCTTGAAAATTGCGAGAAGAAACATCTGTCAAACCATTACAAGAGAGTCTACTGTTTTCCCAGTTTGGGGCAATAACGATGGTATCATGCTATGGAATTCTCACGCTGTCACATAATCTCGCGAGATTCTGCTGTTAGATTAGGGAGCACCTCTCCTTGGGGATATCACATATTGGGCTGAACAGTCCCCTCCAGAGTGTTTAGGGAAATGTCAGGCTAATAAGCTCACTGGCTGGGAACGAGGGGAGGAATCGTTCCTTGCTCCTGCTGCTCTGAAACATATGCCTGAGCCTTGCGTCCCGTCTTGGGTGGGGCGGCCCAGTTGCTGCTGCTCACTGCCTCTGGATCCCAGTGGGACAGCATCTCATCTACTCCTGTAAACTCTTAGGGTATAGGAGCTGTCAGCCCGGCACGCAGCTGTTTTTCTGGTGCTTTCTTAGGTTTGCTAGAATTTCGGCACTATTCTGCTTTGTTTTTGTGCGACGCCCTTTTTTCTGTGTCTTTCCAGGTTGGTTTAGCTCCATTGGCCATATATATATATATATATTGATTGATATTTCTGGAACTCCAGAATGTGATAAAGCAAATAGTTATTAGGCAATGATCATATGGTGGACTCTCTAACTTCCATTGGGAAATAGCATGAAAAATGACAAAGAAGGTGGTTCATAGTCCTTTTTACTTTAGGGAAGGATCACGACTGGGTTTCTCACCTCGTTGGCAACACCCAGTTTTGTGACATCACAGCATAGATGTTTCATTAAAAAAAGATCAGTTGTCCAATAAAATTCTGGTCTCATTAATTTACATGAGAACATGTAAAATTGCTTTTTCCTCTTTCAGTGGTTCTGACATTTTCCCAAATTATTCTAAATTATTCTATTTTCAGAATTCCAACGACGACGACAATTCGAGGCCATGTAATTACTATTAGGTTACTCAGTGAAGTATCACAGTCAAAACAATGCGGGTTTGTCTGAGGGAGGAATGCGAATATATACCTGCGTTGATTGCGGCGTATTATCGAGGTGTGGCAAGACAAAGAGGAGGAAATGGTGGGGGTCTCTTTAGAATTCGTTAAAGCATTTCATTACGTCGAGTGGACCTGGCTATTTCAGGTGTTGAAGGGCTATTGGACGGGCGCTAACATATCGACTTGGTTAAGTTATTATACCATAAACCAACTGCAAGAGTACAAACGGGTAAGGAAATCTCGCCATGCTGTAGAGGGCACACGCCAGGGCTGTCCCCTATCCTTTTCACCATGGCACTGGAACCCTTGATGAATGTCTTTAGAGACGAATTCAAGGAGGTGGGTATTGAGGTGTAAGGGTATTCACATGCCATATCCCTGTATGCGGACGATGTGCGATTATATGTACAGAACCTGAAGCTACACAACCCATCTATGTTAGAGCTCGTAAATATTGTGTGGAGACTGTCCGGCTTTAGTATATACAATGATAAATCAGTGGTCTTCCCGTTGGGAGGGCTTACACAGTGTGTGCTGGGGCAGCTTCTGGACGTGGGGATTCACTGATTCACTGGGAGCTAGAATACTTCTGATACTTAGGGATTCAAATAACTCACACAGTTGGGGATACAGTCCAATACAGGAGGGCCCTAGCTGCTATTGAAGACAGTAGTGGTTTCTGGAGAAGATTGTCCCAGTCGCTTTTGGGAAGATTGGACTATATAAAATGGTGATCCTGCGCTGATTGACATACTTTTTCAGTACTTCCCGGATTTGATTGGATGCCTTTTTTAAGCTTCTAGATAGTCAATTGTTGGAATTACTATGGGTGGGAAAAGATGCTCGGTGTCATTGACTACGTTGCAGTGACAGTATCAGGATGGAGGATTAACCCTCACAGCCTTAGTTCCTAGCATCTCAATTGCTGCATGCGGTCTGGTGGGACCCCTTGGCAAGTGTGGAGGATGGACTTCTGGTGGGGGAGCTCCCGAGACATAGAAGTGGGACAGAGTTACTCTGGCGACGCATAGGAGTAACAGGTACTTCTTGAATAATGCAGGCTTTGGTCCACATATCCCCATAAGAGCAGACAAAATGTTGGCAGAGATCATTAAGGACGTGTGGGAGAACGTATGCGCTGGGCGGGCTGCTCGTTCATTGGGGATTTCCTCGCGGATGGGAAACTGATCCCCTTTAAGGAATGGCCCGAGAAGTTTAGGATGCCGACAGGACAATTCCTGAATTTTGGAGAGTTGTCAATCGGTTAGCACTGAAATGGAGGACTCTGCTGGAGGAACCCCCGTGACACCAATACTTCATTCAATTTCTACCATGTACAGGGAAGGTCATGCTTTATCTGGGTTGTACTGGGCTCTACAACATGGCAAGATACTTCCACAGGTGAAGAGGAAAGAGACATGGAAAGCAGAGTTAGGGGAACCAAGGACAGAGGGGTAATGTCCACGATCTGTGTGCACGTCACCCCAGTGCTGAGCAACGCTTGATTTAAGTTGCACCGAGTCTAGTTCATCCCACAAAAAGTGGATGCGATAAACTCTAGCAACTCTCATTGATGTCCTAGGTGTCAGCAGGAAGCAGTGGTGTTCCGACACATGCTCTGGAAGAGAGTTGCGGAGAGTAGAAACAACCTGGTGGGGGATTGTCTTAAATGAACCCCTAAAATGTGCTTTCTGGGGAGAATCCCAGGTGGGCTGAAGGAAAAAAGGAAGAAGAAATTAGCAAGTTTTTTTTTTCTTTTGGCAAAGAGACAGGTGGCAGTTTCCTGGAAATGTGTGAAAGGGCCCCTACACGAGCAATGGGGGCAGGATTTACAGGGGTGGATGGCTGCTGAGACAAAGGACTTACTGGAACAAAGACAGAAAGGGGAAGGGAGTATTGGAGGGTACTCCTGAATAAACTGACGTCTTCTCCAGACTAAAAACCGCCATGTATGATATGATAGGTTATTTATAACATGCTTAATACCCAGAGGTTTCTAAGCACAGACCCGGGTGTTGCTCCGCTTTGTCTTGCTTCCAAGCCGAGCACGTTGCCCCTGAGCTATTCTCCCAGGACAGATGTAGGCTGCATGATGGGGTACTTACATGTAGACAATTGGAATTGAATGGTTGAGGTCCACCAGGGACTACTGGTCGGCCGTGGGGGAGTGAGAGATATGTGAGGGTGATCACTGGAGGCCAGACAGATGCCTGCACACATCACACTAACTAAACTGGTTTCTTGGGCAGGGTGGGGGGAGGGACATGTTGTTTCAAGTAAAGCTTTGTCGATTCATTTTAGTTTGCTCCTGTATAAAAAACAAAATACATTTTTTTAATAAATAAATATTACTCATACGTCCCGTCCCCTTTCCTCCATCCTTGTGGGTGCCCACAACATGGGGATGGTACCGAAATCTTTGGCAGTGTAAAATGTGAGATTCTCCTTTAAATTTAGTATAGCGCACAGGGGCGCCTCCCCGGGTATGTGAACACCCCCGAGGTTTTGCTCTCCGCTGCCTCACCTCAGACCCTCTTTCCACACTAATGGTGTCGGACCAGGCAGCTTGGGTGTTTTGCGTGCTCCACGTTCTTTTTACTTTTCAAATTCTACACCTTCCTTCGGTACCTTGCCTCCCCTGGTGCATTTGTTGGCAACAGGAGGCTTTACGAGATACACATCCTGCAATCGTTCATTCCCGGCCTCGGACACCCATGCACTCTGCCTTGAGTGCCTGGGGCCTGGACACTGCATGGACTCATGCAGACCCAGCACGGGTCCTGGGTCCTTCACACACTCCCACCCAGGGCGTGGCGCAGGCCCCCAAAATGGTGGACAAGCACATGGCAGAGTCCGGTGGTCATATTAAATTCTGACAACAGGCCTCTGGTGGCCACCTCGCCCTCAGAATGTGTGGATCAAGCCGATTACAGTTCTCTTCCTCCGAGGCTCGGCTCAGACCCTCAGGCTTTGGACGGGTGATAACCACAGGTTACCTATATTTCAACCAGCTGTTTCGTTTTCCTTCCTAGGTGCCACAGCGTGCCTAGTCAGACTGGAGGCCCAGTGTGTCGGAGGGCCAGACCCCGTCCTCACGCAACCCTGCGGCCGGTTAGGACCATTCTTTTTCAAGCACTTCCTTCTGCTTATTCGCTGTCAGCAAATGCCGGGATTCCTTAAGTAGCTCATCAAATTCATCAAAGAGGTGTTCCCCCAAGTGCTGCCTCCAAGGCTTCCCCCTTTGGGTCCCCCACCAGTTCCGTCGGGGGTTGCGGTATCGCAGCCTTTGGCCACCCCGGTCTGGGTTCCCCTCATATTCCTCCTCCACCTCTGGTACCCGTACCCACTCCACCTCCACCATTACTTCTGCCTTTTCCACAGAATCCGATTGCCTCGGCGCAGCCCTTGGAGTGTATGGACCGGGGGGCTTCCTCTGGTTCCGTCGCAACAGGACCCAACTCCCCTCCGCCTGATACGAATGGAGGGAGCGACGACGGTGCATAGGAGGAGGAGCCGTCCGCTTCAGTCAAAGCATTTCATGGCCACCTTCAGGGCCTAGCAGAGTTTCTAGGCATGCCTCATCCTGAATAGGCCCCCCAAGATCCAGGTGTGCTGTCAGAGGTGTTGGCCCTGTGTGCCACCGGCCGCTCAGGCATTCCTCTGGAAAAAGACGTCCTCTCTTTAGCCAGGAAGGTCTGGAGAAACCATTGGGCCAATGTTCAGATTAACAAGAAATTGGATGGCGCTTTCAGCTTCTGGAGGATGAACCAGTCCTCCTATCATCTCACCCTCAGCCCCACTACTCTGTCGATGTTGCTGCGTCTTTATATTCAAAGTCTTCTTCGTCTTCTTCTGCAGCCGGCACCACAACCAACTGTTTGTCTAAGGAGGTCAAGGTGCTTGAGTCTTTCAGCAAAAGAGCGTACCTCAACGCCGGTCTCTATCTTTGCCAACCTAACGCTGATGCCACCCTCATGGCGGCAAACCAGAAATTATGGTGGGAGATTGGGGACTTTCTTCCATGCTTTACCCCTGGAGAGTCAATCCTCCTTCAAGGCGGGTCTACCTGAGGCACGCACGGTTGCGCAGCATCCTATGGCATCCACTGTCTCCTACACTGACAAGGCCGGTAGGAGCCTCTGCTAGTGTGTCGAGACGAGGCGGACCGAGTGGATGCACATACGCTTTTCCTCAGATGTGCAGGACAGGATCCTCAACCTGCCTTTTGAAGGGTCAGATCTGTTCCGCTTGTCAACAGACAACAAGTTAACCAAAAATAAGACGTCTACCCAAACTGCAAAGTCTGGTATTAGCCAGGATGTTTGCGGTGGCCGTTCAACCTAAATTCAGCCCCTCATGTGCTCACAAAGCTTATGAACACGGTGGCTGGCCTTCTTCGCTTGGAGGGCCACATCCTATACCCTTATCTGGACAATAAACTGGTGGGGGCCAGCTCACCCGAGGGGGCCCTTCACCCCTGTCATTGGTTGGTGGATGTATTTCACCAATTGGTACTTTCCCTCAACCAGCGGAAGGCGCAGTTAAGCACCTACCAGGATCTTGTGAGTCAGGCTGGATACAGTCGTTCAGTTCCCCACAGCCGACAGACTGCAGTCCCTCTGGAGAGCAGTTTTCAACTTTCTGTCCAACTCAACTACCTCAGTGTGGTGCTTTCAACACCTGCTAGGACTCATGGATTTGTGCGTGCTCATGGTGTAGCACTCAAGAGTCAAAATAAGACGCCTCCAGCACTATCTTCTGTCTACTTGGGACCAGGAGAGGGGAGCACAGTCAGAAAGGCTGCCCATTCCCCTGGTCCTTCTTCCGGACCTTTGCTGGTGGCTCCTCGACAGCAATGTGGCAGTGGGAGCCCCCTTCTCTCAGCCAGTGCCAATTCAGGTGGTGATACCAACAGATTTGTCCCTCCTGGTTTGGGGGGCGACTCTGGATGGTTACTCTATTCATGGCTCATGACCCAGGGTGGAGTCCCTCCTTCATGTTAATCTTTTGGAGCTCAGAGCAGTGGGCCTAGCTCCTCTGGCTTTCCTACCTGTCATTAGGAGCAAGGCAGTTCTGTTCAGGACAGACAATTCGACAACAAAGTTCTACTTGAACAAGCAGGGGGAACTCTGTCCCCTCCCATCTTCATGGAAGCAGTGGCCTTCTGGGAGCAGACATTGTTGGAGGGGATCTTGATCTCTGCGGTTCATCTCCATGGAGACAGCAATGCGGATGTGGACAAGCTCAGCCGCCTGCAGTACAACACGTACGAGTGGAGTTACAAACGACTCCTTGTTACCACTCTTCCAGATGTGGGGATTTCCAGATCTGACTTGTTCGCCTCTCCTGAGAACTCCAAATGCCCCCTCTTTGCATCATGGGCGGGGTGCTGCCAGGGGTCTCTGGGATTGTTGCCACGTTTCAGCTTTGTTTGCGTGACTGCTGGTGCTATGCATTTCCTCCCCCTCCTTGTTCCAGTGCACCGTCCAAAAGTTTTCGGTATCGGTGGACTGCAGTCTTATCTGGTTTGCCCCTCACTGGCCACAAGGGTGTGATTCTCAGACATGCTCCAGCTCAGGTCGCAGGGGCCAGTACATCTTTAGTTCCTGCGCAGGGGCTTCCTTAATCAGCAGCCGAGGGTGGTGGAACACCCAGACCCGGCCAAACTGGTCATCCCGGCTTGGCTTCTCATCAGCTGAAGCCTCATCCCTCGCTATTCTCTGAGAGTAGCTTGGAGATTTTCCTGGAGGCCAGGAGGCCTTCCACACGCTTGCAGTACAAGGGTAATGTAACGCTCACCTTGTATCCATGGCGATGCCCCTCGACTGGCCGGAACGCTCTCCGGGACTCCACACCTTCACTGAAGTTCGCGCTGTTGAGGATCAGCTCTGGAAGACAGGAGGTGAAGCTTAACTGAAATTCCTTCCCTTGCTACACACCTCCTGGGTTCCCCTTACGGTTCCCCTGGGAACGTCTCTCACCTTGCTTTTTATAAGGATGCGCTCTCCATCCTGCTGCGCTGGGCAGGGGCGCGTTGTCAATGGCACCGTTCCGCCGAGTTTCTTCACTGGCGTGGGCCGGAGTCCAGACCGGCTGTGACTCCACTTTTCAGGTAAGTCTTTAAGATGAAAGCAATGTCAATAAGAGCAATGTCTGTATTGGTTAAGGCACCAAAATAATCTTCTCCCTTTTTCTTGCAGATGTCGAAGGCAAAGGATGGATGCTGGAGCTGTGTTCCAGCAGGTATCCCAGGTGCCTTCGGGGCGGGCCCCGTCCTGGATGCTAGACCGCTAGTTGCAGTTCCCCATTAGTCCTCATGGGGGCGGCCATGCTTGTCCTTTGCCCAGGGAAGCTCTGTCCTAGCTTGTGCCTCCGATGCCAACAGCACCAGGACTGGCTCCAAGGGATCCGAGGGGGGCCAAATAGGGTCCTTAGGGACCCGTTACCATACAGTGGGGATAAGGTTGTGACAGGTAATGGACCAGGTTCTGCCATTGGGCTTGGGGTGAGGGCATTGACCCCCTCTCCTGCTTCTTGGATGACGTGTTGTCTTTTTCTGCACACCTGGCTCACTCAGGGGTCCACATGGACATTTGCCGCACTTACCTGGCGGTCATTGGAGCATACAAGAACTAGCCAGATGAGATGTTTTTGGTGGCCAACTCGGTGGTAAATTCTCACCTCAAGGGTTTAACCAGACAGTTCCCACCTGGGCATAGGCCCCATCACATCTGGGACCTAAATGTGGTTCTCACCACCTTACACGGCAAACCATTTGAGCATATGGCTCTGGTCGACATTAGGTGGGTTACACTCAAAGAGGTTCTGCTGGTGGCTCGCAACCAGCTGCAGGTGCTGTTGTCATGTGAACCTTTCATGAGTTTCCACAGCGACAAGGTAATCGTGTGCACACATCCAAAATATGCTTGCCTGTTTTCTTCCCTAATCCACAGTCAGAGGTACAGAGAGTGCTGCACTCCCTGGATCTGTGTAGAGTGCTCAAGTTCTATCTCTCCCAGACGCGATCTTTCTGGAAGCCGGAAGTGGTGTTTCTCACATTTGGGATGCCTGCTCCTTGATTCCCCCCACTCTCTGGTTAGGTGCATTGGGTCCCCTCCACACACCCACTTGTGAGGCAGAGCACCATGGGATCATCTTTGACTCCTCTCTCTCTTTCTCCCCACACATCACGGTCCTTGACAAGAAGTCCACCTTCCAGCTACACCTCCACAGGGGCATTCTACCTTTCCTCACCTTCCCCCCGAAGCAGAGCATCTCCATAGCTCTGGTTCTCTCTAGGCTGGACTATTGCAACAGCCTCTTCCTCAATCTACCTCTTTTCTCCCTTTGCCCCCTTCAACTAACCCATACTAGGACTGCAAGACTTATCCTTGGCCTCAAGCCCTTGAACTGCATCTCTCGAGTGCTGAATACTCTCCACTGGCTCCTGATGTGCGCAATAATTAAACTCAAGACCCTTTGCATCATCCACAAGGCTGTCTGGGGCCTGGGACCTATCTACATCCACCTTTCCCCTCCCCAAATACTTCTGGGCCAGAGTCCTTCGGTCCTCTGGCTCCAACTCTCTGCAGGTCAAATGTTTCTCTAATCAGAGAGTGGGAGTTGGATCCCTTTCCTCGGCTGGTTCCTCCCTCTGGAACAGCCTCCCTGCCCTCCTCAGACTTGATAAGGATCTTCTTAAGTTCCCGAAACTTGTAAAGACTTTCCCTTTCTCCTCTTCCCCCCCCCCTTCCGTGCTAACTCTCCTTCTGCCGCTGCAACTGGGGCCTTATCCCTTCTGAGTCATACTGGAGGCAGACTACCCCCTACCAGTTCCCCCAGCACCACTTGTCAGCACTTGCCCTCTGGCCCCCTTCCCTGGACTAGCCCAACCTGGTCCTCCCTGTCCACTGCACTCATCCTCCCTGCCCTCTCTTGCCCTGGCACTTGTTGCCTTGGCCCACCAGCACTTGTCCACCCCCTCCCTTGGGGCACCCCACTCCCGCACTTCCACCTTTTCCCTCTCCCCATGCACTTTCCTTTCTCATGCATATAATATAATGTAATATAACTGCTATAAAACCCTTTCTTACCACTAAAAACTGTCTATCCATAGCCAGAGCCACAATAGGAGCCAGACTTGATTACTGCAATGCCCTTCTGGCAGGCACATCTACCAAAAACATGAATAGACTTCAAATAACACAAAATAACGAGCTCCGTGCAGCCCTTCACATCTCAAGGAATGACCACATAACTCAGACTAGACGCGAAGCCCATTGGCTCCCAGTCAAGGAAAGGATCAATTTCAAAATCCTCACCTTTACACATAAATGTATCAATCTCTCCGGCCCCTCATACCTTTCAGAAGCGATCTCCAAACACATCTATGCCCGCCCCACAAGAAGCCATCTTGCCGACCAACTCTGTGTACCCTCCATAAGAAGAGCTTACGCCTGCGACATTGGCTTCCCTCACATTGCACCAAAACTCTGGAACACCCTCCCCAACGCACTAAGAGCAGAACCCTCCTTACTAACCTTCTGCAAATCCCTCAAAACAACACTATTCAACCCTCTGTACTCCACAGAACCCGGCTTCCCCCAGTCCCCCCCTACCTGTATGATTGACTTCTCTCCTGTTACTCCGTCTGAAGTTTCCATTCTCCTGGTCAAATCTCATCCCACTGCCGCCCCTTCTGATCCACTCCCTACCCTCCTTATTCCCAAGTTCTACCTTCTCCTCATTCCTTACCTAACCTCGTTCTTCAATATTTGTCTCTCTTCTGCTACCTTCCCCTCTGCCTTCAAGCATGCTACTATCATCCCTATTCTGAAGAAACCTTCTGCTAATCCTCATCTTGTATCCAACTTCCGTCCAATCTCTCTTCTTCCATTCCTCTCTAAATTACTTGAACGCATAGTCTACTCTCAGCTCTCTGCATTTGTCACTAACTTCTCTCTCCTTCCCCCCTTTCAATCTGGCTTTCACCCTAAACACTCCCCCTGAGACTGCCCTCAACCAGGTCCTGAACTCCCTCCTCACTGCTTGCTACTCTAAGCAATCCTCTGTCCTTATCCTCCTTAATCTCTCTGCAGCCTTTGACACCGGTGATCACCCCTTACTGCTCAACACTCTTTCCTCTTTAGGCTTTAAAGGCTCCGTCATCAACTGGCTCTCACCTTACCTCTCCCACCACTCTTTTACCGTCTCCTGGGGTGGTCATACCTCTTCTACGCTCCCCTTGGACTATGGTGTACCCCAAGGCTCTGTCCTTGGCCCTTTTCTCTCTTTACACCTCCCTTCTCGCCCCTATCATCTCTTCCTTCGGTATTTCTCACCACTTTCTATGCTGATGACTCCCAGCTTTTCCTCTCATTCTCTTCCTTCACTCCTGACCTCCATCTTAAGCTCTCTTCTTGTCTTAATGCCATTAAAAACTGGATGTCATCCCACTTTCCCTCTCTCAATACAGACAAGACTGAAGTCTTATTCTTTCCCTCCAACACTATTCCTCCTCCTTCTATTCACTTTCCTCCCACTAATCTTCCTCTGTCTGCCCATTCTCGTAATCTAGGCATTTACTTTGACTCCTCCCTCTCCTTCACCCACCATATTTCTCCCGCTTCCCGCGCATGTCGCTACCACATTTTTAATATTCGCAAAGTACGCTCCTGTCTAACCTTCCACGCCACTAAACTTTTAATATCCTCTCTTCTCTTCTCTCGTCTTTTCTACTGTTCCTCTCTCCTCTTCGGACTCCCTGCTTCTCATCTTGCCCCCCTCAAATCCCTCTAGAACTCTGCCATTCGCACCCTCTGTCTTCCCTCTCCTCACGACTCCACCTCCTCCTCGCTCTCACAGCTTGGCTGGCTTTCCTTTCATTCCCAACTCAAATTCCACTTCCACTGTCTTGTCTTTAAATCTCTTCATGATCTTGCTCTCCCGTAGCTCTCCTCTCTCATCTCATTCTACACTCCCTCCCGTTCCTTCAGATCTGCAGATCACTTCCTTCTCCTTGTTCCTCCATCCCCATGTGCCTCCTCTCGCTTTCGCTCCTTTCAGCTCCTTGCCCCCCTCCACTGGAACTCGCTTCCCCTCTCTATCCGTTCCATCCCCACTTATTCCTCCTCTCGTGTCTCCTTAAAATCTCTTCTTCTCCACTCCCCTCCCTAATACACTGATCCTCCTCCGCCGTCCCCTCTCCCCCCCTCTTTTATTCCCCTCATCTTACCTCTCTCCCCCTGCCTTGTCTCCTCTTAAGTCCCCTCTCCTCCTCTCTCGCCCTCAGCTTATCTCACTTCCTGTTCCCCACTTCCTTCCCCTCTCCACCCCCTCTTCCCTCTGTTATCTCCACTGGCAAATTGTTCTAGTTGCTGTATTACTGGTTTGACTCATATTGTGCAATTGCTTCTACTGTTATTGTGTTCTTGTTGTTATAAAGTACGTCGCGTTGGTGTAAAGCGCTATATAACCACAATAAACATAAACATGAACATAACCCACCAGCGGCCACCACCCATGCTGTTAGAGACTAACTTGACTGCACTTACATCTTAACTGCTGTATACTTTGTAACTCCAAGATGTACTGTAAACACAATTACCAATGTAACTAATAGCCATATATGCACATATGTAACATCACCAGCATGCCCACGGGCTTCTGGCCGCTTTAAACCAATACGAATACATAAATAAATACATAAATAAATGCACTTGCGCGGTAAGATCGTCACACGGCCAATATAACCGTTTTTGTAGTTGTTCCTTTATGGTTCCCATCTTGTCTTGTAGCGCCTGGAAACACTGGTGTATAGGCGCCATACAAATGTCCTAATAAATAAAATATAATAAAACATAGATCTAAAAACCATTTCATTTCATTACCATAAAAGCATATAAAAAGAAACTAATCAATCTTAAGGGAGATAAAAATACATTTTTTATATAAATATCTAGCAAGACTAAAATGTTATGTTCATTTTGGCTAATAAATGAGTTATAGATTCTCTACAACAGCCATTATTGCACAAATCTTCATAGCAGATGGTAAAAAGATGTAATAATATAATTTGTTTTTTATATAGCACTTTAACCTAAAGTGCTTTATATAGGACATATTTACATGCATTACTATTATTATCCAATTGAAATTGGTACTCATTTATCGACCTCGGAAGGATGAATGGCTTGCCGGGGTTCGAACTTGTGACTGCAGATCAAAGACAGATCACAGCAAGCAGTGTTTAACTCGCTGAGTCATCTTACCAGAATACTAACTTTGTAATAATAGTTAGCAGGTAGGAGTAATTTCCATATGGGTCATTTTCTGCACTTGCCCGCATGACTGGTAGATTATTGGCAAATAGCAGCTGCTTTATAAGTGTCTATTGCCGCTGATGACATTAAAGGTCAGACAGTTCATTCATCTCTGTATATATATAAAAGGGAAATTTGTGGATATGTGTGTGTGTCCATTCGAAATATTAAACATACTTCCCAACATGCTACACACCTGGAATGTGGCATATGGGTAGGTTCTATGGTGTAGACAGTGTAAAAATTATAAAATATACATTTGTCTAATTTGTGCTTATTTTTTTATTTTCTTAAAAAAGCTGTCTGCAATGCTTACCCCTGCCATGTGGATCTTCGCGACTTACTTCTGCCGTAGTTCGATGTTCAATGTTCCTAAAGTTCAGCAGTTCATGAAAACTTCAACAGTTCACTGTTCCTAAACTTTGCAGACTACCAGAATTCTAGCTGACATTGGCGGCACTCACCTGTGAAGTCATGCGGGTGACACAATACAGTGCTTCTGTATTAATGCGGGTGACACAATACAGTGCTTCTGTATTAATGCGGGTGACAGGAAACGGTGCATGTTTCTTTTTTTATTTTTTTTTATTTGTGTTTGGTTTATACAAAATAACCTTTACAAAATATATTACAATTTCACAGTCATCAATACACATTAAAACAATACAGTCGATACAGATTTACAATTAACTTACTAATTAAAGTGCATGTTTCTTCAATAGTGTCCGCAATTGTGTTGTCCATCACCTCATGGCAAATCTCTCATGATAATTACAGAAGATTCATTTCCCACAGAAATTGATGAATGCATGCCATCTCAACCGTACGAAGCTACATGCTTCCGCTGTACAAGTACACGTACGGCACTTACTGAAGCATACTCGTTTCAGCTTCAGCCCTACACGTACAGCACTTATGCTGAGGTCGCTGCTGCCTCGGTTGTAGACCGGGAAACCAATAATGTTTCTACGCAATCTCAACGCACCAACTCATAGTCGCTGGAACCGATTTACGGGATTCTTGCTTTTCTCATGATCTGCTTTACATGGCTTGCTCCGGAGTTGTAAACAAAGACAATTTGTTCACACTAGCTCTTCCTGGAAAGACTAGCCATATTGTCCACAAAGAAGCATTGGCGCTGTTCATTAAATACAATTCAAACTAGGACTGAAGTAGGGATCACTGTGCGAAGCACGGGCACCTGCTAGTATTAGATTTAATGCGTTCTTAGTAAAGTTCAGTTCGCAAGTGCTGTTGTTATATCTTGCCATTCGAAGCCAAGCTCTTTTTAAATAATTGCCCCGCTAGGTAAAGTACACATCAGTTCTCTAACAACAGAAACATAGACCTTAACCATGCATGATGAAAGGGCCTAACAATAGAAAAGGAAGAGTGTCCTCTTAAATTGCAGGACTAAAGAGGCCAGGGTCCCTTTGTCCTGATAGCCAGCGTAATATGAAAGCTGCCAGAGGCAGGACACCACATCTCCGCTATATGAATAGGACTGTTGAAATGTTGGCCTTATCGAAAATATGTCACTGTTCCCATCTGACTCTTAGGGAGCAAATCCTTGCGAGCGCTGGAGCTCTTCTGAGATATGTGACCAGTCTACTAGACAAGTCCCATTCATCAAATCAATTGTCACAGCACCTTTAGGGAAGTTATCAGCATTAGTCAATCTTGAGGTGTCCCAACTGTGCAGAGGCTACTGATGGCCGCGCAGGCAAGAAGCCGTTGGGCGTACTGGATGTTGCCGCGACAACGACAGGGTTAATTGGGAAATGACACCGGCTTTCACAAGTGTCACTTGGACAAGTCTCGTCTTGAAATGGACTCAAAAAAGGAAAAAACACTCTCCATTTAACAAAAAGTCTGTACGTCTCCCTCCAACATTACTGACCCACTCTTACTTTCTTTGTTCCGATGGCGGTAAAGAGAGTTGTGCCGGAGAGGTGGGAAGGTGCTTGGGCAGGTCGCTTATGCGAGAATGGAGGCTGGGTTGGGGATCTTACGGCCTGCAGCTTCATCCATGGCACACAGCCTTCACCCAGGGTCCTGTGCGCGACAGCCCGCCTGCCTCCTCTGAGTTGCCTCCTCCGCGCCTTGGCATAAGCTTGTGCCATCATGCTATGTGGTCTTCCCCTGGAGCCCTTCAATGATCTGGCTCAACTCTGACCCCTCCCAATAGTGGCAATGATTTGCAGTGTGTTCATACCTCCACCCCCTCCAAAACTCTGAACACTCTGTAAGCCTTTAGTGTGTGTCTTTCTCTGTGTTCGGCCAAACTCCTTGCACCTTCTCAGCCCTTCCTTGACCACCTTCTCCTCAGATCTTTTTCACTCCTCCAGCTTCTCTGCGACTCTGTTCACCCCATCCTTGTCTTGTTGCCCTGCCCCTCCTTTCACCAGCTCCCGATTAGATTCTATTCCCTCCTTCTGCTCCTTTGCTCCTTCTCTCACCACTTGCCCCGCTGGCTTCTCTCCTCCTCCATTCACCCCTTCCCGCTCCTTTGATTTTTCTTCTCACCGCCTCCTAATCAGCTCGCATTCCCCTCTTCTGGGCCTTCTTTCACTGCTTCCTCCTCCAGTTCACGTCAGAGATGACTTCTCCATTTGGGAATAAAGAAGGTTTGGGGGAACTGCTGGATCTGAGCCTTGTACAAGGATAACAGGTTTTGTCCTTAGAGGGACCACAGTGGAATTTCTTTAGGAGACAATGGTCAACACGGCCACGTAGACTGGAGAACACTCATGTGGTTGGCTTTGTTGGTGTTCCCTTTGGAAACAGAACTTAAGTCCATTTGGGGCACCTCATGCAAAGGATTGAAATGGAGAGATAGAAGGCAATTTGGAATAGAAGCAAAATGCTGGGTTTGGATGCAGATAGTGGTGACCGATGGTGACCGGTGTACAGGAAGAAGCAGAGGCTGCTTGTTTGTCACCATAGGGGAGCGGCCGGATGTCTGAAAGCTGGGTGGTGTGGGGAGTTCAAGGAAGGTTTACCAGTGTGCTGAGGACAAGAAGGCAGACCTTGTCAGGAGGTTTGAGTGAGTAGGGATGGAGGCTCGGAAGGAGACAGTTTCAGAGGACCAGCCTGCTCAGGGCTAGGACGTCCATCCAGGGTGAGGCAGGGCGGAAGAGGGTGCGAGGCAGCAATTGTGGGTGTTGTGCTTATGCTAGTAAAAGAATGCGAATGGTTGCATTTTGATGTAAAACTGCTTGCAGCCTGCCCACGAGAGAGGGCGGAAAGGAGTCCCGCGGGCAACATATGAGAGATGGGATGGCCTCAGCGGCGTAGATGAAATGCCTGATTTGAGGTGGTGGGTTCATTACCTACCACGCTGAGTGAACCTCTTTCCTCTGTCTTGTAGAGGAGCAGCTGCACGCCTCTCTGCAGGAAATCCCGCCCCCTACCACGCTGAGTGAACCTCTTTCCTCTGTCTTGTAGAGGAGCAGCTGCACGCCTTTGCAGGAAATCCCGCCCCCTAGCACGCTGAGTGAACCTCTTTCCTCTGTCTTGTAGAGGAGCAGCTGCACGCCTCTGCAGGAAATCCCGCCCCCTAGCACGCTGATTGAACCTCTTTCCTCTGTCGTGTAGAGGAGCAGCTGCACGCCTCTGCAGGAAATCCCGCCCCCTTCCACGCTGAGTGAACCTCTTTCCTTGTTTTGTAGAGGAGCAGCTGCACGCCTCTGCAGGCAATCCCGCCCCCTACCACGCTGAGTGAACCTCTTTCCTCTGTCTTGTAGAGGAGCAGCTGCACGCCTCTGCAGGAAATCCCGCCCCTTAGCACGCTGAGTGAACCTCTTTCCTCTGTCTTGTAGAGGAGCAGCTGCACGCCTCTGCAGGAAATCCCACCCCCTACCACGCTGAGTGAACCTCTTTCCTCTGTTTTGTAGAGGAGCAGCTGCACACCTCTGCAGGCAATCCCGCCCCCTACCACGCTGAGTGAACCTCTTTCCTCTGTCGTGTAGAGGAGCAGCTGCACGCCTCTGCAGGCAATCCCGCCCCCTACCACGCTGAGTGAACCTCTTCCCTCTGTCTTGTAGAGGAGCAGCTGCACGCCTCTGCAGGAAATCCCGCCCCCTTCCACGCTGAGTGAACCTCTTTCCTCTGTCTTGTAGAGGAGCAGCTGCACGCCTCTGCAGGCAATCCCGCCCCCTAGCAGGCTGAGTGAACCTCTTTCCTCTGTCTTGTAGAGGAGCAGCTGCACGCCTCTGCAGGAAATCCCGCCCCTTAGCAGGCTGAGTGAACCTCTTTCCTCTGTCTTGTAGAGGAGCAGCTGCACGCCTCTGCAGGAAATCCCACCCCCTACCACGCTGAGTGAACCTCTTTCCTCTGTCGTGTAGAGGAGCAGCTGCACGCCTCTGCAGGCAATCCCGCCCCCTACCACGCTGAGTGAACCTCTTTCCTCTGTCTTGTAGAGGAGCAGCTGCACGCCTCTGCAGGAAATCCCGCCCCCTACCACGCTGAGTGTACCTCTTTCCTCTGTCTTGTAGAGGAGCAGCTGCACACCTCTGCAGGCAATCCTGCCCCCTAGCACGCTGAGTGAACCTCTTTCCTCTGTCTTGTAGAGGAGCAGCTGCACGCCTCTGCAGGAAATCCCGCCCCCTACCACGCCAAGTGAACTTCTTCTTGTTCCTTTCCTCAAGCAATGTTGCATGCAGGGTTATTTCACTTTGTCTTGAACTGAAACTAAAACTTTGCCATCAAGCTGGGGGTGGAGGGAATACAATATCAACTAAAGTGATTATTGATGAGAGTTCCAATCAACTCCTCTGCCCATCAGCTGGAGGCAGGCAGTGAGGCCATGCGGAGCCTGGTATGTACACTGGGGCTATTTAATGCAGCTATTTTTGGACAGCATACCTAACCCAGCAACCAACCCTAAGGAAGCGGTCTTGGCCACCCTGGAGCAGAATGAGGAGGGGGCTCATGGCTAAGGGAGTGGTGTTGTACCTGCATTAAAGTCTTGTCCGAACTCCTGTTAATACAGAACTTGCTCCTGACCTCCATTGAAGCCTCAGGAAAGAGAGCAGACGCAGGGATGCCCTTTAGTAACCAGGAAGGCGAGAAAAGGACCTCAATTAATCCAAATGACCCGAGGACCGCTGGACCCTTAATTCACAAATCCTGCTCTAATCCCCTCAAGATAAGCCAGGGAGATAGCAAACTTTATAAGGGGAGCAGAGCAAGGACTAGCAGCATAAGCACCCAAAGGGGTAAAGGGACATTGTGTAATTTAGTATTGGCTGATCCTGACCCCAAAGGGATATTAAATCTTGCTGTCTCGTCTTCACCGAGGCAGACCTGTACCTTACAGGCAGACCGCATTTCCAGGGTAAAGGTGAGATCTGCGAAGGTATTTACTGTGTTGACCCAAGATATGCCAAACCCCCTGACAATCCCAACCGACCATTTGTACAACCATCAATATTCCTGCAGGGAGTCCCCAAATCGACCAGGCAAGCTCTTCAAAACAAATGCTTACATTGGCTCCGATTTGTGAGGGGATGCCACTTTGTAATCAGGGAACATATTGTGGACTGTACGAGGATACCCAAAACGGGGAAGGATGTCTTCGATTCTGTTGAGGTAAAGTTTCGAGACCCCAGAATAGTCAGGGATATACTGAGCTTTAACAGGCCATGTCGTCCCCTGGGAAATAGCGCAATTGGACTGAGCCCACATTCATGGCGAACAACTTCTATGGATATAGTACTGTCAGGAGCGAATGCCGTCCCTCTGGACATTGTGTCAGGAGCGAGTGCCGTCCCTCTGAAGTGCCGTCCCTCTGGACATTGTGTCAGGAGCAAGTGCCGTCCCTCTGGACATTGTGTCAGGAGCGAATGCCGTCCCTCTGGACATTGTGCCAGGAGCGAATGCCGTCCCTCTGGACATTGTGTCAGGAGTGAATGCCGTCCCTCTGGACATTGTGCCAGGAG
Organism: Ambystoma mexicanum; assembly: GCF_040938575.1. NCBI lineage: Eukaryota > Metazoa > Chordata > Amphibia > Caudata > Ambystomatidae > Ambystoma > Ambystoma mexicanum. Next base: position 643,072,852 of record NC_090940.1, on the reverse strand, counting down.
TGAATGCCGTCCTTCTGGACATTGTGCCAGGAGAAAGTGCCGTCCCTCTGGAGATTGTGCCAGGAGCAAGTGCCGTCCCTCTGGACATTGTGCCAGGAGCAAGTGCCGTCCCTCTGGACATTGTGTCAGGAGCGAATGCCGTCCCTCTGGACATTGTGCCAGGAGCAAGTGCTGTCCCTCTGGAGATTGTGCCAGGAGCAAGTGCCGTCCCTCTGGACATTGTGTCAGGAGCGAATGCCGTCCCTCTGGACATTGTGCCAGGAGCGAATGCCGTCCCTCTGGACATTGTCTCAGGAGCGAATGCCGTCCCTCTGGACATTGTGCCAGGAGTGAATGCCGTCCTTCTGGAAATTGTGCCAAGAGCAAGTGCCGTCCCTCTGGAGATTGTGCCAGGAGCAAGTGCCGTCCCTCTGGACATTGTGCCAGGAGCAAGTGCCGTCCCTCTGGACATTGTGTCAGGAGCGAATGCTGTCCCTCTGGACATTGTGTCAGGAGCGAATGCCGTCCCTCTGGACATTGTGCCAGGAGCAAGTGCCGTCCCTCTGGACATTGTGTCAGGAGCGAATTCCGTCCCTCTGGAGGAAAGGCACAGAGGGCCTTTCCTCGCTCCTGGGCACTAATAGTTGTCGATGCATTATCAAGACTGAGAAAACTATTGTATTGTTATGAGACAACTCTGGACCCCAGGACCACTCTGTTTAATGTTATCTTATTGTGATGTTGATTGCAATGGGACAGTTTTGTGATGGAATGTTTTTGTGATATATTTTCTTTTTTGTTTGATGTTGTGAACACTTTTACGGCTTCTCGGCAACATAAAGTCATGAGGATGATACATCCTAACACTCTTAACTATTGGAAAACACAGCGTTATCTTTCAGTAACTACTGTGAGAAATGTTACGTTTGTGGCTTTTTTTGTATTTATTCTTTCACATGTTCTTATCAAGTGTGAGCAAGACGCACGTGTGTGTCAGAGTGTTGTCACAAAATGAACAAATAGGTATGAAAATGACAATAAACCTAACACAATATCCAAGAAACAGAGTAAGAGGAGGAAACCATGTGCCAGAAATGGTCCATAACTTGGTGCCTTTGGCTAACATGCGATGTGACATACATGACTGCAGCGAACATGTGAAGCATTGGAGCTCATTGATCTTGGATCTACAGTGAGCTTCACAGTTACATAATTGAACACACTTCTTTCATTCTTGACTGCTAAGTGGCACCATAAAATTCGCATATTAAACGAAAGGAAATGTCTTTTTTAACCTTTATTTTTGTTTGAAAAAATAGTGGTTGAAAGAAATTAATCTAAATTATGGAAATATATATACATGGGTTATTTTCTCATTTAACTGGCCTTGTACAGGAGAGCTACTGATGACGTTTTTAAATGAAAAGCATAAAAAGACGTTTTCGCTGGCATGTACACGTTTTGAGTTTGCCAGGTGTCCTGCATTTGGAAGCTTTTAAACATATATATTGCATAAAAAGAAGAAGCAAAAATAGGTAGGAAGTGCCCTTATTTTATAGAGCAGAGTATGCCATGAGATGTATTTGCACTATGCAGTACGTCATACTTATGCCTTGCATACATATTACCTTGGTTAACACAATTCTGGCTGGTCTGAAAAAGGACAGATATTGTCGTGTAGGTATGCAATGCAAGCTATGGAATGCTGGTCAGGTTGCAACCTTGTGTTCCCTCAGGGTTCCGGGGACTTCAGTTGGGGATTCAGGATGGAAGATTCTACTAGAAGGATGTCTATACTATGGTTCTCCCCATAACGTCTGGCCTATACCCTGTAACCATAACAAAGCACTTACCTTTTGTACTTACCGGCTCCTGCATCTTCACTGTGTCCACGTCCTGTCTACCATTCATGGACTTAGACACTACAGATAATAATATGTGCTGCCACTTTTCAACATGTGAGGAGGGAGAGGGGGTAGCAAAAATGACAGATTGAGTGTCGTCACCTTTCGGGACTCTTGGCTGTGCTGACAACATCCATGCTTTAGTCGTGTTGTTGTCCTCCTCTGGTTCACCCAGCCGGTTATTTCAGTATCAATGGCTGTTTCTCGGGTGCTCTCCACCCTCCCCCAGCCCGCGGGCCAGATTCTTATGGATGTCTACAACTTCAGTGTTAATTCAAAATTCACATTTCCAAGTACACTCTTCGTCTTGGGACTCTGTTTCCCATCACATAGTGCTTCAAAAGAACTGTGTCCTAGTTCCCTCTAGGATTTCCAGCTTTCTTTCCTAGCATTCGGCAATTTCTTAAATGAATGGCTCTCTGTTTCCTCTGGGACTTGTGACTGCTCTCTAGGGGCTTATGACCCTAGTCTCCAACATGCTGCAGTGTCTGGGAATTCATGTCTTTACATTCATTATGCTGCTTATGTCTCTGTTTCTAAACATGCAACAGTTTCTTTTACCACGTCATTCAATTCTCTGCATGACGTATAGCGCAGTTTCTCAACATGCAATGTTTTTTTGGAATGCATATCTCTCAATTCCTTAAGGGGTTTACAGCACTCACTTTCCCAGCATGCAGCATTTTCTGTATGCTTTCAGGGTTTTCTTGCACACGTGCTTTGGGCCCTTATCTTCTGATCCCTAGCTTTCAGGCATAGTCATTGCTTTGTCCCTCACTTCTCTCTGAGCCTTAGGAGTTAGCTTCAAATCATCACATTATATCTTCCTCCTGTATTTATTTGCAAGGGTACTTTTTGGCGTTTCCACAAAGACTGCAGTTTCAAGCGTTCCAACATGGCTTTCTTCCTGCTCCCTCGCGTCTCAGCATTGCTCGTTCTGTGTAAAATGGAGGCAGTTGCTTGTCCATGGTTTCTCCTCTCTGTCCCTCCTTGGACCCTTGCCGATGTCTCGCCTCTCTGTCTGATCATTCCCTGGACTCAGAGGCTCTAATTGTGCTGCTCTATCCTCTTTCATGGCATCAGTAGCATTTGGCCTCTACTCTGCCTCACTGTACAATACCTCGGTTCATGAAATCGAAGAGACCATCTCTCGATGGGATTGGAGTTTATCCAGCTCACAAACCTTCAACAGCAGGCAGGACTTTGGTTGTGAGGATTGGCCTTTGTTTGCTGGGACTTTGCCTCACTTCTTTACTGTTCCAAGTACAATTAGTTCACCACAAGTTGATGGCCATGCCGTTCTTTCTACCAGGTCCTTTTCCGCTGGCCCCTAATCTGTGGGGTTCCATAAGAAGGGAGACCAACGTGTGAGGCTCTCTCTTTACTTTTTGCTCGGTCAATTCCACACACCGTCCTACTGGTTTTTCTTCTGAGGAATTGAAGCAGTGCCTCATTTTCCACATACTCAACACGTACATACGAACACGGGCCTTGAGTCCCTACTCAAAAGGCAGAAAGTTAAACCCGCTCCTAAGACTTGCCAAGAAATGGTTTAACAAACAGTATGTTCATCTCAAATCTGCTCCTCGTAATATAAGCAATGAAGGAGTGAACAATGTTATCAAGTTTGCAAACTCACTCTAACAAAATACTACAATGCTTGGGGTAGCTCTTACCTCTAACAAAACCCCTGAGATGTCCATGAGCTGCAAGGAAATAGCCAAACCAGTCCACGTGAAAAACACAATATTTGCTTCCTAATAATTGAGAGACAAACTGCTATGCTTCTTAACTGACAAAATATGAAGCAGCAAACATCGAAACAAAGACCAGCTCCTGTGAACAGCATCAACAATCCTACCACCGCCCGATCATAAGAATCAAAGACCAGCTCCTGTGAACAACATCAACAATCCTACCACCGCCCGAACATAAGAATCAAAGACCAGCTCCTGTGAACAACTTCAACAATCCTACCACTACCCGATCACAAGAATCAAAGACCAGCTCCTGTGAAAAACATCAACAATCCTACCACCGCCCCGATCATAAGAATGAAAGACCAGCTCCTGTGAACAACATCAACAATCCTACCACCGCCCCGATCAAAAGAATCAAAGACCAGCTCCTGTGAACAGCATGGACAATCCTACCACCGCCCCGATCATAAGAATCAAAGACCAGCTCCTGCGAACAGCATGAACAATCCTACCACCGCCCCAATCATAAGAATCAAAGACCAGCTCCTGTGAACAGCATCAACAATCCTACCACCGCCCGGATCAGAAGAATCAAAGACAAGCTCCTGTGAACAACATCAACAATCCTACCAACGCCCAGATCATAAGAATCAAAGACCAGCTCCTGTGAACAGCATCAATAATCCTACAACCGCCCCGATCATAAGAATCAAAGACCAGCTCCTGTGAACAGCATCAACAATCCTACCACCGCCCCGATCGATCATAAGAATCAAAGACCAGCTCCTGTGAACAGCATCAGCAATACTACCACCGCCCCGATCATAAGAATCAAAGACAAGCTCCTGTGAACATCATCAACAATCCTACCACCGCCCCGATCATAAGAAACAAAGACCAGCTCCTGTGAACAGCATCAACAATCCTACCAGCGCCCCGATCATAAGAATCAAAGACCAGCTCCTGTGAACAGCATCAACAATCCTACCACCGCCCCGATCATAAGTCTCAAAGACCAGCTCCTGTGAACAGCATCAAAGATCCTACCACCGCCCCGATCATAAGAATCAAAGACCAGCTCCTGTGAACAGCATCATCAATCCTACCACCACCCCGATCATAAGACTCAAAGACCAGCTCCTGTGAACAGCATCAAAGATCCTACCACCGCCCGGATCAGAAGAATCAAAGACAAGCTCCTGCGAGCAGCATCAACAATCTTACCATCGCCCCGATCATAAGAATCAAAGACAAGCTCCTGTGAACAGCATCAATAATCCTACAACCGCCCCGATCATAAGAATCAAAGACCAGCTCCTGTGAACAGCATTAACAATCCTACCACCGCCCCGATCATAAGAATCAAAGACAAGCTCCTGTGAACAACATCAACAATCCTACCACTGCCCCGATCATAAGAATCAAAGACAAGCTCCTGTGAACATCATCAACAATCCTACCACCGCCCCGATCATAAGAAACAAAGACCAGCTCCTGTGAACAGCATCAACAATCCTACCAGCGCCCCGATCATAAGAATCAAAGACCAGCTCCTGTGAACAGCATCAACAATCCTACCACCGCCCCGATCATAAGTCTCAAAGACCAGCTCCTGTGAACAGCATCAAAGATCCTACCACCGCCCCGATCATAAGAATCAAAGACCAGCTCCTGTGAACAGCATCAACAATCCTACCACCGCCCCGATCATAAGACTCAAAGACCAGCTCCTGTGAACAGCATCAAAGATCCTACCACCGCCCCGATCATAAGAATCAAAGACCAGCTCCTGCGAGCAGCATCAACAATCTTACCATCGCCCCGATCATAAGAATCAAAGACAAGCTCCTGTGAACAGCATCAACAATCCTACCACCAGCCCGATCATAAGAATCAAAGACCAGCTCCTGTGAGCAGCATCAACAATCCTACCACCGCCCAATCATAAGAATCAAAGACAAGCTCCTGTGAACAACATCAACAATCCTACCACCGCCCCGATCATAAGAATCAAAGACAAGCTCCTGTGAACAGCATCAACAATCCTACCACCGCCCCGATCAGAAGAATCAAAGACAAGCTCCTGTGAACAGCATCAACAATCCTACCACCGCCCGATCATAAGAATCAAAGACAAGCTCTTGTGAACAGCATCAACAATCCTACCACAGCCCCGATCATAAGAATCAAAGACCAGCTCCTGTGAACAGCATCAACAATCCTACCACCGCCCCGATCATAAGACTCAAAGACCAGCTCCTGTGAACAGCATCAAAGATCCTACCACCACCCGATCATAAGAATCAAAGACCAGCTCCTGTGAACAGCATCGTGAGCAGCATCAACAATCCTACCACCGCCCCGATCATAAGAATCAAAGACCAGCTCCTGTGAACAGCATGAACAATCCTACCACTGCCCCCATCATAAGAATCAAAGACAAGCTCCTGTGAACAACATCAACAGTCCTACCACCGCCCGGATCATAAGAAACAAAGACCAGCTCCTGTGAACAGCATCAACAATCCTACCACCGCCCCGATCATAAGAATCAAAGACCAGCTCCTGTGAACAGCATCAACAATCCTACCACCGCCCCGATCATAAGACTCAAAGACCAGCTCCTGTGAACAGCATCAACAATCCTACCACCGCCCCGTTCATAAGAATGAAAGACAAGCTCCTGTGAGCAGCATCAACAATCCTACCACCGCCCCAATCATAAGAATCAAAGACAAGCTACTGTGAACAACATAAACAATCCTACCGGGAGGCCACCAGGGGGCGCGCAGGTGATGTCAGCCTGAGCTTTGCTCTCCCGCCGTACTCGGGCCGTTGAGCCCCCCCCCCCCGGACCCCTCCGGCGGCAACACAGTGCTGGATCGGCTGCTGGACCCCCCGCGCCCATTTTGAGCGAAAGAGCGGACTCTGGGGGCATCGGGAAGACGGAGAACGGACCTCACGGCCCAAAGCGACAGAGCGAAGGGCGGGCCTGGAGGGGTGATCCCTCGACCGCGGACCCGCAGCGTGGGCGTTGCCCGGCAAGGCGGGGGATTCGAATCGGAGTGCTGGGCCCACGCGGAGAGCCCTCCGCCCATCACCGTGGCTAGACACAGAGACCTGGGTCATCGGTCCTGAAGCAGGAAGAGGACGCGGACGAACAGAAGTGCCACGGACGGGGCTCCTGCAGTGGTAGAGCCTGGGTGTGTGTTCCACAGGCCGGAGACGAGGCGACGCCCGGGGAAGAGAGGGAGACCCCCTCCCCCCTCCTGCGAAAGACCCACGAGCCCGTGCCCGAGGAAAAGACAGATGACGGCGATAGAGGTCGAGGACCCAGAGGGCCTCCACCCCACGACCCCTCCGCCCGAGAAATTATCTGGCGCTCACTTCTGGTAGGTGGAGGCCCCTGCGTTAGGCCGCAGGGCGTGTGCCTGCCTGCGGTCCCCCAGGACTTTACAGGACCTGGGTGTGAGGCCCCCACACGGTTCTGGTGGGGCGTGTGCCCACCCTAAGGTCTCCTCCCGCCGTGCAAACCCATCCACTAGACCCTGGTGGGGCAATCCCCTCGTCCCGGAGCCGGTGGGGGACAGCGAAGCAGGAACGGGAAATGCCCGTATGAACTGGCGGGAGACCCTGCAAACCTTTCGCTACGAGGGGGCTGGTGACAAAAACGAGAACCCCACAAATCACGGGAGCATGGCCCATTCGGAAGCCCCGACGCACTCCGCAGCAGCTATGGAGAGAGGATTCGCATCCATACTCCAGGAGATCCGGGATATGCGATCAGACATTGCGCAGAAACTGGAAAAAATGGACAACAGGGTGGACAAGGTGGAGGACAGGCTCTTGCAAGTGGAGACTTATCAGTCGTCCTTAGCTACGCAGGAGGTGCAAATGGAGAAGCGGCTGGCGGCCCTGGAAAAGAGAGACGAGGAAAGGGCCAGGCAAATGGATGACTATGAAAATAGGGAAAGGAGGAACAATCTCAGATTTTTTGGGGTTCCCGAAGTGGAGGGGAAAACGGAGAGAGACTTAACCCGTGTGGTGCGAGACATAATTACCCTCCTATTTGCTGAAGAGATGACCACGGAGCTGACATTTGGTTGTGTGCACAGAGCGGGCGGCAGGGCAGGGGGCCCCCGCTCGATCCTTGCGCGATTTCACTATTATACCGACAAGGCAAAGGTCCTGGAGGAGGTAAGGAAAGCGGGGGTGATTTCCTACAACAACGCAGAGATCTCAATCTTTCAAGACCTTTCCGCCTACACCTTGGCGAAGCGGAGAATGTGCCGCCCCCTCACGCAACTGTTGAAGGACAAAGGGGTGCGCTACAGATGGGGGTACCCATTCTCCCTGACTTTTGAATACATGGGCCAACGGACATCGTTAATCACAGAAGAGGACATAAAAGGGGCCATTCAGGATTACGCGATGGAGTCTACCCCCAGAAGAGGCCCGGTGGGCCCGGCAGCGATCGGGGAGGGGACCTCGGATCGTCCTGGGCCCAGGAGGAGGAAAACCGGCTCGAGAAAATACAGGAAGCTAAACACCCCACCGTCCGGGAGGGAGGGGGTGCGCAAACACTCAGAGGACTGAGGATCGGGGCAACCCTTCCGCTAAGGGGACGGGACCCGACACAATGATGGTCCGGATGAACAAAGATTCCCCCAGGACAGTAAGTAAGATGGTGGCGACAGTGGGGAAGAAACAGAGGGGGAAAGGCTCATAACAAAGAGCTTGGAAGTGAGTGCCCGGTCGGGAAGGGCAGTCTGGTGGTCCGGCCTAATGCCAGGTATGGCAGAACTACTTGGCTGGACGCCGGGGAGGGGGGAAGGGGTGACAAAGTTAGTTGGGGGTTTCTGGTTGGGGAAGGGGTTCGGGGACGAGTTGGGGAAAGGTTCAAATAATGTCCTAACAATGAGACTAAGGGAGCGAAAAGGGAATAGTGATGCTAAGCAGGTGCCCAACAGATCTGGCGACTTAGATTATGGCTGACTGCCAACCGGCCCTGGGAGTGGGCACCCTGAATGTGCGGGGCTTGAACACCCCCACCAAGAGGTCCCTGGTTTTCCGAGAATTCAGGAGGGCTAAGCTGGACCTGTTGTTTTTGCAAGGAACACACTGGGCGCGGGGGAAGGAACCCAAAATGAGAGGGGAGCATAGGGGAGGTTTTCCATGCATCCCACAAGGGGAAGAAAAGAGGGGTGGCCATCCTGGTTGCCAGGGATGTCCGCTTCACTAGCGAAGCCACCCTACAGGACCCTGCGGGCCGTTTTCTATTGGTGAGGGGCACCTTACAAGGATCCCCCCTGACCCTGGCTGTGGTGTACGGTCCGAATGATGGCCAGGCTCAATTCTGGGAGGGAGTAAAGGAGAAGCTCAAGCTATTTGTACGGGGCATGTTGGTAGTAGGGGGAGATTTCAATATGGTGCTGGACCCATCTTTTGATAGGAAGCGGGTGGGCCCCCAGAACCCCAGACCCGCGGATGAGTCCACGGCGCGCAACGTCCGGAGGGTGAACGAAGAGCTGGGCCTGGTAGACTCAATTCTGACCCCCAGAACAGGAATCCCCTCTTTTTCATACTACTCGTCCATCCATGCCTCGTTTTCAAGGATAGACTATATTTTGGTGGACGCAACCCTTCGCCCGTATGTGGCAGGCTACAGGGTCGATCCCGTACCCTGGTCGGACCATGATATGGTGGGGGTTACAATATCGGGGGGATGGCGGAAAGAACGCAGAGGCCGTTGGAAATGCAACGATGCCCTACTAAAGGACGAGGTCCACGCCCAAGAGATTGCAGACGCCATAACAGAATTTTTTTAACTAAACGACAATGGGGAAGTGGGCACACACACGCTCTGGGACGCCTTTAAGGTGACTCTGCGGGGTGTTCTTATCCAAAAGGGTGCATCGGCAAAAAGGGTGAGAGAGGCTCAGGAGAAGACCCTCCGGGAAAAAATTGCCCGACTCCAGCCGGGGGGCTCCCCGGACCGAGAGCCGGAACGCAACCGTGTGGCCGCCCTGGAGGATTACAGGCTCCAGCTGAAGGACTTACTCCTCCACAAAACAGAGAGAAGTCTTCAGATGGTCAAGCAAAAGTACTATGAGAAAGGGGACAAAGCGGACAGGATCCTGGCCTGGAAGCTGTGGGAGGTCCAGAGGAGCAAAATGGTGAAGGAAGTGAGGGACGCTCATGGAACTCTGGGTTGCGAGTCTTCCCACATTGGAGAAGCCTTTCGCCGATATTATGAGACCCTGTACTCATCCGAATATGATGGGGGATCTGCTCCGATAGAAGATTTCTTGAACTCAATCCAACTCCCCGCTTTGTCTAGGGAGATGTCCGGGGGTCTGGAAGGGCCAGTGACTGAGGAAGAGGTAGACAAGGCGATAAGCGGGATGAAAGTGGGAACCACCCCCGGGGATGGCGGGTTCTCCGTTTATTTTTACAAAAGATTCAGAGCCTCTTTAATCCCCTACCTAGTGAGAGTCATCAACTCCGTGCTAGAGGGGGAAACTCTCCCCAATTCCATGATGGGGGCTATCATCGCAGTGTTACCCAAGGAGGGGAGGGAGCTTGCAGAGTGTGCATTTTACCGCCCCATATCACTGCTAAACATTGACGTTAAGATTCTGGCCAAGGTGGTGGGAAGGCGGATAGAGGGTATATTGCCAAAGTTAGTCCATGGGGATCAGGTGGGCTTCATCAGGGGAAGGCAGGGTTCGGACAACATACATAAGACCATAGACCTATTCCACTTCGCGCAATGGTCGGAGCTCAACACAAGTGTCCTCTCCTTAGATTCGGAGAAAGCGTTCGACAGGGTCGAATGGCGGTACATGGATCTCCTCCTGAGGAAGATGGGTTTCGGGACCCACATCATGAGCTGGGCATCGGCACTTTACAGAGCTCCCACGGCAAGGGTCCAAGTGAGTGGGGAGTTGACCGATGCTTTCCCCCTCTCTCGAGGGACAAGACAGGGGTGTTCCCTCTCCCCCCTGATATACGTCCTCACGATAGAAGCTCTGGCCATAGCGATCAGATCACATCCAGGAATTAAGGGGATCAGCAGGGGGGAGGTGGAATTTAAACTCTCCCTATTTGCAGATGACATCCTGGTTTACCTGGTAGACCCTAGCTCCTCACTCCCCCCTCTGTTGAACCTGGTGACCAAGTTTGGACGCTTCTTGGGCCTGAAAGTCAACGCCTCGAAATCGGTCCTGCTCCCTATGAAACTCCGGGACCCGGTGCTAGACCCCTTAGACAGGCTTCACGGGATCCAAATGTGGAAGGCCGAGTTACGATATCTGGGGGTTCTCCTCACACGGGACCTAACTAAACTGGCTACTGCGAACTACGACCCCATAATATCAGGGATCATATCAGATCTGAGGAGGTGGGGCGGGATGATCCTTTCCTGGTATGGCAGGATGACGGCGGTGAAAATGAACGTACTGCCACGGCTCCTATACCTTTTTACAGCCCTTCCAACCAATGTCCCAGTGCAGGCTTTCAGGGCTCTCCGGAATGCTATCCAGGACTTTATACGGCAGGGGAAAACCCTGAGAACCAGGAAGACCACACTGACGTTACCAAGGGAGGAGGGAGGGTTTGGGTTGCCTGACTTCCATTTATACTTCCGCGCCGCCCAGCTCCGAGTGCTATTGGAACACATGAAGGAAGGAATGGGGACGTACTGGTCATACCTGGAGGATATGGACACTCACCCCCTGAAGGTCCGCGACCTTGTGTGGGCTCCACGAAGAACAATCCTGAGTCATTTGAAAACCCACCCGACCTTGGAGGTTCTGTGGGACATTTGGAAGGAAGGGCCTCAGACAGCGTTCCTCACTACATGGCCGTCCCCGATGACCTCCCTCTGGGGCCACCCCCTCAACCTGGGTAATAAGGGGTTTAGGTCATCCCAAACCTGGTCGGACAAGGGATTGGAGTGGGCAGGGCAGATGTTCAGGGAGGGTGAATTCCTGCCTTATGAGGAACTAAGGGACGCGCTCGGCCAGGGATCCTTAACCATCTTTGAGTACCTCCGCCTAAAGGGCATTCTATGTGAACAGTCGTGGGGCTCCAATCTGAGTAGACAGCTAACCCCCTTTGAGAAGTTCATAGATACGGCGACCTCGAGGAAGGGGGTGGTATCTTCCATGTATAAAATCCTCAATATGCACGACCTCCAGGGAAGGAGAAACTTTCGCAAGTTCTGGAATGACCTGGCGGGAGAGGAGATTTCAGAGGACTCCTGGTCCAGAATATTCAAAATTGCCTTCCATGAGAATCTATTTACCGCCGATATGGAACACAACTTTAAGGTACTGCAGGGTTGGCATAGGGACCCAGTGAAATTATCTAAGATGTTCCCGGCATCAACAATCCTACCATCGCCCTGATCATAAGAATCAAAGACAAGCTCCTGTGAACAGCATCAACAATCCTACCATCGCCCTGATCATAAGAATCAAAGACAAGCTCCTGTGAACAGCATTAACAATCCTACCACCGCCCCGATCATAAGAAACAAAGACCAGCTCCTGTGAACAACATCAACAATCCTACCAATGCCCCGATCATAAGAAACAAAGACCAGCTCCTGTGAACAGCATTAACAATCCTACCACCGCCCCGATCATAAGAATAAAAGACAAGCTCCTGTGAAAAGCATCAATAATTCTACCACCGCCCCAATCATAAGAATCAAAGACAAACTCCTGCGAAAGATCTCAACAACCTTACCACCGCTCAGGCCCCAGGAATCAGGAATCCTCCCCTGTGAGCTGCCATTTTCACAGCCAGCAATCTCAAGAATCAAAGACCTGCTCCTTTGCAAGTCCATGACTGCCCTATAACGAGCCCGAGCCCATCAATTCTTCGACACAATCATCGCCATGAAGGTTTAGTCTCTGGCCAAATCTGTCAAACAAGCACACATCTTTGAAAAAACAATCCTGCTATTCAGTCAAAGTGTGGTTTGGAGCAGACCTAGACGGCCAGCTGTTCCTGAGCTCCCAATATGCACCTCCAACTATGGAGCCATATTATTTCCGATTGATAACTGCCTCACTGTTAACAGTAAGGTGATAGCACTTCTTTCGATTGAGGCACTTCTTTCGATTGAGGCACAGTTGTGCTTCGGTGAGCCACGGTTGAGCCGAGAGTGTCTTTTCTGCAGGTGCATGCGAAGATAAAATTGTGCATTATATGTTTCCTGTTTTCAGCGTTTGCGATGGGTCTGAGGGTCTTGAGCGTTGCTACTCATTACTGGCTTAATGGCCCTCATTAAAGTCAGGCATTAAGGGTTTAACGGCGCCGTCGGCGCCGTTAACCCTTAACGCCTGATTCACACTTTAACGCCTGCTTTTTGCAGGCGTTAAAGTCCAAGGCGCTAAGCGACGTTGGTGCTAATTACGGCACCGTAATTTACAATGCCGTAATTAGCGCCTTCTCCATCCCCATTATGCCCTATGGGGCAAAAATGGGAATGGGGAAGGGCAAATGGTGAATGGGGAATTACCGCCCCACTCACCTTGGAATGGGGCGGTAATTCCGCCATCCACCATGGCAGAATCCCGCATGGACCATGGTGCTAAAAGCTTGTAATGAGGGCCAATGTGTCAGAGCGGGTGTTCAAACTGAGAAGGTAAATGTGAACTGTATTTGACTGTCTTTTGTTGACATAAATACAGGCCTATGAAGTTTGTAGATTTGAGAAAGTGATAACACTATATTGGAAAGCAGGAAGAGAGCAGGCATCGGACATCTACTCTCTTCCCGCCTCAATGCCTCACAAATCTCCGATGCTGTGTCTCCTCCTACCGCCTTTGAATTCACCATCTCTACTATTGCTCTGCCTTACTTGGTTCACATCATCTCCATCTATCACCCTCCTGCTCCCACTGGACCATTCTTTGATGGTTTTGGGCAACTCCTTGATGCCTCATTCTCTTAGGTGACTTTAACCTTCCCTCTCCAACCACTTGTGAGAAATCTGAACTTCGCTCTTTTCTTAGTGACGACGCTCTCCACTCTATCCATAACCTACGCCTACCCACCCACACAGCGGGTAACTCTTTGGATCTCTTATTCATCTCTTCCTCTCTCTCAGTCACTAATACTAGTGTCACACCATCCATATCTGATCACTCAATTGTTTCCACCACCATCTCCTTTCCACCCTCTGACCTTTCCTCGCCACTTGCTTCACCGGTTACTGAAAGGAAATATAAACCTTCTGCCAGTCCCCCCTTTCTCTCCCACTTACAATTCTCGCTCTCCTCCTTCACACCCGATGCTTCTTCCACCAACACTGCCTTCTCCAACTTCCAATCAATAGTATACGACTCATTCTCCTCTCACTTCCCACTGCTTACTTTCACCCTTAAGTCTAAGCATCACTAGCCATGGGTCACCCCATTCATAAGCTCTCTCCGCACACACAAGCATCGGCTGCTGCGCAAATCGAGGTGTACACACTTGCATGAGGACCTGCAACTCTAACCCTCTGCCCTGAACACTCTCAAGTCCACTCTTGATAGAGTGAAAAGGGAATTCTACCTGACCTTCATTGACTCTCACTACAACCATCCTCGTCGGCTACAGGGCACCCTAAACTCACTTCCCCTCTGCCTCGTTTTGTTTTCTTGCTGAGTCTGATGCTTCTGTCCTTACCCATGCTCATCCTACTGCTTCTCCCTCTGATCCTCTTTCCTCTTCTCTTATCCCTCAGCTCTATCCTCATCTCCTTCCCTATCTTACTTGTCTTATTAAATCTTCTTTCTCAAATTCTTGTTTTCCTGCTACTTTTAAGCACACACTTATTCTTCCAATTCTGAAAAAACCGACGCATGACCCATCTATTCCTGCAATTTTTGGTCCATCTCACTTCTCCTTTTCCTTCGTAAAATCCTAGAGCAGGTTGCTTACGATTAGTTTGCTGCTTATCTAAATCTTCACTCTCTTCATGCACCTCTTCAATCTGGTTTTCACCCTTCTCATTCCACAGAGACTGCTCTCTTGCATGTCTCTAACTTTCTCCTGTCTACTCGTCACTCTAAGCTTTCTTCTATTCTCATTCTTCTTGATCTTTCTGCAGCATTTGATGCTGTTAATAACTCTCTTCTTATATCTTCTCTTTTCAATTTGGGCATCTCTGGGTCTGTTCTTGAATGGTTCTGCTCTAATCTTTCCTAGCGATCCTACTCTGTAACATGAGCCGGACACACCTCATCTTCACTTCCTCTTCTCTATGGTGTCCCTCAAGGCTCTGTACTTGGTCTTCTCCTCTTTTCTCTTTACACTGCCCCACTCTCTGCTCTTATTTCTTCATGTAATCTCTCTTTTCATCTGTACGCACATGACACTCAGATCTTTTTCTCCTTTTCTTCTTTTGATTCAGCTTTGCATCCCTCTGTATCGAACTGTCTTTCTACTGTTCAAAACTGGATGTATTCCCATTTTCTTCATCTCAACTCTTCTAAGACCAAGGTTCTGTTCTTCCCTGCTTCCCTTCTTCAACTACACTTTCTCCTCCATCTCTTTCCTGTCCTGTCCTCCATCTTCCTTGCCTTCCTTTTCATCTTCGCATAACTTGGGTGTCATTTTTGATCCTTTGCTTTCCTTGTCACGCCACGTCTCCTCTAATGCTCATTCTTGTTGCTATCTTCAGCATGCGTCATGCTCGCCCTTACCGCTCATGTCATGCTACTAAACTTCTTCTCTTCTCTTCGGTTTTCTCTCGCATCGTCTACTGTTCATCTCTTCTGCTAGGTCTCACTGCCTCAGCGTCTTTTTCCTCTTTGCTCTGTCTATAACTCCTCGGTTCATCTCCTTTTCTCTTGAACTTCTTGTTCTTCCATCACATCCTCCTTACTCTCCATTGCATTGCTTCCTTTTGAATCACATAGTTTTATCATTTCCTTTCAATTGTCTTTAAATGTACCCATGGTCTGGATCCTCCCTATCCTTCTTCGTTGGGGTTGTTCTATCTTCCTTCTCGGTCTCGCCGATTGCAGAACCTATTCCCTCTTACTGTTTCTAAACCCCCCTCTGCCTCTTCTTGTTTCAGTTCTTTTGTGCTTCTATCCCCTAAACATTGGAATCCTCTTCCTCTCTGTGTCCGTTCTTCTATGTCCCTCCAGATTTTTCATTCTTATCTGAAGGCTCAGCTTTTGTCCTTCTTTTCCACTTAATGCTGTCTGTTTCTCCCCATTTCTGCTTTAACTGGTGTTGCATTATCATGTAATTTTACTGTTTTTTTGTGTAAACTTTGTTCAGCGCTTTTGGCAAAAAGCACTTCATACGTTTAATAATAAAATAGATAAAGTCTATGAATATCTACTCACTTTCACATCTAATGACCTAGCTGAATGCTTTGCTGCAAACATTTTCAAAATTAGAGACTCTCTCTTGACCTTCCTCGCACTCCCTCCTCCTACATTCTAGACTCTGCCTACTCTACCATCATCCTCTGCCTCCATCTCCCACTTTAGACACACTAATACTGACACTTTCTAGACTCTGCCTACTCTACCATCATCCTATACCTCCATCTCCCACTTTAGACACACTAATACTGACACTTTCTAGACTCTGCCTACTCTACCATCATCCTCTGCCTCCATCTCCCACTTTAGACACACTAATACTGACACATTCTAGACTCTGCCTACTCTACCATCATCCTATACCTCCATCTCCCACTTTAGACACACTAATACTGACACATTCTAGACTCTGCCTACTCTACCATCATCCTCTGCCTCCATCTCCCACTTTAGACACACTAATACTGACACATTCTAGACTCTGCCTACTCTACCATCATCCTCTGCCTCCATCTCCCACTGTGGTCACACTAATACTGACAATGTCCTATCTCTACTGATGAAGGCTGAACCCTCCTGTGCCCCATTAGACCCTCTTGCTCCTCAGCTAGTCAAGCCGATTGTCCCTGTAGTGGGCTCTCACCTCGCTGAACTCTTCAACATGTCCTTCACCTTCACTTGCTTTGCCTCTGTTTTCAAAACAGCCACAGCTGTCATGATGCCCGCTCCCGGGGAGCCGGTTCAAGCCCGGCGTCCCCGAAAGCGGACATCCAGTCCCCAAGGAAGGACCCAGCAACCCCATATAGGGGCCCTTTGGACAGTGTCCTGGCGCCTACGGCGCCAGGCTCATAAAAGACATCAGTCCTGGCGCCATAGGCGCCGGGCTCATTATGGGAATGCTTGGGTGCACTTACCTGATGCAGACCATGCTGGAGGATCCCGGCCTCCTTGAGGCCTGAAAGGAACTACTTTACCTGTGGGACCATGTACCATCCGGGCGTGGACGGGGAAGGATACATACCTGATTGGAGGAAGGATACATACCTGGAACTTCTTCCAATGCTATTTAAACCCCACCCGAACAGCCACACGTGCTTCGCGTTGTTCTGCATCTAGCAGCTGGACGCTCACTGTGTCTGCTCCTGCATCCTGACTTCTGCCACGCCTGCCAGCATCCTGGATCACCTGCAAAGGAAGAGAAGAAGAGAACAGAAGAAGGAAAAGTCCTTACCTGCTAAATCCGCATCCCGGAGACATCTCACTGACAATCCTGAAAAGGAAGACTTTAATTTAAAAGCTCATCGCGTCGATCGCTGCAGCGCCGCATTCCACTCACCTTTACAGGGCGCCTCCATGTTCAGCAGCGATCATCCGGATTTGTAGTCACGCCCCAGCGCCTAGGGAGAAAAACACCAGACCAGAAGGTGAGAGAGAGAAGGGAATAAGGAAAGCTAAATCTCCATGTTAAGACTTACCTGTTGATTCATTCCCTCTTCATTTCGGGTCCGCGCCGCATCCTGGCATTTCCGGGCCCCGGCCCCTAAGGGGAAAAAGAGACATCAGCGTTAATGAGCGAATGAAAAGACATTACCAAAAAACGCTCATTAAAGACTTACCTGATTTCTACAAGGATTTCACCTCTCATCTCGGGTCGGTGCCTGTTCCCCGGCATTCCGTACCCCGGCCCCTATGGGGAAAAAGACACTAGCATTAGTACATTAATGCATGGACACAAGGGGAACCTCTTATCAAAAAACTTACCTGGAAGCCAAGCAAGTTTGGTTCTCACCAATCCGAAAATCCAGTGAAGTAACTGGATACCAACGCATCCCTGCATCAGAAGCAGGATGGAGAGCTCATCCTTCCAGACCCTAAGGTGAGACGCTACGAGAAATCACAGAAGGGTTTCAAGGAGGGTGAGAGGGGAAAGTGGGAGGCCGATTGCATTACCCCGCAGACAGTTAATCCCCTATTTTCACCTACAGAAGGATACTTCTGCGAGCCAGACAAGCCAGATTTGGGGGCCCGGTCCAGTCCGTCTTCCGAACCCTGCGCATCACCTTAGAAGAGGTCACAGCAGCGCGAACAAGGCCAGCACCTCCGTGGGAGTCAGGTGAGCGTAACAGAATGCAAAGCCTTCCTACAAATTCCCACCCAGGCGCTATGGAAAGTTCTGAGACTGATCAGTTGGCCCGATTACTGGGGGAATTACGGGCCGAAGTACATGCCGCTCGTCAAGAGATTAATGCCCTCAGGAGGGAATTAATAATATCAAAGGAAAGAACTGATGACCTGGCCAGACAGCTTTTGCAAGGTCAAGCTGGGCAAACTCCTCTACCCGGTTCCGGAGGGAACCCCGCTCCTGTGGTTTCCAGTAACCCTGTGCAGATTAATCTACCTGGAAACATGCCGCTGACCCCACCCGAACGCTTTGCTGGGGACCCCAAACGATTTGCCGTATTCATGAATCAGTGTCGTTTGCACTTCCTATGCAGAGCTGGGGCCTTCCCTAATGATCAGACCAAGGTAGCCTTTGTATTGTCATATCTCAGCGGCTGCGCTGCCGATTGGTCAGTTCACTGGTTACTCAAGATGACCCGATTCTCTGTGATTTTCAAAGGTTTCAAGCAAGCATGGAAAGGTTATTTGCTCGACACTCTCAGGGGCAGGCTCTGGATGACGAACTTCTATCCCTGCGACAGGGCAATCAGGACCTCCTATCGTATATTGCAACCTTTAATAGTCTAATTGTGGAAACGGGATGGCCAGAGGATAAAAGAGTCACGTTGTTTTATCGATGCCTTCGCAGAGAACTTAAAGATGTCTTGGCCCAAGTTGTAAATCCGCCCCAAGAATGCACAGAGTATATAGACTTAGTGGTCCAATTGGATCACAGACTTCAAAATTGGTCCAGGTTTGAGACCCGGGTGTTGGTCAAAACCCATGCTAATCCCAAGGGAGTTGATGTCTCTGAGCCTATGCAAATTGGAGGGGTTAAAGGACCCTTAACTCAAAAGGAACGTGAAAGGAGGCGGCAGTTAAAATTATGTCTTTATTGTGGGAATTCTGGACACTTTCTACGAGATTGCCCGGCAAAACCGCCCCGAAAGGCAGTAGGAGCTGCTGATAAAAACCATGAAGACTCTGTTTCGGGAAACGACTCTGCCCGACAAGTGTAGGGGTCCGCTTGCCGAGCTTGAAAACTAACTCTCAGACCTCGCATTTCATTGTGCCAATGGTTCTCGTAGATCCAGAACAGCCTAAGCGGTTGCATGCAATAAAGGCATACATCGATAGTGGGGCTATTGGAAACTATGTGGATCGTGAGTTGGTCTCTAGGATTAACCTCCCTCTCCGTCCTAAAACCAGCAAAGATGTCATCACCACAGTCGATGGAACTGAAATTGCCTCTTGACCGGTAACACATTCCACTACTGAGGTGACTCTTTTGGTCCCGACGGCCATCGGGAGGGTGTTGTGTTTGATGTAATCAAGGCTCCACAGTTTCAGGTTATTCTTGGAATCCCTTGGTTAGAGACACATAATCCTCGAATTGATTGGCGAGCTAAGAGAATAACCTTCCCGGATTGTACACAAACCTGCTACCCAGAAAACCTGAAGATTAATCTAGCATCTGTAACCTCTGCCTCCATGCAACTACCTCTGGAATACCAAGACTTTCAGGACGTCTTCCAAAAGGAACAGGCCAACACGTTACCTCCTCACAGATCGTACGATTGCCAAATCGATCTGGTGCCCGGTGCACAACCCCCTTGTAGCAGGATTTATGCCCTTACCGAACCTGAGAATCTGCATTTGAGACAATATTTGGATCAATACCTAGCTAATGGTTTTATTCGCCCGTCAAAGTCCCCGGCATCCTCGGCTTTGTTCTTCGTGCCCAAAAAAGATGGCGACCTTAGAACTTGTATCGATTACCGCGCATTGAACAAGATAACGGTTAAAAACCGTTATCCTCTGCCTCTCATCCCTGAACTCCTTGACAAGGTGAAGGACTCTTGCATATACACCAAGTTTCTCCGGGGGGCTTATCATCTGGTACGAGTTAAAGAAGGCGAGGAATGGAAAACTGCCTTCCGTACTAAATACGGATTATTCGAGTACCAGGTGATGCCTTTCTGATTGTGTAACGCGCCGGCTGCCTTCCAATACTTCATGAATGATGTCCTTCGGGAACTCATCGATGTTTGTGTTGTCGTATATATCGATGACATTCTGGTTTACTCCTCTTCGGAATCTGATCACAGAAAACACGTCAGGGCAGTACTTGAAAAACTGCGCCAACACAAACTATTTGCTAAATTGGAGAAATGTGCTTTCCATACCACAGAAGTCGAGTTTCTAAGTTTCATCCTGACACCCAAAGGAGTCAGAATGGACTCAAGAAAAGTGGATGCCATCCTCAAATGGCCATCACCTAGCTCTGTAAAAGGGGTTCAAAGCATGCTCGGCTTTGCCAATTTCTATCGCAGGTTTATCCCGGGATTTTCACGCGTGGTACAACCCATTGCTGCACTCTTGAGGAAAAATAAACGTTTTGAATGGTCTGAAGAAGCCAAGCAGGCCTTTCAGGATTTAAAAGCTAAGTTTACCTCCGCACCTATATTGAAACACCCGCGTCCAGATCTCCCTTATGTCGTCAAGATTGACGCATCCAGCCTAGCCATGGGAGCTGTCCTGTCCCAAAGAGATCCCGAAACCAACCAACTGCATCCCGTAGCATTTTGGTCCAGAAAATTCTCAGCACCCGAGGTTAATTATGCAATCACGGACAAAGAACTGTTAGCCATTAAGTCCGCTTTTAAAGCCTAGCGGCATTATCTGCTTGGCGCTCGACATACCATCACAGTGATCACTGATCACCGGAATTTACAGTATTTGAAAACCGCCAAGGCTCAGTCATCACAGCAGCTCCGATGGGCTTTGTTTTTCGCTGAATTTGATTTCGTGATTACCTATCGACCTGGCTGCAAGAATGGCAAAGCAGACGCCTTATCCCGAATTGGAATGGGAGAATCTGATACAAACTCAGAACCAGTACCAATAATTCCCGAACAGAGGATTCTAGGCATGACTTTGTTACAGACGCTTGAAGACATTCAAGCCAGAGTGAAACAACTCCTGGACCCTACAACCTTACAGGAATGGATACAAAAGGGATCAGACTTTACCATAGATAATGGTTTACCTTATTTCCAAGGACGCTTATTCCTGCCACATAAGGAATTACACGAAGTAGTTATTTCCGGTTATCATGATACATTAATAGAGGGACACCCCGGTATTGCCAAGACAGAGGAAAAGGTGAAACGACAATTTTGGCAGCCCTCTTGGCGAAAAGATGTTAAATCTTTTGTGATGTCCTGTGGTGTTTGCGCCCAAAATATAAGTCAAAAGAAAAGACCACCCGGTCTCCTTCAACCTCTAGACATACCACCAGCACCCTGGCACACCCTATCAATGGATTTTATTACGGACCTGCCTCCTTGTTCGGGGTACAATACTATTCTGGTAATTGTGGATTTGTTTTCCAAAATGGCCCACTTTATTCCTTTGAAAGATTTACCTTCAGCTTCTGTCCTAGCTAAAGAATTCCTCGAAAATATTGTTCGGCTACATGGATTCCCATCTATACTAATCTCTGACCGGGGAAGCCAATTCATTTCCCACTTCTGGCGCAAATGTTGTCAAATGGCGCAGATCGACGTAAGATTATCGACCAGTCACCACCCTCAGACCGATGGTCAGACCAAGAGGACAAATCAGACCCTTGAACAGTACTTACGGTGTATGTTACAGCAATCTGAAAGCAACTGGAAAGACATTCTTTGGATAGCCGAATACGCATATACTAATTCGGTACACTCTGGAACTGGCCACAGTCCTTTTTATACTTTGTTTGGGCATCACCCTCGAACCTCAAACCTTGACTCACCTCAGAACTTCGGAATGCCTGCAGTAGAACATCTGCATTCTACAATTACCCAAGCCTTCAAAGAGGCAACTACGCATTTACAACAAGCCAAGAGAAAATACAAGGAGAATGCTGATCTACATCGGAGTGAAGCACCTCCGTATCAGATTGGGGATCAAGTGTGGTTAGCTACCAGACATTTACCACTCAAAGGGCCTCGAACTTTTAACCCAAAATATCTGGGACCTTATTCTATTACGGCACTAATTAACCCAGTGGCTGTTAAACTTGATTTACCAGCTAGTATGCGAATTCACCCTGTTTTTCATGTGTCACTTCTGAAACCAGTGGTACCCGGAACCCGACTACTCAAACCTCCAGAACCTATTCTAATAGATGGGGAGCCCGAATTCGAAGTGAAGAACATTTTAGACTCAAAAATGTTTAGGTCAAAACTGTTCTACCTAATTGATTGGAAGGGGTACGGACCTCAGGAGAGGTCGTGGGAACCCAGCGACCATGTGCATGCACCTCGATTAGTCAGGAAATTCCACTGACTCTTCCCAGACAAACCAAAACCCCCGGAGGGAACAACCTTGGGAGGGGCCTTGGGGGGGAGTGCTGTCATGATGCCCGCTCCCGGGGAGCCGGTTCAAGCCCTGTGTCCCCGAAAGCGGACATCCAGTCCCCAAGGAAGGACCCAGCAACCCCATATAGGGGCCCTTTGGACAGTGTCCTGGCGCCTATGGCGCCAGGCTCATAAAAGACATCAGTCCTGGCGCCATAGGCGCCAGGCTCATTATGGGAGTGCTTGGGTGCACTTACCTGATGCAGACCATGCTGCAGGATCCTGGCCTCCTTGAGGCCTGAAACGAACTACTTTACCTGTGGGACTATTTACCATCTGGGTGTGGTCGGGGAAGGATACATACCTGATTGGAGGAAGGATACATACCTGGAACTTCTTCCAAGGCTATTTAAACCCCACCCGAACAGCCACACGTGCTTCGCGTTGTTCTACATCTAGCAGCTGGACGCTCACTGTGTCTGCTCCTGCATCCTGACTTCTGCCACGCCTGCCAGCATCCTGGATCACCTGCAAAGGAAGAGAAGAAGAGAACAGAAGAAGGAAAAGTCCTTACCTGCTAAATCCGCATCCCGGAGACATCTCACCGACAATCCTGAAAAGGAAGACTTTAATTTAAAAGCTCATCGCGTCGATCGCTGCAGCGCCACATTCCACTCACCTTTACAGGGCGCCTCCATGTTCAGCAGCGATCATCCGGATTCGCAGTCACGCCCCAGCGCCTAGGGAGAAAAAGACCAGAACAAAAGGTGAGAGAGAGAAGGGAATAAGGAAAGCTAAATCTCCATGTTAAGACTTACCTGTTGATTCATTCCCTCTTCATTTCGGGTCCGCGCCGCATCCTGGCATTTCCGGACCCGGCCCCTAAGGGGAAAAAGAGACATCAGCATTAATGAGGGAATGAAAAGACATTACCAAAAAACGCTCATTAAAGATTTACCTGATTTCTACAAGGATTTCACCTCTCATCTCGGGTCGGTGCCTGTTTTCCGGCATTCCGTACCCCGGCCCCTATGGGGAAAAAGACACTAGCATTAGTACATTAATGCATGGACACAAGGGGAACCTCTTATCAAAAAACTTACCTGGAAGCCAAGCAAGTTTGGTTCTCACCAATCCGAAAATCCAGTGAAGTAACTGGATACCAACGCGTCCCTGCATCAGAAGCAGGATGGAGAGCTCATCCTTCCAGACCCTAAGGTGAGACGCTACGAGAAATCACAGAAGGGTTTCAAGGAGGGTGAGAGGGGAAAGTGGGAGGCCGATTGCATTACCCCGCAGACAGTTAATCCCCTATTTTCGCCTACAGAAGGATACTTCTGCGAGCCAGACAAGCCAGATTTGGGGGCCTGGTCCAGTCCGTCTTCTGAACCCTGCGCATCACCTTAGAAGAGGTCACAGCAGCGCGAACCAGGCCAGTGCCTCCGTGGGAGTCAGGTGAGCGTAACAACAGCCATCCCTCTCCTAAAAAAAGCAATGGGCCTGACACAAACCTACCGGCAAACTTTCGCCCTGTGTCTCTCCTTCCACACTACTGTAAAGTGCTCGAAAGGGTTCTGTTCAACCGTCTTTCCTTAAACATCCACAACCTTCGAGACCCCCTACAAGCCATTCCTTTTGCTGCTTTCACACCACAGAAACTGCTCTCATGAATGTAACCTACTTCTTTTCCTTTGCTAAGCACTTCAATGCATCCTCTATCCTAATTCTCCTTGAGCTGTCTGCTGCCTTTGTCACTGTCGATCACTCTGATCTCCTTAATACTCTCTTCCTTCTTGGGATTCATGATCAACCCCTTGCCTGGATTCAATCCTACCTTGCACCTCGCCAATTGATCTCTCTATTACAATTTCATGTCACTCTGCCATTAATATTGGATGACTTTGCGCTCTCTGATGTTCGGATGTTAAACTCGACCAAAATGGAGGTGCTCTTCTTCCCTGCCAAAAGCTCTCTCTCATCTCTTCCTCTGCACTTCTTCAGCTAGAAACCTCAGCATCATCTACGACCCTTCTCAACCCTTCTCTACTTTCATATCCAAAACTGGACCAGCAGCTCACCTCAACCTCCGAAATATTAGGAACATCAGGCACCTCCTTCCTTTCAACACTGCCTAGCATCTCTTAACAATTCTTGCGCTCTCTAAACTGGACTACTGTGGCAGCATCCTCTTTGGTCTCCCCATCTATTCTTTCAATCCTCTCGACAAGATTAACTTTGCTACCATGACTCTCTTTGAACTCGCTCACTTCAAACCCACTTTCTCGTATGTCACCCGGCTGGATGGCTGATGGTACAAAACAGGGACAGATTTAAAATGGTTCTCCTGGTTCACTGTAAGGCACCACTGTATCTATCCTCCTCTATCCAACTCTACAAGCCTTCTCATATTCTCCGCTCTGCCTCCTCGACTACCCCTGTGGATCCTCGCCGTCCATGTGCTTCTTCTCTCTGCTCCACTTGCATGGAATTCTCCTTCTCCGGACATCTGAGAAACAGTCCACACAGATTTGTTCAAAACCAAACTAAAAACCTACCTCCTCGCCTCTGAGTTTGTTCTGACTTGAGTGTCGTGTAGACCGTTGAAACCTCCGTCCTCAAGTGACGCACAGGGGAACTAAAAGAAACCCGCTGTGCGACCTTTGGGGCCACAGGTGGGAGATGTTACTTCCCGGATCCACGGAACCTCTGGAACACCAATGCTGCTGTCAAAAAGAACGAGGTTGAGTACAAGGCAATTAGAGTATATAAGCACAATAACCAAAGAATCTGAATAGCCTTACCTATCCGGTGTTTAGAAAACCCAGGAAAGCTAGGAGGGAGGTTTGAGACTCAGATGAGGTGGTCCCTAGAACATGAGGACCGCAGACAAGTGTGGATGCAGGATAAACCACCTGTAAGACTGAAGAAGTGACTTGAATCCCAAAAAAGGGAACTGGCGTAGAAGTTCAACAAGGTACCAAGGGATGATCCGAAGGCAAGTCTGGTTCGTGTCCGAAATTCAGCAACAGGTAAACAGTTCCAAGCAAAGGTACAAAGGGGTAATCCGAAGGAGTCCAAGAGGGAGTTCCAAGATCAAGGTAAACCAGAAAAGCAAACCAAAACGTAACGCCAAACAGGGTCTGAAGACAGCTGAGAAGCAATGAGTGTTCCGTGTCTCAAGCCTTATATACTGTGCGTTTCGGGGTCATGTGACGTCCACCAAGGTCACGTGAGGAACGCCACTCTGGATCATGTGATCGGCGTGGAGATGTAACGCCGCCCCTTCTGCTGTATGTTCTCCATGGCAACTGCCAGTGCAGGAAGGGTTGCAATCGAGCCCGTAAATCATACCTGGTATGGAGCTTTCGGTCCTTTGGGTAAACCGAATCACATGAGCCTCGAACCCTGGAGGGAGGTGTTGGGGAAATGTGAGCAGTATTCTGCTGTGCAGTGGATCGGTGTGCAGAGGATCGCCTAACAGAGTTACCCTCTTAACCTACCTCTCGTCTGCCTGATAGTTAACATCTTTCCCTCACCTCTAACCTGTCTCTGTCCCTCACTTCCTCTGCCTCCATTCCAGCACTTCACCCATCATGGTCACGTCCCGAACACAGCTGCCCTTATCACCTACCTGCACTTAAAATGTCCAGCGTTCATTGTCCTTTAAGTATGTCTACTTGTGTATTGTCCCCGGTCACTTATGTATTGTCCCCACTGACTACTGTAATTACTCCCCTTCACAACCTAGTCAGAATGTCCCTCAAATTCACTCCATTGTAAGAAGCTCACCGCTTCCCATCAAATCCGATCTCTTATCTAGTGTATGTTCTATTGTGATCAAAAGAGCATTGCTCCTCCTGTATGTGAATAAATAAATAAAACAATATTTATATTCCTTCTATTCAGGTTCTCAATTTGAACTGAAGACATAACATCACACGTGTGTTGAGTAACCGCTGGTGGCATTTGCTGTCACTCTCTTCTCTTGCTCTTCTTCAATTACATTATTGTCCTATTATACCATGGATAACAGCAAGATCTCTGCAAAAGGCGCATCAATTCCCGCCACCGCAAATATGTAGGGGTCCCAAAGAGCAACTAGTCGCTTCCTGCCGGGTTCTCTACCAAACTGGCTTCATTAAGATCACTGAATGAAAAATGAACTAGGAAATGTGGCCGATAGACGCAGGGGTGGACTGGGAAATAATTACTGGGGTCCAAAAGGGGCCCTGGGAATCATTTTCTAAGCAGCCCCATATGCCACATTTTCAGCAAGCCCAAGGCTTTTCCTATGAGAACATTTGGAAATACCACACAAAAGAGGCCCAGGGTGCAGAGGCCCACTGGGAAATCTCCAGAGTTCCCTGTAGGCCAGTCCAGCCCTGCCCAGTGTGTAGAGGCCTACCAGGAAATCTCCAGAGTTCCCTATAGGCCAGTCCAGCCCTGCCCAGAGTGTAGAGGCCTGCCAGGAAATTTGCAGAGTTCCCTATAGGCCAGTCCACCCCTGGATAGATGGACTTCTTTCGAATCCAGAATGGAAAAAGTGGAACAGCGCTTCAGTGGGGAGGAGGACTAATCACAGAAGGTGACGCTCTTAGTGACTATCTTATATTGTCCGCTGTAAAAATTGCTACCCAAAATGTTACATTTGTGCACTTCTTTCTAAAATTAGGATTTTACTCCTGTATGTTAAGATTCTCTGGCCCTGATTCATGGAAGTGTTTTATAATGGTGCAATCCCATAGGAAAACGTTCCATGAATCCGGCCCTCTGTTGGATTGTACGGCACTCGGTTGGCCACAAGTTACGATGCACTATATATATGTAATACATAAATAAATATATAATGCAATCTTTTGGGGCCTGAATGGTTACCTAGATCCAAAAGAGGTCTTCGATGCCCCCATGTTTGAGCTTCGCTTTTGGGGTTATGCCGGGTCTATCCATCTCCTATAGGGTCTATACCTCTGTTATGCGCGCCCCTCCTCCTTCTCTGCCCTGTCCCATCTCTTCCTCTAGATTCAGCTACCTGTTGCCTTTCAGTGTGAAATGGGCTCCAGTGTTATCAGGTTCATTAGCCTCACAACCTCTCCGGGCACTTGGGGTGAGGGTACTCCTTGTTTAGTCTTTAGTGGCGATTGTCTGCACCTGTCAATCACTACCTGATTTTTTTTGGGGCGGCGGAGGGCGCTTTAGGTGACGTCCTTCTACTTTCAGGGGAGGTGCAATTTATTTGAAGTTTTAGGTGATAAACTCGTTTTAATATCACTGTATTTATGCATTTGGTAAATTCCATTGCGGGAGGATAGCTTAGGGGCAATGTGCTCGTCTTAAAAGGAACACGATGTAGAGCAACACAGGTTCGATCCCCAGGTCCATGTTTAGAACTTCTGGGTTTTAAGCGTTTAGAAACCTGTAGGTATTAAGCGCTTTATAAATAACCTGTCATATCTTGCCACACATGAGCCCCTTGCAACCTTTCACTTCATTCCAGCCTTCCAGGTGTTAATGCTACGGCAGTTCCCGCATTCTTTTTCCTCTTCCTGCATTTTCCGTAATGAGGCCCTATGGATTTTTAAAAACGGATTTCTTGCAGTGAGGAGCGCCTCCGCCTGCTGAGGAGATGCGCCAGCCTGGCCCGGCCTTTGTCTCGCACTATTTAGCATTCCAAGCTTGCGCTTCGCAGGAGCAGAAACGCCATTTATTATTTTGCAGAGCGATTTTACGGCTCGGCGCACAGTGCGCAATAATAATCAGAGGCATTGGGTAATAGCGTCTCTTCTGAGCCTAATGTCAAGTTCGGTGGAATGGGAATACGGCGCATAAGGACGTGGCATTGAGCTGACAGCCCGCTTTCAAACTTTATTCTCCCGCCAGACTCTTTACGCCGCTCCGAATTTTCGCCTGAGCGTGATGCCTTCTGACGGATGCGCTAAATCAGGGGGGGGGGGAGGGGGGTTATCGACTTCATTCGAAAAGATGGAATACATGTGGACATTTCCCATTCAGGAGTAATGACGTCTGTCAGAATGTTCTGGAAGAAAAGAATGGGCCCAGCAGCAAGAAGGAGATGTCAAGCGAGGTGGGGGAGGGGGGGGGGGCGCAGGGAAATGAGAGAAGAGGTGCTCAGTGGTTTCGGAGGGGTTCAGAGAACATCAATATTCGCTGAATAGCTTCACTTTGGACAGGAAATAAGCAACATAAATGATACAAAAATCTCCTTTGCCACACACAGCCACACCTCTGAGGTGTGTTAGCTACAAGACTCTTTTAATGAGACAAACTGTGACCACAAAAGTGATGGGTGGAAGGTTTTGAATGTATCTGTACCACTGGCATTGGTCTGGGCAACCTCCCACACCACCGTTTTGTAGCCCGTCTGCGCCATTGCAAAAGGGGTCCAGCCATATGCAAATCAGTCAGGTACTGTCACCAATGGTAGCAGCCCAGCCTGAACTGCTAGGCCAGGTCCCCTCTGCACGGAAACGCAAGCAATCCCAGACATGTTTCGGCCTTGTTGGGCCTCCTCAGTGAGGTGCAGCTTGGTTCCCTATGGCGCAGCGAGCAAGGGACCCATGTCTTGGCATACCCTCTCTCACATAGTGAGACAAACTGTGACCACAAAAGTGATGGGTGGAAGGTTTTGAATGTATCTGTACCACTGGCATTGGTCTGGGCAACCTTCCACACCACTGTTTTATAGCCCATCTGCGCCATTGCAAAAGGGGTCCAGCCACACGTTAAAATATGACTTTTGCGACCATGCATGTGCATACATCGTGCTTGGAGTTCACAATTTGCATACAGCAACATCAATTATTAAACAAATTGATATGTTTGGAGGAATGGCTTTTGACAGGCAATGCAAATGAGATTCACAACTACAAGTGCGGGTATTGAAGGGCGAGACTTGAATGTGGCCCTCGTTGCACCGTGCCCACCCTCATCTCGACGCCACCGAAATTAAAGCTGTACATTGCTCCTGGCCCCTTTGTCCCCATCACAAATGTACCGCAGATGTGACAAACGCTATTCACCGACACAGCCATTCAGACCCTACCCAGATGTCATCGTTGAAGAGATAAGCTTGTGATCGATTTAGCAAGTAGACTGACTGATCGTGCTTGAAGCTGATGACATCACGACTGAGACTATGAGGTAGACGCGTTAGACATGAAGCGCATATGCATCCCTGCATGAAGCTACAACAACATTGCTCTAAGACATGAAGAACATACTTATGACCCACTTAGATAGAGGACGGACACACCTTTGCTTGCTATGCAGTAACCGCAAGTTGCACGCGAATACATATAAACTGCTTGCTGATGCTAAATGCTATTAACATGAGTGGCCATGTGAATCAAGATGGAAGCCACAGCCATTCTGAAATTAATGGAAGGCACTGAAGGGGCTCGGGAACACAGAGGGAGGCCTGCGATGCTGATTTCGCAGAGAAGCTCAGATCAGGCTGTCAGTGCAGCCATTGTGTATATTCTTGCCAAGGACGCAGATGGAGAGAAAGTTGCACATCAGAGGAAGAGATAGGACACCTGTATGTGCAAAAGGTGAAAATCCTCATAAATGTGAGCAGAGAAATTATGTATGTGGTCCCTGCACACGTGATCTGAACCTGGAAGACAAAGCCTATTTTTTTCAAGACAGACAGAGGCTGTTATTTCCATGCAACTGACGACAGAAGATACAAAAGTAATACCAGGATTAAATCTCAATGTTCTGTTTTACAGCCTAGAGGATCAGTGATGGAAGCTCTATTGGGAATAGACAGCACCTTTGCGGCTGTTTCCACCACCTTGAAATATATCTCCTGGGCTGGTAACTGTCCAAAGCATCAAAGCTGAGAAGACCCTCAATGACCAATCTATACCCACCTTCCATGTTAACTCACACTTAGTTGCAAGGCCGAGTGTTAGAGTTCTAATCTGACATGTTTGTAGCTGCAACATTTAGCAGGTGGACACAGGCGGAGCCTCGAGATAATGCTTAGCCAATTAGCGTACTAACCGTACATCTTTCTATATGTAACCTACTGAACTAACCAATCCAATCTCACCTTAGGTTTTTCCAATGTATCATTTGTTTGAGGTGTCACTGTCCCATAAAACCACCTGAGATGTCTGTTACCAGTGAGAGAGAATATTGAAAATCATGCAATTTCCACTTCTTGATCCCTGTTCTGAAAGCTTTTAATAAACAATGAGTTTTGTCAAATTTCTGGACTATTCCATTTTTGAGTGCAGAAGATTTCCCCTGACCAGTTCCTCTTGCTTGCATTCAAGGAAATAAACAGTGTTTTACTTCAGTAGTGTACCCTAATTTACTAAAAGGAAGTAATTGTTACGCTCTGTTTGTCCCTGAACACAATTTGCTGCAGAATTAACCAGGTTTAAGGCAGACTTAGGACCCAGGAAGATCTGTGGGGATGAAGAAACCTTTTAAAGAAAACAGTTTTCCTGGAAAGGATTCACCTCCCCGCGACCTCCTGTTTGCCACCACTTTCAGTTTCTTTGTCTTGAGTTTTGAAGGGAAGTTTTAGTCTCAGAAACCAGAGGATTGTAGTAATATATATAGTGGTTTGTAATATTTATAGCGCTTTGGAATATATAGCGCTTCACTAAATGTGATGGCAACGTTTTTGTTGCCAGTAATAATCTGGCACACACATATAGTTATTGTATGTTGCCAGTATAACATGTGAATATATTACTGGTGGCATGCAAGGTACAGAATTCATAACACAGCAAAAGCCCAATGTGAAACTGCAGAGAGTAAAGTGCACCATTTCTTTTTCATCTCATGAATACCTCATACATAGAAGGCTACATTAATTATATATAACGAAAATCATCAGGCCCTGGTCGGTCCACCAAACAAAAATTGAAGTGGTTTCCCAATTCAAATATCTGGGAGTAATTCTTGATGGCAGCACTCATGACGCCAAAATGCAGGACCATCTTTGGGCAAAAGCAAAATCTTTAAATTAATTATATATAACTGACTAACTTTAATTAACATTTACTAAAGCACTAACTCTAATTTCCTTAACACTATAATGTAGATCTATGTACAAAATGAGGTGAAAAGATAATTTGTTTTTAAAAGTGCACTGGCATTTTATTTTTTCTCTCTTCTGTGTTCAGTTTGCAGAAAGCAGAAAGTATGCATAGCAGGAAATAAGACTGGATACACTTGCTCGGTGAGCAAGGATTCCTTTGTTAGAAAAGCAAAGAGTGCTGTTGAAAAAATCATTTTTAATATGATTGGAGGAAAGTGCCGTCAGATGAAACTACATAAAAAGGGACTTGGAAAAAAGTCTCTTGATGACAAGGAAAAAGAAAGTGAGTTTGGGATGACTGGGCTCTGAAGACAGATGTGCCTGGTATTACTGAGCGCTGGCTGGAGAATTTCTCGCCGCGCATTCCAAGCACCCAAGATTACAGGAGCAGTTTGTTGACTGGGACTGCTTTTCTGAGGCGAGCAAAGCAAGATCATGTGGGGGAGCTTCAAACAGATACTTCCAGTAAGCAGATAAAGTTTAAGTGAGGTCACTGTGTGCAGTCAGATGGATGACCAAATTAAAATGTCATGTAGGCAGGATAGCAAAGGAAATCCCCTGCATTTTACTTCGTCATGTTTAGAATGTTAAAAAGTAACTCATGTTTTTAAAAAAGCTTGTTTGCTCTGTTTCTGTTTCTTTTTTTTGTTACAGATAATGGTGAAATGTTCATGGTAAGCACTGAATTGTGAATTGTACTTGTACACAATATAATCAGAATATAAAAACAAATTAATTGTTTAGAGTCATTATTGCATTCAGGATTTTATATGTGGACACAGGGGAGATTCAATCTCTTTGGTAATACATTTGTCAATTTGCCCATGCAGATAGAATAACAACCACAATAAGCAGTGATAAAATAGGTGTGTGTGTGTGTGTGTGTGTGTGTGTCCTCCTTGCATGTTGTTTGGAGGGAATCTAATATAACATATAGATTACTGGAGGACTATGAGCCAGTAATGCCTACGGCCACATAGATCACTGGTGTAGACAAGCCAGTGATACCGGCCACTGACTGTAGGTGGCACTCTATATAAAAGTGTTGGGTTTTCTTGTGTGTATAGGTCCAAGGCTCTCTACAGATCACTAGGAGGTATTCTAATAGAAAGGAAGGTTTTGTTTATGATGGGGTTATGATGTAGGGAAGGAAACTATGCTCACCACTAAATACCGCAAACAACATCATACCACAAAATACCACAAGTAATAAATATGAATAGATTCTCCAATATAATATAACAAGGTATGGTCACTAGAATTATATGAGGCCAAACCCAATCTAAATGCAAGGATAATTTACCACCAAACTACAGCTCATAGTTTGGTGGTAAGAAAAGTACAGCCAAAACCCAAATTTACACAAAATATCCTACAGGATTTACAAAATGATCCCATGTACTTAGAAAGAGATTCATTTAGAGATTCACCCGTTCAGTTGAAATGTACATCTATGAGTATGGCTTTTTAAAAGTAGCTAATACTAGAAGAACAAGAGGAAGGTTCTTAGCAAGCTCCTTGGACCACATTTATTTCGATTTATAATGCTCTGATTGCCTTTGTTTGTTTGAGTGATAATTTAGTATGAATGTGATATGATTGCAAGTAAAGTGCACTCTCTATGTATATATTGTATTTACATTAAAAACATTTATTTGAATTATACATTATTTTCTTTATTTATTTTTTGAACTTGGTTTATTAAAACATTTCCACTAGATAATGCATGTATTAGGAATAACGCCCTTATATCATTACCCTCACTTCCTGGATAGTATGGTGGGTCGGAGGAAGGAGTCTGACACATTGAGGACATTTTGTACTCTCTTTATTAAAAATAAAAATAATAATAATAACTATCTCACCCTCGTGCTAAAGAGAATATCCTACCTATCTAAGTGAACTAAAGGTGCTTGTTTGATGTCAGCAAGTCCAAAGTAAATATGTCCTCTGTCCAAACTAACCCTATCTGACCCTACCACTAAACATAACTAAAGTAAATAGAGCAAGAGAATGTCTCTTCTTCGCCTGGTCTTCTCTTCTTCTCCTGGTCTTCTATTCTTCTCCTCTTCTCCTGGTC
Organism: Ambystoma mexicanum; assembly: GCF_040938575.1. Classification (NCBI taxonomy): domain Eukaryota; kingdom Metazoa; phylum Chordata; class Amphibia; order Caudata; family Ambystomatidae; genus Ambystoma; species Ambystoma mexicanum. The sequence continues at coordinate 643,039,269 of NC_090940.1, read as the reverse complement.
TTCTAGTCTTCTCCTGGTCTTCTATTCTTCTCCTGGTCTTCTAGTCTTCTCCTGGTCTTCAATTCTTCTTCTGGCCTTCTCTTCATCTCCTGGTCTTCTATTCCTCTTCTGGTCTTCTCTTCTTCTCCTGGTCTTCTATTCCTCTTGCATGGTCTTCTAGTCTTCTCCTGGTCTTCTATTTTTCTCCTGGTCTTCCCCTCTTCTCCTGGTATTCTCTTCCTGTTGCATGGTCCTCTCTTCATCTTCTGGTCTTCTATTCTTCTTCTGGTCTTCTCTTCTTCTCCTGGTCATCTCTTCCTCTTCCATGGTCTTCTATTCTTCTCCTGGTCTTCTATTCTTCTCCTCTTCTCCTGGTCTTCTAGTCTTCTACTGGTCTTCTATTCTTCTCCTGGTCTTCTAGTCTTCTCCTGGTCTTCAATTCTTCTTCTGGCCTTCTCTTCATCTCCTGGTCTTCTATTCCTCTTCTGGTCTTCTCTTCTTCTCCTGGTCTTCTATCCCTCTTGCAAGGTCTTCTAGTCTTCTCCTGGTCTTCTATTCATCTCCTGGTCTTCTATTTTTCTCCTGGTCTTCCCCTCTTCTCCTGGTATTCTCTTCCTCTTGCATGGCCTTCTCTTCATCTCCTGGTCTCCTATTCTTCTTCTGGTCTTCTCTTCTTCTCCTGGTCTTCTCTTCCTCTTGCATGGTCTTCTATTCTTCTCCTGGTCTTCTTTTCTTCTCCTGGTCATTGATTCTTCTCCTGGTCATCCTTTCTTCTCCTGGTATTCTCCTCCTCTTCCATGGTCCTCTATTCTTCTCCTGTCTTCTCTTCTTCTCCTGGTCTTCTAATATTCTCCTGATCTTCTCTTCTTCTCATGGGCTTCTCTTCCTCGTGCATGGTCTTCTATTCTTCTCCTGGTTTGCTCTTCTTTGCCTGGTATTCTCTTCCTCTTGCATGGTCTTCTATTCTTCTCCTAGTCTTCTAGTCTTCTCCTGGTGTTCTCTTCCTCTTGCATGGTCTTCACTTCTTCTCCTGGTCTGCTCTTCTTTGCATGGTATGCTCTTCCTCTGGCATGGTCTTCTATTCTTCTCCTGGTCTGCTCTTCTTCTCCTGGTCTTCTATTCTTCTCCTGGTCTTCTATTCTTCTCCTGGTATTCTCTTCTTCTTGCATGGTCTTCTCTTCTTCTCCTGGTCTTCTCTTCCTCTTGCATGGTCTTCTCTTCTTCTCCTGGTATTCACTTCCTCTTGCATGGCCTTCTCTACTTCACCTGGTCTGTTCTTCTTCTCCTGGTCTTCTATTCTTCTCCTGGTCTGCTCTTCTTCTCCTGGTCTTCTATTCTTCTCATGGTATTGTATTCTTCTCCTGGTCTTCTATTCTTCTCCTGATATTCTCTTCCTCTTGCATGGTCTTCTATTCTTCTCCTAGTCTGCTCTTCTTCTCCTGGTCTTCTATTCTTCTCCTGGTCTTCTATTCTTCTCCTGGTCTTCTCTTCTTCTCCTGGTATTCTCATCCTCTTGCATGGTCTTCTCTTCTTCTCCTGGTATTCTCTTCCTCTTGCATGGTCTTCTATTCTTCTCCTGATCTTCTCTTTTTCTGCTGGTCTTCTCTTCTTCTTGCATGGTCTTTTAACATGCAGGTTTCTTTTTGGCTCATATAATTCTTAGCGTAATGTCCTTTGATAGTTTCTCTTATCAACACTTGTAGTTCTTCCAAATGACTCTTGGGTCTTGTGCTTTCTGTGTCCCTATCTTTGGAGTATGTTTCCTTCCAGTAGTTCCTCACACTCTTGTTATCACATATGTGTTCTTCCTATTCTCTTTGCTCAGGCATTCCTAAATTATGTTTGCCTTGATTCCCTTTTAGATTTTTATTTCCAAGGGATTCTCTCTCTGAGCCTGTCTGCTTTTTTATCTTGTTCACTGACAAGCTTTATCTCGTCTTTCTCGTTATGTGTTTCTGGGTTCTCCTTTCTCCAGCCTTCAACTCTGCATATAGGGTGCTTACCCTTCCTACCAGGGTTTTAGTTCCCTGTCTCTTTTGGCTCCCCACCTGGGTTGGCTAAATCTCCCTTTTGTATATGGCTCGCATCCCTTGTAAACTACTTTGTTTAATGCTTTCCTGTCCTCAGGACCAGGATGCATTTCTCTCTTCAAGTGGTACCAGTCTTCATTGACCGGGTTGTTATTATTTGCTTGCTCTGATTTTTTCAGTTCCAATCATTCAATTTTATATTTTCAGTCTCGTCCTTAGTACTGGGATGGGTTTATTCATGCAAATAATGATTCCCCAGCGGCCTCCCGTTATTCCCAATTCCCCCGATAACTCTTGCCGCATGGGGAAAGATTGCATGGCTTGGCTCTCGCTCACGTACTGTTTCTTTCTCTTCTCCTCAACGAATTTCCATTCTCGGATCGTCGCCGGGCGCCTGCCTTCTCCAGACACTGGCGATCAGAGGTTGTTCAAGCTTCCCGTCCTGGCAGTCTCGGCGCTGTTCCTCAGGCGTTCTGCCAACCACTTTGCAAGCATGATCACACCACTACCAGGTATTTCTTCCCTCTGTTCCTTGTTGTACTGCTTCCTATGGGGTTGCAAACACTGGGGATCCGGCATCTACCACTGGGTTTCTCTGCCTCTTCAAAAATTGTGGCCTCCGCGACCTTCCTTGATTCCACCTTCACATGGCGTGATGATGTCAGGGGGCTTTCCTTGCACATAGCACTCTCATTCGTCCCTTCTGCTCTGACTTGTCACCGTTAAATATACATTTCTGGTTAAAGAGACCTATTTTTTTCTTTTTCCACATATGTTTCTTTTCACATTATATTCAGCCAAACATAAAGTTGCCACACTATTGTTCATAGAAGATAGTCCTATGTATGCAGGTATGGAAGTTGACTTAGGGAGTGCCTCAAAGGAACAGGAGTCCTTCGCCCCAAAGGGGAGTCTCTCCCGGTGAGGTCCCACTTGCCTAGACCCCTAGGGTCTTGCGAAGCAGGCTCACCTCCCAAGCCTCACAGGGGGAGGTCTCCCCCTTTGGTAGAAGAGACAAATACCTGTGATTCATTACATACCCTTCCCCTTACAGTGTTGGCTTCCCCATCTCTGCTGACATGGAATTGACTTATAAAATCCACACTCCCTTGTTCTTTTCTCTTCCAGTGTTTTACAGTGAAGCAAAATGGTTGCATATCGAGAAATCATTTCATTACACTTAGATTAGTATCTTTTCTTCCAGGTTAACGAAGAGTGGTCAGCCCACTTGATTGCTAGGGCTTTGAGCTACACCGGGGCACAGGACTGTTCTCGGGAGAAGAGCTTCCTGCTGGCATATAGGATTCGATATTCAACCCTGTTGTGCTCTTGAGAGAGTACTTCTCCCAAGCCCACTTTGATGCATCGATTTCTAAAACTAATTCTTTGTTAAAATCTGGCATCTTGAGGACAGGTTCCTGACACAGGATGCTTTTCAGACCTTCAACGCTTGCTTTGTCTCGTTTACTCCAAACTCATTTCTGGCATTGCACATTTTTTAGTTTGTCTGTTAGATTAGCAGCCAGGGTGTAGTAGTTGGGGCTATACCTCCTGTAATATCCAGTTAAACCCAGGAAGGCTCGAAGATCGTGCTTGGTTTTAGGGGTTGGTGTTTGTTGCAGTGCCTTGATTTTCTGAGTTTGAGGTTGGATGAAGCCAGTCCCCACAAAGTATCTGAGATATTTTATGGCTGACTGTGCCAAGTGACATTTTTGAGGATTTCCTCGTAGACCAGCTTTCCTAAGAGCCTGGGGCGATCGAGTAAAGATGGTGTAAATGTTTGGACCACAGAAAGTAGTGTATGGTCTCAATACTATATCCAAATGCTATTGAAAAGTCAGAGGAGCTCTGAGTAGTCCAAAGGGTAAGACCTTGAACTGAAAAATGCCTTGTGGTGTTGAAAAGGCAGATTTAAAGGCACCTGCCAACATCCTTTTGTTAAATAGAGAGTAGAAATATATTGTCCCTAGCTTTTCAATTAAAACATCAATGCGGCGCATTGGATAATGGTCAAAGATGGAAACTGAGTTCCGCTTCCATGAGTAATCAGGTTTGGAAACTAGGACAACAGGGTAGGACCAAGGACTTTAAGAGGGCTTTCGGAGGGCTCGATAATATTCACCTTGGCACATCCTCTACCTCCTGATCAATGAGTTTTAAACCACTCTAAGAAACCATCAGTCTTGGGGCCGCTGGACCGACGTTTGGAGCATTCTGATGTTCCCTTACTTCTTTCATTAGGGGGAGATAAAAGGGGGTACCTTGATCCGTAAGGATCCCAACTCTGGACTAACAGGGTAGCAGATGCTTCACTCTCTGTTGGTTAGTGTTGTCACAAAGTGGAAACATACATTGTATTGATCGACACACTGAGAATGGTGAAGTTTCAGAATTGTTTTAAATACATTTCGATGTTTAACTACTTGCCTGTCTGTTTCTGCCTGGAATTGTGGGCGTGGGATTGTATGGATGGGGATGTTAAATTGGCATGTCACATATGCGTGAGCGCAAAATAAAATACATACAAATGTTCTATAATCCAAGACTTCTTTTTTCTTGCAACTGGCTTTTCAGCTTTCTTTAAATTAAAACAAAAACATGTAATAAAATGTGTATAGAGTTCCTTAATTCTAGAGTTTTACCCCATGTCACTCTTGCGCTGCTGAGATGAGGAGATAAATCCCTCCACTACTAAATGTGGCGCTACGAGCCGCATACACCCTGATGGCACAATGGCATATGGTGGCATTCGGGAAGGGAATGTATGGACTGTGACACGACATTCTAAAGGCAAACACTATAGGGAATTGAACTGGCCTCTCACAAAACCTTTCACCAACTTGCCAGTAGAGTTATGGATCTGATCAATACATGGATGGTGACTAAGGCCTAGAAGACCTAGAAACACCTTGGCTCTGGAGTAATGTGTTACCTCCTTGCCCACAATGAGCAGAGGAATAAACCCTGCCTTGGTGATGCCAGTCGGATTGCCAGTGGCCACCAGATACATTATATCCCCTGTAATCCAGGGGCGACTCCTCAAATGAATACAGCTTTCCCTGGGAGAGAAGGGCGGGATATAACACTTACTCCGACCAGTGGTCCAGCTTTCCTGAATGCAGCCAAACGCCCCCAACCCAATCCAAGGAAAGAAGAACGACCGGCTAGAAGCTTCCTTTATCACTGACTGTGCCCCCACCAAGTGGTACTCTTGTGGAAAGGCCGGGGGCATTGTTTGTGCGTGTCCGGCTGTTCGCCAGGAAGAACTTATGGATGAAAGGTATATGTAGCCTGGCAAGGATCTGGAACAAGAAGCTGCCCAACTGTGGTGATACCCAGGAGCAAGGAATGAGAAGACGGGGATCCTGGGCTGGAGCTGTCAGGATATAAGCTCCCTGCCTGGTGGAGGGGTAACGACTGAGTACCTACTAGATTCAATGTATACTCTGTGCAGTGTCCTTGTACCCCTTTCCTTCTCTTCCCTTCCCTTCCCTCCCCTCCCCCTTTCACTCTCCTCTCTTTCCCTTACCTTTCTTTCCCTTCCCTTTCCATCTCTTCCCTTCCCTCCTCTCCTTCACTCTCCTCCCTTTCCCTTCACCTTAACTGCTCTCCACTCTCCTCCCCTCCATTTGCCCTCCCTTCTCTCCCCTTCACTCTCCTCCCCTCTCTTTGCCTTCCATTCCCTGCTCTCCACCCTCCTCCTCACCCTTTGCCTTGCCTTCTCTTCTCTCCACTCTCCTCCCCTCCCTTTGCCTTCCCTTCCCTTCTCTCCACCCTCATTCCCTCCCTGTGCCTTCCCTTCCCTTCTCTCCACTCTCCCCCTCCCCTTTCCTTCCCTTCTCCCCACTCTCCTCCCCTCCCTTTGCCCTCCCTTCTCTTCTCTTCCCTTCCCTTCACTATCCTCCCCTCCCTTTGCCTTCTCTTCCCTTCTCTCCACTCTCCTCCCCTCCTTTTGCCTTCCCTTCTCTTCCCTTCACTCTCCTCTCCTCCTTTTGCCTTATCTTCACTTCTCTCCACTCTACTACCCTCCTTTTGCCTTCCCTTCCCTCCACTCACGTCACCTCCCTTTGCCTTCCCTTCCCTTCTCTCCACTCTCTTCCCCTCCCTTTGCCGTCCCTTCCATTCTCCCCACTCTCCTCACCTCCCTTTGTCCTCCCTTCTCTTCTCTTCCCTTCCCTTCACTCTCCTCCCCTCCCTTTGCCTTCTCTTCCCCTCTCTCCACTCTCCTCACCCCCTTTGCCTTCCCTTCCCTTCTCTCCACTCTCCCCCTCCCTTTACCTTCCCTTACATTGTCCCCACTCTCCTCCCCTCCATTTGCCTTCCATTCCCTTCTCCCCACTCTCCCCCTCCCTTTGCCTTCCCTTACATTGTCCCCACTCTCATCCCCTCCATTTGCCCTCCTTCCTCTTCTCTTCCCTTCCCTTCCCTTCCCTTCACTCTCCTCCCCTCCCTTTACCTTCCCTTCCCTTCTCTCCACTCTCTTCCCTTCCCTTTGCCTTCCCTTCTCTTCCCTTCACTCTTCTCCCCTCCCTTTACCTTCCTTCCCCTTCTCTCCACCTGCCTTCCTTCCCGTTGCCTTCCATTCTCTCCTCTCTATGCTCCTCCCCTCCCTGTGCCTTCCCTTCGCTCTTTTCTCCACTCGCCTCCTCTCCCTTTGCCTTCCCTTCCCCTCCCTCCACTCTCCTCCCCATCCTTTGCCCTCCTTTCTCCCCACTCTCCTCCCCTCCCTTTGCCTTCCCTTCTCTTCTCTTCCCTTCGCTCTCCTCCCTTACCTTTGCTTTCCCTTCTCTTGCCACCCCGTCACTCTCCTCCCCTCCCTTTGTCTTCCCTTCCCTTCTCTCCACTCTCCTACACTCCTTTTGCCTTCCCTTCTGTTCCCTTCCCTTCACCCTCTTCTCCTCCCTTTAATTTCCCCTCTCTTGCCTTCCCTTCACTCTCCTCCCCTCCCTTTGCCTTCCTTTCCCTTCTATCCACTCACCTCCCCTCCATTTGCCTTCCTTCTCTTTCCGTCACACTCCTCCCCTCCCGCCTTCCCTTCTCTTCCCTACACTCTCCTCCCTTCCGTTTGCCTTCCCTTCTCTTCCCTTCCATCCACTCTCCTACGCTCCTTATGCCTCCCCTTCTCTTCCCTTCACTCTCATCCCATACTTTTGCTTTCCCTCTCTTGCCATCCCGTCACTATCCTCCCCTCCCTTTTCCTCCTCTTCCCTTCTCTCCACTCTCCTACCCTCCCTTTGCCTTCCCTTCTCTTCCTTTCCCTTCACCCTCCCCCTCCCTTTGCTTTCCCTTCTCTTGCCTTCCCTTCACTCTCCTCCCCTCCCTGTGCCTTCCCTTCCCTTCTCTCCACTCTCCCCCTCCCTTTGCCTTCCCTTACATTGTCCCCACTCTCCTCCCCTCCATTTGCCCTCCCTTCTCTTCTCTTCTCTTCTCTTCTCTTCTCTTCTCTTCTCTTCTCTTCTCTTCTCTTCTCTTCTCTTCTCTTCTCTTCTCTTCTCTTCTCTTCTCTTCCCTTCCCTTCCCTTCTCTTCCCTTCCCTTCCCTTCCCTTAACTTCCCTTCCCTTCCCTTCCCTTCCCTTCCCTTCCCTTCCCTTCCCTTCCCTTCCCTTCCTTCCCTTTGCCTTCCCTTCTCTTCCCTTCACTCTTCTCCCTTCCCTTTACCTTCCTTCCCCTTCTCTCCACCTGCCTTCCTTCCCTTTGCCTTCCATTCTCTCCTCTCTATGCTACTCCCCTCCCTGTGCCTTCCCTTCCCTCTTTTCTCCACTCGCCTCCTCTCCCTTTGCCTTCCCTTCCCCTCCCTTCACTCTCCTCCCCACCCTTTGCCCTCCCTTCTCCCCACTCTCCTCCCCTCCCTTTGCCTTCCCTTCTCTTCTCTTCCCTTTGCTCTCCTCCCCTACCTTTGCTTTCCCTTCTCTTGCCACCCCGTCACTCTCCTCCCCTCCCTTTGTCTTCCCTTCCCTTCTCTCCACTCTCCTACACTCCTTTTGCCTTCCCTTCTGTTCCATTCCCTTCACCCTCTTCTCCTCCCTTTAATTTCCCCTCTCTTGCCTTCCCTTCACTCTCCTCCCCTCCATTTGCCTTCCATTCCCTTCTCCCCACTCTCCCCCTCCCTTTGCCTTCCCTTACATTGTCCCCACTCTCATCCCCTCCATTTGCCCTCCTTCCTCTTCTCTTCCCTTCCCTTCCCTTCACTCTCCTCCCCTCCCTTTACCTTCCCTTCCCTTCTCTCCACTCTCTTCCCTTCCCTTTGCCTTCCCTTCTCTTCCCTTCACTCTTCTCCTCTCCCTTTACCTTCCTTCCCCTTCTCTCCACCTGCCTTCCTTCCCGTTGCCTTCCATTCTCTCCTCTCTATGCTCCTCCCCTCCCTGTGCCTTCCCTTCGCTCTTTTCTCCACTCGCCTCCTCTCCCTTTGCCTTCCCTTCCCCTCCCTCCACTCTCCTCCCCATCCTTTGCCCTCCTTTCTCCCCACTCTCCTCCCCTCCCTTTGCCTTCCCTTCTCTTCTCTTCCCTTCGCTCTCCTCCCTTACCTTTGCTTTCCCTTCTCTTGCCACCCCGTCACTCTCCTCCCCTCCCTTTGTCTTCCCTTCCCTTCTCTCCACTCTCCTACACTCCTTTTGCCTTCCCTTCTGTTCCCTTCCCTTCACCCTCTTCTCCTCCCTTTAATTTCCCCTCTCTTGCCTTCCCTTCACTCTCCTCCCCTCCCTTTGCCTTCCTTTCCCTTCTATCCACTCACCTCCCCTCCATTTGCCTTCCTTCTCTTTCCGTCACACTCCTCCCCTCCCTTCGCCTTCCCTTCTCTTCCCTACACTCTCCTCCCTTCCGTTTGCCTTCCCTTCTCTTCCCTTCCATCCACTCTCCTACCCTCCTTATGCCTCCCCTTCTCTTCCCTTCACTCTCATCCCATACTTTTGCTTTCCCTCTCTTGCCATCCCGTCACTATCCTCCCCTCCCTTTTCCTCCTCTTCCCTTCTCTCCACTCTCCTACCCTCCCTTTGCCTTCCCTTCTCTTCCTTTCCCTTCACCCTCCCCCTCCCTTTGCTTTCCCTTCTCTTGCCTTCCCTTCACTCTCCTCCCCTCCCTGTGCCTTCCCTTCCCTTCTCTCCACTCTCCCCCTCCCTTTGCCTTCCCTTACATTGTCCCCACTCTCCTCCCCTCCATTTGCCCTCCCTCCTCTTCTCTTCTCTTCTCTTCTCTTCTCTTCTCTTCTCTTCTCTTCTCTTCTCTTCTCTTCTCTTCTCTTCTCTTCTCTTCTCTTCTCTTCTCTTCTCTTCCCTTCCCTTCCCTTCCCTTAACTTCCCTTCCCTTCCCTTCCCTTCCCTTTGCCTTCCCTTCTCTTCCCTTCACTCTTCTCCCTTCCCTTTACCTTCCTTCCCCTTCTCTCCACCTGCCTTCCTTCCCTTTGCCTTCCATTCTCTCCTCTCTATGCTACTCCCCTCCCTGTGCCTTCCCTTCCCTCTTTTCTCCACTCGCCTCCTCTCCCTTTGCCTTCCCTTCCCCTCCCTTCACTCTCCTCCCCACCCTTTGCCCTCCCTTCTCCCCACTCTCCTCCCCTCCCTTTGCCTTCCCTTCTCTTCTCTTCCCTTTGCTCTCCTCCCCTACCTTTGCTTTCCCTTCTCTTGCCACCCCGTCACTCTCCTCCCCTCCCTTTGTCTTCCCTTCCCTTCTCTCCACTCTCCTACACTCCTTTTGCCTTCCCTTCTGTTCCATTCCCTTCACCCTCTTCTCCTCCCTTTAATTTCCCCTCTCTTGCCTTCCCTTCACTCTCCTCCCCTCCCTTTGCCTTCCTTTCCCTTCTATCCACTCACCTCCCCTCCATTTGCCTTCCTTCTCTTCCCGTCACACTCCTCCACTCCCTTCGCCTTCCTTTCTCTTCCCTACACTCTCCTGCCTTCCCTTTGCCTTCCCTTCTCTTCCCTTCCATCCACTCTCCTACCCTCCTTATGCCTCCCCTTCTCTTCCCTTCACTCTCATCCCATACTTTTGCTTTCCCTCTCTTGCCATCCCGTCACTATCCTCCCCTCCCTTCCTCCTCATCCCTTCTCTCCACTCTCCTACCCTCCCTTTGCCTTCCCTTCTCTTCCTTTCCCTTCACCCTCCCCCCTCCCTTTGCTTTCCCTTCTCTTGCCTTCCCTTCACTCTCCTCCCCTCCCTGTGCCTTCCCTTCCCTTCTCTCCACTCCCCCCTCCCTTTGCCTTCCCTTACATTGTCCCCACTCTCCTCCCCTCCATTTGCCCTCCCTTCTCTTCTCTTCTCTTCTCTTCTCTTCTCTTCTCTTCTCTTCTCTTCTCTTCTCTTCTCTTCTCTTCTCTTCTCTTCTCTTCTCTTCTCTTCTCTTCTCTTCTCTTCTCTTCTCTTCTCTTCTCTTCCCTTCCCTTCCCTTCCCTTCCCTTCCCTTCCCTTCCCTTCCCTTCCCTTCTCTCCACTCTCTTCCCTTCCCTTTGCCTTCCCTTCTCTTCCCTTCACTCTTCTCCCCTCCCTTTACCTTCCTTCCCCTTCTCTCCACCTGCCTTCCTTCCCTTTGCCTTCCATTCTCTCCTCTCTATGCTACTCCCCTCCCTGTGCCTTCCCTTCCCTCTTTTCTCCACTCGCCTCCTCTCCCTTTGCCTTCCCTTCCCCTCCCTCCACTCTCCTCCCCACCCTTTGCCCTCCCTTCTCCCCACTCTCCTCCCCTCCCTTTGCCTTCCCTTCTCTTCTCTTCCCTTCGCTCTCCTCCCCTACCTTTGCTTTCCCTTCTCTTGCCATCTCGTCACTCTCATCCCCTCCCTTTGTCTTCCCTTCCCTTCTCTCCACTCTCCTACACTCCTTTTGCCTTCCCTTCTGTTCCCTTCCCTTCACCCTCTTCTCCTCCCTTTAATTTCCCCTCTCTTGCCTTCCCTTCACTCTCCTCCCCTCCCTTTGCCTTCCTTTCCCTTCTATCCACTCACCTCCCCTCCATTTGCCTTCCTCTCTTCCCGTCACTCTCCTCCCCTCCCTTCGCCTTCCCTTCTCTTCCCTACACTCTCCTCCTTTCCCTTTGCCTTCCCTTCTCTTCCCTTCCATCCACTCTCCTACCCTCCTTATGCCTCCCCTTCTCTTCCCTTCACTCTCATCCCATACTTTTGCTTTCCCTCTCTTGCCATCCCGTCACTCTCCTCCCCTCCCTTTTCCTCCTCTTCCCTTCTCTCCACTCTCCTACCCTTCCTTTGCCTTCCCTTCTCTTCCTTTCCCTTCACCCTCCCCCCTCCCTTTGCTTTCCCTTCTCCTGCCTTCCCTTCACTCTCCTCCCCTCCCTGTGCCTTCCCTTCCCTTCTCTCCACTCTCCCCCTCCCTTTGCCTTCCCTTACATTGTCCCCACCCTCCTCCCCTCCATTTGCCCTCCCTCCTCTTCCCTTCCCTTCCCTTCCCTTCCCTTCCCTTCACTTCCCTTCCCTTCCCTACTCTTCCCTTCCCTTCCCTTCACTCCCCTCCTCTCCCTTTGCCTTCAATTCCCCTCCCTCCACTCTCCTCCCCACCCTTTGCCTTCCCTTCTCTCCACTCTCCTCCCCTCGCCTTACCTTCTCTTCTCACCCCTTCACTCTCCTCCCCTACCTTTGCTTTCCCTTCTCTTGCCACCCCGTCACTCTCATCCCCTCCATTTGTCTTCCCTTCCCTTCTCTCCACTCTCCTACACTCCTTGTGCCTTCCCTTCTGTTCCCTTCCCTTCACCCTCTTCTCCTCCCTTTAATTTCCCCTCTCTTGCCTTCCCTTCACTCTCCTCCCCTCCCTTTGCCTTCCTTTCCCTTCTATCCACTCACCTCCCCTCCATTTGCCTTCCTTCTCTTCCCGTCACTCTCCTCCCCTCCCTTCGCCTTCCCTTCTCTTCCATCCACTCTCCTACCCTCATTATGCCTCCCCTTCTCATCCCTTCACTCTCATCCCATACTTTTGCTTTCCCTTCTCTTGCCATCCCGTCACTCTCCCCCCTCCCTTTCCTCCTCTTCCCTTCTCTCCACTCTCCTACCCTCCCTTTGCCTTCCCTTCTCTTCCCTTCCCTTCACCCTCCTCCCCTCCCTTTGCTTTCCCTTCTCTTGCTTTCCCTTCATGCTCCTCCCCTCCCTTTGCCTTCCCTTTCCTTCACTCTCTGTCCCAACTCTATGCCTTCCCTTCTCTTCCCTTCACTCTCCTCCCCTCCCTTTCCCTTCCTTTCTCCTCTGTTCCCTTCTCTCCCTTAGCCTTTCCTTTTCCCCACTCTCCTCCCCTCTGTAGAGGAGCAGCTACATGCCTCTGCAGGAAATCCCACCCCCTACCTCCTGTATGTTGGAAGCCTGAGATTGTGCCATGCTTGACACCAGCAGGTGTGACCATACCACGGCGAATATTCATAAGAAGGTGCCCTCTGAGAAAACCTTATCAGATGTATTCCCGAAGAGACGACAATCTGAGGGAGGAACTCCCTGAAGGAATATGAGAAAGAGTGAAAGTGGAGCTGGTGATGTCACAAGAGACAAGCGTGACACACTAAAAATACTGACTGAAGAGAATGCATGGATCTTACAGAAACTGATGACGAAGTTAAGAATCAAATAAACTTTTATATGCAAAAAGATTACACGTGTGCGAAGCACTGCGGAAAATGCAAGCCGTTCAATCACTGTACAGATGCTGCAACGCAAGTAGATTAAGTAATCTTAGAAGCTGGCTATATGTAGTGAATTGACAGCAGGCGGAGCCGCCATCGTATAGAAGCTGGAAATCGGTGTCATGAATTTAGTAAGCCCGGACCCATGGAGAGAAGTAAGTCGCAGTAAGAATTAGATAAGATTGTGGATACGATTGGCGAGGCTGTTTGGTCTGGAGTCAAAGTCAAAGCAGCCAAGGATGGTTATCTATTCTTGAAGGCAGTGAACGTGAGGAGCTGAATCATCCCTTGCTAAGGTGCAAAGAAAGAACACCATGAGTGCCAAGTTTTATTCATTTAAGACAATTAAATGCTGATAAATGGTCCAAATCGTGGTCTCCTGTCACATGAGCCAAGGATGGAAATAGAGTTGAGCAAGGACGTCCAGGACTACGATAGTGCGTGCTCGCACTTCCTTATATCCCAGAGATAAGAATACTCTGCAAGGCCAAGATCAAAGACAATCTTCATGGCAGATGGCATGAGTGATGAGAGACGTTGGGCTAATTGGGTGGGGAGGTAAAGTCAAGCCCACCTCCTGACACCTGGATTTGAGTTTACGTGCTGCTAAGTAAACAGAATGTTCCAGACATGGCACGAGCGTGCCAACCAATTGTAGAGGGCCATATAAAGAACGGCCTTATAGTTTAAGAACCAATGATATACCATGTACTTAATATTGTTGAAGATGACATGTTTTAGAGGTAGACATAAGTTGTCCACCTGACAGTAGATATCCAATCGCAACCCCAAACCTTATAGAAAGTATACTTAGATGTTCCCCTTGAGCATATCACAACCCCTCGTAGGTTTTTCTCATTTGCCACATAGTATGACATGACTTATGACACATGTTTAGTATATAAAGGTGATTTTTTGTAAAATGTATTGAGAGAACTCGAGTGGACGTCCGTTGATGTTTGTTGCAACTCCCTGTTTTGGACAATTGATATTAAAACAGTAAACTTTGCCATCTTCCTGAGTTGGTTTGATTATTTGGTGTCAGAGCTATTCTGCATCCCATCCATTGCATGCATGTCACCCAAAAGGCACTAAGCTCACTTCGTAGCACTGTGCATGGTTCAAGATTCAAAGTAGTTTGTCTCCAGAGTTTCGTACGATTGAGTATCCTCCGGAATTAGTCGGAAGGTTGCAGGGTTTCCTGTGGAGAGCAGCCGAATGGAAATAAACTTGCAAAAAGAACCGAGACGGCGAGCAGGTCCCCCTTTGACGAAATCTCTGCCCGGTTTGCACGGGTGCTCTGCGGACTTAAGACAAAGTGGTCTGATTGGAGGAGGAATCGATACCAAAGGCCTAAAGTCGATTAACAAATGGTGAGTAGACTAAGTGGAATGGCAAATGAAGGGGATGGGGTTGTGCTCATTTTTTTTTTTACAACTTTATTTATCATTGCACACAGGTTATGCACATTCATTTGTAATACACATTTTTGTAAACATACAACATATACAAGTTAGCTTTCTTCTGTGCTCAGGTTCGCAGGGTCGTTTAAATCTGCCAGATATTGCTCATACTGTGACCATATATTCATGGGTTTAGAGGGGGCATTACTGAATCTATGCACAGTTCTTCAGTATCGTTAGCCCACATCATATCCCTGATCCAGTCTTCCTTTGTTGGGGGTTGTACATTCATCCATCTCATTAATATAACCCTTTTAGCTATCAATAGGCTTAGGTTCAAAAGTTTTCGCCACGTTGGGTTCATTTTCCCAACTGCCCCCAACATGCACATCCGTGGTTCCACGGGAATAACGAGCAATTGTGTAAAGAAAAGATAGCGCCTAAGTCCTAGCTCAAGGGAGCTCAGAAGGAGACATCTCAAGCTCCAACGGGAGTAGAGTGAAATGTATAACGCATGAGCAGGTTCATATAATGTAACGTCTCAAAACATGTACAGGGCATAAGTAAAGACGAAAGAAAAAAGGGTGATCAGGGTGTTTATTAATGTGTAAAGGCGACTAGTCTATGTGTTGTTTGTTGAGTAAAAATATCGAAGAGCGATGAAGTTGTGAAGGAATTGAAAATAGTTGAGGTGCTTTAGTGATTACCATAGCATAGAGGTTGGTACCAATTCAAAGGTAGAGATAACCCATTGATAAATTAGAGGCTTGAGTGGCGATTGATGGCGCACACTCATATTTGTTTTAAAGAGTTGAAAAAGTGGTGATTTACGAAAAATATATAGGTTATTTCATAAGTCTGGTAAGCATTGACAGTCAGTTTAGACTTGTCATTATGGGAGCCACTGCTCTGATGTACCTATGGAAAACACTGCCAAAGCATATGCAAAGCTCAAACAGTATAGTGCAGAATGGGTGAAAGGCATGGCAGATGAAATGTTCATGCCGTGGCCACAAGGGGGATTGTTGTCAAAAGAGGTATTACAACAGAAGACTACATACTTGCACGCTGTGTAAACAGAGAAGCAATTACAGGAAAGGTTAGCTATTCTAGAGCTCTGGAAAATGTATCAGGAAAAGGGTGAGAATCCGCCACCTGAGGAGTGGATGCTTAGTCAGTGTAAGGAGGAAGGTGTTGAGCCCTCAACTCCCCTTACACCGCCTGAAGTAAAAGACGCTAGTACGGAAGAAATAGGGTTATACCCTTTAAAGGAATTGAAAGTGGCAATGGGGTATACTAATCCAATATATGAACTTCCCGCTTATAGCAGCAATGATAGTCCCGAAGAGAATAATAGAAATAAAAGATCTATAAGATCATACAAGACAAAGATGAAAATAGTGAGTGGCTGAATATGTAAACAGAAATAGAAAGGGAGATTAAGAGATGGAAAGTAGAGAGGATAAAGCTGACGAGATAGCGCTCATGCAGAACGATTGGATGGGAGGACACATATTACTCAAAATCGATGGGAAAAGTATTGAGAAATTTAGAGAAAGAGAAGATAAGGACAAACAAGAAAAAAGAGATAAAGAGCAAGAACAGAGAAGAAAGAACAGGGAGCGATGAGAACAGATGCATCAGGAGGAGCAAGAGAAAAAGAATTACAGGCAGAAGAGCAAAGAAAGAGTAACAATAGACAGAGGGATAGAAGACTGGGATAGAAGAGAAAGGAA
This sequence comes from Ambystoma mexicanum, assembly GCF_040938575.1. Classification (NCBI taxonomy): domain Eukaryota; kingdom Metazoa; phylum Chordata; class Amphibia; order Caudata; family Ambystomatidae; genus Ambystoma; species Ambystoma mexicanum. The sequence continues at coordinate 643,023,526 of NC_090940.1, read as the reverse complement.
GAGAGAAGATGAGGAAGTGTGAAAATTGAGGGACAAAGGGAAGAAGAGGAAAGAAGGGAAGGACTAAGTAGAGAAGAGAAGAAAGAAGGCAAGAAGAAGAATTAGAAGTGATACGAGAAAGCGAAGAGAACTAGATGAGGAAATAGAACAGAGAAGTAGACAGTGAGGTCTTGATACTAGTCTTATTCGTAAGGAACCAGTGGAGCCAAGCCCAGACATATGATGGGATAGAACAGAAGAGTTTCTTGCGATAAAGGAAGTAAAATGCTAGGGACATCTAGAATTGTGTTACATGAGGAAAGATTTGGCGCAAGGCCACAGAATATTCCATGACCGCAGATGGATAAGGATATTTTAATGTGTAAGCTCCCGAGTTTGACTTCGGTTACGGGGAAATGGATATATGAATTAGAAAAAAGGACAGGAGGAAATACACTGCCCATAGGGGACATTAAGGGTCTCCTGGCAGAGCTGATGACATATGGAGAAGAGCAGGGTATTCAAGTGTGACAGCACGAAACACAGCACATGTTAGAGTGCTGTTTAATATTTGCAGAGCAGACATATGGAGAGCTCTCAGGGTACACTATCCCGATACATCATATATGGGTGAATTATGACACGCAAGATGAAGGAAGATGAAGACTCTATTGCTTACATTCAGGACATTCAAGCAAAATGTAAGCTTGAAATTTGCGAGCTGTGGGAAAAAATTGTGGCATTATTTTACCACATTTTATGTCAGGGGGTACCTGAGCCAGTACAGAGGTAGATGAAGAAACAGGTGGGAATAGAAGCGAAGCCGTGGGCTGAGATAGAGTTCACAATAGTGCTTCACTGTCGGCTATTGCAATAGAAGAATAGGAAGAAAGATGAGAATTGGAAAATCTTGGAAGCCAAGTTAGTTCAGAAAAAATTGTCAAAATTTGCCACAGAAGGGATGATATTGACAAGCGGAGAAGAATTGGGAATGCTGGAAGCAATGGGTACATCAGAGGCAGCAATGGGTACATTGCAGGTGAGTATCAGCACCCAATGGACCAAGGTGGCTATGGGTTCGTGCATTGAGGCAGTGGTATGGGCTTTAGAGGAAGAGGAGGTGGATTTCAAAATAATCAAGGTGGGTTTCAGAATGCATAGAATGAGCATCAGAGTACTCAGGGAGGATTTAAAGAATGGGGACTTGTCAGACGAACAACCCAGTATGTTGGACTTGTGGGATGGCAGGGCACATTGCACACTTATGTGGGAGCCAGGGGAATGTACAGAATGGCCAATTCTCAAGATTGGGCACAGTTTATCGTCCACCATATAGCACACAAACTAGAGAAGGGTTCACCCAACATCACACAGTGTATCAGACACAAGCTCTGTGAATACAGCAGGTACAGCAACAAGAGCGAGTGCAAATTAATCCACCACAAGGGCAGTCACAGCAAGCCCTCATGCAGACACAGCAGTATGCAAACACAGGACAAGTGCTGACACCCAGAGTAGGAGGTGTTACTGTGATAGGAGGAAATCCTTTTACAGGGATGGGGATGAGCCTGTACCCACAATAGGACAGCTCACAGGGTGACTTGATGTGTTCAGTACTATCTTTGACACCACACCCCCAAGAGGAAGCAAGGGTCGATGTGATGATAGGAGGCAAATCTTTTTCTTTTCTAGTAGACACAGGAGCTACTTCTTCATGTATATGAGAGGGAAAATATCCAATGTCGGGAATGGCCATGAATGCTCAAGGTTTCTCTGGAGCTACGAGTCGAGTTCCCTTTACTAATGAATTACCAGTCTCCATAGGAGAGTGTGAGATGTCTGTTCCTTTGTTATATTCATGACAGACACAGGTTAACATCTTGTGAAGAGATTTAATGACGAAACTTAAAATGACGATTTCATTCACTGATTGAGGAATAATGTGCTCCACTCCAGGAATACTCTGCTTAAATAAGGGCAAATGTATGCTGGCGTTCACAGATCAAGTGGCACAGCGAGGCATGCCAGCAGATTCAGAGATCTTTCTATATGGAGTGAGCATTCAAATGACATGGCTACCTTGCTTGGTGGGAAACATTGTGAGGATACCTGATGAGTTTCTATTTAGATCACAAATACCTTTGGACGAAGAGGGGGGCAGACAATCCCTATAAAATTAGAGGCAGCCATAGTCCAATGGGAAATGGCAATGCTTGAGGGAGTAGATGATGAGGGTAGACCATGGAGAACAGTAATAACTCTTGAGGAAGGGTACAGATTGACTGACATTACTGATGACGACATGTTTAGGGAAGACCAAACAGACGATAAAGTGGTGTTCTTTATGAGCATCACATAATGGATAAGGATAGAAAAGAGGGAAGTCCCACAGTGAATGGCGATAATGCGGCAGCATCCAGCATTTTTTCAGTAAGACTTGGATAAGATGTCAAGTGTCTTTTGGACCACAGGCCCTTATGACGTAGGTTTATTAAAGGGAATAGGGGAAGATAAAATAGTGAAAAAACTGAAGCCAGAGTGATTTTACCTCGAGCAAGTCAGTACCCCATGTCTCGATAGGCTGACGAGGGCATATTCCAGACTGTCTCAGCACTGATGAAGCAAGGTATTCTGGTGTCATCAGAATCGTTGCGTAACACTGCGGTGTATCTGATCAAAGGAGGGTCATCAAGATGTATACAGGATATGAGACTGATTAACCAGATTGTAGAGGCAGAGTTTCCTTTAGGTCCTAATCTGGCAATGATACTATGCAGTATCCCAGTGGAAGCTCGATATCTCACAGTGATCTATTTGAAAAATGCGTTTTTCTCCATCTGCTTGCACAGGGATTCACAAGACTTGACATCCTTTTCATTCTGCCAAACTCGACTGAAACATACTCGTTTGCCCCAGGGGTACTGTGAGTCCCCACCGATCTTTAACAGAGTCCTACAGATGGATTTAGGCACTATTGATCTTAAGAGTATGGTGATACTATACGTAGATGACATTTATTTGTAGCACCACGGAAGATGAGTGCAGACAAGATTCTATTCAGTTCATGACTATTCTAGCAGACAAGGGATATAATGTAGACAAAGAAAAGTTACAATACTGCCAAGAAGACGTGCTATACATAGGGCAGTTGATTTTTCATGAAGGAAAGAAGGTGATACCTGAAAGAGCAGAGGCAATTATGAAAACCTCATAACCAACTACAGGGAAACTAATCCAACAGTATTTGGGGCTATGCAAGTCGCTTAGAGCCTGGGTGTTTGATAACAGTTCAGATACGAGACCTCTTTTGCAAGCTTTAAAGAAAGCACAAGTAGATAAAGTGAAAATAGAATGGACTGAAGAAGTAGAGGAAGGGTTTGAGGAGCTGAAAAAAGCAATTTGTACAGCCCCTGTTTTGGGAATTCCCAATTATGCAGAGGAATTTTATCTGTTGTCGCACACAATTGGGACAGTCATGACAGCAGTGCTTACACAGAGAATTACATTGGGGCACAAGCCTTTAGCATATTACAGTTGGATTTTAGACCCAGTTGTGAGAGGACACTTTCCTTGCAAACAGTCATTGGCAGCTGCCGTGTTCACAATTGAGAAGTCTACAGGTGTTGTTATGGGCTGCTCTATGACTCTCTTCGTGGAGCATGCTCTATTTGCCATTTCAGAGAAACCCAAAGGCACATTGATATCCCAAAGAGCTTCAGCGTATGAGGTAATGATTTCGAACCCAAAGATTAGGATTGTAAGATGTAAAAAAGTGAATCCTGCTAGGTTCATAGCTGAGCCAGTAGAAGAAGTCGATCATGTGCATGGCTGTGCTAATTACGTTAAATTTGATGATGATATACCCCGTGTGAAGGAAAATGCTTTGACGGGAGGGGAAATTCTTTTTATTGATGGTTCTTTCGAAAGTTGATCAGGCTAGTGGGGAAAGACTTTCAGGTTCCTCAGTAGTAAGACACAAACCAAATGGAGAATGAAAAGTTTTAGCATGCGCAAGACTACCATCTCACTTTTCAGTGCAAGAAACAGAATTGGTGGCGCTTACTGTAGCACTCAAGAACCATGAAGGGCAGGAAGTGACGGTGAACAGTGACTCTGCCTACGTGACGTCAACCGTACACACAAGATTAGCAAATTGGCAAAGGAGGGGCTACCTACATGCGGACGGTACTGCAGTGCAGCACGCTTCCTTATTGGACAGGCTTATTAAGGCACTACAACTGCCAGTGGCCATACCAGTCATTAATTGTGCAGCTCACACTAAGCAAACAGAATTTATCTCTTGCAGGAATGAAGCAGCAGATGTAGAAGTCAAAAGGGTTGCATACTCCCCAGATATTTCGAGTTTTGATACTGGGAATATTAAAGAGAAAGTAGTTACACCCATGTTGAAGCAAGAAGGGTTTAATAAACTATCAATAACTCAATTAATTGAAATCCAAGGGAGTGCACTACAGGACGAGCAGGAATTATGGAAAAGAAGGGGGTGTTCTTTATCCCCCACTGAAGCAGAATGGTGGCAAGACAGCACTGGAAAGCCAGTGATGTCAGAAGCATTATTAAAAGTCACGCTTGAACAGCTGCATTACCCCGCTCATGTAAGTAGGGAAAGTCTTGCTGCTACGATTGCAGAAGACTGGTTCATTCTGAATTTGTTAGATCACGTTGCACTATTTATAGTAAACTGCATCGTGTGTCAAATGTTTACTGCTAGGCATACACTAAGGATAATTAGAGGGGTAATAGCTCGACCAAATGGTCAGTTTTAGCCTTTACATATTGAATATCTCGATATGCTGCAGGTGTGCAATGAATATATGTATCTATTAGTGGTGGTGTACCCCTTTTCTAGGTGGTTCGGGGCAGGTCCGTGTACACTCCCTGATGCCACTTGTGCAGCAAAGTTTTTAGTGTGCAAAGTTTGTCCGAGATGGGGTGTATGTGAAGTGCTGAGATCCGACAATGGGACACATTTTGTTAATGGGCGATTTGAACAAATAGGGCTTCTATTGAACTTAAACACACATTTTCTTCTGCTTATCACCCACAAGCGAACAGAATATGTGAGAGACCCAACAACCTCCTTAAAGAAAGGATTACAAAGATGAAATTTTCTTTGAAGAAGGGATGGCTATATTGCCCACCCTTAGCTTTATATACCCTTTGCAATCATCCAGGATCAGACCATCATCTCACCCCTCACAAGCAAGTGACAGGGCAGTGAATGAGAACGCCTTTTACACCTCCATCTAGGAGTAGAAGTCATGCCCAGAGTGTTGCTAAGACTTTGGGTCATACTAGTACTCCCTCTGAAGCAGAGGTTACTATGGTCCCCTCCCAACCCCCCCTGTGAGAACTGCTTTTGATTTGCTTCAAAAGTATTATACAACCACTGACTTTGTAAGAACTAAGAGAAGTGCAGAGGAAGATAATGAGGGGATAAATACCTATTTATACCATGCATCACACTTGGGTAATGACATGTGGTATCAGCATATGAGACAGGTGGGAGAGAAAACGTCTAAAGAGAATTGCTACGTCTGCGATCTCATACCCTATGCCATGTATACATTGCAGACTTTAATTTCCAGAGAAGTTCCAGAACACGATGCCAGGTGTCTTGTTCATCTTGCAGCATGCATGACTAGAGGACAATTTCAGGGAAGTTGGGCCACTTTGGGATGGAGATTGAAATGGTTGTTTCTATACTTGGATGATTGTATCACGACTACACAGATGGAAAAGGAACCTGGATGGGAGAACAAGATGCTTGTGTATCCTGCAGAAGACAAGCAGAGGTAGTCATAAAAGATATGAAGAGAATAGAATGCCCCGATTTAACAGAGATAGCTCGATCACCTGGATGTTGGAAACTAACTGAAGTCTTAGTCTATGGTCCAGTGAAATCCAAGAAAGGATGGGAAAGAGGACTGATGTCTTGCAAAGCTCATCTATTAAAGTCAGAATATGTGCAAGAGGTTCAGAGAGTGAACAATGGATGTTTTAAGTCATGGGCTAAGCATGCCAAATTGCTGACGGGTAGAAGATGAATCAGGTCCTATGATTGTGATCCCATTGGCAAATGTGATATTGTGTTTCCAAAGAGAAGGAAATAATCATGTGGGAGACAACAAAGGCTGCAAAACTACAGTGGACGTTTCCAGGATGGTAGCAGGAACAGCCGTCCTGATGGATCGATATTGGGCTTGTGGGGCTAGGCCTACATGAAGCTGCCCAAAGATTGGGGAGGAACGTGTTCCTTGGTGCTTATCTATGTTCTAGCATTAGTGATTCCTCAGAGTGACCTGAACATTGAAGAATTTCCAAAAGTAGATTCTCATTTGAGAAAAAGAAGATCGCTTGAAAATCTCAATGGAACCAGAAGAGGGAATTACTTTTTAGCTAAATCAATAAAAGCATATGACTCGATTCCATATGAGCACATGTTGTTCAGCAAGCCTGCTTCAGCATTTACGTCTATATTCATGCCTGGGATCCAGACATTGGCCAATGCCAAATGGTTGCAAATTACCAGATGGGAGCTCCTGCAGACAATCAAAACTACTATAAAGGGATTTAAACTATCAAAGAAGAGCTGAGGGCCATACCACTGATGACCCTCCAGAACAGATATGTCCTTAACATGATCACAGTGATGGAGGCAGGAGTTTGCACCTAAATCATGCCATCATGTTGCATGTTCAAGCCTTCTCACAATGACGAGAATGGGACCTTGACACAGGGCATAACACTGTTGACAAACCTTCATAATCAGATGGAAGACGAGACAGAGGTCATTATAGATGACAGTTGGTTTGCTTCCATTTTCTCATGGATTCCGCAGTGGATGGCAAACGTCTTCAAGTTTCTTGGAGCACTATTGATCATGGTGATGTTTGGATTCTCTCTGATCAAGATAATAATTGCCCAATATAAGAAGACAGCAAAGAAAGCAGTAGGAATGAAGATCATGATCGATGTCGAATCAGAGTTTGGACCCAAGGAATTGATTGATGAATATGTCATCAAATACATAGATGCTAGCATCGTAGAGCCTTAAGGTACGAAGTTCCTGTATCCGAGAAAATCATAAGTACGTGGAATGATGGGTCCATTGTAATCCGAATGGACAGTGCAGCTATATGACCGGGAGTGTGGATGACATGTTAAATCAGTCGGCACCCTGAGGGGGGTGATGAAGATCTGGACTCCAAAGAAGCACTTCTTCAAGAGAAAATTTCAAAATGTGGAGACCATTATTGAAGAGGTGGTTGATGAATCGACCAGAGGGGGGAGTTTAGAGGATCAGCTACATGCCAATGTCGGAAATCCAGCCCCCTACCTCTTGTATGTCAGAAGCCTGAGATTGTGCCATGCTTGACACCAGAGGTTGTGACCATACCCTGGAGAATATTCGAAAGAAGGTACCCTCTGAGAAAACCCTATCAGATGTATTCCTGAAGAGACAATAATCTGAGGGAGAAACTCCCTGAATGACTATGAGAACGAGTGAAAGAGGAGCTGGTGATGTCACAAGAGTAGAGCATGACTGTCAAGATCTGAGGTCCAGATGGATTAGTAAACCTCCGTCCTCAAGTACCAGTCAGAGAAAAGCGAACAACTCGCTGACCGGTTATTGGGGCCACAGGTGGCAGGAACAGAGAACACTGGGTCCCGGATGGCTGCAAAGAAAACACAACGTTAGGGATGCCAAATACAGTGACTCTATAGGTGTGAATAAAGCAGAGAGGTATAAAGTCACCTACCCGAGGGGATGCCCGATCACAGCCTTATACCTAGCTGTTCCCCCTGAAGGTGTAGGTCTAGTGATTTGGGATAGAGGAGATCGGAGGGTGCCTCTATTATGACAGGGCCCACCTTGGTCTTGGAGAAAGAAAAAAAGCAATGTGATGCTATGAGAAAACTCTCACAAATTACTTGATTCCTGATTCCGAATATACCAAAGGCCAAAGGAGTGAGCAGAAAAAATCCAGGTGAACACAGCCTGATGGCCTTAGCAGTTCAGGGAGGCAGTCCAATATAGCAAACAAATTCAAAGAGCAAAACCAATCACAATCCAAGTCAGAAAACGAGGTCCAAAATCCAAAAGGTTGTGGAAAGCAGAGCACAGAATACAGAATTAGCCAAACACCGTCAAAACAGCTCAGAAGCACTGGTTGAGTGAGTTAGGCTTCTTTTATTTCATACTTCCTGGTTATGTGACCGTCTTCCTGGTCACGTGACCGCTTTCCGTGACGGCTTGTGTCCCACATTGTGAGGGACACGTGACCGTCTTTCGTGATATGAAGCAGCCAGCCATGAGTTGTGCAATGTTTGGAACATTCGGTTCACTTAGCAGCACGTAAACCCAGACCCAGGTGCCAGGATGTGGATTTGACTTTACCTCCCCACCCAATTAGCCCAACGTCTCTCATCACCCATGCCTTCTGCCATGAAGATTGTCTTTGAACTTGGCCTTGCAGAGTATTCTTGTCTCTAGGACTATAAGGGAGTGCAAGCACGCACTATTGTAGTCCTGGAACTCCATGGCCCTGCAGCAGCCATGAGGGGCACAACTCCTGCGTGATTGCAGGCGCCATGGCAATCCTCAGCGCGAATGGGTCCAACAGCGCCAGGGGTGCCACAGCACGCGGGAGCCCCCAAGTCGCAGGGCGGGTGTGGGGATGGAGGGCGACCTGCGACCAACGCCATTAGAGAAGCGGACCACCACCACACGGGTGCGCAGTCGGGCCAGATAAGTGCGTCATGACAATGACACACTAAGAATACTGACTGAAGAGAACACATGGACCTTATAGAAACAGATGACGAAGTTAAGAATCGAGTAAACTTTCATATGCGAAAAGGAGATTGCTTGTGTGTGAAGCACTGCAGAAAACGCAAGCCGTTCAATAACTGTACAGATACTGCAACGCAGGTAGATTACGTGATCTTAGAAGCTGGCTATATGTAGTGAATAGACTGCAGGTGAAACTGCTATTGTATAGAAGCTGGACATCGGTGTCATGAATTTAGTAAACCCGGGCTCATGGTGAGGAAAGGCTGAGAACTGTGTCTCAGCAAGAATTAGCTAAGATCGTGGATACGAGTGGCGAGGCTGTGTGACCTGGAGTCAAAGTCAAAGCAGCCAAGGCTGGTTATCTATTCCTGAAGGCGGTGAATGTGAGAAGCTGAATCATCCCTTGTTAAGGTGCAAAGAAAGAACCCCAATGCGTGTCAAGATTTATTCATTTAAGACATTTAAATGCTGAAAAATTGTCCAAATCATGGTCTCCTGTCACGTGAGCCAAGGATGAAATAGAGACTTGGGGCCTCATTACGAGGCTGGCGGTAGCACAGGAAAGGCTGCCTCTGGTATCCATTTTTTTCCGGCACCCGCAAATGGGCAATTACCGGGACATGCCGAGTATGGCGGACCCGCTAATTGCCCATTCGCGGGTGCTAGTAATGAGGGACTCCCCATCCCCATTCGGCCGCATAGGACTGAATGGGAATGGGACGTCGGATGGACCGGCACCATTCAGAGTGGTACCGGTGCATCCGACGTGCTGTGCTCGTGGGCGCCACTCTGCACCGAGAGCACCGTAGTTCCCAGACCGTCATGCTTGTAATGAGGCCCATGGAGTTCCAGGACTACAATAGTGCGTGCTCGCACTCCCTTATAGTCCTAGAGACAAGAATACTCTGCAAGGCCAATTTGAAAGACAGTCTTCATGGCAGAAGGCATGGGTGATGAGAGACGTTGGGCTAATTGGGTGGGGAGGTAAAGTCAAATCCACATCCTGGCACCTGGGTCTGGGCTTACATGCTGCTAAGTGAATCGAATGTTCCAGACATGGCACAACCATGCAAACCAATTATAGAGGGCCATATAACGAAGGGCATTATAGTTTGAGAACCAATGATATACCATGCACTTAATAGTGTTGAAGATGACATGTTTTAGACGGAGGCATAAATTGTCCAGGTGACAGTAGATATCCAATCACAACCCCACCCCTTATAGAAAGTATACTTAGATGTTCCCCTTGAGCCTCTCACAACCCCTTGTAGGTTTTTCTCATTTGCCACGTAGTATGACATCACTTATGATGAATTGTTAGTATATAAAGGTGTCTTTTTGTAAAATGTATTGAGAGAACTCGAGAAACATCCGTTGATGTTCATTGCACCTCCCTGTTTTAGACACTTGATATTAAAACAGCAAACTTTGCCATCTGCCTGAGTTGGTTCGATTATTTGCTATTGGAGTTATTCTGCATCCCATCCATTGCATGCACGTTACCCCAAGGGCTCTCAGCTCACCTCCATTCCCCATCTCTTTTCTTCCCTATTCTTCCATTCTACAGAAATAAAAAGGCAGGGCAGTGGACGGACGTGTTGGAGGTCTTCAGATGATTAATCCCTGCAGTGTTACTACCTAATGTTTAAGGATTTTGAACAGTGTAATGAGGGCAGAGGATCTAGTGGGCAAGGGGCTTGTGGGATAGTCCCCTCAAACTCTGTAATATTTCGAGTGTGTCTTTTTTTTATCAATGATTATTATTTTTTCACTTTTTTGATTTCATTTTTTGACTTCTTCATTTTTGTCCCGCAAGTTGTTTGAAGAACTGTTCTTTCATAGGAGTATTTTAGTACTGGGACTATAAAAATGTATTTTTCTCAAAATATTTTACAAGTTATTGAAATGTGACCTAAAATTTTGTAATCTAAAGCAACTGAACAAAGGAGCGCAATACGATGTGTTTGGAAGTGCACAGTGTGTCCTCCATGACACAGAATGAAGGTGTGGTGTGACATCCCCTTACCTGTCCCACTTTCGCCATCCTCAGCTCACACCATATGTGTTAGCGTTGCGAAGAACATAGTCAAAGTATTGTGCGTGCGACCTTTGCAATGGAAACCAACTTCCGGTGTGCGCGACATGGAATCCGCGTCCTAGTTTGCTGAATTGTGTTTTAAGCAATAAAACTTTAACATTTGACAGGTTCGCAAGGGCGTCTTGTAACACGAGTACAGCTTTTCTAGTGAATACATGAAATGACACGTGTCGTGCTCATGGTTGCATGATTCAAATGTGTACCTGTGAAGCGCGTTTCTTCAAACACATTTATGAACACTCTGGGCCCATTCAGGGAGTACGCTCACTTACTCCTGGCGGAATTTACTCCTGGTGGAGGGAGTGAGCGTTACTTCTGTGTGCACTGGTGTGCCTCTCCAGGTTTAAAGGGGAAGGCCAGAGCGACGTCTTTGCAAGTCGAATAGTCCGGCACAATGTTCAAGTCAAGTTTCTGCATCGAATATCCTGGCTTGGACTCATGGGAGTTGTAGTCCAACAAATATCTGTAAAGCTAATGGTTGCAGACTCCTGCTCCAGCGTGTAATCTGATGGCAAATACATACGACAGACAGCTTTACTTTAAAAAAAATATGTTATTAGTCATCAATGTTATCAAACCAGCCATTTCAGTTATGCACAATTACCACGCACAGGATGCCGGACATGATCTTACCTAAGGGTTGTGTTAGCAATTTCTTAAATATAGGGTTGCCAGTCGAAATGTCAAGTTCTGTTTAGTTTTCTTATGCTCACTGCAAAACCTAAGTTCCCTGAAGCAGGACATATTGGATGGAGGAACTAACTCTAGTCAAGGATTGGGCAATCTTTTTTCTGGTCAATGGCAATGCACCCCTAAAAAACCTGGGAGCAGTGATGGTCACACCACAAACACATCCCCTTAGATATGACACACGGTTCCATTGTACATCCGTTTTATTTATGATCTCAATTAACCACACAATCCCACCACAAAATCTTGATACCGCATGTCACTGCCATGCTAAGTGCACAAAATCGTAGAGCTTGGACATAGGGTCAAATCTTCTTATCTTAAAATGTGCAACATACAAAATGGTACAAAAGGATACGAAAGTGTGACCACACAGGCTCACCTAGACGGATCCACTAGGACGACACATCAACACGACCCCGACCCTGAACCATTCAAAGCCTTAACCCACCAGGGTCATACTAGATCACCTAAGAATAGATATCACCCACCCAGTCCCACACCTGAGGATTAGGTTCAGACGCGCCCACCAATCCAAACCATACTCAATAGGATACAGTTGGATCAGCGCAACACCACCAAAGCGAATCAGCCCACGAGGAACCAGCAACATCCCAACCCACAGGTATACAACTCTAACGGAACGATAAGTACCTGAATCAGGAGCCAGACCCCACTAACCCAAACCTCAATCTTATGCATACTTAAACCCACACAAAACCACACAACCATCTCTCTCCCAGCTATCCGCACGCGCTTTACCACACTGCATTAACAACACATAAACTTCACCCACAGCATTCGAGGCCTTCGCCGGATCCGATACTAGCACCAGAGCCCAGCATTCGGTGTATACCGAGCTGAAGCTGCCAACAGTACACCACTTCTCCCACTCTCCTGCTCCCCTACTCCCGAATAACCCTACCCGTCCTTCCTGTTTACAGATCCGCCGGAGCGCCTGGGGACCAATTCCGTTGGTGACGTGCGCTATACAAGTACTGATAACATAACATAACATAACATAACATAACATAACATAACATAACAAAAACACCTGGTTTTATAGACACGTGTTAAGTTTGAGCATGTAGTTTTCCCCAATTTTTCATCAGTTATATCTGTACCCAAGAAGGGCTCCAGCTTGAAGGCCAGCCAGAGAAAAGGAAGCCCTTCTCTGGGGTGCTACATGTCTGTGCAATATTGAAACCAACTTATTCTGGGAGCCTGCTGACAAAATGCATTTGACCAGATCACACTCTAAGGGTTGGGGGGACCCCGGGAGCTTTGCGTTGCAACTGGGGGAATGGATTGAAGCAACATTGAGAACTAACCTCACAATCTCTAATATTTTGGTGGCATTGACTAATTACATTCTAGCTCCTTAAATGTCTCAACTGGAAAAGAAAAGTGTCCTTGTTGAACTGATGCCTAAGTTTAGTCAGTCCGAGTTCGGCTACTTCCCTTTGGATCTGTGGCTCAATGGGGAGAGTGAGTTGTGTCTGTTGTATTTTTGACGCTCAAAGTGTGCATACAACTTTGTTAAAGTCTCGTGTCGCAGAAGATGGAGCCCGCAGCAACAGCCACATGTCCAGTGTTTGCAGGGTAATACCATGGAAAAGTCAGGATGAAACTGTGTAGTGGGGCAGTAGCGTTAGTGTCCAGCACCCTCAATACCTCCAGCCCCTACCTAAGGTCAGCGTATCCAAACCTACATTAGGGGCTTCCTGTCTCTCACCATTTGACGAAGGGGAGCCTTTAGTAGCCGAGTACATATCGCGGGAGTCAAATTAATATGTTAAAATGAAAGTCCAAAAACCCAGGCAGATTACATATTTTATAAGAGATATTTTGGCAATCATACATAAAAACAGGGGCGGGGCTTCTATTATCTCTCACAAACCCAGTACTGTAAGGTGAGTGTCACAATACACACTTTCAGAGTTACGTAAAACTTGAATTCCCAGAATCCATAACCACCCCCCCCCCACAAAGGGCACCTTCAAAATCTCTAATTGTCACCTCGGTCCTGCCACAAATTATATTAAAACCAGACAGCACCCCAAACCTGATCACCACCCACACCACAGAAGGAATGTTAAGCATGCCATCTGTGAGGTAAAACCAAATAGCTCCCACACACTGCGATGCAAGCAGTTTTTGAGTATACCATATCACGGGTCTTTCTATATGGTGAGTAGCGGCTGAAAGCCCGTCGCGAGTGTTTAGAAGTAGAAGTACAGAGCACCCCTGCTGAGCCCCTCTATCTAGTTTGAGCAGATCTGAGGTGCATTTGCTCACTTTAGTCCTGGCTGCAGACTGTGTATGGAGCAGGATAACCAGTGTCACCAACCAGCCTTCCACCCTATCTTCTGCAGGACAGAAAAGAGACTCTCATTAAAATGGGCATACTTTTAGTTGAGCAGATCTTCATGGAATTAAACCATGGATTAACAGGTAAAGCTTCCATCGGCATTAGTGGCATACGTCTGCTTAGTAGAACCATGGCCATGATGTTATTGTCCAAACTGAGTTAATATAATGGCTGCTTAGAGGCAGACCAACTTCTGCCTTTGTTGTGTTTGGGGCAAGAGTAATCAGGGCCTCCTATGTGTGGGGAAGAGTTCTCCAGTTGACAGCTTCATTATATACCACAAGTAATTTAGGCCCCACCTCATCATTAGCGAACCCATTTGGGGATGACTCCTCACTTGCGGCAAAGCCTCAAATGGAAGCCAACCCTTCCAACTCTCACAGGGTGACATCAAGGACATTACCGTGATGTTCTACCATTCACACTTTAAAGAAACAGGTTAAGTATTGGGTTTTATTTATTTAAGTTGTGTATACAAATACAGTTTTTCTTGACATCCAACCATTCTTTCTAAGCCCTCTGAGAGTAGCTACGCCTAGTGTGCGGTTGTGAACCACTTATCTAGGGTGAGGGGAGAGAAGGAGAGGCTTGCCCTAATTGATAGGAGAAAAAAAGACAAAGCGTGCCACAATGGCTAATGTTAAACACCTTCAGGGCGTTACTTGGCCTGAAAAGTGTTGCAAATCATACGTGGTTATAATTAAGCAATATGACCCGAGTGGCGGGGGCCTCAGGTAATGCCCCGGGGTCCATAGGTATAGGCCCTGAGCGAAGCGAGGGCCTTACCAAAGGCCCCGGGGCATTACCTGAGTCGGTAATGCCCCGCTGTGATGGTCAAATAGCTATTAGTACCCTGGCCCGCAAAAACTGCGTGACCGGGGCACTAAAAGCTTTATTTTTTCTCAAAACAATGCGGCATTTCGGGAAAAAAAAAGACGTCAAAGAAAATGGCCGCCATGGAAAGGGAAAACGGAGTCTGTTTTCCCTTTCCATGGCGGCCATCGGGAGTGGGAGCGGACGCGCTGGAAACAGAAGCGTTTCCAGCACGTCCGCTCCCGAAAAAAAAGAAGGTAAGTGGGGTT
Organism: Ambystoma mexicanum; assembly: GCF_040938575.1. Lineage (NCBI taxonomy): Eukaryota > Metazoa > Chordata > Amphibia > Caudata > Ambystomatidae > Ambystoma > Ambystoma mexicanum. The sequence continues at coordinate 643,008,485 of NC_090940.1, read as the reverse complement.
GGGAGGGCGGAAGGGAGGGGAAAGGGAAAAAAAAAGAAAAAAAGAAAAAAACGTACCTGGGTCCCCGGCGGGGGACGATGGAAGTCTCCAGCCGTGTGGAGGCTCGGAGCGGGGATGGCCCTGCTCCGAGTCTTCACACGGCTGGAGGCTTTCATCGTCCCCTGCCGGGGACCAAGGCATAGAAGGTAAGTGGGGTGGGGGAGGGCAGCGAGGTGGGAGGAGGGAGGGAAGGAAAAAAAAACCTTACCTCTGTCCCCGGCGGGGGGCGAAGGTAGGCTCTCATCCTAGGGGAGGCTCAGAGCGGGGATGGCCCTGCTTCGAGCCTCCTCATTGGCTGAGGGGCTGCCACGTCCCCCGCCGGATACAAAGGCCGTTGAATCCCGACGGAGGGATTCCCGGCCTGGTAACGACTCGGCGAGAGCCAATCAGAATGGCTCTTTCATTCTGATTGCGTCCTCGCCGGGTACTAATAACTTTTATTAACCCAGTTTTGCGACTTTCCACAATACTAAAAAAAAGTCAAATTAAAAGCAAGTCTTCATGGTTCAGGAGTATGTGCACCATGTACTGTGCACTCGGGTTCCTGTAGGGTGGGCTCCATAACTCTTGGGGCACCACTAAGACCCTTATAAGGAACCTACAGGAACCCGAACGCACAGTAAATTACACTAGGGGTAGCTACTCTCAGAGGGCTTAGAAAGAATGGTTGGAGGGCAAGAAAAACTGTATTAGTATACACAACATAAACAAATAAAACCCAATACTTAACCTGTTTCTATAAGGTGTTAACATCGCTCTGGGCAACCCTTCAGACCATCGTTCTTCACCTGCCAAGCTGTTACAGAAGAACAAAGATCATATACAAATCAGGCTTGGTTCCACCCCAAAAGGGGCAGTCCAGCCCGAACTACCAGGTCAGATCCCTTCTGCACGAGACCACAAGCATCCCTAGACATGTTTTGGCTTTGTTGGGCGTCATCAGTGAGGAGTAGCTTGTGTATCTAGGTCCAGCAGGCTTAGGCCCCACGTCTGGACGTACTTGTCCCACTCGGGGTGACAATAGCAAAATAAAAGAGGTGATGGTGGCATTGCTCTGGGCAAACCTTCCAGACCATTGTTCTTCGCCTGCCAAGCCATTACAGAAGGGGAAAGACCATATGCAAATCAGGCTTGGTTCCACCCCAAAAGGGGCAGTCCAGCCCGAACTGCCAGGTCAGATCCCTTCTGCATGAGACCACAAGCATCTGCGAGGAGTAGCTTGGGTATCTAGGCACAGCAGGCTTGGGCCCCACGTCTGGACGTACTTGTCCCACTCGGGGTGACAATAGCAAAATAAAAGAGGTGATGGTGGCTTTGCTCTGGGCAAACCCTCCAGACCATTGTTCTTCGCCTGCCAACCCATTAGAAAAGGGGAAAGACCATATGCAAATCATGCTTGGGCCCACCCCCAAAGGGGGAGTCCAGCCTGAACTGCTAGGTCACATCCCTTCTACGTTGTGACACAATCATCCCCAGACATGCCTAGAGGCGATGCAGTTTATATTTGTGAGGAAAGTGACGGGCATGCCACCCAGCACCCTCTGGAGACGAATTAAGGCTCGAATTTGGTGTTTTTAGTATATTAATACAGTCCCAGCTAGGATTTTTAGAACTGAATTCTCGTCCTATGAACCATAATATAGGCAACGCACTTATTGAAATAGTGACGTCGCCCGCTCAAAATACATTTGGTTGGTATTCAACAGGGACAGATCTGTTAAAGAGGTGGGTGTTTTGGAGAATTTGCAGTATTTAGTAATATGCCCAAAGGGCAACATAAAGCACTGATTTAAAAAAAAAATGCTGTGGAAGGGGAGTGCTGTGCATCAACAATTGCCCTTCATTAAAATACTTCACTAACCTCATTTTGTGAGGAAGCTTAAAACATTTATGAATATAGTCTCCAGAGCTTAGAAGGGTAGCTTTGATTACTCGGTTGAACGTGCTTTCCCTTTAGAACCCCATGAATTGGTTACGCTCGAAGAAGACTGGGGTAACGAAGAAGACACGAGCACTTTTTATTGCTCTGCAAAAAATGTTTTGATTTTAGGCAAAAATGGCCTAGGCCTCATTTTATTTAAAATGTTAGGTCACACGTAGATGCCATAAAGTTGGTCATGAATTATCATGATTTGGTCTTGTTGCGTGCTGTTTTCAATATTGTCAAAGTGGCCTTTAGAAGTATTGGAGTGCTTTAAGTTTTTTTTAGAGTTTTTGTTATTCTGTTGCGTTTTGTTTTTGTGGCTGTGTGATTTCTTTAATTTGTTAATAGAAGTGTTTCCGAAAAAGACAATGTTTATCTTTACCTACAATCTTTAAATATGTGTAGCTCAGCACAATTGATTCACAAATCACCCACAAGTCTGTAAAAACCACTTGCCCTGCCACAGTCCAGAATGCAATCATGTGGTAGCGTGGGCAGCTGTCTTCTAATTTCCTGCACTTGGCATGTCACTATCAGGGCCATCTCAGACCCTTACCAACCTGTCCCTGATTGCAGTAATGCCTACTACGGGCACCGCAAAATTATTTTCTTACCCGCTACCTGCCATGTCCCCAATGTTTTCCCCGGCTATAAATGAAGTGCTGGGCCCTCAGAATCCAGTCCTTGTGGACATTATCCTCAGTGACCCCGTTTCTGATGCTTTAAAAGCTACTATATATACTTGACTCATACATTGTTTGGTGAACTTAAAAATATATTTTTCTGTCTATCGAACACCAGGATCAGAGGTATTGTGTAGGTTGCCTACACGGCATGGCCTTTGTTATTGGGTACACTTTACCCTAGTTTGTTTAATTGTTTTCTAGGCAATAAAACATCACACATGACAGACTGAAGCTTGACCCACAAATTAACAAACGAAGGAGGAAGCATCCGGCTTTACCTCACAGGTGGAATTACTGGCTCAGGTTGTGGCCCTGGGGATGTTTGTGACACACTTGTTATGCACTGAAAAATATGATATGCATTGAAAAAACTAAGATATACAATGAAAAGCAGTGGAACAGACATCACTCATTCATAAGAGAAAATAACAGCAATATTTGCGTGCCGTACAACAAGAGTGTGAGCGGTTGTTTCATTGGCTTCCTGTTCAAGGCATTTGTATTTTGTATTTTATTTATTTGTATAGCGCACCAGGCCCAGGGGCAACCGGGCGCATCACTTAGTTACAACATAAGAAAAACAGACATGTCATGATTATGGTGCAAAACATAAAATAATTTCAGTTTTCCAGTTGTGCTTTGCAATGCGACTATAACTCGCCCCCTGTGATGTATTGAATATCACCTCACACGCGACACAAGAGATGACATCACTGGTGCAAATTTCTTAACCAAATAACATGCAAATAAGGAAATGACAAACTCTATAAGTATATTTAGTGTTGGGTACGAGTAAATGTTTGAATTTCAATCAAGCAGATTGATTGGTTAGAAGAGGCCAACATATTTTAGTCTGCCCTATATAGCTTGATTAACACCACAAAAAATGTCCCATGCGCTCTGCGTATTACGAGGTCCTAAATGTACTCATGAACATCGGAAACAGCATAAAAAAAAGAAATTATGGCATTTCTTAATATATTTTCTCTAGAATGGAGTGTTCCCTGTCTAAGGAAAACATTTTGGATCTATAGTCACAAAGCTGAAACAAAAGCAAGTGGTCGACACGTGTTTCGCACTGTGGTTAGAGCAAGACTAGTTACCAGCTTTCGTGAGCTTCTTCAGGGCCTATATCAAAATAACAATACCTATGCTTAAATATTACTTTTCAACTTAATGTACTATTTATCATACCTTGCTGAGAATTTAAATATTAAATGTGATCTGTATTTGGTGCATAATATCTTATATTCACTTCTTTTTTTCAGCAATGTTATAATGAAACAAGGATGTCCTCGATTTCGATCAGCTCGTATTTTTTTTACCTTGCATGTTGAAAATGTATTATTTCTCATCCGGTTGGAAGAGCGCATCCATGTGGCATTACATCTGCGTGGTGGCCTTTTTTCTTGGGTCTACATGTCCTAAAATAGTCAGAGGGGTAGTTTCCCACTGCACAATGTTTAGGGTGTTCCTGATTCCTGACTCCAGGGTGGGGGTGAAGAGGGGGGCCCTGTCCGATGGGCATGAAAGAAATCTAAATCTCTACAGATTCTGCCGGCCCTGGGGGAAGGGCTATGCACATTTCTGCATAATTTTGAAGTTATGCTGATAAAATAATGTCTATCAAGTAGGGCCTGTAAATATGCTATGCATGGTTTGCATAAAATTGCCAGGTATTCACATCATTTGCCAGATATTTTTGTTCAATTTTCACGAACTGGTGCCATATGCCAGAAAGTTGTCAGCAAATACCTGTGTTATTATAAGGGGGGATGCTGTGGTCAAGTTCCAGTGGCTTCATTCACCCTGCACCATGTTCCCCCAGGCCAAGCCCTTTGGGTTCATTGGCGGTATGGCAATTGAGGTTCGATAAAAACAAAATGAAGCGATGTCCAATCAAATTTCTAAAAAAAAATAGGACCTTTCATCAACCTAAAATACACACAGCTAATTAAAAACACAAAAAACCTCCCATCCTGTTGGAGAGAGCAAAGAGAATGCAGATTTTCTAGTAGAAAGGACACTTTAGGTCTTATGGACGGGGGAGGATGGGCAATATTTCAGTCCTGTATTGGCCCATGTCATGAAAATCATAGGGTTTGTTCCAGAAGATGTCCATACTTCTACCCAAATGGAGAGGTTTAGGCTGTATGCAAAGGTTACTCCTTTTAGATTTGAAGAAGCTGCAGTCATACCTGTACATTTGTTAGGGAGAGATTTGTTATATAAAATGAGGACCACCATGTATTGCACGCCGGATGGGGGGCTTTTGAGTGTAGCCTCTGATAACATTGTAGCAGCAACAGCAACCTTTAGGAAATACCAGGAAGGGAAAAAGGAGAAAACAGTGGTCAGAGGATTTACATTCCATGATTGCTTCAAGATTCGTGGTTATCGTTATCGTGGGTGGCCCAATTTGTTTGTGGGCCACCCACGATAACGAAGTGGGATATATACATGCCGCCAAGCCAGTAAGGATAAATGTAGGCCAGTTTAAGAGGTTGCCCCGTGCTCCCCAATACCTCTTAAAGCTGGAAGCAGGTGATGCTATCATTTCAGTCATGGAGGTTTTGCTGAGTCAAGAGATTATGGTTCCAACGAGCAGCCCACGTAACATGACGATGTTTAGAGTGAAAAAGCCAGGAAAGGAGGTTTACGATTTTGTTAAAGACTTGAGGGCTGTCCGTGTAGTGGTGATACCTTCCTTCCCAGAAGTGCCAAACCTGGCTACTATACCGTCCTGCATTCCGCCAGAAGCCACACATTTCATGGTAGTTGATCTGTGTTCAGCTTTCTTCTCTGTCCCCTTACATCTGGTCAGTATCTATTCACATTTTCTCATAGGGGTCCAATACATCTGGACCCATTGTCCCTAGGGGTATACAGAATCCCATACCTCTTTTCACAACAGCTGATGAAATATTTAGAGGATAGAATTATTAGGATAATAGGTACTGGTGCATTACATTGACGACTTACCTCATATGTGGCCTGAAAGAAAGCCACTACATTTCTGTTAAACACATTGGCAGAAAAGGGCACAAAGTATCAAAGAAGAAGCTGCAGTTGTGTACCCGTAGGGTACATTATTTGGCTCATGATATTGCGGAGGGATATCAGCTGATATCCACCACCCGGAAAGAGACTGTAAATATGATTCCCAGACCCCAGAGAGTAACACAAATGCAAGCCTTTTTCAGGTAAGTCATTTGCTGCCGGTAATGGCTCATGAGAAAACCACTCCAGGCATCTGAATACTGTAGAACTGTTGCAATGGACACCTGCGCGCGTAGAGGCTTTTACCCAAATGATGTCACCAATGGCGGAAACGCCTGCTTTGTGACTACCTAACTATAAGAAGGGATTTACTCTGTATTGCCACGAGAGGAATGGGTTTGCACTGGATGTTCTTATTCAGAAACATGGGATTGATCATCAACCGTAGCTTAGTACAGCAAGGAGTTAGTTCCAGTTGAAGCCGGGATGCCGCCCTGTTTACGTTCAGTGGCGACCACTGGGTTGGAGGTGCAACAGAGTGAAAACATAGTACTGGGTCACCCCTGGAGGTGGCCATTCCACACACCATGGTATCACTGTCATTGAAGATGAAGACACAGTGTATATCGGTGTCACGATATATCAAGTGCGAGATACTTTTGCAAAATTCATCAAGCATTGCCAAAACTAGGTGTTCTGTTTGAATTCAGCATCCCTGCTGCCTACTCCAAAGGAGGGAGAGCCATGTGACTCCACCCCTCATGATTGTGTGTCAGTAACTCATTTTCTGCTGATACATCGTAAATATCTCTCTGACAATTTTCTGCCCACTTCAGATCTTGAGAATTTCGTGGATGTGTTGTGTAAAGTGGGAAGTGGTCGCAGGGTACATGTTCTGCGCCTTGGGCGGAGTGGTGTAGAGTGGAAAATTGCCTCAAGTGACGTCAGCAGAAGCAACTGATCTGGTGGCCCTTTCCAGGGCGTTTTGGTTGGTGGCTCAGCAATCGGTTAACATTTATACAGATCTGCGGTACATGTTTGGCATAGCCCATGACTTTGCACAACTCTCAAAACAGGGAGGCTTCATGACTTCAACCGGAATGCCCATAAAGTATAGCAGATAGATGATAGCGGTATTAGATTCTATAATGCTGCCTGAATGGATTGCAATCATTAAATGTGCAGCACATCAGTCACTGGATTACAAGGTTAGCTGTGGTAATGATTTTGCAGAATGAACAGCCAAGCTGGTAGCTACATTAGAGGAAAGCGGTGCATACATTCTGCCAACCAAAACAGTGTCAGAGGTAACTCCGTACAAAACTATGGAAGGTTTGGTTTATATACAGGAGAATGCTCCGTCAAGTTAAATGGACAGGTAGATCGAATACAAAAGATATGAGGACACTTTGTGGCATGATGAGCAGTGTCACCTAATAAAAATTATAAACTATTAGTATCACACCTTGTTAGAGTATATAATGGGCAGGCATATAACGGAAGATAGTGGATGACCATGCTGGTGGCACGCTCTTCGTTTGGACCCGTTTTCAAACCCTTAACAGCGGAATACTGTCAACGATGTGTCATCTTCTTGCACAATAACTTGGGGCAAAGTGTGCCTATCAGACCTGGGTGCTCCTTTCCCCTCATGGGCCCTTGGCTTTCTCCATTTGCCAAGGTACAATCAATGCAGTACTTGTGGTGGTTAATGTATTCTCTGGGTGGGTAGAGGCTTATCCTTGTAGGAAAACAGATGCTGTGACAGTGGCAGAAATATTGATTTGTGAGTTTGTACCTAGCTTGGAAGACCTTTGTGCATTAACTGTGATCTGGGACCTCATTTTGATAATAATATTATTGTAAAAATGTATCAAGACATTGTTGTCAACTTTGAAGATTAAGCATAATTTGCACTGTCCTCACCACCCCCTACAGCACAATGGGTTGAGAGTCTAAATGGGGTCTTAAATAATGAGTTAGCAAAATTGAGTCATGAAATGGAGTTGAAGTAGCCTGAGGCCCTCCTCTTGGTTTTGTTTAGCATGAGAAGTACCCTGAACAGAATCACTAGAGTCACCTATTATGAAGCCCTGTATAGACCAACTGTAAGGCCACCTGTACCTCCACCATTGAAAACTGTACCTGATAACTTGCAGCTGTCAGGCGGCCGCTTATTGGAGTATGTGAGGACGTTAATATCTTCTGCCAGTCTCGTTCGTAATCAGGTTCTAGCTGCACTGCCACAGGAACCAGACACCCCAGGTCATTCACTGCAGCCTGGTGACAGTGTCCTCATATAGGTCCATCAAAGAAAGACAGCTCTAGTCCCCTGTTGGAACTGGCCGTGCCTGGTGTTGCTCTCCTCTAACTCAGCTGTAAAGATTTAGGGGTACCCAAAGTAGGTGCATGTGAGTCACTGCAAGCTGGTGGTGTCCGCCGCCGTGTAGTTTTTGTGATTTGTTTGACCTGCTTGTTTGTACTGACACTAATGTAGGAGAACATTATTCTATTGCACAGACTATCTTAGCCATGAAGATTCTGTCTAATGTGGTGAGATCGTCTGATGTCAGAGAGAACTGTTGGGAGGTTCACTGGCAGGAAGGAGCTTGCGACTAGAATGGGGCCTGGGAATGTGGGGTTGACCTTTGGTTGGGAATTATACCACGGGCAGCTGGACGTCCCTTAGGGGTTGTTTCCTATGCTGTGATGAGATGAGCGATGATGATTACCTCAAAGCTTTAAATGCTGAATTGGAGGAATCCATCGTAACACCCAACCTGACCTTAACGATAGAAGTTTGTCTACTACTACCACTAACGTACCTCGTAACACTGAATGATTGCCGTTCTGTCCTTTTTATCAGTAGGAGGAATAAAATGATCTCCAAACTCAACTACTGGTATGAGCTGTGGCCTGGAACCACAGTGGTGACAGCCCAGCGAGCAATTGCTACAATGTCAGTTTGGTCTCATGCATAGTGAACTTTCTCATCGCCATGCAGAAGTTAGTGGTGCCATGGTATTGTAAGAGAACCTCAGGACTATCCTAGGGAGAAGTGGAGAGGCCAATACATTTTTATGTTATCTCCTAACTATACTAGATGGGAGGAATGGAACTCAAACAGTGAAAGTATGTTCCAATTTGTCAGAGGATCAGTGTCAGTTTTCATGGGACTTAGATAATCGAACTTGTACTATGATTCAACATGTGTAGTCTAAAGATGTGGACATACAGGCTCGGACTGGCCTATATGACATTAGGCTCATGGCCCAACAAAAAACACAAAATGCTGGTGTGGGCCAGATATTTTGGTCAAAGTGGGCATCTTTTTTGGCCAATTTGTGCCAGTTTGATGAATTAATTCACACTGCAGCTTGTAGTTTGACCAGTGTTGCTGAATGAATATTCTTTAAAATGCACTATTTGCAACACAATTAATCAAAAAACTCCCGCTTGGGCACTATTCAAACACTGTCACAAAAGGAATGAATAGTCATTTGCAACTGTGGGCCACTTTTTCATTGGTGCCTGAGACAATTTTATGGCCCTGTCCGACCCTGTGGACATAGAGGAATTCAAGAAATATGAGCAAGTCTATAATCAGAGGTTGTGGTAGAATACAGAGTCAAAGTTAAACAAGACTGGATGCAGGTACCAGGTGTGGAATGCAATCTTAACCACTGTGTTATTCACTGTTCCCCTACCGGCCTTTCAGGGCAGCATCCATTATCCCAACTGCATAAGGGGGCTGGTATCCGGTTGGAACAGCAACAAGAGTTGTTCAATGGATTGCTCCTCCCGCAGATTCCTCATCAGATAGATATCCCTTCCATCGTCAGCTGAAAGGGATATCTTTCAGACGAGGAATCTGTTGGAGATGAATCCATAGAAAGAACATTACGGTAAGTAATTTCTCCTTCAATGGATTGTATTCTCCCGTAGATTTGTCATCAGATAGAATTCCCTTCGATCGTCAGCTGAAAGGGATATCTTTCAGACGAGGAATCTGTTGGAGAAGAATCCATAGAAAGAACATTACGGTAAGTAATTTCTCCTTCAATGGATTGTTTTCTCCCGTAGATTCCTCATCAGATAGATATCCCTTCCATCGTCAGCTGCAAGGGATATCTATCAGATGAGAATTCTGTGGGAGATGAATCCATAGAAAGAACATTACGGTGAGCAATTTATCCTTTGGAAGATGTCAGAAAAGGGAAGTAAATAATTGAGAATAAATAGGTCTTTCTAAAAACTAGATCCAAGTTAGAGTTCTGTTAGCAGAAAAAAGGAGCTTTCTGGTGGGGCCTGGAAGTAGATCGTGGATCCTCCTTGGACAGAAACAATTTGCTGGAAACATTTTCTGTAAAGCGAGCACTGACAGACCGCCGTGCATGCGGAAAATATGCAAAGCAAGAGCCAGGCGGGGCGTAAAATGCACGTGACCTTTAATTAGGGACTGCACATGGCAGAAGCTGCGCATAAAAACGGGCCACTGCCGGCGACAGGTTATTTACAGTGTCACTTTATTGCTTTTGGGAACTGTCTTTGCCGGTGTTGTTTTAAAAACATGCGTTTCCTTGCAGTTTATTCTCGAGCGAATTCCGTATTGCTGATGCGAGAATAAGGAACTCATTATAAAGCGACAACTGCGACACTGTTACTTTTAACTGCCGAGCTCCTGTGCAGCCAACAGAAGTTTGAACTTTATTTCCGCTAAATAAGTAGTTTGCAACTAATCTGTGCAAGTTAAACAAAACTGTTTATTATGAGAGGTTGGTTTGAAAATATTGCCTAAGGATTTCCCAGACGTTAGCTGCAGAAATACTGAATTATAAGTAAGAATAAAGCTGCAAAGCTAACATTTTGTAGCCCTGGTTAATCACGGTGGGTCCATGGCTTCCTTCAACAGGTGCAATGCTTCTGTAGCCTGTGATGTCATAAAGTGGCCAAAAGGCATCCATAATTCGATATCACGCCACTGAAAATGAAAAGCTTGCAATGAAGCTAACGTTTCCTTCAGCTCCAGGAAAACACATTCGGCTACTGAGCATGGCATTGCACTGTGCATTATGTCACAAGAGGTTGCATATGGAACATCCAGAATTACTGGCACATAATAGGAAAGGGTACTTTGACTGCATTGGCGATTAGCATGGGGGTACATGTAGGAGAGGTGTGGAGAGTATGGCACTGTTGGAAATTTCATTTTGACATTTACTGCGAACAAACTTTGTTTGTAGTAAATGGCAAATAAAAGTTTCACTGTGCATGGCTGAAGTTTTGGTGGCAGCATTGTATCAAACGTGAAGTGGGCTTACAGTGACATGCACCATTTTGCAGAAAGCCGTGGCAAATATTTTGTCACTAGTCACCATGAGCTGAGTGCACTTCTCTTAGGTTGAGTATGTAAATTATGGAACTCGCCATGCCGATGTAGAGAGGTTTATAAGCATTTGCAAGGTGTGGGAATCAGCAAAGTTATATTTCCTAACAAGCATGCAGTAGACATTTCATATGGGGTGGTGCTAGGTCTGGAAACGATCCGGGACTACACTAATGTTGGGACTGTCGGGACTCGGGGCTAGCCAGCCTTTTTGTTGTAGCCCCTGAGCTACTATCTTGGGCTATAACCAAAAGATCCGGGGCTATAGCGAGGGCGGCGCATGTACAGCCTTAGCCCCGCCTTCTTGAGCACTGCCCCGAGCCTCACCCTTGAGCACTGCCCCGAGCCTCACCCTTGACTCTTTTTTTCCACACAGTCAGGGTCAGATATGCGGTAGCAGCTGCAGGCTTTTCGCACCTCTTTCTAGTCCTGTCCGTTTTCTTTTCTTCCTTCCCGGTTCCCGTGATCAGCCTATTCCTTCCGCCTATGTCTGGAAAACATAAAGGGTTTGTTGTGTGTATCCTGCCGACGTCATTACGTCTGCCTCCCTCCAGTGCCTAGGTCCTGACCATCTGTGGAGCTCGTGTTCTTACTGTGCCTCACTAACGTGCACTTAAGAGAAGACTACAGAAGTGGAAAGAGGCTTTTCATCACGTTGCTACTTCATCGAAGACAAGTGCAGTTGCCTGGCCAGGGGACTCCTTTACAGGGCCTTCTCGTGCGGGGAGAGGTTGGGTAGACCCTAGCCTTACAGGGACTCATCCCAAGGTACCCCACAAGGGGACTAAGCTGGGGATGGGAGGTTCCTCTGAAGTTTCCCAGTCAGGGACTAAAGTTACCAGCCTTAAACCCGAGCTTCACCCTACAGTGGCTAAAAAATATACTGAGAAAGCCGAGGATCTACCACACAACAGAATGTTTTTTCCATCTACAATAGCTCTTCCTCCCGCGTCCTCAATGCTTCATGAACCAGTGGTTCAGAGGGCCTTTGTGGCAACCAGTATCCACTAATTCATGGAGACAAAACCCTTATTCCAAACTGTTGGTTCTGCAACTGAGACAATGGGTCTTTTTCTCAAGATTCCAGACACAGATGCACTGAGAGCTGTGATGAATCCAATGGAGTCAATACTGATTCCCCGGCAGTGACCTCCTCCCATGTGGCCAGGGGACAGCAGCCGCTACCCGATCCTGACCCTGGGGTTGGCTATATGAGGGAGGATCACATGGGTGGAGACAGCCTCTGGTGAGATGGCATGGCTTCATTGGATGAGACATGGTCTCCCCCATTTGCCCGTGAAGTAGACTTCTCAATACCCAATACTCTTATGACCTATTGCCGTACATATATACCCCCTCTTAGGGAAACTAGAGAAACACATTCCCAAAACTCTGTAGGTCAAACGTCCATCCCAGGTCTAAAATGTGGAGGATCCAAGGCAACCCTTTCCGGTTCTAATTATTCACCATTTAGAACTGATGTATCATTTAGAACTGTTGAAAGTGATTCTACAAGTAAACTACATCACCCGACAACAATGGACTCCTTTTCCCACAATCACCCAAATACTGGGACAAGGAGGAGGGAAAGAGCAATGCAGAATGAAAGGAGCCTCAAGCTCAATGAGCGTTCTAGTTGTTTATTTTATTTTATTGGGTATTTATAATGCGCTTCTACAGCAACTGGTGTTTCAAGGCACAACAAGACAAAAAGGGTGGGGGTGGGGGCAGGGATGGTCCCCTAGGTCTTGTGTCATTTGGATTGTTCAAGTGCAGTAACAACAAGAGCATGGGAGTGGGGAGCTGGGGGGAAGTGGTGATCAGAGTGGAACGCGCTAATGCTAAGGAGGGAAAAGAAGTGTAGGTCGGAGTGGAGAGCGTGCAAGTACTGGGAGGAGAGGAGGAAAGGGGAAGGGGGCCCCTGGGCTCAGTGTGTGCTAAGGGGAGGCCAGGTGGACAAGTGCCAGGGGAGTGCAGAGAGCACAGGGAAGAAGGTCCACATGCAAAGTGTGAAGACGGGGCTGGATGGGTACAGTAGTGGTGCAGGTCCCGCCAGGTTAGTACAGGGGGAAGGAGCCTGGTAGGGTAAGTGCATAATTAAGGGTGGGGGGTCAGGGTAGACTGAGATGCTGGGGTAGACTGGGAGAGGAGGGCCTGGTGCCCTGTATGAATCAGAAGGAACCAGGAAGCAATTCAAAATGCAGCAGATGGGTACATTAGCAGGGGAGGGGGAGTGGGAAGGAAGAAGATAAAAGGAGAAGCTTCCGGAACTTAAGGAGATTCGGCTCAAGCCTGAGAAGGGCAGGGAGGCCATTCCAGAGGAAGGCTCTTGTGAAAGAGAGAGATCTTCCCCCCACTCTCTGCTTGGAAAAGCATCTGATCTGCCTAAAGCTGGAGCTAGAAGACCGAAGGGCTTTAGCAGGGGAGTATTTAGGGAGAGAGTTGAGTGTAGCGGGGTCCCAGGCCGTTGAAAGCCTTGGGAATGATGCAGAGGGTTTTGAACTTGATCCTCGCAACAACCGGGAGCCGGTGGAGAGATTTTACGGCTGGAGAGATGTGGTCCCTGGGCTGGAGGCCAAGGATAAGTCTTGCAGTCCTGTTCTGGATTAGTTGAAGGGGGCAAAGGGAGGATTTAGGCAGATTGAGGAAGAGGCTCTTGCAGTAGTCAAGCCTAGAGAGGACCAGAGCTTTACAGACATCGAGTTTCTTGGGGAGGGTGAGGAAAGAGAGAACGCCTCTGAGGAGGTGCAGTTGAAAGTGGGCCGCCTTGGCAAGGGCCGCAATGTGAGGAGAGAAGGAGAGAGAGGAGTCGAAGATGACACCAAGGTGTGTTCCCTCACAAGAGGGTGAGGGGAGAGGGCCCATGGAGGGCAGCCAGAGAGTAAGGGGGAAGGAGGGAGCTGGGGTCCCAATGAGAAGAATCTGAGTCTTACTGGCATTAAGATAAAGATCATTATCAGCACACCATGCCTGAATAGCAGGCAGGCAGTCAGGAATGAGAGAGGAAGAGGAGGCGGCAGTGGAGAGAAGCTTTAAGTAGAGCTGCGAGTCATCAGAATAACACTACAAGTGAGGAGAGAAGGCAGAGATCAAACGGGTGAGAGGGGCACGGTAGATGTTGAAGAGCCACAGTGAGAGGATGGAGCCTTGAGGGACGCCTTAGGTGGAGAGTGTGATGGGGAGAGAAAAGGGCCCAGTTGCACCTGGGAAGGTCAATCAGAGTGAAAGAGGTCAACTAGTCCAGTGCCAGGTCCATGATGCCAAGGCTATCCCAGAGCCGATTCATAAGGGTGGCATGATTGACTGTATCAAAGGCACAGGAAAGGTCAAGAAGTATGCGAAGGAAAGGAGAGTTGGAATCAAGGTTTTAGAGCAAGTCTTCATGGGTGTTCAGGAGAGCAGTTTTCTTGCCTCAAACTGGACAAACATCATGGAAAAATTAGAAATGTGTAAATGTAAGGCTGCTGAGGTTCTGTGGCTCGGCGGTTAGTGGGCGCAGTCCCTTTTTGCTTTCAAAACTCTGAGAGTGATGCGGAGTGGGAAGAGAGTACTCTGCACTCATATGAGACAGAAGCATCAAGCCCAGGTTTCCTATATCCCCAGCCCTGAAATCTCTCCACTGGCTCGCGGTAGCTGCAAGGATCAAGGTGTCTGCAGAACGCTTTGTGGGAAGGGGAAAAAGACATGTCCTGAGAGATGCAATAGGCCCTGATACTGACAGATAAGATCATCAGGAGGCAACTGAAATACCAGAGGCTGCAAGGCATGAGATGAAAGAAAGGATCTCGTTCAAAGGGCAGGTCAAGGCATTGACTTGCTTGTCTAGAGCCCAGTTGCTTAATATGGTCAAAACATGATCCACTTGCTTCTGTACTGGGTTTCAGTCCATGCCTTCCTGGCTGCCTGAATTATCCCTTAAAAATTTCTGCAGAAAACGTGAGAGGGCCAGGAGTAAGCTGCTTAGGAAAAGTGTTGCTAAGCTGAGTAATGGGGAGGGGAGGATGGGGAGGGGAATGGACGACCTGCCCTGTTGTTGATGTAGGAGTTCATGTTGTTGCTGGAAAGTGATTTGGACCTTCCTTCCTGTCTTTCTCCAGGAGGGAGAACCAGAAACCTCCTGGCCACCAAGCAGCTATGAACAGTAGGTTGCAGCCTGTTGTCTTTATGAGGTTCAATAAGGCTCAGTGGGGTTCAAGACCCTCTGCATCATCCACAAGGCTTTCTAGGGTCGGGGACCACACTACATCCAACTCTCTCTTCCTAAGTATCTTCCTTCTCGAGCCCTCCGCTCATCCACCTCCAACTCTCTGAGGGTCAGACGCTTCTCCAGGCAGACAGTGAGGCGTAGATCTCTGTCCTCGGCTGGGGCCTCCCTCTGGAACAGCCTCTCTAAAACTTGAGCAGGACTACCTAAGGTTCCGGAAACAACTCAAGACCTTCCTCTTCGCTTCTACTTTCTCTCTCTCTCTCCCCTACTGATGCAACCCTACAGTCCCCTGCCTCCGTGCACTTACTTGAGCCACTACCCTCGCAGCACTTACCGCATTTTGCCACTGCATTCTCCCCCCCCCCATTCCCACCTGGCGCTTTTCCTCTCCCCTCTTGCTAGCACTTACATGATCTGAATGACACAAGACCTATTAAGATCGTTTTTTTTTCCTCCTTCCTCTGTCTACTCTTCTTTCTTGTCTCGCCTAGAAACACTTGTCTACAGGCGCATTATAAATGACTTATATCATATCATATCAAGCAGGCTCCAGCGTGAGGCACGTGCTGCGGAGCATGGGTTACGGGGCAACCAGAGAGGAGCACGGGTCAGAACTGGGGACCAGGGTATCATGGAGCCGTTTTATGAGGATGGAGTGATTAACTTTCTCAAAAGAAGAGGAGAGATCCAGAAGAATGAGAAGTGCAGGAGAGTTAGAGTCAGAATTTGGGAGCAATTCTTCACTGGTGTTCAGGAGAGCAGTTTCCATGCCTCTGGATGCTTGGAATCCAGATTGATGGTCGTGCAGGCAACCAACAATCTTATTATGCTGGGTCAGTTGGGGGAAGAGCAATTTCTCCAGAAGTTTCCCAGGAAGGGAGTGAGAGAGATGAGGCGGTAGTTAGCCGGACATGAGGGGTCGGCAGAAGGTTTATTCAGAAGTGGGCGCACAAGAGAGTGCTTGAGGGAAGAGGGAAAAGACCCAGTGGTGAGAGAGGGATTACAGAAATCAGTGAGTGCAGGGGCAAGGGAGCCAATATTGTCCTTAATAGTTCTGGAAGAACAGAGGGGAGACCTGTTTGGAACAGACCTTCATAGAGCAGACAACTCTAGTGACCTCGTCCGGTGAGATAGGAGAAAAAGAGGAGAGGAAAAGGGTGGTAAGGGATGGGGGAGGGGAAGAAGAGAGAGAACTTAGGATGTCTTGAGTTTTAGCAGTGAAGTGGGTGGCTATTGCAGTGCAGAGGGCCTGGGAAGGAAAGGGCGAGGTAGAGACTGCAGATGTATTGGCTAGTTCCTTGTAGATTTTAAAGAGTTCAGCCGTGTTGTTAGTAGCTCCATAGATGTGGGACTGGATGTGAGCACTCTTCTTGGAGCAAATGGATAGACGATATTGCCTCTGGAGGAGGCGACATGCCAAGTTATCAGAAGTTGAACCCGAGGTCTGCCACTTCCTTTCTGCATCCCTGCACTTGCGTTTTGGGGCTGCTAGATCGGCCTCATACCAAGTGTTACGCTTGGAGGCAGGTTTCAGGGGGATCCTCATGACAGGGGTAAGAATATCGAGAGTGTGAGTGATGGAGAGAGCTAGATTGTTGAGAGCAGAGTAAGTAGTGGAGTCAGAGGTTAGAGGGGGAGGTGAAGTTGGAAGCGAAACCAGCAACTGGCACTCGTTTCATTAAACAGATGCCCACAAACAAGGCTGGCAGAGCTGGGGGAGGTACGGTCAGAGGGCCGAGATGTCCCAGGTGGGAGGAAAGGAGAGTGTGATCAGACCAGGATAGCGGGGTGGAGAGTGGAGTAGAGAGCAAGAGATAAGAATGGATGAAGGAGTCGAAAGTGTGTCCAGCCGAGTGGGCAGGGCCACAGGGGAGAATAGAGAGGGCGAGAGAGGTGCAGAGGTCACGGAAGAGAGTGGAGGCCATGATTAAGGAGTCTAAGTGGATCTTGAAGTCGCACAGAAGGAGGAGATTGGAGGTGGAGGTCAGGAGAGAGGAGGAGAGATCGGCCCTCAGTGGAAAACATGACAAGGGTTTATGAGGGCAAAATGATTCCAATAGGAATCTTACGGTGTGAGATTCATGGGTGTACATGTGCAGACTGTCTTCAAAAGATAAGGAACTCTTTCTTAAGAAGATTTACCGATGGTTCCTCCATCAACACCTGTTTAATTTGTGCATTTGGAAACCGCTATGACGTATCTCTCTGATATCATATATGTGAAACCTATTTTATTCTGGGCGTTATTATAGGACAGTAATCACAGTCCTCTAACAAAAGATTTCAATCTGAATCTGACTACACTGCATGGTCATAGTAAAGTAGGTTTGCGGCCCATTTTAAGACTACGCTAAAAAAATTATCCAGGGAGTCATATTTTGACGGCCCAGAAAGTATTGGAGACGTCTCTAAGGTGGTGATAAACAGTAGAGCTATGCAATATCTGGCATCGGCGAGGGAAGACGAAATGTTGTTAAAATATCAGGTAAGGGCATACTTACAGTTTGCCCCTTCCAAAGGGCCTGCAGAATAATTGTTGCAGGTGTCCGTGCCTTCGCATACATCTTTTTTTGCTAGAGCTAAAATCAACATACTTCGAGTTGGGGCAGTACTTCAGAAATGGTCTATGGGCAATCAGGGCGTTTCAGGTTGTAAATGTGTGGGGCCTGTGAGACTCTTAGCCATTTTGTTGTGCTTGCTTCTGCACGACATACGACTACAACGCTTAGTGAATATACTTCGAGAAAGTGAGATAAGATCCCACCATCCGGCACTGATGTTTTGGGCTTACTGCACAAAATTACCCAGACTCGCTTTTTAGTGGAAAAGGTTGCTTTAATGTGACAGGCCACAGCTCACAAAACACGCTAACCTGGCTCCCTGGCCTTACAGACTAATTTATCCATTTTAACAAATTGCCAAACAATTAAATAAATAGACAATTGCCTGTTTTCACACAAATGTCTTGTGGAGACATACCAAACTGTGGGAGGGTGGGGATGGGGCATTTACCATTTTTGTGATACCAATTTAGTGTAAAGTATGTCATTTTAGGATGCTGGGTTCTAACAGTTTGAATTGTCATTGTGTGATTTTAGATTGCTTTGATGGTTGTAATTTATTTTTATGATTTTATGAATTGTGGAGGTTTTATGTTTGTAACAATCCAACATAAACGTTGCTGATTTATACTGTATCTAAATCAGTTATCTATTTTGTACTGATCACCCTAAAACGTCTGTTGCAGAATGTACAGCACTCTAGACACAGATGCAATTGACAAGTGATGTACTGCCATTGTGAAGGCTACCTACCTGTTAAGCTATATGACACCAAGCTCATGCCTTTCTGGACAGATTGATAATAGTGGGATGTGAAGAGGGTGGGCTGTAAGAGACAGAAGCAATCATCCCTGATAGAGGCTACAAAGGCTGGAGTGAAGGCCCCTGAATAGGGGGGAATAATGGTGCAATCAATAGCTTTTAGTTGTTCACTTTTGATGACTACATGTCACTTGATGCCCGGCGGCACCGGAAACTGGTGGCATTATAGGCAAAGCCTAAAGTTCCAGTTTCTCAAAGGAAGGTACAACCTTGGGACTCGTCTAATGCTTCAATGTTTGCTCATGTTATGTTCTACCACACACCGCTACCACCCGGGGCAGTCTCCAGGTGCTCATGTAACACTGCGCGCATATTTTAGTGGTTTTTATCATTTTTTTCATGTTTTATTTCATAGAGACATACTATGTGTTACACTTTACACTTTCCATGATCTCTAATGAAAGATGGTGTGAAAGCATGCAGGTGTGGAGGGCGAGTCCCGCTGAAGGATGACAAATGCACCCGCTGCATATGACCGTGTTACGTATTTGTGGTCCTGGTGACTGTGCACCAGAGGTAGGCGAATTGCCCCTCACAGGGTCCATGCAACCCTTTTGCATGCAAACATGTGCATTAAGGAAGGGCTGTTCTGGTCTTTCTGGAATGATATGATATGATATTTTATTTGTATCGCGCCCACACACAAGAGCGCGATACACCGTGTTTCAGAGCGCGATATGCCGGTTGTGCAGTGGTTGCTGAAGCACCCCCCATCCTCTGAGTGATTTTTTCAGGAGTTCTCCATAGAAATGATGGAAGCCACTGTGCCCCGAAGCTTGTGCCCATTATACAAAAGGTGCAACAGAAATAAGACTTCAAAAGGAGACCTACAATGTACAAAGCCCAGTGAGAATTGATGCACATTTGGGGCCTGATTCGTGGAATAGTGCGTAGAGATCCTGCAAAGCCTGCGCGCAGAGAACAACTCTCCGCGAGCCTGCACGCTGCAGTTTTTCTGCGCGCTCCACGTATTCATGGAATTGTTCACGCAAAGTAACCATATACGCCCCTGGCTCGCCCCCACGCAAAGCAAACACAGCCAGAAACAGCTATCTTTGCGTGCTCCCCGGGCAGGAATGCATGCACCCTTTAAACTCTTTCGCAACTGCCTAAGAGCGCCCGGCGGCTTATAAATGAATAATCAATACATGAACTCTGATTAGATACAGTGGGCCTCATTACGACCCAGGTGGAAAACCATGGTGCTAATAGCACCATGCTCCATGCCGGTAACTTACCGACTCCGCCATGGAGAAAGGGGGAATTACCACCCCATTACAAGGTTGGTGGGGCGGTAATTCCCCCTTCCTCCATGGCCCTTCCCCGTTCCCATTTTTGCCCCATAGGGCATAATGGGAATGGGGAAGGCGGTAAATACGGTACCGCAAATTGCGGTACCGTAATTAGCACCACGGTCCCTTTGCGGGTCCATTCCTTAATGGCTGGTAAAACCAGCCGTTAAGGTGGGAACCCGCAAAGGGACCTTGTAATCAGGCGCTAAGGGATTACCGGTACGGGTACCCTTACCGGTACCGGTATTCCCTTAGCGCCAGGGTCGTAATGAGGCCCAGTGTGTTTAATGTTCTTTGCCCTTACCGAATTGCTCCCAAAAGCTAACAAGTAGTGGAACATGTTAGCCGGCGTTTGCTGTAACAGAGGGAAGTACACGCTGGTCTTGGCAGCAGATGCAGAGCAACAGAGGTTCGAATCCTGGATCTGCCCTTAGAAACCGAACTCAGGTGTGGTATTAGTGTTTCCCTGTGAACAATGGTGATGCAAAAGGCAACAACTTAGTGAACAAACAGAAGAAATATAGCTTCAATATTTTACTGTTGGGAGAGTGGACATAAAGTCTACAGTAGTTTGTTGCAAGGAAAGCTGCCCAGAGGCAGCTGAACTAATTTGTGGCAACTCTGTGTATGATTGCTCTCTCTCTCTTGGTGGCCATCAAGTCCTAAAGTGACAGAACTGTGCCATTAAAACCACAGTAACTGCAGCAGCCAATCTGTAAACTATGGAACAATGTAGCTTTCTTTCCCAGTCATTATATTCTGGTCGTTTGGTCGGTTATAGGACGCCCCGAGAAAAGCAATTTCGTAACTTTCAGTAATAATTTCCCTTAATGTGAATAAAAAGAGAGAACAATTGAAAATGGTCCCTGCTCCTTCTGGTAAGGACTTAAAATACTTAAACATATCTTTTCACTATCCAGGCATTAGATAAAATTTGTTTTTTTTTAGATTGAATACACTGCAGACTAATTTGGAAATATTTTTAGGGAACTACAAGAGATAGGAAGCAAACTTGTATATAAAATACAAAACCCATTATGCACAAGAATGTGTATGGAACAAACTGAATGCATGCGAGAATTGCCAATTGCTAATTGCACACACATTTGCAAAGCTCATGATATGATATTTTATATACATCGCCCTCATACACAGGTGTTTCAGAGTGCGACCAAGCAAGGGAGGGGAACAAGGGAGAACAGCAAAAAAACAACAACGATCTTAATAGGCCCAGTGACATTGAGAATGTGCAAGTGCAAGGAAAAGGGAAAAAGGGAGAAAGTGCGTCTAGGCCCAGTGACATTGAGAATGTGCAAGTGCAGGGAAAAGGGGAAAGGGAGAAAGTGCGTCTAGGCCCAGTGACATTGAGAATGGGCAAGTGCAAGGAAAAGGGGAAAGGGAGAAAGCGCGTCTAGGCCCAGTGACATTGAGAATGGGCAAGTGCAGGGAAAAGGGGAAAGGGAGAAAGCGCGTCTAGGCCCAGTGACATTGAGAATGTGCAAGTGCAGGGAAAAGGGGAAAGGGAGAAAGCGCGTCTAGGCCCAGTGACATTGAGAATGGGCAAGTGCAGGGAAAAGGGGAAAGGGAGAAAGCGCGTCTAGGCCCAGTGACATTGAGAATGGGCAAGTGCAGGGAAAAGGGGAAAGGGAGAAAGCGCGTCTAGGCCCAGTGACATTGAGAATGGGCAAGTGCAAGGAAAAGGGGAAAGGGAGAAAGTGCGTCTAGGCCCAGTGACATTGAGAATGTGCAAGTGCAAGGAAAAGGGAAAAAGGGAGAAAGTGCGTCTAGGCCCAGTGACATTGAGAATGTGCAAGTGCAGGGAAAAGGGGAAAGGGAGAAAGTGCGTCTAGGCCCAGTGACATTGAGAATGTGCAAGTGCAAGGAAAAGGGAAAAAGGGAGAAAGTGCGTCTAGGCCCAGTGACATTGAGAATGTGCAAGTGCAGGGAAAAGGGGAAAGGGAGAAAGTGCGTCTAGGCCCAGTGACATTGAGAATGGGCAAGTGCAAGGAAAAGGGGAAAGGGAGAAAGCGCGTCTAGGCCCAGTGACATTGAGAATGGGCAAGTGCAGGGAAAAGGGGAAAGGGAGAAAGCGCGTCTAGGCCCAGTGACATTGAGAATGTGCAAGTGCAGGGAAAAGGGGAAAGGGAGAAAGCGCGTCTAGGCCCAGTGACATTGAGAATGGGCAAGTGCAGGGAAAAGGGGAAAGGGAGAAAGCGCGTCTAGGCCCAGTGACATTGAGAATGGGCAAGTGCAGGGAAAAGGGGAAAGGGAGAAAGCGCGTCTAGGCCCAGTGACATTGAGAATGGGCAAGTGCAAGGAAAAGGGGAAAGGGAGAAAGCGCGTCTAGGCCCAGTGACATTGAGAATGGGCAAGTGCAAGGAAAAGGGGAAAGGGAGAAAGCGCGTCTAGGCCCAGTGACATTGAGAATATGCAAGTGCAGGGAAAAGGGGAAAGGGAGAAAGCGCGTCTGGGCCCAGTGACATTGAGAATGGGCAAGTGCAAGGAAAAGGGGAAAGGGAGAAAGCGCGTCTGGGCCCAGTGACATTGAGAATGGGCAAGTGCAAGGAAAAGGGGAAAGGGAGAAAGCGCGTCTGGGCCCAGTGACATTGAGAATGGGCAAGTGCAAGGAAAAGGGGAAAGGGAGAAAGTGCGTCTGGGCCCAGTGACATTGAGAATGGGCAAGTGCAAGGAAAAGGGGAAAGGGAGAAAGTGCGTCTGGGCCCAGTGACATTGAGAATGTGCAAGTGCAAGGAAAAGGGGAAAGGGAGAAAGTACGTTTAGGCCCAGTGACATTGAGAATGGGCAAGTGCAAGGAAAAGGGGAAACGGAGAAAGTGCGTCTGGGCCCAGTGACATTGAGAATGGGCAAGTGCAAGGAAAACGGGAAAGGGAGAAAGTGCGTCTGGGCCCAGTGACATTGAGAATGGGCAAGTGCAAGGAAAAGGGGAAAGGGAGAAAGTGCGTCTGGGCCCAGTGACATTGAGAATGTGCAAGTGCAAGGAAAAGGGGAAAGGGAGAAAGTACGTCTAGGCCCAGTGACATTGAGAATGGGCAAGTGCAAGGAAAAGGGAAAAAGGGGGAACGTGCATGGAAGGGGAGAAGTGAAAAGTGCAGAATGGAGGCGAGAACAGATAAATAATAAGTGCAATAAATAAATAAATAAATGGAATGAAAAGTGGAAGTGCTGCAGCCAGCAAGTGCATGATTAGATAGAATGTATCTGATAAGTGCAGAAGGAGAGTGAGGAACTGTATGGGGACAGATACAGAACCCTAGTGCAGAGGTGGCCCGGAGGCAATGCAGGAGGGAGGCAGGGTGAGCAGGTACCTGGGCCCAAGGGACAGAGGGTGGCCAGGTGCACGGTGCCAAGAGAACAGATCAGCAGGGGAGAAGATGGGCAAAGGCAGAAGCAAAGAGGAAGGTCTTGAAGTGCTTCCAGAACCAAAGATGGTTCTCCTCAAGTTGAATCAGGTATGCGCTTTGCAAAGCTGTGCTCCTAATTATCTAGTGTGATGTTCCTGCATCACTCGAATCGGAGCCCATGGTGGCCCCCCATAGCACTGTATCACTCTGAATTGTTTGTTGCAAATGTTTTCGGGAGAGATGCTACAGAACTCCCTTCCATTCACTTTCCACCTCAGGCCTGACTTTGGGAAGCAACGTCCTGGAAATACCCGCTAGCAGTTCTCAAGGCTGCACACCGGTTTCACCATTATCAGGGATCAGAAGTGCATTAAGTCTACCAGCCTTGTTGTTGGAGTTTTATTTCAAGCCTTTGCGAGCCCACCATAACTTTGATGATGCTTGCTAAAAATGGCCCAATGCTCCAACCACAAGGCTGTTAGGCTTAATGCACTGATCAACTCCAATATGGGTGAAATCTGTATGGAGGTGTCTACAGCCTTGAGTTCTGTCTGTCTTGAGTTAGAAAAAGCTATTTTTAAAATAACACTGCCTATAGACAAAGGGCCTCATTACGACCCTTGCGGAAATGGAAAAATGATGGCGGAAATGCAATACCGCCATCGAACACCGCTCGTTGCGATCATGACCCGTCACCGTAAAGTACGATGCCATTAGCGACACCGCAGTGAACGGCAACGCTAACTGCACCAAGTACGCGCACGCGCGCCTTGCAAAACCGGAATCACCGCCATGGCGCAACGGTACGCGAATTCTGACCCTAGCGGACATGTACTGAACGCCATCAAGCACGTCGTAAAGTACCATTCCGCCATGGCGAGAAATACGGCATCGTGAACCAACCGTAAATGGCCCACTGAGTGCCTGTACTCCACTCCCTGGCCACATTGCACAACTCCTGGCAGGCGCAATGTACTCACACTATGCAACCAGTGAAATCTACAATTCACCCATGCATGCCAACGTAGAAAAGCATGCAGGGGCTCAAAGCGCCCCGTGAGTGGGCATCCATGTACGGCATGTCACCATAGCCGTACTGACGCAGCACAGGCATGTGAAGGTACAATACATCAAAATGAAAATCAAGAACACATGACACAAAACAACAGTAGTCCCCCATCGCTTGCCACCAGCGCAAGGCAACATCCAAAACAGCATCCTGAGGGGGATTGCACCAGCCCTGTACTCTTGCCAGTAAACAAACCAACCATCAGCAGAAGCATGTACCACACAAGTTGGCAGAGTGACTGAGCAGCCAGGCTCATCCCAAGAGGGGCCGATGGGAGCTGCAGGGCACAGATGGCATCAATACAGAAGCTATTCCAATGGACATGACCCCAGTCCCCCTCCAACAAACGCACGCAAACACAGTCACCTGTGACCAGCCACATTCTGAACATCCCATCATTCCACCAATCGACCTGGCTGACAGGCACCAGTCGGCCAAAAGCCAATCCCCCGCCCCTGAACAGCACATCATGTAAACAGTCACAATGGCAGCCCCTATCCGTGACCATACTGTGCTACGTAGGCAAACGCGGCCAGTACTGTACCACACAACTCAACTCAGAAGGCGGAACACAATGCAGATCATCTCGCAATACATACCGCCACAAAGCGAATATCGCCACATCACCTGCAAAGAACAACGCAACACGACAAATATCGGAATACAATTTAAATGCACATCCAAATGACAAAGGCCCCACAGCAATTTGCAAAATAACACCAAAACAACCATCATCACCGAGGGCTGCATCTGCAATAATTGACCAGCTTCCACTTGTGTGACGCCCTGTACCATCATGGCACACAGGGCCTACATCAACGTTCCAAAAGGCAACATGGAAGCGGCAAGAACCGCAGGTCCGTCCCATGAGGCAGGCACTAGTCGAGCTGAAAGGCCGAAATGTTGCACCTAGCCACCAGTACAGCGTAAGGGCATGTGGCCCATTGGCGATCGTCCCATAAGATCGAAATGGTGCTCCACTGATTCACCCGAAGCTGCAGGAGTCGAGAGTAAAAACCATCTGGAGGAGTGGCGTAGAGATGGCATCTGCAATAGGGCAGGAGATACCTGTCACCCAAAAGAAACACAAATTAACCGATTGCATTACGGGACTCATGATGCATTACAATCTTCATTCAACACACCAAATCCACACCCATATGCATGCTAGCCCACTCCAAAGGAATATACACACCCCTAAATCAGTATCGAATCATAACGAAATCAATCGAGCTAAATACACCATTGGCAACGTCGGTTACTGTGCATGCGTCCGTCAAGATAGAACCCATGACATGGGATTAGTAACGTGCCTAGACACAAGTGTATGAAGGCGCGTCGAGACAGGGAGGATCCGACAAGGGCAGATAGACGTATGTCCCACTATGGCAGCCTTGCATCACATAGCGCAGGGGAAGGGGAGTGATTCAAAAAACCCATGTACATGGCAGACCCTAAACGGAATCATCAGTCCATGCATCCATTCATCATTCCCTCATCCCGCAATGAAAACGCATGAATATTCACTCACATTATATGTGAAACTTCCATCGCGTCTGTGCGTAATGCAGTCCGCAAAAACCACTGTGCCCCTGGCCGGATCTGTAGTGTTGTGAAGCAAGATGGATTTGGGAACGTCCTGCCTTATCGTCCACTACGCTATTGCGCATCCCATTCAATTCATATCATTCATTGCCTGCTCGTTATGGGCCATGTCCCAAGGACATTCTACAATAGAACGTTACATTTCCAGCCAGACCTGTGGGCGTATCCTCGCCGCTACTTCAAAACCAAAAATGCTGGCCTTCGAATTCCTCACTTGCAACATTACGTCGAAAAGGCTTCTGTGAATGCTTGCATTCACAATTACATCAATGTAGTGCGGCTGTGTGTCATGATGCTAACTGGCTGCAATCACAAATGGGACGCCACGCCCGTCGGTGAAGTACGTTACTGTGCTGCATGAGGGTCGGCCATCGATCGAGCCCTACATACCACTGACTCTTCACAGGTATGTAAGCGGCTGCAATCATAGCATGTGTAACAATGGGAGCATACCATGAAAATCAGTCAAAGTACATCACACTGCCATCGGGATTTGATACATGATTCCAATCCCAAGATGCCATGCGGCCAAATGCAGCCTTACGTGCGGGACGTGCTCGGCCAGAAGGGATAGCATCTGCCACAGAATCATTCAATCAGCACAGGTGGAGGCCATACAGGCCGACAGCACATATATAGCAGACCCAAACCCCTCCCACAACCACTCCCACTCCAAAATGCTACCGGCAGGACTAGCGATGTTGGGCCTGGGGGACCAGATAGCACTGCAAGTGCTACAACTACAAGAAGACGACGAACAACAACAGGTACAACAACCGGGCGCACAGGGGAGACGGAGGAGAAGGAGGAGGAGGAGGGCAAGGCAGGGTCAGCAAGGCCCACAAGCACTGCCACTACCACCACGCAGGCGGCCCGCAATCCCACGCCTCCGAGCCGATCCGTTCAACCTCACTGCTGAGCAGATCCACACCCTCTACCGTTTGGACCGGGACACCATAATCGCCATTGTGGACATGACACATGCTGACCTCGTGAGCATGATAGATAGCCCAACCGCCATCCCACCCCTACTGAAGGTGGTGTCTGCACTCCACTTCCTGGCCACAGGCACCTACCAGCACACAGTGGGACAGTTGCATGGCATTTCACAGCCACTGTTCTCACGGACACTCTTCCAAGTGCACGATGCCCTCCTGAAGCACGCCGACGACCACATCACACTACCACGCACGTACCAGGAGATTACCAACGCAAAAGTGGGATTCCATGCACTTGGCGGCATCCCGGGTTGCATTGGTGCCATCGACTGCACCCATGTTGAATTGGTTGTCCCACATGCCATGGAGGTCCAGTACCGCAACCGGAAACAATTTCATTCAATCAATGTGCAAATGGTGTGTGACTCCAACAAGATATTTACGCATTGTTGTGCCAGATTTCCAGGATCTACCCATGATTCTATGGTCCTGAGGAACACAAGAATACCACGCTACATGGAGCGACACGCAGGGCACAGATCCTGGCTACTCGGTGAGTCTCATTCCATGCATGACATCGTGGCCCATTTGATGCGTCAATGACCTTGCAGGAGGGGGGGGGGGCTACTTAGCACTATCATTCCACTGACACCCTTTATTCGTCTCATACAGGTGATGCCGGGTATCCACTGAAGAGATGGCTCCTTACACCAATCCGGAACCCACAGAACGAGCATGAGGAGGACTACAACCATGCCCACTCACGTACCCGTGTGGTCATTGAACAGGCATTCGGCCTACTGAAGGCTCGTTTCCGCAGCCTCAGCAGGTCTGGCGGGGCACTCATGTACAGCCATGAGAAGGTTTCTAAGATGGTCATGGCATGTGTCATGCTGCACAACATGTGCATACGTAGGAATGTGCCCATGCCCCCTGACGCTGTACTGCATGCACCTGAAGATGATGATGATGATGAGGGTGGGGATGTGGAGGCACCTCAAGGAGTCCATGAGGCACAGGATGCACGTGCAATCCGACAGAGCATCATAGATGCATGCTTCTAGCAACCACGCATGGTGCCTATTACACGGAAAGGGGACCTGTGGCACTGTGTGTGTGTAGTACAGGCACATTGTGGACTGTACGCCTATGAAGGCCTCGTACGCAAATATCAATGTCCACACATGTCATTGGATGATTATGAGATGCTGTATTGTTAATGTGATTTGATTTATACACCCTATGGACCCGCCACCCAGTGAAGCCCAACACACCCCCTCCACCCTACTACCTCCCCCCCCAACACCAGTGTCCAAATATGCATGCTGTCCGTGGTTGGACGCTATTGCAAGCCCCCTCTACGGGTATCAGGGGCACCCCTGCCCGTGGAGCGCAGGTTCCTGCCAGATCTGCGTTGGGGGCTGCCCTGGACGGAACTTGCCACGGATGATGTCTCTGCCTGCTCGCGTCCATGCATGTCTCTGAGGGTTTGTGAGAGCTCCGAGAGCACACGGCGCACAGCAGCAAGTTCAGCACAAACGTCTTTGGACGTCGCATGCAGTTCCCCCCTCAGGCTCTCGGTGCTTTTCTCCATTTGTGCTCTCAGGCTCTCGGTGCTTTTCTCCATTTGTGCTCTCAGGCTCTCGGTGCTTCTCTCCATTTCTCCCCTGAGGCTCTCACTACTTTTCTCTATTTGTGCCCTGAGTGTCTCGGTGGATGTTTCCATGGCTGCCCTGGAACCCCCGCATTCATTTGCATGGTCCTTGAGTAGCGTGGACACTTCCTGCTGTTGCTCGATCAGCAGGTCGAGGGACTGTTGCCTCTGCTGGGCCATGGACATTTGCGGTGGTGTGACAGGGGGGCTGCTCAACACATGTTGCCTTGGCACAGGACTTGTGGGGGTTGGCCAGTCGTCGTCTTCAGGGTGCCCCTGCGTGGTTTCGTCATGGTGTAGGGGATGGAACATGCAGGGGGATTGGGAAAGGTCATGGATGGTACCTACGTCGCCAGCACTGTTTTCCGTGTCGGAGCATGCTGGCATGACAGCTGTGTCACCTATGGTGCTGCTACCACCAGAGGCAGTGCCATCAGATACGTTCTTTGGGGGGACCTGTGGTGCTGGGGTTGTGGACTTGCTGGCTGCTGGGGTGCCTGTTGCAGTCCCCTCCAGTGTGCTGCCACTTGATTCCTGCTGCTGCCGTGTCTTGATCCTTGCACCTGAGGTGGAGGCTCTTGGGACGTTGGTCCTGGCCCTCTTTGCAGGCGTGCTGGTAGGGGTGTCCTGCAGCTCGTCGTTGGTATCGGACCCTGTGGTGGAGTAAAGAGGGGCGAGCGTTAGTTATGGGTCTGTCGGATTTGGAATGGCAACGTATCAAATGCATTGGGGTGGTACATGAGGCTGATTTGGGACTGGGCCTTGGAGGTGGTCTCATTTTCGTGTGGATTGAGGATGCATTCATTTGGCTGCCTGCAGTTAGGGGGTGCATGCTGCACATGTAGGGGTTGTTTATGGCATCTTGATTGATTTGTTTATTCATTCTGACTTTTAGAGGGCGCTGTCAGGGCAAAGTATGTATTGCACTATGGGGTCACATGGTACTGCACATGTTCGTGGTTTGTGGATTTCGCATTGTTTCTCTTGGCCAACCTACCTGATTCTCCGGATGTCGGCACTCCTTTCTCCATCCCTCCGACTCCCTCTATGCTCTCCATTCCTATGGTGGAGGCGCAGATATCCTCCCAGGGGGTCAACTTGATGGGCGACTCTGAACCCCCCCCGGTAGCTGTGGCGATGTTCCTGTTCGCAGAAAGTATGCTGCGTACGCGGATCCGCAGGTCGTCCCACCGCTTGCGACATTGCTGTGGCGTGCGGGGTGTTGTCCCCACCGCACTTACGCGCTGTGCCACCAGGGCCCATATGGCCTTCTTGTTGGCAAGGGCCGTCCTGGTCATTTGACTGGAGAAGACGACGGCGGCATTTTCCTGGAGGGTCTCGGTGAGCACGGTCAGTTCCTCTCGGGAGAAGTGTACCTGCTGCTTGCGGTCACACGCTTTCTTGGCTACCTTTCCCATATTTATTTTTTTAACTGGGGTTGCTAACGGGTTGGGATGTGTGTCAGGGTCGGATTTTTAATGGTTGTGTTGGGATTCGGTTTTTATAGTTGTGCGGCGTGCTGTTTCCCGTTCCGGCCACATGCTTTTACTTCCGTTTCCGTATATTTACGGTGGCCGTAATTTGCGGTGCCCGCTCGTTACGGTGACCGCTCATTACGGTGACCGCTAAGATGGGTGGCGGTATTGCACCTGGTGCAGCGTACGGCGGCGGTAAGGGCCGTTTTGGGGTCATTTCCGCCATCGCAGCCTTTCGGATTCCGCCATGGCGTAATGCTCGTGCCCGATGGGTCGTGATTAGCCGCACTTTGCTCCTTCGTGCAATGGCGGAAACGCTATTTACGCTGTTGCGGTCCGGTCAGTCACTTTCCGCCAGGGTCGTAATGAGGCCCAAAGACATTTTCCTGGAGCAAAGGCTTGGCCTTTGAGCTAATTTTCATACCCACAGTACATTGTCCATCTGACTCTGAAC
The DNA here is from genome assembly GCF_040938575.1 of Ambystoma mexicanum. Classification (NCBI taxonomy): domain Eukaryota; kingdom Metazoa; phylum Chordata; class Amphibia; order Caudata; family Ambystomatidae; genus Ambystoma; species Ambystoma mexicanum. The sequence goes on along the minus strand of NC_090940.1, from coordinate 642,978,011 downwards.
TGTAGGTGTACTTCAAGCCATGACTGCTGGGCGGTGCTGTGCTCTGTATAACTTTACTCAAATCACTTGATGGCAGAATTACCTACCGGTAATCTTCATTTCCCAGAGTCCTGTTCTTTCTTGTTCCTAGTCCATAACAGTTGAGAGGATCACACCTCCCAGACAGTTCTAACAAATTAAATAAGGTGTGTGAATATTCACCCCATCCAATGGGATGAAGTCCCCTCCCCTCCTTTTCCCCAGACCGGATAAGAGGAGCCACCTCTGCAGGGACGATCAGGGCTACCCACAGTGGGAGGGTGGGATGGGAAGCCAGGATGTAGCGAAGAAGAGTAGAACTTGGGGCAATGGAGATTACCAGTAAGAAATGTCAAATGTGTTTAGTCAATTATGCTAATGCCAGTAATTTAGCCGTGGCCCCCCTGACTCCCTTCTCATCCCAGTCCATAACAGTTAAGGACATAGCATGCTTGATCTGCTCAGAACAACAAAAAAAACAGACAGGATACTGCAAACCAGCCAATTTATTCCCAGAAGACAAATCACAAATAATGGTGCATGTACTTCTGACTCAAAGGCAGAGACCTCTCCATGGATTGCCCGGTGGTAGTGCTGCACAAAAGTGGAGGCAGAAGCCTGAGTGGCTGCTGCCTGACCAATGTCACTGATGCAAACAGCCTAGAAGGTCTCCCAGGCAGTAGCCACTCCCCAGGTGAATTTACTGATAACCACTCCCTGCTCCCCTCCCAGAGGGAGAATCCCAGCCAGTTCATAGTGCAGCATAATGGTCAAATTGACTGAGCGGCTGATGGTAGCCGCAGAGGGTTTATGCCAGTATCACCTGCCCCAAAGCTTACAAGGAAAGTCACCTTTCTAGAAGGAGTCTGTCCTGGACCAATATGGCAGGACGGCCATGCCCACCTCCAGGAGGCTAAAGGTCTGATTCTCCGCTAGAGACGCCTCCACTTGAAGAAAAGGAAGAACAAGATCCCCTTTCAGGTGAAAGGTGAAGACCAATTTAGGATGAAACGCTAGGGCTGGACTCAGCACCCAACCCTATCGGAGGAAACGAAGGTAGGGAGGAACAGACAGTAAGGCCATAAATCCCCCAAGTGTCTAGCAGAGGTGATGCTCCATAGAAAAACCGTATTAAAGGTCAGGAATTTCAGCTCCACTGTCCCCATGGGTTCAAAAGGAAGGATTGGCAGGCTGGACCAAACCTTCTGCACAGGGATTGGAATGTGTCCTTAGGCAGGGACATGTCCCCCAGGGAAGGGAAGTTCCTGCTCAGGACATGCAGCTCTGAGTTCTCCTCCCCCAGGAGATTGGAAGCTGCAAGAGACAGGAGATGCCCCTCGACCCATGATATGATCCTGGGTGTGACGTGGGGAAGGGAGGCACACCTGGACCCCTTAACAGGTGAGATACCACACGGTTACAATATTGTCTGTCCGGACTAGCACACCTTGTCCCACCAGCTGATTATGGAAGTGAAATAAGATCTTGTGGACCTCTAACAGTTCCCTCTATTTAGAGGGGGCCTGAGCTTCTGCCGATGACCGCTGCTTCTGCACTGAAATAACGTTAATCGTTGCGCCCCCATCCCTTCACGCTGGCATACGTTTTCAAAACCTGAGGTGAGAGCGGAAGCAGGGCATGATTTTTCAGCAGGTCGGGGAGGCACAGCCACATCGGGAGATCCGCGATGATGGATTCCTTCAGGGGATTTGGTTGAGAATAATTATGACAGAAGATCAGGTCTATTGCCGACCACCGTGCAAGCCCAGGCATCAGAAAAACCCTAATCCCAGACTTGTGAAACATAATGCTGGCCTCACCCTACAGAAAGATCAGGCTGGATGCAGGAGTGAAAAACCTCTGGATAATCAGGTTGAAGGTGGGCCCAGGGCGTTGGAGTTGGACTGGTGAGGTATGGCTGCTGAGGAGATCTCTCTGCCCGTGACACTCTCTACCACTGAATCCCCCTCGGTGGGCCACAGATCTAGGGTGGGAGGGCGGTTATCTGTAAGGCCTCCAGGAAGGGACAATCGTTGATATAATAGGGAGAGCAAGGCAAGAATCTTCCCAAACCTGCTTGACAAACTCACCCATCCTCTGCCCAAGCAACATTTGTCCAAGTAAGGGAAGATGGAGCAAGCATGCTCTTTCTGAAGCCTCCCCGTTCCAAGCTCTTCGCGAGAATGGTCTCCTCTGAAACCATGATAAGTTCTTTTTCTAGGAATTCAATGAGATCGGATCGATCAGATTCCTCCACAAAGGCTTGAGGATCCTCAAAGATGGACTGTGACAGGTCGGTGTCCCCGATCCCTGCATGCATACCACATGTGGATGCTGCATGGTCTTCCTGGAGAGATCCCTCAAGTTTTCCGTCAACCCCGTCAGAAAGGGAGGTCCCCTGTGATGAGACTGACGTCTTGGCAGTTGCACAAAGGAATGTACATCTTAAGCGAATGTGGCTTTCTCTGGGTTCGGTGTAGATGATGTTGCATACATCCTGGAAAATGGGTATGCCATGATCTTCTGTAAGCACGTAATGACTGGCGGCATCGGGATCTCATGAAGAAGAAGAGAAGGAGTCTTGCATCCAACAGCTCCAAATTGGAAACTAAATGGGCATTGACCTCTTCAAATGACATCCCGTTTCAGGTATTTGCCCAACTTATCCCAGCAGTCCTGATTCTCAGGATCACTGTGTTACAATCAGGACTTGCCGAGGGCACAGGATCCAGAGGAGCCCCAGGCACAGAGTGTGGCGTTTGGTGATGCTGGTCGACCGAGGAGGAGCTGCGGGCGAAAGGTGCCAGTCCAGATGGTGCTCGGAGACCACCTTCTCCACCAGTAGTCCTGGGGGAGAGGGTCACCTGTTATCGCTTTCGCCACAGTCATGGCCTGGCGTGGCCCTGCACCAAGAGCCTGAGCAGAAGTCGGATCTGCCGCCTGGAATGCAGACCCTTTATCTGTCTTTGCAGAATCCCCAACATTTGAGCTGCGGAGACAACATCAGAAAGGACGAATGACCCTTACCTGCACAGTCCCCCTCCCACAGCTGAAGTATCTCTAAACTGCTGCAGCATCCATTCTGCTCCGGAAGGACTTGAGCACTTTCGGGAGTAGATGCGGAGGGGGTTACGTCGGGCTAGAGCTGTGCACGCAACTGGGGCATCTCATGCAGTGAGGTGAGAGTCTGCCCTGAAGGACGAGACCATGGTGGCCTTCCAGAATATCACCTGTGGGAGACAGGAAAAAGAACAGGACGTTCAAGCTGAGGCGGCTCCTCTCATACAGCCTGGGGCTAAAGGGGAGGAGCCGTCCTCCCATACAGCCTGGGGCTAAAGGGGAGGAGCCGTCCTCCCATTGTATGGGGAGAGTATTTGCACACCTTTTTTATTTTTGTTGATCTGTCTGGGAGGGGGGGGGGTCACCTCAACTGTTATGCACTGGGATGAGGAGAAGGGCAAGGTGAACATCTACTTTCAAATTTACAGTGGAAAGTTGTTTTCACGCCTTTTCAAATGCACCATACCTTTGTTGGTGTGTGCTATATCTCTCTCCATAAATTCAGCGAAAAAACTTCAGTTAAGACAGAGTTAAGGTGATCAGATTTAACGCAACAAAACCCTTGAAATGCAGCGAATGAGGGAAGTGATGACCATCTTAACTCGGCGTCCCCCGGAGATGATCCTATGACGTAATTTCGTAAGTCATTGTAAATCCCATCTGTTATAGTATATATGTGTTCAAGGGTTTTGCAACGGGGACGCCGAGATAAGAGGGTCATCACTTCCCACATCCAGGAAATTTCAAGAATTTTGTTGCCTTAAATCTCATCACCTTCACTCTCTCTTAACTAAAGTTTTTACACTGAATCTCAAGAGTTCTCTTATACTATAGTTTCTTCTGGGCTCACTAAGCATGGCCTTCGGTGGCCATTGTACATGTTGCAGCAGTACATTTCTTTGGAGCCCACTAGCCGTGGCATTCGGCCGTGACCAGGGTGTATGTTGCACCAATAGTTTCTTTCCTAAGAACCATTGCCTCGTTGCTTGTAGATGGGATCCCTGCAGGGGTAAAATATTGATTTCCAGTTCTATTCCGGGGTAATTTACTGGAATCATTTCTGTTTCCCGCAGTAGAATACCATTGTGCAGATTGCCGTGATGATGGAAAAACGGTTCAAATTAAAAAGCCTTCCACATCCTCAAAACACTCACCCTGTATCCACCTCCTCTTTTCTTGGTCCCCTCCCCAATCCCCTCAATTTCTTTTATAATTTTTTTTTTTATTGTGCAATGGTTAAAAACAAAACCTTAAGCACATACCTCCATATTAAAAAAGCATCCCTCAATTGCTTTTTCTCCTCCCTGACCCTCTACCATTACCCCTATCACGCTTCGGTTCGTGCGACTGCAGTTTCTTTTCCGATTTTGTCTTGCGTCCTAGCCACGCTAATCTTGTGTGATTCCTCCTATAAACTAAAAAAGTTCTACCCGTAATTGGCTCCCCAGCCCCGTCTTGACAACTTCACACGGTGTCTTCTTCACCCTCCCCGCCTCTAGTATGATGTGACTGCATCCTCCTCCCCCAAACAGCATTTTTGAACACTTTTCAATTTGAGCTTTCCCAGGTATTATCGCAGTAATCACTCAAAATAAAGCAAAAAAATTGCGGTTTTTCATTTCTAAAAAGCCTCTCAGGCGCTGAGCTGCAAAGCACCATGGGAGATATATAAACATTTTTAGGAGTAGGGGGGACAGCCTTCTCCTTAGTATATTTTAGCAACTACTGGCCAGATTTACCCCAAACCAAGCAAGTAAATGAAGTCAACACTTTGTGCCCAAGCTGTTTCTTATTTGGTCCAAAACCTCCCAGTGCTTTTCGATCTACAGCTCTTCAGAAATTGCACTTTTTCTCAATGGGAAATGAACGGGATAAGGCCGAAAAGTGCCTGTTCTTGTTTTCTTAATAACGTTTAAATTCTTAAGTCAATCTTTCTTAAAATCAACAGTTTGGGGGGCCCGTGAGAAACCTTATTTTTTTATTTCATCCAAATCCATCAGCGTATCAAGTTACTAGCAATAGAATTTTGGCAAAGGTCTAAGTACACAAGTTTTACCAGAAATGTATATATTTAGCGGAAGCATTGGGATGACAAATAACAAACGGTATGTAAGAAGCTATTGGATGAAACCTTGGGACTGTCTGAGTGGATCACACAAGGCACCAATCCACATGGTCACTGGAGCAAACTTCCGCTCTCGCGTGTTTCCAATGGTTTTATTTAAGAAAGCAGAGTTATCTGAGCAGTTCTAGTCTAGGTATTCATGCGGTGATATGAAATGGGGGAAGATGGGTGCTGCATTATGATAGCAGGTGTGTGAGTGGGTGTCTGTGTTTGCTGGTTCTTTTGCTGTAGGCTTCTTGTGGTTAGGTTCCATTTACCTCGGAATAAACTGTTACAACTACATTGTTCTTTGAAACATGTGTTATTATTGTAACATTTCGTATATTATTCGAATTATTATTTGTAATGATGTTTTATTATAAGACATGGAATTTATTTACAGTGTATTCTTGCGTATAAATGCGAAATTGGTTTGTTCCTTTGAAAATAAAATTAACAATAACAAAAAAGCAGAGAAAAACAGCCCTAACATGTAGAGAATGAAAGTTCTTTCTATAGCATTCGCTAGAGTCCCAGGAGGATAGCTCAGCGGCAACGTGTTGGAAGCTAGGGAACACGAAGCAACACAGGTTCGGTCCGAGCTTAGAAACCCCTGGGTATTAAATCGCGTTATAAATAAGACAAAAAATACAATAACGCAACAAAAAAAAATACAGTAACGCAACAAAAAAAACAGCGCCTCGATGCCCACGGGCTGTGTGAGCTCTCTAAAAATGTAAATAAATAATCATTGTTTACCAATCACAGGATAGTTCTCCTTTATCAGACATTGTCTACCCTAATGTTCCGAATACTGCTATGTCGATGGATAATGTGGGTCCTGTGCCTTGGGATCCGCCAGGCAGGTGCCAGTTAAGCTAGATACCCTGAACCCCAGTGACGTGAGGGTCTGGGCCTCACGCTGTGAAGTCTCGGCCAGACATCTCTTTAATTGAATGCAATAGCCTTATTTTTTTCCCAGTGTTCTCATGCTTTGTCTGAACGGCCATACTAAGTGCAAAACAGTAACTTGCAATCAGCCTGGGTTATCTGCAGTCACTGTAACAGAACACACATGGCTGAGTTTGGCTTTAAATTGTGGGAGGGGGCTGGATTATCTAATACTAGACCGTGCTGGTAAGGAGGGGGGCTTCAATCTCTCCTTTTCCCCATTTAGCTTCACAGCAGTGCAGACCCTAATCTTGCATGCAGCCGGCTATCGCTAATCTGATTTATACAGCTTCTTGTGTCTCCCCAGATCGCGGCTTAAGGGAGTTGGTGCACAGCAGTAATGGTTCTGTGCACACTGTGGAAATAAAATCAGGAACTGGTACCTCCAAATGCAGGGAAAACGTCAGGCGACTGATTGAAATACTATCTGACAGCCTCTACAAAGTGACTACAGTTAAGTGTTTTGGGGAAGAAAAAAAACACAGCCATTTGGACATGGCATGTGCTGTTTGAGAGCCCTGCAATCATTCCCTGGCCTTGTCCTCTGTAAATGGCAAAATCACTCTTAACACTGTCTCCCAAATGAAACCTAATTGTAATTGAGTGAAATTCACTGTAGATTTCTCGCTCCTTCGCTTGAGGGTCTCAGAAATGCCCACACGAGGCTGACAGCGATTCTGAACAGGAAAAGAAACACTGATTTGCCAATAAGACCCCTTCAGCAGCCTTCTCAAAGGGGCTTTAAGATGTCCCAATTGTCTCCAGTCTTCTTCTAACCTTCCCTTCTCATTCTGCGCGCTTTGCATTAATAGGCAATCTACTTTGGGGGTGCCCCCGCGTCACTCACCCGTGTGCATAATCGTGGCGTGTGCGCCGTGACTGCTCCTCTCTCAAAACGTCTGCTGCCCCAAAATGATTTACAGAAAAACGTGCAAAGTGTGCGCAAAAATGCGTGCACATGTGCTGGGATTGCACGGCGCATCTCGAGAGGAGGCGGTTTACAGAAATAAGTGCTAGCAGGGACCTACAGTGCAAAGAAAACATGACTGCACCTGACACGCCGACAACACGCCCCTAGTGCAAACCAAGGACCCACTGAAATAGACCGTTTTGCGCAGAATGTGACCCGTGACGCCAGATACAGCAGAAAACTACTAATTTCATGGTCGGTACTCGCAAGTAATCACCGTTACTTGCACCCATGCCAACCATTAACTGTCCTGGGAGTGCCACAAATCTGTGCCAAATGCAGCGTGCACCTACACCCACCAAACTGAGCCCCAACATGGAAAGTGCACCTGCACCCAATTTTAATACACCCTGTACACCCACCAATCTAAGTCCCCCACATGGCCTTGTTACATTCAGTTAAAGTGAGCATATGAGTGTTGTTGGACTTGAGACCTCCTGTGTGTGTTTTTACTTCAATCAGGGCCTGAAGGTAAGACGGCATCTTACCGAGACGACATTTATGCACAATTAACAAAAGGCGATAGAGCAATCTGGATTCCACTGTGGACCACTGGCAACTTTGCCCTTTATTAATGCAAACAGGAGACTACAACAGTAGTCTATTTTCGCACCCACCATAACCCTTGCGATAGCCTCTGCGTTCTCTTGGGTGATGAAGGGCCGTAAGTGAGTCGGAACCTTCATATAGTAAGCAGACGATGACAGAAGGCAGCTGACATGAGCCTTCATGCTGAAATGTAGATCCAGTACAACACCCAACGTCTTGACCTTCTTTTGTACAACAATCTTGGTGTAAGTTCTCATATGCCTGACCCAATTTCATTATCATATTCTAGGCTCCCACAACCAGGAGCTCCGTTTGTTTCCTATTTAAGGCAAGGTTGTTCTGAACCTTCCAGTTTTCGATGATGTTGTAAACCTTATTGAGATATAGTTATCTTTCTCGTGGTTGCCTGTAAGAGGGATAAAACACTGTATCATTGGCGTAATTTGTACATACAATGCCATTTTGCTCGAGGAGCCTGAAGAACGGAACTGTAAAAATGTTGTAGACACATGGTGATAGTCATGCTCCTTGTGTAACGTCAAATTCCAATATTATGGGAGGGGACTCCGCCTCCCCACAGTGAACCCTACACTCCTGGCTACTTAAAAATGAGGAGAGCCACTGTGCTGCCTCATTAGAGAAATTGGCTACCTCCCTCAACCTGGGGATCAGAATGGAGTGATCCACCAGGTCGAAGGCTGCCGAGAAGTCAAAAAGCAAAAGAAGGGATGGCAGGCCCTTATCCATGTGATCTACCAATCTTGAATTAATTTACAAAAGAACAGACTCGGTTCCAAACCCCTGCCTAAATCCTGATTGAAACATGTGAAGAATCGGGTGAGCATTGAGATGGGCAGAAATCTGAACATAAGCTACCCGATCCAAGATCTTTAATAGAAATTGAGTATTGGTGATGGGTCTGTACCTCAGTGGATTATAATTAGGTAAACCAGGTTTTTTAAGAAGAGGTGTAATCCACACCTTTTTACCAATTGGCACCGAGTTCTCTGCAAAAGAAGCATTGACAAATTTACAGATCGCATTTAGTAGAGTAGCGCAGCAAGATTTAATAATCAGTGCTGAGCAGGGCTCTCCTTTGCACAAGGTAGACTTGAGCTGCTCTATTATGCTAGCCAATTTATCTACAGTGATCGCTGAGAGACAAAAAGAGAGCACCTGGGAGTTATTAAACAGAGGAACATAGTAAGTGACTCCATATTTTTGAGTTTGGAAATCTCTTTTCCTGACAATATCAGATGTGATTTTGTCAAATTTACCTTGCATGGCTTCGTGAATGGATGTACACCAAACAGCATCCTTAGGTACTAAGCCAATATCCTGCCAGTAAGGGGTTTCCTGTTCTTTATACACGCATTGACTACACGCATCGACTAAGAAGGTCACAATGAATACATCTACATGTGCATATCCATAAGGGCATGGCTGTGAGTCTGACAACTGCATACAGCACACATGTTGCCCTTTGGCAATGTGCACACGTGTCCCAGATTCATACCTGCACGGTGAGCAAATGCATGGACAGATGCTACAGAGAATCTTGTCAGCTGAAAACAATGAGATGCAGAGTGAGGACTCATGAATCCCAAGAAGCAGACCACATGAGTACGCGGCATGCCCCCATCAAAAAAGCCCAGTGTGACATGCACAGCAAAGGCGAATGCAATGCACACATGAGCGTCGGAGAAAGTGATAAACACAGGAAAAGACAATATAACTATATGAATCCGATCGAACCAAAGACACAACTGTATTGTAATGTAAACCAAACTATAACCATGAAAACATTAGGCCAAAACAAAATCACAGGAATCCTCCTTAAAAAAAAGAAAATGATCCGAAACCAGAGAAAACAAAATATTTACAGTCACTGCTGCAGTCATATTTTCTACAATGCCTGGCCCAAGGCTGCTTGTGTCTCTGCCGCCACTTGCTGAAGGCAGGCCACAGTGGGGTCCCTGAGGGCATGCAGGGCCTCCTGAGTGGTCTGTTCAATTTGTTGTGCAGCCCCCATGCTCTCCCCCAGAATGGCATCACACAACTCCTCCCTCCTTGCATGTGCTGCAGTCCTGGCCCTGGCAGCTGCCTCCTCCATTGCCTGCAGCAGGTATCTGGTCTTTCCATCTAAAACATATTCATCGAATACCTTTCCATCGAAAACTATTAATTGAATTGCCTTTCCATCGAAAAGCATATTCATTGAATCATTTTCAATGGTTAATTTTGATGGATAATTAGGGTTAGGGGTAGGGTTAGATTAGGGAAAAGGGTTAGATTAGGGTTAGGTTTAGGGTTGGGGTTGGGGTTAGGGTTGGGGCTAGGGTTAGATTTAGGGTTAGATTTAGGGTTAGATTAAGGGTTAGATTAGGGTTAGGGTTAGAGTTAGGGTTGGGGTTGGGTAAGGGTTGGGTGGTGTGTGTTGGGGTTGGGGGTCTATGGGGAACCCCCCCACAATATACAATACACTTTAAAATGTTACAAGGAGCTGGCCAGTTCTGAAATTTCAGCTCTGGACAGCTCCATCTAATGTTTTAACGTTACCAGAAAATGCATCAAAATGCTATTTTTTACATTTTAAAGTGCATTTCCATCTAAATTTGTCCATTTATATATTCGATGGACTAATTTTCGATGGAAATGCACTTTTACATGTAAAAGATAGCATTTCGATGCAATGTCATTCGATGGATTTCCAACGATGGATTTGCATTTCGATGCATTTTCATCTATGGAAAGACCATAAACCCCTGCAGCCTCTGTTCCTATTACTGCCTCATGAGTCGCACTTGGCACGTGGTGGCTACACACATCCAGTGCCTTGACACGTGCCTCTCACTCCGTGCGATGAGCCACCACTGTGCCTGCCTCTACTTCTGCAACAGCTCCAGCTGCCTGGAAGCCCTCCTCTGGTGCTGGGACTCCCTCCGGCGAGACAAAAAGCTCCTGGAGGAGAGTACTGCCCCACAAGTCGCCTCCGGTGCCATGTCCACCTGTACTGCAAGATACTGTGCAAAGGCCATCCAGATGGTGGGACCACCTGAGCGGCCTCCGTAGCCACTTGCACCCCAGTGACCACAATGGAGGCACCAAACTTGCTGACGCGGTGACGGGCAGAGGAACCTGAGGTGGTGGCCAGCATGGAGGCCACACCTGTGGGTGCCTAGGGCACAGCTGATGAGGAGGAGGTGGGTGGCATTGGTGCAGTCTGTGCCAATCGAACCACGCACGGAACTGCACTAGCCCTCTGTGACATGATTTGGCACACCCGCCCATGATGATTTACAAGCTGGCACGGATCACGTCAAGGGCCTCAAGGGGAGCCACCTGCCAGCTACAGCCTGACAAGAGCAGGGGCAACATGGCATCCCCTGTGGCCTCGCCTGCACTCAATGCAGGGCTTGTATGAGTTGTGGCATCACCAAAGGTGTGTAGCCCTGTAACCGATTGAGCCTGGGACAGTGCAAAGAGCTGACTCCACCGCTGTGTCTTGCAGAACCTCGTATCCCAGGCCCATGTCAGCAGCCTGCACATCCAACGATGTACCCCCACCAGACACTATGGCCAGGCCCACAATGGCACCCGCCCCTGCCACCACACCTGACCCTGGCACCGCAGATGGCACCTTTGTGGTGACCGTGGTGACCGGCCTGTCTGTGGGGATGGTGGAATGACTCTGTCCCTCTGCCATGTCCATGGCAATGTCCTGCAAGTCATCACCAGCGAAGATGTCCACTCGGCAGCCACCTGTCCCTCAGGTGAGATGTACGATGGCAGTCATGGCCGTGGTTTTCGTAGCCTCCTACAAGGCCATGGCCTGGCAACCTGCTCCTCCTCAGTGCTGGTCTCTTTGTCTGCATGCGACACTGGTTGAAAAGGGAGAGAGGAGAGGCAGTTCAGCATTTGTGTATAAATGTGCATGGCCGGAGATTGTCAAGACACCATGCTGCCATCTCAGATTCAAATGCCACTACCCCATCACACCACGACTTCCATCTTGAACACACAGACATGTAAGCACGTAATACGTGATGTCATGCCCATCAATTGCATGCATGGATTTGCAGAGAATGAGCAGACACCATTCCAAGGGCACAATAGTTACCAAGGCCAACTGGGAACATGGATGGGGCATACATGGGGACAGAGGCATATTGGCAAGACACGCAGGCATCATCAACACCAACATTCCTCACCCTCCACTGACCAAGGACCCTCCTCCTGCTTTTAACCATGGTACATGGCCATGGGTACACTGGATCTGGCAGACTCCCTGCTTTCCTCCGTAGACTCCCACAGCCTTCGGGTGAGTCAGCTACCATCACCCATCTCAATCAATACCCATGCAGGGATAAATACCCTCTCACACCTATTCCATCAGCCACAAACAGACAATGCCCTCACACCAGATGTGTCACCCAAGCCCTCGAATCCTCCAAAGGTAAACACAGATCCTACAACGCAGATGGCGGCCTGGGACCTCACCTCTGAATTGGCCCACATATGTCCATCAGTCAAAAGACAGCTGGGAAGTGATACTGAATGGCGAATATCCCTGTATCTGTAACTCATGACCCAACAGTATTGACGCCACCATGAAAGTCCTCAAGGCCATAGTGGAAAACAAGGACCCTCTTTGCGCATCCTCCTCAGGCCCTCCCACGCCCTAGGACCCACACAGTGTGGAATCTGGCATGCACCATGGACACAGCATGCATTAGCCATGCCAATGGCACCAGAACAAAATGGCATGCCACATTACGTTACACTACATTGCCGTGTAGATCTAGCAGCCTCCTTCCAACTTGCATCCTCTTCACATGTCATACCCATTCAGCCCCATCGTACTGGCAGTGTGGACTCACCTGCAGCCTGCATCTGGGCCTGAGCCCCATCGTACTGACAGTGTGGACTCACCTGCAGCCTGCATCTGGGCCTGCAGTTCGAAGACCTGGGCGTGAAAGCCGGGTTCACCCTCTACAGGATCTGGACATGGAGAGGCGAAACCCGATGGCGCCCGCCAGAGTGCACCTCTGCGGCGGGTCCTGCCTCGATGGCTGACCCGGCCTTCTTCTGGCTCTGGATCCTCATATCGTCCCAGCGTTTATGTTTTCCGGGGTACGGATAGTCACCCCCTCTACATTGACGGCAGCAGCAATCTCCTGCCGCCTCCTCCAACCTCCAACAGCCCCAAGCTGCTGCTCCGGGTGGAAGAGGGTGTTGCAGTGCAGCAGCACCTGGTCACCAAGGATGGCAACTTCTGCCCCCGAGAAGTTAGCAGCCCTTATCCACACAACCTTGGAGGTGGAGGTGGCCGACATGGTGAAGCTAATGCTGGTGGCCTGGAACTGGGCAATGGAATGCATCCGCAACAGAGAGAAAAGTGTAAGAGCCATGATTGGTGCGCCATACAACCACTCTGTTTGATCCCCACAGAGGGTGCCCACTATTGAAAGACCCAAAAATGCCCCTGTGACGTTGCTCTCCATCCATGACCCAATATTGATTCAGCCGGGCATGGACAATCAGGCACTGCCAATGTCAGAAATGACACCCGGGCATGGGCAGACACACACACACATGCACACACAACAACCAGCTGTACATGGCTCTGCAGCCTCTCCACCTGAAGCACCTTGCAAACACACAATCCATACATCTGCAGTACAGGCTTCCATATGCATGATGGTACAAATGGAAGTGAACAACTACACAAAGCAACAGTAACCATTCCACATGAACATGGCAAAACTTAGGACAGCACTGACCTGTCACGCACTGTGTTCCCAATAGCAGTACCCAACGGCGTAACACAATATTTGGGGTACACCCTGCGAGCCATGTTGATTCCCCCCCCCCAACTCGGCAACAGAGCACATGTTGTGTCATAGTCTGGGCCGGACTAGATTACCACGCTTGCACAATACGCACAAACGTGCTGCTGCCGGGGTGCACCACAAATTGCACTAGGAGAAAGATATACATATGTGTTTAATGCACACTTTCAGAGAAAAATTGTCTAAAAGGCCAGAGCATTTGCAATTGTGTTGTAGGGTCACACCAATCATGCAAGTCATCATTAATGCTTTAATTAATATAATGCTTTGCTATAAAAAAAAATGCCATGCCACAATGAAACCATGTCCAACTGGCTGCACAATGGAGACCAGTCTAGACATGAAATAAACACATTAAAGTAAAACACGCCATGCCACATTTAGACATACCTAGACTGGTTGCACCAGCATGCCAGTCGAAGCAATAACACTTATCATGGTTATTTTATCACAGATGCACAGAAATATATACAATGCTGCAGTAAGAAACAGCTAGACTAGCAGCACGCAAAGGCCAGCCTAGCCAGGTAATTACACTTAGCAGGACTGCTTTATCAGATATGCCCAGTTAAGCAAGTCAAGGTAAACTAAGGAATGACTAGACTGGCTACCGAGACTATAAACTGGGTCAGATCTTTTTTGGAGGGTAGAAGATCCAGGGTACACTGGGGAGACTCGTTCTCTGAAGCAGAAATCATTATGTGTGGTGTCCCTCAGGGGGCATGCCTGTCACCCCTGCTCTTTAACATTTATATAGTCCCTCTTTGTAGAGAACTGGAAGAGTTGGGCTTTTTCTTTAAAAATTACAACGACGATGTCCAGCTGTCAATGGAGCTATCAGGAGACCACCAGGAAGATCAATACAAATTAAATGAAGTCTATAGTGTTATAAAAAACTGGATGAGTACAAACTGGCTATGCCTCAACGCTGGGAAAGTGGAACTTTTGATTTATGGGTCCAATAAATCTAGAGAGGCTTTAGTCCCTGCTTTTTCTAGCTTTTTGGTCGAGGACAGCCTCATTGAAGTGGTCGACAAGGTGAAGAATCTGGGTGCATACATGGGGGCTTCCTTGGACGCAGGTGCTCAAGTAGATGCTATTGAAAAGAATACCCGATACCATTTGCGAGTACTGAGACAGGTCGCCCCTCTAATCTCAAAAAACATTCGAGCCAAACTAGTTAGAGCTGTTATTTTACCACGCCTGGATTAATGCAATGCCCTATTGGGGGGGAGCTAGTAGAGAAGATGTTCTCAGAATGCAGAAAATCCAGAACGCATCTGTGTGCATAATTTATGGCAAGAAAAGGGATGAACCCACTTCTTCTACCAGAAAAGAGCTACACTGGCTACCTATATCAACCAGGATCTCCTTCAAAATGTTGACCTTGTGTCATAAATGTGTCTACGGGACAGCTCCGAACTACCTAAAGGACAAAATCTCTATATGCCAGCCTACAAAAAACCTTCGCTCCACATCCACCCTACTCCTGCAGGTGGCAAGGACGAAGAGAGCCCGCGGAAATGGACGCTCCTTCCCTGTGCTTGTGTCTAAGGCATGGAATAATCTATCTCCGGTACTCAGAGAAGAAAGCAACCATCTGGCTTTTCGAAAGCTTTTGAAAACGGAACTCTTTATCTAACTTTTGGTTATCCTCACTGACCCTTTCTGCTTGTGAAGGAGCGCTTAGATGCCTGAGGGCTTTAGCACTATAGAAATGTTATAGCATAACATAACATAACATTACACTGCTCCTTACAGGTGTATTTGTGAATGGCATTGGCTACATGGCCGTATGACCAGTTACTGCACATCACTGCACACAGTATCAGTGCCATGTCTGTGTAGTTTGTACTCTCAATGATGAGTGTGCTCTCATGGCTCCTCCACTAGCAGTGGGTCATGCATGTGTGTATCATTCAGTGCTCCAGTCAGACAGTGACCAAGGATGGGATGCAATGCTAGTGAAATGCATGCTGGATGACATCCACTGCAGCCCTTATGCTGGTAACAGACAGCATTGTCATGCTTTCTCATGTTGCATGTGCATTTGGAGTGTCCATGCTCTGTTGTCCATTTGGGTGCACACAGGTGACATCTGTGTCGGTCCTTGGCCAGACATGCCTGTGATGCATGTGTCCATTTGGCCTGTGATACACCCTTGAATGTAACCTTTGCAGGGAGGCTGCCTTTAACCTTGTCATTGCCTGTCCACACAGGTGTGGTAGGGGGATTTTACAAGGCACTGACTGAACATGACCACATCCACACACAGAGGCTTACCTTTGTATTGGGCTGGTTACAGGGTTTGAAAGGAACATGGCTGGTCTCTTGTCACCTTGGACCAAAGACCTTGCATTTGCAACTATGCCCCTGTGACTCCATTTCCTACACCTACCTGCATAATTAACCTACTTCCATGTCCCATTGATTAGAACATTTTGCATTGCCAACAAAACCACACCTGCTATGTGTTGCCCTGCATTTGGCCTCTGCAGCCGCAACATCCATTTCTGGCATACGCATCCAATTCTGCTGGCAATGACGTAACTGCTAGGTATTTAATGGCAAACTAACGATGTCTGCTTGAATGGGACATTGCACTTGCATCACCAGAATATGTGACCCTGATGTATATGCCTGTCACTGTCAGTGTGCAACATGTCCATCCTGATGACTTACGTGACATGTCCAAGTTGCATGGATACCGCTTACCTCACTCAGTTTTACACTGGCATCATGTCTGTCCTATTCAGGGTGTCTGGGCTACCATGGTTCTCCTGCTAGGGTTGGCATGGATGTGGAACAGGAGTATATGGTCAGTTTGGGAGTTTGATGCATGTCTGGGTAGGCCGTTTGTTCTGCATGCATTTCATGTGAGGCATATGTGTATACCCAGATGGAGCCCTGACTTTTGTTCTCTGCCTTTTTGTAGGTGATGCTGCAGCAAATGGGAAGCAGGTGCCAGAAGAGTCATCAGGGGATGCACAACCAGGCAACAGCAGTGGCCGGACTGCTGTGTGTGGTGAGAACCCGCTGCAGTTGCAGACCATTCTCAGCATGACTGTACAGGCATCATCGTAGGATGATGATGCAGATGTCGCAGCCATATTGAGGCAGATGGTGGAACAACCACCAATCAGCAGTCCTGACCTCATGTTTCTCCTTGAGATTTTGGAGGAAACTGTGCCGGAGGGGGGAAAGGTAACCTTCCCCCTGCCAGTGGTGAGCCGAGCCACTCCTCTTCCGACAGCACTGTGCCTGCAACATTCCCCACATCCATCCCGGGAGCAGCAGAGGTATGTACTGGGAATGGAAGGCATGTGGACCCACAGCCCATGCCGGTGCGCTTACTCAGACAGGGATGTACTGCCTCATCACGTTTTCGTTGGCGACGCACACGTGGGGGATGTATGACTGCCTCCCGCTTTGACCGGGACGAGGAGGTGATACACAAAATTGTGCAACATAGCGAGGCCATGCAAGAGATCGACAGGGACATGCATCGTCTGGCAGACAATATCATATCATCCAATACCACAATGTGTACATAATTCCAACCGTTGCGTGGGGAGGTCTCTGCCTAGCAGGAATTTGTGTGCGTGGGGAGATGAAAGCCTCAAGGAACCAGCGCAGGCAGGAGATGACAGACTTGCATGCACCCCTGCATGAGTAGATGGAGGCCTCAAGGGAGCATCACCAACTTGCGATGTCCTCCCTGAGGTACACTATCAATGTCCAGATAGATGCAACAAGGGTTGCCATGCAGGTAGACATGAATGAGATGCACAAGGAGAGGCATCTGGGCCTGGTTGCAATTGGCAGACTGTTGCATGATTCTGTGTCACTTGTGGCAGCCGCACAAGCGGAGCAGGCATTGGCCTTGCATTGCCAGAGCCCCGTATCCCAGGATGATCCACAGGGTGGGTCTTAGCAAGGATTTACATAAGTGATGCTATTTTTCCCTGCACTCCACTCTTATGTTGCTTCTCACCTTACCACACACCTTCCTCATGACTCCCACTGACTACGTGCACAGCGATGCATTGTTATTTTGTTTTTGCTATCCAAGGTGGATTCCTTTTCTTTGTTTGCCAGACATTGCCATGATGGACCATGTGCAGTTGGTTCACTTCCAATGGGACTTTGCTAGTGAAACTCAGGTGGCAAGTTGATACTGACATGTTCAGTTAGGTTAACTGACATGTTTATTAACTGAGGAACATAATCGGACATTCAGGTAAATCTTATGCAGACCCATTATGTGCATTATATGTGGAGTACGTGTGACCGGGTAGTTGCACTCTACTGAACATGTATCTGTTGTCATTTCAGGTCACTTTGCACAGTCAGCTCACACCCACCATGTAAATGCAAACAGAACCCTCTCCTTCTATCCAATTCCCCATTCCCTCTGCTGAACACTGATTCTCCTGACACAAATGAGGAGGCACAGCGTTGGGTGGAGGTGGTGGAGGTGGTGAGGGATACACAGTGTACTCCGAGACCCCTGGCTGGCCCATAGAGCCGAGGTTTGGTCAGAAGTACTTTAAGATGAGATAGCTGCACCCTTGAGATGATTGGGGGTGCAGATGTCTTACTCAAACACCAATCAATAAGGACAACTCAATGGTTTGGCAAAGGGAGTCCGTTTAATGACAAGTACAAAAACGGGGAGTCATGGATATCAGCAGTGATGCAATCGTCCTTCTCGTTTCAACTCCAACGAACTTCATACAAGTTGTAACATTTATACTCAAAACTCATCATAATTGATGTGTGACACTCAAAAGTTAAGATGCAATTCTATTGGTTAGGAAAAGGTAACTTTACTATATGTGCTATATCTGTATATGGTAACGGAGTGAGGGGATTGGGTAAACACTGTCAGGTGGGCATCTAAGCCCTTCCTTCACAAATGACTACTGTAGACGTCACTAAAAGTACAGCATCTCATTGGTTCTATTAACAATAGGACCCTAGATTATTTGGTCCATTGTGATTGGGTTGGCACCAACCCCATGCATACTTTTCCACTTCCCTTAGCAGCACGCAGAATGGTCGGCCAGGTGCGGGGTGCCCCTTAGTTACCCAGCCTTTCTCCAATTATGGTTACAATCAATCATCGTTTCAGCAACTATGTGTCAATTATTTCACTGTGGTTGGCCTCGAGACTGGATCTTCTGTCTGGAAAAGTTCTGATATCTCTGCTTGGTCGGATGACAAGCATAGGTGTGAACCCTCGCTTCGTCTTGCTCGGCTGGACATGTGCTTCCCACACCATGAATTTATCTCTTTGCACTCAATTTGTGTATTTGATTCTTTTTTCCCCTGCCTCCTGGCTTCGCCTCCATATCTTGACCTTTCAGAGACAGGATATTCTGTTCTTAGTTTCAATTAAATGTAGCTACCGTTCACTTCTTTTATGGCTATGACCTTGGCTTTCCTGGCACGAGTTGCCTCTGCCGAGTTTCATTTCAGCCGTCTCTTCTTGTTTTGCTAAATATGAATCCTCTCTCGTTTGGCCTTTGTAACCTGGATTGATTCTGCTTCATTTGCAAAGTGGAATATACTTATACTAAAGTACTTTGTGTGAGGTACTTTGCCGCACTATTCTTCTACTTAGTCTAGCAAGCTGCACTGTTTTCTTAGCTTTCTTGCGGTTCCAAGCATATTTGCAGGTGTAAAGTGGTTGAGTGTGTTCATTTTGCTTATAACTTAATTCTCGTGCATTTGGAAATCATTCTTTTGTTTAGGTTCACAAAATCCTTACTCATGGCATTTCGTCTATTTGTGTCATTCTCGGGTCGTCATTTATTCTATCTGTGAGTCTGTCAGGGTCCTTGTGACGTCACCATTCATCTTCCATTAGGACCTTTTTGGTTTCTTCTGGGAAGGTACTTAGGCAATCTTCATTTCGTTTCATTTGCTGGTAGGGTTTTCTTAATGGATACCTTACTGTCCATGGTTTTCTGGGTATTGGTACTTCAATAGGTGTCGCTCTTCTGATAGGCACTGGGCAGAGCCCCACTGCTGCTCTCTGCTGGTTTATTTGCTCATCATACGTCACATATCTTGGTGTGAACGTTCCTGGTACTTCAAAATGGGCGACTGGAGTGCAGGTTTTATTTGGGACCTACTCAACACTCCCCCCACTGGGTGATTCATCGACCACTTTCACCTCCATCTTTGGATTCATCTTGCTCTGTTCTTCTGTATTTATCTTCACTCCATTGCCTGGGCCCATTCCTTCTTCGTCCTCTGGATCTATACATGATGGTTTGAAGAAGTGTCTCTTTGGAGCGCAGATTTTTAATACTCCTTTCAGGCTTCCTGTGGTCCATACATGTTCGTCTTTATTCTATGTCATTAGTTGACATTGTCCATTTGGGCTACAGTAAACCCATCTTCCCACATAATTTTTGTGTTTCCTGGGATTGAGAAACTTTGTTCCTTCTGGTGCGTGAATGCTGGTCTTCACAAAGTCTCTTATTTCTTCATCAGTCAGGTCTTTAGGCTTCCATCCTGGCTTGACATCAAAAATGATTTTCATCCCTATGGCTTTCTTCGCAGTCTTCTGGCACTGAGAGATTATTATCTTGATAACACAAAATCCGAGTAATATCATCACTAGCAGGGTTCCCAAGAATTTGAATGCGTCTGCCATCCATTGTGGGACCCATGAGAATAGTGTTCCAAACCAACTGTCATCGTCCACTTCGTCAGCTGCATCGATCATCTGGTTCTGCAGGTTTGTCAGCATACTTTTAGCTTATGTCAAAGTTCCATTCTCCTCATCGTGAGAAGGTATAAATGTGCAACATGATTCTCTGATTTTAGCACAAACTCCTCCACCCATAGCTGTGATCATGTTAAGGACATATCTGTTCTGGAGAGTCATCAGTCGGATGGCTCTTAACTTTTCCTTGATTGCATTGAATCCTTTTATAGTTGTGTTGATGTCTGCAGCAACTCCCATCTGGTTATCTGCAGCCATTTAGTATTTGCTCCAACTTGGATTCTTGGCACAACGTGCCGTGAACACTGATGAGGTGAGGCTGAACAGCCTGTGTTCATATGGGATTGCATGAAAGTCTTCTTCTGATTTAGCAGAGAAGTAAATCTCTCTCTTCATTCGAGTTAGCAGTACCACAGACCTCCTCTTCCTCAGGTGAGCATCTGCTTTTGGGAAACTGTCAATATTCGGGTCACTTTTCAGGATCACTAATGCTGGAATGTGGACATTCACTATTGTGCATATACCTCCCCAATCTCTTGGCAGTCCGATGTATGCTTTGGATCCACATGCCCAATAATGATCCATAATTACTGCAGTTCCATGAACCATTCCTGAAGCGTCAAAAATGTGTCCACAGTTCTGATTCTCTCCCATATTTCTTGTGCCGTTATTTCTGAAACATTGTTTTAGGCTTTCCAGTGGCACTATCTGCAAGGGTCCTCCTCTGTCTTTGACCCATGGCAGCAGCCTTTAAAGTTTTGGCCATAATGGCATGCAGCCATTCTGCACAATGCCAATAGTTTCTTTCACTGCAAATCACCACTCCTTTCTCCCATCTGTCTGGTGAAAGCACTGCATTTGGGCTCTGTTCTTCCACCTTTGAGCCTCTTCTGGAGTTTTTCCTTGGACATTTAGTTTCGGATTCACTTTCCATCTTATTTCTGCTCCTTTAACTCAGGCTTCTCATACCTGATTACATGATTCCTAGTATGAGCTCTGTTTCTTGTCTTAATGTCTTGAACATAATCATCTTCATTGGGATAGGCTGTTTCAATTGCCCATATTAGGGAAGCGTCACTTCCCATGAAATGGCCTCGAGTTTTTCACATGGCTACATGTGAAAGACAGTGTGTTGTCTGGAAATCTATTTCTACAGCTACGAAGATCTTGGATTTCCCCATGCTGTATGGTAGGAG
The DNA here is from genome assembly GCF_040938575.1 of Ambystoma mexicanum. NCBI lineage: Eukaryota > Metazoa > Chordata > Amphibia > Caudata > Ambystomatidae > Ambystoma > Ambystoma mexicanum. Next base: position 642,956,572 of record NC_090940.1, on the reverse strand, counting down.
TGCACAAACAAAGCATTCCCCTTCTGAACTTCGTCTTCCAGCTTCCTTCATGTGCTGTTACCAACAAGAAACAGAGACTACAAACATTACAAAATAATGCCTTGAGAGCGGCACTAGGCATTAACAAACAGTCCCATATCTCGTCCACCAAACGACATCACAACTGGCTGTCTACAGAGAACAAAATAAAACTCAAGATGCTATCCTTGACCCACAAAGCCCTCAATAACTCTGCCCCTAGTTACTTGTCTGACAAACTCCATAGGAGAACATCTTCCAGACCCACCAGAGCTGGTAACTTCAACTGTTTGACAATACCGAACTTTAGACTGAACACTATCGGAGGAAACAGTTTCCCAGTAAAGGCGGCTAAAACTTGGAATTCTCTACCACAAGACCTGAGAGCAGACATGCCCTACCGTTGCTTCAGGAAAAAAGTTATTCAACTCCTCACCTCGACTGACCTTTGCTGACCGGAGGCTCCTACTTCCTACGAGCATCTTGACCCCCTTGAACTTGTATACTTGCTGTAATTACTGTATGCCTGATCTGTCTAACCCAATGTAATTTTAATGTACATTTTGCCATGATGTAACCTGTAAGTTTCGTATTTCCTTGCCACTGCGCCCTGTTACCCCTGGGTCTGGCGCGCATAAAAAGTGAATAAAACAAACAAACAAACAAACAAACAAACTGTTGTTTCCCAAATGTGCTGTGCTATCCAGGTAGTCATTTAGTTAGTTGTCATCTCCATTCATACTTCTCTTGACTCTTAGTGTTTTCCTGTAATTGGCCATAACTACCTGTCTGAATGCATCTGTATGGCTCCTTCTTGCTGGAGGATTCTCAGGTATCCTGGTCCATGGTGCAGGCCTCCTCATTTGCGCCATTTGAGTAGACCAAATTCTGGCAGCTCTTTCTTGGTCCTCATACAGCTGTTTCTTTCTGGCTAGGAATGTTTGTATCCATACTGACATTGGTCCGGTGTATGGCTGTGCTGTAGAACTGGTACTTATCCCTTCCGTTGGAACATATATACTAAGCAATACAGCCTCTGTGGTTTTATTTTTCAGCTCCTCTTGCCTTTTCCTTGCTCTGGCTAAGGACGGCCATAATGAATCTACTATCAGTTGTGCTCATGCAAAGATCTTCTCCGAGTTGGCTTTTGTTTTCTTAAGAGTTTCGGATATGGCTGCTTCTGTTGGCTTTCTTTCCAACTCGTCTTGTCTTTCCACAACATCTGCTTCCTTCACTTGGATTTTCACTTCACTTGTAGTGATATTGTCTATATTAGGCAGTCTCTTCTTCTCTAAAGTTTTGACTTGTGGTTCTGCAGTCATTGACATTAGGCCTGTTGCGTGTGCATTCAGTGTTTGCATGCGTGTGGTTGTCAGTAACTTTTCTTCATTCATTCTTTGCCGACCCTGTCTCTAGTTTTTCTTTTTGTTTGTTACCAGAAGTGTGTGTGTGTCATTGCTAATCACATCCATTTCAAGCTCATTAATTCCACCATCAGATCTTCTAGGGACTGGAATGACTATGTAAGGTCTGGGTGCCTTTGTGGGTTTCATGCGTGCATCATTAGGTGGGTGCCCTGGAATTAGAACGCTTTGTGCACCAATAAGAAATGCAGTTCTGATCGTTAATGACAGTAAAACAATGATGAATATAATACACAAATACATTATGCCTCTGTAGGTCAGGTGGCAGCATTTACTTCCAGAGAAGCGTGGTCGTCTCTACTCCTGCGGGAAGACAAGAGTGCTACTCTGGATCCCCATCTTGATCATTCACCAAATGTCAATGTTTATTGTACTCCTTTAAATAATATCATCTTTCGGGTTCTGTGTTTAAGAGTGTCAGGTGTTCCACAAGTGTCCCCCATCCTGCGGCAGTGAATTGTCTCTTATTTCAGGATACAGTTCCTTTGCTAAACTATGGGAAAAATCAAATCAAATAACAATTCATCAAGTCCTTTTACTGTGCATGTACACAGTAGGTAAACTCCCAGTTCACGCCTCGGATTTGCTTCAGTCCTGAAGACATATTGTATCTTGGTCAGTATGAAGAATAGGGACAAAATAACAATAGATAGAACAAAGTGAAATCCTTGACACTGCCTCCTCGATCTGTCCCTCGGCAGAAGGCTTTTACAATCTCCTCAGATAGTTCTGCTGATGGTTAGAGAGTTCCACTTGGCGTATAATTCCATGCAAGAGCATGCCCATCTGTGCAACATTAGCTGGATCTCTGATGAATGTGAGTACACCAACATTGATCGGTCTCCCCACTAGCTCTGGAAAGTCAGTGACTAGGCAAAAGAGGACGTTGTGGGCCAACCTGCTGTCTTCTAGTGACAGGGACATCCGTCCTGTCTTGCTGAGGCTAAGGATTGTATGCTTTCTACTTAATGTAAACAATGTCTGCACTGTCCATTTGTGTGGAGCGCAACTAAGATCACAATTTTATTTAGGAGCTGGCTTAGATGTTCTGTATTTGCTGGATCTTAAAGAAACGTGAGTGTGTCTGTCATTCTCCCGACAAGATTTGGACAGTCTTCGATTATGCGAAAGAACAAAGTGTTGACAAGCTCATTTACTTCCCTCCTTGCTTGGGAGATTTGGTTTCTCCTCACTGTACTCAGGAAGCAGGATAAATTGTTCTGCAATTATAGTAAGTAATCTTCTTATTGTCTTGTCGTATTCAGGATCTTGAAGGAAGTCAGTGACACTGGTGAGCCTTCCCACCAATGAAGGGTACGATGTTAGCACTAGATTAAAATATGTTACCACATCCTTGGTGATGTCACTACTGTGGGACACCATACGTGATTCCGAATAGGGTCTCGGTGTGGAATGAGTCGGGATACTGTATTTTCTTCCAATTTACATGTCCTCCGTCCAAATTTGGCATATTCTTTTCTTATCAAGGTCTCAGGGTACCTCAGTCCAAAGTTCAAAGTCAACAGACTATATTGTGGCTTATACGCGCAATGTTCTTCTTCACCCTGCAACTAGGATGCACAGAGTGTCCAGTTTATCTGTCCTTATCCTCTTTTTTGCTCAGAGGAAGTGTCCAATTTAGGCCACAATTTGGAAAAGGTTTTCTGTCTTTGTCTGGCTTGTCATGCATCCTTCTTCCTCGCTATGGATCTTCTCCGCATGTGCTGTGGTTCTTCCCCATTGCTCGTAGACTCCTCGTGCTAGGGTGCAGAAGGGGGGTCTTCTCCGATGTAGGGTTTGATAACGCCCAGAAAAATCCAAGCTCTCCTGCCTTGTAGTTTCATTGCGGATGGAGTGCAGTCCTCCACTGTAAAGGGACCGTTAAATCTTGGCTCGTCCCACTTTTTCCTTGTATGATTCCTTACAAGGACGGTGTTTCCAGGAAAAATGGATGGTACACAAAGTCCTTGAGCCGTGTCGGTAGTAGTATCTCCTTCTGTGTTCTGTGCTGCCCTGCACCCCTTTCGTCGTCGCTGCAGCTGCTCTGAAATTACAGGAAAGCAAGATGTCATACAGTTCAAGTAGTTTCGCATTTCAGACCCTAAAATTTCTCCTGTTGACTGGGCGTCACATCTAGCTCTATCTTGGGGTGTCAGGGAAGTTCGCATTCTTCTTCCTGTGGCTATCTCGTGTGGCATAAGATGATGGTCAGAACCGGGTTGGTTCCGGAGTGCATACAGTGCCAAAGGAAGCCAGTGCAACCATCCCTTTCTTACATTCAGCTTCAACTTGGCTATCCTTTCCTTTAACAAGCCGTTAAGCTTCTCACAGATCCCCTTAACTTACGGATGATACGCCAAAGAGAACTTGTGCTTTATACCAAGCAGCAAGCTAATCTGTTCGAATGTCTCGTTTACAAAGTGAGCTCCGTTATCTGATCTCATGACTTCACACACCCTCCACCTGGGGAGCACTTCTCTCACTAAAAGGTTGGCCGCACAGGTAGAGTCTGGGTGTGTACAGGGACCTGCCTCAATCTATCTAGAGAATGGACACACCACAACAATTAAGTATCTGTACCCATTACATACTTGAATCATATCGACGTAATCAACATGCAAGTGCTGAAAAGGCCCATTTGGCCTGGGGATGACTCCTCTCATTACTTTTAATGTGTGCCCAGCTGTGAATTGTTGGCAGATTATACAGTTCACTATAAAGAATGCAACGTACTCAGCTAAATTCGGTATGAACCAGTCTTCTGCGAGTGTTACTGCTAGATTCTCTATTGTCATGTGTGCGGGATAATGTAACTGCACAAGCACTATTTTTAATAGGGCTACAGGCGTTACTGGTTTACCAGTGCTGTCTTGTCGCCACAAGGTGTCAGAGGGGTTTAAAGAACACCCTCGTTGTGTCCAAAGATTTTTTCTTCCTGTGGTGCCTCCCCTTGGAGTTGCATCAACTGTATTTGCCCAAGACTGTTATATCCTTCAGGTGTAGTTCATGCAACCATTATTCTCCCATTGGTATGGATTACTTCCACTTCCATGATCGTTTCAATTTTGGATGCCATACGCTTGGCCTCTGTGTCTGCTGCTTGATTTCCATGTGAGATAAAATCTGTCCTTTCGTGTGGGTGGCGCATTTCACAACCACTATGCCCACTGGGAGCTGTAGTGCCTTAATCATCCTGTCCAATAAGACTGCGTGCTGCACTGGTGTGCCGTCTGCTCGGAGGTAGCCCCTCCTTTTCCAGCGAGCTAGGCCTGCGTGCACTGTCGACATCACATAGGTGGAGTCACTGTACACTGTAACTTCCTGGTCTGCGTGATTCTCAATGGCGAGTATCAATGCCAATAACTCTGCAGCCTGTGATGAATAATGAGATGGTATTCGCACACTAACAAGTACTCAAAATTCTCCATTTGCTGTGTGCTTCATCACAGCAACACCTGTATATCTTTGCCCATCGTTTTTATCGATTCTCAGAGAACCGTCAATAAAGACACTTTCTCTTTCTGCCAAAGCATTTTCTTTTACCCTGGGAATTTCATCATAGAATTCTTCATAGTTTGCAAAGTCATGTATTGGCTCTCCCTCAGTGACTGGCTCTGCTATAAACATAGCTGGGTTCACTACATTACATCGGATTACTTTGATTGATGGATTCGATATGATCACTTCATAAGCAGAAGCACTCTGAGCTGTTAGTGTGCCCTTTGGCTTCTCTAGGATAGCGAATAGTGAGTGCTCAATGTACAATGTCATTGGGCAACCCATCACAATGGTAGTAGCTTATTCAATGGCGAATGCTGCGGCAGCTAAACTTTGTTCGCAAGGGAAATGGCCTCTCATTACTGGATCCACATTTCCACTATAGTACGCCAGGGGCTTGTACCCCAATGTGGTTATGTGTGTGAGCACTGCCATCATAACGCTGCCATTCGTGTGTGAAAACAGATAAACTTCCTCTGCATAATTGGGAATCCCTAGAACTGATGCTGTGCAGATATCACTTTTAAATTCAGCAAATCCTTCCTCCATGGTCTCAGACCATTAAATCTTTTCTTTTGTCATGTGTGCCTTATTTAGGGCCTGTAGCAAAGGCTTGGTATATGAGCTGTAGTCGAATAGCCATGCCCTGACATAGTTGCATAGGCCTAAAAAGCTCTGCATCTGTTTTATCGTGTGTGGCTTAGCCTAGTTCAGTATGGCTTCAGCCCTTTCAGAGGTCACTCTTTTTCCCTCATGTGAGATCAGCTAGCCTATGTACAGCACTTCTTGTTGACAATATTTTAGCTTTTCCTTGTCAACCTTATATCCTTTCTCAGCCAGTATAGTTAATAGCTGACCAGAATTGTGCCTGCATTGCTCTTCTGTCGTGCTGCAAATTAAGATGTCATCCACATATTGCAGGACAACACTTTTTAATGCGATATTGCTTAGGTCAATCTGCAGGACTCTGTTAAAAATCGATGGAGACTCACAATACCCCTGGAGTAGCCTCGTGCTCTTCAGACGCATCTGTCTGAACGTAAATGACATCGGATCTTGTGAGTCATGGTGCAACGGGATTGAGAAAAATGCATTTTTCAAGTCAATCACTGTGAAATATTTTGCCTCAACAGGTATATTACATAGGATTGTAGCCGGGTTAGGAACTAGAGGGAACTCTGCCTCAACAATATAATTTATTGGGTGTAAATCCTGACCCTCCCTTTGATCAGATAAACCGCAATATTGCATGACGACTCTGACGTCACTAAAATGCCCTGTTCCAACATGGCTAAAAATCCCCTCTTTTGCCTCTCCAGACATGGGATATTGTCGGGCTTTTGGTAGAATTGCTCCTCGTTTCAGTTTAATTTTTACTTCTCCAACCCCTTTCAAGAGGCTTACGTCATAGGGTCCTGTAGTCCACAGTGAGACAGGCACCTGGGCCATGTCGTCAACAAAATATTCAGTACGGTTTCGTGCCAACATCATTCGCTGAGGCGCTTCTCTTTTGATAATTTTCATCCAAAAGGTGAGACTCACTTCCACCATTGTCTCTCTCATATCTGCTTGTTCTTCAAACAGATCGTCATCGGTGACGTCAGTCAATCGATATCCTTCTTCAATGGCGATTACTGCGCACCAATGTCAGCCTTCGTCATCATAACCATCAATCAAGGCCGTTCTCCCTCGTACTGCAGCTGTGTGTATCATCAAGGGAAATACCTGTCCCTTTTCCTCGTGCATAGGTATTCTTGGTCTAAATAGGTACTCATCTGGGGTTGTCATGAATCTGTCTGCAAGGCCTGGCAGCCCCGCAATTAGCACACACATACCATACGTGAATACTTCTGGCTCTAATGGTATAGCCCTCATGGCTGTGTGTTCTGCGTAAGCTCTGATCATTTTGCATACATTTGAATAGTGCATTCCTGGAGTTGAACATATTATGCCTTCCTCCGTGAACAAGATTGTCATGTTTAACTTTGTCATTAAATCTCGACCCAAAATGTTAACTGGGGTCTGAAGTGAATATAATAAAGGCACGTTCATTTCACATTCTCCAATAGAGACTGGAAGTGCATCTGTGAAGGGAAAACGTCTTGTAGCTCCTGTGAAACTCTGAGTATTTATGGCCTTGCCGGACAAGGATAACTTGCCTTCATGTATGCAAGAGCGTGTTGCACCCGTGTGAACTAGGAAGGAATATTCTATATCCCCTATAACAACATCCACCCTAGGTTCCCGGTGAGGGTCTGGTGTCACTGATAGGATAGAACATATCAGTGTTCCCAGTGAGCTGTATTAGTCAATATACAAATTCGGCCCAGTGTGTGCTGGTGGATTTCCCCCATTCCCATTGTTAATTCTCATTCCAGGGTTCATGGTATGTCCTGTGCTCACTGTCTGTGACAGTTGTGTCGGTGCCTGTTGGGATTGTCCTTGTGGAAAATTCCCCTTCTTCTGAGTTTGCACGCCTTGTTGCGTTCCTGTCGCTTGCTTTGCACCGTGTGATTCTGTACAACACCCTGCTGTATGAACGCAGGTAGATTCACCATACTTGCTCCTGTCCCTTGGCCATTCTGCACCATGCCTATGTTTCTGCAAGTGCGTGCTAAATGTCCTGTCATTCCTCATAACCAACATAGTGGTGGTGGTCAGATTATTTGCCCGTTTGACATATATTGATTACCATGTTGCATATTTTGAAAGCCTCCTTAATTATTTTGGAAACCTCCCTGATTGCTCTGCCATCCTCTTCCTCTAAATTCTCTTCCCCTAGGGTAAAACCCAGTATTGCCCTGATTATTCTGCTGTGGATTAGTCAGTTGTTGCATGCTCGATTCAGCTGTGCTAGTTATCATGGCTCCTTCAAGAGCATATTTGGACAATTTTTATCTGCACCAATTTCACTTCTTCACCCTTTCGTGCAGCTTCCTTTTTGCGATTCTTTTCTTGCAGCAGTCTGCAATAGTGTGCGATGGTCAGCTGTATTTCTGACCATGGTTTAGCCTTGATTCCTACCAGTTTCTTGAGCTGTTTCTGTACCGGCTCTAGCAGCCCTTGGCACAATATATGGTAGAATACAGTTATAGATTTCCCCCAAGATTCATGAGTTTTGAGCACCCAAGCGTCTTGGAAATTCTGTATATAAAGCAACAGATCCTCAGGCTCCTTCATTTTTTGTGTCATTATATCTCCCATATCAGAAGTGTCTGTGTAAAGCACTTGTAGCGCTTTCCATACTCCGGCTCTGCAGTTGTTAAATGGAGCTCCGTCATGTGCAGTATTGATGGTGGTCACACCCGGGTAACCAGTCCGTGTCCACACATCGTCTGCTCTCTCACCAAGTATGGCGATTAGGAGACCTTTGATGTCCCCTATAGCTAGCCTGTTCCCTTCTGTCATTTTTTTCTAACTCGTGTATCCACTTTCCAGCTCCCGATGTCAGCATTAGAAGCTTGTCTTTCAGATTTTCTCGATCTATGTGTGGCCATGGAATATATTGTGATATTACTCCCCCTTTCTCGAGTAACGGAAATTGGAATGTATAACTCTCTCTCTCTTCCCTCATGGTTCTTCTATCTATGACAGGGGTAATGTTCCCGCATTGCCGCCTGCCTGGCAGTGACCTAAGTCTGTCCACGTAGGGCGGTGGAGATACCCCCTCTGGCCGTGAGATACCTCTTCATGTCGGTCTGACTGTGTGGCTAATTCTGATGCTCTTGGTGCAGACTCGCTAGTGTCTGATCATCTTATTCCTTTCCGTCTTGGGAGTCGTCTTTTGCTCTGTCTCTCTTCCTCATTTTCCTCACTCTCTTCCCTCTCTGTGTTGACATTGTCTGTCCTCAATTCGCACAACTTCTTGTGTCTTCTTGGTTCCTGCTTATTTCTAATCTGTCCAGGGATAGTTCCCTATTCCCACTACTTTGGGAGACATGCTCAGTGTCATAAAGCTGAGTGCTCTCCAGGCGCTCGTCTTCCCCCTCCTCTTGGGGTGTTTGTTCTAGCCCCATTTCATCATATATTTTATCGATGGTTTCTCCGATGCTTCTGGTGTTGAAGTCATCTTCCATATTCGCCCTAGACATGCCTGGTACTGAATCGTACGCGGGAAAGAATTCTTCTATGTCTTCTCAATCTACTACTGGAGCGGGTTTTTTAACCTCTCTCCCCAGATATTCATGATTGCGTGCTCTCTGTCTTCGCTTACGTTCTACATCATCATCAAATTCTTTGCGCTTCCTTGCCTCTTCTCTGACCCTATCTTCTTCCTTTTTCTTTTCATTTCTAAGTTCATCTGCCTTTCGGATTTCCTCATCTCGTCGTCTCTTTATTCTCTTCTCTCGTATTCTTTGCTCTTCCTCTGACCTTTGCTGTTTCTCTTTGTCTTGATCGTTGTCTGTTCTCTGTTTGCAATCGAGCTGTCTTTCTTGCTCTTCGACATATAGCTGTCATCTTTGTCGGTCTTTCTTTCTTATTTTTTGTCTCTCAATTCTCTTTCCCCTTTCTCTGTACATCGTCTAACCTCTCTTTTCATTTCGTATCATCAATGCCTTTGCCATCAAGTTTCAATAAAATTTGTCCTCCCATCCATTTGTTTTTTGCGAATGCTATCTCATCAGTTCTATCATAATTTCCCTTTCATCTTTTCCCTTCTCTCTCTTTGTCGAGAGATACACTTGTCTGTGTCTGATCCCTTCTTTCGTCACCATGTCTCTCCTTGTCCCTTGGGATCATGGAGGTGATATCCTTATCCTTGTCTTTCCCTTGATTTTCGTCACTACTTTGCGTAGGTGACTCATATGCCAGGTTGCTATACCCCGTGGCTGCTTAAAGTTCTCTCAGCGGGTAAAATCGCTCGTTTTTCTTTCTTCGACCTTCGTTTTGGGTCGAGCGGAGGGCGCGGTATGCGTCTCACCCCTCTCTGAGCATATATTAAGTATCCAATCTATTGGTGTCTCCTCTCCCTTTTCTTGTTCATACATCTTCCAAAGTTCTAGAATAGCTAGGCGTTTGTCTAGCTTTTTGTCCGTGTATGTGGCATGCAAACTTGTCATCATGTGTTGCAAGATGGCTTTAGATAAGGACCCGCCCTGTGGCCATGGCATGAACATTTTGTTGGCGGTTCCTTTAACCCACTCTGTACTATACCTCTTCAGTTTGAGTGCATATTTCGGCAACTGTTTGCATAGGTGTGCTAATGGAGTTATGTCCTGTTTAAATCTGCTCCCTTTCCCCTTATATAACACTTGTCAACACTTTAGCGTGACTTAAAGAGTTTCAACAATATCAGCACAAAAATGTTATATCTTCTATTTTACTCAAAAACATCAATTCATATGCAATATTATCTCAGTTATTCAATCGCGTAAAATTTAAAATTTAAATCAGTTTTATCAAGGAATTTTCTTTTTATTTAAGATTAACAACAAACAACATGTAAGACAGACGTTAAACAGACTAGACGAACACCAGCTGGTCACAGGTATCTCTGCCTCTAATCATTACCCCTTCATGGAGTTTAAATGTATCTCTTTCATGTCGTCTTTAATTGCCATGGTAGTCTATCTGTTCTCTTTTAGTTGGAACTATGTATACACGTTTCTTCTAGCTGCTTGTATTAAAAGCGTAGGAATAAGGCGAATCCTCTCACTTCCTGGGTGTCCTCCCCGGTAACCTCTCTCTTCTCAGGTCTCCTCCCCAGTATCTACTCTCTATTTGCCCTTTCCCTTCGATATATACATTGTTCTCTACTTCTAGCTATATTTTGTTTTCCCACCTCCCTCTGTTTCCTTTTCCCTTTACTTGTTGTAAAGCATGCACTTTTACCAAACCACTCAATCTTTTTCACTCACCGTTCTCATATTTTCTCTCTGGACCCTCGGGATCACAGCCTTTTTTCACCGCCTTCTTCAGCTTTTCTACCGCTCAGCTGCCCGTAGAAATAGGAAGGGGTTACGTGGGGAAACACAGGTCCCTTCAGACCTTGTCCTGCAGTTTTTGTTTTCTTACACTACCACTGTCTACGGGGAGCTTCACAGTATACTCAGCCGAATGGCAAAGGACTCGTGATATTGCCAAAGACCTAGAGTTACTTTATGTCGATGATCAATGGGTTTCTTATTCTAATCAATAATTGATAATCGATAACCATCAATCTCTGCTATCAAGTTTACTCCGAGACACTCGGCCGGCCCATAGAGCCGAGGTTTGCTCAGAAGTACTTTAAGACGAGATAGCTGCACCCTTGAGATGGATGGGGGTGCAGATTTATTACTCAAACACCAATCCATAAGGACAACTCAATGGTTTGGCAAAGGGAGTCCGTTTAATGACAAGTACAAAAAACGGGGAGTCGTGGATTTCAGCCGTGATGCGATCGTCCTTCTCACTTCAACTCCAATGAACTTCACACAAGTTGTAACATTTATACTCATAACTCATCATAATTGATGTGTACCACTCAAAAGTTAACATGCAATTCTATTGGTTAGGAAAATGTAACTTTACTATATGTGCTATATCTGTTTATAGTAACGGAGTGAGGGGATTTTGTAAACACTGTCAGGTGGGAGTCTAAGACCTACCTTCACAAATGACTACTAAAAGTATGACGTCTCATTGGTTCTACTAACTATACGACCCTAGATTATGTGGTCCATTGTGATTGGGTTGGCACCAACCCCATGCATACTTTTCCACTTTGCTTAGCAGCACGCAGAATGGTCGGCCAGGTGTGGGGTGCCCCTTAGTTACCCGGCCTTTCTCCAATTATGGTTACAATCAATCATCGCTTCAGCAACTATGTGTCAATTATTTCACTGTGGTTGGCCTCAAGACTGGATCTTCTGTCTGGAAACGTTCTGATATCTTTGCTTGGTCGGATGCCAAGCGTAGGTGTGAACCCTCGCTTCTTCTTGCTCGTCTGGACACGTGCTTCCTACACCGTGAATGTATCTCTTTGCACTCAATTTGTGTATTTGATTCTTATTTCCCCTGCCACCTGGCTTCGCCTCCTTATCTTGACCTTTCAGAGACAGGATATTCTGTTCTTAGTTTCAATTAAATGCAGCTACCATTCACTTCTTTTATGGGTATGACCTTGGCTTCCCTGGCACGAGTTGCCTCTGCCGAGTTTCGTTTCAGCCGTCTCCTCTCGTTTTGCTAAATATGAATCCTCTCTCGTTTGGCCTTTATTAACGTGGGTTGATTCTGCTTCGTTTGCAAAGTGGAATATACTTATACTAAAGTACTTCGTGTGAGGTAGATTTATGTATAATGGTGCTTGCCGCACTATTCTTCTACTTAGCCTAGCAAGCCGCACTGTTTTCTTAGCTTTCTTGCGGTTCCAAGCATATTTACAGGTGTAAACTGGTCGACTGTGTTCATTTTGCTTACAGCTTAATTCTCGTGCATTTGGACATCATTCTTTTGTTTAGGTTCACGATACCCTTGGCGTTTCGTCTCTTTGTGTCATTCTCTGGTCATCAGTCCTTCTATCCGTGAGTCTGTCCGGGTCCTCATGACGTCACCATTCATCTTCCATCAAGACCTTTTTTGTTTCTTCTGGGACAGTACTTAGGCAATCTTCGTTTCGTTTCATTTGCTGGTAAGGTTTTCTTAATGGATACCTTACTGTCCATGGTTTTCTGGGTATCCATACTTCAATATGTGCTGCTTTTCTGATAGGCACTGGGCAGAGCCCCACTGCGGCTCTCTGCTGGTTTATTTGCTCATCATACATCACATATCTTGGTGTGAATGTTCCTGGTACTTCAAAATGGGCGACTGGAGTGCAGGTTTTATTTGGGACCTCCTCTACAACAGGACAATAGCAGTGGCACGAGGTAAGGGAGTACACGGTCAAGCAGTTGCATGTGTGTAGACCTGTGCATTCCAGTAGTGCCCTGATGTGGCACAAGTAGGGTTGTGCATGAAGGTGTCAATCTTGTGGTATGTGGGTGATTGTCACAGTTTACGATCATGGGAGTGGTATGATTTCCATGACTGTGGATGTTGTTTTGACCTCTGCAGCATGATGGTCACAGTCTGTCCACAGAAGGTGCTTATGTACACGTTTGCCTGGTGCTGAGCCATCCACTGACCTCTTTGTTTGTTGCTTGATTATTACCTGTCGTGTCCTGTGAGCCGTGCATGCCACGTCCTGCTATGATTGCTGTCAAGTAGGCACTCCTTCATGCCTCTGCACCCTGCACAACTAAGTCTCACCTTCCACGTGAGGGGAAGTTTTCTGTGACATGCAGCAGCAGTATTTAGACTTTTCACGTTTGCACGTTCATAATGTGTGAGTTATGCTGTATTTTAATGGAGTGGTGCAGGGCAAAGTCCACCCTGTCTGCTGATTCCCTGCCCCATACAACGTGAAACACCAACTGTGTCAATGCTCACTGGCCCTGCAGCCCACTGCCCAGATAGGGTATTGCCCCCACTGCGGCACCATGGCCCCTGGCCCCGGGTACCCTATGAGCATCCTCTGAGAGGGTGCGGTGGAGGCATCTGTAGTCACAAGACCCTGCTGATGAAGCTGCAGCCCACCCAGTGGGATGAGGAGCTCAGCCACCCCCGCTGCACATGCATTGTAGTGCTAGAGCGGGATTTATGCTGCCCCCAGCAAGTCTTGGGCGGCTGCTGCCTGCAACCACCAGTTCTCCAGCTGTCCTAGCACCTCCCAGCCCGCACAAGCCTGTGGCCCCTCCACCAGGGTGGCATTTATCAGGGAGACAATCATTAATTTACAATGTACGTATTGAGGGTTCATGCATCTGTAGCAGGTAGTGGACATGGCTCAACATCATACCTTGTCTTAAATTATTTGTAATGCGCATCCATGGACCCTGAGGCGTGAGGGCGCAGAAAAACACATAAAAGAACAAAAAATATGGAGAAGATGGCCACCGCAAAATAGAGAGGCTTGGGAGCTATAAGACACTGATTAGAACTCCCTAGACTGATCAGTGGAATAAGAAGGTCTTAAGTTCTTCCTTGAAGGGAAGAAGAGAGGAATGAGCTTGCAGTGTGGGAGGCAAGAAGTTCCAGGTCATCAGGACAGCACTGAAAAAAGCCCCCATCTGTGCTTACTTGGTTCTACATCTTGGCAGGAAGAGATAATTCTGATTGCTCGATCTCAGACTTCTGCAGGTAGGTTTTTCCCTAATGTGTTCTTACAGGTAGGCTGGCATAGTGCCCAATTTACATTTAAAGGTTATGACTGCAAGTCTGAATTTAATACAAGCCTCCACTGGGAGCCAATTCAATGAGTGTCTGGCCTCAGTGACATGCGCCCGATGGGCAAGCTCAATGACGATGACTCTTACTGCACCATTTTGTACTACTTGGAGTCGGTTAATAGCTGCTTTACTGACTCCTGCAAGAAGACTGGCGCAGTAGTCAAATTTTCCCTCCTATTATGCCTCGTGTAATTGTTTCGGCATTAGCTTGTGAAATGTATGCCCGAAAATATGCCAGTAATTTGACGTAATAGGTAGCAGCTGCTACCATGTTTCACACATGAGATTTCATGTTTAGCAGCTGATCAAGAGTTACGCCAAGAACTTTTACTTTTGGTTGAGGAGCAATGCTCACCTGCCCCAACTGAAAAATCTTGTAGGTTGGATCCAGTTTGGCCAGAGTCGCTGACGAGCCCACGAGTGCCAGATTGCTGCGCATCATCCAGGTCTCTATGATGGTGAAAATTCTGTTGAGTTCGAATTCGTCTTGACTATGAGAACCTGTGAGAGGGATAACACACTGGGTGTCGTCGGCATAGTTGGACAATAGGACTCCTTGCTGTTTCAAATGGTCAAAAGACTGGGCCATGAATATATTGTAGATGCATCGAGTGCTGCTGGCTCCTTGCGGGACCCCATACTGGATTGGGAAGGAGGGGGGGCATAGCTTTGTTAACGCAAACTCTCTTTATTCTATTTGCAAGAAAGGAGTCAACCCAACGCACTGCGGTGGGAGAGAAATGTGCAACTTCCGCAAGTCGATCTGCAAGTATAGCATGATCCAGAAGATCAAACGCTGCAGATTGATCGAGTGAGATGAGAAGAGACGGGAGACCCTTATCTATATGGCCAAATAACCCGGCCTTCAGGTCATGGGATTGTGTGCCATACTCTTTGTTTGACATTGTTCCGTGGGTCATTTCCATGTTACTTTGTTGGTTGATATTTATAGACAAGTGACCGTGTTGTATGTATTTGTATGTTTGGGTGAGTGACTTGGGAATGCAATGTGTAATACTAAAGACACTGCCCACGTTTTCAGGTTTTTCTGTGTAGGATGTAGAGTGAGGATATGGGTGATTTTTTCAGACTATGAGGCACACACCACATGTCCACCCTTGTCTGCCATTCTCAGGTAGTTGTTTATGGCCCAACTGTACTTGCCATGTTTCATCATCGAAGGACATCAGGGATGTGGCTGTGGTGTGACTTTGACACTGGATGTTGTTCATGTGAAGTATGTCTGAAGGAGCTGATTGCGTATGTGCTGGCCCCTCACCCTTTGGCCTGATAATGGTATGGGTACTGCATGTGGCCGCAACCCCTCATGTACCTCTATTGGTATGCCATGACGTGTGGCTATATTATGCAAGGTGCAATAAGCTAATGTGATTTTACATGACACCGCTGGTGCATACAACAGTACTCCGCTTGAATGGTCCAGGCAGCGCAACCGTGATTTCAGCATTAACATGTTTGCTCGATTATGCCTCTGGTGGCGATGTGGGCTGCATTGTGGTGGGCCTCCACTGGTGTGGTGGGATTTTGGTTAGGCGTCATCAGGAATGGTGATAGCTGGTAAGCACTGTGCCCTGTAAATGACAATGGCCCTCATTACGACCCTGGCGGAAATCGCGGTGCTAAATGCACCGCGGAGCACGGCGGAAAGCTGCCGATAGCACCATGGAGGTTGGCGGATTTTCCGCCCCATGCCGACCTTGGCGGGGCGGTAAATCCCCAATCCCCATTTTACCCTTCCCCATTCCCATTTTTGCCCCATAGGGTATAATGGGAGTGGGGAAGGCGTTAATTGCGCCACCGCAAAATACGGTGGCGTAATTAACATCAAGGTCCCGTAGCGCCATGGATTTCTCCGCCCGGAAAAACCAGGCGGAAAACGTTCCATGGCGCTACGGGAACTCGTAGTAGGGCGGACGGGTCCGCCGCGAATAACGCTGGCGTAAACCCACTCCGCCAGGGTCGTAATGAGGGCCAATAAGCACATTTTGTTATGGCATGTGATTCTACGGTGGTTTGTATTGGATGTGACCCCCAATCAGTGTGTTTTGGGGTGTGTGCTGGCTGATACTCACCAATGAGCCACTTGTTTCCGAACGTTCCTGATGCCATTGCCTGGTGGATGGGGGAATGGTGTAATATGTAGCTATCGTGGGTGCATCTAGGGTAGTTTGCATTCACATGCATGATGTGACCCTTAGCATCACGGTTGACCTGCACGTTCAGCAAATGTCAATTTTTTTCGGTTCCGATATGTATGTCCTCTGGCGTGTGGGGGTTGTAGTGCAACATGTGTGCAATCAATTGCCCCAAGTACCCGTGGGAACTGGGCAACTGCATAGAATTATTGGGCCACTCTTTGCGTTGCCTGCACTTTGCATGGCATGTCTATGTGGCTGTACACACCTGCTATGATGCAGCTTAGGACCTGTCTAGGCAGCGTGATTGTGTAGGCTGTGAAATACCCGCGACAATGGCTGTGGTCCATTGGAATGTGCTAGTCCCTAGGAAGTGAAGGGCAGTTAGGACTTTCACTCAGGGTGGTATTGGCTGTGAGCACATGGTTGCAGACCCTAGGTCATTCTCCCACTCCCTAACCAATTCAAGGATGACATGGGTGAAGCGGTATGTGCCATATAGTCCCTCATCAGGCATTCCCAATATCGTTGTGCGTGTATGGTAGATTCTGGCCCTCCTCCTCCTTCCATTAAGCATTAGGTATGCAAGCAATGCAGGAACGGGCACGGTTGTGACGTTTCTCTATGATTGCATGATGGTTTTTAAACCTGGAATGACATGTCGCAGTCTCACCTTGAGCCTGGTCACAGGTGGCGGTAGAATTTATATCCTTGTTGGTTAGCGCAGATGCACAAGTGAATCTGTGAATACATTTGTTTTGCACTCCATGCAGTGTGTTTGTACATTTTCACAGTGCATCCCTGCCCACGCCCATCTTATCCCTCATTTCTCTAATTTAATGAGGGCATTTTCATATTCCGTCCCATTCTTGGTCTTTGTGCTGGCCATTCCCTCAAGCCTTGTGCAGGGCGTGTAGACATTGCGCACAGGGAACCTGCACAGAGGCAGGTCTGTAAATCAGTGAATATAGTTATGCGTGACACACAGAGACTTTTTTTGACACAATTGGCTTATGTGCCACGCAAAACGTTCTGTAAATCAGGCCCAGGGTCTATGCTGCTTTTGGTGTAGGGAGAAAGCGCTGAATCAGAACAAATGCACAGCTCCCTTTTATCCACATCAGAAAGCTCCTCAGTTGGCACTGGTTGATGGGTGGCAGCTGACTGGCACCCTCCTTAGGGTGAATTAACAAGGGGGGTCCTGGGAGTCCCTATGCCATACATTAGTCCTGGTTACGAGAGACTTACCCAGAGTCTTTAGCTCACTATCTTTCACAGAGAAGAATTATCCCAAACATATCAGTCTTTGTCCTGCCCTGGGGCAGTCCAGCACCGAAATGCTAGGCAATTCTCCTCTGAACAAGAGTACCAACAGCATCCCCAGACACGTGTTTCGGTCTGGTTGGACCTCATCAGTTGGGAGGAGCTGTGCCTCTCTAAGAATAGTGAGCAAGGGGTCCACGTCTGGATTCCCCTAGTAACTTAGGGTGAGACCCAAAGTTACTTAAATATGCAAATTAACAAGGGGGGTCCTGAGAGTCCCTATGCCAGACATTAGTTCTGGTTACGAGAGACTTACCCAGAGTTTTTAGCTCACTATCTTTCACAGAGAAGAAATATCCCAACCTCCTTAGGGTGACCAGGCCTCCAGGGTTTCCCGGGACAGTCCAGGGAAATCACCCGACGTCCTGGGGTTCCGGGAATTTTTTTAGTTTATAAACCAAATCCGGGGTTTTGATTACAGACTTTTTTTGCCGTTTTCTTTTTGCCGGGACCCGATTTCAAAATTTCAAAATCCCAAAATCGGGTCCCGGCGCAACTTTTCCTGTGAGAATGGGGCCGCTTCCCCTCCCCGGCGTTCTCCTCCAATGAGAGGAGTGTGCCTGTTAGCAAACCCCCGCAACGGGCCAACAAAACAGAAGTAGGACTAAAGTGAAATGTGTATTTTCTTTAGTCCTACTTCTATGTCCATAGCCCGTCCGTTTTTTTTTTTTTTAGAAAATCTGGTCACCCTAACCCTCCTCCCCCTGATAATGGAATTTGTTTGTGCTGCACTGAAACCTTTTTAATTTAGGAATTATTGCAATGCCTTCTAATACTATGTGGCTTCACAGTTCAACTCTTGCATTGGTCATTTTATATTTGTGTTGCATAATTCGAAAAACATGTACAACTACTCCGATGCTTTAAGGCGCTGATAATAATGTTTGGAGCTTGTCGTGAGCTATTTCTTAGAGTGCCTTAATAAATAAAATTCACAATAAATATATATTTTTATTAAGTGTCCCTGTAAACATTACAGTCACAAAACCTCACTTCACTTTTCAAACACAATAATCTCTATCTTTGCATCACTCTGATATTTGCTCATCAGGAAGGGCGCTCAGCCAATCAGGTGGCTTGAAACACAGGTGACAACTGCAAGCGTCCCGCCTGCATTCTACTAGCCATTTGACACCTTCCGCAGGTGCTGCTATACGTTTTCAGTGCCTTGGCGTCTCTCACCCCGAACCCTCTGCCAAGCCCCTTCGTCATCCTCAAACCCCCATCCCTGCCCATGTCCCTCTTACCTACTGGCCTGGAGCTCCCAGCTCCAGCTCTCACCCTCCTTTCCTGTCTGACATCACCATAGAAATCGAAAAGGGACTTATTGCCTTTCTATTCATTTTGGGGGTGGCCAACTTTTTTTTGTTTTTTTTAAAGGAGATGGGGCACATGGAAGCCGCATGCATCCCATTTCCCAGCCCCCCCAAAAACCCTCCACTGCTTTTGCTGAGATCATGGACGCTGATGGCACAGGCACTGCCGAGCAATGCAGGAAGCATGGGGTTTATGAGAAGGACACGCCAAATGTCAGCCAAGCGCCCTGGTTAAAAAACAGCCACAGTGCCCCCTTTCATGTTAAAGAAAGGGCATACTTGGCTTCAAGATGGAAGATCCCAAGCTGCCTCAATATGTCTGTGCTGTTTGTCAAACAGCCACAGAATGTCCTACAAGAAGGCAAGGGAACAAAGTACTTTTCACCATGGCATACATGCCAACCCTCCCGATTTAGGCGGGAGACTCCCGATTTTACAGTGAAAAATATTGCTATTTTTAACGTTCTCCCGCCTACAATAATTATTTTTCCAATGCGTTCCTATGGGAAAATTGTTGTCTCCCGATTTCTTTTATGAAATCTCCTTTCCAGGTGCGTCGGAATGTTGGCATGTGGACATATGCACGAGTGCCCAAAGTGCAAATATGTGGCCTTCTCATGTACTGCAGCCCACAGTGCCAACATTGAAAGCTGTGATAGACCTTTAGTTTAGTTTAGTTTATTTTCTTTATTTGTACCACGCGTCGAACCCTCGGGTAACCGGGCGCCGGAGACTTAGAGACAGTTACAACATGGCAAAAATATACAATACAGACTGTGAAATAACAACAATAAGTGTAGTAGACCGGGTTACAAGATGGTCGACAAGGACATGCGGAGAAGAGGTACATTAAGCAGAATTTTTGTTGGAAAGCCATGTTTTTGTTTTGGCTCTAAAAGTCCAAAAGGAGGGTTCTGCTCTAAGGTTTAGTGGCATAGCGTTCCACAGTTTGGTAGCTAGGACCGGAAGCTGGCGCCACCTGCTTTTTTAGGGAGAATTTGCAAACAGAGAGGCAATGTGAGTATGGCGTTCTAGTTGGTCTAGTTGATGTGTGATTGTGGAACTTGTCTCCCAGGTATTTGGGCGCGTCATTGGAGCAGCATTTATGGACGATGACGAGGCTCCTGAGAGTGATTCTGTCTCATACAGGGAGCCAGTGAGCATCTTGCCTGATGCTGGAGATGTGGGTGTGTCGTGGGATACTGAGGGCGGCTCTGAGGGCATTATTTTGAAGCACCTGTAGTTTGTTCAGGTTGCGTTCTGACGTGCCAAGAAAGAGGGTATTGCAGTAGTCTATTTTTGAGATCACAAGCTCTCTGGCTAGTGTAATGCAGCTGGAAGGAGATAGGAAAGGTTTGCAGGCATTGATGAGCTTATTTGTATAAGCTGTGGAAGAGGCTGTGGCATTCACCTGTCTTTTGAGCGAGAGAGTAGAGTCTAGATAAACCCCAAGGGTTTTAATTTCTTTGGCTACTGTAATTAGGTTACCATCTATGTTGATGGACGCGTAACGGGGGTCTAGTTTGTTTAGCCGTGGTTGGGAGCCGACAAGAAGGAGCTCAGTTTTCTCGTCGTTGAGGCATAGACCGTGCTCTGCCATTCAGGCTTGGATCTCCAAATATAGGTTGTTGATTCTGGTGGAGTCCTCATCGTAGCACCCTGATAGGGTGATGAGAACCTGGGTATCGTCAGCATAGTTTGTGTATGTGACACCCAGGTTATCTAGGCGGTCAAACAATAGCTTACTGAGGATATTGTATAGGGTCGGCGAGACGCACAAGCCTTTTGGGACGCCGCAGGTGATGGGGACAGGGAGTGCTGAGGCCACCGGGGAGAAGACCCGGGTGGTTCGGTTGGCTAGGAAGGACACAAGGTCGAAGGCTGCTGATAGATTTAGCAGTACGAGAATGGCTAGATGTTAAGACGGATTTCTGAACTCTGTCCTGGTGGCGCAGAAGTTCAGAAGGCCAACCTAATTACTTGGAACAGGGTAACCTCTGGACGAGCCAGACCAATCAAGGTAGCGATCGCGGCGGTCAAGACTAGGTCTTAAGAGGGGTGAGGGTGACTGAAAGCCCGCAATGAGCACACAAAGCAAGAGCGCTTACAAACTACTCCAAACAGTTGTTATATCAAAAATAGATACACATTTATTTTAAGGCCTTTAAAATAATGACCGTAGCGAGAAAATCACAATATCACAATACTAAGCCAACACATACCATATCAACACAATATATATACAAATACGACAGTCGCAAGCGTTATGTGCACGAAATGTGTAGTCCACCTGAAAGGAAAGGAAAACAGGCAGTGCGATAACGCTGTAGACTCAGTTCGCCTTCAGAGGCACCTAACTAGATGGAAGTCCGAGCCCTACGAAGAGTGGAGCCTTCTGCTCAAAGTACCTGCACACGCTGGTGCCAACGGGCAAAAGGAGAAGCTCTTCGGAGGAAGTGAGGCAGTTCGGGTTAGTGCACAATAGAAGAAGAACAGGTTCCGTGACCCAAGCGCAGCCTCCACAGCTAGCAGAAGCAGAGCGCGAGTACGGACAAAAGGGTGCTGTTTTTACACAGCGGGGAAAAGCAATGGGCTACTGCAGGAGGGCGACCAGATCCTAGCTATACTACTCACCGGTCCCCGAAGCAAGCAGACCCAGGCTTCTCCACGTTAGTTTCAGCAGCTGGCAGGTTCAGAAGAGTCGGGAAATGCCTCGTCGTCGCGTAGAGCAAAAAGACGTCCCAATCGCAGAAACCTGCACAGTTTTGTCACCACAGCAGGGCAACGGAGCGGCCGTGTGTATCCGAGCCAAATGTACACTCCTCCCTTCAGACCTGGGAACGCCAAGTGCACGAAGCGTGGGAGAGTGACAAGGACTCGAGATACCACACAACCTGGCGGCGGTTACAGAGCAGGACTCCCTTGTAAGCTGGTCAGTCAACTGGATGGCCCAGAGACACTTCCGAAGGCTTACTTGGCAGGAGATGATGAAGTCGCCGGGAATAGCTGTTCCTGCTATTCCAAAGGTTGAAGCACCAGTACAGGCCTTCTGGTTCGATCAAAGGAGGAAAGGGTTTCACAGGACGACAGCAGTGCAAAGGAGGATTCCTTCAGCGGGTCACCAGCGATTCCTCGGTCCAGCCTCGTGGTTGCAGGATACTTGGCTCCTGTATTCCTTTGTTCGTGAGAACTCAGGAGATCGACATGGTAGTGGTGTTTCCAGCCCCCTCTTATCCATGGTTCCCTTCGCGCCAAAACGGAGGGGAGCCAATGGGAGATCCGCTCATCAACACACATACCATTCGTGGACCAATCACGGACCACGGTGGTCCCAGGCATTCACACCACCCTAGACTCTCTGGCACCCAGGATGTGTATTGGGACCAGACATCCCAGCCCACACCCTGGAGGCACACAAACGACATGTAGAAGCCCGCGAAAGCATCTGCGTTTCGAGGGAAAGTACATGCCCAAATAAGGAAGGCCCCGGGTCGCCCGACCTGGGGAAGGTGAAGGGAGCAAGACGGTCAGTGGACAGGACAAAGGAGCCTCGTGGTCTGGCCATTTTGGGAGCCAGGCCACCATTTTGGGTTCAGTGCGAAAAACGCGCTCAGAACGCCAAAAGGAGCTAAAAATAAACAAAACGATCGCTGCCACCATTCCAGTCCCTGAATGACTTGCACCGATCAAATACCATCCTAAAAGAGTATCTAGGGCCTGTAGAAGGCTAGAGGCCCAAGAGAGCTGTAACTTAGCTTACAGTGCCCTCTTGTGTCATGTTGCACGAAAGCCGCAACATGATAGAAGAAACTACGGGAAACAGCGTTCCCCGGTACTGACTGTCTTAAGGGCATGTCAGTATCCCCGTAAGAAAGGAGCGAAAGCCCAGAGGAGTGCGGCAGAAGGCTGCACTTCTCTGGCAAAGTCAAGAACAAGGTGAAAAACAACAGCAAAAAGTTTAGGGGTTGCCACATGGAAGGAAAATTACCTACAATTACGAAATCTTTCCTAACACTCGCCCCTCCCAGACTATGGACAGGGGGAACTAATCCACCCCTGGATGAGTCTCTTGTTCAGGTCGGTTAAACATTCTGGACAACCCATCAGCATTGCTATGTTGGACACCTGGCCTATGCTCAATAGTGAAGTCGAAGCCTTGTAGACTTATGGACCACCTAAGCAACTTTGGATTCTCCCCCTTCATGTTCATTAGCCACTTTAACGGCTTATGGTCAGTTTGCACAGTGAAGTGGGTCCCATAGAGGTAGGGCCTCAGCTTCCTTAGGGCCCACACAACAGAGAAACATTCTTTCTCTACCGTGGACCATCTGAGCTCTCTGTCCTTAAGCTGGCGACTAATAAAACCGATAGGGTGTTCCTCACCCTTCTCATCTACTTGTAATAGTACAGCTCCTATCCCAGTGTCAGAGGCGTCCGTCTGCACGATAAAAGGTCTTTGATAATCAGGGGCCCTGAGCACAGGGGCCTGGCACAAGGAGTCTTTTAAGCCATTGAAGGCCTTCTCACACTCGTCGGTCCAAGTTACCTTCTTGGGTTTCTTCGGAGTTGTGAGGGCAGTCAGAGGGGCAGCTATGGTGCCATAGTCTGCCACCAAATTGCGGTAATACCCCGTGAGTCCTAAGAAGGCTCTCACTTGGGTTTGCGTAGTGGGGGTAGGCCAGTCTTGTACTGCTTGTACTTTACTGGGTAGAGGCTGTATCCTCCCTCCACCTACTTCATGTCCAAGGTAAACCACTGAGCCTTGTCCATTTTGGTGAGGGGCCACTCGGACACCCTCAAAAGAGCTTTCTGAAGGACTGCTTTGGAACAGGTCGGGGAGAGGTTCAGACTCCTCTTCCTCAACGTCTGAAGCCAATAGCAGTGCTGCGATTTCGCCGCTTGGGACGAAAGCCTTCAGCCTATTCACGTGAAACACTTTTGGAGCCTGTCCAGGCCTTCCAAGGTCCACTGAATAGTTAACCTCACCCAGGGGCTCCACCACTGGGTAAGGGCCTGACCATTTGTCCTGTAAAGCTCGAGGCCTTATGGGATTCATGATCAGGACTTGCTGACCAGGTGTAAAGTTGATGAGGGAAGCTTTCTGGTCGTACCAATGTTTCACCAGCGCTTGCCCTGCCTTCAATTTATCACTAGCCAAGCCCATCAGAAGTACAATCCGTTTTCTGAGCCCTAGCACATAATCAACTACGTTGGTAGTAACAGGGGGACTGGGCATCTCCCATCCCTCCTTGACGATGGCTAAGGGTCCCCGTACGGGATGACCGAACAGAAGTTCGAAGGGGCTGAAGCCAACACCCTCCTGTGGTACCTCTCGGTAGGCAAACAGTAAGCATGAAACAAGAAGATCCCATTTTCTTCTCTGAGGCTCCTCCAGAGCCCCAATCATGCTCGTTAACGTCCTGTTGAAATGCCCCCCCAGACCATTGGTCTGGGGGTGGTATGCAGAAGAGAACCTGTAGGTGACCCCACATTCTTTCCACATAGCCTGCATATACTTCGACATAAAGTTGCTGCCACGATCTGACACAACTTCTTTAGGGAAGCCAACCCTAGTAAATATGCTGAGTAAAGCTTTTGCAACTGACTTGGCAGTTACAGTCTTCAATGGGATGGCCTCAGGATACCTGGTTGCATGGTCGACCAGCACCAGGATAAACCTATTGCCCGAGGATGTTTGCGGGTCAAGGGGACCAACGATGTCGATCCCTACCCTTTCAAATGGTACCCCCACAACTGGGAGCGGTACCAACGGAGCTTGGATTGTCACGCCAACCTTACCAGACAACTGGCAGGAGGCACAACTCCTGCAGTGACTTTCTACTTGCACCCCCATCTTGGGCCAGTAGAAGTGCATGGATAACCTTTGCTTGGTCCTCTTCATACCAAGGTGACCAGCAAGGGGCACTTCATGCGCCAACTGCAGGAGGAAGGGCCTAACAGCAAGGGGAACCACCAACCTCCTATGGTCTCCTTCTGTAGACTCTGTGGGCTCACTATACAGGAGTCCACCTTCCCAATAAATCCTATGCGTCCCAGGAGGTTCACCCTCAAGCTGGGAGCAGGCCTGTCTCCGTAGGCCTTCCAGAGATGGGCACTCACGTTGGCCTTTACTGAATTCGTCCCTATCAGGACCTCCTTCAACTAACAAGTCTTTTAGTTCAGGATGATCGTTGGGGTCGAATACTTCAGGCATCGTCACCTCCTCGTCAGGCCCGGGCGATTGACCAACTTCCTCCACCGCAGTGGTAGGCGAGCTCGGGGGAATATTCTCTTTCCCTCGTCTTGACTTGTAGACTCCTTTCGCCTTGGGTTTCCCCTTCGGCTGGGGCGGCGTATTGGACTTGGCCAATGCTGCCCGTGCTTGAGACCGTGTGTAGGGTCTTTCGGCAGTGTCTCCTAACGAGCCCTAAAGCTCTGAGATCATTACCCAACAAGACCTTTCCCGGGACGTTTCTCTGAATGCTCACTGGAATCCTGACTGCTGTACCATTTAAAGTAAGATCTACAGGTATTACTGGAAACATACGGAGGGGGCCGTCAGCCAACTTAGTGGGCATCAGAGTAGCTCTGGCAACTTCCTCTGAGTCTACCAAGGTAGAATCCACTACAGTGCGACTGCACCCACTATCCCTAAGAGCTGGAGTATCCACTCCATTGATCAGCACACTGTCTTTAAAGTAGTGCTTGGTATTATCCGGAATCCTAGCATACGCCTCTGCGACTTTAGGCTCCCAGGAACCCAGGGACACTGGGACACTAAAACTACCTCAGCCTCTATTCCGCTGGGAAATGAGTCTGAGGAGAAGGATGCTCCTGTAATCTCTTCTTCCTCGTAGGAGGAGAAGGCCAGATTAGCGGAGTGGACCCCCAAAGGTCTAACCTTACAACGGGGATCCCCCTTCACGTGGTCAGTTGCTCCACAAGAAAAACAAGCCCCAGTGGGTCTGTTTACGTAGGGAGGCTTATTGTAACCCGAGTTCTGTTTCGGAGGCGGACCTCCACTACCCTGTGAGTTCTCTTGTGTCTTACCCTTGTTTTTCTTTTTGTGGCCCTTTTGAGAAGAAGATTTATCAGATTCTCCACCCTCCTTATCTTTGGACTTTTTCCCTTCCTCCTGCTTACCAGGATGAGTTTTGTCCTTATGGGACACTCGATGTGACACCCATAAGTCTGCTGCAATGGCCAGCTTCTTAGGATCTATCTCCTTCGAATCGGCCAAATGCTGCTTAAGCTCCGGGGAAGAAGAAGCAAAAATATGTTCCAGCATGACAAGATTTATCATGCCGTCGAAGGTAGAAACCTTATAACCTTCGACCCAGTCAGTTAAGTTTTTCAAGGATTCAGCGACATAAGATACCCAAGTATCACCTTCCTTTTTCTTATACTCTCGAAAACGCTTTAAATATTGGGCCGGAGTCTTCCCAAACTTTAAAATGAGAGTTTGCTTTAACATTGCGAAATCAGCTCGCTCAGCCTTCGACATTTCCATAATGGCACTACAGCCAGAATGGGGCAGTCTACTGAGCAACCACGCAATCTTATCAGCATTGTCAACTTCTTGGACCTCGCATGCATACTCAAACGCATTCAGCCAGTCCATAATGTCATTCCTTTCTTCATACACACTGAGCAGATCTTTCGGAAACCGTGGATGAGAGGAGGCCCCAGACCCATGTCCAGGACCCTTGGACCCATTTGCAACCTGAAGCTTGGCCAGTTCCAACTGGTGATCCCTGTCTTTTTGTTTTTCTGACTGTTCGATTTTTAGTTTGGCTATGCTGAATTCAAGCTCCTGCTGCCTAAACCGCAGCTCTTGCTTCTTGAATTCAAGCATAGCCTCCCCATCAGCACTGGCAGAGGAAACATTAGACATCTCGTCCTCCCTGTCCTCGTGGTCGCGGTGGCTCAGTGCGGCGGCAGAACCGTCGGTTCTACTAGTGAGAGCAGCCCCACCACCTTCCGCACTGTCCTCAGAGGTTATAGCGTCAAGCTGCGCTTCTTGCCACGCCACGATTCTTTGGATCATTTCCAATTTCGTGCCTTGAGAGGAAACACCTCTCTCCGCACACATCTTCTTCAATGTTTCTGATTTGGAAGCATTTAAAGTTAACAAGGTATTTGTTTCCATACTGTTAGATAGGACTATGGCCTTTTTAAAGTTATACTACAACAATTCACTACGTGTACTGGTTGGAATAACCTGAAATGCCTTAGTTCGAGCGCAACACTGGATACCTTCAGTCGTATCCCACCGCTGTACACCAATTTGTTAAGACGGATTTCTGAACTCTGTCCTGGTGGCGCAGAAGTTCAGAAGGCCAACCTAATTACTTGGAACAGGGTAACCTCTGGACGAGCCAGACCAATCAAGGTAGCGATCGCGGCGGTCAAGACTAGGTCTCAAGAGGGGTGAGGGTGACTGAAAGCCCGCAATGAGCACACAAAGCAAGAGCGCTTACAAACTACTCCAAACAGTTGTTATATCAAAAATAGATACACATTTATTTTAAGGCCTTTAAAATAATGACCGTAGCGAGAAAATCACAATATCACAATACTAAGCCAACACATACCATATCAACACAATATATATACAAATACAACAGTCGCAAGCGTTATGTGCACGAAATGTGTAGTCCACCTGAAAGGAAAGGAAAACAGGCAGTGCGATAACGCTGTAGACTCAGTTCGCCTTCAGAGGCACCTAACTAGATGGAAGTCCGAGCCCTACGAAGAGTGGAGCCTTGTGCTCAAAGTACCTGCACACGCTGGTGCCAACGGGCAAAAGGAGAAGCTCTTCGGAGGAAGTGAGGCAGTTCGGGTTAGTGCACAATAGAAGAAGAACAGGTTCCGTGACTCAAGCACAGCCTCCACAGCTAGCAGAAGCAGAGCGCGAGTACGGACAAAAGGGTGCTGTTTTTACACAGCGGGGAAAAGCAATGGGCTACTGCAGGAGGGCGACCAGATCCTAGCTATACTACTCACCGGTCCCCGAAGCAAGCAGACCCAGGCTTCTCCACGTTAGTTTCAGCAGCTGGCAGGTTCAGAAGAGTCGGGAAATGCCTCGTCGTCGTGTAGAGCAAAAAGACGTCCCAATCGCAGAAACCTGCACAGTTTTGTCACCACAGCAGGGCAACGGAGCGGCCGTGTGTATCCGAGCCAAATGTACACTCCTCCCTTCAGACCTGGGAACGCCAAGTGCACGAAGCGTGGGAGAGTGACAAGGACTCGAGATACCACACAACCTGGCGGCGGTTACAGAGCAGGACTCCCTTGTAAGCTGGTCAGTCAACTGGATGGCCCAGAGACACTTCCGAAGGCTTACTTGGCAGGAGATGATGAAGTCGCCGGGAATAGCTGTTCCTGCTATTCCAAAGGTCGAAGCACCAGTACAGGCCTTCTGGTTCGATCAAAGGAGGAAAGGGTTTCACAGGACGACAGCAGTGCAAAGGAGGATTCCTTCAGCGGGTCACCAGCGATTCCTCGGTCCAGCCTCGTGGTTGCAGGATACTTGGCGCCTGTATTCCTTCGTTCGTGAGAACTCAGGAGATCGACATGGTAGTGGTGTTTCCAGCCCCCTCTTATCCATGGTTCCCTTCGCGCCAAAACGGAGGGGAGCCAATGGGAGATCCGCTCATCAACACACATACCATTCGTGGACCAATCACGGACCACGGTGGTCCCAGGCATTCACACCACCCTAGACTCTCTGGCACCCAGGATGTGTATTGGGATCAGACATCCCAGCCCACACTCTGGAGGCACACAAACGACATGTAGAAGCCCGCGAAAGCATCTGCGTTTCGCGGGAAAGTACATGCCCAAATAAGGAAGGCCCCGGGTCGCCGACCTGGGGAAGGTGAAGGGAGCAAGACGGTCAGTGGACAGGACAAAGGAGCCTCGTGGTCTGGCCATTTTGGGAGCCAGGCCACCATTTTGGGTTCAGTGCGAAAAACGCGCTCAGAACGCCAAAAGGAGCTCAAAATAAACAAAACGATCGCTGCCACCATTCCAGTCCCTGAATGACTTGCACCGATCAAATACCATCCTAAAAGAGTATCTAGGGCCTGTAGAAGGCTAGAGGCCCAAGAGAGCTGTAACTTAGCTTACAGTGCCCTCTTGTGTCATGTTGCACGAAAGCCGCAACATGATAGAAGAAACTACGGGAAACAGCGTTCCCCGGTACTGACTGTTTTAAGGGCATGTCAGTATCCCCGTAAGAAAGGAGCGAAAGCCCAGAGGAGTGCGGCAGAAGGCTGCACTTCTCTGGCAAAATCAAGAACAAGGTGAAAAACAACAGCAAAAAGTTTAGGGGTTGCCACATGGAAGGAAAATTACCTACAATTACGAAATCTTTCCTAACACTAGATTACCCTTGTCCTTTGCCTCCTCCATCTGGATTTTTAGGTCCAGTAGGGCTGACTCTGTTCCATGCCTTGGCCTGAAGCCAGATTGTCTGAGACCCAGGAGGTTGTTGTCTTCTAGGTGCTTCTGTATTTGCAGGTAGGCCACTCTGTCTAAGATCTTTAGGATGTTGGGAACGGTGGTGATTGGCCTGTAGTTGGGTTATTGAGGTCTAGATTAGGTTTTTTTAGTAGTGGCATGACCCAG
This sequence comes from Ambystoma mexicanum, assembly GCF_040938575.1. Classification (NCBI taxonomy): domain Eukaryota; kingdom Metazoa; phylum Chordata; class Amphibia; order Caudata; family Ambystomatidae; genus Ambystoma; species Ambystoma mexicanum. Next base: position 642,926,954 of record NC_090940.1, on the reverse strand, counting down.
GCCTCCTTGAGGCTGCTAGGCACGGAGCTTGATTTGAAGGATGTGTTGATAAGGGCTGTTATGAAGGGGGCCAGAATGTTGGCACCTTCCTGGATGATGGGAGCTGGGCATGAGTCCCCTTGGCATCTGGAGGGTTTGAGGCCCTTAATGATGCTATCTACTTCTTTAGTGGATACTGGTGAGAAGGAGAAGGGGGGGCAGGTAGGTGTTTTGGGAGTAGTGGACGATAGATGTTTTTTTTTTTGTTTGGTTATGTTAAGCTTTTTCTGTTTGATTTTGGATTGTAACATGGTGATTTTGTCTGCTAGGGCTTTTTGAATCCTCTCACACCAATCTGCAGGTTTCACGCAGGTTTCTGCCAGTGTAGGGGAGGATTCGAGATGCCTGAGGATATTGAAAAGCTCTTTTGTTTTGGATTTGGCGCTCTCAATTCTGTTGTCATAGGTCTCTTTTTTGGCCTTGAGGATGGCAGTTATGTAGGTGGTATCGAGAGTTGTGTTTTGTTGGATAGGTTGGGCGTTTTTCTCCAGGTGGCTTCTGCGGCTCGTTTGGAGTTTGAGGGGTTTTTAGTTCTGGTGTGAACCATTTGTTCATGTGGGCTGCCGGTTTGGCTTTGGTTAGTTTGAGTGGAGTGATGGTGTCTACTGCTGATTCTAACGTTTTGTTGTAGAGGTCAGCAAGTTTCTCCGCATCTAGGTTAACGTAGTTTGTAGGGGTAAGGATATTGTCTACAAGTGGGCGGAGGTTTTGTAAGGTAATGTTGCGGTTATTTCTGGTGAGGGTTTGAGGGATGATGGGGGTTGGAGTGTTAGGTTGTGATTTCCCTTGGATGGAGAAGGAAATGGCGTGGTGGTCAGACCATGCAATTTGCTTGTTTTTATGTGATGGCCGTAGAGCAGTTGAGATCCGCTAGCCAGTCCAGGGTCCTACCTTTGTTGTGGGTAGGGTCTGTGATTCTGAGCTTGAACCCTAGTTGGGAGACAGTGCTTTCCAGGGAGAGCACATTGGCATCGTTTGGGTCACCGAGACCGAGGTTGAGGTCGCCAAGTAGGATAATTTGAGATCCTGTTTTGGTGTTGGTGGTCAAGAGGTCAGATATCTCTTCCTCAAATGTGGTGATGGGGCCTGGGGGATTGTAGAGGAGGTGTAATAGTACGGTTTGTGTAGCAGAGAGTTGGAGTTTGGCTGACAGAAGTTCTGCAGACCGGAAGCTGGGCGGTGGTGTTAATCTAAGGCCAAGGGATGTTTTGGCGATGAAGGCTACTCCTCCTCCTTTACCTATGTCCTGGTCTTTCTTTAGTATTGAATAACCTCTTGGATGGCGAGGGATAGAGCTGGGCCTGCTGCTTGGTGCAGCCAGGTTTCAGTGATAGCCAGGAAGTGCAGGTTGTTGGCAGAGATGAAGTCTGCGATATCTAGTGCATTGGCGACCAGGGAGCGGGCATTGATGACAGTGCCCTTGATCAGTGGCTGTTCAGAGGTGCTCAAGGGGGCTGTTTGGGTGATGTTCAAAAATTGAGCGGTGTTAGCTTGATTGTGCGTGGGATGAGGGGAGTGTCTTTTGGCGAGTGTCTTGGGGGTTATGAACCGAGAGCCGAGTCTCCGGTTTCTGTCTTCCAATGTGCATGGGTTCAAAGGAGCGGGCAGAGCAGCAAATCGGTGGATCCATTCTATGGGGCTGAGGGCGCCGTTAGGCTGGTCAATATGTTGGGCCTCGAAAAAACCCATAGTCGAGGTGTATGAGGGATGTTGGGTTGGGGGTGATTGTGGATGGGGTTTGTGGCAGGTGGTGTTGTGGTGGAGCAAGGCGAGTGTAGTTGTTAAGGTGAGAGTGGCTAACCGCCAGGAGTACCCAATTTTCACAAGCAAGGCTGGCACAGCCTGCACAGTTTCGACCAGATGACACAAAAGGTGCACGATATTCACAACAAACTAGAATCTGCGATCGGTGGGCCAGTTCGTTCCCTCTCCCAAACATTTGGGTTTGTGCCACCACAGACTTTGGTAGCAACATCTTGTTAGCCCTGAAGAAGGCTGACATTAACCACATTGCCTGTTTCGCAGGTGTGCTAAAGGGTGTCGACATATGGACCCACAACTTTACTGAATAGCTGCAGCTGCTTTGCAAGATGTGGGCACACCAGAGCCGCTCACTCATTCCACACCAAGCTGGGGTGTTGCTAGGTCTGGAAAAGATCCGGGGCTATGCTAATGTCGCCACTGTCGGGACTGGGGGCTAGCCAGCCTTTTGGTTGTAGCCTCTGAGCTTCTGTCAGCAGGCTACAACCAAAAGACCTGGGGCTATAGCCCCCTTCACCCCCACATCATCCCACTTTTAGGACAGGTGAAGCTGGAGGTCATCGCAGCCTTTTAAAGAGACATTTTCAAGCATAGCCTTTTCTATGGCAGTTCAGCGCACTGGGGTGTTGGATGACACTGGGGCGTTGGATGACCCTGCCTTCTCAGCAAGCTAGCAGCTGATGTTCTTTCTGAGCAAGATCCTACTTCAAGATCTTAAGTGCATTTGAGAAGATACGTATGAGGGCGTCAGAACGAAGCTGGGTTTAGTAAAATCTCCTTCTGAAACAGCCTGGAAAGCATGCAGCAATAGAGGGGTTGTGCCAGGGGTGAGCTCAGCATTCTCTCTGATCACATGTTTTTTGTCTGTGGTCTGAGCTGGCATCCAGGCTATCAAAGAATGTGGCAGCTATTTCCTGGCCGTCAGGCTCAGTAGTCCATTTCCATTTCTTGTTTTCACAGTGTCCTTAGTCCAATTGTCTGCGCCTTACAAACGTTGCAATGCAATGTAATGTAATGGCCGCATTTCTTGACCAGTGCTTTTATGCATGTGTGTCTGTTCTTTTTTCCTAATCTGCAGGTGGCTGCAGTTCCTGGGCCGTGGACGCATATTCTGTAGGCCAGAATTCAGCGCGTGGCGTGCACGCCAACTACTCAGCTCCCTCTTACAGTGGGAGAATCCTGCAGGACAAGTGCAATATGAATGTGTTTGGCGAATGACGGCCAAGTTGACGTAAGAAAAAACATATTGTGGACGACCCTTATCAATGGTCTCAGTTGCCACCAGCGAGTGCCCTTGCAGAGCGTGCGTTCAGCGTTGCCGGGATATAGCGACAGGCAGGAAAACTTATTTGTCAAGTGCCAGTGTGCAGTTCCTTGTGTTCCTCACAACACATGACTGCCTTATATCACAGCCCAATGCCCAGGCACCCTAGCCCATTTCCCAGAGGCCCACTGTGAGGGCAAAGCTGATGATGCTTTGTTCGGGCCGTGGTGATACAGTCATGTGTTATGGAACACGGGTGTCTATACACTGTATTTCAGATATCAGTATACATAAAAATGTCAACTGTCTGCATATAAATCCATAACAATATGTATTCAATGAGGCTTTATCAGTCTCCGTTTGTCACATGGCCAGTGCTGGGAATGCCGACAAGGCGATAGATAGGCTGCTGGCACAGATGCGGGTCTTTTACCAGTTCATCTTGGATTATGTTGTCCATGGACATGGCGGATGCGCCACAGTAAAACTGGGCACTGCACAGCCCTTTCTGGACTGACCTCCGACACATGTTCCAGGTTTTAGTCGGGGGATGCTTTCTTCGCTGCCGCTCCTGTAAACACTGTTAAGTAGTGTTCAGGGAGTGGGGGCTGGGCTTGTCTGGCATGTTCTGGGGCTGGTTCGTTCAGTGCTGGTTCTGGTGCCGTTAGGCCTTCCAAGCAACCATGCCTGGTCGGTGCTGATGTTGGTTTGATCCAGCACGTACTGCTGGTCCATTCTTTGCTGGTGTTGGTTAGTTTATGCTCCCACTTCATCTGGTCTGTGCTGATGTTGATTTTGATCCAGCACGTGCTGCTGGTCCATTCTTGCTGGCACTGGTTAGTCTATGCTCCCGCTTCATCTGGTCTGGTCGGTGCTGATGTTGGTTTTGATCTAGCACATGCTGCTGGTCCATTCTTGCTGGCACTGGTTAGTCTATGCTCCCGCTTCATCTGGTCTGGTCTGTGCTGATGTTGGTTTTGATCTAGCACATGCTGCTGGTCTATTCTTGCTGGCACTGGTTAGTCTATGCTCCCGCTTCATCTGGTCTGGTCTGTGCTGATGTTGTTTTTGATCCAGCACATGTTGCTGGTCCATTCTTTGCTAGCGCTGGTTAGTCTATGCTCCTGCTTCATCTGGTCTGGTCTGTGCTGATGTTGATTTTGATCCAGCACGTGCTGCTGGTCCATTCTTTGCTAGCGCTGGTTAGTCTATGCTCCTGCTTCATCTGGTCTGGTCTGTGCTGATGTTGGTTTTGATCTAGCACGTGCTGCTGGTCCATTCTTTGCTAGCGCTGGTTAGTCTATGCTCCTGCTTCATCTGGTCTGGTCTGTGCTGATGTTGATTTTGATCCAGCACGTGCTGCTGGTCCATTCTTTGCTAGCGCTGGTTAGTCTATGCTCCTGCTTCATCTGGTCTGGTCTGTGCTGATGTTGATTTTGATCCAGCACGTGCTGCTGGTCCATTCTTTGCTAGCGCTGGTTAGTCTATGCTCCTGCTTCATCTGGTCTGGTCTGTGCTGATGTTGGTTTTGATCCAGCGCATGCTGCTGGTCCATTCTTGCTGGCACTGGTTAGTCTATGCTCCCGCTTAATCTGGTCTGGTCTGTGCTGATGTTGTTTTTGATCCAGCACATGTTGCTGGTCCATTCTTTGCTAGCGCTGGTTAGTCTATGCTCCCGCTTCATCTGGTCTGGTCTGTGCTGATGTTGATTTTGATCCAGCACGTGCTGCTGGTCCATTCTTTGCTAGCGCTGGTTAATCTATGCTCCTGCTTCATCTGGTCTGGTCTGTGCTGATGTTGGTTTTGATCCAGCGCATGCTGCTGGTCCATTCTTGCTGGCACTGGTTAGTCTATGCTCCCGCTTAATCTGGTCTGGTCTGTGCTGATGTTGGTTTTGATCCAGCACATGCTGCTGGTCCATTCTTTGCTAGCGCTGGTTAGTCTATGCTCCCGCTTCATCTGGTCTGGTCTGTGCTGATGTTGATTTTGATCCAGCACGTGCTGCTGGTCCATTCTTTGCTAGCGCTGGTTAGTCTATGCTCCCGCTTCATCTGGTCTGGTCTGTGCTGATGTTGATTTTGATCCAGCACGTGCTGCTGGTCCATTCTTTGCTAGCGCTGGTTAGTCTATGCTCCTGCTTCATCTGGTCTGGTCTGTGCTGATGTTGGTTTTGATCCAGCGCATGCTGCTGGTCCATTCTTGCTGGCACTGGTTAGTCTATGCTCCCGCTTAATCTGGTCTGGTCTGTACTGATGTTGGTTTTGATCTAGCACATGCTGCTGGTCCATTCTTGCTGGCACTGGTTAGTCTATGCTCCCGCTTCATCTGGTCTGGTCTGGTCTGTACTGATGTTGGTTTTGATCTAGCACATGTTGCTGGTCCATTCTTTGCTGGCACTGGTTAGTCTATGCTCCCGCTTCATCTGGTCTGGTCTGTGCTGATGTTGTTTTTGATCCAGCACATGTTGCTGGTCCATTCTTTGCTAGCGCTAGTTAGTCTATGCTCCCGCTTCATCTGGTCTGGTCTGTGCTGATGTTGTTTTTGATCCAGCACATGTTGCTGGTCCATTCTTTGCTAGCGCTGGTTAGTCTATGCTCCCGCTTAATCTGGTCTGGTCTGTGCTGATGTTGTTTTTGATCCAGCGCATGCTGCTGGTCCATTCTTGCTGGCACTAGTTAGTCTATGCTCCCACTTCATCTGGTCTGGTCTGGTCTGTGCTGATGTTGGTTTTGATCCAGCACATGCTGCTGGTCCAGTCTTTGCCGGCGCTGGTTAGTCTATGCTCCCGCTTCATCTGGTCTGGTTTGTGCTGTTGCTGGTTTTGATCCAGCACATGCTGCTGGTCCATTCTTGCTGGCACTGGTTAGTCTATGCTCCCGCTTAATCTGGCCTGGTCTGTGCTGATGTTTTTGATCCAGCACCTGCTGCTGGTCCATTCTTGCTGGCACTGGTTAGTCTATGCTCCCGCTTAATCTGGTCTGGTCTGTGCTGATGTTGGTTTTGATCTAGCACATGCTGCTGGTCCATTCTTGCTGGCACTGGTTAGTCTATGCTCCCGCTTCATCTGATCTGGTCTGTGCTGATGTTGGTTTTCATCCAGCACATGCTGCTGGTCCATTCTTGCTGGCACTGGTTAGTCTATGCTCCCGCTTCATCTGGTCTGTGCTGATGTTGTTTTTGATCCAGCACATGTTTCTGGTCCATTCTTTGCTAGGGCTGGTTAGTCTATGCTCCCGCTTCATCTGGTCTGGTCTGTGCTGATGTTGTTTTTGACCCAGCACATGTTGCTGGTCCATTCTTTGCTAGCGCTGGTTAGTCTATGCTCCTGCTTCATCAGGTCTGGTCTGTGCTGATGTTGGTTTTGATCCAGCACGTGCTGCTGGTCCATTCTTTGCTGCTGCTGGTTAGTCTATGCTCCTGCTTCATCTGGTCTGGTCTGTGCTGATGTTGGTTTTGATCCAGCGCATGCTGCTGGTCCATTCTTTGCTGCTGCTGGTTAGTCTATGCTCCCACTTCATCTGGTCTGGTCTGTGCTGATGTTTTTGATCCAGCACCTGCTGCTGTTCCATTCTTGCTGGCACTGGTTAGTCTATGCTCCCACTTAATCTGGTCTGGTCTGTGCTGATGTTGGTTTTGATCTAGCACCTGCTGCTGGTCCATTCTTGCTGGCACTGGTTAGTCTATGCTCCCGCTTAATCTGGTCTGGTCTGTGCTGATGTTGGTTTTGATCTAGCACATGCTGCTGGTCCATTCTTGCTGGCACTGGTTAGTCTATGCTCCCGCTTCATCTGGTCTGGTCTGTGCTGATACTGGTTTTGATCCAGCGCATGCTGCTGATCCATTCTTGCTGGCACTAGTTAGTCTATGCTCCCGCTTCATCTGGTCTGGTCTGTGCTGATGTTGGTTTTCATCCAGCACATGCTGCTGGTCCATTCTTGCTGGCACTGGTTAGTCTATGCTCCCGCTTCATCTGATCTGGTCTGTGCTGATGTTGGTTTTCATCCAGCACATGCTGCTGGTCCATTCTTTGCTGCTGCTGGTTAGTCTATGCTCCTGCTTCATCTGGTCTGGTCTGTGCTGATGTTGGTTTTGATCCAGCACGTGCTGCTGGTCCATTCTTTGCTGCTGCTGGTTAGTCTATGCTCCCGCTTCATCTGGTCTGGTCTGTGCTGATGTTGGTTTTTATCCAGCGCATGCTGCTGGTCCATTCTTGCTGGCACTGGTTAGTCTATGCGCCCGCTTCATCTGGTCTGGTCTGTGCTGATGTTGGTTTTGATCCAGCACATGCTGCTGGTCCATTCTTTGCTGGCGCTTGTTAGTCTATGCTCCCACTTCATCTGGTCTTGTCTGGTCTGTGCTGCAGATCCTCCTCTGACCGCTGCTGCTGATCTGGCACCGGTCTTGGCTGGCAACGGTTGCGGTCTGGCTCGTACTGCTGAATGGATCCAGCCTATGTGTCTGGTGGTGTTGGTTCAATATGTGCTTGTGGTTACAGACATCCCGTCCTCTTCCCTTTTTAGTGGGAGGCAGTGCTCCTCCAATACAGAAGAGTGGTGGATGGAAGGGTCAGTGAGGTGGTGCTTGGGCCTCTAGGCACAGCAATCTCAGGACACATGCTTGGGCAGACCCGTTGCACTCAGGGTGACTTTAGCAAAACAGAAGACTTAATGGCTGGATGTTTTTGCTCGATTCATAACAGCTGGCATTGCTTTGGGCAACCTTACAGCCCATCGTTTTTCAACCTGCTGTGCCACTAAAAAAGGGGAAAGATAAGGGGTGGTCCAGCCAACCAGCCAAGACATGTTCCAACCTCATTGGGCATTTTCTGTTGGTGAGTCTTTGCACCTTAGATGTCATTAAATTAAAATGCTTGGGGCAGGAGGGAGGAGGTGCTCCTGGGAATTTGCCCTTTGTCTCCTCTAGATGGCCTCTCACGTGGCAGGCGGGCATCCATGGTCCACATAGACCCTCTGAGCCTATTGGCTAATGTGACTGCCTCATTTCTGGCTAATGTGACTTCATCACAGTCCATAATGAACTGAGAAGTCATTTGAGAATTGAAATGCTGCAAGTTTTGAAGCTGGTTCTCAAATCCCGTAGCGACCAGTAAGAATGTTTCACTACTTAATAGGTTATGTACTGGAAATATGAGTATCCACTGGGAAACATTCCAAGACTGACACCGAGATGGGGCAACAGCTGTTGAACATGACGCTTCGACAGTTACCCAAAGGCCTCATCCTCTCCATACTTTGTGTTTGATTCCTATTGGGAATATGTTGAATACTGTTTAGGCCGTCATATATGGCTTTGTCATTTACTATGTCACATTGCGTATTTTAATGCATTTTTATGAACAGCACCGATGCCATGAATGGCCCTTGGGTGCTACAGAGATAAGCTTGCTGTGTGACGAATACAGTGTGTTCGTCCCTTCTCCCCAAGGGGGAACCTCCCCCTTTGAGGCTAGGGAGGTGAGCCCATGCCGCAAGACCCTCCCTAGGGATATGACCAAGTGGGACCTGTAAGAAACTTTTCAGACCACACCCTATAGCAGCACATATGGGACTACCTGCTGTGAAGAATATTGTGATCCCTGTATATTTGGCTGAAGGCAATGCTGAAACAAACCAATTTGAAAATAGGAAAAGAAGACGTCTCTTTAAGGAGAACAGACCCACCGGAGGGGAAAAGGAAGTTCATGGGAATAGAACCATAGAATCAATCAATGGAATAAGCTGCGCACTGTGAGGGAGCTAAATATGGGGACAGATCAGGTCAAGGAATCATAGAGATATATTCAATCAATCTTTAATAAACACATATACAATTGCCATACAATTAAAAACAGCTTAAAAACATATAATTGATACTAAACATATCTAGTTAAAGTGCATATTATTTTACTAAACATCCTAGGATGTAAGCAAAAGTGCAATGTGCCTAACTTAGTTCAAAAGTGCATAAATTCCGTAGACAGTAAAGAGCCTCAATTGAACCCCAAATTGTATTTAGCCAGGGGGATATATTATAACTAATCTCTGTATATATGTAAGAGTTAGTTAGTGAGGCTTAAAGAGTTATGTAGGACACCAAAGTCACGCAGATCAACAATAAACAATATTTTCTGCGAGATGAAAAGGGTTGTACCTTAGTCCAGCCCAACATTTCTTTATAGAGAACAAACAGCAACCTATGCTTGTCTCCAATCTGACCAAAATAGTCAACAACCGGTACCTAGTACAGCTCCCAAACGTATCGTGGGCTGTACTGGTATCTGAACATAGGTAGTTTCGACGATCAAATAACAATGTCTAAGCTGTCTATCTCTCTGTCGTAGCAGGAGAGAGAAGGCTTGACAATCGTCTTCCTCAGGACAGGGCAGATTAGGTGATAAATTCTAAAATCTAAACATACAGATTCTCTACATTTGAATAGTCAAGAACCGTCTGGGGCCACCTAGTACAAACAATAACTTTCTAGGGCCACATAGTACAGATAGTGTCTTTTGAATTTATTCCATATATCCGATCTTCTTCAGTTAGTTCTTCCTTAATGCACCCAGATGTTCAATAAATTCCCTTTGAAGGGAGTAATTCCCATTGGGTGTATTTCGAAAAATAGCCATCAGGGTAGAGAGAAGAAATAGAATTTCTCTTGATGACACTCCCCTGGGATCTTGTCCAGGTGCACAGTAGTTCAGGCTAAGTGGGGAGAAAACATCCCATCAACCGTTAATCCTGTGCAGATCCGATCCGTGTCGGCATATACGACGTAATACGAGCGGTCCCAGAGCTGTCGCCGTTATGGAGCCAGATTCCTCGAAGTAACGCCGGTTCCGTGTGCAGGATGGCCGCCGTACCGAAACGTAGCTCAAAACAGCTGCTCACGCTGATTCCGTGTGCAGGGTGGCCGCCGTAACAAAACGCAGCTCGAAATAGCTGCTACCGCTGGTTCCGTGTGCAGAATAATCGCCGTAACGAAGCGCAGCTCAGAGCAGCTGCTTCCAAATTCAAGGAGGATTCACGAATGGCCGCCGTAACAAAGCGCAGCTAAAAATAGCTGCTACCGTTGGTTCCGTGTGTAGGATAGTCGCCGTAACGAAGCGCAGCTCAAAGCCCTCTCTTTAAGGAGAAACATACATTTAACTGAGACGAGTGTAGTAACGAGCAAGGGAGAGAGAGTGGCAAGAGAAAAGCCGGAGAGCCGGCCAAACCGAATATAAAGAAGAGAAAGAGAACGCAGACACAGTGACACAGACCCCTTACATTGCAGGTAATGGGGAGAGCAGGAGAACAGGCCATCTGGTGAGGAGGATAAAAGGGACAGTAATATTACATACAATAAACAAACTGAATTTAATAATTATAGGAAACCTACTTGTCCCAGTGAATGGCGAGATCTGCAGAAGCGTGGGAATCATTCAGGTACTCATCATACTCGTCGCAGTGAATGGTAACATCATAGGAAGAGCAAGCGTCAAACAGAGACTCTTCTCTACATATCCCAGTGAGAAGATAAATAACGAAAGGAAAGAGGATTGGACTGAGAATCTGTGTTTGTATCATAAGGAAGAAAGAAGGGTTGTGAAGCACAACGCATGCTCACGGATTAAGCAAAGAACCAAAGAAAGCCCAGAAAGGAGTATGAGGAGCAAAGGGAATAAATATACAAGGGCCTGGAAAAGCCCTTTGAAAGAACTGAAAGAATTATTATTATGAGACATGGCAAAAGACTATTTGAAGATTCCATATTGAGAAGAACTTTGCTGAGAAACACCCCAGGAGAAGGGAGTCATTCTCCTGGCCTTTCTATAGGAATAGCCCATGCATGTATATTTGTAGTCTGGTGAGGATGCTGGAACGCTGCTACCGGCACACTTATTTATGGACCGCCAGGCTTGTAATGAGGCCCATGTTTCCTTATCTTCAAATAAATAAATAAAGTCAATGCTTAATAAGTCTTTTATGTGGTTTGTATAGAAAGTTTGTCATATAGTTTGATAGTTTCCCGGAGCCATACGTTATTGTCTTGGACTATTTTAGGCAATTATTGGGGCATCATTTTAGACTGTTCGTGTCTCTCTCTCTCTCTGCCGTTTCTCCCTATACCATCCCCCACCTCATCATATCTCCTCCCTCCGCTCTACTTGTCCTCGCCCTTCTGCCCACAAACTTAGCATTATCTTTGACTCACTTACTGAGTTTTCTTCTCTTGCCGAGGCGGTGAGTAATGAAAAGCTACATTCCTAACAATATGTTTGTTTGCGTGGTGTGTGTGTGCGTGGTGTGTGTGTGCATGTGGGGGCAAAGCCACAATTTAATGCAGAGCGGGGGGGTGGGCAGCACAGACATAGATTGTTTCTGGATTTTATCCAGGGGTGGACTGGCCAATAGGGAACTCTGGAGATTTCCCGGTGGGCCTCTGCACCCTGGGCCTCTTTTGTGTGGTATTTCCAAATGTTCTCATAGGAAACACATTGGGCTTGCTGAAATTGTGTCATATGGGGTTACTTTGGACATTATGTCCAGGGCCTCTTTTGGTCCCCAGTCATTATTTCCAGGGCCTCTTTTAGTTCCCAGTCCACCCCTGATTTTATCTGGGCACTAGCAGCATGCAAGTGGGGCAGTGTGGGCGTATATATTTTTGAGCCAGGCCTTAGGTTTTCCTTGAGCAGTAGTGGCATGAAAATGTGCTTTACAGTGGCAATGCCGGCATGTATTGTAGAGACCAGTCTCATTACTGTCTTTTGACAAAAGCATCCTGAAAGGAGGGCAGGCCTCATAAGGCTCCATTGCACGGTTGGCGACTTGGCCTCTGTTGGATGGTTACATGTATTGCCCTGTAGAATCAAGAGCAAATACCAATAATTGCTTCCAGGTTTTCCAAAATCTTTCCTGCAAAATGCATGATTTCAACCCATGATGTATAACCATGGGTCAAAGTATCAGCCACCCAAAATGTTACTGGATTCATTCAAGTGTGCTCACTCTGACCAATTCGGGAAACCAACGACACCCTTCACTTTACAAAGCCATCAGCTGCCACTGTCCGAGACTGTAGAGGGGTTGTTGGAGTGAGGCATGGGGCCCTAAGAAGATGGCTGGTTAAGTCGCCCTCCCTTCCAGAGGCGTTGCTGAGGGACGGGGGGTAAGGGGACTATAGCCCAGGTCTTTTAGTTGTAGCCCCAGACAGAAGCTCAGGAGCTACAACAAAAAGGCTAGCGAGCCCTGAGTCCTGGCAGCCCCGACATTAGGGTAGCCCTGGATCTTCTCCAGACCTAGCAACACCCCTGCTCCCTTCCTTGACTTAACACCTGGAGAGCCCGAATCCCTCATCAAATAACAAAGCAGGACCTTTTCCAAAGATGAGCCCCCCTCTCTGACTCCTGCCACGCTGGATGCCCCACACCTACAATTATGCGGATCAACCAGGCTTAATGATGAACGCAACTGTTGTTTGGGCAGTGTAATTCTTTTTCGAAAGAAACAAACTTATCTTTCTGTAGTGTCAGTGACACCTTGTGTAGGGTGACCAGACGTCCCCGTTTTCCCGGGACAGTATGGGGAAATCACCATACGTCCCAGGAGTTTTTTAATTTTATAAACCCCATCCCGGGATTGGAATGGTGTGTGGCTACAGTTCCGGTTACCCAATATCGAAATCCCGAAATCAGGCCCAGCGCAACTTTTCCTGTGCGTGAACTGGGGCGTGAATGCTTTTCACGCCCCCATTCCTCCCCTTGCCCTCCCTGGCTGCGAAATAGAAGGAGGACTGCAGTTTTATTTGTGTGTCCTTTAGTCCTACTTCCATGTCTATGGCCTGTCCCATTTTTTTTATTTTTTTTAATTTGGTCACCCTACCTTGTGTCACCGAACTTAGCGTAGAATTATCCCCAATTTTTTTAATTGCTGTACTCTGAGCCCCTTCAGATCTTAGAACATCTAGCATTCCCTTTGCCCCTGCAGTTGTCTTGAGAGTTACCCTGCGTGTTTGCCCACAGACCCTCCGGCTTTCTGTTCCGAAGGCGCCATTGGCTATTGTACAGCGGCCTCCTCGCGCTCACAACCTTCCCTCATCTCGGGCGCTGTGATCTTTCTGTTTTTTATCTCCTATGCCAGAGATTTATGTAGAGAAGGCGGCTGTGTGACACTAACAAAGATTTGATAACACAGGCGATAAACCAGGCGAGCTGGTAAGTTTCTTATAAAACTTGATTACAAACAAAATTAATCATAGCCGCTTTAATGGCCCTGGAGCGCGGGCCTCACCGTTTCATACACTCTTCCAGAGGAGCTGGACCTGCTTTTCATCACAATATTTTATGTGATCATAAAAAATGATGGTTTAAGTTCAAGGTCGCATGAAAACACGTAAGCAAGAGCGCAGATCCCGGCTAATACCCCCCTCTGGGATCTCTAACTCATCCTCTTTACTCATTATGGCCAGAGTTACCACTCAAATTGTACCCCTAAAGCATTTAAAGCCTTGCCACCCCATTGTGGGTACTCTAACGCACACTGCACAGCGATAAGTGACATAATATATGGAGCAGTCCTCTTTTTATTATGTTTATATCCCAGAGCAGGTCCGCGAGAAACTTGCATCACTTTTTTAATGCACACATCCTTGTTTGCAGATATAACTGCAAAGTGTGTGTATTTTCATACTGAACTACATAGGAAGTCATTGTAAGCCCCGCCTTTTCCAGCACCATGTTTTCTGATACGAAATTAGACGCCCTGACAGTTCTCAAGGACTCCGTACTTTTTACAAACTCATTTCAGCGAGTTTGGTGGCATTTATCCTTCCCGCTACAAGGCATGAAAAGGGAGTATCTTAAAATGCCTCTGTGGTGGCGAGACTGAGCGAACCTGGCTCTTTATCCTGTTTGACTCTTTGGCTGTGTGACGATTCACAGGATCTCCTCACTTCTCCCCACAGGGGAGCCCTTCCCTATGAGGCTAGGGAGATGAGCCCGCTACGCAACAATCCCCTTAGGGGTGGTGGCAAGCGCAACCTCATAGGGAGAAACTCCCCTGTTGTGGACAAGGACTCCCGTTCCATCCATGAACTCTCTAGAACCTTTCCTGAGGAAAAAAACATAACACCAAGGGACCAAAACATTTCCTCTAATCTAGTCACTATTTGTTACTGTAATATCAGCAATAATCCTTCACCAACTATATATACTGTGACGAAGAAGAATATAGGAAGCATGAAGAGTACTCAGTGGCTGGCAGCAACCCCAATGAGACGAAGAAGATAGAACAGAACCTGACAAACTCACACTGGATAGAAACAACAGACTGTGAGCCTATGCCTGGGAGGACCTAGCACTTCCTCATGAAAACCAAGGAAGGACCAATGACGAGAGATCTCGTCTTCGGGGCCCGGGAAGTACAAATCAGAGCTGAGAAAGAAGTTGGTGAATGCAGAGGGCCTGTTGTCAAGCGGGCGCTCTGGACCGGTAGAAGAGAGAAGCACGCAGAAGGCAGGAAGTCGAACTGAGTGACAGGAGAAGACCTGGAGGCGTTGGCGTGACCCAGAACGGGTGGACTGAGCGGTCCGTGAACAATGTTGCGACCGTACCAGGAAGGGCTCAGCAGAGCCGCGCCAGGAAGGAGGAAGAAATGGGAGGCCACACAGGTTGTGTCAGATGGACAAACCTGACCCCGCAGGAAGAACCAGTGATGCCAACTCTGTATGAGAGAGGTGACAAGAGCGGTGGGAGACCCGGGCAGGGGAAGTAGCATGAATCTAATGTAGATTACCAAGGGAGCAGTCATACTCGTCCCTGTGCAAGTGAATGTTGGAAGATTAATAAAGAAAACCCAGGGATCAGTCATACTTGTCCCTGTGCAAGTGAATGTTGGACGATTGACAAAGATTGCCAAAGGACCAATCATACTTGTCCCAGTAGCAGTGAATGTTGGAAGTTGACAGAGATAACCAAGGGGCCAACCGTAGTAGAAGTAAAGATTGGAGAGTTAATAAAGATTATCAAGAGACTAATCATACTCGTCCCAGTGTCAGTCAATATTGATAGAGAGAGGAAAAGAGCAAGAAGACAGAGAGAAGTGGAAAGGGACCAATTGTCCCAAAATAACAAGAATTTTGTGAGAGACTAAATACCCAGCCCATGGCAGGATCCCAAGTATTCCAGAAGTTTGGCAGGAACAGAGCGTCATTGATATTATTATTATTATTTAATTCTTGTATCGCACAGCTCACCCACAGGGCTCAGTGCGCACAAGCAAACACAAAAAACAGCACAAAAGTAAAACCAGAACAATAAAGACAGAAACTTATCAACGATCCGAAATCAGTTTCAGGTCCGAGGGCATGTTAAGAAAGTTGTTACAATTTGCCAGAAAAAAAGGGCGATTACTATTGCCTCAACCAATGATTACATTTCTAAGGGCCTCTCTGGGTTCTGAACTTGAAGGTGGCATGACGTTGGTGATATAAGATTTCTAGGATGAAATGCTAGTTGTCTCATGGACATATCACCAATATATGGCATTTCAAATTTACTGAGGTGGGAAGTCACAAAAGGGCCGATTTTATTTCTAATACCGGTAATAATGGCCGCAGGGGATAGAGGCCGGCCCATGTCTGCACCTACTACAGACGGTCTTCCATGGGCATGTCCAACAGTACCAGTAGGCGGTGGTATAGGGATGGGAGAGCACTACATCTTGTTTTCAAGAACCGACGGCTTCAAAATATTCATAACATTAGGCTCAATTTGGCCAGTTTTATCCTCGATCACTGCACAGTCAAAAACCTGCACGGAAGGTTGGCAGCCAACCTTAACCATGTCAGCTGACCCGGATGTATCTGTCTGACAGGAGTTGTCCACCATAATAGGGCGTAACAAAGTAGGAACATGATCCAGCATGACAAACCATTGGCCAACGTCGTGATAGTTTCTACATAGAAAAAGATAAGCAGCAATGCGTTCCTTCGCTAACTACCATCGAGCAGAAAATAACTCCAACTCAGGAGGATGGTCCACATTTAATCTCAGACTTTCCAATGGAGGAGAACGTCTTATCCCACCATTCTCAGGACAACGCTGGGGTGATGTAGCTAACACAGGGGATAGAATATCAGTACTAGCGGTCAGGACATTGGGAAGCCCAGTCACCATTTGGCTAGAGAACTCCAAATCCTCATCCTGCTCAGTAGCTTCCTATGATGTGACTCTACCAGTATCACCCTCCGAGAAGCTTTGTTCAGTTGTAAGGAGACACCTTCTCCTACGAGCAGTAACAGCTCTCAACTCGGTTAACCGAGTTCTACGGAGAGTTACCATTTCACACTTTGTACCCTGTCTAGTCAGAAACATATCAGAACGTACATCTGAGAAGGGTACAAATTACAAGCCCCCACCATCAGTAATAAGGGTCTCTTTAAGAAACAAAACCTCCCATTATAGTAGATAGAGGCTATAAAGTGAAGGAGTCATGTTATCGGCAAGCTGACACATTTTGAGACCATCGCCGCACTCGCCAGCCAGAGTACAACGCCTCTCAATACGGAAAGGCAAATAAAGCGGTACTCAACAGGTACCTTGTAGGATAGCAGCCGGCAGCTCACCAGTCCTTCTGGCTGCCCAACTCCACAAAGCCCCACTGCAACAGAACAACCTAGTACTGCAATTCAGCTCAGGAGCAGCTCTGGGTAAGGAACCCTGTAAGTGGCATGCAGCACTCTGCACACACGCTCTGCACACACGGTGCTTCGATGCTACAGTCCAGCACAGCACAGTAGAGGAAAGGACCTGGCATCTACATCTGCGTCAACCCATACCACCAGAGATGGCCGCTTCCAACACTTCCTGAATGTGGAGGATAGATTTGGAGGATAGCCAATGCCAGGCTCTTTGGCCACAAAAACCTAAAATTGAACAAGACGAAGAAAAGGGGGAAACCAAGGGGCAAAAAAAGCCCCTATGAGGAATTAAAAGAACTCATTCAGAACATTATCCGGAGCCATCCCAAGACAGATTTGTTGAGGCTATAAAAGCCTGTCCAGTGGAAGGAGTCTTTCTCCTGGACTCCGCTTTTATTTAAGTCTTTTCGAATGCTAATAGGGACAGAATAAGGTAGTTTTTGGTCTGAGAACAGATTATTACTTTTGGGCAATCCCACGGACGGCAGGCACCCTATTTAGATTGTCTTAGGTAGGGCAAACACCATAGGATTAGGGATATATCGGCTGCTTCATTTATTTAAATAAATCTGCTTGTCAAAATGCCAACCCTCTCTCTGTCTCTACAAACCAGGCAAGCCCTCTGGGGCTAATTGAAATTACCTGTGTGGAGTACGAGCTCCATTCCAAGATGGCCTCGCTGGCCACCTCCGCGATCGAAGGAAAGGAAGGCATCATCTCAGCTAATAAAATCACTTAAAGTGAACCGGCATGCAAAGCCGGTCCACGACGAAGGGCCACAGCAAAGGGCTGTGTGTAACCCTGTCTGGGCCTGTCCTGATCTGATAACCCCCACACTTGCGTGCAGGATGACTCCCGACACTGCATCCATATGCCATGACGAACCGGAGTGGATTCCCCAGCAGACCGCATTTGCTGCAGCTTCTACAAACCAGGTAAGCCCTCTGGGGCTAAGTGCAGTTACCCATGCGGAGCGCGAGCTTCATTTCAAGATGGCAGCCCTGACCGTGACTCCAGGGACCCTGCCTTGGAAGGTTTTGCCTCCATGAACAGTGAAAAGGGAAGCATCCTGTCAGCCGATAAAATCACATACAGGCAGCCGGCAGCCGAAGCCGGTCCACAACAAAGATCCACAGCTAAAGGCTGTGTGTAACCCTGTTTGGGCCTGTCAGCGCAGAGAAGGGCGCCACCACTCTACATCTCCAAGGTATGTGCCTGCGATTGTTTGCTGCAGGCCAACATGCTTCCTACCTAGCCTACTACCACATCACCTAAGCATCAGGCTGACCCCACCCACTGTGGTCCCTCATCCTTGCACGAACTAACCTACTCCATCACTTCCTTATGCCCTGATTGCATACAGCGACAACACCAGGGAAGAGAACTAGCCCAAACCCATGCAGTGCGCTGGCCAGTTACTGGTAAAGCTAAGACACCTGGCGGCACGCGCCGTACTTCACCCCCATGCTACTGTACCTCAAGCCTTGCTTCAAAGGAACCTTCGCCTGATGTCGTGCTCTAATCCTTCCTCTGGAGGCTCTCCCCACCCCAGAGTCTCAGCCTTCGATACGCCCGATTGCCACCAAACTCGTCCCAAAACCATAACTGCACCCACCTTCGGGGCGCGCACCACAATACCAATCAAGCACTGCACAACAAACATACTCTCCTCCAGGTCTCTCCACCATTCTCTCATCAACACCAACTGCACCTCACCGGCACAGATCCTTAATAGTGACTACTAGCAATGCTCAGGGCCCATTACTGCTTCTCCCATGACTACCCCCACCATTACCCTGCATTGGGGGTTCCCCCCGAGCAGGTCTGCCCCACACAGATCTGCCCTAAGAAGGTCAGCCCCATGCAGGTCTGCCCCAAGAAGGCCAGCCCTACACAGCTCCTGCCCCAAACATCACTAACCCCCATATATCTTGCAACCGCCACAAAGGGTCCAACCTGTCATCTCCCTCCATGCTCAATTGTAACATAGTGAATGCCATGTCTATTCCAGCCCCTTTAGACATCACTGACCTCATCACAGCCAACAACTTGGACATCCTAGCAGTGTCTGAATCCTGGCTGCAGGATGCATCCGGTCCGCCGTCTCTATCGCCCCGCCTGCGCGCTGCAACATCCTAAGGAGGGAGAGGCAAGATGCTCAGGGAGGTGGTCTTCCAGTCATTGCTAAAGTATCCTTGCCACTTAAGAGAGATCTCCTCAGCTCTCCTACCCAGTGGCATACCTCTTTCAGCTAAACTCAAACTCAATCACACTTCCTCAATCACCATACACCTGGTTTATCGCGCCCCTGGCTCCCCATCGTCATTTCATTTGAAGAAGACATCATGCACCTTATGTCTCGGGAGGATAGCACAGGGGCAATGGAATGGCCGCTTCACTGATGATCTCCACATAACCAGACATGAACAACGTGAGGTGGACACTTTGTGTCGATTGCAAAAAAATACAAATTATCCACCCTCAAGGCAAAAAGCTTCACGCACAATGCCAGAATTGCAAACGGTAAATCCAGCTCCCGCAAGCTTTTCACAATCCTGCGTGAACTTGAATCCCCAACATCCATCCCTTCCACCTGCACTGGCGCACTCGCATTAACAATGCCCTCATCAACAAAATTGAGGCCCTCCAAAAGATGCATAAATAACACAGCCCTGAGCAATCACTCGCCACACATCTGAAAGCCTGTGGCCAAACCCAACCTCTCCCATTTTGCTTTTGCCGCTGGATGCAGCGGAAGTCTCCATACTCATGAAAGGCCTTAAATCCTCTCGCTCAATAGGGGACCCATGCCCAGCCGCCATCTTCAAAGACTGTATTGAGGAACTTGCGCCCTTTATCACCTCCTTCATCAAAATGTTGTTTGCGACTAACCAAGACCCTTCTTGCTGGAAGGAAGCATGGTTCTCCCATTAATCAAGAAACCCACCCTAGACCCTGACATGCCTTGCAACTACCATCCCATTACCATTGTCCTGTTTCTTCTGAAGATCCTCGATCGAGCGGCCTAGCTTCAGATTTAACAATACCTTGAACATAACAACAGCCTGGGCTTACGCCAATCAGGCTTCAGACCTGGCCATTGAACTGAATCTGCCTTACATGACCTGGAAAATCAGTTGGATAATATCAAGGATGAAGGCATGGCTGCAGTTCTGCTGCTGCTTACCCTGTCCGCCGCATTCGATGTTGTCGATCAACAAATCCTATGTCAGCACTTATCCACAGCAGCTAACTTCTCACTGGATGTTGTCTGATAGATCCATGTGAGTGTTCGCTCACAAAGTTGCCGCCCCCACCCCAGTCACCTGTGGTGTTCCCCAAGGATGTTGCGCCTCCCCCACAATGTATAATATATTTACAAAACCACTATTCGATCAGCTGGAAGAGCGCAGTGTTTCGTACACTAACTATGTGGACGACACCCAGATCGTCACCCCTTTCCGGAAACTATGCTTCTGACTCAGACATGCTCTAAGCAGTAAACCTAACTATTCAGGCACGGATGGCCTCTCACCGGTTCTGTCTCAACGACGACAAGACCGAAATTCTTCTCATCGGCACTCAAACGGTCCTTAATAAACTTGACAAAGCCTACAACACATTCACCACCATTGAGGGGATTCCCATTCCAGTATCCAGCAATGTAAAGACCCAGGGCATTTATCGGGACGCCACCCTCTCTCTACCACGGCAGGTCAACGTCATCTCCTCTTCAGCAGCCTACACAGGCTGAAACACGTGTAAGGGTTTGCTGATGGTACTCTTGTTCAGAGAGGAATTTCCATAGCATTTCGGTGCTGGACTGCTCATGTGGGCGGGACAAAGACTGATATGCAAATGGATATTTCCCATCTGTGAAAGGTACAGTGAGCAAAAAGCACATGGCTGCGAACTCTCAATGTGGTTAAAAACCACTGAACAGGTTATCATGCCTTGTCCTTCGAAGAGAGGGGCACCTGCTACCTTTGTTGAATCCAATGTATTACAACCAAACACACAGCCTCCCCGCCACTCAGGTGTATTACAGTCGTCCTACACTTACCCGAATATCTTTCGATCTCTCTCTACTTGACTTAGTTAAAACAAGTCACTCTCCCACACACACACTCTTCCCACACTGAGGCAGCATTAGAACGGAGTATGACAATATTGGGCAGGATATTAAAAATAATAAACCTTCCGGCCAGGATGAAAAAACAACTACCACATGAGATTAGTACATAAAACTATATAATGCAAGGTTAGAAATAAAAACACAAGAAATGCAAATCTGAAATAAATAGGAAACAAGCATTCTTCATCTAAGCCTTTGGAACTTCATGCATATAAACTTAAGACTCGCTACCATACTCATGAAATTCAGAAGAGAAATCAAGAGGTCTCCTCTTTTATTGAGACTTCTTCACACCCAAAGTTGTAACCTACTGTTGACGACCCACAGAGCACACTATCAAACCCCCACCTCTAACCTTTTCTCTCAGACTCTTGGATACTTGGGCTGGCCTCTGAGGCTTTGTTTCCAGTGTGCTTTGTAATCCAACTCTTTTTGCACAGTCTTTTATGTACTTAATTTCAAGACATGCACAACATTATTCAAATTCTCTCTACCTGCTTTTGTTCGACTTTGGCTGGGTTTTGGAATTTGTTTCCTAGGTTGTTCCAAATAGTTCAAAATCTCTCACACTGACTTTGTTAGGATTTGGTTAGCCGTGAACTTCATTTCTCAGCATACACCAAATTATTCCAATAGTATCTCTCTGCCTTTGTTAGTCTTAGGATGAATAAAGGACTTTTGTTTCCCCAACTTGCAGCAAAGGATTCAGGTTCTTTCCCTCAAGATTGTTTAGTCTTTGGCTGGCTACTGGACTTCCCTTTCCAAGTTCCTTCTCTGCTATTCAGGTTCTTTCCCTCTGGAATTTTTGGTCTTTGGTTGGCTATGGGTCTTCTCTTTCCTAGAGTGCACCAAAGCATCCAAGTGAGTTCTCTGCGATTCAGGTTCTTTTCATCTGGACTGTTTTGTCTTTGATTGGCTACTGGACTTCTCTATCCTATATTCCAGCAAAGCATCCAAGTTCCTTCTCTGTGATTCAGGTTCGTTCCCTCTGGAATGCCTGGTCTTTGATTGGCTACTGGATTTCTCTTTCCTATGTTCCAGCAAAGCATCCAAGTTCCTTCTTTGGGATTCAGGTTCCTTCCCTATGAAATGCCTGGTCTTTGATTGGCTACTGGATTTCTCTTTCCTATGTTCCAGCAAAGCATCCAAGTTCCTTCTTTGGGATTCAGGTTCCTTCCCTCTGGAATGCCTGGTCTTTGATTGGCTACTGGACTTCTCTTCCCTGTATTCCAGCAAAGCATCCAAGTTCCTTATCTGTGATTCAGGTTCTTCCCCCTGTGCTTCCTTAGCCTTTGTGTGGGCATTTGAGCTTATTTTCAAAACATACATCCACCATTTCAGGGTCTTCCTATCTCACTTTGTTGGGCTTTTGACGTGTGCTGGACTTTGTTTCCCACCATTAACAAAGGAACCTAAGTCCTTCTCTCTCTTGTACTAGACTTTAACTCTGCACTGCTTTCATGTTCCGCAAAATACCCCATATTATGTAAGGTCTTTCTCTCTGGCTTTCTTAGTTTTCAGCTGGATTTTGACTTCATTTCCCAGCAGGCACCACTCCATTCAAATTCTCCTTTGGTACCTTCACATGTATTTCCTCTCTTCTTCCAGTCTCTCATGTGTCACCCTTCTGCCTTACCATCTTTGCCCTATAAATTGTGTTGTGCTCCTCACTCTTCAGCGTTCCATCCGTGCTCCTCTCACGGCTTCCTGCTCTGCCTTCATCACTTTCTGATACCATTTCCCTGTCATTTCCTTTTCTTTTGTCTCCACTCCTCTTCTGGATGTCAAAAGCTCTGTAATGTCTGCAGGTTTCACCTCTGCCCACCTTTGCAGCAACTCCCTTCATCTATTTTATTGGTTTTAGTGCGAACCTAGCTCAAGAGCAACGGAGCGCTTGGCATCAGGATTGTGCCAGAAGTGGGTGTGGCATTTTATAAACTAGCTCGGTACTGCTGGTGGAGGGAGGGATTTATATTTGCCCGGCTTGCATTGCTGAAAGCACCATGTGTTTAGTGTTTTGCGGAACTGGAGGATGGCAGGGGCATGTTGAGCCTCTACAGGAAGCCTTTGTCAGCACTCTCTTCTGCACTCGCGTCTCCTGCTCGATCTTTTTGGAAGT
The DNA here is from genome assembly GCF_040938575.1 of Ambystoma mexicanum. Taxonomy (NCBI): domain Eukaryota; kingdom Metazoa; phylum Chordata; class Amphibia; order Caudata; family Ambystomatidae; genus Ambystoma; species Ambystoma mexicanum. The sequence continues at coordinate 642,903,956 of NC_090940.1, read as the reverse complement.
ACCACAGGACTGGTCATGTGCTGACTGCCATGGAAAAAAGACTTCCAAACTATCTTAGAAGATTTGCCATGAAATACATTGACTTCTCTCTTAGGTAATGTTAAGCAGTGACAGTGGTCAAACTTTGATTGCTGCTTGCACGTGGTCCTGCAGATTCCATGTGCCATTTGTGCACCTCTTCACAAGGTTTCTGGAGTGATCAGGGCTGTACCTTCCTCGGTATGGTTCATCCATGTGGGTAGACACCTACTTTGAGTTCCTCCTGTACACAATAGCCAGATAAATGCTGCAGTAGAACGCATCTCCCCTGCATCGAGGAGCTATACAGCAGATATATCCTGACATGGCTGCTCCAGTGTCCAATATGACTTCCTTCTGGCAGGGTTAGGGCTAGAACCTACAAGAACCAAGATTCTGTTGGCACTGGACTCTCCAGAGCTGGGAGCCTCTGCTTTAAAAGGGCTTGCGGAGTAGTCGACTGTTGCTGGAAGTTTATCAGGATACTCTAAAACATGTGTTACTGTGAAACATCGAACTACCCTGATGGCTTAGGTACTGAGACGAAGAAGTTCCTGAGAGCGCTACAAGCGAGTGGGAAAAACACCAGTACATCTGTGGTGGATGGAATGGATGTTATGTCAGGGCACACCCTACTATAACAGGGCATCAGAAACAAACAAAGGGGGAATGGTACCTGGAAGGATACCAGAGAGAGGACTAGAGAGAGAACCGAAGAGAGAGAGCGCAAAGGAAAAGGGTGAAGAGGAAGAACAAGAGCGAGTCAAGGCAGGAGAGACCAACCTTTGGAAATGAATGGAGACCAAAGAGGATGCTGAGGTGAGAGAGTGAGAAAGAACGAGAAGGGTTTGGCAATCGAGGCCACGCCTATTGCCGAAGGAAGAACAGGATGGCCGAAGAGAGAGGCATGGAGGGTGTGTTTCAGGAGAATGCATTAGGATGCCCAGGAAGCTGCTCCGGTGTTTGGAGGAGAAGTATAAGCAGAGACTGGAGCATGTGCTCTGGAAGAAAACAGAACACCTATCGTTAATCAGAAATATACTTGGTGTCTGACAAGTGAGATTAAGTTTGCAACCAAGAATGAGAGGCCTTTTGCCCTGGTGTGAAGAATTTCCCTGATGAGTGGAAAACATCGGCCTAGAGAGCAGGCAGAGGGCCCAATGAAAAGACAGAGGTGCAAGGCGGTGGCGTGACCTGTAGTGGGTGGACCATCGGGTCCGAAAACTATGCTGAGACTGCTACCTCAGGCTTTCTACAGAGAAGGGAGGATGAACCAGGGAAAACTACGGCTTGCTGGTGACACCCATACCTATATGAGAAGGACGGTTGAAGCCACTGTTGATATCAGAGACACGAGCAGGGCGAGGTCCCAAGTATTGGCAACCTGCAACAGAGAAGACCTAATACAGGTAATGGGAGTTAACGAAAGTCCGGAAGGGAGTAGACGAGCCGTTTAATACAATTTTTAGACATTACATGAAACTTAAGGCAACAAGGGAGAATAGTGAATAAAGGCAACACGGGAGAACAGTGAATAGTATCAATTGAGAACACTTACCTAAGCAGTTGAGAAGATACATTGTCCGTGAACCCAAGACCCCATCTGCCTGAAATGCTATTATCTTATTGACCCTGGAAAGTACAACAGAGGGGCCTAAAAGGGTCGGAGGCCCAGGGATAGTTTATGCTCTCCTTCTCTATCCAAACTTTGAATAGCTGGGGAAAACCCTGCCAAAGGAGAGGCTCACTATACACACCCCAGAATTGTCTAGGGCTGGTGCATCGAGCCAATCCCCAATCTTCTTCTGTCTGCACCACCGTTCCCCTTTGCTGATTGGTCAAAACCAGATCCTGCCAACAGTCTCGCCTTTTCAGCTCAAGACCTTAACCTGGCCTTCCTCAAAGATAATTGGAAAACTGTTTACCATTGACATTTTCTTTATTCTTAAAAATCCAAGAAAATAGAAAACCAGTTGAGACTGTTAACTATAAAGAAACTGAGAACCGATTTGAGATATAATTCCCAGTCTAGTTCCACGGGAGTGAAGTACTGGAAAGCCAGAAGGCACTCTAGGGAACAGCTTTATCGTCCCAGTGGGGAGGATTGAAATGTGTGTAGAAACTGTGAGATTGTGAAAACCTCAATAAGGGAGCAAGACATCTTATTAAAAACTGTGAAAGACATTGGTGAACCAGCTAGGAGAAGGGAGTCATTCTCCTAGCCCTAGGAGAACTTTGTGGGATTGCTTATTTTTCTGTTGGGTTATGGAAAACCCAGAACTTTTGTGGAACTTTTGCTTTGAACAATCTGAGAGGCGTTTGATCGCTTTACATCCAGGAGAAGGGAATCATTCTCGTGGAGTACGAACAATGGCTAGACTCTATAGTGTTTTGTTGAGGTGACAGGGATAGAGTAGGAGCCTTTGTGACGGGGACAGTGCTTTGTTGTTTTGACTCACACAGACTTCCTGATGACCACCTAAGTTTCTTTAGTTTAGGTAGGGAAACCCCTTAGAGTTAGGGATAGATAGGTTTGATTTCCATTTAATGAAAGTCTATAGCAACCACTATTTCACCACTTGATTGGTCTCTTCATTCCTTGTCAACACAAATGGTGTGAGAAGTGGGATCCTGCCCAACTGCTTCATACTTGGGGAACCCACTGAGGCCTATAAATAAGGGTGGCACACCCATTACCTACTCCCTTTAATTCCCCCTTACCCAACAGGTGGAGCAGTGAAGAAGTGGTGACTGGGTAGAAGAGGGGCAACCCGATAATATAGGCCAAATGAAGCTCAACCATCAAGACCAAATGGAAGCATTATTGCACCACCTAGTAGAATACCAGATCCACATCATGCTTTTGTTAACATTTGTTCAGGAGTAAGAGATTTGTGAGTTTTCTTCTAAAGCTACTTAAGGAGTAATGTGTCACTGCTGGGCAATTCCATGAACATTTGCTATAAGCTTGTCTACAGCTCAGAGTAGGGGTGATGCTCGAGTTTGGAGCAAATCTTCGCAGGTACCTTTAAGGGCATTTAATTCTTAGTTATCTACTCCATGGGAGCTCCTGTGATGTACTCATGTTCTCAAAATGTGGATGCCCGCCCCACTTCTACTAGTGAAAACTGAAAAGTATTGCAGGCCTATTCCAGAGACCGGTCTGCTTTTTTAAAACTGGTAAATCTCCATTTCTTAGACATATGCAGGATACCTATATATCAAAGGAAGCGCTCAGCAAGAGCCCTGCTGTTCAATGGCATACACTAATATCTTCCATGCCATTACTACGGACGCTCGGAGTTCACTGGAATCTTCTCCACTGCCCATGGAGCGAGTTTGCAAAGGACCACTGACACCTTTAACAGCATCCTAAGCTCTCGCTCATGAGTGGAGCCAACAACGCTCGAAGCGGGAGAGAATAAAACACTGAAACCGTACTTGCCAACATTTTCGGTTTCCCGCCTCAGAAAAGTGTCACAACACAGCTCCTGCATTAAGGACTAGTCATTTAAAGAGGCATCCACCTCCCCGATCATTTAAAGAGAGCAGGTGAGCCATGGTATCACATACAATACTGGTAACTTTACCAGCTGGGCATCATCGGTCCAAAGCCTCATAGAAAGGCTAGTCTAAAAGGGGCACTTACAGGGTTATGTAAGCCTGGGCCCGCAGACTTCAATGGCAGATGTGTAGATGGTCGGTGCGACTTGGAATGGTTGGAAGGATGTAGTGAGAGGAGTTTGGAGAAGAGGTTGGAGGTGAGTGAGGAAGAAGGAGATCCAGAGGAGGTGGTGGGAATATGATGAGGAGGTGGCAGGGCTCAATAAGGGGGAGGTGGGTGAACATCCTTGGGGTGTGCCAGGAGAAGAGAATAAAGAGGTCAGTGACCATGAATACAGGAGAAGGCTGGTGACCATTAGGAAGAGGCAGCCGGGGAAGGACCTTAGTACGTTGGTGGACATCAGGAGGGCTTTGGGCATGACATCAGAAAGCAAAGGACTCTTGTGAAACTCTCAAGAATTGGCCCTTTACAGGTGGCTTGGATTCGTCCAATCTGCATGTGTATGGGGGAAGAGCCTGCCCTTAATTGATTAATGTTTGGACGCTTGAAGAAGGACACACCTGGAACTTGGTTGGGAGTACAGTCTGCTCCCAAGTCCCTTTCCATGGAGAAGAGTGCAGAGAGCTCAAATAAAAGGGCATGCCTTTTCCATCACCAATCCCATGGGAATATTCCAGATGCCCTGGTGGCTGTGCAGGGTCTCCTGAAGCTGAGTCCACTGGTAACCAGGAACCTGTTCACTGGAGGTGACAGAACCCTGCACCTGCTCTTTACAGACCTTCCTGGTTGAAAAGTGCAGAAGAAAGGCCTCCCACTGAATCTAGAACCCTGGGAACAGCCCTGGGCCCTGGTTCCCGTCGCAAGCCGCTTCTGAGCTCCACGACCCTGACATTGCCTGCCTGTCTCACGCGTCCTCATGCCGTTGCTGCTTGTTGAACCGTGCCACATGATGGACCCCGTCGGCTAGCTTCCCAACCCACACCAAATAACCGCCTCCAAACGCACCTAGAAGCCTCGCTTGATGCTGCAATGTAACAGAACAAGAGCTCCTTCAAGTGGTCCTGGCCCCTTGCCTTGCACACAGGGACTTCATGACATTTAAGACATCACTCGTTCATTTTGTAAAAGATTTCTTAGTTGAACCCTTTGTTCCTCTTATCTCTGCCTGTCTGGTCCTGTCTTCTAACTCGAGGTGCCCCTTTGCTACACAATTTATATTCTCAGTTTTTCTCTCATGGTGGTGTGTCGTTAGTGCTTTTACTAGTTGAGTCTATTTTTTTTTGTTTAAATAATATAAATCATTGTATTTTTGTGGAATCTTGATTGGACGTTCATTTTATTTTGGTACCTTTGCTGTTCGGCATGTGTCTGCTCTACCTCACACCGTCCCCCACCCCCCCTCTCCCGAGGAGCATACCCTGCCCTCGGCCTGCATGCCCCCGTAAGGTGAATGAAGGGTACATTTCAGACTGTGCCCAGCTCCGAGTTGACTTTTATCATTTTGATCTCTGCTGGTTGAATGGTTTAATAATAGCATGGGGGGGTGGGGGGGAGAGGTGCTTCCATTACTCGCCCCTGTACTACTGCAAAACAGTTGTCATGTGGGTATTGTGGAGAAGATAGGTGGTTAGTCTTTATTGGTGTGTGCTGTGCAATTCACATCTTTTTTTAACGATGATTAGGGAAGTTTTCCACATCCTTGTCACATGAAGCAAAATACAACTGAAGCCAACAGTTTGGGCTTTTGTGTGGCCATGGGAAAAGGCATTTGCCAGGCACTGCCGATGGCAGCAGCTACAACATAGTGCGAGTACCTGGGCATATAATAGCCCTGCCTGGCAAATGACTAATACTTATACAGAAGACAGAACTGCTGGTTTTGCCAATGTTTGTTTTGTAACAGGACCTCCGTGGACAGTGCTTATAAATCGAGAGGCTGAAGGCAGACCCGGTTGACGTTTTTATGACATTAGTCCAATTAAGCCATCAACTCTCTTGAAAACAGCCTTGAAATAACACTGGCAGGCATTTCGAGCACAAAGTATGATGTTACGGCTTCATAAAGTTAGCTCAAAGAGATCCCAGGAGGATGGGTCTTGGGCAGAGAGGGGCAGGAAGTGGATGGGAATGGCCAGAGGGTTTAGCATCACTCTGTGCAGATAGTGAGTGGGTAAACAGCCGAAGAACACCTACAAGCGTTGTGCCCTTCCCCATATGCCGTCTCCCTCCTAGCTGTACTACTGCGCCACCCAGTAGCCAAAACTAAAAACGGGTCTCACAGAGCTGTAATGTGAAAGTGTCGCAGGCTAGCCGCAAGCTTGGATGCCTGTCCACTCAATTCCCTCCTTTAAAAATAACAATGAAACACGATCGAACAGCTTGACGTTTACAAAAAGGTGCTTGTTAAAATCATTTACTTCCAACTTAATTAACACTAACATTCCTTTAGGTATTGCGCCGAATGCACATAAAACATCTGTCCTTTCCCCGTGGAACGGAAGTGAGCCCGAAGAAGGGCCGCCATAAAACCAATGGACTATGGCTTCTGCGAAGTGCAGCCATAATGCAATCACGCTGCCAGATAAAGCCTGCTGAGGTGGAGAGGCCAGCTGCCAGAGCAGCTGCAGGCAGCGGGCCCGGCTTCCAGCAATGACAGCGCTGAGCCAACACCGGCCACGAGAGGGGGCTGCTGCGCCAACCCCCCGCGACAACAAACCAACAACACATAAACCGCAGCAACAGCACACGAGGTCTCGCATCGATCGATATTCACACCAAAACTCAGCGCACAGTGAAAACCGAACTGAAATTGTCAACAGCAAACCACCTTCTCACTTTCCTACTCCCTATTCACCCGACAAACCTACCCCGCCTTCCTGTTTGCAAATCTGCCTGAGCGCCTGGGGACCAATTCCGTTGGTGATGGTGCGCAATACAAACACATTTAACATGTCAAAGGCGGGCCACCTCCCCTGCACAAGATGGATGGATGAATGCGGCTGTCTCGCAACTGCACCCACCCCGGTCTCGGTGACCGGATCTTCCTGTTTTGGGGGGGGGCACAGTGTTGCAAGGTGCTATGCGTGCACCTTCACTCGGTGGCCTCAGGTTGCTGGCGGCCATCAGTGACCTGCTAATTGGTAGCCTGCGCAGGGCTGGATCTGGTCAACAGGTGCGTTAAGTTTCACGGAACTTGTAAAGGTCACTTCCAAGAACAGTGGACCCCAATCATTTCTAATCACTTGCCTCCATTATGGGGACACCTATTTTTGCAAAGTCTTTCTTTTGGTTCGTGTTTGCGGAAACAGTCCCTGTAAATAGAGCATTCCTCCAAACCAGTGCCTTAGCCCAAGAATGCAGTGTTTATTCTATGTGTTAGGGCGCATTGCTCAGACATTCAGTGTCGCCACACCATGAACGTTTTCTCAATTCACTCTGATAGGGTGACCAGATTTAAAAAGTAAAAATACCGGGACAGGGCCAGTAACATAAAAGTAGGACTAACTCTTGAAAGTGGCTGTCAAGGCGCTACACTTCAGTATAGGGTGACCAGACGTCCCAGGTTTTCCCGGGACAGTACAGGGAAATCGCCCTGCGTCCCTGGGTCCCGGGAGTTTTTTAATTTTAAAAACCCTCTCTGGGGTTTACCAGGGTGGGAGCTACGGTCCCAGTTTTTGCCGGTACCTGATTTCGAAATCCCGAAATCGGGTCCTGGCGCGACTCTTCCTGCGCGAATGGGGGTGTGAAATGCTTTTCACGCCCCCATTTCCTCCCCCTTACCCTCCCTGGCACTCTCCTCCAATGACTTGCCTTGGAGTACACACCCTCCTCGCCCCCTGCAACAGGCCAGCGACATAGAAGTGGGACTACAGTTTTATTTGTATTTATGGTAGTCCTACTTTTATGTTTATGGCCTGTCTGTTTTTTTTTATCTAGTCACCCTACTTCAGTAGCGTTTGGAGGAGAAGGGGGTTTAAGTGTTACTGTTCAAAGAAATACATATAGTTAATTTATCACAAACTGACACTATCTTAAATTGTAAAATGCTGCATTTCTTCTGTGCGAGATTGTGCATTCCGCCTGCCAGCTATGAAGACCTACTACCAAAAACCAGGACCACTGCAGTTTCCATAATCTTGAGAAAGGGTGACAAAGCCCTAAATACTGGGACAGTCCCGGCAAATCCGGGACGTCTGGTCACCCTACACTCTGAGAACTAGGGCTCAATTGGCAAGCATGCAGAATTCGCAGACACAATAGCAAGCTTTACTGGTCAGGCTGCACTAGCCTGCTTGGCACTGAACCTGATGACCAGCTTTACCGCTTGTGCTATTTCACACGGTAGCTCACATGTTCTATCTTTGCCCGGGTTCCTTGTGCATTTCCCCCGGGTCCTGACGTCCTGAATTACCCATTCAGCACCACTTCTTCTTGACTTCCCCAACTTCACTGGCCAAAGACCGGTGCGTCGCCCTGATACTCCTTGACCTCTTTGTTCCCATAATACATTGTAGTTTAGAACTTCCTTCTAGACAGTCTGTAATCACTGGCAAGCAGGGGTGTTGCTAGGTCTAGAAAAGATCCGGGGCTATGCTAATTTTGGGACTGTCAGGACTGGGGGCTAGCTAGACTTTTTGGTTGTAGCCCCTGAGCTTTTATCCAGGGCTACAACCAAAAGACCCAGGGCGATAGCCCCCTCAGCCCCCCCCCCCTAGCAATGCCTCTGCTGGCAAGAGTAATAGGAACGACCAGTTGATTGGTTGAACCGTTCCGACAGAAGCCAATCGGCTCCGAATCGGCTCAATGTCAGTTAAAAAGCTCAAATGTGGTGGAGCCCAAGGATCTCCCCCCACGTCACTGCTCCTTAGCAATGACATTCAACAATTGTCACCCACAGTGACAATTATTCCATGCATCACTGCAGTCAACTTAAGATGCATGCGGTTAGGCCGCTGATAGTAGTTTGAAGTGTGAGTGTTTGACTTTCTTTTTTTTTAAGTACAATTATTTTTTTATAGGGAGTGACCAAAGTAATTCCCATTTCCAAAGGGAGCATATTTTAGGTAAGTAGAAATATACTCAACTCATAACCAGTTATGTTTTTGTAATCCTTACTTCTTTGCACCTAATCGTTAATACAAATTAAAATGTGTCCCTAAAATGTCCTCTTTTAGATCAGGCAATAATAATAATAATAATAGACCACTTTCCTGTGGCACTGCTCTCGTTTAACCCCTCGTTCAATTACCCCGAAACAGCTAAGTGCATGGAAGCAGAGGGAAGACACCTTTGTACGCTCTATTCCCAGTTTCTGTTGGGAATGTTTGTACTCTGGAAGTTCTTGCCTGTTTTGGGTTAGTACAAGTGGCTGGCAGACCTCTATCTGTAGAGTTGTGTGCAGGGGATATATACACACATCTATGGCTTGCAAGTTTGCAAGTTTCTTGAACGCTGGGAAAAGATTTTGGAACGCCTCGACATATTTGTCCTTAATGAAGAACATCTGTCTCCATGACAACAGCTCATAGGATGATACTTCACCATTCACCTGGTGGCATTCCCAACTATAAAGCAGAGCACACTTGGGTGGACCCCATCCTAATATTCTGTATTTACCTCTACTCTTGTGTGCAGGAAACCAGTGTCTAGATAATAATGCTTAGGAAAGTGCGGCCATAAGTGCACTCAAACCCCCTCAAGGAAAGAGGTTCAGAAATGGCACAGAATGCAGAATTACTCTGCCAGACTACGTACAATAAAGAAAAACTGAAATCGATTTCTTATATTGGGCTTCGTGCCGAACTCCAGAACTATCAAATGCTGCGCGGACCCCACTCTCCCTTCCACAGAGAGACTTGGCCCTTTTGTTTCCACCGAGAACCACACTAACTTTGACGGACCACACTAACTTTGACGGACCACACTAACTTTGACGGACCACACTAACTTTGACGGACCACACTAACTTCGGCGGACCACTCCAACTTAGACGGACCACACTAACTTTGACAGACCACTCTAAGGTTGACGGACAACACTAACTTTGACGGACCACACTAACATTGACAGACCACACTAAATTTGATGGACCACTCTAACTTTGATGGACCACACTAACTTTGACAGACCACTCTAACTTTGGCGGACCACTCTAACTTTGGCGGACCACTCTAAACTGAGGGAGACATTAAATGCTGCCACCCACGTCAAGAATCTACCATGAATTGCCTTTGGGGAATTCTTCAGTCATACCCATAACGAGTGACCATGTGGAAGAGTTTGAGTACTTGTGTCTGTAGACTAGAGCATATCCTCAGCATATCCGAGAGATTGCACCCTCCTGTGGGAGTTCTGGCACACCAGGAGCACTGGTGCAGTGCAAGAGTTTGCAACACACCACCCTGAGACTCCCTCAGGTTCTCTGCTGAAAAGCCAGAACCACCAGTGTTGCCACTCACGCGTCGCTAAACTCTTAACAGTAGCCAGCTGGTCTTCGGACGTCGAATGTAGGCGCCTGGTTAGCTGACCACCTGTATGATTTTTTGCCAACACAAGACCAAGGATTACTTTGGAATATTTGTACATACGTGTGTGATTGTCTCTGTGTGCACTTTACTGCTTGCAGAAAACATGTACTGAACTGCATAAGCATGCCGGAAATTCTTCAGTTAATATTAACTCCGTACGGCTTCTGTATTTCATGTCAACATGTTGTAATGTGCTCCGCCCTTCTCCCATCATTGGCCAGTTCTTATTATTTGGGCAGCTGGTCCCAAGGAGAGGGTGCTTCAGAACTTTGGCTTTAATTGGTATCGCTGTTGCTTTTCTGTATACTTCCTGAATCCCTACTGATCCATAGCAGTGCCATCAGACATTTTCCCCACTGATGTCTAATAGCCGTATGCCTACTCCTCCTTTCAACATGATAACCAGGAAAGTTAAGGTGGCAGCAGGGAGGAACCGCCATTTTTCATGGATTCAGGGAAGGGAAGACAGCAGCGCAAAATGATCCACGCCGCGATACAGACGCGCACTGAACTGTTTGACTGCGCTCTGTCATACAACGTAGATACCTTTTCTGCTGCCTCTACAGCGTGGAATCCCATTGCTTAGGGTTAATGGCGCCCATTTAAGATGTCTAACAGGGGACAACTATCTTTATATATTGAGTGGTTTTACCCTCAACAGAAAACAAATATTGACATGCCTATGTCCCTGTAGGATTTAATAATCTCTAACATGGTAGGGCTCTAGGGTTCTTAATTCTATCCCCAGGCCAGGGGTACTCTCCTATCATTCGAGTTCTGGGAGTGATTGGCACCTGGACCCACACAGCCCAAAGCCCTGAACCTCGTCTCGGTGATAGAAGAATGCAGCAGCTGAACTTCCAGAGGTCTCCAGACAGAGCAGGTAGGAAAGGCCCAATAACCTTAAGTCGCCACTGTCCGAGAGGGCACGCTATCCTCTGGAGCATTGCCAGCACTCCCCCTTAGAGGTTTCCCATTGAGCCAACCTTGTACAGCAGAGCCAAGTCACGACATGACCCTCAACTATCCACTGCTTCAGTGAATGGAGCTGCAGAAAGGCAAGGTTTTCCTGCAGGACATCTCTCAGGTCCAGCCTTGTCCCAGCTCTTACTCTTTATCAAGCCAAAGAAAGGTGCTTTAAGGTCAAAACAGATTGACCCCCTGTAGAAGTGTATGGGCTTTTATAATGACTACTTATTGTAAGTCCCTTGACGAATATGACCCCTGTTTTACCCAAAGCTCTTAAAGTAACTTTTAGTTACTATGTTTCTGCTATTTTAAATCCCCCTTCAGTTCGTCATCTTTGCCCTGTTGCATCAGCAACACCTCTGTAACAATGTTTAAACATGCATGTATTCATGAATTCTTTTGCTATCCTGTAATATAATCTATGGCCGCCGCCTTCCCCTCCACTGCTCTTGCCTTAACCCAGAACCCAGGAAAGTAAGAACTCTGCTTCCTGATGGAAAATAGCACGACTAAAAACCCGTTCCTTGACTGCCTGTAGAATGGAACTGTACTGGTTTGGTCTACTACTAAGAATCCTTAACCCGGGCCCTCAGTACTCTCAAAGCTCCTCTTCTCCCAAATTAAATGGCACACCCATAAACTACAGACAAAGTATACAACATTTACTGAAAATAACATACAGAACACCCCTGACCTTTATTGTTCTCTTACTCACCCTCTCCTTCAATTTTTTGAGGCAGCCTAAGAGCGTCTAGACTGTGTGCTACCAGCCAAGATAACTTCCGGCTCCTACCAACTGCCATCTACCCTGCAGTGGCCTGCAAGGCTCAGCTTCACCCCTCGAATTGATTAAGAAGAGGGGTCTTGTGTAGAATCTTTATGCTGATGACACCCACATCTTGGTGGATCTTCAAGGAAATCTGACGAAGGAAGGAGCCTGGAAGAGTGCTTATGCAATTACATATGGTGGACTCAAGACAACTACCTACTGCTCAATGGGGGACAACAACGCTGCATGCAAGACAACTACCTACTGCTAAATGGGGGACAACAACGCTGGACGCAAGACAACTACCTAGTGCTCAATGGGGACAACAACACTGGCTGCAAGACAACTACCTACTGCTCAATGGGGGACAACAACGCTGCATGCAAGACAACTACCTACTGCTAAATGGGGGACAACAACGCTGCATGCAAGACAACTACCTACTGCTACATGGGGGGACAAGAGCGCTCGACGCAAGACAACTACCTACTGCTCAATGGCGGACAACAACGCTGGATGCAAGACAACTACCTACTGCTCAATGGCGGACAACAACTCTGGATGCAAGACAACTACCTACTGCTCAATGGCGGACAACAACGCTGGATGCAAGACAACAACCTACTGCTCAATAGGGGACAACAACGCAGGACGCAAGACAACTACCTACTGCTCAATGGGGGACAACAACGCTGCATGCAAGACAACTACCTACTGCTCAATGGGGGACAACAACGCTGGACTCAAGACAACTACCTACTGCTCAATGAGGGACAACAACGCTGGATGCAAGACAACTACCTACTGCTCAATGGCGGACAACAACGCTGGATGCAAGACAACTACCTACTGCTACATGGGGGACAACAACGCTGCATGCAAGACAACTACCTACTGCTACATGGGGGACAACAACGCTGCATGCAAGACAACTACCTACTGCTCAATGGGGGACAACAACGCTGGATGCAAGACAACTACCTACTGCTCCATGGGGGCCAACAACACTGGATGCAAGACAACTACCTACTGCTCCATGGGGGCCAACAACACTGAATGCAAGACAACTACCTACTGCTCAATGAGGGACAACAACGCTAGATGCAAGACAACTACCTACTGCTCAATGGCGGACAACAACGCTGGATGCAAGACAACTACCTACTGCTACATGGGGGACAACAACGCTGCATGCAAGACAACTACCTACTGCTACATGGGGGACAACAACGCTGCATGCAAGACAACTACCTACTGCTCAATGGGGGACAACAACGCTGGATGCAAGACAACTACCTACTGCTCCATGGGGGCCAACAACACTGAATGCAAGACAACTACCTAGTGCTCAATGGGGACAACAACACTGGCTGCAAGACAACTGCCTACTGCTCAATGGGGGACAACAACGCTGCATGCAAGACAACTACCTACTGCTAAATGGGGGACAACAACGCTGCATGCAAGACAACTACCTACTGCTACATGGGGGGACAAGAGCGCTCGACGCAAGACAACTACCTACTGCTCAATGGCGGACAACAACGCTGGATGCAAGACAACTACCTACTGCTCAATGGCGGACAACAACGCTGGATGCAAGACAACTACCTACTGCTCAATGGTGGACAACAACGCTGGATGCAAGACAACTACCTACTGCTCAATAGGGGACAACAACGCAGGACGCAAGACAACTACCTACTGCTCAATGGGGGACAACAACGCTGCATGCAAGACAACTACCTACTGCTCAATGGGGGACAACAACGCTGGACTCAAGACAACTACCTACTGCTCAATGAGGGACAACAACGCTGGATGCAAGACAACTACCTACTGCTCAATGGCGGACAACAACGCTGGATGCAAGACAACTACCTACTGCTACATGGGGGACAACAACGCTGCATGCAAGACAACTACCTACTGCTACATGGGGGACAACAACGCTGCATGCAAGACAACTACCTACTGCTCAATGGGGGACAACAACGCTGCATGCAAGACAACTACCTACTGCTCAATGGCGGACAAGAGCGCTCGACGCAAGACAACTACTTACTGCTCAATGGGGGACAACAACGCTGGATGCAAGACAACTACCTACTGCTCAATGGGGGACAACAACGCTGCATGCAAGACAACTACCTACTGCTCAATGGGGTACAACAACGCTGCATGCAAGACAACTACCTACTGCTACATGGGGGACAACAACACTGGCTGCAAGACAACTACATACTGCTCAATAGCGGACAACAACGCTGGATGCAAGACAACTACCTAGTGCTCACTGGGGGACAACAACGCTGCATGCAAGACAACTACCTACTGCTAAATGGGGGACAACAATGCTGCATGCAAGACAACTACCTACTGCTACATGGGGGGACAAGAGCGCTCGACGCAAGACAACTACCTACTGCTCAATGGCGGACAACAACGCTGGATGCAAGACAACTACCTACTGCTCAATGGCGGACAACACCGCTGGATGCAAGACAGCTACCTAATGCTCAATGGCGGACAACAACGCTGGATGCAAGACAACTACCTACTGCTACATGGGGGACAACAACACTGGCTGCAAGACAACTACATACTGCTCAATGGCGGACAACAACGCTGGATGCAAGACAACTACCTACTGCTCAATGGCGGACAACAACGCTGGATGCAAGACAACTACCTACTGCTCAATGGGGGACAACAACGCTGGATGCAAGACAACTACCTACTGCTCAATGGCGGACAACAACGCTGGATGCAAGACAACTACCTACTGCTCAATGGGGGACAACAACGCTGGATGCAAGACAACTACCTACTGCTCAATGGCGGACAAGAGCGCTCGACGCAAGACAACTACTTACTGCTCATGGGGGACAACAACGCTGGATGCAAGACAACTAGCTACTGCTCAATGGGGGACAAAAACACTGGCTGCAAGACAACTACCTACTGCTCAATGGGGACAACAATGCTGGATGCAAGACAACTAGCTACTGCTCAATGGGGGACAACAACACTGGCTGCAAGACAACTACCTACTGCTCAATGGGGACAACAGCGCTGGATGCAAGACAACTACCTACTGCTCAATGGGGACAACAATGCTGGACGCAAGACAACTACCTACTGCTCAATAGGGGACAACAACGCTGGATGCAAGACAACTACCTACTGCTCAATGGGGGACAACAATGCTGGACACAAGACAACTACCTACTGCTCAATGGCGGACAACAACGCTGGATGCAAGACAACTACCTACTGCTCAATGGGGGACACCAATGCTGGACACAAGACAACTACCTACTGCTCAATGGGGGACAACAACGCTGCATGCAAGACAACTACCTACTGCTCAATGGGGGACAACAATGCTGCATGCAAGACAACTACCTACTGCTCAATGGGGACAACAACGCTGGACTCAAGACAACTACCCACTGCTCAATGGGGGACAACAACGCTGGATGCAAGACAACTACCTACTGCTCCACCGGGGCCAACAACACTGAATGCAAGACAACTACCTACAAGACAACTACATACTGCTCAATGGGGGACAATAACGCTGGATGCAAGACAACTACCTACTGCTCAATGGGGGACAATAACGCTGGATGCAAGACAACTACCTACTGCTCAATGGCGGACAAGAGCGCTCAACGCAAGACAACTACCTACTGCTCAATGGGGGACAACAACGCTGGATGCAAGACAACTACCTACTGCTCAATGGTGGACAACAACGCTGGATGCAAGACAACTACCTACTGCTCAATGGGGGACAACAACGCTGGATGCAAGACAACTACCTACTGCTCAATGGCGGACAAGAGCGCTCGACGCAAGACAACTACCTACTGCTCAATGGGGGACAACAACGCTCCATGCAAGACAACTACCTACTGCTAAATGGCGGGACAACAATGCTGGATGCAAGACAACTACCTACTGCTCAATGGCGGAAAACAACGCTGGATGCAAGACAACTACCTACTGCTCAATGGAGGACAAAAACACTGGCTGCAAGACAACTACCTACTGCTCAATGGGGACAACAATGCTGGATGCAAGACAACTAGCTACTGCTCAATGGGGGACAACAACACTGGCTGCAAGACAACTACCTACTGCTCAATGGGGACAACAACGCTGGATGCAAGACAACTACCTACTGCTCAATGGCGGACAACAACGCTGAAGCAAGACAACTACCTACTGCTCAATAGGGGACAACAACGCTGAATGCAAGACAACTAGCTACTGCTCAATGGGGGACAACAACACTGGCTGCAAGACAACTACCTACTGCTCAATGGGGGCCAACAACGATGGATGCAAGACAACTACCTACTGCTCAATGGTGGACAACAACGCTGGACGCAAGACAACTAGCTACTGCTCAATGGGGGACAACAACGCTGGATGCAAGACAACTACCTACTGCTCAATGGGGGCCAACAACACTGAATGCAAGACAACTAGCTACTGCTCAATGGGGGACAACAACGCTGGATGCAAGACAACTACCTACTGCTCAATGGGGGCCAACAACACTGAATGCAAGACAACTACCTACTGCTCAATGGGGACAACAACGCTGGATGCAAGACAACTACCTACTGCTCAATGGCGGACAACAACGCTGGCTGCAAGACAACTACCTACTGCTCAATGGGGACAACAACGCTGGATGCAAGACAACTACCTACTGCTCAATGGCGGACAACAACGCTGGATGCAAGACAACTACCTACTGCTCAATGGCGGATAAGAGCGCTCGATGCAAGACAACTACCTACTGCTCAATGGGGGACAACAACGCTCCATGCAAGACAACTACCTACTGCTAAATGGGGGACAACAATGCTGGATGCAAGACAACTACCTACTGCTCAATGGCGGACAACAACGCTGGATGCAAGACAACTACCTACTGCTCAATGGAGGACAAAAACACTGGCTGCAAGACAACTACCTACTGCTCAATGGGGACAACAATGCTGGATGCAAGACAACTAGCTACTGCTCAATGGGGGACAACAACACTGGCTGCAAGACAACTACTTACTGCTCAATGGCGGACAACAACGCTGAAGCAAGACAACTACCTACTGCTCAATAGGGGACAACAACGCTGAATGCAAGACAACTAGCTACTGCTCAATAGGGGACAACAACGCTGAATGCAAGACAACTACCTACTGCTCAATGGGGGCCAACAACGCTGGATGCAAGACAACTACCTACTGCTCAATGGTGGACAACAACGCTGGACGCAAGACAACTAGCTACTGCTCAATGGGGCACAACAACGCTGGATGCAAGACAACTACCTACTGCTCAATGGGGGCCAACAACACTGAATGCAAGACAACTAGCTACTGCTCAATGGGGGACAACAACGCTGGATGCAAGACAACTACCTACTGCTCAATGGGGGCCAACAACGCTGGATGCAAGACAACTACCTACTGCTCAATGGTGGACAACAACGCTGGACGCAAGACAACTAGCTACTGCTCAATGGGGCACAACAACGCTGGATGCAAGACAACTACCTACTGCTCAATGGGGGCCAACAACACTGAATGCAAGACAACTAGCTTCTGCTCAATGGGGGACAACAACGCTGGATGCAAGACAACTACCTACTGCTCAATAGGGGACAACAACGCAGGACGCAAGACAACTAACTACTGCTCAATGGGGGACAACAACGCTGCATGCAAGACAACTACCTACTGCTCAATGGGGGACAACAACGCTGGACTCAAGACAACTACCTACTGCTCAATGAGGGACAACAACGCTGGATGCAAGACAACTACCTACTGCTCAATGGCGGACAACAACGCTGGACGCAAGACAACTACCTACTGCTACATGGGGGACAACAACGCTGCATGCAAGACAACTACCTACTGCTACATGGGGGACAACAACGCTGCATGCAAGACAACTACCTACTGCTCAATGGGGGACAACAACGCTGCATGCAAGACAACTACCTACTGCTCAATGGCGGACAAGAGCGCTCGACGCAAGACAACTACTTACTGCTCAATGGGGGACAACAACGCTGGATGCAGGACAACTACCTACTGCTCAATGGGGGACAACAACGCTGCATGCAAGACAACTACCTACTGCTCAATGGGGTACAACAACGCTGCATGCAAGACAACTACCTACTGCTACATGGGGGACAACAACACTGGCTGCAAGACAACTACATACTGCTCAATAGCGGACAACAACGCTGGATGCAAGACAACTACCTAGTGCTCAATGGGGGACAACAACGCTGCATGCAAGACAACTACCTACTGCTAAATGGGGGACAACAACGCTGCATGCAAGACAACTACCTACTGCTACATGGGGGGACAAGAGCGCTCGACGCAAGACAACTACCTACTGCTCAATGGCGGACAACAACGCTGGATGCAAGACAACTACCTACTGCTCAATGGCGGACAACACCGCTGGATGCAAGACAACTACCTACTGCTCAATGGCGGACAACAACGCTGGATGCAAGACAACTACCTACTGCTACATGGGGGACCACAACACTGGCTGCAAGACAACTACATACTGCTCAATGGCGGACAACAACGCTGGATGCAAGACAACTACCTACTGCTCAATGGCGGACAACAACGCTGGATGCAAGACAACTACCTACTGCTCAATGGGGGACAACAACGCTGGATGCAAGACAACTACCTACTGCTCAATGGCGGACAACAACGCTGTATGCAAGACAACTACCTACTGCTCAATGGGGGACAACAACGCTGGATGCAAGACAACTACCTACTGCTCAATGGCGGACAAGAGCGCTCGACGCAAGACAACTACTTACTGCTCATGGGGGACAACAACGCTGGATGCAAGAAAACTAGCTACTGCTCAATGGGGACAAAAACACTGGCTGCAAGACAACTACCTACTGCTCAATGGGGACAACAATGCTGGATGCAAGACAACTAGCTACTGCTCAATGGGGGACAACAACACTGGCTGCAAGACAACTACCTACTGCTCAATGGGGACAACAGCGCTGGATGCAAGACAACTACCTACTGCTCAATGGGGACAACAATGCTGGACGCAAGACAACTACCTACTGCTCAATAGGGGACAACAACGCTGGATGCAAGACAACTACCTACTGCTCAATGGGGGACACCAATGCTGGACACAAGACAACTACCTACTGCTCAATGGGGGACAACAACGCTGCATGCAAGACAACTACCTACTGCTCAATGGGGGACAACAATGCTGCATGCAAGACAACTACCTACTGCTCAATGGGGACAACAACGCTGGACTCAAGACCACTACCCACTGCTCAATGGGGGACAACAACGCTGGATGCAAGACAACTACCTACTGCTCCACCGGGGCCAACAACACTGAATGCAAGACAACTACCTACAAGACAACTACATACTGCTCAATGGGGGACAAAAACGCTGGATGCAAGACAACTACCTACTGCTCAATGGGGGACAATAACGCTGGATGCAAGACAACTACCTACTGCTCAATGGCGGACAAGAGCGCTCAACGCAAGACAACTACCTACTGCTCAATGGGGGACAACAACGCTGGATGCAAGACAACTACCTACTGCTCAATGGTGGACAACAACGCTGGATGCAAGACAACTACCTACTGCTCAATGGGGGACAACAACGCTGGATGCAAGACAACTACCTACTGCTCAATGGCGGACAAGAGCGCTCGACGCAAGACAACTACCTACTGCTCAATGGGGGACAACAACGCTCCATGCAAGACAACTACCTACTGCTAAATGGCGGGACAACAATGCTGGATGCAAGACAACTACCTACTGCTCAATGGCGGAAAACAACGCTGGATGCAAGACAACTACCTACTGCTCAATGGAGGACAAAAACACTGGCTGCAAGACAACTACCTACTGCTCAATGGGGACAACAATGCTGGATGCAAGACAACTAGCTACTGCTCAATGGGGGACAACAACACTGGCTGCAAGACAACTACCTACTGCTCAATGGGGACAACAACGCTGGATGCAAGACAACTACCTACTGCTCAATGGCGGACAACAACGCTGAAGCAAGACAACTACCTACTGCTCAATAGGGGACAACAACGCTGAATGCAAGACAACTAGCTACTGCTCAATGGGGGACAACAACACTGGCTGCAAGACAACTACCTACTGCTCAATGGGGGCCAACAACGATGGATGCAAGACAACTACCTACTGCTCAATGGTGGACAACAACGCTGGACGCAAGACAACTAGCTACTGCTCAATGGGGGACAACAACGCTGGATGCAAGACAACTACCTACTGCTCAATGGGGGCCAACAACACTGAATGCAAGACAACTAGCTACTGCTCAATGGGGGACAACAACGCTGGATGCAAGACAACTACCTACTGCTCAATGGGGGCCAACAACACTGAATGCAAGACAACTACCTACTGCTCAATGGGGACAACAACGCTGGATGCAAGACAACTACCTACTGCTCAATGGCGGACAACAACGCTGGCTGCAAGACAACTACCTACTGCTCAATGGGGACAACAACGCTGGATGCAAGACAACTACCTACTGCTCAATGGCGGACAACAACGCTGGATGCAAGACAACTACCTACTGCTCAATGGCGGACAAGAGCGCTCGATGCAAGACAACTACCTACTGCTCAATGGGGGACAACAACGCTCCATGCAAGACAACTACCTACTGCTAAATGGGGGACAACAATGCTGGATGCAAGACAACTACCTACTGCTCAATGGCGGACAACAACGCTGGATGCAAGACAACTACCTACTGCTCAATGGAGGACAAAAACACTGGCTGCAAGACAACTACCTACTGCTCAATGGGGACAACAATGCTGGATGCAAGACAACTAGCTACTGCTCAATGGGGGACAACAACACTGGCTGCAAGACAACTACCTACTGCTCAATGGGGACAACAACGCTGGATGCAAGACAACTACCTACTGCTCAATGGCGGACAACAACGCTGAAGCAAGACAACTACCTACTGCTCAATAGGGGACAACAACGCTGAATGCAAGACAACTAGCTACTGCTCAATGGGGGACAACAACACTGGCTGCAAGACAACTACCTACTGCTCAATGGGGGCCAACAACGCTGGATGCAAGACAACTACCTACTGCTCAATGGTGGACAACAACGCTGGACGCAAGACAACTAGCTACTGCTCAATGGGGCACAACAACGCTGGATGCAAGACAACTACCTACTGCTCAATGGGGGCCAACAACACTGAATGCAAGACAACTAGCTACTGCTCAATGGGGGACAACAACGCTGGATGCAAGACAACTACCTACTGCTCAATAGGGGACAACAACGCAGGACGCAAGACAACTAACTACTGCTCAATGGGGGACAACAACGCTGCATGCAAGACAACTACCTACTGCTCAATGGGGGACAACAACGCTGGACTCAAGACAACTACCTACTGCTCAATGAGGGACAACAACGCTGGATGCAAGACAACTACCTACTGCTCAATGGCGGACAACAACGCTGGATGCAAGACAACTACCTACTGCTACATGGGGGACAACAACGCTGCATGCAAGACAACTACCTACTGCTACATGGGGGACAACAACGCTGCATGCAAGACAACTACCTACTGCTCAATGGGGGACAACAACGCTGCATGCAAGACAACTACCTACTGCTCAATGGCGGACAAGAGCGCTCGACGCAAGACAACTACTTACTGCTCAATGGGGGACAACAACGCTGGATGCAGGACAACTACCTACTGCTCAATGGGGGACAACAACGCTGCATGCAAGACAACTACCTACTGCTCAATGGGGTACAACAACGCTGCATGCAAGACAACTACCTACTGCTACATGGGGGACAACAACACTGGCTGCAAGACAACTACATACTGCTCAATAGCGGACAACAACGCTGGATGCAAGACAACTACCTAGTGCTCAATGGGGGACAACAACGCTGCATGCAAGACAACTACCTACTGCTAAATGGGGGACAACAACGCTGCATGCAAGACAACTACCTACTGCTACATGGGGGGACAAGAGCGCTCGACGCAAGACAACTACCTACTGCTCAATGACGGACAACAACGCTGGATGCAAGACAACTACCTACTGCTCAATGGCGGACAACACCGCTGGATGCAAGACAACTACCTACTGCTCAATGGCGGACAACAACGCTGGATGCAAGACAACTACCTACTGCTACATGGGGGACAACAACACTGGCTGCAAGACAACTACATACTGCTCAATGGCGGACAACAACGCTGGATGCAAGACAACTACCTACTGCTCAATGGCGGACAACAACGCTGGATGCAAGACAACTACCTACTGCTCAATGGGGGACAACAACGCTGGATGCAAGACAACTACCTACTGCTCAATAGCGGACAACAACGCTGGATGCAAGACAACTACCTACTGCTCAATGGGGGACAACAACGCTGGATGCAAGACAACTACCTACTGCTCAATGGCGGACAAGAGCGCTCGACGCAAGACAACTACTTACTGCTCATGGGGGACAACAACGCTGGATGCAAGACAACTAGCTACTGCTCAATGGGGACAAAAACACTGGCTGCAAGACAACTACCTACTGCTCAATGGGGACAACAATGCTGGATGCAAGACAACTAGCTACTGCTCAATGGGGGACAACAACACTGGCTGCAAGACAACTACCTACTGCTCAATGGGGACAACAGCGCTGGATGCAAGACAACTACCTACTGCTCAATGGGGACAACAATGCTGGACGCAAGACAACTACCTACTGCTCAATAGGGGACAACAACGCTGGATGCAAGACAACTACCTACTGCTCAATGGGGGACACCAATGCTGGACACAAGACAACTACCTACTGCTCAATGGGGGACAACAACGCTGCATGCAAGACAACTACCTACTGCTCAATGGGGGACAACAATGCTGCATGCAAGACAACTACCTACTGCTCAATGGGGACAACAACGCTGGACTCAAGACCACTACCCACTGCTCAATGGGGGACAACAACGCTGGATGCAAGACAACTACCTACTGCTCCACCGGGGCCAACAACACTGAATGCAAGACAACTACCTACAAGACAACTACATAATGCTCAATGGGGGACAATAACGCTGGATGCAAGACAACTACCTACTGCTCAATGGGGGACAATAACGCTGGATGCAAGACAACTACCTACTGCTCAATGGCGGACAAGAGCGCTCAACGCAAGACAACTACCTACTGCTCAATGGGGGACAACAACGCTGGATGCAAGACAACTACCTACTGCTCAATGGTGGACAACAACGCTGGATGCAAGACAACTACCTACTGCTCAATGGGGGACAACAACGCTGGATGCAAGACAACTACCTACTGCTCAATGGCGGACAAGAGCGCTCGACGCAAGACAACTACCTACTGCTCAATGGGGGACAACAACGCTCCATGCAAGACAACTACCTACTGCTAAATGGCGGGACAACAATGCTGGATGCAAGACAACTACCTACTGCTCAATGGCGGAAAACAACGCTGGATGCAAGACAACTACCTACTGCTCAATGGAGGACAAAAACACTGGCTGCAAGACAAGTACCTACTGCTCAATGGGGACATCAATGCTGGATGCAAGACAACTAGCTACTGCTCAATGGGGGACAACAACACTGGCTGCAAGACAACTACCTACTGCTCAATGGGGACAACAACGCTGGATGCAAGACAACTACCTACTGCTCAATGGCGGACAACAACGCTGAAGCAAGACAACTACCTACTGCTCAATAGGGGACAACAACGCTGAATGCAAAACAACTAGCTACTGCTCAATGGGGGACAACAACACTGGCTGCAAGACAACTACCTACTGCTCAATGGGGGCCAACAACGATGGATGCAAGACAACTACCTACTGCTCAATGGTGGACAACAACGCTGGACGCAAGACAACTAGCTACTGCTCAATGGGGGACAACAACGCTGGATGCAAGACAACTACCTACTGCTCAATGGGGGCCAACAACACTGAATGCAAGACAACTAGCTACTGCTCAATGGGGGACAACAACGCTGGATGCAAGACAACTACCTACTGCTCAATGGGGGCCAACAACACTGAATGCAAGACAACTACCTACTGCTCAATGGGGACAACAACGCTGGATGCAAGACAACTACCTACTGCTCAATGGCGGACAACAACGCTGGCTGCAAGACAACTACCTACTGCTCAATGGGGACAACAACGCTGGATGCAAGACAACTACCTACTGCTCAATGGCGGACAACAACGCTGGATGCAAGACAACTACCTACTGCTCAATGGCGGACAAGAGCGCTCGATGCAAGACAACTACCTACTGCTCAATGGGGGACAACAACGCTCCATGCAAGACAACTACCTACTGCTAAATGGGGGACAACAATGCTGGATGCAAGACAACTACCTACTGCTCAATGGCGGACAACAACACTGGATGCAAGACAACTACCTACTGCTCAATGGAGGACAAAAACACTGGCTGCAAGACAACTACCTACTGCTCAATGGGGACAACAATGCTGGATGCAAGACAACTAGCTACTGCTCAATGGGGGACAACAACACTGGCTGCAAGACAACTACCTACTGCTCAATGGGGACAACAACGCTGGATGCAAGACAACTACCTACTGCTCAATGGCGGACAACAACGCTGAAGCAAGACAACTACCTACTGCTCAATAGGGGACAACAACGCTGAATGCAAGACAACTAGCTACTGCTCAATGGGGGACAACAACACTGGCTGCAAGACAACTACCTACTGCTCAATGGGGGCCAACAACGCTGGATGCAAGACAACTACCTACTGCTCAATGGTGGACAACAACGCTGGACGCAAGACAACTAGCTACTGCTCAATGGGGGACAACAACGCTGGATGCAAGACAACTACCTACTGCTCAATGGGGGCCAACAACACTGAATGCAAGACAACTAGCTACTGCTCAATGGGGGACAACAACGCTGGATGCAAGACAACTACCTACTGCTCAATGGGGGCCAACAACACTGAATGAGAAGACAACTACCTACTGCTCAATGGGGACAACAACGCTGGATGCAAGACAACTACCTACTGCTCAATGGCGGACAACAACGCTGGCTGCAAGACAACTACCTACTGCTCAAAGGGGACAACAACGCTGGATGCAAGACAACTACCTACTGCTCAATAGGGGACAACAACGCTGAATGCAAGACAACTAGCTACTGCTCAATGGGGGACAACAACGCTGAAGCAAGACAACTACCTACTGCTCAATAGGGGACAACAACGCTGAATGCAAGACAACTAGCTACTGCTCAATGGGGGACAACAACACTGGCTGCAAGACAACTACCTACTGCTCAATGGGGGCCAACAACGATGGATGCAAGACAACTACCTACTGCTCAATGGTGGACAACAACGCTGGACGCAAGACAACTAGCTACTGCTCAATGGGGGACAACAACGCTGGATGCAAGACAACTACCTACTGCTCAATGGGGGCCAACAACACTGAATGCAAGACAACTAGCTACTGCTCAATGGGGGACAACAACGCTGGATGCAAGACAACTACCTACTGCTCAATGGGGGCCAACAACACTGAATGCAAGACAACTACCTACTGCTCAATGGGGACAACAACGCTGGATGCAAGACAACTACCTACTGCTCAATGGCGGACAACAACGCTGGCTGCAAGACAACTACCTACTGCTCAATGGGGACAACAACGCTGGATGCAAGACAACTACCTACTGCTCAATGGCGGACAACAACGCTGGATGCAAGACAACTACCTACTGCTCAATGGCGGACAAGAGCGCTCGATGCAAGACAACTACCTACTGCTCAATGGGGGACAACAACGCTCCATGCAAGACAACTACCTACTGCTAAATGGGGGACAACAATGCTGGATGCAAGACAACTACCTACTGCTCAATGGCGGACAACAACGCTGGATGCAAGACAACTACCTACTGCTCAATGGAGGACAAAAACACTGGCTGCAAGACAACTACCTACTGCTCAATGGGGACAACAATGCTGGATGCAAGACAACTAGCTACTGCTCAATGGGGGACAACAACACTGGCTGCAAGACAACTACCTACTGCTCAATGGGGACAACAACGCTGGATGCAAGACAACTACCTACTGCTCAATGGCGGACAACAACGCTGAAGCAAGACAACTACCTACTGCTCAATAGGGGACAACAACGCTGAATGCAAGACAACTAGCTACTGCTCAATGGGGGACAACAACGCTGGCTGCAAGACAACTACCTACTGCTCAATGGGGGCCAACAACGCTGGATGCAAGACAACTACCTACTGCTCAATGGTGGACAACAACGCTGGACGCAAGACAACTAGCTACTGCTCAATGGGGGACAACAACGCTGGATGCAAGACAACTACCTACTGCTCAATGGGGGCAACAACACTGAATGCAAGACAACTAGCTACTGCTCAATGGGGGACAACAACGCTGGATGCAAGACAACTACCTACTGCTCAATGGGGGCCAACAACACTGAATGAGAAGACAACTACCTACTGCTCAATGGGGACAACAACGCTGGATGCAAGACAACTACCTACTGCTCAATGGCGGACAACAACGCTGGCTGCAAGACAACTACCTACTGCTCAAAGGGGACAACAACGCTGGATGCAAGACAACTACCTACTGCTCAATGGGGACAACAACACTGGCTGCAAGACAACTACCTACTGCTCAATGGGGGACAACAACGCTGGATGCAAGACAACTACTTACTGCTCAATGGGGGACAACAACGCTGGATGCAAGACAACTACCTACTGCTCAATGGAGGACAACAACGCTGCATGCAAGACAACTACCTACTGCTCAATGGGGACAACAGTGCTGGCTGCAAGACAACTACCTACTGCTCAATGGGGGACAACAACGCTGCATGCAATACAACTACCTACTGCTCAATGGGGACAACAACGCTGGCTGCAAGACAACTACCTACTGCTCAATGGGGTACAACAACGCTGGATGCAAGACAACTACATACTGCTAAATGGGGGACAACAACGCTGGACGCAAGACAACTACCTACTGCTCAATGGCGGACAACAACGCTGGATGCAAGACAACTACCTACTGCTCAATGGGGGACAACAACGCTGGATGCAAGACAACTACCTACTGCTCAATGGTGGACAACAATGCTGGACACAAGACAACTACCTACTGCTCAAAGGTGGACAACAACGCTGGATGCAAGACAACTACCTACTGCTCAATGGGGGCCAACAACACTGAATGCAAGACAACTACCTACTGCTTGATGGGGGACAACAACGCTGGATGCAAGACAACTACCTACTGCTCAATGGGGGACAACAACGCTGGATGCAAGACAACTACCTACTGCTCAATGGGGACAACAGCGCTGGCTGCAAGACAACTACCTCCTGCTCAATGGGGGACAACAACGCTGGATGCAAGACAACTACCTACTGCTCGATGGGGTACAACAACGCTGGATGCAAGACAACTACCTACTGCTCAATGGGGGACAACAACGCTGGATGGAAGACAACTACCTACTGCTCAATGGGGACAACAGCGCTGGCTGCATGACAACTACCTACTGCTCAATGGGGGACAACAACGCTGCATGCAAGACAACTACCTACTGCTCAATGGGGACAACAACGCTGGCTGCAAGACAACTACCTACTGCTCAATGGGGTACAACAACGCTGGATGCAAGACAACTACTGACTGCTCAATGGGGGACAACAACGCTGGATGCAAGACAACTACCTACTGCTCAATGGGGGACAACAACGCTGGACTCAAGACAACTACCTACTGCTCAATGGGGGACAACAACGCTGGATGCAAGACAACTACCTATTGCTAAATGGGGGACAACAAAGCTGGATGCAAGACAACTAAATACTGCTCAATGGGGGACAACAATGCTGGACGCAAGACAACTACCTACTGCTCAAGGGGGAACAACAACACTGAATGCAAGACAACTACCTACTGCTCAAGGGAGAACAACAACACTGAATGCAAGACAACTACCTACTGCTCAAAGGGGGACAACAACGCTGGATGCAAGACAACTACCTGCTGCTCAATGGGGTACAACAACGCTGGATGCAAGACAACTACCTACTGCTCAAGGGGGAACAACAACACTGAATGCAAGACAACTACCTACTGCTCAAGGGGGAACAACAACACTGAATGCAAGACAATTACCTACTGCTCAATGGGGTACAACAACGCTGGATGCAAGACAACTACCTACTGCTCAAGGGGGAACAACAACACTGAATGCAAGACAACTACCTACTGCTCAATGGGGGACAGCAACGCTGGATGCAAGACAACTACCTACTGCTCAATGGGGGACAACAACGCTGGACTCAAGACAACAACCTACTGCTCAATGGGGGACAACAACGCTGGATGCAAGACAACTACCTACGGCTCAATTGGGGACAACAACGCTGGATGCAAGACAACTACCTACTGCTCAATGGGGGACAACAACGCTGGATGCAAGACAACTACCTACTGCTAAATGGAGGACAACAAAGCTGGATGCAAGACAACTACCTACTGCTCAATGGGGGACAACAATGCTGGACGCAAGACAACTACCTACTGCTCAAGGGGGAACAACAACACTGAATGCAAGACAACTACCTACTGCTCAATGGGGGACAACAACGCTGTATGCAAGACAACTACCTACTGCTCAATGGGGGACAACAACGCTGGATGCAAGACAACTACCTACTGCTCAATGGTGGACAACAACACTGAATGCAAGACAACTACCTACTGCTCAATGGGGGCCACAACACTGAATGCAAGACAACTACCTACTGCTCAATGGGGACAACAACGCTGGATGCAAGACAACTACCTACTGCTCAATGGCGGACAACAACGCTGGCTGCAAGACAACTACCTACTGCTCAATGGGGACAACAACGCTGGATGCAAGACAACTACCTACTGCTCAATGGGGGACAACAACGCTGGATGCAAGACAACTACCTACTGCTCAAAGGGGACAACAACGCTGGATGCAAGACAACTACCTACTGCTCAATGGGGACAACAACACTGGCTGCAAGACAACTACCTACTGCTCAATGGGGGACAACAACGCTGGATGCAAGACAACTACTTACTGCTCAATGGGGGACAACAACGCTGGATGCAAGACAACTACCTACTGCTCAATGGAGGACAACAACGCTGCATGCAAGACAACTACCTACTGCTCAATGGGGACAACAGGGCTGGCTGCAAGACAACTACCTACTGCTCAATGGGGGACAACAACGCTGCATGCAAGACAACTACCTACTGCTCAATGGGGACAACAACGCTGGCTGCAAGACAACTACCTACTGCTCAATGGGGTACAACAACGCTGGATGCAAGACAACTACATACTGCTAAATGGGGGACAACAACGCTGGACGCAAGACAACTACCTACTGCTCAATGGCGGACAACAACGCTGGATGCAAGACAACTACCTACTGCTCAATGGGGGACAACAACGCTGGATGCAAGACAACTACCTACTGCTCAATGGTGGACAACAATGCTGGACACAAGACAACTACCTACTGCTCAAAGGTGGACAACAACGCTGGATGCAAGACAACTACCTACTGCTCAATGGGGGCCAACAAGACTGAATGCAAGACAACTACCTACTGCTCGATGGGGGACAACAACGCTGGATGCAAGACAACTACCTACTGCTCAATGGGGGACAACAATGCTGGATGCAAGACAACTACCTACTGCTCAATGGGGACAACAGCGCTGGCTGCAAGACAACTACCTCCTGCTCAATGGGGGACAACAACGCTGGATGCAAGACAACTACCTACTGCTCGATGGGGTACAACAACGCTGGATGCAAGACAACTACCTACTGCTCAATGGGGGACAACAACGCTGGATGGAAGACAACTACCTACTGCTCAATGGGGACAACAGCGCTGGCTGCATGACAACTACCTACTGCTCAATGGGGGACAACAACGCTGCATGCAAGACAACTACCTACTGCTCAATGGGGACAACAACGCTGGCTGCAAGACAACTACCTACTGCTCAATGGGGTACAACAACGCTGGATGCAAGACAACTACTGACTGCTCAATGGGGGACAACAACGCTGGATGCAAGACAACTACCTACTGCTCAATGGGGGACAACAACGCTGGACTCAAGACAACTACCTACTGCTCAATGGGGGACAACAACGCTGGATGCAAGACAACTACCTATTGCTAAATGGGGGACAACAAAGCTGGATGCAAGACAACTACCTACTGCTCAATGGGGGACAACAATGCTGGACGCAAGACAACTACCTACTGCTCAAGGGGAACAACAACACTGAATGCAAGACAACTACCTACTGCTCAAGGGAGAACAACAACACTGAATGCAAGACAACTACCTACTGCTCAAAGGGGGACAACAACGCTGGATGCAAGACAACTACCTGCTGCTCAATGGGGTACAACAACGCTGGATGCAAGACAACTACCTACTGCTCAAGGGGGAACAACAACACTGAATGCAAGACAACTACCTACTGCTCAAGGGGGAACAACAACACTGAATGCAAGACAATTACCTACTGCTCAATGGGGTACAACAACGCTGGATGCAAGACAACTACCTACTGCTCAAGGGGGAACAACAACACTGAATGCAAGACAACTACCTGCTGCTCAATGGGGGACAGCAACGCTGGATGCAAGACAACTACCTACTGCTCAATGGGGGACAACAACGCTGGACTCAAGACAACAACCTACTGCTCAATGGGGGACAACAACGCTGGATGCAAGACAACTACCTACGGCTCAATTGGGGACAACAACGCTGGATGCAAGACAACTACCTACTGCTCAATGGGGGACAACAACGCTGGATGCAAGACAACTACCTACTGCTAAATGGGGGACAACAAAGCTGGATGCAAGACAACTACCTACTGCTCAATGGGGGACAACAATGCTGGACGCAAGACAACTACCTACTGCTCAAGGGGGAACAACAACACTGAATGCAAGACAACTACCTACTGCTCAATGGGGGACAACAACGCTGTATGCAAGACAACTACCTACTGCTCAATGGGGGACAACAACGCTGGATGCAAGACAACTACCTACTGCTCAATGGTGGACAACAACACTGAATGCAAGACAACTACCTACTGCTCAATGGGGACAACAATGCTGGCTGCAAGACAACTACCTACTGCTCAATGGCGGACAACAACACCGAATACAAGACAACTACCTACTGCTAAATGGGGACAACAATGCTGGCTGCAAGACAACTACTTACTGCTCAATGGGGACAACAATGCTGGATGCAAGACAACTACCTACTGCTCAATGGGGCCAACAACGCTGGATGCAAGACAACTACCTATTGCTCTATGGGGGCCAACAACGCTGGATGCAAGACAACTACCTACTGCTCAATGGGGGACAACAACGCTGGATGCAAGACAACTACCTACTGCTCAATGGGGGACAACAACACTGAATGCAAGACAACTAACTACTGCTCAATGGGGCCAACAACGCTGGATGCAAGACAACTACCTACTGCTCAATGGGGGCCAACAACGCTGGATGCAAGACAACTACCTACTGCTCAATGGGGGACAACAATGCTGGATGCAAGACAACTACCTACTGCTCAATGGGGGACAACAACACTGAATGCAAGACAACTACCTACTGCTCAATGGGGGCCAACAACGCTGGATGCAAGACAACTGCCTACTGCTCAATGGGGGACAACAACGCTGGATGCAAGACAACTAACTACTGCTCAATGTGGGACAACAACACTGGATGCAAGACAACTACCTACTGCTCAATGGGGGACAACAACGCTGGACTCAAGACAACTACCTACTGCTCAATGGGGACAACAACGCTGGACTCAAGACAACTACCTACTGCTCAATGAGGGACAACAACGCTGGACTCAAGACAACTACCTACTGCTAAATGGGGGACAACAACACTGAATGCAAGACAACTACCTACTGCTCAATGGGGACAACAACGATGGCTGCAAGACAACTACCTACTGCTAAATGGTGACAACAACGCTGGACGCAAGACAACTATCTACTGCTCAATGGTGGACAACAACGCTGGATTCAAGACAACTACCTACTGCTCAATGGGGTCAACAACACTGAATTCAAGACAACTACTTACTGCTCAATGGGGACAACAACGCTGGCTGCAAGACAACTACCTACTGCTCAATGGGGTACAACAAAGCTGGTTGCAAGACAACTACCTACTGCTAAATGGGGGACAACAACGCTGGACGCAAGACAACTACCTACTGCTCAATGGGGGACAACAACACTGAATGCAAGACAACTACCTACTGCTCAATGGGGGACAACAACGCTGGATGCAAGACGACTACCTACTGCTCAATGGGGGCCAACAACACTGAATGCAAGACAACTACCTACTGCTCGATGGGGACAACAATGCTGGCTGCAAGACAACTACCTACTGCTCAATGGGGTACAACAACGCTGGATGCAAGACAACTACCTACTGCTCAATGAGGGACAAAAACGCTGGACGCAAGACAACTACCTACTGCTCAATGGCGGACAACAACGCTGGACGCAAGACAACTACCTACTGCTCGATGGGGGACAACAACGCTGGACACAAGACAACTACCTACTGCTCAATGAGCGACAACAACGCTGGACGCAAGACAACTACCTACTGCTCAATGGGGGACAACAACGCTGGATGCAAGACAACTACCTACTGCTAAATGGGGGACAACAAAGCTGGATGCAAGACAACTACCTACTGCTCAATGGGGGACAACAACGCTGGATGCAAGACAACTACCTACTGCTGAATCGGGGACAACAACGCTGGATGCAAGACAACTACCTACTGCTCAACGGGGGACAACAATGCTGGATGCAAGACAACTACCTACTGCTCAATGGGGACAACAACGCTGGCTGCAAGACAACTACCTACTGCTCAATGGGGGTACAACAACGCTGGATGCAAGACAACTACCTACTGCTCAATGGGGAACAACAACGCTGGACGCAAGACAACTACCTATTGCTCAATGGGGTACAACAACGCTGGATGCAAGACAACTACCTACTGTTCAATGGGGGACAACAACGCTGCATGCAAGACAACTACCTACTGCTCAATGGGGTACAACAACGCTGGATGCAAGACAACTACCTACTGCTAAATCGGGGACAACAACGCTGGATGCAAGACAACTACCTACTGCTCAATGGGGGACAACAACGCTGGATGCAAGACAACTACCTACTGCTCAATGGGGTACAACAACGCTGGATGCAAGACAACTACCTACTGCTAAATGGGGGACAACAACGCTGGACGCAAGACAACTACCTACTGCTCAATGGGGGACAACAACGCTGGATGCAAGACAACTACCTACTGCTCAATGGGGGACAACAACGCTGGATGCAAGACAACTACCTACTGCTCAATGGTGGACAACAATGCTGGACACAAGACAACTACCTACTGCTCAATGGGGGACAACAACGCTGGATTCAAGACAACTACCTACTGCTCAATGGGGGACAACAACGCTGGATGCAAGACAACTACCTACTGCTCAATGGGGGACAACAACGCTGGATGCAAGACAACTACCTACTGCTCAATGGGGGACAACAACGCTGGATGCAAGACAACTACCTACTGCTCAATGGTGGATAACAACGCTGATGCAAGACAACTACCTACTGCTCAATTGGGACAACAATGCTGGCTGCAAGACAACTACCTACTGCTCAATGGGGAACAACAACACTGAATGCAAGACAACTACCTACTGCTCAATGGGGGACAACAACGCTGGATGCAAGACAACTACCTACTGCTCAATGGGGGACAACAACGCTGGATGCAAGACAACTACCTACTGTTCAATGGGGGACAACAACGCTGGATGCAAGACAACTACCTACTGCTCAATGGTGGACAACAACGCTGATGCAAGACAACTACCTACTGCTCAATGGGGACAACAATGCTGGATGCAAGACAACTACCTACTGCTCAATGGGGACAACAATGCTGGCTGCAAGACAACTACCTACTGCTCAATGGCGGACCACAACACTGAATGCAAGACAACTACCTACTGCTCAATGGGGACAACAACGCTGGATGCAAGACAACTACCTACTGCTCAATGGTGGACAACAATGCTGGACACAAGACAACTACCTACTGCTCAATGGGGGACAACAATGCTGGACGCAGACAACTACCTACTGCTCAAGGGGGAACAACAACACTGAATGCAAGACAACTACCTACTGCTCAATGGGGGACAACAACGCTGGATGCAAGACAACTACCTACTGCTCAATGGGGGACAACAACGCTGGATGCAAGACAACTACCTACTGCTCAATGGGGGACAACAACGCTGGATGCAAGACAACTACCTACTGCTCAATGGTGGACAACAACGCTGATGCAAGACAACTACCTACTGCTCAATGGGGACAATGTTGGCTGCAAGACAACTACCTACTGCTCAATGGGGGACAACAACGCTGGATGCAAGACAACTACCTACTGCTCAATGGGGGACAACAACGCTGGATGCAAGACAACTACCTACTGCTCAATGGTGGACAACAACGCTGGATGCAAGACAACTACCTACTGCTCAATGGGGGTCAACAACACCGAATGCAAGACAACTACCTACTGCTCAATGGGGACAACAATGCTGGATGCAAGACAACTACCTACTGCTCAATGGGGACAACAATGCTAGCTGCAAGACAACTACCTACTGCTCAATGGCGGACAACAACACTGAATGCAAGACAACTACCTACTGCTCAATGGGGACAACAACGCTGGATGCAAGACAACTACCTACTGCTCAATTGGGGACAACAACACTGAATGCAAGACAACTACCTACTGCTCAATGGGGACAACAACGCTGGATGCAAGACAACTACCTACTGCTCAATGGGGACAACAATGCTGGCTGCAAGACAACTATCTACTGCTCAATGGCGGACAACAACACTGAATGCAAGACAACTACCTACTGCTCAATGGGGACAAAAACGCTGGCTGCAAGACAACTACCTACTGCTCAATGGGGGACAACAACGCTGGATGCAAGACAACTACCTACTGCTCAATGGTGGACAACAACGCTGGACTCAAGACAACTACCTAGTGCTCAATGGGGACAACAACGCTGGACTCAAGACAACTACCCACTGCTCAATGGGGGACAACAACGCTGGATGCAAGACAACTACCTACTGCTCCATGGGGGCCAACAACACTGAATGCAAGACAACTACCTAGTGCTCAATGGGGACAACAACACTGGCTGCAAGACAACTACCTACTGCTCAATGTTGGACAACAACGCTGAATGCAAGACAACTACCTACTGCTCAATGTGGACAACAACGCTGGCTGCAAGGCAACTACCTACTGCTAAATGGGGGACTACAACGCTGGACGCAAGACAACTACCTACTGCTCAATGGTGGCCAACAACACTGGCTGCAAGACAACTACCTACTGCTCAATGTGGGACAACAACGCTGGATGCAAGACAACTACCTACTGCTCAATGGGGGACAACAACACTGAATGCAAGACAACTACCTACTGCTCAAGGGGGAACAACACTGAATGCAAGACAACTACCTACTGCTCAAGGGGGAACAACAACACTGAATGCAAGACAACTACCTACTGCTCAAGGGGGAACAACAACACTGAATGCAAGACAACTACCTACTGCTAAATGGGGGACAACAACGCTGGATGCAAGACAACTACGTACTGCTCAATGGTGGACAACAACGCTGATGCAAGACAACTACCTACTGCTCAATGGGGACAATGCTGGCTGCAAGACAACTACCTACTGCTCAATGGGGGACAACAACGCTGGATGCAAGACAACTACCTACTGCTCAATGGGGGACAACAACGCTGGATGCAAGACAACTACCTACTGCTCAATGGTGGACAACAACGCTGGATGCAAGACAACTACCTACTGCTCAATGGGGGTCAACAACACCGAATGCAAGACAACTACCTACTGCTCAATGGGGACAACAATGCTGGATGCAAGACAACTACCTACTGCTCAATGGGGGACAACAACGCTGGATGCAAGACAACTACCTACTGCTCAATGGTGGACAACAACACTGAATGCAAGACAACTACCTACTGCTCAATGGGGACAACAATGCTGGCTGCAAGACAACTACCTACTGCTCAATGGCGGACAACAACACCGAATACAAGACAACTACCTACTGCTAAATGGGGACAACAATGCTGGCTGCAAGACAACTACTTACTGCTCAATGGGGACAACAATGCTGGATGCAAGACAACTACCTACTGCTCAATGGGGCCAACAACGCTGGATGCAAGACAACTACCTATTGCTCTATGGGGGCCAACAACGCTGGATGCAAGACAACTACCTACTGCTCAATGGGGGACAACAACGCTGGATGCAAGACAACTACCTACTGCTCAATGGGGGACAACAACACTGAATGCAAGACAACTAACTACTGCTCAATGGGGCCAACAACGCTGGATGCAAGACAACTACCTACTGCTCAATGGGGGCCAACAACGCTGGATGCAAGACAACTACCTACTGCTCAATGGGGGACAACAATGCTGGATGCAAGACAACTACCTACTGCTCAATGGGGGACAACAACACTGAATGCAAGACAACTACCTACTGCTCAATGGGGGCCAACAACGCTGGATGCAAGACAACTGCCTACTGCTCAATGGGGGACAACAACGCTGGATGCAAGACAACTAACTACTGCTCAATGTGGGACAACAACACTGGATGCAAGACAACTACCTACTGCTCAATGGGGGACAACAACGCTGGACTCAAGACAACTACCTACTGCTCAATGGGGACAAAAACGCTGGACTCAAGACAACTACCTACTGCTCAATGAGGGACAACAACGCTGGACTCAAGACAACTACCTACTGCTCAATGGGGGACAACAACACTGAATGCAAGACAACTACCTACTGCTCAATGGGGACAACAACGATGGCTGCAAGACAACTACCTACTGCTAAATGGTGACAACAACGCTGGACGCAAGACAACTATCTACTGCTCAATGGTGGACAACAACGCTGGATGCAAGACAACTACCTACTGCTCAATGGGGTCAACAACACTGAATTCAAGACAACTACTTACTGCTCAATGGGGACAACAACGCTGGCTGCAAGACAACTACCTACTGCTCAATGGGGTACAACAAAGCTGGTTGCAAGACAACTACCTACTGCTAAATGGGGGACAACAACGCTGGACGCAAGACAACTACCTACTGCTCAATGGGGGACAACAACACTGAATGCAAGACAACTACCTACTGCTCGATGGGGACAACAATGCTGGCTGCAAGACAACTACCTACTGCTCAATGAGGGACAAAAACGCTGGACGCAAGACAACTACCTACTGCTCAATGGCGGACAACAACGCTGGACGCAAGACAACTACCTACTGCTCGATGGGGGACAACAACGCTGGACACAAGACAACTACCTACTGCTCAATGAGCGACAACAACGCTGGACGCAAGACAACTACCTACTGCTCAATGGGGGACAACAACGCTGGATGCAAGACAACTACCTACTGCTCAATGAGGGACAAAAACGCTGGACGCAAGACAACTACCTACTGCTCAATGGCGGACAACAACGCTGGACGCAAGACAACTACCTACTGCTCGATGGGGGACAACAACGCTGGACACAAGACAACTACCTACTGCTCAATGAGCGACAACAACGCTGGATGCAAGACAACTACCTACTGCTCAATGGGGGACAACAACGCTGGATGCAAGACAACTACCTACTGCTAAATGGGGGACAACAAAGCTGTATGCAAGACAACTACCTACTGCTCAATGGGGGACAACAACGCTGGATGCAAGACAACTACCTACTGCTGAATCGGGGACAACAACGCTGGATGCAAGACAACTACCTACTGCTCAACGGGGGACAACAATGCTGGATGCAAGACAACTACCTACTGCTCAATGGGGACAACAACGCTGGCTGCAAGACAACTACCTACTGCTCAATGGGGGTACAACAACGCTGGATGCAAGACAACTACCTACTGCTCAATGGGGAACAACAACGCTGGACGCAAGACAACTACCTACTGCTCAATGGGGTACAACAACGCTGGATGCAAGACAACTACCTACTGTTCAATGGGGGACAACAACGCTGCATGCAAGACAACTACCTACTGCTCAATGGGGTACAACAACGCTGGATGCAAGACAACTACCTACTGCTAAATCGGGGACAACAACGCTGGATGCAAGACAACTACCTACTGCTCAATGGGGGACAACAACGCTGGATGCAAGACAACTACCTACTGCTCAATGGGGTACAACAACGCTGGATGCAAGACAACTACCTACTGCTAAATGGGGGACAACAACGCTGGACGCAAGACAACTACCTACTGCTCAATGGGGGACAACAACGCTGGATGCAAGACAACTACCTACTGCTCAATGGGGGACAACAACGCTGGCTGCAAGACAACTACCTACTGCTCAATGGGGGTACAACAACGCTGGATGCAAGACAACTACCTACTGCTCAATGGGGAACAACAACGCTGGACGCAAGACAACTACCTATTGCTCAATGGGGTACAACAACGCTGGATGCAAGACAACTACCTACTGTTCAATGGGGGACAACAACGCTGCATGCAAGACAACTACCTACTGCTCAATGGGGTACAACAACGCTGGATGCAAGACAACTACCTACTGCTAAATCGGGGACAACAACGCTGGATGCAAGACAACTACCTACTGCTCAATGGGGGACAACAACGCTGGATGCAAGACAACTACCTACTGCTCAATGGGGTACAACAACGCTGGATTCAAGACAACTACCTACTGCTAAATGGGGGACAACAACGCTGGACGCAAGACAACTACCTACTGCTCAATGGGGGACAACAACGCTGGATGCAAGACAACTACCTACTGCTCAATGGGGGACAACAACGCTGGATGCAAGACAACTACCTACTGCTCAATGGTGGACAACAATGCTGGACACAAGACAACTACCTACTGCTCAATGGGGGACAACAACGCTGGATTCAAGACAACTACCTACTGCTCAATGGGGGACAACAACGCTGGATGCAAGACAACTACCTACTGCTCAATGGGGGACAACAACGCTGGATGCAAGACAACTACCTACTGCTCAATGGGGGACAACAACGCTGGATGCAAGACAACTACCTACTGCTCAATGGTGGATAACAACGCTGATGCAAGACAACTACCTACTGCTCAATTGGGACAACAATGCTGGCTGCAAGACAACTACCTACTGCTCAATGGGGAACAACAACACTGAATGCAAGACAACTACCTACTGCTCAATGGGGGACAACAACGCTGGATGCAAGACAACTACCTACTGCTCAATGGGGGACAACAACGCTGGATGCAAGACAACTACCTACTGCTCAATGGGGGACAACAACGCTGGATGCAAGACAACTACCTACTGCTCAATGGTGGACAACAACGCTGATGCAAGACAACTACCTACTGCTCAATGGGGACAACAATGCTGGATGCAAGACAACTACCTACTGCTCAATGGGGACAACAATGCTGGCTGCAAGACAACTACCTACTGCTCAATGGCGGACCACAACACTGAATGCAAGACAACTACCTACTGCTCAATGGGGGACAACAACGCTGGATGCAAGACAACTACCTACTGCTCAATGGGGGACAACAACGCTGGATGCAAGACAACTACCTACTGCTCAATGGGGGACAACAACGCTGGATGCAAGACAACTACCTACTGCTCAATGGTGGACAACAACGCTGATGCAAGACAACTACCTACTGCTCAATGGGGACAATGCTGGCTGCAAGACAACTACCTACTGCTCAATGGGGGACAACAACGCTGGATGCAAGACAACTACCTACTGCTCAATGGGGGACAACAACGCTGTATGCAAGACAACTACCTACTGCTCAATGGTGGACAACAACGCTGGATGCAAGACAACTACCTACTGCTCAATGGGGGTCAACAACACCGAATGCAAGACAACTACCTACTGCTCAATGGGGACAACAATGCTGGATGCAAGACAACTACCTACTGCTCAATGGGGACAACAATGCTAGCTGCAAGACAACTACCTACTGCTCAATGGCGGACAACAACACTGAATGCAAGACAACTACCTACTGCTCAATGGGGACAACAACGCTGGATGCAAGACAACTACCTACTGCTCAATTGGGGACAACAACACTGAATGCAAGACAACTACCTACTGCTCAATGGGGACAACAACGCTGGATGCAAGACAACTACCTACTGCTCAATGGGGACAACAATGCTGGCTGCAAGACAACTATCTACTGCTCAATGGCGGACAACAACACTGAATGCAAGACAACTACCTACTGCTCAATGGGGACAAAAACGCTGGCTGCAAGACAACTACCTACTGCTCAATGGGGGACAACAACGCTGGATGCAAGACAACTACCTACTGCTCAATGGTGGACAACAACGCTGGACTCAAGACAACTACCTAGTGCTCAATGGGGACAACAACGCTGGACTCAAGACAACTACCCACTGCTCAATGGGGGACAACAACGCTGGATGCAAGACAACTACCTACTGCTCCATGGGGGCCAACAACACTGAATGCAAGACAACTACCTAGTGCTCAATGGGGACAACAACACTGGCTGCAAGACAACTACCTACTGCTCAATGTTGGACAACAACGCTGAATGCAAGACAACTACCTACTGCTCAATGTGGACAACAACGCTGGCTGCAAGGCAACTACCTACTGCTAAATGGGGGACTACAACGCTGGACGCAAGACAACTACCTACTGCTCAATGGTGGCCAACAACACTGGCTGCAAGACAACTACCTACTGCTCAATGTGGGACAACAACGCTGGATGCAAGACAACTACCTACTGCTCAATGGGGGACAACAACACTGAATGCAAGACAACTACCTACTGCTCAAGGGGGAACAACACTGAATGCAAGACAACTACCTACTGCTCAAGGGGGAACAACAACACTGAATGCAAGACAACTACCTACTGCTCAAGGGGGAACAACAACACTGAATGCAAGACAACTACCTACTGCTAAATGGGGGACAACAACGCTGGATGCAAGACAACTACCTACTGCTCAATGGTGGACAACAACGCTGATGCAAGACAACTACCTACTGCTCAATGGGGACAATGCTGGCTGCAAGACAACTACCTACTGCTCAATGGGGGACAACAACGCTGGATGCAAGACAACTACCTACTGCTCAATGGGGGACAACAACGCTGGATGCAAGACAACTACCTACTGCTCAATGGTGGACAACAACGCTGGATGCAAGACAACTACCTACTGCTCAATGGGGGTCAACAACACCGAATGCAAGACAACTACCTACTGCTCAATGGGGACAACAATGCTGGATGCAAGACAACTACCTACTGCTCAATGGGGGACAACAACGCTGGATGCAAGACAACTACCTACTGCTCAATGGTGGACAACAACACTGAATGCAAGACAACTACCTACTGCTCAATGGGGACAACAATGCTGGCTGCAAGACAACTACCTACTGCTCAATGGCGGACAACAACACCGAATACAAGACAACTACCTACTGCTAAATGGGGACAACAATGCTGGCTGCAAGACAACTACTTACTGCTCAATGGGGACAA
The DNA here is from genome assembly GCF_040938575.1 of Ambystoma mexicanum. Lineage (NCBI taxonomy): Eukaryota > Metazoa > Chordata > Amphibia > Caudata > Ambystomatidae > Ambystoma > Ambystoma mexicanum. Next base: position 642,861,953 of record NC_090940.1, on the reverse strand, counting down.
CAATGCTGGATGCAAGACAACTACCTACTGCTCAATGGGGCCAACAACGCTGGATGCAAGACAACTACCTATTGCTCTATGGGGGCCAACAACGCTGGATGCAAGACAACTACCTACTGCTCAATGGGGGACAACAACGCTGGATGCAAGACAACTACCTACTGCTCAATGGGGGACAACAACACTGAATGCAAGACAACTAACTACTGCTCAATGGGGCCAACAACGCTGGATGCAAGACAACTACCTACTGCTCAATGGGGGCCAACAACGCTGGATGCAAGACAACTACCTACTGCTCAATGGGGGTCAACAACACCGAATGCAAGACAACTACCTACTGCTCAATGGGGACAACAATGCTGGATGCAAGACAACTACCTACTGCTCAATGGGGGACAACAACGCTGGATGCAAGACAACTACCTACTGCTCAATGGTGGACAACAACACTGAATGCAAGACAACTACCTACTGCTCAATGGGGACAACAATGCTGGCTGCAAGACAACTACCTACTGCTCAATGGCGGACAACAACACCGAATACAAGACAACTACCTACTGCTAAATGGGGACAACAATGCTGGCTGCAAGACAACTACTTACTGCTCAATGGGGACAACAATGCTGGATGCAAGACAACTACCTACTGCTCAATGGGGCCAACAACGCTGGATGCAAGACAACTACCTATTGCTCTATGGGGGCCAACAACGCTGGATGCAAGACAACTACCTACTGCTCAATGGGGGACAACAACGCTGGATGCAAGACAACTACCTACTGCTCAATGGGGGACAACAACACTGAATGCAAGACAACTAACTACTGCTCAATGGGGCCAACAACGCTGGATGCAAGACAACTACCTACTGCTCAATGGGGGCCAACAACGCTGGATGCAAGACAACTACCTACTGCTCAATGGGGGACAACAATGCTGGATGCAAGACAACTACCTACTGCTCAATGGGGACAACAATGCTGGATGCAAGACAACTACCTACTGCTCAATGGGGACAACAATGCTGGCTGCAAGACAACTACCTACTGCTCAATGGCGGACCACAACACTGAATGCAAGACAACTACCTACTGCTCAATGGGGGACAACAACGCTGGATGCAAGACAACTACCTACTGCTCAATGGGGGACAACAACGCTGGATGCAAGACAACTACCTACTGCTCAATGGGGGACAACAACGCTGGATGCAAGACAACTACCTACTGCTCAATGGTGGACAACAACGCTGATGCAAGACAACTACCTACTGCTCAATGGGGACAATGCTGGCTGCAAGACAACTACCTACTGCTCAATGGGGGACAACAACGCTGGATGCAAGACAACTACCTACTGCTCAATGGGGGACAACAACGCTGTATGCAAGACAACTACCTACTGCTCAATGGTGGACAACAACGCTGGATGCAAGACAACTACCTACTGCTCAATGGGGGTCAACAACACCGAATGCAAGACAACTACCTACTGCTCAATGGGGACAACAATGCTGGATGCAAGACAACTACCTACTGCTCAATGGGGACAACAATGCTAGCTGCAAGACAACTACCTACTGCTCAATGGCGGACAACAACACTGAATGCAAGACAACTACCTACTGCTCAATGGGGACAACAACGCTGGATGCAAGACAACTACCTACTGCTCAATTGGGGACAACAACACTGAATGCAAGACAACTACCTACTGCTCAATGGGGACAACAACGCTGGATGCAAGACAACTACCTACTGCTCAATGGGGACAACAATGCTGGCTGCAAGACAACTATCTACTGCTCAATGGCGGACAACAACACTGAATGCAAGACAACTACCTACTGCTCAATGGGGACAAAAACGCTGGCTGCAAGACAACTACCTACTGCTCAATGGGGGACAACAACGCTGGATGCAAGACAACTACCTACTGCTCAATGGTGGACAACAACGCTGGACTCAAGACAACTACCTAGTGCTCAATGGGGACAACAACGCTGGACTCAAGACAACTACCCACTGCTCAATGGGGGACAACAACGCTGGATGCAAGACAACTACCTACTGCTCCATGGGGGCCAACAACACTGAATGCAAGACAACTACCTAGTGCTCAATGGGGACAACAACACTGGCTGCAAGACAACTACCTACTGCTCAATGTTGGACAACAACGCTGAATGCAAGACAACTACCTACTGCTCAATGTGGACAACAACGCTGGCTGCAAGGCAACTACCTACTGCTAAATGGGGGACTACAACGCTGGACGCAAGACAACTACCTACTGCTCAATGGTGGCCAACAACACTGGCTGCAAGACAACTACCTACTGCTCAATGTGGGACAACAACGCTGGATGCAAGACAACTACCTACTGCTCAATGGGGGACAACAACACTGAATGCAAGACAACTACCTACTGCTCAAGGGGGAACAACACTGAATGCAAGACAACTACCTACTGCTCAAGGGGGAACAACAACACTGAATGCAAGACAACTACCTACTGCTCAAGGGGGAACAACAACACTGAATGCAAGACAACTACCTACTGCTAAATGGGGGACAACAACGCTGGATGCAAGACAACTACCTACTGCTCAATGGTGGACAACAACGCTGATGCAAGACAACTACCTACTGCTCAATGGGGACAATGCTGGCTGCAAGACAACTACCTACTGCTCAATGGGGGACAACAACGCTGGATGCAAGACAACTACCTACTGCTCAATGGGGGACAACAACGCTGGATGCAAGACAACTACCTACTGCTCAATGGTGGACAACAACGCTGGATGCAAGACAACTACCTACTGCTCAATGGGGGTCAACAACACCGAATGCAAGACAACTACCTACTGCTCAATGGGGACAACAATGCTGGATGCAAGACAACTACCTACTGCTCAATGGGGGACAACAACGCTGGATGCAAGACAACTACCTACTGCTCAATGGTGGACAACAACACTGAATGCAAGACAACTACCTACTGCTCAATGGGGACAACAATGCTGGCTGCAAGACAACTACCTACTGCTCAATGGCGGACAACAACACCGAATACAAGACAACTACCTACTGCTAAATGGGGACAACAATGCTGGCTGCAAGACAACTACTTACTGCTCAATGGGGACAACAATGCTGGATGCAAGACAACTACCTACTGCTCAATGGGGCCAACAACGCTGGATGCAAGACAACTACCTATTGCTCTATGGGGGCCAACAACGCTGGATGCAAGACAACTACCTACTGCTCAATGGGGGACAACAACGCTGGATGCAAGACAACTACCTACTGCTCAATGGGGGACAACAACACTGAATGCAAGACAACTAACTACTGCTCAATGGGGCCAACAACGCTGGATGCAAGACAACTACCTACTGCTCAATGGGGGCCAACAACGCTGGATGCAAGACAACTACCTACTGCTCAATGGGGGTCAACAACACCGAATGCAAGACAACTACCTACTGCTCAATGGGGACAACAATGCTGGATGCAAGACAACTACCTACTGCTCAATGGGGGACAACAACGCTGGATGCAAGACAACTACCTACTGCTCAATGGTGGACAACAACACTGAATGCAAGACAACTACCTACTGCTCAATGGGGACAACAATGCTGGCTGCAAGACAACTACCTACTGCTCAATGGCGGACAACAACACCGAATACAAGACAACTACCTACTGCTAAATGGGGACAACAATGCTGGCTGCAAGACAACTACTTACTGCTCAATGGGGACAACAATGCTGGATGCAAGACAACTACCTACTGCTCAATGGGGCCAACAACGCTGGATGCAAGACAACTACCTATTGCTCTATGGGGGCCAACAACGCTGGATGCAAGACAACTACCTACTGCTCAATGGGGGACAACAACGCTGGATGCAAGACAACTACCTACTGCTCAATGGGGGACAACAACACTGAATGCAAGACAACTAACTACTGCTCAATGGGGCCAACAACGCTGGATGCAAGACAACTACCTACTGCTCAATGGGGGCCAACAACGCTGGATGCAAGACAACTACCTACTGCTCAATGGGGGACAACAATGCTGGATGCAAGACAACTACCTACTGCTCAATGGGGACAACAATGCTGGATGCAAGACAACTACCTACTGCTCAATGGGGCCAACAACGCTGGATGCAAGACAACTACCTATTGCTCTATGGGGGCAAACAACGCTGGATGCAAGACAACTACCTACTGCTCAATGGGGGACAACAACGCTGGATGCAAGACAACTACCTACTGCTCAATGGGGGACAACAACACTGAATGCAAGACAACTAACTACTGCTCAATGGGGCCAACAACGCTGGATGCAAGACAACTACCTACTGCTCAATGGGGGCCAACAACGCTGGATGCAAGACAACTACCTACTGCTCAATGGGGGTCAACAACACCGAATGCAAGACAACTACCTACTGCTCAATGGGGACAACAATGCTGGATGCAAGACAACTACCTACTGCTCAATGGGGGACAACAACGCTGGATGCAAGACAACTACCTACTGCTCAATGGTGGACAACAACACTGAATGCAAGACAACTACCTACTGCTCAATGGGGACAACAATGCTGGCTGCAAGACAACTACCTACTGCTCAATGGCGGACAACAACACCGAATACAAGACAACTACCTACTGCTAAATGGGGACAACAATGCTGGCTGCAAGACAACTACTTACTGCTCAATGGGGACAACAATGCTGGATGCAAGACAACTACCTACTGCTCAATGGGGCCAACAACGCTGGATGCAAGACAACTACCTATTGCTCTATGGGGGCCAACAACGCTGGATGCAAGACAACTACCTACTGCTCAATGGGGGACAACAACGCTGGATGCAAGACAACTACCTACTGCTCAATGGGGGACAACAACACTGAATGCAAGACAACTAACTACTGCTCAATGGGGCCAACAATGCTGGATGCAAGACAACTACCTACTGCTCAATGGGGGCCAACAACGCTGGATGCAAGACAACTACCTACTGCTCAATGGGGGACAACAATGCTGGATGCAAGACAACTACCTACTGCTCAATGGGGGACAACAACACTGAATGCAAGACAACTACCTACTGCTCAATGGGGGCCAACAACGCTGGATGCAAGACAACTGCCTACTGCTCAATGGGGGACAACAACGCTGGATGCAAGACAACTAACTACTGCTCAATGTGGGACAACAACACTGGATGCAAGACAACTACCTACTGCTCAATGGGGGACAACAACGCTGGACTCAAGACAACTACCTACTGCTCAATGGGGACAACAACGCTGGACTCAAGACAACTACCTACTGCTCAATGAGGGACAACAACGCTGGACTCAAGACAACTACCTACTGCTCAATGGGGGACAACAACACTGAATGCAAGACAACTACCTACTGCTCAATGGGGACAACAACGATGGCTGCAAGACAACTACCTACTGCTAAATGGTGACAACAACGCTGGACGCAAGACAACTATCTACTGCTCAATGGTGGACAACAACGCTGGATGCAAGACAACTACCTACTGCTCAATGGGGTCAACAACACTGAATTCAAGACAACTACTTACTGCTCAATGGGGACAACAACGCTGGCTGCAAGACAACTACCTACTGCTCAATGGGGTACAACAAAGCTGGTTGCAAGACAACTACCTACTGCTAAATGGGGGACAACAACGCTGGACGCAAGACAACTACCTACTGCTCAATGGGGGACAACAACACTGAATGCAAGACAACTACCTACTGCTCGATGGGGACAACAATGCTGGCTGCAAGACAACTACCTACTGCTCAATGGGGTACAACAACGCTGGATGCAAGACAACTACCTACTGCTCAATGAGGGACAAAAACGCTGGACGCAAGACAACTACCTACTGCTCAATGGCGGACAACAACGCTGGACGCAAGACAACTACCTACTGCTCAATGGCGGACAACAATGCTGGCTGCAAGACAACTACCTACTGCTCAATGGGGTACAACAACGCTGGACACAAGACAACTACCTACTGCTCAATGAGCGACAACAACGCTGGACGCAAGACAACTACCTACTGCTCAATGGGGGACAACAACGCTGGATGCAAGACAACTACCTACTGCTAAATGGGGGACAACAAAGCTGGATGCAAGACAACTACCTACTGCTCAATGGGGGACAACAACGCTGGATGCAAGACAACTACCTACTGCTGAATCGGGGACAACAACGCTGGATGCAAGACAACTACCTACTGCTCAACGGGGGACAACAACGCTGGATGCAAGACAACTACCTACTGCTCAATAGGGACAACAACGCTGGCTGCAAGACAACTACCTACTGCTCAATGGGGGTACAACAACGCTGGATGCAAGACAACTACCTACTGCTCAATGGGGAACAACAACGCTGGACGCAAGACAACTACCTATTGCTCAATGGGGTACAACAACGCTGGATGCAAGACAACTACCTACTGTTCAATGGGGGACAACAACGCTGCATGCAAGACAACTACCTACTGCTCAATGGGGTACAACAACGCTGGATGCAAGACAACTACCTACTGCTAAATCGGGGACAACAACGCTGGATGCAAGACAACTACCTACTGCTCAATGGGGGACAACAACGCTGGATGCAAGACAACTACCTACTGCTCAATGGGGTACAACAACGCTGGATGCAAGACAACTACCTACTGCTTAATGGGGGACAACAACGCTGGACGCAAGACAACTACCTACTGCTCAATGGGGGACAACAACGCTGGATGCAAGACAACTACCTACTGCTCAATGGGGGACAACAACGCTGGATGCAAGACAACTACCTACTGCTCAATGGTGGACAACAATGCTGGACACAAGACAACTACCTACTGCTCAATGGGGGACAACAACGCTGGATTCAAGACAACTACCTACTGCTCAATGGGGGACAACAACGCTGGATGCAAGACAACTACCTACTGCTCAATGGGGGACAACAACGCTGGATGCAAGACAACTACCTACTGCTCAATGGGGGACAACAACGCTGGATGCAAGACAACTACCTACTGCTCAATGGTGGATAACAACGCTGATGCAAGACAACTACCTACTGCTCAATTGGGACAACAATGCTGGCTGCAAGACAACTACCTACTGCTCAATGGGGAACAACAACACTGAATGCAAGACAACTACCTACTGCTCAATGGGGGACAACAACGCTGGATGCAAGACAACTACCTACTGCTCAATGGGGGACAACAACGCTGGATGCAAGACAACTACCTACTGCTCAATGGGGGACAACAACGCTGGATGCAAGACAACTACCTACTGCTCAATGGTGGACAACAACGCTGATGCAAGACCACTACCTACTGCTCAATGGGGACAACAATGCTGGATGCAAGACAACTACCTACTGCTCAATGGGGACAACAATGCTGGCTGCAAGACAACTACCTACTGCTCAATGGCGGACCACAACACTGAATGCAAGACAACTACCTACTGCTCAATGGGGACAACAACGCTGGATGCAAGACAACTACCTACTGCTCAATGGTGGACAACAATGCTGGACACAAGACAACTACCTACTGCTCAATGGGGGACAACAATGCTGGACGCAGACAACTACCTACTGCTCAAGGGGGAACAACAACACTGAATGCAAGACAACTACCTACTGCTCAATGGGGGACAACAACGCTGGATGCAAGACAACTACCTACTGCTCAATGGGGGACAACAACGCTGGATGCAAGACAACTACCTACTGCTCAATGGGGGACAACAACGCTGGATGCAAGACAACTACCTACTGCTCAATGGTGGACAACAACGCTGATGCAAGACAACTACCTACTGCTCAATGGGGACAATGCTGGCTGCAAGACAACTACCTACTGCTCAATGGGGGACAACAACGCTGGATGCAAGACAACTACCTACTGCTCATTGGGGGACAACAACGCTGGATGCAAGACAACTACCTACTGCTCAATGGTGGACAACAACGCTGGATGCAAGACAACTACCTACTGCTCAATGGGGGTCAACAACACCGAATGCAAGACAACTACCTACTGCTCAATGGGGACAACAATGCTGGATGCAAGACAACTACCTACTGCTCAATGGGGACAACAATGCTAGCTGCAAGACAACTACCTACTGCTCAATGGCGGACAACAACACTGAATGCAAGACAACTACCTACTGCTCAATGGGGACAACAACGCTGGATGCAAGACAACTACCTACTGCTCAATTGGGGACAACAACACTGAATGCAAGACAACTACCTACTGCTCAATGGGGACAACAACGCTGGATGCAAGACAACTACCTACTGCTCAATGGGGACAACAATGCTGGCTGCAAGACAACTATCTACTGCTCAATGGCGGACAACAACACTGAATGCAAGACAACTACCTACTGCTCAATGGGGACAAAAACGCTGGCTGCAAGACAACTACCTACTGCTCAATGGGGGACAACAACGCTGGATGCAAGACAACTACCTACTGCTCAATGGTGGACAACAACGCTGGACTCAAGACAACTACCTAGTGCTCAATGGGGACAACAACGCTGGACTCAAGACAACTACCCACTGCTCAATGGGGGACAACAACGCTGGATGCAAGACAACTACCTACTGCTCCATGGGGGCCAACAACACTGAATGCAAGACAACTACCTAGTGCTCAATGGGGACAACAACACTGGCTGCAAGACAACTACCTACTGCTCAATGTTGGACAACAACGCTGAATGCAAGACAACTACCTACTGCTCAATGTGGACAACAACGCTGGCTGCAAGACAACTACCTACTGCTAAATGGGGGACTACAACGCTGGACGCAAGACAACTACCTACTGCTCAATGGTGGCCAACAACACTGGCTGCAAGACAACTACCTACTGCTCAATGTGGGACAACAACGCTGGATGCAAGACAACTACCTACTGCTCAATGGGGGACAACAACACTGAATGCAAGACAACTACCTACTGCTCAAGGGGGAACAACACTGAATGCAAGACAACTACCTACTGCTCAAGGGGGAACAACAACACTGAATGCAAGACAACTACCTACTGCTCAAGGGGGAACAACAACACTGAATGCAAGACAACTACCTACTGCTAAATGGGGGACAACAACGCTGGACGCAAGACAACTACCTACTGTTCAATGGTGGACAACAACGCTGGATGCAAGACAACTACCTACTGCTCAATGGGGGCCAACAACACTGAATGCAAGACAACTACCTACTGCTCAATGGTGGACAACAACGCTGGACACAAGACAACTACCTACTGCTCAATGTGGGACAACAACGCTGGATGCAAGACAACTACCTACTGCTCAATTGGGGACAACAACGCTGGATGCAAGACAACTACCTACTGCTCAATGGGGACAACAATGCTGGCTGCAAGACAACTACCTTGAGCGACAACAACGCTGGACGCAAGACAACTACCTACTGCTCAATGGCGGACAACAACGCTGGACGCAAGACAACTACCTACTGCTCGATGGGGGACAACAATGCTGGACACAAGACAACTACCTACTGCTCAATAGGGGACAACAATGCTGGACACAAGACAACTACCTACTGCTCAATGGGGGACAACAACGCTGGACGCAAGACAACTACCTACTGCTCAATGGGGGACAAAACGAGAGTATTATTGTTTGGTCTCCCTGTCGACACCCCTTCTCCCTTTCACATGGCCGTCTTGTTTGGGTGAACCTCCTATTCCTGTGGACCAAGAATTTGGTTGTTATGTTTGACAGCCAGCTGGGCTGCTCCAGGCAGATGAGGTAGCCAAACCTGCGCATTTTCATCTGCATTCCATCAGGAGATGTATTGGTTTGTCTGATCAGAAGCCCATGGAAGCCTTAGCTCAGGCAGTGGACTTACCTTGGTGCAATACTGCCTATCCATGTACCTTTTCATATCTAAGAATCTGCTTACCACACTTGAGGCTGCGCCAAACCGCGCGATCCTTGGCTTATACAAGATTGACAATGTTTCTCACACCCGCAGGTCATTGCACTGGTTAGTTACCCACGGACAAATGTGTTGCTAGGTCTAGAAAAGACCCGGGGCTACGCTAATGTCAGAACTGGGGGCTAGCTAGCCTTTTGGTTTAAGCTCCTCAGATTCTATCCGGGGCTACAACCAAAAGACCAGGGGCTATAGCCCCCTTAGCCAACCCCTAGCAACGCCTCTGCCCACGGAGAATCAAACCAAAATGTGGGCTCTTGCCCAGATCTGGAAAACCCTAAATGGTCTAGACCCGACTCTCTCTTTAAAAGACACACTGATATGTTCCAGCCTGCTCCCTCAGGTCCAGTACAAAGGATGGTAGTTGGCAAACACGGCACGGGCCGATACGGCGGAGTATTGCTTCGCCCCTCAGGCGCTGTTTATGGAGCAAATGACCAGTCTCCTCAGAAAATGCCCAGCTCTGCAGGCTTTTAACTAAAGACTTAAACGGCATAACTTGGTGTTTTATGTTCACTAGATCTGGGTAGGAAACCTCTGTAAAGTTTCGGAACCACTTCTAAGCTTTCATGTATGTTAGTTTGCGGTTCCTGTTTTATTGTGCTACTGTGTGGCTATCTAATGTTCTTTGTTATACGTGTGGGTCCGGCCTAGCTCCTCGATGCTAGCCTGCCAGTGAAGTTTGCACTTAATAAATACATGTTACTACTAGTGCCAGTCCTGCCCTCAGCACGGGGACCTGGCCGACCCCTGGGTAATTGACTCCATCCACGTCCTCAGCTCAGCAGAGCAAATGTACTCCTCAGTTGTTCTACTTAAGAAGAGGACGTTACACCGTGGAAAGAAAAGTGTGTGTGTGTCTGTGGCGGGGAAGGGGCTATTCAAACCTGCTCCTGCTTTCTCCCACTAACAGACTGACAGAAAGGTGCATTCTTGCGCAAGCTGCATCTGGAAAACCCTTGAAGAAAAGAGGTATTTGCAAAAGAATCGCCCAAATTAACTAAATTGTACTTCTTTGATATAGACTACAATTCTGACACAACGTGTTATATCATGCAATATTATGTGTTTTGGTATGTCGTATTTGCAGTGCCATGGCTTCGTGGGGAGGCTGCGACGTCTTTGCTTCAGGTGCCCGACAGCCTGTATGGACTGCTGCCTGTCTGGAGTGCTGCTTGTCTGGAGTGCTGCCTGTGTCCCATGCTGCCTGTCTGGAGTGCTGCCTGTCTGGAATGCTGCTTGTCTGGAGTGCTGCCTGTCTGGAGGGCTGCCTGTCTGGACTGCTGTTTGTCTGGAGAGCTGCCTGTCTGGAGTGCTGCCTGTGTGGAATGCTGCCTGTCTGGAGTGCTGCCTGTGTGCAATGCTGCCTGTCTGGAGTGCTGCCTGTCTGGAATGCTGCTTTTCTGGAGTGCTGCCTGTCTGGAGGGCTGCCTGTCTGGACTGCTGCTTGTCTGGAGAGCTGCCTGTCTGGAGTGCTGCCTGTGTGGAATGCTTCCTGTCTGGAGTGCTGCCTGTCTGGAATGCTGCTTGTCTGGAGTGCTGCCTGTCTGGGGTGCTGCTTGCCTGGACTGCTGCTTGTCTGGAGAGCTGCCTATCTGCAGTGCTGGCTGTGTGGAATGCTGCCTATCTAGAGTGTTGCCTGTCTGGAATGCTGCTTGTCTGGAGTGCTGCCTGTCTGGAGGGCTTCCTGTCTGGACTGCTGCTTGTTTGGAGAGCTGCCTGTCTGGAGTGCTGCCTGTGTGGGATGCTGCTTGTCTGGAGTGCTGCCTGTCTGGAATGCTGCTTGTCTGCAGTGCTGCCTGTCTGGAGGGCTGCCTGTCTGGACTGCTGCATGTCTGGAGAGCTGCCTGTCTGGAGTGCTGCCTGTGTGGGATGCTTCCTGTCTAGAGTGCTGCCTGTCTGGAGTGCTGCCTGTCTGGAGTGTTCCCTGTCTGGAGTGTTGCCTGTCTGGAGTGCTGCCTGCCTGGAGTGCTGCCTGTCTGGAGTGATGCCTGTCTGGAGTGCTGCCTGTCTGGAATGCTGCTTGTCTGGAGTGCTGCCTGTCTGGAGGGCTGCCTGTCTGGACTGCTGCGTGTCTGAAGAGCTGCCTGTCTGGAGTGCTGCCTGTGTGGAATGCTTCCTGTCTGGAGTGCTGCCTGTGTGCAATGCTGCCTGTCTGGAGTGCTGCCTGTCTGGAATGCTGCTTGTCTGGAGTGCTGCCTGTCTGGAATGCTGCTTGTCTGGAGGTCTGCCTGTCTGGAGGGCTGCCTGTCTGGAGGGCTGCCTGTCTGGACTGCTGCTTGTCTGGAAAGCTGCCTGTCTGGAGTGCTGCCTGTGTGGGATGCTTCCTGTCTAGAGTGTTGCCTGTCTGGAGTGTTGCCTGTCTGGAGTGCTGCCTGCCTGGAGTGCTGCCTGCCTGGAGTGCTGCCTGTCTGGAGTGCTGCCTGTGTGCAATGCTGCCTGTCTGGAGTGCTGCCTGTCTGGAATGCTGCTTGTCTGGAGTGCTGCCTGTCTGGAGGGCTGCCTATCTGCAGTGCTGCCTGTGTGGAATGCTGCCTATCTAGAGTGCTGCCTGTCTGGAGGGCTGCCTATCTGGACTGCTGCTTGTCTGAAGAGCTGCCTGTCTGGAGTGCTGCCTGTGTGGAATGCTTCCTGTCTGGAGTGCTGCCTGTGTGGAATGCTGCCTGTCTGGAGTGCTGCCTGTCTGGAATGCTGCTTGTCTGGAGTGCTGCCTGTCTGGGGTGCTGCCTGCCTGGACTGCTGCTTGTCTGGAGAGCTGCCTATCTGCAGTGCTGCCTGTGTGGAATGCTGCCTATCTAGAGTGCTGCCTGTCTGGAGTGCTACCTGTCTGGACTGCTGCCTGTCTATAGTGTTGCCTGTCTGGAGTGCTGCCTTTATAATAGCCTGCTGCCCTTTACGTTTCAACTGCATCTCGATTTTAACACTCTCATGTTGACCACAGTGGCTTATTTACCAGTTCACGATATGTTATGTGAGGTTATTTGTGATGCTGCATTGTGTTGTTTTGCATTGCTGTCTACTGCACAAGCGCCTTGAAGCAGCCATAACTTGGCATGTAGCAATCCCCAAAACACCAACATAAAATAAATAAAAAGTGGAGCGACCCTCAGTTCATGAAAAGGCTGGCATAGCGCCTAATGTTGGAATTGGAAATCTAATAAGGTGATCAGACTGTACTCCTGTTTTGGCCTGATATGTGCATGCTCCCTCTATCAATAGCACAAGGTGACTGCAGCCCAGGTGCAGGAGGGTATGCAAAGGCTGGATTATGCAGATGAACTCTCTCAAGGCTCAGGTATAGGCCTGCCTCACACCGCTGCAATCAGTCTCATAAAGTTCCTGCCCTCAAGAGCCCCCCGAAATCACGGCCTGGGACCTTGCTCATAGAGGAGCTGTGTGTCACAACCACCCCCCCCATTCAAGAGCGCCCATATTTCCTTCCAGCTTTCCTGTCTATAGAATGCAGGCCTTCGTTGCTCTTGGGTGTCAGTAGACGAGACCATGCCCACCTGGTTTATTGGGGTTCATGCCCAGGCTCACAGTGGCACCCTGGCGCTGTGGAAGGCTTGAATGCAAAGACAGTGCTCTCTGCCCTCCAAGGTTTTGCAGAAGCGGTTACGTGTAGGTGCCTTGAGAGCACTGCAGTGGTGGCTTGGTGTAGGGTGGGGGAACAAGACAGAACCTTTTTTTCTCATTTGTTTAGGGAGTTGTGTACATGCCAAATTGTCATTTCTGGCATACGACCCATCCCAAATGTTTTCATGAAAGCGGTTCCCAGTTGTGCCAGCTGCCCGGGTCACCATTTCTCTTTCCTGCAAGTCCGTTTTGTTGCACACTCATTCTCTCCACTTGGGCTTGTTGGCCGGTATAGCTGCACGGGTTGTCCTTCAGTGGTGATCTCTGGATGCACTGGAGCTCTCGTTGTTGGTTTGCAACCTGTAAGATTCCCTCCCTGCCTCACAGTCCTGTGAGGTGCATCTACAGCAGCACAACACACTGTGCAAGCTACACACCATGTTGTAGCTTGAAGGCAACAGTCAAAGCACGGGAATCTAATATAACATAACACAAGGGCGCCGGACTATCACGGCACACAGAGACGAACACCTTCTCCCCTACCCAATCTTTGTCCTACACTTGCCTCAACCTTTACAGTCTAGTGAACTCGGCTTGCAGGTGTGTCTATCACTAGTAATAAAGATGGTACCTTTCACTACATTAAGAGCGCTGCACTGTTTGTAGCCTGCATAAAAATAAATTACGACACTAATCTGTTGATATGTGTTATAAACCTAAAGTGAATGTATCTTCAACATATCTGACAAATGTGCATGTATCTGCATGTCATTCAGTGTGCATTTGTTCTGCGTGTAAAGTATAGCAGAGCCCTCAACTGTAGACAGTTGCGCTTGAGGTTGGGAGATTAATTTAGAATAGCCAGTTCACCCTGTAGCAATGCAAGCTACAGAATACAGCGGAGTCCCACGAAAAATGTGGACAAGTTGCCACATAGTCACTGACACAGAAATCCTCGGCTAGTGTGATGTTTGTGAACCAGGCATGACTTCCTCCATGCTTATTTTGTGGACGGAAATTATACCAACACACACCACTTTGGGGTTGTTAATGCATGTTTCTAGGAATATTTGTAGTTTAAGAGCTTATTAATGACATGTGCTGCCTTCTGTCCATGGCATACATGCCAACATATCCCAATCCATTCCGCAGATGCAAATCCAGTCCTGGTTTTAACTTTGCACTCTGGGTTTTGTAACTCTGAATCCCGCAATCCAAACCCGCAATACGAGCAACCTGATGGCTGCATCCCCACCCCGTCCCCTTCCCTCACCCTCATTTCCCTTTCCTTAATTTCCCCGTCCCTCCCACCCCCACTTACCAGATGGCTTCAGGGGTGATGGCTCCATTTCCATGGCAGCCATTTTTGAATCAGTCTTTTAAATCAATGAACGCGACTCCGCGACATAGCTATCAGCACCCCGGGTTACCGGATTGGCAACCCGTCGTGCTAATAGCAATAATCATACATTCCACAGGATGCATCGGGTGGTAACAGCACCACGATCCTTGTTAACTCGGATCCCGAGCCGTTAGAACCCGTTCCAGCCTATGGAATGGAGGATTATTACTAAATTGGCACCTCAGCTGATGGCAACAGTGTTGTTGGCCAGGGTTACTAGCTGCCACTGCTACGCCACTTCCTTGGCTCCAGTCATTCCTCCTTCTACCATTTATTTGTATTTATTTATGTAGCTTCTTCTGCAAGCATTGGATTAACACCCGAGTAACCGAAGATCAAGCAATAGGAGACATTAGAACCAAAAAATTAAGAAATCATATTCAGCTATGATACTTCAAAGCGCTTCCTCACTACCTGCCAGAGCAGAGTGGCACCGAGCGAAAAACATGCGGGCCATTCCCATGATCCCAGGGCAAATTCTCTTAAGTACGCTCCTTAAAAAATCTTCCATTTCCACAGAAAAATGCCTAGTACCGATTTAGGGGTTCGGGGGTTATTGCCACCAATTTCAAAATGCACTGGCTGCCTTGGGGGGGGGGACTCTGCTTCCGGACTTTGAGAAGGAAAACAACACATAACTCTGAACAATAGGAACTGGGGTCTGATCAGATGGCTGTGTTATGATGACAGTATTGAGAAATTAAGATACCGGAAGTGGCTGGGGAGGTTTCTCTTGAGGACTTCCGCTGGGTTCAGAGCTCAGCCACATGCCTCCTTCTCCTCTGCTGAGTTTGGCGCTCCCTGAGTAAACACATATGTGCTCTGTCTTCCCTCATAATTGCTTCCAGAGTTCAATGGTGGGCGCCCCTTCTGAGCTCCCAGAATCCTGATCTCGGATAATTATCCGACTGATCTGCAATCCCCCCACCCGCCAGCCCCCGTCCTGGTCATTTCCCCTCGTGCATCTGGCTTGCAGTAAGTACCATAGGAAGCGGCACTGCTTGCTAATTTCGCCCACATTTCCTTTTCTGTCTGGGGCCAGCAAGGTTCACACTGACAGGCTTCACAGCCCCGGTTTTGTTACAATTAGCCAGCCCGGACTAAACAGGAAGTAATGCACGGCTTTTAAGTCTGCCACGACCCAGCCACATCACAGCCGCCCTCAGACAAACTGGCCATAATGCTGTTTGTACTCGGCATCATTATAACTCCATTTAAAATAATGGACACGATTGCAATGAGGAATTTTCTTAACTATGGGTGTGGTTGCATAACACTCCATCGACCGACTTCAAGAAAACCGACGTTTCTTCACATGGATTCTTAAAGAACTGCCACTCCCTAGGTTGGTGCGAGACACATGAAATATTGTAGATTGGATAGCCAAAGGATTTTGGCTGTGTTATGGTGCGACGGCAGAGGATCATGTTACTCTTAATAGGATTTGAGTTAATGTGAGCCTGTTTCACTCAGGCTTAATTCCACTTTGCAGTTACTATCGAGTACGCCTAGGAATGGATTACAGACGTAGGGCCCGATTCATGGAAAAGTGCACATTTATCCCGCAAAGAATAAAAAATGCGTGCCCCGCGTATTCATGGAATTTCCTGCGCAAACGAACCGTAACACCCCTGACACGCCACCACGCAAAGCAAAAACAACCAGAACAGCTACCTTTGAGAGTTCCCTCAGGCGCGAATACACACACACCCCTCAAACAGGGCATGGGTTCCCCCGCAAAAGGGCCTACATCTTGAGGACCCTGCGCAAGGTCCCCCGTAACTGTTACCGGCACCCCAACAACATGCGTATGATTTATCGTAACTAGGGTAAAATTCGGAAATTCTGCGTGCGAACCCTCATAAACTGTTCCTGCACCACACACCACTACGTAGACGTACCCCTAAGTTAGTTTTTAACCCCAGCTGCGTACACATACCCCTAAATCCAAAACCTGATCTTATCTCTGTGTGGTGATTCCCATGCGCATGTGTCTGTACGCGTGCCTTCGGGTGGCAGATTGGATGAGGACTTTGCGTGGCCATTTCCTTGCCGAGTGGTTGAACGGTTGGATCCATGAATACATATAGTTCCGCACAATAGTGGGCGTGTGATGGACTACCTGTGGGCCATCCCTCGTAACACACACATTTTCCCTTATTCTTCCTCAGTTTACGCCTTCTGCCCCATCCCAGCTCTCTGCGCAAGCTATGCCCATGCGTTGCGTGGTGTCTCGCGCAAGGCACTCAGCTGCTCGCAGAGACGTGCCGGGCCTGCGCAAAGTCCCAGCAAGGCATGAGAAAGAGCTGCGCAGTTGATTCCATGAATCTACAAAAGAGATGTAGTTCGCAGTTTAGCTCACCAATTCCCCATTTACCGTGCAAATAATTCCATGAATCGGGCCCATGGTATTTCAGAAGGGCAAGTGGTCGAGCTGCCGGGCCTTTAGAAGTAGGACTTGGAACAGCCAAGAATAACTTGGCTTAAATAGTGACCTGCATCCAAAACAGAGATTTCTCTGCTGGGCTAGAAGATGTTCCCATTGTGTAAAAGTCCCTTGGCCAAGGCTGAGGCCGAGTGAGTTGGGAAATGTGGACCATTCAGGCGGTGTGTTGTCTCTTGCCTTTCCCTGCACCCTGTCCTGTATGCATGGAATGCAAGGAGTGGCTGACATGGAATGCTTTGTGTGAGAATGTTATGTTCTGAATGGCTCTGTGAGTGTCTGTTGAGAAGATGGGTGACGGAGAGAGGATGTCGGTCAATGTTATCCCCATGAAACTCACCTGTTGTTCCCTAAATCTGTACCTATCCCTTGCACCTGAGACTGGAACCTCAGTAAAGATGTTTCCTGTGTCTACACAGGTACATGTAGTATAGCTCAGTGTTTATGCGCTCGTCGACGTAGAGCAACACAGGTTCGAATCCCGGAGCCGCCCTTAGAAACCTCTTCGGTGTTACAGTGGGATTAATGTAAACCTTAGCGGAGAGGGGTGGGGCACTCTTCATTGGTCTTAAAGATATAGAAAAGACCTGGGGTGCTAGGTACCAGTTTTGGCCAGCCTTGATTGGAAAAGATGACCCTGTGTCCTGCGTGCTGTTTGCCATTAGCACAAGAGATGCCGTAAGGATGGCTTTCAGTGTGTGACCTCCCACACGCGGGCAGTAGAAGTCCAGATTTTCACAGCAAGGGAATCGCCAAGGTGTTATGCCAGTCTATTTAGAATCTGAAGTCCCCAGGCACAAGGATCATGCTCAGGTGGTTTGCCCGGGTGGCAGTGAACTTTGCCCGTTCATTTCAAATGGAGAAAGCATCACTAAGATGGCAGACAATGTTTACAAAGCTGACTCGGGTGCTCGTGGTGACCAGGCATTTGTAAGCGAGGGATTTGAAGGAGGTGGGGACTGTAGTGCTTCAAAACAGTGGCTAGTGGAAATTGAAGAAGCAAAAATCAAGGTCATCTTGCCCCAACTCCTCCCCATCAACAACCGACTCGCCCCCTCGCTTCTACAGTTCAGAAAGGAGCTCAAGACCCTCCTCTTCAAGGAATGTCTCCTCCCTAACACCTATGCCCATTCTCTGTCCACTCCCCGCCTTACCTGAGACTGGCTGATCTGATCCCCACTGTTTCGCCCCTGGTAACCTGTAGACCCATTGCTGTCTATTGCTTCCCTCCTCTGTTGTTAGATCCTCACTCCCTTGTTTCTCTGCTCCTTAACTGTACTCTTCCCCCATGATTGTAAAGTGATTCATTACTTCCCGAACCTAGGTCTGCGGTCAATAAATACATTTGTATAAATAGTAATAAAAAATAATAGCCAACATGCAGAGTCTCCCTTAGCTCCACCCCTGGTGGCCATTTCCAGATTCTTTACTGCACGTTCAAGTGTTAGGAGTCCTCTAAAAAGGATCTTTTTCTTTCAGCGTTCTACATACTTTTTTCTATGATTTTCATCCAGTTTTTAAGGTTTCTGGAAAACCTCTGGAGTTCTTCCCTACTGTGATAGTTGGGAGTGTTTTTACATCCCTGGTGCTATCCTGTTCGGCAAAACCTTTCTGACCTCACGTGTGAGGAGGCCATGGACCTCATTCCAAGGTGGGCGGTAAGGGATACCAGGCACCAGTTAGGAGACCGGTGCCGGTAATCCCTTACCGCCCTACTTCGAGTTCCCTTAGCGGGTCCCTCCTTTAACACCTGGTCTGACCAGGCGTTATGGACAGGACCCGTTAAGGGACTTCAGAGCTAATAACGGTATTGCAATTTGCGGTACCGTTATTAGCACCTTCCCCATTCCCATTGAGCCCTATGGGGGCTAAAATGGGAATGGGGAATGGCTTTTTCAATGGGGAATTACCGGTCCCTCAAAGGTCGGACTACACCGGTAAGTCCCCATTGAACCATACCGGCGCCGGACCCATTATTGGAAGCAGTCATGTCGCAAATAGCGCCATGACTACCTCCAATCTCGGAATGAGGCCCCATGTTTTGAAATAATCTGCTTGGCATTATTAGGATTTTTGCTCATTTTAATATGGGCGTCTTTACCTTCTCTGGCCACTGCAGACTTGTTTGATCTACTCTATCTTCAGTATTACCCTCTAATTAATAGGCACTTGGCATTGGGAGGCTGCTTGTTATTTTACCTAATCTAAGAGAAATATGCCTCGCTCCTGGGAATTATAATCTTCTGTCCTCTACGTAGATATCCAAACCTCACTTTTCGTAGTAGCCTTGGAGGGGGCTGTGTAGCTACTGTTTATCCTGCACGGATCTGTATTTTCAGCTAATTCAGCAAGCCAAATCTCTCTGCAGATTCAAGGCTTCTTCGATGCTTCCCATTCACACTACTGCAGCTGTGCCATCCATTTTATTCAATATGGCTGCTCGTTACCATTACATTTCTTCATTTAGCAAGCTTTATATGTACATTGTTCATCTTGCCTTTCAGCGTATAAATTGATTATGACATGCCTCGTGTCTTATGGTTCAGCTAATATTCTTCATGTCTAAATGCACATTTGACCTAATGTCCGTGTATCTTCATGTCTCGTGTGTCTACTTATGTCACTTTGGCAGTGATGTCACTTCCTCTCATCATCTTCAGTTACAGCATGTTAATTTCTTCTTGAGCTTGAAGGTTCATCTCTTCGATTGATCCAGGATAAAGTCGGTAGGGTTGCCATAGTGAATAGCATCTTTCATATCTGCGTTATAGTGGCACGGAAGGGGAAGATGCCATACATGGCATACTCCTCTCGTTTCTGTGATATTGAGGTGTGGGGGGGCAGTGCTATGAATAACACATTCATCTTCCTCTCAACAGAGTAAAGTCCAAGTCCTACAGAGGCAGCCAGCAACAATGTGTTTCCTCCTAAGACAGAGGTCAAGGTGGAAAGAACGCCTGACCAGGATGCCATCCCACCCCACCACTACCATTTCTCAGTACAAGGGTTTCATTCCAATTTTCTCACTAAGTGGTCCAAAATCACCACAGGCAAATGGTTGCGATCATTTCTTCAAAACGGCCACACCCTAGAATTTCAGAGCCAACTGCCCAACATTCCTCAATACCAAAGGTCGAAAGTTATCTTTCAATACTTTGACTCAAAGTCCTTGCCCTCCTCTCCAAGAGGAACCATAGAATGCATTCCTCAAACCCAGTGTGGACAAGGCATGTACTCCAGGTATTTCCTTGCATGGAAATAATCTAAAGGTTGGGGGCCGATTCTAGACCTTCATCTATTGAAAAAATGCATCTGGTCACAGACTTTCAGGATGGTTACGCTTTAACACATCCTCACCCAACATCAACAGTGGGATTTATTGTCTTCACTTGACTTGGAAGACTCGTACTTCCATGCACCTATCCATCGTCACACCAGAAAGTTCCTCCGGTTTAAAGTGGCTGCCCTGCACTATCAATTTAGGGCACTTCCCTTTGGCCTCAAGTCCACTCCAAGGGTTTTCACAAACTGCCTGCCCCACCCATTTTCCCACGTTTGTCGAGCAGCCATCCACGTATATCTTCACTTTGACGGTTAGATTGATCAGGGCTTCTTCCCTTCCTTAGGTCATAGGTCCTACCGCGACAATGATACACCATTTATCCTCACTAGGATTCTCTATCAACTCCTGCTTCATCCCTTCCCAGCAGATGATGTTTCTGCTCGCACAAGTAGACACAGTGTCTTGCTTGGCTACCCCTTCGGTGGACAGGATAACAACCAACCTTGTGAAGACCAACCTGTTCTCACAGAAGCCAATCACGTCCGTCCACTCTTTAAAATCTCTGCTCGGATGATGTTGTTTTGAAGCCCTGTGATACAGCACTTTTGGCTTTGGATGAGGCCTCCTCAGGAGTTACAGGAAGCCTGATAGAAGCAAGTCTCAGGAAACTGGGCTGATGGGTTGTAACTCACATGCCCCGTCCACAATGCCTCGTGCTGGGGTCTGTGGCCACACATCTCATTCAGGATGCACCAAATGAACCTCCGACACATCATATCACAGTCACGACTGGCGCGTCTTTTTTTTTTGTTGATAAAACATTTTTTATTATCATTTAATCACAACATAAACAAAACAACCAAGACCAAAAAGGGAGGAACAACAAAAAGACGAGGCAATTACATCCACTGGGCCGGCCCGGCCCACCTTACAATAATAATTGTCTTGCATCACCATCTTCATGGAGTACAGTCACGAATCACCTTATAAGTGTTCAGGGTGATGTCCCCGGAGTTCGAATACCTCAGGACCCTCCCTCCTCCCATGCCGCCCATATTTTGGAGGCCTTATTGGGACAGCCTCTTGCGGTATAGATCCTCCTTTCAATCATAGCACATGTGTCCATGTCCAATGCCCATTGCTCCAGTGTCGGAGAGTCCGGGGCTCCCCACTTCTGTGCAATATTGCGCTTGATTAGGGCTGATGCCGTATGAAATAGCAATTCTTCCAATTTGTTCAGTTCGTGCTCCCAGGATTAGGACCTTCGGGTCCATGTCTATAGTTTTGGAGAGTATCCGAGTCAGTTCCCGACAGCAGGCTTCCCAGAAAGTACAGATCCGGGGACAGGACCACAGGATGTGAAAGAAGGTCACTTCCTCACTCCTGCACCTGAGGCAGTTCGGGTTCGTTGCTTTCACCCACCCAATCATAGCAGTTCTGGGATAATACACTCTATACAGTATTTTCAGTTGCACCAGTCTCGAGGAAATGGCGGCTTCTCGTGGGTGCATTAGTACCCGGATCTATTCCTCAGAGTCGATCTCCCCTACATCCACTTCCCACATGGCCTTTAGACTGGTCAACTCAGGGGTTGCGAAGGAAGTGATGGCGTTGTAAAGAATGGATATGCATTTGGAGGGAATATATTTGGGTAAAATGTTGGGTTCTAGAGGCGAACATTCGGGGATATTGATGGTATCTCTCATTGTCTGGGAGCTGTTACCTGCATTGTAGGTCCGCGAATGGGGCAAGATTCCCATCTTTCAAGACGTCCCCCACCCTCTGGATCCCAGCCCTCACCCAGCACGGCCAGGGCTTGAGCTTCGCAATTTCTTTCAGGTTGGCGTTACGCCACAGGGGTTGCGCCGCTGATAGTCTGTTCCCCCACCCCACAAATTTATGGACGCTCCTCCAGGTGGTAATGATCTGTGCCTTCATTGTTAGAGGGGAAGATCTGGGGGGGGGTTTGGTACAGTAGTTGCAATGGGTCGGTGTCGTGCATAGTTCCTACCTCGGCTCTTATATGGGGTAATTCCCGGTCTCCATGCAGACGCTCATTAACTACCACCAATTGGGAGGCCCAGTAATAGGTTTGAAGGCAGGGGCACTCCAATTCCACCCTCCCAGATCGACCTCTGGAGTGTAGCCAGAGCTATACGTGCTCGTCCTCCGCCCCATAGGAGCTCCCTGAGGAGGGTCTCCACCCGTCCAAATTCCGCCCCCGATATCTGCAGCGGGCTGTTTTGAAGGACGTAAAGGAGTCACGGGAGGGATAACATTTTAAAAAGGGTGGCTCTACCCATGAGGGTCAGGGGGAGAAGCTTCCAGTGTTGTACATCGGTGGAGAATGGATCCATGATCGGTTTGAGATTGTGCATGGTATAACTGGTAAGATCTGTTGTTATCCAGATCCCAAGATATCGAAAGCCAGTTTGTTCTATGTGGTATGGACAGTTAGATGGATCAGGCTGACCCCTACCTTTCACCGGGAAGAAGACCGATTTCTTCCAATTGATCCTTAGACCGCTAAATTCCCCGTATTGAACAAGCATCCGGGTCACCACGGGGCAGGTTCGAACAGGATCTCCCAGGTAAATCAGGAGGTCGTCCGCATATAGGGATATCCGGTCTTCGTGTCCCTCTGGCCACCTGAATCCTATCCAGGATGTGCTCTGGCAAAGCCATATGGCCAACGGCTCTATCACGAGAGCAAAGAGAAGGGGGGAAAGGGGGCACCCCTGTCTTGTACCCCTCCCCAGTCGGAAAGAGCGAGAGGTCCACCCATTCACCCTGACTTCCGCCCGGACATTTGTATACAGCAGTTTCACCCATCCCAGGAATCCCTCCCCGAAACCCATGCGTTCCATGATCACCCAGAGGCCATCCCATCGGACCGAATCAAAGGCCTTCTCAAAATCAATCGCTAGGAGAGCGAGCGGGTTGTTAATGGTGGGAGCCCTCTCTAACGCCAGGTGGAGTCGACGCAGGTTCATACGGGTCGATTTGTGTGGCATGAAGCCACATTGATCCGGGTGTATTAGGGTCTCAGCCACCGGTTGCAACCTGTTGGCTAGCAGTTTGGCAAGGATCTTAGCCTCGCCATTGATTAGCGAGATTGGCCTATAGGAAGTGCACTGGTCCTGGGGCTTATCAGGTTTAGGGATGACCACAATGGTGGCCTTGCAGAGGTCTTGCGGGAGGGTGCCCTGCTCCCGGGCTGTCAAAAACATTTTATGGAGGGAAGATGTAATATTGTCCCCCCCCAGCTTCCGCCAAGTTTCAGCTGGGAACCCATTCAGGCCCAGTGTCTTCCCGGTTTGCAATTGCGCTAGTGCTTCCTAGTCAAAACTCGCCTTTGCTGTGCTGAGAGAGTTGGAAGTGGTATGTCACTAAGGAGAGTTGGGTCCAGCTGCAGGGTCGGGGCCCGGTAGAGTGTTTCATAGAATTGGGCGAAGGCCTCGGCTATCTCGGCGTCCGATGTGCACTTTTCACCCCTTAAGGTGACAATCTCACGAACACACCGTTGTCCCTCATCCCTTTTCTCCAGCCAAGCTAGCATTCTGCCGGCTTTGTCCCCATGTTCATAGATTCTGGCTCGAGAGTCCCAATGGGCTTGTTTATCATTATCCAATAAGAGGTTTCGGAGCCACTCAGTGGCTCGTTTAAGGGAGAGCTGGGTCTGTGGGGATGGGTCAAGAATGTGTTCGCTCTCGCGTCGGGCCAGTTCGCCCTCCGCTGCTGCTATGTCTTGAAGTCTCACCCGCCTCCTATTTGCCACCCAGGAGATTATGTTGCCCCGCAGGACTGTCTTATAGGCCTCCCATACTACCACTGGGTCCTGTTCTCCGTTATCATTAAGCTCGAAATATTCGGTGGAGACTACCGAAAGGTGTTCAACTAGCTCGGGGAAGCCCAGGTAGTAATTGTTCAATCTCCAAGTTCTAGGGGGAGGGGGGCACCTTGTGTGCGAATTTCCACAAGTAGGGGTGAGTGGTCGGAAATGCCCCGGGGAAGGAAGTCGGCCGCTCGTGCCCTGTAGAGATCTGTGTGTGGGACAAAGAGATAGTCGATCCTGGAGAGGGAGCCGTGGGCTCCAGAGTGAAAGGAGTACCCCCTGGTGTCCGGGTGTAACTCTCGCCATACATCACCCAAACCCAAAGCAGAAGCAAAGTTATGCAGTTTCGTAGGGGTATCTGGGCTGCGGTGTCTAAGGTGAGTACGATCTGTGGTATTGCACATGACATCATTAAAATCTCCCCCCAGAAACAGCCTATCCGGCTGGTATTTTCCAATGAGGGCTGTCAAATCTACCAGCAGCTCTTGTGCCAACCCAGGTGGGGAGTATACTGAAGCGAAAGCAACCCTCTCCTCCCAAAGCGTTCCCAGAATCAGCACATAGCGACCCCTAGGGTCCTGTTCCAGGCTCTGAATAGCAAAAGGAATGCGCTTGTGTACAAGAATGAGGGTGCCCCTGGATCCCATTGTGTAACCCGCATGGAAGGCCGCCCTGTAATTCGTGCGTTGGAAGTGGGCACAGTTTGATCCCGCAAGGTGCGTTTCGGATAGCAGGGCCACGTGGGGAGAGTGTCTGCTAAGTAGTTGCTTAATCAGACCCCTTTTGAACGCAGAGCCCATCCCATTTATGTTCCAGGTGAGTACCTTCAAAGATTTGAAGCGTTCAGTCGGGCTCGACTGGGGTTGTATGGATGCCATCCGATAATCGGGATAAGAGATTGGGTGGGTGATTCACAAGGAGGGTATCCCCGTCAGTGGTGGTGTATTGCGGTGTCTGCCCAGGGTCAATGGTATTGTGCTGTCTCGACCATCTGTGGCCTCATCTTCCCATGAACCTCAACAAACCCTGGAGTTTGCGCTAACGCGTTGCTCCCAGGGTAACAAAAAACTCCCTATAACTTTCCCTTCCCACCTCCTCCCCATACTCCACCCCAACACAAAGTACCTGTCGCCCCCACATCGTTGACTCTCAAAAAGTGTGGAGCGTCAACCTTACGAACCCCCGTTTAAATTAATACTAAAGAGATTAGGGGGGGGGACCCGGTAGTCTTATCCAGGTGCGATGGAGATACGCCACCGCTAGCCACAATATTAACGACTTAAACGACTTGCAACTGTTCGTGGCACCACTCGGCCTAGTCCCTGGTATCAGTTCGGTCTCAGACCCACGAGAATCAGTCCCCGGCTTCTGCCGGTTGGTTCAGTGAGGGTGGTCGGTCCGGCGGCCTGGGATTTCTGTCTCTGTTGGCTCGAGGTGGCAACCAGTCTCCCTCGATATGCTGCTCTGCCCAGCGCCAGGCCTCCCTTGGGTCGCTGAAGTGGACCGTTGTGCCCTTGTGATAGATTTTCAGCTGCGCCGGGAAGAGGAGGCCGTATTTGACACCCATCGTTTGCAACTGCCTTTTGAGTTTATCAAAGGATTGTCGTGCTTTCTGGACCTCCCGCGTGTAATCCGGGAAAAGGGCTATCTTGGATCCGTTATAGGTGATCGAGCCTTTGGTTCGTGCAAGGTGCAGCAGTGTGTCTCGATCCCGATAGTTCAGTAGCCTTGCTATCACCGTTCGTGGGGGAGCACCGGGCACTGGCCTACCCGTGGGCATTCGGTGGGCCCTCTCTATAGAAAATAATTTAGAGAAGGATTGCTGGTCGAACAGGTCCATCAGCCACTGCTCCAGAAACAGCTCCATGCAGGGGCCTTCGGCTTTCTGGGGAATACCTAAGATCCAAATGTTGTTGCGCCTGGACCTGCCCTCTCCTTCTTCGACACTGGCTTCCAGAGTCTTGAGTTTGGCAGTGACCCCTTGAAGCTGTTGTTGCACTGCATGCAGTCCATCCTCCGTGTTGGAAATACGCTGCTCCGCCTCGCCCATTCGTGCTGAGAATTTCTACAGGTCGTGTCGGAGAAGGGACACGTCCAGGCTGATTCCGTCCATCTTCTGCTCCATCGATGTGCGGGAGTCTGCTATGGCCGCCATAACGTCCCTCAGGGAGAGTCCAGGTGCCGAGTCCTCCTCTACCGACGGCAGCGGTTGGGAGTCGGGGCACTGCATTGGAGGGATTGTATACTGTTCGATTCTGTTTTGCATAGTGGGCCATCTAGCTTTGTCCTTCCCCATGTCCGTGACCGGGCACTCACCGCTGTATGCGGGTCTTCGTCACGGCAACCAAGTGGCGGTGCCTGTCTCTCCTCGTCTGGGCGGAGCGGTTCGGTCAACCGATTCCTCCAGTCGGGGTCCCACGGGGCCACGCCGTAATTCCCGGCCCCTGCCGGTCCTCCGGAGCTCCGTCCCCGACTCCGACTTGCAACCACCTCACAGTGCGTGGAAGGCCCGGTCCTCGCTCAAAGCGCGCCCAGTGCTCCGGTGGCCATCTTGGTTTGTCATCGGGCCTCTCCGACGTCTCCTTCCCTGGCTCCTACCTCTGCAGCCCCGGCGCGTTTCAGGCTGGAATTCGCCCCAGACGTGCCCTGGAGTATCACGCACCGGCAATCATATTTTGGGGGTCACCAGATGGTTCTAAGTAGTCGTTTCTAACAGGATGTTAGGCTGCGGCAGCGGGAGCTGCAGAGGCGCACCTCTACTGCATCGCGCTGTGGGCCACGCCTCCTGGCGCTTCTTTTGATGGCTGGGGAATGCACACAGGCAACTAACATGCCAAAGGTCTGTGATCTTCATCCGAAAAACTGTTGCACATACATGTCCTCAAACTAAGAGCCGTGTTCTGGGCTCTGCAGTCCTTCATTTCCATTGGCAGGGAAAGGTAGTTTGGGTGTTCACGGACAACACGAGCATCATTTTTACATATGGGAGGAAGGTGACACCTGATCCCCTTTCTCTCAGCAGAAGCACAGTCCCACTGGATGTGAGCCCTGGCACACAGGATACTCCTGTCCGCATTTCACCTGTCGGACACCCACAATGTGTTTGCTGAGCCCTTCAGCAGGGAACTGCGCTCCTGTCACGGAGGGGGGATCTCCTTCACAACCAACTTCTGCACATCTTTTAGAAATGGGTTGTTCCGGACATAGGGATCTTTGCCGCAAAGGAAAATGCAAAAATCAGTGCATTCGTCAGTAGGCTCCCCCAAACTGGAGGTCTGGTAGACGCCTTCAGTTTTCTGTGGCTGAACAAGTTTCTCTACGCATCCCCTCCATTTCTGCTAATCCTCCGGGTCCTACACGTTTCAGACGAGAGCGGTGCAAACGGATCTTGGTGGCTCCGGCTTGCGTGAGACAATTCTGGTACTCAGAACTCCTCAGCCTATCGTCGGCACCTCCAATCTATCTGCATAGTATTCAACCTCCTTTCTAGGGACAAGGGGCGGTACTACACCAGCACAGGACATGGCCTCTCTCAACCTGATGGCTTGCTTCTGCTTTTTGAGAATTTAGACAAGACCTTATGCCTCAGGATAGAAGACACATTCTTGCTAAGGATCACACACAATGCACTGTCTCTTGCTATCACCTCAAATGGAAGCATTCTCAATTTGGTGTGCTGCCAATCATGTTGATCCTTTACGATTCCTGCCTCACGACATTTTACCTTACCTTCTGTCTTTTGCTTGCAGTGGTCTTGCAAATTCCTCTCTTAAGCTCTATCTACCTGCCATTTCCAGGTTTACTCGCACGTCCACCATGCCTTCGGTATTTTCTCATCACCTTTTTTAAGGAATTGCTGTGGAGTCTCTTCCAGGCCTTTCTACCTGTGTGGGCACCGGCCTCTGCGTGGTAGTTGAACCTTGTTAATTTTCTAAACTGATGGTTCCTCTCTTTGAGCCCAAGCAACACATTCATTTTCTGGAGTACTGCTTTCTTGTTTACCATCACCTCTGCCAGAATGACAGGGAAGATCCAAGCTTTGTCATGCAAGCCACCCTATCCGGGATCGAAATCCCGATCATGTAACAGACGAATCTCACTTTCATGCCGAAGATGCCTTCATCATTCCATCTTAAGGAGTACTTGGTCCTGCATGTCTTTCTTCACTTGCCTTCCTCTCCGGCGGATCGCTCGCAGGAATCATCGGAGGTCATGTGTGCTTTAAAGTATTATGTTGCCTGTACCAAACAGTTCCACAAGTCATCTCAATTGCTCGTGGCTTTTGGCTCCTTGGCTGTGGGCAAGGGGCTGTCCAGGTCCTCCATCTCTTGATAGCTTTCGGCTTGTACCTCTCACTGTCGTTGCATCCCTAACGGGACACTTCCAGGGCGCCTTAGGGCGCACTCTACAAGTGCCGATTCTTCCACCAGCACCTTCCCCTCATGTGTCCCGCTGTTGGATACCTGCAGGGCGACCACCAGGAGATCTGTCCACACCTTCACCCGGTGCTATTGGGATCCACAGAGGAGTCCAGGGTCGGCCAAGCAGTGCTTTGCCATCTGTTTGCATAAGGTGAGCTTTTCCTGAAGGTGAGACTATTTCCTCCATGCATTTGCCATTTTATGCATATGTGCATATTTCTTTGTAATCTATTCAGCTGGTATGTGACTCCATGAAAGATCCAATGCTGGCGAAGGAATAAGTTACTTACCTGCAACTCCTGTTCTCCAGCATCGCTGCCTTACATGGATGCACATTCGACCCTCCTGCCTACCCAGCAATATTATTATCATTCCTGATGATGGAGCAGTAAGGTTCTGCCTGAAAACCGCAAACAATCCATTAGTTTACCAGTTAATGTTAAAGACGCGCAATTGCCTGACTTTGCAGATTACATCACAGATGATGTCACTGATGACATCACTCTTCTGAGCAAAGGATGTCCTGTCCTACACTACAGTCCTTCTCTAGTGAAACAACCTATCCTGCATTACTGTGAACAAAACTGGCATATTACATCAAAACATTTATTTATTTGCTTTTTTGAAGCGCTCACAGAGCCTTGGGGCATCGAGGCGCTGTTACAGAATGTGTTTATGTAGTTGTCTTAGTTGCATATTTATAACTCGAGAACGTTGCCACTGAGCTACCCCCCGGGACAATTTATGTTGAGTGTACTTCAAAGTTTTGGCACCAAAGTTAGAAAGAGCAACAACGCTTAATGCGTTGTTCATGACATCAGAATTTACTTAATTGCTGGCCTCATTGATTACATCACATCTTCTATTGCTGAGCAGCCAGAAACCTTTTACCATCATATCTTATCACTCAAAAAGAGATGGCAGTGACTAGAGGAGTGAAGGCGGGTTTATGGCCAACCACTTTTGCTCCTGGAATCCTTTTTCAAAAATACCATTTGTCCGGTTTTGGAGCATCTGCCGTCTAAGAGGATGCAAGACAACACACTCTACTGATGAGAGTGCAGGGAATATGGAATCAACTGTTAAAGAAACGCCCATAACGGTCGCAACTCTAGCTCAAACGACGGTACATTGCATGCATTCAACGAATGTACACTCCACTGTCGTGAATACATGGCACAGCGTTTATTCAAGAGGTTTTCAAGGCGGAGAAAAACAGGACGTATAATGGAGCGCATCCCGAGTGTGGCGCTGCCCGTAATGACGGGCTTACGCGGCGGCGTGACGTTGCACACCGCCGCCGAGTTTATAAATAAAGGGGCGTTCCCGGCCGCGAGGAGAGCGACCGCGAAGCCCGGACCGAAAGGCTGTGTGTGTGTCCTTTCAGGTGGGGGGGCTTACGGGAACACAGTGGGGGGCTCAGGACCGCCCCCCAACAGTGGCGACGAGCGAGTGCGGATGCCCGGGCCCGGTGGTGCAGGCTTCCGAAATTTTTCTGCATAAACGGAGCGCCAGGATGCTCCGTCTTACGCCGTGGCTGCGGCTCGTACACGCGGCCGGCGGCCATTTTGTCTGACAGGCCGCGGATGTTCTCCGAGCTCCGGTTTGGAGGGGGAAGTGTATCCGGGCCAAATTTTTGGCAATTCTGCTTGCAGGCAGCATGATCTGCACACCCATGTTTGGATTGTGAGTTTTTATGTAGTTTTGGTGCAACTACGTCGTGGGAAAGCCAGGAGAAGGGTTAATATGGCTGGACCTGCTTAGCCTACTCCATGCTCATGGCTTAATTTTTGGGACACCTATACGTTGGTGGATGCCAGCGGATGGGGACAGCAGTTTTTCTTCGTCCCCTTCATCATCAAGTCGCTGTGGTATCTTCTTCATCCTCTTCATCATCGGAGAAGGTTGTGATTGAGAGACATTCACACCTGCATGCTGTGTTCCTGGTTCTTGGAGCTGGTGCCCGTCCCAGGTGAGCTGTCAGGCTCGTAGGGTGTACCTGGTATCGGAGTTGACTGTTATATGCACTCACACTGTGGTTGGTGAAGGGTGGCTGAGTTGTGGCCTCCAGGACAACTGGTGGGGGTGCCTGTGCGCTCAGACCTATGTTTGACTCTGAAGATTCGGATGACGGGGCAGGGGCTGCGCCGATTCCTCAACAGCCTGGGCAGCCTCCAATAATTTCAATGCAATAGCCGGTACCGGCTCCTCAGCTGCCCCTGCAAGGACCTCCCACAGTGCTGCCAGCTGCCCAACCTGGAATCCCCATCATGGCTCAGGCGAGAGCACCTGCGGCCCACGCTGCTTTGCAGCCCATTCCGGAATTTGATGCATCGAGGCCACCTTCGAGCATGGGCCCCCGGTGGAGGAGATGGATGAGTCGCATTGATATGTATTTCAGGGCCTCTCAGGTGACGGACGATGACAGCAGAGTGGCCACCATGCTGTATTCCGCAGGGCCTGCGGTCCAGGAAATATTTGAATCCTTCACACCTGCTAATGCCTCCTATGATGCGGCCAAGGCGGCACTCCTTGCACATTTCCTCCCCCTTGCTAATGTGGACTATGAGAGATTTGTTATGCTGTCGGCCAAACAGAAGGATGATGAGACACTGGGCACCTTCTATGGTCGTTTGCGCCGCCTCTCCCTAGGATGTGCGTGGACGGACGCAGAAGACATGATGCGCACGATGTTAATCCAGGCATGCTCCTCTGGCAAACTCAGGAGGCAGGTCCTGAGAGAGCCAGGCATCACTCTGCCCCGCGTACTGGAGCTCGGCCGTTGCCATGAGGTGGCAGAGGCTCGGGCCAATAAGATGGAAGCAGGATCCCGGTCAGTGAGATCGGAGGAGGTGTGCGTTGTGTGGCGAGGTGGCAGAGGCATGAGACGTCCTGGTGGAGGACCCCGTGACAGGGCAGGCAGAGCCACGGAGTCGTGCCAGAAATGCGGGTACGACCTTCCTCACCCGACAGAATGTCCGGCGGTGGGAAAGATCTGTGGCAGATGTGGACTGGCCGATCATTTTTCAAGGGTATGCCGTGCAGCCCTGCCGGTGATGGTGCCGAGAGGCCAGCCACGGACGTGGATTCCACGCCAAAACCCGCCGCCGAATGTGGCCCAGGTGGATCAGGGCGAAGTGGATCCCCAGGTGGAGGGTGCCGAGGAGGAGGACGAGGAGAACATCTTTTTCGTCTCGAGCGTGGAAATTCTGAAAAGGAAGAGCCGGAGACAGCCCAGATGTGCGGTGGAGGTCAACCACTCCCCAGTCCCGGTGCTCGTGGATACGGGGGCCTCCGTCAATGTAATGGCCAGAGGACATTATGACACGCTTGAACCCCTCCCAGGTCTGGACACACCGAAGGCTCGCATATTTGCGTTTGGAGGGCTGGAACCGATACCACTGGATGGTGCCTTTGTAGCCTGTGTTGAACATGACGGCTCACAGATCAAGGCTCGCTTCTATGTGACTCCTGTGAGTGCCAACACCCTGCTCAGCTGTGCCGCTGCCGAGGCCCTGGGGATTGTCAGTTTCGCCTATTCAGTCTATATGGAAGACATCAATGATCTCCTAGACAAGTACGCAGCACTCTTCAGTGGGATCGGGAAGATGACCGGCGAACCAGTTCGGCTTCACATCGATGAGTCGGTCCAACCTATTGCCCTGAAATATCGTAGGGTACCGTTTCATCTGAGAGAGCAAGTGGACAAGGAGCTGGACAGTTTGGTAAACCTGGACATCATCGAAAAGGTGGAGGGCCCGACCCCCTGGGTGTCTCCGATCGTGGTGGCCAGAAAACCTAAGCAACCAGATTCGGTCCGCATCTGTGTCGACATGAGGCTCCCTAACAAGGCAATAAAGAGGGAGCGGCATCTCACACCCACGATCGACGACATAATTGCGGAAGTACAAGGGGCTCGGTTCTTTTCGAAACTGGATCTCCGAGCAGTTTACCACCAGGTCGTTCTCCACCCTGAGTCCAGGTACATAACAACGTTTACCACCCACCGGGGGTTGTACCGATACAAGAGGTTGAGTTTTGGAGTGTCATCTGCCGCCGAGGTGTTCCAGAACATCATCAGGGGTGCCATGGCAGATCTCGAGGGCGTCCTCAACATCAGCGATGACATTCTGGTGTTTGCGAAGACAGAGGTAGCCCATATGAGGAGGCTTGGTATGACCCTGGAACGGCTCCAATCCCTGGGCCTTACCCTTCATAAGGAAAAATGCGAGTTCATGCGCACCTCCATTGAATTCTTCGGTTTTGTGTTCAAGGAGGGAGGGGTATCGCCCGATCCAAGAAAGGTCCAGGACATCAAATTGGCACAACCTCCCGAGTCGGTGTCTGATGTGAGGAGATTTCTGGGGATGGTGACCTACTGTGGACGTTTCATCCAAAACCTTGCCTCGAGGTCGGAACCACTCCGGGCCCTGACGAAGAAGGAGTCAACGTGGCACTGGGGCCCACTTGAGCAGGCCGCTTTTGAGGACATCAAAGCTGCCCTCACGACAGAAGACACCATGGCATTCTTCGACCCAGCCCTGGAGTCAGAGATCGTTGTTGATGCCAGTCCTTTTGGCCTGGGGGCCGTGCTAACTCAGGTGGATCGCAATGGGGGAGTTCGGCCCGTGGCATATGCTAGCAAGGCACTCTCAGAGACTGAGCAGAGGTACTCCCAGATCGAGCGGGAGGCCCTTGCGGTGCTGTGGGGCTGCAGACATTTTCGACTCTATGTCTTGGGTCGTCCGGTGAAGGTGGTAACCGATCACAAACTGTTGCTTCCAATCCTGGTTGGGTCTTCGTCAAAGCCACCGGCAAGGATT
This sequence comes from Ambystoma mexicanum, assembly GCF_040938575.1. NCBI lineage: Eukaryota > Metazoa > Chordata > Amphibia > Caudata > Ambystomatidae > Ambystoma > Ambystoma mexicanum. Next base: position 642,828,075 of record NC_090940.1, on the reverse strand, counting down.
GAGAGGTGGATGCTCGCCCTCCTTGAGTATTCTGTTACCCTGGTGTACCGGCCCGGGGCCAACAATGCGGCGGACTACCTGTCCCGCCACCCGGGGGTGCGCGGGGGATAGGAGCATGATATCTGTGAAGAAGAGGCTGACACCCATGTACGGATGGTGGTGGAGGCGGCTACACCAAACGCGATGCCCCTGGCGGAGCTGGAGGCCGCGGCGGCCCAAGACGAATGTTTTCAAGTACTGAGGCACTCGATGCAACACGGCTCCTGGAAGTCCGTCCTCGAGGCTGTGACCGGGCAGACACATGAGGCCAAAACAACACTTGAACAGCTGTGGAAAGTGAAGGACGAGTTCGCATTTTCGGAGTCGGGCCTGTTGCTCCGGGGTGACCGGATTGTCGTCCCCCTGTCAAAAGTGAAGGAGGTCATCAGTTTGGCACACCATGGACATCAAGGCACAGCCAAGACCAAGGCGCGACTCAGGTTGAAGGTCTGGTTTCCTGAACTAGAGAAGAGGGTTGATGACTTTGTAGCGGCATGCGTGTGGTGTCAGGCAGCCTCTCCTCTGCAACGGGAGCCGGCAATAGAGGTGATGCCCCGAGGCACCCGACCTTGGGAGGTCGTCCACACGGACTTTGGATCGACATCGGTGGGCACCCACTTCCTGGCAATTGTTGATGAGTACTCTAGATATCCAGAGGTGGAGTTCGTCGAATCTGTGGCGTTTGAGCATGTGGTGGTGGCGGTGGAGAAGATCTTTGCAGCCCACGGGTATCCCCACTCCCTGTGCTCAGACAATGGGGCTCCTTTCCAAAGTGAGCGGTTCTCCGAGCTCATGGAGAGCTGCGGGGTGCAGCACAGGAAGGTGTCACCGCTGTGGCCCCGAGCCAATGGCGATGCGGAGAGACTCATGCGGACTCTTAATAAGACATTCCAGATCGCCCAGGGACAGGGTCAGCCCCTACAACAGGCCCTGTACCAATTCCTGCCGGTGTATCAAACCACCCCGCATGCCTCAACTGGAGTGGCTCCTGCAGAAGCGCTGTTCAAGAGATGCCCCCGGGGTCTGCTACCCGAGGTTGTGGAGAAAGAACCAGGAGTGATTGATAACCAGCGGGTTGCAATGGAAAGGCGAGTGAGAATTGACCAAGAAAACCTGCGAAGGGGTCTCTGGCCGCAACTGCTTGAGCCGGGAGACGAAGTTCTAGTCCGCAACCGACACCCCCATGGGAAACTCTCACTCCCCTATGAACCCGAGCCTTTGGATGTTGTGGCTGTCAAGGGATCCATGGTGACGGCCTCGGATGGGCCATCTGCCGTCACCCGGAATGTGAGCTTTTTCAAGAAACTGGGTGATCCCCGGACTGAGACTCCGCCTGAACCTGACCCACCAGAGGACCCCGATGCTGGAGATTTCCGGGACGAGGTCCCAGACTCCCCAATCCGGGGAGCCGTGGCAGAGGGACACCACGGGCCGGAGGTAGGCAGGAGGTACCCCCAGAGGGCTGGGCGAGGGAAACCTGCTTACCTCAGCGAGTATGTTCTTGGACACTTAGCCAGTAAATTGTGATGAAGGGACCCGGGTGGTTGACAATAAAGGGGTGTTGGGTGTGCAGTGGTGGTTTATAGTGTAGCAGTGTGTTAAAAGTTATTATCGTTAAAAGTGCCGTTGTTGTGGTTCCTCCCGAAAAAGGAGGAGTGTGGTGCTGCCCGTAATGACGGGCTTACGCGGTGGCGTGACGTTGCACGCCGCCGCCGAGATTATAAATAAAGGTGGCGTTCCCGGCCGCGAGGAGATCGACCGGGAAGCCCGGACCAGAAGGCTGTGTGTGTGTGTCCTTTCAGGTGGGGGGGCTTACGGGAATGCAGTGGGGGGCTCAGGACCGCCCCCCAACACCGAGCAATCCAGGCTTGCAGCAAATAGCTTTCAATTCTGATATAAAGTGTCTTCTTTTCAGAAGGTAAAGTAAACATATGTCTTATCCCCGAGTCGGGCAAACGCTGTTTACTGGCAATATCTATGCATTTTGCAGTGAGATTTTGCATTGAAATCCCCCTTTAGAATGCAGCCAGCAGCTCGCATGTAGCCGGGCTTGACAGGATCTAGTCTGCACACACTGTAAATCCTGCCTCTTTCCTGCATCAGAGGCGCCTTGATTCCGTTCATGACGTGTTGGGTTTGTTTAATGTCTGAAATAGAAGTGTGCTAAAAATCAAAAGGCGCCATGTTTCCTGGCTCTGCAGAAAGAAGAGCTATGCTTCATGTTTTCTCCTTTGTTTTTTTTAAAGTTGATTTCCTGGTGGTCTTCAGAGAGATTATGGAAGGGGGATAAGAGGCTTCTGGGGGAAAGACAGGTGGATTTGCACAGGGTGTATTGATCATGTTGCCGTGTGTGGATCTTGCAGGACATGACTTAGGCAGCACAGCGTGAGTTTAGTTATTTTCTAGATAACGTTGATAGCGCCTAGTAATCCATGGAGGCCATCAGGATTCCGGCGATGGCCTGGGGGATACATATTATGCAACTTATTTTCTTAATTCAACAGCCGTAACAGTCCACACAGACCAAAAAACAGAAAAAGGACCTAATTCACAGAGGCATTTTATAATGGCAAAACCCCATTGGAAAACGTTCTGTGCATCAGGGCCAAAGACTGTTTTCCCCAAACTACAATTCCCAGCATTACCTAGGTCATCTAATCAGCCGCTTCTGCACCAATCCACGTGGAAACAGTTCATTTAAAGCATTAGTACGCCTACAGGTCCTCCTTTCACTACCGCCTCATCCCGGCCACCAGTCTCCACACAAAAAACAGGGTTGTGCCCAAAAAACACCTTGGGGCTCATTCCGAGTTTGGCAGTGCATTATAAAAGTGGCAGGAATTCCGTTACCGCCCCTTTTGGGGTGGTAACGGAATTACCTCAATTTGTCCGGCCCTGTCAAATGGCATGTTTTGGTAGAATTACCAGCGGTGGAATTACTGAGTGGTAATTGTGCTGATTTTTGGAGGGAAAGTGGAGGATTTACCCCCCTGAAGGTAAAATCCTCCACTTTCCCTCCAAACATCCATGGAATTACCGCACATTAATGTTTTTGGAGGAAAAATTGAGATTTTACCTGTGTTTGACCAAAAAATCAGGGGGGGGATTGCCACTCAGTAATTCCACCAGTGGTAATTCCACCAAAAATCCCCAATGGACTCCATAAATGGGTACTAACACTGCCATACCACACTTGTAATCCAGTGGTAAACCCACAGGACCAAGTGGCGGTAACGGCATCCGATTTTTCCCAATAACTGACAAACTCGCAATTAGCACCCTTGTAACTGACGATCAGCTCTCACCAAACCAGATGAACTGCTGCGTAGAGTAAGCGTCTGTGGGAGCGCCTAAAGGTGAAGACAGTGAGGGTTAACAGTGCGTGATAGTACGTGCCTTCCTATCATTAATAGACTCCCTACTCCACTTCATAAATGACTAGGAGCGGTCGACATTCTACGGTGCAGTCCGTGCGATTCACAGTCTCTCGAGACGAGATCATATCACAACCGCCAGAAGGGCCTTACACTGGCTTCCAATAACTCACAGGATCACACTCACAAGATCCTGACACTGTCCTATAAATGCTGGACCACCACCACCCCCAAACACCTCACAGACCACCCGATGGTGAGCCAGCCAAGCCGCAATTTGTGGTCTCATGACAACTTTAAAGTGATACAACCAAGGTTTAAGCTGGCTTAATTTGGCAGCACCAGTTTCAATGTACAGTCACCAAAAGTATGGAAGGGTCTCCCTGTGGCCAAGAGACCTGCCGGTACTCTCGCAGAATTGAAAAGATTGGTCAAAACTCATGTGTTCAATCTCAAACCATGCCCTCCCACCCCCTGCATTGACCCACTCATGTTTGTCTTGTCTTACTCTTGTTTATCGTGCTCCCTGAGGACCAGGGGCATGTGACACTCTATAATAAATAAATAAAAATAATAATAATGGCACCAGGGCCTCCTATCCTGCAAGTGCAAAGCCTTGCATTAACCACATAGGCAGCAGGAACCATCGCCTTGCAATGAACTGTATGGAACTCTTCCTCTTGGGACCAATCTGCAGTCCTAAAAATATCCTGAAGGCTGACTCCAGCCCGAAAAGGCCTTAGATGCCATGACAAACCTAGCAAATTAACCCCAAAAATGGAGACATCCGCCCTGCCAATGATATAATCCAGCAAACTCATCACGCTGGAGGGCCGCCAACCGTCCAACCCTCCTCTAAGCCATGAAAGGAAAGGATGGCCTACCTGTGCAGATTGATAGTGTAGTAAGCAGATGAAGACGTAAGACACGCAAGAATGTTTACCACCCGGGTGGCAGCCGCCTGCATGGGATCCGCACTCACCTTAATGCTTCAGTAAAGGCACCCAGATCACTCCCTTGGCGCTTCTGGTTTTCAGGGCCCGGCCTTATTGATCAACTCTTTATCCATCGCCACCTAAATTCGCCCAGCCATCAGATGAAGGGAATCTGCTTCGTCTCCTCAGTCGTTCAGAAGCAAGTCCCATGAAAATGGTTAAGAAAGCCGGACAATCCCAAGTCAACTCTACCGCCACATATGGTGTGGGATGACCAGCACAATGCTTAGCCCCTCCTTCTGGCATTGACAAGAGGAGGGGGAGAGAACGCCCCATCAGCCCGATATCTGGGGTCATGGACAGACCTAGAGACCCAAAATCCTACCTGGGGCCATGTGCCAGGGTGTCTATCCGCAGTACCCTTAATACCAACCTGGCCGTAAGGGTGAGGTTCCGCCAAGCTTACTTGGTGGCAGGGGGCTGCTGAAGCTGGCGAGCAAGGGGAGGCCAGGGCGAAGCCACGGACGATGCCCGGCGCAGCGCCTAGACATTGTACGGCCAAAAGCCACATGGTGCTGCATGCGGGAAGCGATAGATGCAGCAGAGCTGCTGAGAGAGAGGGAGAGGCACGCCGCGTGTTGGCGTGGCCTCGGTGGTGTGGGTGCAGCTCTTCTGTATAGTATCTGCTGGGCCTCGCGTGCGGAGGAGAAATCACTGCACCACTAAGGCATACTATATAAGGCCTGTAAGCGGGCCATGGCAAAAGGGATAAAAGGTCCTCATACCGAATCAAGCAAATTGTATTGGCTAAGGAAGAACAGCCAATCAGAGGATAGGATGGGAAATTTAAGGAAGTAACAGGCAACAGGAAATGTGATTTAAAAGGGTGAGGTCAGAGGTGGCAGGAGGAAGATCAAGAGACCAACAGGAGGATAGAGTTAAGGAGAATGGAGGTTGTTGAACGAGACAGGGGCACTGCGGAGTGGAGGCGTGTGAGTGAGAGACATTGTGGTAGTAGGAGGTAATAGTGATTGGTAGTGGGAAGAGGGAGATAGTAGAGAGAGAGTAGTAGTAAGAAGACAAAGGTAATGGTACGTAGTGATAGTAGTAGTTGCAAGGGGTAGTAGTGGTCAGTAGTAGCAGTTGAGAAGAGAGTAGTAGAGTAGAAGAGGTAGTAGTGTTACTTAAGTGGTAGTAGCAGAGTGGTGGTAATGGAGGAGTGGCATTGCTAGAGAGGCGGTAATTGTGTTAAGAAGAGAAGCAGTAGTAGTAGAGATGTGGGAGTACTAGAGTGGTAGTTGTAGTGAGTAGAGAAGCGTATTAGTAGATGAGGAGAGGTAGGGGTTTTAGAGGTGAAGTGGTACCAGTGGAAAAGTGGCATCACGGTCATCCAAACAGCTCTCAGCACTTGACCCTTTTGCCCTGCTGGCTGTGTTGTACATATTCATATACTGCGATACTGTTCATATTACCATTATGTGTACTGTTACTCAGCTCCTTCCAATATGTGTATGTAAATTGGTTGAGCCTGTTTTCATCCTCATTGTATGTAACTGTAACTTTTCCTCCTCAAAGTTTATGCGCCCAGTTGCCTGTGGGCCCGGTGCGCTTTACAAATAAACAAAAATACAAATACAAAGAGAAGAGGGAGGAGCAAGTGGGAGAAAATGTAACATCCAACGGTGGGGGTAGGAAGGTGGAGTGAAAGGGTTCTATGTTCTTTCTTTGTCAGGCATTGTTACGAGTACGAAATTACAAAAAATGTCATTGAATTTTTGTTTATTTGTTTTTTGGGGGTTACCCCCAGACCCTCCCACACCCACCTATTTTTACCTATTCCCTACACCCACAACCCCTTATCTGCCCTTTCCCACACCCTCCTCCCCCCAAAATTTTGTTTACCTTTTTCGTAATTTTGTACACGTTTAAAAGGCAGTCGTAAAAATGACTGGCAATGAAACGATGTTATACCAGTGAAAGATCGGAGGGACAGAATATTGGAAGGCAGGAGAAGGCGAGAGAAGGAGAAGGAGTAGAAGGGCGAGGTAAGACTGTCCGTGATTGGCTTGGACTACTCCAACTGAGTGGGTGCAAGGTACTGTTCGCTATCTCCTTATGGAACACGCAGAGGCTAGGCGAGGCAAGGTTAGAAAGCCCCTAGGGAGTCAGTGAGCCAGTGTTGCACAGAACCTATCATGCCAGCAGCTCATGGGAGATGGGAGAGAGGGACCGCACTAGTGCCAATCCCAAAAGCTGCCTAAATCCTTCAGGATACCGCGAGTCTGACCCACCTTACTGTACTGATCTTGCAATAACAGAAAATAAACACCCTGGAATTATCTGTAGGTGTCAGAGGGGGGTTCTTCGGTGACTCTCCATCAAAACGTGCAGTAAAGTCCCGGCAGTCATCACGAAACGGTGCAGAGCATAATGGGTCCCAGGAGCACAAATCTGGAAGAAAATTCCATTGCTTCTGCAAACAGATCTGGTCTGGAACTCTAAAAGCCGAGCAGTTGATAGATGAGCCTGGAGGCAAAACGATGCATGTGAAAAGGGCGCTGTTCGCTCTGTAGAGCTCGAAATTCCGATTGATGCTGGTGGAGTCCTCCAAATGATGGGAGCACCAATGTGCCACTAGATTGTCCATTCTGGGAAGGTATTCCACCTGAACCTTGATCTGGAACCTGAGGCAAACCTCTGATAGGGCTACCAGCAGGTATGACGGACACCAGGGACTTGTAGCACTCAGCTTGTTGGTGTTGATGCTGTTGAAGGCTGATGCATTGTCCATGAGTAGATTCTGCACACAATCAGAGAACTTTTTTGTGAAACTATGCACTGTCAGTATATATAAACAATTGATGTGCTAACGGGACGCCTTCTGAGTACATTGACCTCCAGTGCAGGCAGAACCCGCACCAGGACCCCAACCTCTCTGACTTGTTTTAGGCTCCATCCGTAGATCTGGAGATGAAGGGAATAATGACCAGATGTTGCAGGCCCCCAAATTTCCGAATCACCAAGCAAACTCTGCACTTGCTTTGGGGAAGGGCGGTACACAAACTGGATAATCCAACCTTTTTCCTAAAGGCGGATTGTCTAGTTTCTGCAAGATCATATAGCGCAGGGATGTAGGAAACACTACCTGAATCGAGACGCCACGATATATACGATTAAGGCTTGAAGTCGGATAGAATTTACCAGTTAGGTAAAAGACCCTCTTCAATTCACTCGTGATCTGCTTCACCTTTGACGCTGGAAAGCGCAAAGTGGAATTCAAGCAATCTATCAAAAAGCCAAGAAACGTAAGGGACTTGGAAGCAGCAGCCTCCGACTTCTCGTCTCCCCATTGCTCACAAACTTGAGGATGTACAACAGACCCATCGTCAAATGCAGATGGCACAAGGGTATCTCCCTATACGTGGCCATAATTATAAAGTCGTCCAAATACACAAAACAGACGCACTCACCTTGACCTGAGGAAAGCCGCCATAGGTCTCAACAGGGTTGTGAAGCACTAAGGAGGGAGGCAAGGCCAAATGACAGACTACAAAGCGATACTGGGACCCACTCGAGGGGAACTGAAGATACTTAATGCGTTCCCTCAAATTGGTACTGTCAGAAAAGGATCCTTCCGTTTCAGTCTGATGAGCCATTCCCCGACATGCAATAAGTCTCCCATCTACGCAATTGTCTCCACCGTAAAACGACAAAATACGACTAACCTGCTCAGGTCTCAGAGAAGGATCACAGGACGAAACCCCTTGTCCCCCTTGCTCATTTGGAAGACAGTGCTCACCCCGGGAGGTAGGCTTTTGGAAACTGGTAGGTCTTCTTCCTGCTTTATGGAGAGGTCTCGCGTCTTGTGGACTGGCCAGTCAAGTGGCCCGATCTTAACCGATATTGCCAGATACATGAGGGGAAAAAATCTTTCTAAGAAAGGCCTGTATCTTATGAATAGCTATGAAGGTATTAACATACTTTCCTAAGCCTTTGACAGTCAACTTCAATAAGGTGAAAGCCGTAGGAGCAGGAATTCACTGTTTCGGCTGGGTCTTCCTGTATAGGATTTATTTGAAGCAAAATCTTTCTTATATCCCTGGAAATAGATTCATTAGCAACTCATAATAAACCATGTGCCCCCCCCCTGTGCCCAACCATGAACTTCAGCAGCCCCCTCAGTTTAGCGTCTTCTGCCATGATTACAATCTTGACAGGAGGCCCGGATGAGTCAAGCACACTTGCACGGCAGGGATACCAGGGACGATCTATGCCTTTGGCTAAATCTTTCCCACACTTGAAAAGAAAACTGACAGCATCTGGTCTATAGAGAGCAGTGGAGTCCAATTTACTAGACAAACGTGAGTTGGTGTACCCAGTGACCCTCTGCCAATGAGTAGATACCCACAGTTAGGGTGTGTTAACTTGCATTGGTATAGCCCCTCCTGCCATAGTCTATGACTTCAAACTGCTCTGCCTGTCAGAGAGGCAAAGGAGGAGCATGATGGAACATTTTATCGTGGTAGGGAGGAGCAAAGTCAGGTTGATAGTTGGGGTGAGGGTGAGGGATAGATAAGATACACAGGATGGCTTGAGAAGGAATACGTAGATGAGCTATAGGTTCAATTGGGACTCAAGTGTATTCTATGGGGCACAAAGAGAGATCTTGAAGATGCTCACTGCATTAGGGGGTCTGGGGTTGTTGAAGCCATGGCCAAGAAAACAAAGGTGGCAAAGCGCTTACATTTATTTCTCTAGAGCCCCAACAACATTTGCGGGGGCTGGCGGGTTTGCAAAAGCTCCCTGAAAAAAACCCACATATTTTTTGTTTTCCTCATGTGTGACGAATCCACGAAAATTCGACCCTCTCGCCAAGAGGGTTCCACCCCCTTTGGGACTAGGGAGATGAGCCGACTAAGCTTAACACCCTGTAGGGGACAGGGAAAGCAGGAGCTTGCTGGGGGGGTGACCCCCCAGAGAGGACAGGAAATCCCCACAGAGGGATGTCAGTTATCCTCCCTTATCTCAGGATCCTTAATTCCTTGAGTGTGCAAAGGCCTCCGTAACTGTCTTGTCTCCTAGCACGATAGAAGAAAAAAGACTCAAAACTACAACGTGAACTTACTAAAACGTTGTCAAAACGACCCCATAGAGCAAAGTACAGTAACCATGGTGACGCTCCTGGTTGTGGATGGAGACACCGCTAGCCTAACCCATGATAACCATAGCCAGAAACAACAGAGGGGCCTCCAGTATTTGGTCATGCAGTTCCTTGAATTCATGTCAAAACAACCATGATGGGTTTAAAAGGCCTTCATTTGATCAGAATACCTCCTGGGTAATTGGTTCACTTAAATCGCTATCAAGTCCCTGAAGTTCAATGGAAAATCATAATGAAAGAAAATTGAGAAAATGTTAGAACTATGCGTGATAGAACCATCTGAGAGCCCCTGGTCTTACTCGAACGCCCTCATCGCAAAACCTGACGATTCTTTGCCCAGAATCAACGTGTCAATTGAACGCCTAGGGAATGCCAAGTTCATTACCATCTTGCACTTGACAGAAGGCTTTTGGCAGGCTCCATTAAATCCAGTCAATAAAGGTAAGACCACCCTTTTCATCTGTGGCAAGTCAGAAGAAGGACGCAGACTCACTTTTGAAATGATGTTTAATATGTAATTGAAGTACAAGGATAAAGCTGATCTTTACCTATCACTCTGGGTGGTCTCTGCCCATGCTACTAACTAAAGTGCTTTTCAATCAGTCGTGAATGTTCAAAGAAAGGAAGAAGTCAGCTATCCAAAATTACCCTTTTCTGCCTCTACCACTATGAGAAAACAAACTTCGGTTAGAAGAATGACTCCTTTATCCCGAGGGGACTTCTAGTACGTAATCCACAAATAGTCTTTTACAACTGGAGAATGACTCCCATCTCCTGAGGTTACTACTGGTTTGATTTCTTGAATCTAACTCTTCAGTTCCTTAATTGGATTATTGGGCTTTCTCTTCTCTTTGGATATCCCTCTTGGGGTTCTCTTATTAGCTCTCCTTTTTTGTCAGTGGTTCTCAAATTACCCACGAGATCCACTAACACTTCATGTCTAGTGGTACCTAGATATAACCTCAAAAGAGCAGGAGGTTCCAGTTTCCCGGAACCTTACCGCCCAGCTATGGAACACACTCCAACAGGACCTTAAATTCATTCCAACCTTTGAAAAATGTAGAAGTAACGCCATCTCCTGGCTACTCAATAAGATCTAACACTGTAACCCAGTCTGCCCATCTATGCCCCTGCATTTCTCTTGTATGTATATAGTTATGCTCGTATTGCTACAAACCCCCTCTGGCGCATTTTAGGCCTCAGGATTGCTTTTGTATGTAACACATATCCTATGTACTGTTATGTATGATTGTTAACTTGTAACCCCTGTCTTACCTTAGAGTGCCCAGATACCCCTGGGTCAGGCACGCTATATAAATAAAATAAACAAACAAACAAACAAACAAACCCTTGTATTGAGCCTTGTTGTGCTTTACTTGATATGTGTTCAATTGCCTCCTTTCTCTAAGTTTTTTCCCATATCTTGTTTCCTCTCCAAACGTATATTGGTTTTGTGCGGGATGATGAGTTGCTTTCCCTTTTTCCAGGGTCTTTTTATCCATCCTTCTCTTCTCTCATCATTTATCTTTTCAATAGTTCTTTCTCTAAGATCACAACATTTGTATTTGCTTTGTTTCAAGTTTAACTCTGTTTCAGACTTTCTACTCGGACGAGGTTGCTGTGTGATATAATGATCCCCTTGGGTCAATCCCTCCCGTTCTCCCTGTTACATTGGTTGCGGTCTGAGAGCATCTTCCGGAGCATTCTTTGTTGGAGACCTTTTTTTGGTTCATGGACCGGTGACGCTGTTTCCTCTTGGGCATCGCTCTCCTTGTGCTTTCCTGTCTCTTCATGGTCTCGCAGTCCTCAGAGGTTTGACTGTACACCCTGTGATCTGCTAATGCTGATGGTATCGGTAATATTGCTTGGATTGTCTGTCCACCACAATTCCTGTCCGTGATCCCACCATCACTTCAACTGGGCTCCTGCCCTTCCATTCTCTCGTGCTCCGGGTTTGCCATTGCTGAGGCATACCGTATTGCAAAGTTAAGCAAGCTATAAACTTGCAGGCTTCTGGATTTCCCTCTCTATCATGGTTTACTCAGCTTGGGACCTTCCCCAGCTGACATACATGATTCTCTCTCTCTCCATTTAGGTTTGCGCAGCGGGGGGCCTTCCCTGTCCGTCTGTTATGACCAGGGGCCGCAGAACACAAAAACCACACCATCTAGTGACGGGGGCAATGGGTCACTTGACTCGCTTATGTCCCTTTGGGACTCATAAACACAGGGGCCCTGGCTGGACATCTCATATAGAGATGTGAGAAGGAACACTTTATTTCAGTGCAGGAGTGGTTTTATTTTACTTCAGTGCTGGAGTGCTTTTATTTTACAAGAACTTTCCAGGTGATGAAAGCCTTTATTCCAGAGAACATCCTCATGTGCTGATTAATTGGGCGTGGCTCCCTAGGCCTGATATTCAAGTGCTGACCCATCGGATGTGGCAGGGCGTGGCAGCAGGCAGGCCAGAGCTACTGGGCGTGGCCAGGAACAAGACTATATAAACCCACTGATCCCTCAAGCAAACGTTTCGTGTTACTTTGCACCTCTGTGCAACGTGACACTCACCACCGCCTGGACAAGCTACTTACCTTGTGATCCTGCAACAACAGCATCCTTACCTGGACCCTGGATCGCATCTCACAGCAACGCTCCATCTTCTTGGCAGATCCCGAATCGACGCTGCAGCACCTGCTCTATCTGTCCCACAAAGCTGAAGTCCTGAAACGAGAAAAGAAGACAAGACAAGGTTAGAATTCCTGAAAACACCCAATCCAGGTCGCGCTGCATTTAAAACCCAACGCGCACCCTAAGGCACCATTAAAGGCTGCTTACCAGCTATCGGACCATCTCTGCCCCGCTCCTCTGTACCGCTGGCTTCGCTTCTTCTACCACAGCTACTGCGGGCACTGCTACACCACCTGCAAGGGGAGAGAGCAGAGAAAAGAGACATTACATACAAAGGACAGAGAACGAACTTTTACAAATACAATTACAACAGTCAGAAGACAAACGGGTAAGAGGAAACAAGGGAAACACTTACATACAAGAGAAGTGGACTAGTCACAGCTGTCCTGGACTTCCACAACAAGGGACCAGTGAAGGAACTCAGTTCCTTCAACAAGCGCCCCGGCCAGAAGCAGCAGGACGGAGAGCTCATCGTCATCATTCAGCAGGTGAGCCTTAAGAGTAGTGCAACCCCAGGGAAGCCACATCCAGGGAGAAGAGGTCTGGAGAAGGAGTCGGGGACCACAGGCTGCATACTCATACGACCCCCCCTTATATTCACACAGGAACCGCACTGCTCATCACTGCAGTTCCCCACACAGACTCAGAGGGAGGAACAGTCAAGAGGAGATCATCCCTGGGAGGGCTGCGACGGAGCCCCAACGCCTCCACAGAGACCAGGTGAGCGTAACACTGTCTCGTTCGTCTCTTTCACTGAATGAACGTTTATCCATGTACTTGTCTCAGTGGATTGGGCATTTGCTTTTAAAGTAACATCACCTTGTCTCCTAAGGTAACGTTCTCTATTACGAAACTCTTTGTCCAAGTCTTGGCATGACACAAGATCTGGTATTGTAGTTTTTATTTCAATTATTATTATTAACATGTTTGTGCTTACAATGTAACCTTTAATAATAATAATATATTAATGTGTTACAGTTTATAAATAAACTTTTCACATACTTACAAATCATATATTGACATTCTCATGAAAATAATCCATTTATCTAAATTTAAAATCAAACATTCTAAAAAACATAGATTCATTAAGTATCTCTTCAGTGTCATTTTAAATAATATTATTAAAATCATTAATCATCTTGATTAACACTTACCAAATATAAACCGTAGTAAAATTCAATATAAGATTTTCACCAGAATAAATATAGGTTTTCATGTTATTTACACCCATAAAACAATCATATCCCTTTCAATCAAGCTCATACAGTTTACCACAGCTAGTCAGTAGGTGCCGAGAAGTCTCAAGCTCCATTTCACAAATTTGACATACCCGCTCCTGTGGTGGGATATGTGCCCAAGGACCAATTCAAACAAATATAGGTAGTTGTTCTAGTCAAAGTTGAAGAATACATCTTTTAACTTTGGCATTCTAAACTTTAATAATATAACTAAACAGAGTATTAGTTGGAAAAAGCCTTGTTTTACATAGTTTGTGAATATAGATGTCTTACTTAAATACTGCATATTAGTATTCCTGTCCCAAACCAAGGATTATACAATCTCCCCATCAAAAGTTCAGACTTCATCTATCCAAGATGTCAATGCTTAATGTGGAGATTCAGGATTTATAAATTCAGAAAAATGTGAATACAGAGAAGCCAAATGTCCTGGACTGACGCACGAAAGAAGGGCCTACTTGACACTACGCGTGCCCGCTCACACTCGACGAAGAGACAATATGGTTTCAGCTAATTGCAGGCGATTCCACTAGATGGTCCAGAGCGGCAGCTAAATTCTTTGAAGTAGCTCTGGCAAAAGCCAGTGACAGTACTTTGTCGCCTGCAATACCAGCAAGAGACCTTCAAGGACATTTGAGAGTGGTGTCGTAAGTTCTGGGTCTAATTTCTTAGAAGTAGCACAAACAGTTCTCTACAGGACAGATTTGTAAAAAACCTTAAACAGGTTAATAAAAAAAAAAACAAAAAGAAATAATAGAGATGCCAAATTTCCTTTTTTCTGAAAGTATTTTCAATAGAAGAATTCCAGTAGCAATTTTTCGCTGCCTTAGCAATGAAACTAGGCCCAGCCCACAACGAATATCTTCAATCAGGGTAGAGTTGGAGAGCCCCAGAGTTGGGTGCCATTATTTACCTTCCAACCTCCTGAGCCATAAAGATATTTCCATTCCTTAAAGGGCACTAGAGACAATACTGGATCTATAAATTTGCAATAAGCCTTCTATAGAATATCCACCACTGTGGGAAACAAAACTTTTGAACACACTAAATATCAAACGAATATTTCCCATAATATTGCCTGCAAGTGAGCTGTGATTAAGGGAATCTGTAATTGCAACTCCTAAATATTTATATGTCTTGATGACTTCAATAGGTTTGTTATTTAACTTCCATAAAAAAGTTTACCCTATTCTTTTTACCTGCTTTAACAATCATAATTGCAGTTTTATTATGATGTATTATGAGGTTTCTCCTATCAACTTAAATATTTAGGGCAGTAAGACTCCATTGCATCCCCAGTGAAGTATGGTAGAAAATAACGGTGTCATCGGCATAGTACAACCAAGATATTGGTTGCAATCCCACATAGGGAGGAACGTTATTACATTTATTCAGCTCTTCATCCAAATCAATGGCATATCAATTATTCAAAACAGGAGCAAGGGTACAGCCTTGTTGCAGGCCATAATTAGTCTATTAGGAAGCTAAGTAGACATTCCCCATTCAATCTTAATTGCACCCTTGTGCCTGTATAATGATCTAATCAAATAAAGAACAAGAGGATACAGTCCCCAACGTTTCATTTTCTCCCAAAGGACTTGCACAGTATCGAAAGCTCCCTTATAGTCGTCCACAAAACATAAATATAACACTGCATCCTTAGTCATATGTGTATTACGAATAAGAAATATTAGAGTGCATAAGGTAGAAAGAGTGCCAGCACCCTTCCTGAATCCAGTTCATTGATTTTTAAGAATCTTCGTATCTTTTATCCAAGAATGCATTCTTTCTAACAGGAAATGAGAAAATATTTTAGCAACTGAATCTATCATTTCAAGGACTTGATAATTCGCAGGATCCTCCCGCAACCCTTTTTTTAAATATTGGAATGTGTATCGATCTCTTCCAATTAATGGGGATTTCCTCGGTTACCATAATAATGGAGGACATTTTATGGACAATAAGAACCCAGTTCTTAGAATCATGCTTAATTAAAATAGTTGCAAAACCATCCCATCCAGGAGCTCTAGATGGTTTAAGTTTATTGATGACCAGTTCAACATCCTCAACATTAAAACTCTCTTTCAACTATATTCCCATAATCCATAACTTCCTCAGGGGCAGGATATATCTGTAATATGAATCCTATATGTGTTTATTCAAGTGCAATTCATAGATGGGATTGACTTCTTTTTTCCCAAGACACGAGGAAGAGTGTCATTAACCAATGGGCCAAATTTCCTAGAATCAGAACAGCAAAGGGTGTTATAATCTGCCATTGAGCATTAGCAACCGAACCTTCATGAATTCTGATCCAGTTTTTGAAATTTGTCTTGAAGCTAATAATGGCATTATCTAGTTCCTATCTTACCAAACAAGATTTCTTAACTTTTTTATGTCAACCCTCTGCTGTTTCTTTCTGGAAACAATGCCCATATCGTTAACTCTGTATTAATCACTCGTCCTATAACTACATGTATTATGTGTTTTAGCAATTAATGTCAGAGCCATTTCCATCATCCAATTATACACATCAAACCCCTCAAAACTTGGTAGATCATTCACCATTAAATTTATGAGAGATCCATCATTAAATACAGAAATATTATGTTCAGACCAAAAAACACGATTACCTGCAGCATTGACACTGTCATTTCCAGTGGGGTTGGCCTAGCATCCACTATTAAGTTGGAAAGCAAACTGGACTATCACATGATCACTTAAATTTGTCAGGATCAAGTGAAAATCCGAAATAAGAACCAACACATAGTCAATCCAAAAACAACTAATGCCATTGGACCATGTATAAGGCAAAAAATCCAAAGGTGCCCTCTGCTTAATCAATTGACCAAGATCATATGCGGTAATTAAAGATAGCCAATTTTCTGCATTATTTCAAAGTGCACTTTCAGTGGCATCAACGCCACAAATTTCATACAGATTACTTATCAAATTATATGGTGCAGGATCGTCCGGTTTTCTTGAAACTGAGAAACATTGATAATTCAGATCACCTGAGATATTACAAAATAACCACTAGGGTTATTATATAACCATTCATCGAGCATTACTTCTATAACATCTATTACAGCCACTGTCAGATTATTACCCAGTGGGTTATACATGTTAATTATCAAAATATGTTGCCAGTGTGATTCAATATTAACCAATGCTACCACTGTAAGCATATCTTAAGTGTTTACATTTTAACTTATATTCCGTCACTACTATACAGTTCTTAATGCCAATTATGAGGCCGCCAAAAGGCCTTTCTAAATAATTCTGATTGGCACACTTCTGGTAACTTCTTGAGGTAACATATCCCCGTCATCCAAGTTGCCTGCAATAAAAACAAGTGAGCGTTCAATAAATATGCTTGTCTCTTTACATTTCTAGTAAAAGAACTAAAACCTCTAGTGGTCCAAGAGATGATCTTAATAAGGTTTAAAAGGACTATTACGATATCATGACACTTCATCGAAGACACTTTCTGCATATTGTTGAGTACCACCTTCCTCTGTGATTTTAGAATTGGGACTTACCACTGCGAAGATTCTTTGAGCAAGGACATCAATGTTCTGTGGTGTATATTTGGTTGAAATCTTCACGGGCTTTTGCTACTTCTTCATATGTACCTTCAAAGAAACTTCCTGTTTCCTCTCAAACACGTAGCCTAAATTGACAAATTCCTCTAAGTGGGTCATAATCAATTCCACTATAATAGAAAAAACTAAATGAAATATTGCCCAATTTGCTTCATTAGTAGCTTGTGGCAATTCCATTGAGGTAATGTTCTGAGTCGTAATCACTGTCAATTGCTAGCTGCAATGCAATTACGTCAATATATTCCCACGATTTAAGAACGGGCTGTTAATAGTAGCACAGGACTCCAAAAGGCTAATCTTGTTTGTGATGTATTTAGTTCCTCACTGCTCCTCCAGAGTTCGGTGCAATATGTTTACAGTGGTTTTAATTGGGAAATGTGTCTTCCAATTAAGAGGAATGGTGTCACTATTATCGAGATCTTTTGCCGAGTCTACTTCTGACTGCACCATAACATCAGATATGCGGGGTTGCTTTGTTTTCCATATACAGAAACGTGTCCAAGTACAGATGCTGGCGATTCATACCTGTGCTCTTCAAGACCACTGCCATCGCCTCTGCAGGTCTTAGCTCAACTTGAGACAATACTTATCTGCATGTGTGACTGCCAGTGATTGTTTTCAAGTAATACTTCACTTTCTTTGTTATTCAGCCTCTATCTTGTTTCACGTCTTCTTATCCGCTGGGCATGCCTTAGCCTACTTGGGGGCCTAGTGCTTACATTGCACCTGTCCCCCCCGACAGTTTTACGGTAGACTCAGTATCAACCTGCATAGATGAGGAGTTCTTATTGTGTATACTTAGGATTGAGTCTTGCTTGTTATCCTGCACCGGGTTATCAGCACCTAGAGATGTTCCTACAGTATTCCCAACTGCTAGAACTGTGTCAACAAGGCATATCGGGCAGGATCAGTGTTTCTCTGTCAGACCTAGAGTCGTCTTCAGAAGACTCTGACGAAGCAAATGAAGCGCTAGGGGCAGGCGAAGAGGCATAGACACTCTCCGCGCGAAGCCAGGGGATTTAGAAAGATTTTGACAGGCAGCACGTATAATACTTCTATTATCACCGAGTTCATCAGCCTGCTGTTCCGACATCATTGCTTGAGACATGCTTATATTCTCTTTCTGCAGACTCATCTTATCAAGGGGCTGAAGCGCAGAAGTATCAGCCGGCATTTTAGTAGTACCCGCGTCGAAATTATCTTCCATAGATTTCTCTTGATTAAAATGTTGCACTTGTGTTTTCAAAACGTCAGGAATTTAACCCTGGACATTATTGTCCAGGCCTCTTGTTTGTTTTGTTAAAACTGCAAATAATGCATGCCGCTGTCGATATGGTTTGCAGCCTAGCCCCTTTATATTTCTTAATTCCTTTATTAGTAGAGAACACTCGTCTGCAAGCAGCACGTAGCGTACTTCATAACTGATATTTCTTAAGCCTGGCAGGCATGATAACAGATGAGAAACTGTTAGAAACTCCCAAAACACTTTACTTCATGGAGGAATTGGTCTTACGCCAGAAATAAGGCCAAGATATTACTTTAGCCAGTGATGTGCAGATGCAAATGCAATGTCATCTACAATTAATTTATTTTCATTTATTCAATTTATGAAGCACCTTTCGCCAAAAGCGATGTTGCAAAATATTAGAAAAAAACATGATAATGCAAAAAAGGAGTATAAACAGATGGAGCGGGAGAGAAAGAGGAAGTCACTAAGTAGAAGGAAGGGAGAGAAGATGAGCTTTCCGGATAGATTGAAAAATACAAAGAGATGAAGAGGAGCGGATAGAGAAAGGGAGAGAATTCCAGTGTTTAGGGGCTAAGAGGGTAAACAATCAGAAAAGGGATGAAGCACAGGGGGGTTAGGGGACAGTGAGAAGAAGCAGATTATGTGGTCAGATAGTCAGAGAGGGAGAACAGATCGAGACTAACGAAGAAAGATAAGAAGGAGCAAAGCGGTGGATACATTTAAAAACAATAGAAAGAAAATGCTGGAGAAGACGTGATGCAAAGGGAAGAATTGAAATAGACAATAAAGAAGATGTGATAGAGGAGCAAAAAGGTAAAGAAAAGACGAACCAGGGAGTTATGAACACATCGGAGAGGAAGATGATGTGAGGCAGGAAGGCCAAGAAGAAGAGAAGAGCAGTAGTCGATACGAGTAAAGACCAGGCAGAACAGAAGAAGTTTAGAAGCATGAAATGAGAGAAAGGGGCGAGACCGACAGATGTTTAAATGGCATAAGATGCAGGAGTGAGCAGTAGAAGAGATATGCAGTTTAAAGGAAAGAGAGGGATCAAAGATAACCCCCGAATTGTCTGCAGAAGAGGAAAAGGACAGAGAGGAAGGAGGAAAAAAGGGAGACAGAGGAGGAAGAGTAGATGAATAGTTGAAGCTGGAAAAAGTAGACCCTCAGTCTTGGAAGGATTGAGGTGTAGAAAATGGGAAGTCATCCAGTTATGGACAGCAGAAAGGCAAGTTGATACAGTAGAGTGCAGAATCTCACGAACCTCTGTCTGGCTCGAGTCCTGTGGTTCTTGGGCAGAATCATTGCTATCAGAAGCTCAGCAGAAGGATCAAACCCTTTGGCTTCCTGATTGGCAGAAGTCCATGTTAAAGGAAGCCTGCGGCCCTTAACTTGGCCACAAAAGACAAAAAAGAACACAGATTTTCAATTTAAGCAGTGTACTGGGGAGACCCCCGACCGGCCCATAGAGCCGAGGTTTGCTCCACAGTACTTTAAGACGAGATAGCTGCACCTTGAGATGGAAGGGGGTGCAGATGTATTACTCCAACACCAATCAATAAGGACAACTCAATGGTTTGGCAAAGGGAGTCTATTTAATGACAAGTACAAAAAACGGGGAGTCATGGAGATCAGCAGTGATGCGATAGTCCGTCTCGCTTCAACTCCAACGAACTTCATACAAACAGTGACATTTATACTCAACACCCGTCATAATTGACGTGTAACACTCAAAAGTTAACATGCAATTCTATTGGTTGGAAAAAAGGTAACTTTACTGTAGGTACTATATCTGTATATGGTAACGTAGTGAGGAAATTGGGTAAACACTGTCAGGTGGGCATCTAAGCCCTTCCTTCAAAAATGACTACTGCGAACATCACTAAAAGTATGACGTCCTATTGGTTCTACTAAATATAGGACCCTAGCTAATTTGGTCCATTGTGATTGGTTTGGCACCAACCCCATCCATAAATTTCCACTTTGCTTAGCAGCACGCAGAATGGTCAGCCAGGTGCAGGGTGCCCCTCGATTCACCTGGCCTCCCTTCAATCAATCATCATTTTAGTGGCTATGTGTCAATTAGTTCACTGTGGTTGGCCTCGAAACTGCATCTTCTTGTCTGAAAAGTTCTGATATCTCTGTCTGGGAAGATACCACGCATAGGTGTGAACCCATGCTCCTTCTCGCTCGGATGGTTACATGCTACTCACACTGTGAATTTGCCTAGTTTCTCTCAATTTGTGCATTTAATTCTTATTCGGCTTGCCACCTGCCTCCTCCTCCTTATCTCGACCTTCCAAGGACAGGATATTCTGTTCTTAAGTTTCAATTATGTGTATCTGCTGTTCGCTTCTTCTATTGCTACGACCTTGGCTCCTCCGGCACGAGTTGCTCTTGCTAAGTTTTGATTCAGCCATCTCTTCTCGTTTAGCTGGAATATGAATCTTGTCTCATTTGGCCTCTAGTAACCTAAGTTGATTCTGCTTTAGTGCAAAGTGGAAATCACGCTTATAATGCTGTGCTTCGTTTTGAGGTAGATTATGTATAATGGCACATGGCGCTCTATTTTTCTACTTAGCATAGCAAGCCGTACTGTTTTCTTAGCTTTCTTGTGGTTTCAAGCATATGTACAGGCGTTAACTGGTTGAATATCTTCATCCTGCTTACAGCTTAACTCTCTTTTATTTGGATAGCTTCCTATCACTTTTAGGTTCACAATATCTTTATTCATGGCATTTCGTCTCTTTGTGTCATTCTTGGGTCATCATATCTTCTATCTAAGAGTCTGTCTGAGTCCTCGTGACGTCACCATTCGTCTTCCATTAAGACTTTTAAGGTTTCTTCCGGGACGGTACTTAGGTAATCTTCATTTCGTTTCATTTGCTGGTAGGGTTTTCTCAATGGATACCTTACTGTCCATGGTTTTCTGGGAATCGGTACTTCAACAGGTGTTGTTCTTCTGATAGGCACTGGGCAGAGCCCTACTGCGGCTCTCTGCTGGTTTATTTGCTCATCATACATCACATATTTTGGTGTGAACGTTCCTGGTACTTCAAAATGAGTGATGGGAGTGCAGGCTTTATTCGGGACCTCCTCTACACTCCCCCCTCTGGGCGATTCCTCAACCACTTCCACTTGCTCCTTTGGATTCATCTCATTTGGTTCCTCTGTATTTGTTCTTACTTCATCATCTGGGTTCATTCCTTCTCCATCTTCTGGGTCTGTACATGATGGTTTAAAGAAGTGTCTCTTTGGAGTGTATATTTGTATTACTCCTTTCAGGCTTCCCGCTGTTCTTACATGTTCGTCTTCATTCCATGTCATCAGTTGACATTGTCCATTTTGGCTACTGTAAATCCATCTTCCCACATAATTTCTGCGTTTCCTGGGATAAAGAAACTTTTTTCCCTCAGGTGCATACCTGCTGGCCTTCACAAAGTCTCTTAGTTCTTCATCAGTCAGGTCTTTGGGCTTCCATCCTGGCTCGACATCAATCATGATCTTCATCCCTATGGCTTTTTTCACAGTTTTCTGGCATTGCGAGATTATTATCTTGATAATGCAAAATCCTAGCAATATCATCACTAGCAGGACTCCCAGGACCTTGAATATGTCTTCCATCCATTGTGGAACACATGAAAACAGTGATCCAAACCAGCTGTCATCATCAACTTCGTCAGTTTCGTCGATCATCTTGTTCTGTAGCTTTGTCAGCATACCTATGGCTTCTATTAAAGTTCCATTTTCTTTGTCATGAGAAGGTATAAATGTGCAACATCATTCTCCAATTTTTGCACAAACTCCTCCATCCAAGCTGTGATCATGTCAAGGACACATCTGTTCTGGAGAGTCATCAGTCGGATTGCTCTTAACTCTTCCTTAATCACATTAAATCCTTTTATGGTCATGTTGAAGGTCTGCAGTAACTCCCATCTGGTTATCTGCAAACATTTAGTATTCACTCCAACTTGGATTCTTGGCACAAAGAGCGTTGTGAACACTGATGAGGTGAGGCTGAACAGCCTGTGTTCATATGGGATTGCATGAAATGATTCTTCTGATTTAGCAGAGAAGTAATTTTCTCTCTTCATTCGAGTTATCAGTTCCACAGATCTCTTCTTCCACAGGTGAGCATCTGCTTTCGGGGAATTGTCAATATTCAGGTCACTTTTCGGGATCACCAGTGCTGGAACGTGGATATTCACTATGGTGCATATACCTCCCCAGTTTCACGGCAGTCTGATTTATGCTTTGTATCCGCATGCTCAATAATGATCCATAATTACTGCTGTTCCGTGATCCATTCC
Source organism: Ambystoma mexicanum (assembly GCF_040938575.1). NCBI lineage: Eukaryota > Metazoa > Chordata > Amphibia > Caudata > Ambystomatidae > Ambystoma > Ambystoma mexicanum. The sequence continues at coordinate 642,805,480 of NC_090940.1, read as the reverse complement.
TGGAGCATCAAAAAGTCGTCCACAGATCTGATTCTCTCCCATCTTCCTTGTGCCATTGTTCCTGAAGCATAATCCTGGGCTTTCTAGTGGCACTATCTGCAAGGGTCCTCCTCTGTCTTCGACCCATGTCAGCAGCTTTGCAAGTTTTGTCCATAATCGCTTGCACAGTCTTTGTGAGTTTTCAATTGCTTCCTTGCAGGCTACGAGGACCATCCATGCTCGGCAGATCACTACTCCTTTCTCCCATCCGTCTGGTGAAAGCACTGTTCCCCAAATCTGCATTTGGCCTCTGTTTTTCGAAATTTGAGCTTCCTCTGGAGTTTTTTCTTGGACATTTAGTCTCGGGTTCACTTCCCATCTTATTCCTGCTCCTTTAACTCAAGGCCTTTCGTAACTGATCACATGATTCCTAGTATGAGCTCTGTTTATTGTCTTAATGTCCTGGACATAATCATCTTCATCGGGATAAACTGTTTCAGTTGCCCATATCAATGAGGCATCACTTCCCATGAACTGGCCTCTGCTGCGTGAAAGAGACAGTGTGCTGTCGGGACATCAATTTCTACAGCTACGAAGATCTTGGACTACCCCATGCTGTACGGTAGGAGTGTGCAAACAAAGCATTCCCCTTCAGAATTTTGTCTTCCAACCTCCTTCATGTGCTGATACCAAATGTTGTTTCCCAGATGTGCTGTGCTGTTCAGGTAGTTGTTTAGTTCTTTCTCATCTCCATGCATACTTCTTTTGATTTTCAATGTTTTCTTCTAGTTGGCTATGACGACATCCCTGAATGCATCGGTATAGCTTTTTCTTGCTGGAAGATTTTCTGGTACTTTTCTCCATGGTGCAGGCCTCTTCATCTGTATCAATGGAGTAGGTGGAAGTTTTGCAATTCTCTCCTTCTCTTCTTGCATCTTTTTCCTGCTGGTTATAAATGCCCATACCAACCACCAGTCTGACGCTGGTCCAGTGTCTGGTTGCATCTGGTTGCCTCGTACATTGTCCCTTGTGTTGGAACATGTGTGTTTGGTTATACAGTCTCTGTGGCTTTGTTCTTCAGTTCCTCTTATAGTTTCCTCGCTCTGGCTATGTATGGGAATAATAAGTCTACTATCAGTTGTGTCCGTGCAGAGAGTTTCTCTGAGGCGGCTCTTGTTTTCTTAAGAGTTTCTGATATGACTGCTTCTGTTGGTTTTTCTCTTAACTCTTCTTGTTTTCTCACAACATCTTCTGTGAAGTTCCTTATGGTAGGCAGTCTCTTCTTCTCTGCTGCTTTCGTTTGTGGTTCTTCAGTCATTGACACTATGCCTGTTTCATGTGCATTCAGTGTTTGTGTGCGTGTAGTTGTCAGTGATTCTACTTCATTCATTTCATGCCGACCCTGTCTCTGGCTTTTCTTTTCATTCGTTACCATAGGTGTGTGTGTATCATTGCTAATCACATCCATTTCAAGTTCATTTACTCCACCATCAGATATTCTAGGGACTGGAATGAATATATAAGGTCTGGGTGCTTTCGTGGGTTTCATGCGTACATCATCAGGTGGGTGCACTGAAATTGGAACGCTTTGTGCACCAATAAGGAATGCAGTTCTAATCGTTAATGACAATAAAATAATGATGAATATAATGCATAGGTACATTATGCCCTTGTAGGTCAGGCAACAGCATTTTCTTCCAGAGAAGCGGGGGTGCCTCTCTGCTTGTGGGAGGACAAGGTTGTTGCTCTGGACCCCCATCTCGATCATTCACCAAAAGTCAATGTTATTATTCCTTCACCCAATATCGTCTTTCGAGTTCTGTGTTTAAGAGTGTCAGGTACTCCAAAAGTGTCCCCTCTCTTGTGACTGACTGTTGTCTTTTATTTCAGGATACAGTTCCTTTGCTAGACTATGGGAAAAATCTATTAAAATAATACTTCAGTGAGTCACTTTTATTGTGCGTGTTCAAAGTGCATAAGCTCCCAGTCCACTCCTCGGATTTGATTCTGTCCTGAGGACATATTGTACTGTGATCAGTATGAAAAAATATAGGAAAAAATAACAACAAATATAACAGGTGAAGTTCTCGACTTTGCTTCTTCGATCAGTCCCTCGGCGGAAAGCTTTTAAAATCTCCTCAGATAGCTCCTCTGATGGTTAGAAAGTTCCACTTGAAGCATTATTCCATGCAGGAGCATTCCCATCTGTGTGACATTAGATGGACCTCTGGTGAATGTGAGTACATCAACATCGATCGGTCTGCCTACTAGTTCTGGAAAGTCAGTGACTAGGTGAAAAAGGACATAGTGTGCCAATCGGCTGTCTTCTGGTGACAGGGACATCTGTCCTGTCTTGCTGGGTTCAGGATTATATGCTTTTTCCTTGATGTAAACAATGTCTGCACTGTCCGGTCGTGTGGAGTGCGACTAGAATTACGATCTTGTTTAAAAGATGGCTTAAATGTTCAGTGTTTGCTGGGTCTCGAAGAAACGTGAGTGTATCTGTTGTTCTTCTGACAAGAGTTGGACAGTCTTCGATTATACGAAAGAACAGTACGTTGATAAGCTCATTTATTTCCGCCTGTGTTGGGAACATTTGATTCTTTCTCACTGTACTCAGGGAGTATGATAAATTATTCGGCAATGACAGTAAGGAGTTATCTTATTGTCTTTTCGTTTTCAGGATCTTGTAAAATGTCTGTGACACTGGTGAGCCTGCCTACCAATGACGGGATGACCTCAGTACTAAGTCGAAATAGGTGACCACATCCTTGGCGATGTCGCTACTGCGGGACACCATAAGTGATTTTGAATAGAGTCTCGGTGTGGAACGAGTCAGGATACTGTATTTGCTTCCAATGTAAGTGTCATCTGTCAAAATTTGACATATGCTTTTCTCATCAAGGCTTAAGTGTGCCTCAGTCCAAAGTTCAAAGTCAACAGATTATATTGTGGCTTATGCGTGCAATTTTCTTCTTCACCCTGCAACTAGGATGCACAGAGTGTCCTTTTTATGTCCTCATCCCCTTTTTGCTTAGAGGAAGTGTCCAATTTAAGCCACAACTTGCAAAAAGTTCTTTGTCTTTACTTTGCTGGTCATGTGTCCTTCCTTCTTCCTCGTCATGGATCTCGTCTGCACGTGCTGTGGTTCTTCCCCGTCGCTCATCAATTCCTCCCGTTGGGGTGCAGGCAGGGGGCCTTCTCCGATGTAAGGTTGATATCAGCAAGAAAAATCCAAGCTCTCCTGCCTTGTAGCTTCACTGCGGACAGAGTGCAGTCCTCCACTATAAAAGAACTGTTGAATCTTGGCTCGTCCTACTTTTTCTTTGTATGGTTCTTCACCAGGACGGTGTCTCCAGGGAAGACGGGTGGAACACGTAGACCCTGAAGTTGGTCTGTTGCAGTGTCTCCTTCTGTCTTCTGTGCTGCGCTGCACCCTTTTCGTCGCCGCTGCAGCTGGTCTGAAATTACAGTAATGTCAGTCTAGAAAAATGGATACCTCTACTTTGTGACCGCAAACGTATTTTGATGGCCGTGGGCCAACCGTCTCATGCACGATATGGGTTTCCGAGTTTGCCAATGAACGTCCATTTTGATGTAACAAGAATCGCCATTTTGTTTTCTAACCAGTGCTCATTGCTTTCTGTTCTTATTGCTTCGCAGTACATTTTTTGCTACACTGCTCGACTGTAAAACATTGTTGTCTGCACGTGAAAGGACAAGGCCGCAGGGCCGCGAGGATAACAAGAGTTCATTGAAACACAACGTAGGCAGCGCCAGGAAGAATGCCCGGCTCCCTCCCGAATGTAGCCTTGAAGCAGAGCTGCAGGGCATTTAATCATTTCGCAGCTGCCAGCCAGTCTCGTTATATGGTAGAATATGTTAGAATAAAGCAGCTAAAGGCTTGAATTATGCTCTTCTTACGGCCCCCCTTTGCTGAGCCCCATTAGAGCGTGTCAGCTCCCAGGACACGAATAGCACCTCATACATAGCAAGGTATGGAATGTAACTCTCCCCCCGTATGTGGCTCGCTTCCAGGAACAGAAGCGCTGTGTTCTGTTCAACAACTGAAAGATGCCTCTGCACTCACAAATTGCAAATTGTTACTAGAATAGATATTTGAAGGTGTCATAGTTGTCGAAAGTGTCCATCATCACACCAAGTTCAAAGAAACCCAATAAAGGGGGGTGTTAAACATGTCATAGCTGATTGTTTCTTATGCATTTTGTATATATGTAACTGATGTACGTAATTCACTCTCTTGCGTCCCTCGAGGTCTAGAGATACACGTCGCGGGCGTGAGACCGAGTTGGCCAACTGAGACTTTTGCTTTTGCAATAAACCCTAGCTTTGGGAATACAACCTCGTGTCTGGCGTATCTATCGTGTGTGGTGACTCGCCTTGTTTCCATAGACTAGGGGCCCCTTTCAGTAAGGCAAGATGTTATGCAGTTCAGATAGTTTTGCATTTCAGACCCTAAAACCTCTCCTGTTGACTGGGCATCACATCTAGCTCTATCTCGCAGTGTCAGGGGAGTTCTCATTCTTCTTCCTGTGGCTATCTCGTGTGGCGTAAGATGATGGTCGGAGCCTGGTTGGTTCCGAAGTGCATACAGTGCCAGTGGAAGGCAGTGCAACGATCCCTTCCTTAGAGTAAGCTTCAACTTGGCTATCCTTTCTTTTACCAAGCCGCTGAGCTTCTCACAGACTCCATTACCTTGCGGATGATAAGCCACCGAGAGCTTGTGCTTCTACCAAGCAGCAAGCTAATCTGCTCAAATATTGAATTTACAAAGTGAGGGCCATTATCTGATCTCATGACTTCGCACACACCCCACCTTGGGATCACTTCCCTCACTAAAAATGTGGCCGCACAGGTAGAGTCTGGGTGTGTACATGGACCTGCCTCTATCCATCTAGAGAATGGACAAAACTCAACAATTAAGTATCTATACCCGTTACGTACTTGAATCATGTCGACATAGTCGACATGCAAGTGCTGAAAAGGCCCATTTGGCCTTGGGATGACTCCTCTCATTACTTTTAATGTGTGCCCTGCCGTGAATTTCTGGCAGATTATACAGTTCACCATAAAGAATGCAACATGCTCTGCTAAATGTGGTATGAACCAGTCTTCCGCGAGCATTGCTGCTAGATTCTCTTTTGTCATGTCGGCTGGGTTATGTAGTTGCTACAGTGCAATTTTTAATAGGGCTGCAGACATTACTGGTTTACCAGTGCTGTCTTGTCGCCACAAGCTGTCGGAGGGGTTTAAAGAACACCCTTGATGTTTCCGCAAGTTCTTCTCTTCCTGTGGGGCCTCCCCTTGGAGTTCCATTAGCTGTGTTTGCCCCAAATTGCTATAACTCTCAGGTGCGGTTCGTGTAAACATCATTCTTTCGTTGGCATGGACAACTTCCACTGCCATGATTGTTTCATTTTTTGATGCCATACGCTTGTTTTCCGTGTCTGCTGCTTGATTTTTGTGTGAGATAAAATCTGTCCCTCTCGTGTGGGCAGCGCATTTCACGACCGCTATGCCCACTGGGAGCTGTAGTGCCTTGATCAGCCTGTCCAATAAGGCTGCATGCTGCACTGGCGTGCCCTCCGCTTGGAGGTAGCCCCTCCTCTTCCAGCGCGCTAGGCCTGCGTGCACTGTCAACGTCACATAGGCGGAGTCACGGTACACCGTTACTTCCTGGTCTGCGTGATTCTCAATGGCGAGTATCAACGCCAATAATTCTACGGCCCTTGCTGAATAATGAGATGGTATTAGTGCACTAAGAAGCACTCGAAATTCTCCATTTGCTGTGTGTTTCATTACAGCGATGCCTGTATATCTTTGTCTGTCACTTTGATCGATCCTCGAAGTCCCGTCAATAAAGACGATCTCTCCTCCTGCCAAGGCATTTTCTTTCACCCTGGGGATTTCATCATAGAATTCTTCGTAATTTGCACAGTCATGTATCAGTTCTTCTTCAGTGACTGGCTCTGCTATGAACGTAGCTGGGTTTACTATCTTACATCAGACTATTTTAATCGATGGATTTGATATGATCACTTCATAAGCAGAAGCTCTTTGAGATGTCAGTGTGCCTTTTGGTTTCTCTAGAATGGCAAAGAGTGAGTGCTCGACGTACAACACCATGGAGCATCCCATCACAATGGTTGTTGCCTTCTCTATGGCTAACGCTGCGGCAGATAAACTGACATCTCATTACTGGGTCCAAATTCCCACTGTAGTATGCCAGGGGCTTGTACCCCAATGTGGTTCTCTGTGTGAGTACTGCTGTCATAACGCTGCCATTCGTGTGTGAAAACAGGTAAAATTCCTCTGCATAATTGGGAATCCCAAGAACTGGTGCTGTGCAAATAGCTCTTTTGAGTTCAGCAAACCCTTCCTCCATGGTCTCAGAGCATTCGATCTTTTCTTTCGTTACTTGGGCCTTCTTTAGGGCCTGAAGTAAAGGCTTAGTATAGGAGCTGTAGTCGAAGACCCATACCCTGACATAGTTGCATAGGCCTAGAAAGCTCTGCATCTGTTTTATCGTGTGTGGCTTAACTGTGTTCAGTATGACTTCAGCCCTTTCTGGGGTCACTCTCTTTCCTTCGTGTGAGATCAGCTGGCCTATGTACAGCACTTCTTGTTGGCAATATTGGAACTTTTCCTTGTCGACTTTATATCCTTTCTCAGCCAGTATCGTCAATAGCTGAACAGAATCGTGCCTGCACTGCTCTTCTCTTGTGCTGCAGATTAAGATGTCATCCAAGTACTGTAGGACAACACTCTTTAATGCAATATCGCTCAAGTCCACCTGCAGGATTCTGTTGAAAATAGAGGGAGACTCACAGTACCCGTGTGGCAGCCTCGTGCTTTTCAGAACATTAGTCTGAACGTGAATGACGTCAGATCTTGTGAGTCAAAGTGCAATGGGATTGAGAAAAATGCATTTTTCAAGTCAATCACCGTGAAATATTTTGCCTCAATGGGTATATTACATAGGATTGTAGACGGGTTAGGGACTAGAGGGAACTCAGCCTCAACAATGTCGTTTATTGGCCTTAGGACTTGCACTAGCCTCCAAGAACTCCCTCTACTTTTTTTCACAGGATACACTGATGTATTACATGGTAACTCTGACGTCACTAAAGTGCCCTGGTCCATCATGGCAGAAATTGTCTTTAAAATCCACTCACCTGCCTTTCTGGACATGGGATATTGTCGGGCTCTTGGTAGAATTGCTCCTGGTTTCAGTTTAATCTTCACTTCTCCAACCCCCTTCAAGAGGCCTACGTCAAAGGGTCCTATAGTCCACACTGAGACAGGCACCTGGGCTATGTTGTCATCAAAATATTCAGGACGATTTAGTGCCTACATCATTCTCTGAGGTACTTCTCTTTTAATCATTTTTACCCAAAAGGTGAGATTTACTTCCACCATTCTCTCTCCCATCTCTGCTTGCTCTTCAAACAGATCATCATCGGTGATGTCAGTCACTCGATATCCCTCTTCAATGGCAATTATTGTGCACCATTGTCTGCCCTGGTCATCGTAACCGTCAACCAAGGCCACTTTCCCTCGTATTGCATCTGTGTGTATCATCAAGGGAAATACTTGTCCCTTCTCTTCGTGCATATGTATTCTGGGTCAGAATAAGAACTCATCAGCGGTTCTCATGATTCTGTCTGCAAGGCTCGGCAATCCTGCCATAAGCACATGCATACCATATGCGAACATTTCTGGCTCTAATGGTATGGCCCTCATGGCCATGTGCTCTGAGTATGCTCTAATAATTTCGAATACATTTGAGTAGTGTATTCCTGGAGTGGAACATACTATGCCCTCCTCCGTGAACAAGATTGTCATGTTCAATTTTGTCATTAAATCTCGACCCAAAATATTTACTGGGGTCTGTCGAGAATATAATAAAGGTATATTCATTTCGCACTCACCTATGGTGCCTGGTAGTGCATATGTAAGGGAACTCGACTGGTAGTTCCTGTAAAACTCTGAGAATCTATGGCCTCGCCGGACAAGGAAAACTTGCCTTCACGTATGCACAAGCGTGTTGTATCCGACATCCACCATGGGTTCCCTGTGAGGGTCTGGTGTCACTGATACTTCCCAGTGAGCTGTCCTAGTTTATATACAAATTCGGCCCACTGTGTGCTGGTGGATTTCCCCCATTCCCATTGTTACTTCCCATTCCAGGGTTCATGGTCTGTGATAGTTGCAGCGGTGCCTTTTGGGATTGTGCTTGTGGAAAATTCCACATGCTTTGCGGTTGCACGTCTTGCTGTGCTTTTTGTGCTTGTTGTTGCACCGTGTGATTTTGTGCATCACCCTGCTGTAAAACTGCAGGTGGATTTGTCATGCCTATTCCTGTTCTTGGCCGCTCTGCATCATGCCTAGATTTCTGCATGTGTGCACCAAATGCCCTGTCATTCAACACAGCCAACAAACTGGCGGTGGTCGGACCATTTGCCCATTTAACATATCTTGGTTACCATTTTGCATATTTTGAAAACCTCCTTGGTTATTTTGTAAACCTCCCTGATTGCTCTGCCATCCTCTTCCCCTAAATCCTCTTCCCCTGGGATAAAATCCTGTATTGCCCTGATTATTTTGCTGTGGCCTAGCAATCTGCTGCATGCTCGATTCAGTTGTTCTAGTTATTATGGCTCCGTCGAGAGCATATTTCAACAATTTCTTTTGCACCAATTTCGCTTCCTCACCCTTACAAGTTGCTTCCTTTTTGCAATTCTTTTCTTGCAGCAGTCTGTAATCATGTGCGATGGTCAACTGTATTTCAGCCCAAGGTTTGGCTTCGATTCCCACCAAGTTCTTGAGTTGTTTTTGAACCGGCTCTGGCAGCCCTTGGCACGGTATATGGTAAAACACAGGTATAGATTTCGTCCAAGATTCATGAGTCTCGAGCACCCATGCATCTTTGAAATTCTGTATATAAATTAGCAGATCTTCCGACTCCTTCATCTTTCGCGTCATTATAGCTGCCATATCAGAAGTATCTGGGTATAGTGCTCATAGCGCTTTCCATACTGCGGCTCTACAATTGTTAAATGGAGCTCCGTCATGCAAGGTATTAATTGTGGTTACACCAGGGTAGCCATCTCGTGCCCACACATCGTCTGCTCTCTCACCAAGTATGGCGATCAGGAGACCTTTGATGTCCCCTATAGCTAACGTGTTTCCTCCTGTCATTTTTTTTAACTCATGCATCCACTTTTCGGCTCCCGATGTCAGCATTGGAAGCTTATTTTTCAGATTTTCTCGATCCATGTTGTCAGTCCAGAAAAACCAAACACCCCTTGAGGGTCCGGAAATGAATGATAATTGGTTGGCCGAAGACCAACCGCCTCATTTACAGTGTTAAGAATATATATTCATTAGTTTTTACGTAGCTATTAGTTCAACTAGAGTGAGGCCATTTTAAGATGACCAGAATCGCCATTTTGTTTTCTCTCTCTGCTCTCTCTAACGTTGCCACTTTGCCTCATGTAAAACTGCTTTGCTGTAGACATTATTTCGCTTCAATGGTCCAAGGCTAAGAAACATGTTGAAACATTACACTGGAGTGCCAGACAGAAATGCCCGATTCCCTCCCTCACATATCCTTGAAGACAGGGAGCAAGGCATTTAATCAGTACACGAATGCCAGCGAGTCTCCTAAAGGAATAGCAATGTACAACTAGCATTTAAAGAGTTGAATTATGCTCTTCTTTACGGGCCCCCTTTCTGAGCCCAGTGAGGCCCCGGAGAGCGGGCTGACCTCTAGAGCGAGAATCGAAACTAAGAGATAGTGAGGTCTGGTATGTGCCAGTCTCCTACGCGCAGCTTGCCCATGAAAAACAGAAACGCTGTGTTCTCGCAAATAAAGAATGGTGTCTGTAAAATTGAAGATTGCAAACCGTTACTAAATATGGTTGTCTAAGGTGTCATATTTATCACACTGGTCAATCATCGCCTCTAATTCAAAGGGAAATTAATTGAGGGCGACATCAAATGTGTCATACTGTGTCATTGCTGATTGTAAGGTGCTCGGTTTGTATATATGTAACTGATGTACGTTTCATTCCTCTCTTGCATCCCGAGGTCTGTTAGACACACGTCGGCCGGGGTGGGTCCATTTGGCCAACCTACTTTTGTACCGAAGGTAGAGACTCCCGCAGTAGGCAGTGCGCCACCTGTGGTAATCCCAGCACATTATACAGCCCAATACCTGCATGTTCCCTTCTCTAGACAGGAAGTGAATAATATAAAACAGACTATCCCTGACATACAAAAAAATCCATCGGGTTTTTATAAAGAAGTAGAGTCTTTATTGCAATCCTCAGTGTTCACTATGGGTGATATAGACTTACTATTCCCCGTAATTCTGCCAGCGGACATATGGAAACGAATAAAAAAGGTAGATGATGAGACGGCCTATGGTGCCACGTGGGCAAAGTTAATACTGGAAGATAAGAATAACGCAGTGGGTGCACAGCCAGGGGCGAATATGTTAGCATTACTGGCACGAATAGTACAGAAGTTAAAAGAATTGGTCCCAGAGAAAAGAATTCAATGGGACAAGATGACAGCGTGTGTTCAAGGTAAAGAGTTGTCCACAGATTATTTCAACAGATTCGAAGAAGTATTTACAGATTTCAGTGGACAGGATGTGAGTATGGAAGCAGGAAAAAGGTTATTTGTGGATAAATATTTGAAGGGATTAATACTTCCAATTCAAAATTTGATAATGACTTCAGAAAGTGCATGGCAGGCAAAAACGCAAGGAGAAGTATTACACATGGCCCAATATTATGAGAACCGGGTAAATACCGAGAAGGAAAGAGAAGCAAAGGATAGAACAAACTTGAAAACATGAGTGTTACTCCAGCAGGTAGCAGGACACAGCAGGGGAAGGGGAAATGCACAGAGTAGGGGAAATTTGAATATGCATGGAGGGCCTTTGGGATTAAACCAATGTGCATACTGCAGAGAGGAAGGACACTGGCGGGCACAATGTCCGCATTTGCAAAATAGAGGCGGATATAGTCAGAGAAGGCCTCACAGAGGGCACATGGAAACAAATGGTCACAACAGAAATCATATGCAGCAGCACCAAAATAATCATGGGAATGGTGCACAGAATCAAGGCCAGGCTCCGAATCAAACTACTCAAAGTCAAAATCAGCAGGGTGTACAGACGGGAAGTAGAGGGAGAGGGGGGAACATTTTTGATACTCAGACAGGTGCATATTATAATAACAGTGGAGACTACACATCGGATGATGTGTTGTTACCCCAATAGGACAGCCTAGGACAGGGGTCGGAACCAGTGTCAATTCCCGTGAATCAGAAAGGACCCTACGTAGAGATGAAAATCGGGAATGAAGAGCATAGATTCTTCATAGACACGGGGGCACAAAAGTGCTCGATAGATCATCACTTGGTTCCAGACATACCTCTGTCAGGGCGACAGAATATTTCAGTGGGGTTCGCAGGTACCCCAGTAATAAACTCTGAGTCCAAATCAGTAGCAGTGACAATAGGGCCTTTTACTGAATATTGTCCATTTCTTTTAACAGAGCATTGTGGGGAAAATCCTTTAGGATTGAATCTATTGAAAAAACTAAGCGCAGTTATTCATTGTACACCAGATGGGGTATTTTTGACTATTTCTCCCCAGACTATGCCGACTTCTGAATTTGTGACAGAACCTTTATCAGGGGAATTGAGTAAGGTACTAGCTTGCATTTGGGCCGTGAATGACAATGATGTGGGATGCTTGAAAATAGAGCCAGTAAAAATTACATTAAAAGAAGGAATAACACTACCACGTATTCCGCAGTATAAAATTTTAGCAGAAGGAGAAAAAGGATTGAAAGCATTGTTTCTGATTTGGTGAAATTGGGAGTGATTGAAGAGATTACAGGTAGTGAATGTAACAGTCCCATTCTTCCCGTGTACAAGAAAGGGGGTAATGAGGTACTGTGCCGTTTCATAATTGATCTCTGTGCACTGAACAAAGTGGTAGACCCCCAGTTCCCGTTAGTGCCAGATGCCACTACGATTTTGACAATGACCCCTGCGTCAGCAGAATACTTTAGTGTTATCAATTTAAAAAACATTTTCTTCAGCATTCCAGTACACAAAGAAAGCAGGTATTTATTTGCTTGCACTCTAGGAGGACGATCATTCACATTTACACGCATTCCACAAGGCTATACTGAAAGTCTGAGTATATACAGTAGAGCATTGAAAGAACAGCTAGACATGTTAGAATTACCAGCAGACTGTATGTTGCTACAATACATTGATGATTTACTAATCGCTGCTGAGACGGAGGAGATATGTAAAGAAGGTACTGTTCTATTATTGACTCATCTAGCTACGCATGGCCATAAAGCGAGCTTAAAGAAATTCCAGTACTGTCAGGAAGAAGTAGCTTATTTGGGTTACCTACTTTCAAAGGAAGGGAGAAGATTAACGCCAGAGAGGATAAAGAGTATTTCTGTTATGCCTATTCCAACAACACAGAAAGATGTGAGAGCGATAATAGGGATGGCTTCTTATTGCCGTCAATGGATTATAAACTTTGCTTTAATTGTGAAACCAATGGTGGAATTGACAAAAAAGGATGCTGTGATGCCTTTGCAGTGGAACGAAGAATATCAGAAAGCATTTGATTCGCTAAAAACCATTTTGAGTTCTGCTCCAGTTTTGGGCACACCGAATTATGAAAAGGTTTTTAGGCTATTTGTGCATGAGAACAAAGGATGCGCGTTGTCTGTCTTAACACAGGAACAAGGTGGAAGAAGTAGGCCGTGTGGCTATTTTTCTTCTGCGCTGGACCCTGTATCGCGCGCACTACCACGATGTTTGCGAGCTGTTGCAGCGGCTGCTGCGTCAGTGAAACAAACAGAAGGGATGGTTTTGGGGCACAACTTAAATTTGATGGTGCCACATGCCATAGATGTTCTACTCAATAGAACGCAGATGCAGCACCTCACCTTTGCTAGATTGACTAGATATGAAATTGTATTGTTCGCGCCCCACAACCAAATTATGAGGTGCTTTGAATCCAGCAGAATTAATGCCAATGCCCGGGGAAAACAGTGGTGGGACTGAATTGACTCCCCATGATTGCCTAATGGTTACTGAGGAAGAAACAAAAGGGAGAATTGATCTGAGTGACACACCACTAAAAGAACCAGAAGGGGAACTGTTTTGTGACTGCTCCTGTTTTAAACTACCTGACGGCACATCAACTGCCACATATGCTGTTACGACATTAAATAGCTTTGTGGAGAGTAAACAAATTTCTTATAACTCTGCCCAGGCAGCAGAGATAATTGCCTTAACAAGAGCTTGTGAAATTTCAGAGAACTTGAGCGTAAATATCTATACTGATAGCCAGTACGCCTTTGGCGTAGTCCATAACTTTGGCCGATTATGGGCCGAGAGAGGTTTTTTAACATCCCATGGGGCTAGAATTCAACATGGTCCTCTGATTGTACGATTACTGTCTGCACTTACGTGTCCAAAGCACCTGGCAATAGTGAAATGCGAGGCGCATAAAAAGGTGCCATGTAAAGTGGGAGAAGGAAACGCATTTGCAGACAAGATTGCGAAACAGACTGCCACTGATTTGAATACAAAAATGTTGACAGTACAATCGGAGGAAGTGCCCTGCATGATAGAAAATGGAATTGTGACTGTTAAAGAAATGCAGGAGGAAGCTACCGCCGACGAAATACAGGGATGGGCCAAGGGCTCTGCAGAATTGGATTTGGAGGGTTGCTGGGTGGACAAGAAAAGCAGGAATTGGATGTTGCCGAATGCTTATGTAAACACAATGGTTACAATGGCTCACAGTCCCACACACATCTGTGCGAAGAAGATAGTCCAACATTTAGCCACAGCCTGGGAAAATCCCCTCATAAAAAGAATGCTGAAAGGCTGGTACAAAACTGCATTACATGCCTACAGCACAATGTGGGAAAGGGAACGGTGACTCCAACAGGAAGTTTTGGACCTCCCTCTATGCCATTCAAAGTGATTCACTTTGACTTCATAGAAATGGAGGGATGCCAAAATCTGAAGTATGTTTTGGTGATCATATGTGCATTCCGCAAATGGGTGGAAGCATATCCATTAAAAGACTGCACAGCCATGAGCACGGCGAAAGTAATGCTAAAAGAGTATTTCTCTCGCTTTGGTCTGCCCCGTGTCATATGGTTGGACAATGGTCTGCACTTTGTAGGTGCAGTGATACTGCAGATTTGTGCAGGATTGCAGATCGATAAAAGATTCCATTGTTCGAGACATCCGAGTTCGGCCGGTCTTATTGAAAGGCATAATGGAATCTTGAAGTCCAAAATCAGTAAGATCTGTGCAGGCAGCAAATTAAGTTGCGTAGATGCATTACCAATAGCGTTATTGTGTATGCGAACGTCAGTGCAGGCTAGAACTGGGCTCTCCCCCTATGAAAACATAATGGGGAGACCGGCGAATGTGTGGTGCACACCCCAGCCTAGGAGAATGAGAGAGGTAGAATACCCTCTACTCAGCATTTACTGTAATCTGTTAGTAAAAAAACTGCGTTTGATTCATCAGCAGGTGCAGGAGGCATTACCGGTGCAGTATACTGGCCCAGGACATGCATTGGAGCCAGGAACCTGGGTACTAGTCAGAAACTACGAACATAAAACATCACTGGCGTCCAGGTGGCATGGGACGTATCAAATACTCCTGACCACGCAGACTGCGATACGCGTGGATGGACGCAAATCGTGGATTCATGCCACGCACGCCAATAAAGTCCCATCGCCATTCGACACCTCAACTGATCGGGACAAAGACCAGAAGGAGACAGCAGCGGTTCCAGAAACGAAAAAGGTTGTTGCCAGTCCTTTGCCACAGAAGTTGCCTGATCGTGAAACAGAGCCTGATGAGATTGCCATAAAAACGGAAGAGCAAAGAGTGCCTCATCGTTGTCCAGCAGATTCTGCATCTCTGCTGGCCGACATCAAGTGCATACCTCTGTGGCGTCCACCATCTTCTGTTGCACCACAGACTGAAATGTCGCCTGGGAACTCATCATCATCTGCCATTGTGCCCCAGGCTAATTCCAAGCTCGGGACCGGAAGTGCACCCGCACTATTTGTTGATCACATGGTACCAGGAGCAAATTGGTACAACCTGGAGAGCAGAAAGAAGGAGTGATCACATTTTCATCTCTTGGTGAATTTCTTGCCTCTGTTTCCTATTTTCGGATGAAGTGGGAACCGGAGGCCTAGAGGAGGGTGGCGTAAGAGTTCTGCAAGTTATACAGCTCACGAAAACGCAACTCCTCGGTGCTAAATCTATGTGTCAGGAACCCGAGTGAATTGCCATTTTGTTTTCTCTCTCTCTGCTCTCTCTAACGTTGCCACTTTGCCTCATGTAAAACTACTTTGCTGTAGATATTATTTCGCTTCAATGGTCCAAGGCTAAGAAACATGTTGAAACATTACACTGGAGAGCCAGACAGAAATGCCCGATTCCCTCCCTCAGATATCCTTGAAGACAGGGAGCAAGGCATTTAATCAGTACACAAATGCCAGCGAGTCTCCTGAAAGAATAGCAATGTACGAAACTAGCATTTAAAGAGTTGAATTATGCTCTTCTTTACGGCCCCCCTTTCTGAGCCCAGTGAGGCCCCGGAGAGCGAGCTGACCTCTAGAGCGAGAATCGAAACTAAGAGATAGTGAGGTCTAGTATGTGCCAGTCTCCTACGCGCAGCTTGCCCATGACAAACAGAAACGCTGTGTTCTCGCAAATAAAGAATGGTATCTGTAAAATTGAAGATTGCAAACCGTTACTAGATATGGTGGTCTCTTGCATCCCCGAGGTCTGTTAGACACACATCACGGGGCGTGGGACCATTTGGACAACTGGGACTTCTTTGTATTGCAATAAACCCTTGATTTTGGGAACGGAACCTCGTGTCTGTCGTATCTATTCGAGTGTGGTGACTGTGCCTTGTTTCAACATCCGAAGGTCCCTCAGGGGCCCCTTCAATGTGTGGCCATGGGATATATTGCGGTCTTATTCCCCCTTTCTCGAGCAACGGAAATTGGAATGTGTAGCCCTCTCTTTCTTACCTCATGGTTCTCCTATCTAATGCAGGGGTAATATTCCTGCATCGCTGTCTACCTGGCAATGCCCTTAGTCTGTCCCCTCTGACCGTGAGATACTTCTCCACGCAGGTCTGACTGTGAGGCTAATTCTGATGCTCTTGGTGCAGACTCACTAGCATCTGACCATCTTATTTCCTTTTCCTTTGGGAGTCGTCTTTCACTTCGCCTCCCTTGTTTGTTTTCTTCGGGCTCTTCCCTTTCAGAGTCGGGCATTGTCTGTCCCCAATTCACGAAACTTCTTGCATCTTCATTGTTTCTACTGATTTCTAATCTATCCAGGGATAGTTCCCTATTTCCACTACTTCAGGTGACATCCTCAGTGTCATAGAGCTGGGTGCTCTCTAGGCGCTCGTCTTTCCCCTCCCCTTGCGGTATTTGTTCTAGCCCCATTTCATCATATATTCTATCGATCGTTTCTCTGATGCTTCTGGTGTCTAAGTCATCATCAATATTTGCCCCAGATGTGCCTGGTACTGAGTCGTACGCAGGAAAGAATTCCCAGTCTACAACTGGAGCGGGTTTTTTAACCTCTCTCCTCAGATATTCAAGATCGCGTGCTCTTTGTCTTCGCTTACATTCTATATCGTCATCAAATTCTTTGTGTTTCCTCGCCTCTTCTCTGACCCTATCTTCTTCCATTCTCTTTTCATTTCTACGTTCATCTGCCCTTCGAATTTCCTCATCTCTTTGTCTCCTTATTCTTTTTTCACGTATCCTTTGCTCTTCTTCTAACCTTTGCTGTGTCTGTCTGTCTTGATTGTTGGCTGCTCTTGGGTTGCGATCAAGCTGTTTTTCTTGCTCCTCACGATATAGCTGTTCTCGCCTTTGTCTATCTTTCTACCTTATCCTCTTGTCTCTTAGCTTAGTCTCCCTCTCCTTCCTCTGTGTCTCATCTAACCTCTCCTTTTGTCTCGTGTCATTGATGCCTTTGCCATTGAATTTCAATACAATTTGTCCTCCCATCCATTCGTCCTTTTGGAATGCTATCTCATCAATTCTGTCTTCACTTCCCTTCCATCTCTTTCCTTCTCTCTCCTTGTCGAGAGATGCACTTGTCTGTGCCTGATCTCTTCTTTCGTCATCACATCTCCCCTTGTCCCTTGGGACTGCGGAGGTAATATTCTTGTCCTTATCTTTCCCTTGATTTTCATCACTACTATGTGTAGGTGACTCATATGCGGGGTTGCTGTATCCCTTGGCTGCTTTAAGTTCCCTTAACGGGTATAATCCCTCGTCCTTACTTTCTTCAACTTTTGTTTCGGGTGGGGCAGGTGGTGCGGTAGGCGTCTCACGCCCCTCTGTGAATACATTAAGTATCCAATCTGTTGGCGCCTCTTCCTCCTTTACCTGTTCATACATTTTCCATAACTCGAGAACAGCAAGGCGTTTTTCTAACTTCTTGCCTTTATATGTGGCATGAAAATATGTCGTCATATGTTGTAAGACGGCTTTAGATAAAGACCCATTTTGTGGCCACGGCATAAACATCTTTTGGGCGGTACCCTTAACCCACTCGGTACTATATTTCTTTAACTTCGGTGCGTGCTTTGGCAATTGCTTGCATAAGTGTGCCAATGGAGTTATGTCTTCCATGCTTAAATGTGTTCCCTTTCCTCTTATATAACACTTGTAAATGCTTTCGTGTGACTTAAACACTTCCAACAATATGAGCGCGCACCAAATATCACAAGCTCCAATCCAAATTTTCCACAAAATGTTATACTTTCTGATTTACTTCAAAACATCAATTCATATGCGATTTTATCTCAGCTATCAAATCGCATAGAATCTAAATCAGTTTTATCAAGAAAAATGTTCAATATATATGACGTCACAACAGAAAAACATTTAAGACAGAAGCTTTACAGACTAGACAGACACCAGCTGGACACAGATATCTCTGCCTCTAATCATTACCCCTTCGTGGAGTGTAAACGTACCCCTTTCACGAAGTCTTTAAATGTTGTGGTAGTCTAATCTTTCCCCATTATGTGGGACTCTGGGTACACGTTTCTTCTAGCCGCTATATTAAGTGCAGGAATAAGGCGAATCCTCTCACTTCTCGGGTGTCTGCCCCGGTAACCTCTCTCTTCTCGGGTGTCTACCCCTGTAACCTTTTTCTTACTTTTATTATTCTCGAGTCATTATCCCCTTATATATAGACAGTCTTCTCTACTTCTAACTATATTTTGTTTTCCCTCCTCCCTCTGTTACCCTTTTTCCTTTACTTGTTCTAAGGCATGCAATACTTGCCAAAACATTCAATTTTTTGTTTCACTCACCGTTCGCATAGTTCCTCTCTGGACCCTCGGGATCACCGCCTTTGTTACCGCCTTCGTCAGCTTTTCGCCCGCTCGGCTGCCCGTAGGAATGGGAAGGGAAGTGTGGGGAACACGGGTCCCTTCAGGCCCTTTCTGCAGGTTTTTCTTAAGCTACCATTGTCTACGGGGAGCTTCACGGTCTACTCAGCCGAATGGCAAAGGACTCTTGATATTGCCGAAGACCTAAAGTTACTTTATGTCGACGGTCAATAGGTGTCTTACTTTAGTCAATAATCGATAGTCGATAACCATCAAATCTCTGCTACCAAGTGTACTGGGGAGACCCCCGGCCGGCCCATGAAGCCGTGATTTGCTCCGCAGTACTTTAAGACGAGATAGCTGCACCTTGAGATGGATGGGGGTGCAGATTTATTACTCCAACACCAATCAGTAAGGACAACTTAATGGTTTGGCAAAGGGAGTCTGTTTAATGACAAGTACAAAAAACGGGGAGTCATGGAAATCAGCAGTGATGCGATAGTCCATCTCGCTTCAACTCCAATGAACTTCATACAAAAAGTGACATTTATACTCAAAACTCGTCATTATAAACGTGTAACACTCAAAAGTTAACATGTAATTCTATTGGTTGGAAAAAGGTACCTTTACTATAGGTACTATATCTGTATATGTTAACGGAGTGAGGGGATTGGGTAAACACTGTCAGGTGGGCGTCTAAGCCCTTCCTTCAAAAATGACTACTGCGAACGTCACTAAAAGTATGATGTCCTATTGGTTCTACTAACAGGACCCTAGATTATTTGGTCCATTGTGATTGGGTTGGCACCAACCCCATCCATACATTTCCACTTTGCTTAGCAGCACGCAGAATGGTCAGCCAGGTGCAGGGTGCCCCTCGATTCACCCGGCCCTCCTTCAATCAATAATCACTTTAGTGGCTATGTATAAATTAGTTCACTGTGGTTGGCCTCGAAACTGCATGTTCTTGTCTGAAAAAGTTCTGATAGCTCTGTCTGGGTAGATACCACATGTAGGTGTACCCGTGCTCCTTCTCTCTCGGATGGTCATGTGCTACTCACACCGTGAGTTTGCCTAGTTTTTCTCAATTTGTGCATTTAATTCTTATTCGGCTTGCCACCTGCCTCCTCCTCCTTATCTCGACCTTCCAAGGACAGGATATTCTGTTCTTAAGTTTCAATTATGTGTAGCTACTGTTCGTTTCTTCTATTGGTACGACCTTGGCTCCTCCGGCACGAGTTGCTCTTGCTGAGTTTCGATTCAGCCATCTCTTCTCGTTTAGCTGGAATATGAATCTTCTCTGGTTTGGCCTCTAGTAACCTAAGTTGATTCTGCTTTAGTGCAAAGTGGAAATCACGCTTATAATGCTGTGCTTCGTTTTGAGGTAGATTATGGCCCTCATTACAACACTGGCGGTAACCCATGGCGCTATTAGCACCATGGTTGCTGCCGGTGTTGTAACAAGTCCGCCAATGTTCAATGGGGAATTACCACCCCATTCCAAAGTTGTTGGGGCGGTAATTCCCCATTGAACATTGGCCCTTCCCCATTCCCTTTTTTGCCCCATAGGGCTCAATGGGACTGGGGAAGGCGGTAATTACGGTACCGCAAATTGCTGTACCGTAATTACCTCGAAGGTCCCTTTGCGGGTCCCTACTTTAAGGGTCGGATCCCGCAAAGGGAACTCGTAATTAGGCGCTAAGGGGTTAACGGCGCCGCGGCCTTTTACGGCGCCGTTAACCCCTTAGCGCCAGGGTCGTAATGACCCCCTATGTATAATGGCGCATGCCGCTCTATTCTTCTACTTAGCATAGCAAGCCGTACTGTTTTCTTAGCTTTCTTGTGGTTTCAAGCATATGTACAGGCATTAACTGGTTGAACATCTTCATCCTGCTTACAGCTTAACTCTCTTTCGTTTTGATAGCTTCCAATCACTTTTAGGTTCACAATATCTTTATTCATGGCATTTCCTCTCTTTGTTTCATCCTTGGGTCATCATATCTTCTATCTGCGAGTCCGTCCGAGTCCTCGTGACGTCACCAGGTTTTCTGGGTATCGGTACTTCAACAGGTGTTGTTCTTGTGATAGGCACTGGGCAGAGCCCTATTGCGGCTCTCTGCTGGTTTATTTGCTCATCATATTTGTTTGTTTGTTTGTTTGTTTTATTTAGTATAGCGCTCCAGACCCAGGGGTAAATGGGCGCTTAAGGACAGGTTACATAGTTACAGTAAATAATCAGTTATACAATTGTGGCGTTAAGATGCCAAATATAATATGTACAGGCAGGTAGTAGGAACATTTCAAAGTATGTACAATATATACAGTTGTCACATATTTTGGTGTGGAGGTTCCTGGTACTTCAAAATGGGCGATGGGAGGGCAGGCTTTATTCGGGACCTCCTCTACAGCACCCTAGTGGAACCTACCCAAATCTGTTAAATGACGGAGCAAGCCTTAAAACACAGATACCCTTCACAATGCTCCAGCAGAGGTGCTGCAGTTCCCCGGCACGGCAAGGTCTATTTGGCTGGTGCCGCTCATGGGTCCTTTTCTCTGATCTGGAAGAGCCTGCGAGTGATGCATGGAGCAGACAATGCACGCCAACCCCTAAAGAGCTAGCATAGCTAGCCAACATCAGTCTGAACTCAAAGTAAAAATAATCACCTACAAAGAACAGTGAGTTCAGTGTTATGGTGTATGAAGCAAACTTTGTAAGTCTTAAGTGCGCTGCGCAGGGATCAAAGCAAACGACGATCCGAAGGTGAGGTAGCCTTGTACACAGCCTCTGGATTCCACATGTCACAGTGCACTGACCTAACGTCACAGCCGGTCACGTGTTTCCTGTAAACACAAACATAGACAGTGAAACAGGACCATGTATGATGCCTGACAACACACTAGAAGGTGACATCAAGCAGGAATCAATTTGCCATATTATGTTACAGAAAAATCCATGGACCTTTAAAAAATGAATGGAGAAGGGCTTAGCTGTGCCATGATGCATATATCAGTAACCAATGAGGAGCTGTGGGAGGGCTTGGTCTTCACGTGAACCAGTTCTACATTGGCAGAGAGGGGGGGTCATGTGATGCCCCAGAGACTGATGGGATTTAGAAAAAATATCTCATTTCTTGCTTTCTGCATCCCTTTTTACTGCTGTTCAATAAAGAAGAGAGTTGAGTTGCATAATGAGAAGACCATGTCACAGCATCAAATGACACGTGAACCTGTTTTTCTTTGTGCATATTCAAGTTAAGAAAAAAATCGGAAGCAGCCTTAATGCCACTAAGACAGTGACCCTAGTCATTGGACGTCTGCTCCTTGTTTCCCCCCATCTCTCTAGCCTGACTCCTTGGGCCCCATCCCCTCACCCACCTGTCAGGCAATAAACCTTGGGATCATCTTTGACTCTTCCCTCTCTTTTTCTCCACACATCACAAGCCTCGCCAAGAAGTCCATCTTTTAGCTCCACCTTCTCAGGGGTATTCTACCTTTCCTCACCTTCCTCCAGAAGCTCAACGTTTACAGAGCCCTGGTCCTCTCTAGGCTTGACTACTGCAACAGCCTCTTCCTCAATCTGCCTCTTTCCTCCTTTTGCCCCCTCCAACTAATCCAGAATTGGACTGCAAGACTTTTTCTTGGCCTCAAGCCCAGGGACCACATCTCTCCAGGCCTAAAATCTCTCCACTGGCTCCCGGTGAGTGCAACAATCAAATTCAAGACACTCTGCATCACCCACAAGGTCGTCTGAGGCGTGGTACCTCTTTACATCCAGCTTTCCCTCCACAAATACCTCCCGACCTCTGGCTCCAATTCCCTGCAGGTCAAATGTTTCTCCAAGCAGAGAGTGAGAGGTAGATCCCTTTCTGCGGCTGGCTCCTTCCTCTGGAATGGCCTTACTTCCCCCCTCTGACTTGAACTGGATCTTATAAAGTTCCAGAAACTTCTCAAGGCTTTCCTTTCTTCCTCTTCCTTCCCTCTCCCCCTCCCGTGCTAACTCTCTGCCGCTGCGACTGGGGACTGGTCCCTTCAGAGTCATACAGGGACCAGACCAAGCTCCACCATTCCCCCCCTGCATCCTTTGCGAGCCCTTGCCCTCAGGCTCCCTTCCTGAATAGCCCAACTTGTCCACCCTGCCAACTGCACTCATCCTCCCTTTGCCCCTTATTTCCCCTGGCACATGCCTTCTTGCCCCCCCCCCCGCAGCACTTCCCTGGGGGCACCCCACTCCTACAGTTCCCCCTCTACCACCTCATCCTCTACACTTCACCCTCTTAAGGACCCGCACGGTAGGATTGTCACAATGCCACCATAACAGTTGTTTTGTCTTTTGTTGTTATTCCTTTGCTCCCCCTCCCCCTATCTTGTCTTGTGGCGCCTGAAACAACTTGTGTATAGGCGCCATACAAATGTCCAATAGAGAATTCTTGCCCAGAAGGATTCCAGAGGTCTTATAAGGTTCTAGCTAGACTTTTGTTGCTGTTACCTGCACAGCATACATGTTTTACCATGTAGCACGATAGGATATATCCGCTGTTCTCTGCGTAATGTGGAATAGCCATTCTCATGTGTTGTGAGTGTCCAAATGAAGGGACAATGCCATCAGTATAATTTGCCACACTCGAGGGTTGCTTTTCTCAAGAAACGTAGGTCCTGATTCATGGATTTTTCTGTCTGATGCAAAGTGACTCTGCACTGCCAACAAACTCCCTGATTCACAGAGGTGTGCAAAGTGTATTTTTGCAGTGCAAATTCACTTCACACTGCAAAAGTACTCTTTGCACCGCACTAAAAGGGCCTAATTCAAGGTGCATATACTACTTTTGCAGTGCAAAGTGATTTTGCACTGCAAAAATAAAGTTTGCACCGCACTCTGAATCGGAGTGTTTGTTGATAGTGCAAAGTGACTTTGCACCAGTGCAAAGTGACTTTGCACCCCACAAAAATCCCATGAATCAGGCCTATATTGTTGGGGTCTGATTTACAAATCCAGCCATCCTTGACGCTGATCTAAGAGTTAAAGCAGCAGTTACACATATACAATAAATATACCAGGGCCATTTCCCAAGAACTAATGCCAATATAAAATGTGCTCAGAATACACTTTCTTATTTGCATTAGTTTGAGAAATGTGGCGGCCACCTTATTCACAATGGTGGCCTCTTGCATTTCTAGAGGGGTGGACAACCGCACCAATAATTCGCTGACCAGCCCCCTTGCATACGACAGACTCCCAGCCCCCATGTGGAAGCTGGGAGTGCCTTTCAGATTTGTGGCCCCTTAAAGGACCTTTCTTTGAGAAACGTAAATAAAAAGAAAACAATGTTTCTATCCCTGTTTGGGGGAGTGAAATGCAAACTGGAAAGTAGCAGCTCATGCGACTGAGGGTCTGCTTAAAAAATGCAAGATATTGTCACAAATGACCCAGTCCTGTATTGCACATCTGCCGGCACCTGCTCCACATAGGCACAAGGGAATGTGTTTATTTTCTGCACATTTTAATGCACAACCCATTTCAGAATTTGGAAGGCACATTAAAATGTGCAGACATGCAGCCATATTTGCGCAAATGCACAAAGAGCGTGAGAAGGGACATCTGCATGCGCATGACTATAATGTGCCCATTCAGATGCACTTTGTGAATAGGGAACATTCTTTTTAGGGAAAGTTATTTTGGGCTTACTGCACAACTATTCCCAGACTCGCTTCAAGTGGAAAAGGTTGCTTTAATGTGACAGGCCAGAGCTCACAAAACGCACGCTAACCTGACTCCCTGGCCTTACAGACTAACAGATCAATTTAATAAATGCCAAAACAAACAAATAAATAAATAAAGAGTTTAATTTGATCACGTTCTGTCCCTTGCACCCTCCCCTCCAATTCAATTCCTCTCAACATTCATTCCTGCTTTCTCCCATCTTCTCGCCGAGGCCATGCCCCTCCTTCTTCAATACCTCTTCCCCCTCTTTGTACCCCCAGGGTAGCCTGTTTGTGCAAACTGCACCACCCCCCTCCTTTACCACGCTAGTACCCTATTGTGCGTCCCCCAACCCTCCTCCAAAGGGCCATGCCCCGGCAAATCCATAAACCCTCTATACCTCCACCAAGCTCCCCTCAACAGCAATCTCCTCCAAAGCTATTCTCTGACCTGCATCATCAGCAACAATGAACACCTTACATCATATCACCACTTCTACTGCCTCAGCCTATCACACAAAAGCACCATCCCCTTCTAATAGATCACCCCTCACCCTTCTCAAGCCCGAAAAACTAAAATAGGGGGAACAAAACCAAAAACCAGGCCCACCGTAATTACAAAAAGGGTTGGGCGGGTGGTGACAAAGGTATTACCCAAACTGACCTTTTACAATTGACCTTTTGTCCTAATTGACCTAATTATAATGGTCCTAATTGACCTTCTGCACAATTGACCTTTATATTATTTTATTTATTGTATATATGTATTGGGTTGGTTTTGGATTATAAATAATATAAGGAGATTGGGTGGAGGGTTGCGGGGGTTTTTGGATTGGGTGGGGGGTTTCAGGGGGTCCCCCCCCCGCA
Organism: Ambystoma mexicanum; assembly: GCF_040938575.1. Classification (NCBI taxonomy): domain Eukaryota; kingdom Metazoa; phylum Chordata; class Amphibia; order Caudata; family Ambystomatidae; genus Ambystoma; species Ambystoma mexicanum. The sequence goes on along the minus strand of NC_090940.1, from coordinate 642,780,450 downwards.
TATATGTCCTAATTGACCTTTTAAATCAGGTCAATTCTCCTGAGGTCAAATCTCCCAAGGTCAATTGTGAATAGTTTAATTAGTATACATCCGGGGTCAAACGCTATCCCTCCAACCGTTACTTGCTCCCGAACCTTCCCTGCCCCCATATATAGCCCAGGAAACGGTGCTCTAAGTGCAGGACAGCTCGCTGGCCTGTGCAGCTCCCAAAAGCACCTCGGGGGGGAAACGCTTGTGAGTTTTCTCCGGCGTCCCCCTTGTACTGCTTGGCGAAATTCTGCCTGGGCAAACTCTGCAGGCAATTTGCATTCCACGCAGGGATTCGGTGGACTTGCATGGTCTTGCAGGCTGCAAGAGGATCCCGAAAGGGGTGGATCTGAGGTCAGTGGGCCAATCAGAACTGCTGAGTGTCTTGGGGAGGTTCATCGTTGCCCCGATTTTAGGGAAGTCGTGTCGCCCACTAAAAGGCCCAGCTCACATTCACTTTCCTTAAGCGGGTATTTTCTGGCTGTACGAGTAGGGGCGTGCAAGGCAGCGGCACACCTAGCAGTGCAAGGAGGGCTTGAGGGAGGTTTGGTGATTGCCGGCTGACCCTTTCTTGTTCCCTTTTTGTGTGTTTCTTGGGTCAGCTTTCTCTTTCCTTTTTCACTGTTGCATTCCCTCAAACAACCATTTGAAAAATACCGAACAAAAAGCTTACCCCCCCCCCCCTTTCCTTCGCCCGTCACCCCAGAGAATAAAAGAAATCTGAAAAGAATCCCAACACCTTTCATTTTAACCTCCAAGAAGTTCAAACCAGCCAGGGAGACCCCATTTCCGTTGTGTACTTCGAAGCAATCCAGTTTGGCTTTCTGTTTGTCCTGCTAGGCCCTATGTAACTGCCTTTACCTTCCATTTGAAAAGGTTGCCAGGAACCCCCAAAAATTAAAAAAAAACAAAAAACGAATTCCCTATTCACTCTTTTACTCCAAACAAATGATTTAAAAACTATTACCTCTTGTGTTGCTGCTTATTTCTGAAATTTAAAAGAAGTTTCCACTTGTTTTGGAGTAAGGGAACGTCTTCTGCTTTTTAGTCGTCATTGTGTGGCTGAGAACCCTTTCCGATTGCTCTGGGAGGCCTCTCTTAATCCATTTGTTTCCTCTAGACGCTCTCTTTGCTGTTTTTTTTGTTGCCTTGTTTGAATTCTTATTGACTTGAAATCATAACCGGAAGCAGGTCTTGTACTTGGTGGGAGAGCTGGTGCCGAACGAGAAGAGTCACTTTTATGAAGGGCAACCATTTGTGGGAGGACTTGGAGGAGGTTGGCAAGCCTGGTGGCTGACCTGACGTGCCTGTCACCCGAAGACCAAGCAGGCATTGCCTGCGGTGGAAGAGTCATTGGGGGACAGCTGAGGAAGAGGACACGCTGCCACCAGATTATGAGGAAGTTGAGGAGACAAGGCCGCCCAATAGGACCAAGCCCATGGAGGTAAACCTGGCGCCATTGGTGGTGGGAGGAGCTGGCGAGGTTTCTTGAGAGGCGCGAGCTATCCTTGCAACGCGGAAGGACAGGCTTGTAGCGGTGGATACTCTGCGGGACTTGCTGGAGAGAGCCTCTTAGTGGATCCACCAAGGAGTAAGGCAGAAGGTAGTGGGATCTCATCAAGGATAAGGTGCGGCAAAGGTGTGCCAGGAGTGGGATTAGGGGGGGGGGAAGTTTAGGCGACAAGCACCCCGGCGGGTGCCTCATGAGCAAGAAGAGACTGATACCGCTACACACATCATGATTCACGCTCACCTCAGGAGCTTCATTTACCCCAACCAGGGTGACCAGCTCTGAAATGACATTCACTCTCTAATCTACTGGACACATACTGCACTTTTTTGTTTCTTGAATAAACAAATGTGCTGTCTTGGACTCAATGTTTTTCATGCAGACTGAAATGGCACAATTGACTAATAGTGGAGGGTAACACCAACGCAAGCACAAGCAGCCGTGCTACTGCAACTTTGATCCCCACGCAAGGAAAGAAGAGCACATCTATCTGCATGAAAAAGCACCCAGATGCCTTTGGGCTTGGTGCACTATATAAGCAACAAAATAAATAAATAAATAAAAATGATCACACACACACAGGAACATAAATGCATCGCACCTTTCTACTGGCGAGAGGGAGTCTCTGTTCTGTGGGCTGCGTAATCGGAGTGTGCACCTGTTACTCACGCACTCCACACAGCCCATGGAGTGTGTGCTGCGCTTGAGCAGTTCTTGCATTAATGCACATGGAATAATGTGCTCACACTTAAAGTAGACAGAATTCTATTATGTCGAGTCAAACAAAGAGCTGCACAGTCCCTGCCTTCAGTGGAACATAAAAAAAATGATAAGGTGGCGGGCAGTGCACCACTTGAGGCTGTTATTTACTGCATGTCCACGCCAGGCATCCTTCAGCAGAGGGGCACGACTCACACAAATGCATCATGCCGAAAAAAAATGCTTCCTCTGCTGTCTAAGTAGACTATAAAAGAAATATGTTACGGCTATCACTTGAAAACGACTTCCGCAGAATAACCAATGACGCCGCGCGCATAGAATTATGCGACCGTGCCCCGAAGATTCACGTCCCTATGTTGTGCACCTCGGCACCTTCGAGCAACGAGCAAACGTAAACTTTTGATCTGCGCTCGGGTCCTCGTTCACCTTTGGTTGTTCCCATAAATTGTGAATATTTGTTAGGGATTATAAACATAGATGATTTGCATTAGCATTTTTACTCTTCGAAAGGCCACCGATGACAAGATGATGCATGGCGCATAATACATGACCTTCCCATGCATAATGCATGCGGCAAGGCTTTGCGGCGACACCAGCGTCGAAAGCTTCTCAGCGTTGCTGAAAGCGGCTACTATCCCATCGCTGTGGCTTTTCAATATCTACCTGGCCCCTCTGGCCCACTTGATCTCCACCTTCTCGCCTCACTTCCAGTGTTATGCTGATGGCTCACAACTCTCCTTGAAGCTTCCCTCCTCTACCTCCTCTCCTTCTTCTCTCATACCTGGCTGCTATTCAGGGGTGGTGCTCTGCTAATGATCTCTGCCTTAATGCCAGGAAGACAGAGTTCCTTCTCAGAGGGGCGCTTGGCCCTGCTTCTCTCCCACTCTCTGGCCACCCTCCTTGGGCCCCCTCCCGGCTTCCTCTAGTGAGGCAAAAAACCTTAGGGTCATCTTCTTTTCGGCTCACATCATAGACCTTGCCAAGAAGTCCCACTTCCAGCTCCACCTCCTCAGAGGCCTTCTTCCTTTCCTTACCTTTCCCCAGAAGCTCTATGTCTCCAGGGCGCTGGTTCTCTACTGGAACAGCCTCTTCTTCAATCTGCCTCTTTCCTCCCTTCGCCCCTTCAACTAATTCAGAATAGGACTGCAAGCCTTATCCTTGGCCTCAAGCCGAGGGATCACATCACTCCAGCCCTTCCGGTGGTTGCAGGATCAAGCTCAAGACCCTCTGCATCCACAAGGCTTTCTGGGGCCTGGGACCTCGCTACATCCAACCATCTCTCCCTAAATACCTCCCTACTAGAGTCCTTCGGTCGTCTAGCTCTAACTCTCTGCAGGTCAGATGTTTCTTCAAGCAGAGAGTGGGGGTGGGGGGTAGATCTCTTTCTTCAGCAGGAGCCTCCTTCTGGAACAGCCTTCCTACCCCACTCAGACTTGAGCCGGATCACCTTATGTTCCGGAAACGTCTCAAGACTATCCGTTTCTACTCCTCCTTCTCTCTCCCCCACCCATGCTAATGCCCCCCTGCCTCTGTGACTGGTCGCCTGGTCCTTTAGTTGACTTACAGGGGCTAGACCCCTCCTTTCCAGTCTACCCAAGGACCACCGAACCAGCACTTGCCCTTGGGTACCCTTCCCTGAGTATCCCATTCTGGTCCCTGTCCAGACTAGCTGACCCTCAACCCTGCTTCCCCTGGCACTTACTGGTCTTCCCTCAGCACATGCCCAGCCCATGGAGCCCCACCCTTGAAGCACTTCTCCCCTCCCCCTTCTCTTATCCCAGCCTTCTGCCCTGACCTGCCCCTCCCCCTGCACTTATTGTCACTTATTGTCAATGTACTTCCGTGGTCCAATTGTCACAAGTCCTAGTAGGACTGATGCTGTTTCTCCTCTGCCCAGCCTTTTCTTATCTTGTGGCACCCTGAAACACTTGTGTGCAGACACCATACAAATGTGCAATAAATAAATAATATAAAAAAATACTAGTAATACTGCCATTGCCTTCCATCCACTACTCAAGCCTATATAGCTACACTCCACACTTGCTGTAATGAGATAAATACGCCACTTGTTGCTCCGTGACTTTCCAAGTATGTTTTAGGGCTGACGGTCAGGGGAGGATCCAGCATTGCAAGAGTGGGCAGGGGGGGGGGGCTGAGTCACGAAAAAAGTCCTGCCACGTTTCCCATCAAACGCACCTTGGAAAATTAATGCCAAACTGACACACAATTGTTCGGACAAGAGCTCTCCACCTGGGCCTGCCCCTTATTGGGTCTGCAGTGCAGTCACCAGCCTGGAGCGTGCACGCAGACCATGCTCCTGCTATGCCCCCTATTGTGCATGGAGGGTGCAGAGCAGGAGCATATAGCCACACTGCTCTCCGTGTCCTGCACCACACCTATAGGCAGCCAGGCCGAGCAGGAGCACGGAGCAACACAGCTGTCCCAGCCCTGATTCCCAGAAAAAAAGAGATAGTCTGGCTGCTCCAAAATGCCAGATTAGACAAATAATAACACATACCCTTGCTTGATCATGGAGGGCCAGAAAATAATGTCACATCACAGTAAGAAAGGGCTAAACTGGTTGCTCCAAAATGCCAGTCTAGCTAAGTAATAACACATGACATACTTGGTTGATCATGGACGCCCAGAAATAATTTCACATCACAGTAAGAAAGGGCTAAATTGGTTGCTCCAAAATGCCAGTCTAGCCCATAATAACACATACCATACTCGGTTGATCATGGACGCCAAGAAATAATGTCACCCCAGGTTATCATGTTTCCAGTGCTGACGCCTGTCCCCCAAGACCACATACAAGTTCCATTAAAGCACACGTCTCATATTTGGATTTTGTTTTCCATGGAATACATCATCATAAATTGTTGTATTTAAAAGGTGGGCACCTTTTATACTTTGCCAGCATAGTTTTCTCTGATTATTTTTCTGGGTTGAATAATTTTTTTGAAAGGCAAATGCTTGCCTTGTCCATGACTTCAAAGACTCCTAACAAAAGGTAATGGGCCTCATTCCAAGTATGGAGGTATTCATGGCGCTATTAGCGCCATGACTACCTCCAATACCGGTACCGAGTCCGCCCTCGTTCAATGGGGACTTACCGGTCTATTCCGACCTTTGCGGGACCGGTAAGCCCCCATTGAAAAAGCCATTCCCCGTTCCCATGTGAGCCCTCATAGGGCTCAATGGGAAGGGGGAAGGCGCTAATAATGGTACCGCAAATTGCGGCACCGTTATTAGCTCTAAAGTCCCTTAACGGGTCCCGTCCTTAACGCTTGGTAAAACCAGGCGTTAAGGAAGGGACCCGCTAAGGGAACTCGGGATAGGGCGCAAATGGATTACTGTCACCGGTGTCCTTACCGGTGCCCGATGTCCCTTTGTGCCAAACTCGGAATGAGGCCCCATGTGTGAAAAGGTTACTTGTTTGTGTTTCAATGTTTGACAAAGTCATGCTTCATATGTGAGAAAAATGTTACAGTCTACCTATAATAGCTGCTTTTTTTGTTTGTTAAAAATGAACATGTTAAAATCAGGCATATCATTAAATATATCGCACAAACCAGTTTTAAACTCTCTGGAGGAGGGCATATATTTGAGGCAGCTAACTTGTACTTTGGGTGTGCTCTCAAAATAAAAAATTCTCCTTTGCAGTTCTTAACAAACGTTCAGAAGGGCTTGTCCAAAACAATGGTCTCTTAAAGGAGCAATCACGTGTAAATCGCTCGCACTTTGAATGCTGCGCTAGAGGGAAGAAAGTGATAAGCAGCACTTAGGACAAAGGTGTCCTGCTGCCAGGACAATGAGCGTGCTGAGCAGGAGCACAGTGATCCTTCTCAGCATCCTCATTGTCCTGCCAGCGGGTCACCTTTCTCGTTTGCCACCCTCAATTAGGGTGCGGAATGGTAGAGGTTTCCTGCTCCCAAATGTCCCGGTCTGGCTCTTCAAAGAGCCACTCGGCTCGCCCCGCTTGGTACGCCACTGGGCTCGTACTGCTTGGTATGCCACTGGGTTCGCCCCACTCGGTACGCCACAGGGCTCGCCCTGCTCGGGACGCCACTGGGCTCTCCCCACTCAGTACGCCACACGGCTCGCCCCAATCGGTATGTCACTGGGCTCGCCCCACTCGGTACGCCACAGGGCTCGCCTCGCTCAGTAGGCCACTGGGCTTGCCCCACTCGGTACGCCACTGGTCTTGCCCCACTCGGTACACCACTGGGCTCGCCCCGCTTGGTACGCCACAGGGCTCGCCCCGCTCGGTACGCCGCTGGGCTCTCCCCGCTCGGTACGCCACTGGGCTCTCCCCACTCGGTACGCCACACGGCTCGCCCCGCTCGGTATGCCACTAGGCTCACCCTGCTCGGTACACCACTGGGCTCGCCCCGCTCGGTACGCCACTGGGCTCTCTCCGCTCGGTACGCCACTGGGCTCTCCCCACTCGGTACGACACACGGCTCGCCCCGGTCGGTACGCCACTGGGCTCGCCCTGCTCTGTATGCCACTGGGCTTGCCCCACTCGGTACGCCACTGGGCTCGCCCCACTCGGTACGCCACCACTGCTGAGTGGAATGACTAATAAGTGCTGCATGAACTGCACACCTGCTTTGCTGTTTTTATGCTTATGCATGAACATATTTTGCAAAAGGATCCACACAACATGGAATGCCAAGCTGGTATGGCCTTGCCAGCCAGTTCACCTATCTCCTGTAGTAGCAATTACCGAGTGTCACAGTACCTGTGCGTTTAGGTGCTAGCGGCCATCAACTTCTGCTCTCTCCTGCTGCCTTCAATGTTCCGGGACACAGTGGAAATTGCTGCAGTCATGGTCAAAATAAAGCCCACAAGCATCAGTGTTGCCCTGGTACAACATATGGCGACTGCAACTTCACTTGGAGGGGGGGAGGGGTGTGAATACTTAAATGGTGGGGAAAGGGCTCCCTGAAATGGCCTTTCAGGTGTCAGTGGGCAGTCATATGAGAGCCCCCCCCCACGGCAACTGACTACAAATTTCAGATCCCAAATTTAAGCTGTGGCGTAGATGAACTTTACATGGCATGGTTTAGCTTAACATCAAAAGGCATACAAGCGGGTTAAAGAATGTTTTGTATGGATGTACACAAATAAATGGAACTCTTGAATGTTTACAAAGTCAAAATGTTTGGGTGATATGGTGTCCTGCTGGGTAAAGTATGGCAGCAATACCCACCTTTATATAATGCTACCTATCCCCCTAACCAACAGCACACCACACCATAACTCCTGCACTGTAATAGCACAGGTATACACAATGGAGCGTGCACGGCACACATGTCTATACTAAATTACTCTTACCACCTCACTAACAGACAACAGATACACAAACACAGCGCTGCAGGCTCTGCCAGACACCACAAACAAACCACATATACAATTTACATTGACTGCTTAAGGCCTGATTCATGGAAATGTGCACAGAAATCCTGCAAGGGCTGCGCGCCGAGAAGGACACTATGCCAGCCTGCGCTCAGATTAAATATGCCCTGCGTATTCATGGAATTGTTCACGCAAAGTAACCGTATTCGCATGTCATGGCCAGAACATTCATGGAATTGTTCACGCAAAGTAACCGTATTCGCATGTCAAGGCCAGAACGCCCCCGACACGCCCACACGCAAAGCATAAACAGCCAGATCAGCCACCTTTGCGCGCTCCACTTGGCACGAATACACACACCCTTCAAACAGTTTGTTGGGTCCCCCGCAAACAGGCCTGCATCTCAGGGACCCTGCGCAGGGTGCACTGTAACTGTTTCAGACACCCCGACAACCTGCGTATGAAAAATCGTAACTCAGTGTAAACTCGAAAAATCAGCGTGCAAACCCCCATAAACCTTTTCTGCACCCCTAAGTAATTTTGGGACCCCTGTTGCATACATGCACCCCGAAATCTGACCTGCAACTGCACCTCCATGCTACAAATCCTACACGCAAGTGTACTTACTATTTCGGGTATTGGGTCGTATGAAGAACTTGCGTGGCAATTTCCTGGCCGAGAGATTGCACGATCAAATCCATGAATACGTCTCGTGCCGGGAAATAGTTGATGTGCAAGGGACTGCCTGCAGGCTGTCCCTCGGAACACATATTTTTTAGCAAGTTCTTTCTCATTTTTGGTGTTCCGCCCCCTTCCCATCCCTCTGCGCAAGCCACCCACACTCTGTGTGGTGTCTCGCGCAAGGCCCTGGATGACTCGCAGGGATGTGCCGAGCATGCGCAAACGCCACGAACGTCCAGGAAAGGTAGCGTGCATTCGATTCCATATATCGACGTACAGGGATTTGCGTGCAGAATGGCGTACAAGTACTCTATTTTTAGCGCAATTAATTCCATGAATCGGGCCCTTAGAGTGCACATTAACCACTGGTCCAGACAACTTGCAAAATAACTAAAACATAGCACGTGGAGCTCTACCTTTTCAATTCTTCACACATCAACAGGGAAACACAGCAAGCTTGCCTTTAGGTTAGTCTCCTACCCCACCTCTTGCATTTGTAGGTCCTGAAAAGCCAAGAGACCATGGACATTGCAGAAGTTGTGCTATACAAGACTAAATAAAACAGCATGACAGGGCTTAGCAAAGCATTGCATGCATACTCCTGCGAGGCAGAGACCTGCCTGCCAAAAGCAGCCCCAGTGACCAAAGGGCTCAGGGCAGGAGACAACAAGACGTGTCGGTTCTGCTGTAGCCTTTCCCCTTGACCAGAATCCCTGGTGCATTCACTTGCTGGTGTGAAGAACACATCCTGCTATCAAATAAAGAGATGGGAAACTGTTGCAGGACCAGTTCTACGTGACGTCCTCCGGGGCCGCCAGTGGAGGAGCACCAGGAGATGCCATTTTTAAAAACATGAAATCGGCCAATGATAATGGAGGCTTTCTTTCAACGGTATGAACTGAATCACTACTTCTAGGGAGGTATGAACTGAATCACTACTTCTAGGGAGGTATGAACTGAATCACTACTTCTAGGGAGGTATGAACTGAATCACTACTTCTAGGGAGGTATGAACTGAATCACTACTTCTAAGGACTCCCAATTGTTATAGATTGCGCATGGTGAGATTTCATTATTTGCCCAAGATCACACACTTTGGGTAAGAAGGGAAACAAGGATATAACACACTCTGGAATGTAGGCACTTGGCCACATACCTTCCAACCTCTAGCTGGTGCACATTTTCAAAATGTTGGTTTTCAACAATAATGCTCTCTTATAGAGTTGACATGCAAACTACACAAATCACATTAGTAAAGCAACCCCTCAATGTCTAAATCCTCATAAAAACATGTCAAGCAACATGGGGATCATTGCAGCTGTATTTTCCAAATTTTAAAGTGAAGATTACAAGTCCTAGAATGCAAAGTGATGCACGCCAACAAACGGCTCTTTTTCACACCACTTTATTTAAGCCCTTAAATATATTGCGTGATAATATCGTCTTTGAGCAGTAATTGTTTCGCGCAAAATTGAGCTGGCTTCGACGTATGATGGTAAGCAAATTGGAATGTCCGCATTAAATGCAAAACGTTTGAATATGAAGCATCAGTCATCAGGATATGTAACTAGCTTTGATAATGAAACTAAAGCCCAATTAGCTCGCTTGTGTTGCACGCCCGAGAGCAGACATCTTGGAATGGGCTTGTGAGCTTGCTCCCAGCATGTGGCAGCCATCATAAAATGGGCTCACTGCTCCCATTTAAAAGGGCAGGCCGATGCACCTTATTTAATAGCAAGTGACAGAAACGCTTAAATGCCCCACTGTTTCTGCAATGAGACCTCAGGCCATCACGCCTAGGGCACCAGTTCATAAAATAGTGTGCTGCAAAGGCAAACAGTCAACACTTGCTAAAGCACTGTGCACCACAAATAGTACAAGCAGTCATTGATACAGAAGCCAAAAAGAAAAAAAAAACAATACAAGGGAACAACACATATACATAATATACTAATAAACGTAAAAGTAAACAATTAAGGCAACCAACACCAGAGGTGGTAATGCTTGATAGCCCCCCCCCCGAATTTCCAAGTGTTACCCTTCATCAAACCATGTTACCCTTAAACAGCCTCTCCGGAGGGCCAAGCATTGCAGAAGTAAATTAGGCCTTGCAGTATCAATTATACAAAATAAAACCAGGCCTTACTATGTTAGCCAGGCATATTAATTAGCAGGGAGGCCCTGCAGTGTTAACTGGGCATAAATAGGGCCAATGACTAGATATAATGGATCCTGGTGTTGCAGCGCTAGCTGCGTATAAAGCCACTTGTCTGTGTTTGGTAGCTGGATATAATGGATTCAGGCCTTACTATGTTAGCCAGGCATATTAATTAGCAAGGAGGCCCTGCAGTGTTAACTGGGCATAAATAAGGACAATGACTAGATATAATGGAGCCTGGTGTTGCAGCGCTAGCTGCGTATAACGCCACCTGTCTGTGTTTGGTAGCTGATATAATGGATTCAGGCCTTACTATGTTAGCCAGGCATATTAATTAGCAGGGAGGCCCTGCAGTGTTAACTGGGCATAAATAGGGACAATGACTAGGTATAATGGAGCCTGGTGTTGCAGTGTCTGTAGGTGTTTGGTAGCTGGATATAATGGATTCAGGCCTTACGTGTCTATGTGACCTTAGTAGAATCGAGCCTTGCTTTGCTAATTGGGTATTATGAATGCCTGTCATTCTGGGTTGAATAATGCTGCGATCTTGTTGGCCAACTGGTGGAATCTTTCCATACTCCAATGTCCCGTCCCCTTCTCTCCATACTGTGTGGGAGTCCTCATAGAGGGTCGGGATTGTGGCCTTTAGCACCGCAAGAGTGCTTTCCCCTTTGCATTTTATGAGGTGCACGAGGGCGCAGGGCATGGCTCCACCCCGGAAACCCCATCCTACGGTGCCCAATTGTCAGTATCTTTTTTTGTCAGTTGTCCTTACCATAGCGCTTCTACAGCATGCCTTCCCTTCTTATTTTTATTTTTCTAATTCAGTCTTTTTTCCTCCAGTGCCTCTTCGACTTGTTGGTTCTCAGGGAATGTTCTAGGTGCGTCACTTGTGACAGTCTCTTTTCAGCCTGAGGCCCACACATATGTTGTCTGAAGAGCCTTTGAGGCCAATCTCCGGATGGACGGGTGTGTTGTTTGTGGCACAGTTACACTTTGAAATATTTTTTTTAAAAAAGGTCCGGGAGCCCCTCTACCGAGAACAAACACGGCCAAATAACCTGTTCTATGGAATTTCTTCCATTCAGGAGGGTCTACAATCAAGCTTTAGCTCACTGCACCCTTCACAGAGGAGAAATAACCATATCCATATCACTCTAGACCCACCCACTTGGGCAGTGCAGCACCTCACCGAAATGCCAGGCAAGTCTCCTCTGAACAAGAGTACCAAGAGCAACCTCAAAAATGTGTTTCGGCCTAGACGGGCCTGAACTTGAGATCACCTTCCAAAATGTTCTTTGCGCCCCAAGTTCCACAGAAACAGGCATGACTCCAACATTGCATCAATCTCCCTGTGTAAAATCAAGAATTGTAGCATGAGCTAAACCTCCATTTGCTACAATCTACCCCCCAGTTACCGCCCCCCCCACCCGTCCCCCTCCTTTGATCACTCTACCTGTATATACTTGTCATTTTGTACATTACCTAAGTTGCAATCCTATGCGATGTTTCACATGTCCTGTCATCACTATACTGTAACGACACTTCGGAAGTGTGTTCATGTTATTGTTGTCTAATGCTACATGTCTATTGCACCTTGTGTGTGCGTCAGCGCTGAGAACCGATTCTGTATGTAGAGTACCCCTTGAAGCGATTTTACTGCAACCTGGTACCTCACAAATCACCGACATTAATTACATGACTTAGCCGGAAAGCAACACAGAAACCACAGTGGTAATTCCAGTTGTCAAACTGCAAGGGTCACACAAAGTAGGGGGATGCACGCTGGGAGAATTAGAATCATTTCCATCGGCTAGAGGGAAGAGTCCATATTTACTTTCATTGAAGGCGCTCTAGTGAATGGACTCTGCCATGAAAGTCACATTTGGTAAACAGTCCCAGTTCTGACAGAGCTCTCTGTTTCCAAACCAGTGTTTGGGGGTTAGCAACCACTTGAGCCTGCCGGCCATGGGGTGTAACATTGAAGACACGACACCCTGTACACTTGCTGCAGAGCATCAGTAATTGGCATGTCAGTAGCATGTTAAGCAATGGTGCTTAACTTCACAACCAAATATACTCACTGCAAAGTGTAAACACGTTGCTGGTTGAAGACCTACTTCAAACACATTGGGGGTCATCCATGAAAACCTCAGGCAAATGCCCTCCACAAGATGTATGAGTGGCGTGTATAGAACCAAATGTATTCTAATCTTTACATTGGCTTTTAAAAAATAAATAAATAAATGAATCGTTAATCCCTTTGAAAGTAAACAAGACGTTTTCAATAGAATTGAACACCCCCCACTCCTGCGGCAGTTGGTATTAATAAATAAATAGAAACCACATCTGGTTTCATAATTTGGTCTTTGGAAATATGAGATTATGCTGACCAAAACCTTTTGGTGTCATTTTAGTGTCAGCTTGGTTTCTAGTGACTCTTTCAACTGACAGGGCCTTTGTGTATTAGCTGTCTGGGACAGCATTTCACAAAAGTCAAGATTGAGTCGTAGTTACCATTGGCAACTCGTCTCTGAATTGGCATCTTAAACTGTATTCATTTTTTCACTCACCATTTTTTATTTTCCCTTTAGCATTCCAGTATTTTCTCCAGCATGGGGGTCTGGCATGGATTCACCTGCTCATGAATATTCCCTGTCGTCAGGCTGGGAATCCTCAGTAAAAGAAAAAACACTTCCACTTTCACTTAAAAACGGTCTTTCTCCTCTAAACCAATCACTGTCCTCTGGGTCATACTGCCCCCATCCAATGACTGTCCCCTCCCTAAGCCCCTCCTCTGGCAGCCGTATTCAGATTTGGTAAGCACGTAAAATGGCAATATGACCAAGAAGAGCCGCAGCGGGGTCGGAGGGAGGGGTCACATGTGAATCCATGCCAGTCCCATGATGGGGAACAACATTTAGAGGTAAGTCACTTGTTCCTTCTCCAGCACGGGGGTCTGGCATCGATTCACATGCTCATGAATAAAGAATACATAGCAGTACAACATTACACAACCACGGGAGGTGGCAAGGCTCAACCAAAGCAATAAAGAGAACAACAAGAAAAACACATATATCTTGCCCTATGTAATCTATGGCTGATTCATGAAGTGATCTACATCTCTAAGCCTCGTCAGACATTTTTTCTTTCAATTGACATGTGTGCTGCAGTTTTCTTTTACATGTATTTCCTAATTTTTTAAAATTATTATTGTTATGATATTTATTGAGCGTGGCCCTAGCTGTGAGAAGCAATGTAGCGCCTTACAGAATTATGCAACAATGCAGATACATGACGGAGGGCTTTGTAGCTGTGTCGTTGTATACCTCTGTAATAGTGTTTACTTCCTCTGTAAATAGCTGCCATTTGTAATTCATATTGCGTCAGGATTTCCAAATCGCATCAAGTTATGCCAAATGGGAACGGTGCATTGTATGACAATTCTAACCCAGCGTGAACATATCAAAGCTTTCATTACTGGTCAGGGAAGTGGAAACGATTGGCTTTCAGATGCATATTAATCAAATCAGATCTGTAGGCAAATAAAGGCAGTGAGTCGCTCCCCGCGGAGGCGCGCGCTATCAGTACTTCAATGCTACTAGCCAATTCCTTGTGACAACCCAGGCAGATTTTTGGACTAAACCCGCCCGGGCTGACACATGAAACTGGCTACGTTCATCAATATGACTTCTACATACTTATATATACTTTATACGTTCAACATTGATGTGGGCTCTAACAACATTTTACACTTAACCATTGGGCCATACTGGATTTACTTCTTGTAATATTGTCATCTGGGCCCATAACGCTCGTTGCAGCCATCGGACAAAGGTCTATAAAGCTTAATTAGAACATTGGATTGCGGGCAGTTCCATTAAAGACAATACAGTGGCTGAGGGCAATACTGACTGGTGTAAGTCTTCTGCCCCAATATTCCCTGGTGGTCCCTTTTTCCTTCCTTGTTTTAAACAGAACACCCTGCCTTTATTGGGTAGAATGTTCAGATAGGGTTAATTCTCCAACCTCATCTGGCCATTACTAGGTGGTATTGACCCTTGTGCATTTCAGGTTGGGCCCTCGGAATACAGCAATATTACTTAATTAATTCAAAAAAGCAAATCATTGCGCCCCAAGTTGCATTCTCACAAAGTGCTTGCATTGTCACAGTTTCACCTTTCCGTGCAAAGGCGTATGTGCTCTAGCACCTTGAACCGTCTTCTATGTGCCAGATGGAATTAACAGTCATTGGACCTCATTACGAGCATGGCGGTAGCCGTGCCTGTATGGCAGGCACGGCTACCGGCAAGCTCGCAACAGGCACCACCTCCCGCAATTGGGCAATAACCGGCCCATTACGAGATGAGTGGGCCAGTAATTGTCCATTCGCAGGTGGCAGTAGTGCCGGCCTCCCGATCCCCGATTCCCCATGAATGGGGGTGGGGATCATGGATGCGCGGGCACCGTTAATAAGGGTGCGGGCAGCATTACGAGTTATGCTTGCGGGTGCCGCACAGCCCGCCAGGTACTGAGGCTGCCATCCTTATAATGAGGCCCATTATCTCAGACTAAATAACCAGACAAACCAAAGGAAGATGGTAAAATACTGCTTTAATCTGCATAAAGGAAAGCAGGGATGATATGACAGCTATCAACGTAGATGCTCAATGTTCACACACAATGTTGCTTGTACAGAGTTTATATACTTTCACATACGTCATTTATGATGTCATCCTATGTGGCATTATGTTAAACCTATCACCGGGAGGAATTGGATGAGGGGAACGTATCTACTTATGTAACTTATAAGGGTTAATATCTCTTTGGCTGTCCCTTGTCTGTAGGAGACGCCCTGAGCTACTTCTACGTACGTCATACTGATTATAGCATAGAATGTGGCAGCGGGCTCATGACTGCAACATTGTGTATGAAAGTGCGTGGCAGGCCTTTTGATTGGTTGGCTTATTCTTTGTTATCGCAAATAGTCCATTGCATTTAATTGACTTGATCCTTACCCAAGTTCTATCAATTGTAGTTAACCTGATAGTCTGGTCAGTGTTCTGAGACATCCGAGGGAGTGTGAGCACACCACTATTTTAACTCACGCTCTAATGAATAGTCCTTGTTTTGAGTTCTTCATCACGTGTTAGGAGACTACGATTTTGTCAATTTCAGCCTCTCAATTACTGCTATTTGATTTTATTAAACAGGGTGTCATTACCCCTTCTGGCCTTTAGCGACTTGCTCACTACACCTCACATAGGCTTCTGCCTTTGTATTTGTCCAACACATGGCATCTGCAAATGTCCTCCTTGCCTCTCCTCATTTTAGCAAAATATATCTGACGCGCATTGTCTGCTCATTCCCTTTGTGCCCTGCACCCATCTTTTGAAATAGCCTCCTTGACTTCAGGCCATCGTACTCCCTTATTCTTCACACAAAAACAGCTTCTTCATTAATTCTTCTATTTGCCACCCTAGGCTTGTATTTTGAGGTAGCTGGGTTTATTCTTTAACACAGGCTGTCATCCATTTTCTTCCAATGGCCGTCCTAAACGTTATGTATATACCTCTTTTTAGCAAGCTTCTATACACTTTTTCTACATTGCGTTACAGCTTATTTACAGTTATTGGTCAACAAGTTACTTCATCTTCTTCTTTGCACGATTACTACATTTTTAAGTACATGTTTCTCTTCGTGCTTTAGTTGTGGTGTCAGTCTTAAGTATTTTCATATCATTTCAACACAGGTTTATATATCTTCTTCATGACATCATTCTGTTGTCGTCAGACCTTTAATCAGCGCTCATCCATAATTCCCATAGCAGCATTCTGGCACTTTGATGGTGGGCACCTTTCTTGGTAACTTCATTCCACTGTCTCGACATGAGGGTATCTTCTGAATGGCTGTCTGAGTGCATATTGTCTTTCATACAATCGACACGGTAGGGACATGTCGCATAAACGCATGCATGGGTTCCCAATTGTAGTTCTTCGTCTGCCACTCCAATAAGACGCTGGTGCAGGGGAGGGGACTAGAGAAGAGTCATCCACCTGCTTCTCTACACTTCCATTCCAGGGACACTACACAAGGCATGAGGCTGAGCACATATTATATGCTGGTGATGAAAGCGCGTCATGAGGGAACAATCTGTACATATTTATAGTCTGGAGGCAAAATATAGCAATGTTACAGTGTGGCCCTCATTGTGTTTGCGTTAAGTAAAAAAGCTATTGTTTAAATATTAGGAGGCGATTCACAAAGCCTTTTGCAGGCACAAGTTGCACTTAAAGACACTGCAATGCAGGCGTGTATAAACTATGCATAATTCCCTATGCATATGTGTGCACTGTATGTTAACCACACCGGAAGACCAATACGTATGTCACAGACTTTGTGTAAATGCTGATGACATCACATTACATATAACTGACTAATGAGAATCCCAAAATGTACTTACTCAGACAGGTGTCCGGTAAGTAGCCCAGTGCTGGCAATGCAAATGAAGGCATGCACACACAAAAGCAGAAATTCCACAGCAGGCCTGCTGATTCAGAAACGAACACCACAACTCTTCGGCACTATATGAGCAAAGATGTCCTGTTTGCACCTATGTGTGTGATTTGGGGGCATGGTTCTCTCTTTTGATTTGCCATGTTTGAGAAGGAGCACTGTGGAGGACTGCAAGTCAGGACCTGTGGTCAGTGTGCAAAAAATAACTTCTGAGGTGTGTGTGCACACAATCTCTGGGAGTGTTTGTGTGACCATTTCACACATAGATGTAATTGTAGACAGTGGAACCAACTAAAAACTGCATCATATAACATGTCACTCTCTCAGATGACACTGACAAATCTTGCATGTCCAAAAAGCTAAAATCTTTCACCATTGAAAGAGTCAACTTTCTCTGTACAAATACATCAGATCATATGCTTTTAAGTATCGCGAATTTACAAAAGTATGAATAATCAAAAAGTTCAATATTGTAACATAATCACTCGAAATAAAAAAGATACAACGAGTAAGTGCTGCAATCCATTTCTGAAACACTGTTATAACACGCCTGACCCAATGCAAATTACTGGACTAGTTGGCTGGCTTTACCAACATACATTACAATGTTTACTTTTGCCTGCACATTTTTAAACACGTGCTGGTTGAGAGACAACCATTTTAGGAATTAGAGTAAAATTCGAAGTCTTTTTGAGAGGATAAAAACAGAAGCTACGAACAACAAATGTGTTTAACAGACGAGAAATATAATATGGTAACAAAAAAAAAACATTCAACAACACTGTGCTGTACATCAGTCAGGCTGTGGTGCCGCTGTGTGAAGAGCCGCAGGCACTACTATGCTGCTGGAGGAGTCAGTTGAGAGGCAAGTGCAGTGGAACGGGGTGGGGCCATGGGGTGGGTCTGAAAGGCAGAAGGAGTGGAGAGTGGAGAGGAGCAAAGGGGGAGGAGGAGCGGACATGC
Source organism: Ambystoma mexicanum (assembly GCF_040938575.1). Lineage (NCBI taxonomy): Eukaryota > Metazoa > Chordata > Amphibia > Caudata > Ambystomatidae > Ambystoma > Ambystoma mexicanum. Next base: position 642,762,511 of record NC_090940.1, on the reverse strand, counting down.
GACGAGATGTAGTGGGGGTAAGGGGTGGAGCAAGGGGCATGTCTTCCAGGGTTTTGGCAGAAGGTCATGGGAAGCTCAACAGCACTGGCCACCATGTCTGGAGCAAATATCTTTGGGCCTTCCAGCGTAATCTCTTGCCTCCCGCACCAGGCACACCTGAAACCAGGACTTCCTGCTCACAAAGACCTTGCCATCACTGCCTGAGTGCTACCGTCAGTTGCCTCTTCTGTCATCTCGGGCTGCTCTCTGCATGTCTCTCCTCCGCTTCTCTCTTTCCTCGGCAGGGCGACTGCCGTGAATGCCCAGGGATGTCATTTGGGGGTTGCCAGGGGTCGCAGTTGCGACACCTGAGGTCTCCCTTGCTGTCCCTGTGGTCTCCCTTGCTACCCCGGAGGGCTGCCTCGCAACCCCTAGCGCCATGTCGCTCTTTAGTTTCGGGAGTGGTTGGCTTTCTTGTTCAGGCCTCTTTAAAAACCAGGGGGTTCCACAAGTGTAACACTTTGAGCAGTGACCCTAAATAAGAAAGAATAGGAAAATAATTTGTCTTTCTGAAATGTTATTGAATAATTGCTAGACTCATTAAAGGTTTATTTCAGGCACACTTCAGGGGGTGAGTCACTGATTTAGTCTGTTCTTAAACTCTTCAACTCAGCCTTTCATCCTTCTGAGGTTGATAAATGAGTACCAACACAGGTTGAGTGATATTGTATGTATATTTCTTTTATAAAAAGTGCTTAAGCATAAATGCTTTATAATAACACATCGTTATCATTTGGCGTTGGAAGTCTGCTGGCATTCACAGTGATTTGGTAATATGGGCCTATACACACTGATATTAAACGATACATATGGTGAGCCATTCTTGTATGAAATGTACATCACATTATAGTGATATCATAACCATATTTTTCATAGTGTACTTAGGACTAATGCTATGCAATGCAGCTTCCTGTTTTGTCAAGGGGTGAAAGGTCGTGTTCCTTCGCTTCCCATGCTGTCAACTTCGTGTAATGTCATTTCCGCTACCGCTAGCATTTTGGTGAAATGGCGTCCCTGTGAATGCCCCAAACCTCTCCCACCTTGAGACTGGCAGCAAGGCCTGCCCACTTAGACAATGGCAGAAACCTCTGCTCTGGGCCTCAGAGAGGACCAGATAATTCCTCCAGCGCATCCGCCTGGCTCTTAATGAAGCGCTATCCCAGCCAATGCCTCCCCTGACCCCGCCCTACTCACCATTGGTTACCAGAAAGTGGGCAAAAGGTAGGCCACCAACCCCCCTAGACCTCTTTGCTCAGCCTAAAGCTAACCAAGTCCAAAGGACAAGGAAAGATTGAAAGAAGCGAACGATTACCCACGCCTCTGAGCCAAGCTGCGGAGTGGACTTGCTGCCAGCCTTCACCTGGTGCCGGAAATTTCCAAATTCATTGGAAGTCTTAAAACCTGGAATAAAGGTACCATGCCTTTCTCACCCACCCACCCACCCACTCAAGAGACATCCCGACCGTATGTTTTGGAAGCCACTCCTGTTATTTATCATGTTACAGAAATGGATACACATACGTAGCTAAGGATGGTATGGGCAAGTCTCACAGCTGACTGGAAAGAATTGAAAAGGGCACCAAAGAGTGGGCAGAGGTGAAGGATGCTTGCTGCAAGACTTCACCATCGGTCGGCTTTTAAATTCTGGAATGGAAAGTCGACTTCAAGTGGTCGCAGGTTAGGTAGATTCTATTTTTACCTCAATTTTATACATGGTATTGGAGTTTAGTTTCAGCTTTCAATTATATGTCATGAATTGTTTTGGTGCATTTTTGCATTAGCCTCTTAAATAGTCAATTCTTCAGCTTGTTAACTTCTGCTAATCATTATCTGATGGGCGGGGCAAGGACGCAGACAACTCATTTAAAGGCTGCATGCACATTTTGAGGTCTGGATTTATTGCTGAATCATTGCTGCTGGTAAAACCACAGCTGCTGCGAAACATACACATTTCCCTGCAGTCCTGGTAGCTAAACTAACACAATCCATGTAAAAATGTACTATCGGCCCAATATTACACACATTCCCACTGCAGCTGCTGACCATGGGTCTTCTACCCTTTTAAGTCCAGGCTGAGAGTTGATCCTATTTTGGTTGGCCTGATTTACAGAATGTTTTGCGCGCTGAAAAGTGACTCTGTGCAGTTATCAGAGCGCAAAACTCAATACGATTCATGCAACAGTCTTTGCATGCAGTCGAGCACTGTGCGCGACACTGCACGCAAAGTGTGGGACGGCCTATGCAAGGAAATTAATCGGGGTGGAACATGCATATTCCTCATTGCCTACGCAGAATGAGGAAGAAGTCTCGGGAGGATAGCTCAGGGGCAACATGCTCGCTTTGGAACCAAGACGACACGGAGCAACACGGGTTCGATCCCCGGGTCCGCACTTAGAAACCTCTCGGTATTAAGCGCATTATAAATAACCTATCATATCATATCAAGAACAAGGACTTACGTGGGCGTGTCGAGGGATGGGCTACGCTAAGAAATTGGAAGCCCAGCAATGTGCAAACACAAGCGTATTTATGGATCTGACCGCGCAACGTCACGTCAGATGAAGAAGCATGCAAAGCGTGCGATCTTACCGCCACAAGAAAGGACCCATAATGTGCCAATCGCATTGAACCAACCCGCAAAGGTCTGGTGGGATCAGGAATTTAGGGGTGCATGCATTCAGTTGGGGTGCCGCTTGCAGTTAGGGGTGTTCGTATGAGGTTAGCAGTGTGCAGCTTTCATTTATGGGGGTTCACACACAAATTTAATTGGCGCTTGGCTTCACTTACAAGAAATGATAGGCATATTGTCAGGGAGCAGTTAGGAGTTACAGGGACCGCATGCAGTGTTGCTGGGGTGCTGCTAGGGTGCTGCCTTGGTTAGAGGGGGATAGACCCCACAATTGCCGGAGGTTCATGATGTTGCAGATGAAGACTGCGCAAAGGTAGGAATATGTCGCTCAATTTCCTTTGCGTGGGGCCATGCTGTGGCCGTTCCACGGGCAAATTGAATTCCTTTGCACATCAGGTTATTTTGCACCCTCGAACTCCATGAGTACGTGCGGCGCGCAATAAAAACCTTGCGCACAAGGACACGCAAAGACGATTTCAGCGCGGGGGCGCTATGCAGGATTTTTGCACGGTTTATATTAATCAGGCCTTTAGTTCTTTTAAAGGCAATATTTTAGGCAATGCAATGACTTCTGGCTGTGCAGCATTAACTGCCAGCAGTAATGTTACCTCTGCAGTAACCGGCTGGAGTAGATTTTACAGTCCGGTAGTATTTTCCCTTTCTGTCATGTGTAGCATTTTACCGTTAGTGGAGAGGACCCATTTGCGCTGACGTTGTCATTGCTTTGTCATCATTGAATTAAGAAATGTTCCCTTTCACTCCAACCTGAAAGGCAGCCCGTCCTTAAACAACTCCGCCCACATTTTCCTGATGTTTATGCCAAGGTTTACTACCTTTAGAAAGCAACTCGGATCTGAATTTTTTTGTGTAACCCTTACATTCTTAATACATGTGTAAAACCCAATATAGCAATGACACCCACAGCAACAGGCTGAATCTAACACCAGGCCCCAGCGTAGTTATGAGCCGATCACACCCACGGACGGCGGTGTTATTGCTATTTTCGGCCCAGGGCTGAGCCCGGGGGAGCTAGGAGTACGTTGTTTGGAAAAAGGCATCCACCCACAGCGTGTGCACGGATCACAGTTAAGCCAGTGATGGAAATGGAAGACAGACTCAGGGCAGGACTCCATGACTGGTTGGATGCAGAGAGCAATAAAGCAGGGAACAGGAGACAGCGGAGAAGGTAAGTGCAGAGGCAGTGTGTGAAGAAGGATTTAGGAGGAAGGTGTCGCAGGGGGGACTCAGGGAGGAAGGTGCAAGCCTGGAATGGATGCAAGCGGGGATCATAAGATTCAGCCGTGTTCCTCAGCCCCTAATTAGCTATCACTTTCTGGCCAGGTGCTAATAAACATTACAGGAGATATGTTTTTAGAAAAGAAAAACATGCGATTCTTGTGTATACTTCAAACCCACATTTCTTTACCAAACACATGAATCTTGTGCAGCTCTTTCGGAGAATATCCCTATATATTTGTTTTTCAATTTTTCATAAACCATTCCTCAACTAGAAATAGCCAGTGAACCCCTTCCCATCGAGTTACCCCCCACTGTCCAGCAGTATTTGACCAGAAAACATTGATTATGACGCCAATTCTCACTTGGCAGGATTTAATAGAGAGGCGAGTTGCCTTTCTCACAAAACCCTAAACCAGAGTAAAAGGCAAGAACTCGGGATGGTTATATTATGTCTCACCATAAGCATTAAACCAACAGAGAGAAGAGGCACTGCCATGATTATGAACATGGCTCGCCAGGACGCTGAAACCTCATCCCAGTCTCTTGTCTTACATAAAGAATTGGCATCAGTGAAAATGCCCTTCATTCACAAATATTGTCAATATTGGCAAACCTATACAACAAACATGGACATGTTCGTGCCACTAGGTTGACAACTTACACATTACTTTCTCTACATACTACTATACATCAAGGAATGGTTTGAGAGCTGTGGAACTTTCAGCTAATTGTTGTCTTCTTAAGTCTCATTATCATTTCTGTGGACAATATGGGTTGCACACCGAATCGAATCTTAGAATTATCATTGCTCTGTCCTTAGTCTATAGACCAACTGACTAATGCAAGATGCTTCTGCGAAGTCAATTCTATAACAGGTGTCCACGTGGTCCTTTCATGCTTCATAGATTCCCATAGGACCTAGAGAGAACCAGGAATCCTTGACCTAATTCTAGACCTTTGGAATCTCCCAATCCACAATGAGTTGAATCTTAGAACGGAGCCAATATTTAGTCTATTCACAGGAAGACATCAGAATTCTTCCCTTTATGCGGCACACAACCAGTGGTTAGAGAAAATAACCATGCCATGTGGTAGGATACAACATGTTGGAGAATTAGAAGAAGGAACCTAGTGTTGCTTCCTACATCGCTCCAGGCCTTACTACAAGAACCGCGCTGTATGGCCCAATCTCCACAGTAAGCAGTGGGCTTGACACATAGATATTGATTTTGTCATAGGTTTGCAGGGCCGAGGGAGAGGAACCCTAAGAATATGTTCCCTCCAAACATTCCTCCTCCCTGGTAGGACATTCTGGACCATTGGTCAAAGTTTAAAGGGGTATTTAACATGGAACCTGGTTAATCGTTTTGGTACCGTAACATATTTAGAAGGTAATCAGGATCCATCCTCCACACCATATCCTTGCCAATTAATCAGATATGGCAACCCACATCTCTGGTAATGATAATCTACAATGCTCTGAACCTCATGTTAATTCTGGGGTCTCATTGCTGGGATATTGGTTGACCTGGGATATGTAACTGATGATCAAACAGGATTGAATAGAGATACATGGAACATGGGGTGGATCCCATAAAGTGCAGGTAGTTTCACTTTTATGGCCACAGGATTCATTACATGGAAAATGGAGACTGGGCCTATGTAGCAGGGTTTCAACTTTTTACTGCAGGTTAGAATCCTAATAATGGTGGTGGATAAGCAAACAGAGTCCTTGACCTTGTAAAAAGGGAACAGTCTTCTTTTCTGGTTTGGGAAATGACAAGCTTGGACTGCTTTTTGGAGGTTCATTATAGCGGCCATGAGTCCTTTCTGACTTTCAGCAACAAATTCTCTTGCCGCAGGGCCCCTACTTTCTGTTTTAGAAATGATGGGTATCAAACAAGGATGTAATCCATGAGACAAATGAAAGAGAGTGTCCTTGATAGAGGAATAATATGCACCATTGTAAGCGGACACTGGGAAAGGAAGTGATCTAGTCCATCCTTTTTCCATGTGTTCCGTGAGATAGCAACCGAGGTATTGGCCTGCAACAGAGGTATTGGCCTATTGTTAGATTACCTCTCTCACTCTGACCATCAGTCTGAGGATGATAAGTGGAGGAGAAATTCAACTGTATTCCCAGCTTGGATACAAATTGTGACCCTCTATCATTGACTATGGTCTTTGGAATTCCATAGAGCAAAATAAAACGTTGTAGATAACATTGAGCCAACAAGAGGGCCAAAGGGGATCCTTCAGGGCATATAATGGCCATCTTGGTAAATAAATGTACAGCAGTTAAAATAATTGTGTTCATCTTCATTGGGCAAATCTGTAATAAAATCCATGGAGCATACTTGCCAAGGTTGCTCTGGTTGTAATGAACAGTACCGAACTGAAGCAATGTTTTCAAGTAATAATAAACAATGTGACACTGACTTCTATAAGGAAGGTATAATTGAGAATTTGATATATGAAACTCTCTTTTTCAATATTTCAGTAAAACACAATATTTTATTATACAAATAAAGAAGCCCAACGCGTTTCGAGTCACAAACTCTTCTTCAGGGGCAATATCACAATTCATCAGATTTCTAAAAAGTAGAAAAGAAACAGCTTAGTGTAATATTTCACACTGTACTTCAACAATAAATTATTCTTTAACAAGGTAACTACTTTTTAACAATTTTTAACAATTTTTAACAAATCACGTATTAATACATACTTAGATCAATCAGGGTCCTCTATATCCTAGAGGTGAATCAGCTAGTGTAGCTATTATTAAAAATGTGGAGAAAAAGAGCTTCGCTCGACTCAAAATAACCAGAATTCTATCAAATCAATCTGCACATGCAGTCAAGAGAGAGAGATTGCTGTCAAAAAGTCTTTACTCAGTATGGTCGGAAGAAAAGCGGCCAACACTTACCCCAGCAAGTGGGTGTCTAGATAGGGAAACAATCCTAGAGGTGTATATATTCATGAAGTAAATGATTGATAGGACCCTGCGTCCAACAGTAATCAATATTAGGTCTGCAATACAAGTAATAACTCTAATTAGGAAAAGAAGTAGAGTCTCGGTGGAATGTAGTAAAAGAAAATAGATAAACAGTTACATCAATAATGATGTCCTACTCAACGGTACCCAGAATAAATCCTAACCGCAAAAAGCTGAAAGTAAGAAGAAAAAGATAAGTGCTAGTTCAAATAACGAGTCAGTCAAATATGGTACAGGGAAAAGTACCTAAGCTACTTACAGAATTCACCAAAAATCAACGAACGTGGGAGCAACGTGGGAGCCGAGGAGCGCCACATCTCACCAAAGTAGGATGCGTTGTTCCAATGGGTGCTATTTATTTATACTCAAAGGAGTGTAAAGGAGTGCAGGCACAGTAGATTGCGTGTGCGCCTAAGGAAAAGGTCAAGAGCGTCATAAGGCTTGCGTCATATGCAAACATGCGCAATACCCTAAGGAAGGAAAGTAAACACAGCGCCGTGACGTATCAAGATGGCGTATGCATGTGCGTTTGATGGAAAGATGTAGGGCGTCATGAGAATGATGTCATTTATTATGCGCGAACGCTTAAAAAGTAAAAGTATTCAAGGGGCATTACAAGGCTTTCAAAATGACCAGAAACAAGTAAGAAATGCAGTTTCTTCCATTCTTCCTCTTCTGCCATTCTAATGAGGTTGTAAGCCCCCTTTAGGTCAAGCTTTGCATATATCTTGCTATCCTGGGCTTGATACAATAGTTTTTGAATAAGAGCTAAGGGATACCTGTTCTTGATAGTTATGGCATTGAGTTGGTGATAATCCAAACAGGGCCGTAGTTCTGTGTCATCCTTCTTTGGAATAACGAATATAGTGGCCCCTGTGGGAGAGGATGAAAGGATTGTCGTCAACGTATTGTTTGAGGATCCTATTTTCTTTCCCCAGACAGCACATAGGTTTTCCCATAAGGTAGCTTTTCTATGGGAAGTGATTGTATTTGGCAATCCTATTCCCTGTGTGAGGGAAGTTTGTCAGATTCTTTTTTATCAAAAACATCCAAATACTCTTGTTCTTCCGATGGTAATTGTATATGCATGACTACATCCGTTTGTGTTTGGGACATGGGTCCCTCTGGCAGATTTGTGACTGGATGAAAAGGGTTGAAGACTTGAGAACAGAAAGAAGGACATTGATTACCGTGAAAGGCAAGCTTTTGATTTTTCCAGTCAATTACAGGGTTATGATGTTTCAATCACAGGATTCCTAAAATCACTTGGAAATGAGGAGACACTATGGCATCTAACGTAACATAATCTTTATGGTAATTGGTCGCGGAGCACGAAGAAGGATTCTATATGCAGACCATAGGTCTGGAAATATGAGTGGGGACCCATCTACGGACATTATAGGTTTTGCCTTGGATTTGGACTTTAGGGGAAGGTCTTTATGATGTGCGAAGGAGATATCAATACAATTTCCAGTGGCTCCACTGTCTATCAGTGCCAAAACCCCTTCCCATTCCTGGTGTTCCAAAAACAAATCAACCAATATAAATAAATCGGAACATTGATTGGGCATAACTGGACATGTAGCATTATGGGCATTCCATGGTTTCCCACTCATCCCCCAGTTTCCTATTGATAATGAGTTATGGATGAAGTTAGGAAATGCGTGTACGGTGTGGTCTGCTTCCCCACAATAAAAACTGAGATGGAGAAATATATGCCTTTGCCTGTTTTTCCAGGATACTGGTCCTCAGGGGCTCCTCAGTTGCATGGGTTCTGAGTCATTGGAAAATACCATCTCTTTTTCCCACTGGGAATAGGATCTATAGAATTCTAATCGTCTTTTTTTCCTCCTTTCTCTCACTGGATGTTTGGTCCATTTTAATAACCAGGGCTATATATTCAGAGAGGTTGTCAGGATGGGCTACAAATTGTCATATTTATTTATTTGCATTTTTAAAGCGCTCACACAGCCCAGGGGCATCGTGGCGCTGTTACAGGAGTATGTATTAGTCGCGCATTTATAACGCGCTTAATACCCATAGGTTTCTAAGCGCAGACCCGGGGATTGAACCTGTGTTGCTTCGTGTCGTCTTTCTTCCAAGGCGAGCACGTTGCCATTGAACTATCCTCCCCGGACATATGACATCTTTCAGTTCTTCCTTCAAATCTTTATGAAATAATGTCAATTGGGCATCTTCGGACCAGTTGGTCTGGAACTACTAATCACAGAGACAGTGGAATTTATGTATAAAGAGCTCTCTTTCCCTTTCTGATCTCCAAAAACTTGTTTCGAAAGGACAGAGTGGCATATTGACAGTCCAGCATAGTCTGGAAGACTTCCAGAAATCCCAAATAATTGGACAACCAAGAGCTCTTCCTATCAATATACAGAGTAGCCCAAGCCAGCAGCCTTATCAAGATTAAACAAAATAAAGTATACTTTTGGCTTGATCGGGTGAGTACAATTGGGGTTTGTTAAGAAAATGAAGACATCAGTGGGTAATGAAAGACCAGAAGTCTTTAGGATCCCCTCATTATTTGGTGGGCAAAGGAGGCAAAGGTTTCTAAAAGGAGTAACTGGTGCTTCTAGGGTAACGTGGGTCAGAATGGGGTGAGCACCTCCCCGGGAAGTTGTCCCACTGGCACCCGCAGCTGATCCAGTGTCAGTCCCTGTTTCCCAATGATTACCAGAAATAGTTTGTTTCTTGGCCAATTGATCTACAGCTCCCTGCAAAGTGGACATTGATTGAAACAGTACTGCATTCTCTTGACGGGAGCTGGCAACCGTTACCTGTAGCTCTGTAGCTTTTGTACAGCAGAGGCAAAATCATTTGGTATTCCTTCCATGGCCGAGGAGAATGGGAAGGTCCTTGCAATCTGTCTGCTTTTGTAGCATAAAGACAAACAAAGGAAAGGTCCCTCCGGCTGATTACAGACAACTGGATGGGACAAATGCCCAAGGCGGGAGTGCTACATGACACCCCATAACAACTGTAGACGATGGACACAGGAGCTGCAGTGGGTCACAATTACCAACAAGTTAACAAAAGAGTTATAACAGAATGAATAAGACTACGTGTCTGGAAAGTTTAGGTATTTTACCTGTTGCCATACAAGCCCCCGGCAAGAGTAGTAATCCTGGATCCACGGTGGCATGAACAAACAAGAAGACTGAAGGGGAAACCAGCAGGATGGAAAAGTGAGGGACAAGGTCTAAGTAATTACCTATTCTTTGGATAGATAAGGACTGACCTTTATAGAGGTTCCCCAAGGTGTAGGACCACAAGACCGTTGCAAGAACAGTTTCCCTGCTATCCGTTCGGCTTTTATGAGGAACTGAAACTTAGAACCCAGTGTCGGCAGCGTGGTGCGTGACCACCAGTTAGAGGAAAGAAACTCATTGCGTAGCCGCGTACAGCACACCGCCGGAGAATTAGAGGAAGGAACCCATTGTTGCTTCCTACATCGCACTGGGCTGCGATACTGGAGCTGAGCAGCAGGGCTCAATCTACAAGGTAAGCGGTTTGCTTGCCACATGGATGTTGGTTATGTCATGGGTTTGCAAGTACAGGGGGAGGAAGCCTAATAACTAGCCATTGTTTGCAGTGGCACTGATCAAAGCAATGTTCTCGAAATAAAATATTCCACACTGGAGTCATCCATTCTAATAAGGATGGGGTTTCTTAACTTCTTAAAGTGGTGCAGATTTCTTTAACCCTTCTTTATCACTTTTAAGTTCAGGCGTAACTCTGGTGCGAAGAGTGCTTAACTTTTCCTTGGAAATCCTAAAGGTGAGGGCTGAGAGGTTTAGAATTGATCTTAACCATGGGCACAGCTCTGGGCAACCCTTCAGACAATTATTTTTCAGCCTGCCAAGCCAGCCATTACAGAAAGAGGAGACATAATATGCAAATCAGGCTTGGTCTCACTCCAAAAGGGTAGTCCAGCACAAACTGATAGGTCTCATCTGTTGTGCACAAGACCACAAGCATCCCCAGACATATTTCGGCCACTTTTCTGGCACCATCAATTAAGGCCATGAGCTCAAATCGACTTATTCTTTAGAGCCTGCTCAATAATGGCAATTGCAACTATTAAATGGCCAACAAGCTTATGATCGCAAAGTAAGGGTTTGGCATCTTTCTGGGTGATAGCAATTCTTCTTCTATATTTGCCAAAATTTTAAAAGCAGGGAACTAGCAAGGACAGATGACCTGTTTTATGTGATGTGCCCACTCACAACAATCTAAATTCACATTTTAGTTTACTGCACCCTAACAGTGCAGACTGCGACGAATTGCAGGATTCCGTCACTTCTCCTCAGGTGGAGCCATTCCTTGTGAGGCTTGGGAGGTCAACCCGCTACTGATACCCTCCCTAGCTGGCAAGCGGGACCTCACTGGGAGAGACTCACCCCGTTCCGATGAGGCACTCCCTGCTCAACTATCTCAACAACCAGAGTTAGTGAAACCTGCTAGAAGAAGACAGGACCAATCACTATATATTTGCTGCTGTGATATTCCATCTGAGGAAAAAGTACCTGTCTGGTACTGTAATGAAGAAAACCAATGGAATAATAATGAAGACCAGCCCGGCAAAAAAGAAGGACCATAACATTATGTTGGGCAGCCTCTGAGTAGAGTCATATGTATTGGAGGAGGAGACACCAGAGGGAGAGAAACCCTGGAAGTTCAAAGCTGTTGTGGCAGTGAAGCATGTTAAGGTATATTTTACATAATACTGCTTGATAATGAACATTGGCCTAAGCGCATTCGCATCGCACTGAAAATCGCATTTGAATGAACCTGAATAAGGCTGACTACACCGCCATTTTTGAATCATCCGCCATTTTGATTAACTCCTGTTTCTGCCTCATGTTAAACTTTGTGTTTTCGGCTGCAGCAGGGAAAAATGGACTTTGTGCTGTTTCAGCGTAGATAAACATGTTGTGGCTGCTGAAAGTGTATTGTTTCTCCTGTACTAAGAAACCTTGGAGCTAAACTACAGTTGAACTGAACAGTAATTTAGATGTTATCTGTATCAATAGCATCATCCTCGTTCAAACACTGGAACACAATGTTGAATAGCTGAAATCGTGTGCCTTTGCAGAAATCTGTGTGTACCTTCCTTGAAACTGGATTAACTTTAAGCTTGAAAACAAATGTTACCATTGTATCATAGGTGCAGAAAAACGTATCTAGTGTTTGAGGAAAACATTGAACAATGTATAGTTTTTTGAACCTGCATTAGTTATGTGAACTGGCTACGAACCCTTAATAAATATGTAACTCGAAGATGGGCTGGACGATGTAACTGGGACTGGGGAAAATGTTTATGAACCAGTGTCTTTGTAATGTCCACCACTCTCCCCCCACAGGGTGACTGCTGGTACACACTGCGAGGCGTTGAGAGCCAGATAGCTATCTGACCAATAAACTGTACATGTACTTTTGAACTTGTGACTGGCATATTTCATTTTTGGTGGTATTAAGCCTCGGTATTTCTTTTGATCTTTCAGATGGCACCCCAATAGGGACCCTCAATATTGATGTCAAATCGCTAGATGAAGATGAGGCTACCGGACTGAGATTGGAGAGTGACGGGGGCCCCTGAAAAGTGAGACGTGATTCCTCTACATTACTGCACGACTCGATCCCTGGACGGTGAGCATCATTTAGGAGAACATCTTGACAAGGGTCCCCATATCGAGGCCTGTTATCGAAATCACCAGCCACGACAATCCTTTGAAATCCAATCTGATCCCTTTGTTTTGAAATCAGGTGAGTCGTGCCCCGATTCCTAAGAATCCTGATATTGATTGCAGTTTTGGATTTGCAAATACAAATGATGCCAGGTAACACCAGTGATCTGATATGCCTGGGAAATTGTCATCCTGTTTCAGGGTATTATTCCGCAGATATAAACAATCTTTGGGACAAGGCCAACTGACGCCACCCGATGGGTCACCGGCTTATTTTATGGATTGTAAATACGGCCTAGGAGTTATCGTTTTTAATGATATTTGGCACAGACAGACTAGACATGTTTCCCAACTTCAGTGGCCAGTCTATGGTAGTTTTGAAATTGCCCACCTAGAGAATTTTGAATCTGTATTGTTGAGGAAAAGGGCTAGGCCTGCAGCATTTGATGCAGTTAAATATTGGAGAAAGGATGCTATGCAGCAACTCAGAAGTAAAGAAAAGCATGCACGTAGACACATGACGAATGCTTAGAAAACATTATTGCATGATCAGCAGAAACAGTCAGAATCTATTAGGGGTATCGATAGGGCTTTCTAACTTGATGTGCAAAAGATATATTTGTCTCAGGATTTTCATACCTCAGATGAGTTGATTAATAAATTGTTCAATGAATGTAGAACTGTTTCCACTGCACCACCTCCTTATGTACCTCCTCCCATTGTTGTGCCTCCTCCCGTTGTAGTTGCTCCTCTTCCCGTTGTTGTTCCTCTTCCTGTTGTTGTTCCTCCCCCTACACCCCCACCCTTACCAACTGCTGAAGACTTCATAATTCCGTATTGCCTCCTTTACCTATTGACTCTTTACCTGGTGGTTCTGCTTCACCTGTAGTGGTTGAAGGGGCGGGAGCTGATTCATGAATAGTAACTCGTGGTACAGTGTCTAAAGACAGAAAAAGAGAATTATATACATGTGCTAAAAAGTATATCGAAGAGGGTGATAAATCATCTGTTCTAGTTGCGATTTTTGTCCAAGGGGGTATTCCTAATCAGACTATTTTGATACAACGGATGGGAAGGCATTTAGCTGATATATGGAGTGATTTGACAGACATGAATGTCCCGCAGGGGTTGAGGGATTTGAATGTCCTAGCCCACACAAGGGACACTGCAGAGAAAGTATATGAGCATGTAGAGAAGGTATTGGAGTTTAAGAGGAAGCTAGTTCGGTTACAGAAAGATGAAATGGATGATAATGGACGGGAAGCTTCATATGTGCAGAACCAATTTCTTCCTCCATTGAAACCAATGAGTGAAGAAACGCGCATTTGCACAAGAGACGCTCTTAGATGGATGTCAGATGTTTCAGTTTCTCCCATTGAAGTGCTTGACACGTTTAGTCAGTATGCTCCGGCAATGCAAAGGAAAGTGTTACAGGTGATGGTAGAGTATCTACAAGATGAATTTATGAAGAGAAAGGTTTGTTGTCCCGCAGATTTGATGGTTATTTATAGGAGAGCATTTTCACCCGATACTGCTTTGACTACTTTGTCGCTTGATTTTGATTTTTGCTTAATAGACGCTCAGATTTGCCTACTTTAAAATTGCTGATGAGAGAGGTTCCTCTGACATTTGTTCCGAAAGTAGAAATTCCAGCTAATGCCGCAGCATCAACACCTGCCACTACTATTGAAGCGCAGTATGTCTCACAGTTTGTCCCATTTTCTAGACAGAAAGTGAATACTATTAGACAAACAAATCCAGATATTAGGCAGAATCCAACAGGATTTTATAAAGAAATTGAATCTGTTTTGCATTCATCAGTTTTCAGGCTGGGTGATATAGATTTGTTGTTTCCGTGATCCTTCCTGCTGATTTGCGGAAGCAGATTAGAACTGTAGATGATCAGGTAGGGATGGGTGATACATGGGATGCCTTGGTACGAATAGATTGGGAAAGGAATGCTGGTGATAAACCACCACAAGTGGTACTGATGTTGCCAGATAGAATAGTGGCTAAATTGAAAACTCTGGTTCCTGAGAAAAGAATCATATGGGTAAACTTACAGCTTGCATACAATTGAAGTCAGAGGGTGCAACTGAGTATTCTAATAAGTTCAAGCAACTGTTTTCAGATCTTAGTGGTCAAGACTTAAGTACAGAGTCAGGAAAGAGGTTGTACGTAGACAAGTTTGTGCATGGATTGTTGCCTGAAATCCAATCACAGATTATGACTTCTGAGAGTGCTTGGCAAGCAAAATCACAATATGAAGTATTACATGTGGCTCAGTACTATGAAAATAGGGTTAAGAAGGGAGGCTTGAAAACTAGAGTATTGTTGCAGCAAATAGCTAGAGGAGCTAGAGGTGAGAATACACAGTTTAGAGGCCAATTTACACCACAGGGTAGCGCACAACTGGGTCCTGTACAATGTGCATATTGTAGACAGGAGGGTCATTGGCGAGCACAATGCCCGATCTACAGCAGAGATGAAATAGCGCATATGGTTCCATGGGTAGACGATCCAGAGGCCGTCTTGGGATAGGGGGACCTGGTAGAAGTCAGTTTGCACAGAATCAACAGGCACCTTCACAAGATAATCAGCAACAAAGTGTTAATAGTGGGAACATTTTCGATAATCCTTCGATGGTCTATTTTTCTGACGATATACTGTTCCGTTAGGACAGCCCAAAGCAGGGTCTGGAACCAGTACTTATTCCCGTCGATCAGAAAGGGCCCTATATTGAAGTGAAGGTGGGGGAATAGGGAGCATCTATTCTTGATAGATACAGGAGCACAGAAGTGTTCTAATGATCATTCACGGGTTCCAGATATTCCACTGTCAGGGCAGAACAATATTTCTGTAGGGTTCTCTGGTACACCAGTGGTCAGTCTGGTCTCTCGGCTGGTACCAATTTCACTGGGACCATTTACGATTCTTGTCCATTTCTGTTGAAAACAAATTGTGGCGAAAATTTGTTGGGAATGAATCTATTAAAGAAATTGAATGCTGTAATTTACTGTTCTCCGGATGGAGTATACTTAACAATTTTGCCCCAACAAACTTCCATCCCACAATTTTTGTCTAGACCTTTACCACCTAAATTGAATAAGGTTCTGACATGTCTATGGGCAATTAATGATAATGAGGTTGGCATTTTACAAATTGAACCAGTTAAAATTGTTTTGAAACCAGGTGTTAAATTGCTGCGTATTCCGCAATATAAGATTTCGGTTGAAGGTGAACAGTTTTGAAGAGTTTTTCTGATTTTGTAGATGTATGTGTGATTGAGGAAGTTGCAGGGAGCTTGTGTAATAGTCCGATTCTACCAGTTTATAAGAAAGGGGATAATGCGATTCCTTTTGGTTTTATTATTGACTTGCACGCAATTAATAAGGTTGTTGCTCCACAGTTTCCAATTGTACCTGATGTTTTTCCACAATTCTGACTATGATTCCAGCCACAGCTACACATTTTAGTGTTGTGGATTTGCAAAACGCTTTTTTCAGTATTCCTGTACATGTTGAGAGCAGATATTTGTTCGCGTTCACCCTAGGGGGATGCTCATTTACATTCACTCGTGTGTTGCAAGGGTACACTGAAAGTCCAAGCATTTATAGTAGAGCATTGAAAGAACAGCTTGATACGCTTGAGTTGCCTTCCACCTGTATGTTGTTGCAGTACGTTGACAATCTACTTCTAGCTGCTGATTCTGAAGTTGCTTGCAAAGAAGGCACCATGTTGCTGCTTATTCATTTAGCAGAACATAGGTATAAGGCTTCATTGAAGAAGTTTCAGTATTGTCAACGGGAGGTCACCTATTTAGGCTATCTCCTGTCAAAGGAGGGAAGAAGACTGACAGCTGAACGGATACAAAGCATCTCTAATATGTCTGTCCCAAATACACAGAAAGAGGTCAGAGCTTCAATGGGCATAGCTTCATATTGTAGACAGTGGATCCCAAATGTTTCATTAATGATAAAACCTATGTTGGCATTGACAGGAAGGGCATTTCTTTGCCCTTACCGTGGAACATGGATTGCCACAATGCTTTTGATCTGCTCAAAGCTGCGTTGTGTTCAGCACGGGTTTTGGGCACACCAAATTATGAAAAGATCTTTGTGTTATATGTGCATGAATTTGATGGATGCACTTTGGCTGTTTTGTACAGGAAAATGGGGGCATGAATAGGCCGTGCGGCTATTTTTCCTCCACATTAGACCTTGTTGCATGCGCTTTGCCGAGATGTTTGAGAGCTGTAGCTGCTGCTGCTGCATCCTTAAAACAAAGTGAGGGTATGGTTTTAGGTCATTCTTTAACCGTGATGGTACCCCACTCTGTAGATGTTCTGCTAAACAGAACGCAAACGCAACATCTCACATCGGCTCGGCTAACAAAGTACGAGCTGATTCTATTTGCTACACATATCCAAATTAAGAGCTGTTTCTCATTAAATCCGGCTGAACTATTGCCTCTCCCAAAAGAAACAGGGCCTTATTACAAAATTGGCAGAATGGGTGAACGGGTGCCGCAAATGGATGCAGACCCGTTAAACCCATTCCGCCAGATTACGAGGTTCCCTTGCGGGATCCGGTAAGGACACCTGGTAAAACCAGGCGTTGTTATCAGGTCCCGCAAGGGGACCAGAGAGCTAACAACGGGATGGTCGTAATTGGCCCGTTGTTAGCTCCCTGCACCCATTCCCATTGAGCCCTATGGGGGCTCAAATGGGAATCGGGAAGGTCCCGGCCTGGGTTCCTGGAAGGAAGAATTACCAGGCCCTCCAAACTCGGAATGGCCCGGTAATTCCCCATTCAGGGAACCCGGACCTGGTTTTGGTGGCAGCCATGCCGCCAATAGCGGCATGGCTACCGCCAATGTTGTAATGAGGCCCACAGACTGTAGTGACAAGATGTCACATGACTGCCTCTATATCACAGAACAAGAAACTAAAGGTAGAATGGATTTAAGTGATACACCCTTAAAGAATCCACAAGGGGAGCTGTTTTGTGATGGCTCCTGCTTTAAACTTCCGGATGGCACATCCACTGCTCCGTACGTAATCACCACAATAAGCACTATTGTGGAAACCAAATTAATTCTGCATAATTCTGCGCAGGCTGCAGACATTATTGTGTTAACCAGAGGCTGTGAACTTTCTGAAGGGCTTAGTGTGAATATATACACAGACAGCCAATATGCCTTCGTGGAAGTTCACAACTTTGGTTGGCTATGGGCTGAGAGAGGTTTCTTAACCTCACATGGAACAAAAATTCAACATGGTACTCGAATAGTCTGGTTGCTTTCAGTACTTGCGCTTCCTACGCAGTTAGCAATAATGAAGTGTGCCGCACACAAGAAAGTGACAGGCGATATAGGAAAAGGAAACCCTTTTGCTGACAGAATAGCCAAACAGACTGCCACTGATTTGCATTCAAAGATGTATGTGTTAGATCCAACAAAAGGGGTCACTGACACTTGTATGGTAGACGCAGGGATTAGCTGTATAAAAGAAATTTAGGCTGAAGCTACTCCAGAAGAAATCAAACAGTGGGCTGAGGGTCCAGTGGGTCTAGATGATGAGGGTTGTTGGGAAGATAATGAAAAGCAAAGATGGATGCTACCCAATGCCTATGTTACTGTTATGGTTACCATGGCCCATGGCCCTACCCACATATGTGCCAAAAGATTTGCAAACAGTTAGATCCTGTCTGGTATAATACTAATATTCAGAAAACTGTTGATCGTTTTGTCCAGAGTTGCATGATATGCTTGCAACATAACATTGGGAGTGTTTGGGAGTGTTCTATGTGGCTGACCCTCTGCTGGATTGTGGTGCAGTAACTCTACTACCTCTACCTTTTGAGAGGAGGAGCTTCGTGATAAAACCATCACCTCCACGCGGAGCGTAGCGGAGTGTTTGGGAGTGTTCTATGTGGCTGACCCTCTGCTGGATTGTGGTGCAGTAACTCTACTACCTCTACCTTTTGAGAGGAGGAGCTTCGTGATAAAACCATCACCTCCACGCAGAGCGTAGCGGAGTGTTTGGGAGTGTTCTATGTGGCTGACCCTCTGCTGGATTGTGGTGCAGTAACTCTATACTACCTCTACCTTTTGAGAGGAGGAGCTTCGTGATAAAACCATCACCTCCACGCGGAGCGTAGCGGAGTGTTTGGGAGTGTTCGGGAGAGTTCGGTGAGAGTCCGGTGTATTCCGTACTCTTGAACTTTTGCAGTAATGGACCCGAAACACACACCCGGCATTAACCTCCGGACCCCCGTTTCCAGAGCACGGTTACGGAGGCTTCATTCCGCCCCCGCTCAATCAGACTGCCATACACTCAGTCACGAAATATTATCTGCAGCAACGGATCAGCGCGACGATGCGATAGATTCCGGAGACTCCATCGATCAAACGGTACGTGAATATGCTGAAGGAGGGGATGGGGCAGCTCCTATTTTAGAGGTCTTGATTAACACTAACATTCAAAATGTGCACGAATGTGTTAGCGATCTGACTTCACCACGGAAAGTTGGCTCCTCGAAGGGGTATGATGACATTCAGCTTGGATCTTGCAGAGGATGTCATTTGTCCGTCTTGCACTCCCCTAAAGCGATTAATAAGGCACCCCTAATTTCCCCCCCCTTTCTCACTGTACCCTCGTCCGTGTCCCCTGTAAGGGCTGTTGCTTGCGAGCCGGCTGGTCCTACGCTTGCTCCGCCTACTGCTACAGCTCTAGTGCTATCGCTATTGTCATCTAGCTGTCGTGCGCAGTCCTGGGGAGGACTCGGTGATCCCGGCAAGTGCCGATGTGCGTGTGCATCAGAAGAGCCACGAACCAGCATGACGATGTCGTCTGTCGGGAAAGTTGAGGGCGCGGGTGCGGATAGCCTAACGCAACACCATGGTGAGGCTATGAACTCCCTGAACGACAAGCTAGATGACACCCACTATGAGCATTTATGGAACGTAAATACTGCAATCACTGCGCAAACGACTTTGTGCACACATCTCGCCCCATCTGTCATCCTCGATCGGGCGATTGCCAGTAA
Source organism: Ambystoma mexicanum (assembly GCF_040938575.1). Classification (NCBI taxonomy): domain Eukaryota; kingdom Metazoa; phylum Chordata; class Amphibia; order Caudata; family Ambystomatidae; genus Ambystoma; species Ambystoma mexicanum. The sequence continues at coordinate 642,742,858 of NC_090940.1, read as the reverse complement.
TGACATTAATGACCTATACAAGCTGCTGTCTAAGCCACTCACAGCTCCCCCTCCTTCACTCAGAGTGCTAGCCTGGAGAGTCATCCAGAAAAGCAACGAAGAAAAGAAAATAATTAATCTAGAGATAAGCAAAAAGGCTAACCAATCTCTGCGAGATAATAGCCCAAGTCAAGTGAACCCGAATCAAGCTAGTGGTGTCTCTGATCCTTGCTCTGAAAATGATGGCTTAACGAGCTTATCGAGGATCTTTCGAACTGAAAACCCCACATACAATAGCTGGAATCCTGAGCGCGATCTTCTTATAGTGGAACCTGATCATCTGTCCAAGGAGTCTGTGCTTATAGAGCATAACCCCCAAGGCGAAAAACGGCAAGAAAGGCGAAATTCGCTATTCCTGGCTGACAAGCTACTCAAAGACCTTAAAACTCTAAATGCAAAAATGACTCCTTCACCATCCATGAGGATTGAAAAACAAATAAATGGTCACACCGAAAAAACAAAAAACTCTGTATGTCAGAAAGACAGTGGCATTGTAAGTTGTGATAACCTAGAAGAGATAAGAGCAGTCCCTCGAAGCTTGCAACAAAATATTTATCGCCCCAATAAAAGGCGAAGAGTAACGTCAAGCGTAGCACCTATTCCGTGCTCACAGAAGCGATCAAAAGCAGGTGATTACACACAAAGGAAACAATGCTCCACACAAAGTAGAGTCATTCAGCACAAAACACAAGGAAACCTGAAACCGATCTTAACACCATCTGACTCAAGTGACTCAAGTGATGATTCCTTTTCCGACTCAGAGTATAAAAGCCCAATAAAAGGCCCTTATAAACGGAGATTCCCAACTCATAACAAAAATAGACTAAAGAGCCCAAATGTAAGAAGTGACCTACAAACTGAATGTTTTGATTTAGTCGAACAAGTGATAAATCAGCTGAGACCTAACATCATCTCTGCACTAACAATTACAGTTGCTCCACTAATAAAACTCTACGAGCATCTGAGTGAAAGTCTGAAAGATCAAATCTCGCTCCTGGGATCAGTAAACGCAAAATTAATAAATATGGATTTGGAGCAGAAACTAATGAAAAATCAAATAGTAAATAACACCAGTAACAACGAGGCCTTTGTTGAGCAAATAAAAGAGCAACTAAAAAATAGTGCTGATGATAAACGCCTCTTAGCGGAACTAGCAAGAGAGGCAATACTGATTCTAAAAAATCAACAAATGACAAATGAAGAAAATTGTGAGCTACGAGTCGTGGATGGAGTCACTCCGTGTAACGTAAAAACAAGAAAGACCATTCAGCGCTCTCAAAACCATAAAACACAAATGAATCCAAGAGTGGAAATAACTCACGAAACTGATTCAATTCTAGCAGCAACAGTAAATACTGAGCCATCACGTGTCGAAGCTGCAAACAGCTTGGATAATATCCTTGTAAACTCTATAGTGACGATATCAGAACTGAACGTTATTGATCTTGAAGCGATCGAGGAGCCGATGGACACGATTGTGTCTGGTGCAGTCGCAAGTCTCGAGCTTCAAATGGGAACGACAGCACCCGATGATAACAGCCATCAGCAACAAATACAAAAACACACTGAGAAAAATGAAACATTTGCCATTTTCGATAAAACTAGAAGAGAAAGTTCACTCAAAGAAGGCGCAATTAAAACAACTACTGTAAAACAGATCAAGAAATCAAAAAACATGCCAAATAAAAGGAAAGCAAACAACAAAAACGTGAACAATTTTCTAAGAAATATTAAATCCTTGAATGTGACAATCCAAACTGATTCAAATAAATTACCATCAATGGATAAGATCCCTGAGCAGAGAATTCCGCTAACTCAACTAAGAGGAGCGGAGAAGAATGAAGAAAGACAAGTCTTGGCAATCGAATGTGACGATGAGGAGGACAAACGAATGATAGAAGAACTTGCCAATTTATCAACTTATGAATCAACTGATGATGACCTGATACTTAATCAAGAAAGCGCAAGTGATGAGAATCTGTTGACAGGGTCGCCTATTAGTAATGAAGATCAAAGCAATCTTCCTGAAAAAATAAAATCATCAAGAATATGTACAATCGAAGAGTCACCAGAAAAGAGGGAAAAATGTGCAATTCAATCTCAGACTTCCGATGACATAACATATATAACAAAAAGGCGTATGACCTTAGACGAAAGATGGGCCATAGGAAACTCACATTTCAATGAGAAATCGGCCGATGTCAAGAACAAACAACAAAATATAAAAACATTTACGCGAGAATCATGCCCTGAAAAAGAAGTGAATATCAAATCGATACTATTAACGAAGGAACGGGATCAAACCCGTCATGAAGAGGCACAAGACTCCTGGAGACATGACAAAAGAGTATCGTTCAAGAAACAAGAACTGCTGACGAAAAAAAAGCAGAATATAATGTCTAATTTTTGCATACTCTTGGAGAGAAAGCTCTCATCGAATGATGGCCTGATTCTGAATAGATATAACGTGCTTCAACTCTTGAACCACCTTCCTCGACTTCGTGCTGTAACAACTAATGACATTAAAACTGTCGAATTTATTCACGAAGACACTACTGACCGTGTGCTATTGCACATTCATTCTCGTGCAATTAGAGATATAATTGTTGAACACTCATTGGACCTTGATGACCTGGGCTTTGCGATATCATAGCCGTGGAGGGAGCAATCTTATTCCGACGATAAAATCATTAAACCAGAAACCAATAAAAAATCTGTAGAACTGAAGGACCAAAGATTTACCAAATCTTCTCAAACCTTGGAAAAATACTTAAATGCAAGGAAATTTGAAGAAAAATCAGATGTGTCCAGAGAGGACGGGGTCCCTAGTCAATTCAAAAAACAAATTAAAATCACATTTGATTGTCATGAGAATGAAAATTACTCACAAAGTTCGAGTGTCAACAATCCTGAGCATAAGGTAGATGAAACCTGCTGGAATTGGGTAGCCAAGTCCTTAAATTCCAAAGAGTACCAATAACGCCAGCAAGAAATTATATCTTCGTCTTTACAGGTTGGCGTATGGAATACAAGAGGTTTCACGCACCTGTTTAACAATAGTTTAGGGTGCCTCAAACCTCTGCATATCATCTGCCTGCAAGAAACATGGCTTCTGAATGAACCAGTTGTGGGAGGTTACGAAATCGCCTGGAATCCAGCAATTAGACAGCCAAAAGGAAGACCAATGGCAGGGCTCTTAACACTTGTAAAACAGAACCTAGGTCTCCGAATATTGACGAGCCTAAATGTGACCCCTTATATTCAACATGTGAACGTTACCACAAATTGGAATCTTACGACTAAGGAATCATTGCATATAATAAACCTATATTGGCAACATGAAGCCTCTGATGAATGGGAGTATCTTGATGCAATAGGGGACCTGTTAGACTCTATTTTGTCAAAGGAAGACAATGCTAGAATCATACTGTGCGGTGATCTCAACATGGAACTTCTCAAAATACCGAAATCACTAAGTCAAACAGCTATGCCATGGATGCGACCTAAACAAAAAAAAGCCAGTTTAATCCAAGCATGGGAAGAAGAGATGGAAGTAAGAAGCATGATAATGCTAAATGGCTGCACGAAAGATGATATACCTCCTAAGGCGACATGGAGAAATGCCAATTCGGAATCAATCCTCGATTACTTCTATGTCTCAGAAAATTTAATCGCTGATACCGAATCACTAAAGGTGATTAATATGCAAAACAGTGATCATGACCTGGTAAGAATTACACTCCGATGCACTAAAAAGAATGCACAAGAAATATGGCGTCAAGACGTCACCAGTACTCCAGGCAGAAATCGACTAAAAATAAAAGAACATCAGATTACCTCTATGACAAGAACATTAACAAGGGATCCCACAACAGACCTGGATCAAATTGAATATCTAACCTTACTTCAGGCCTTTAGTGAAACCCCTGGTAACGGTAGATTAAATAATTTTAAGAGGCTACATGTTTATGATCAAGAAGTAGTGGCAAAGAAACGTGAATTGAGGCAAAAAATTAGAAGGCTGCAAAAATACCGTGATGTGAAATATCTCCACGACAAAAAAGAGTTGCATAAAATTTATAAAAATTGGCTACGAACACATAAGAATACGATGCTACAGAATGATGCCGAAGAAATGCTCCGAATACTGGGTAGCAAAAATGGACGGATGTTCTGGGATGTGATAAACAACTTGGCCACACCCCAACAAGCTATTCAGATTAATATGGTGAATGAAGCGACATGGTTTGAACACTTTACTAACCTATTCACCAAGAATACGGATAGCCGCTACGTAGATCCAAAGCAATCGGAAGCATGGGAGATTACAATTGAGAAAGAAGATATTCTCGATAACATTAAACGGCTAAGTTCATCTAGGGCCCCTGGCCCTGATGGCCTCACAAACTATTCTCTGAAACTACATCCTGATGCATGGGCTGAGTTCTGTTTTGTTTTATTTAAAAACATCATCGAAGAAAAAAGAATTCCTACATCGTGGAAAAGAGCTATTATTGTTCCCATTTTTAAGAAGGGATCGCGAACAGATCCGAAAAATTACAGACCGATAGCCCTCATGGACGTTGTTGGAAAGATCTTTGCAACCCAACTACTAGTAAAATTGACTCAGTGGATAAAGGCTGTAGGTCTAGCCGACCCTCGCCAAACTGGCTTCTCTAAAGGAGTTGGCTGTGGGTTGAATATTATGATCATCAATTTGATGAAAATGGAGGCGATCAGAACAAAATCAAAAGTTTATATGGCCTTTGTGGACCTAGCACATGCCTTTGACGGAATTGGTCGAGAGATATTATGGTCCAAACTTAGCAAATGGGGTTGCCCCTGGAGTCTGCTCGCGGCAATTAAACAACTATATACTGACACTACCATTACAGTTAGGCTCGACGCACAAGGATCACTAACTGATCAAATTAAAACATCGCGAGGTGTAAAGCAGGGCTGCCCTCTTGGTGCAACCTTGTTTAATGCCTTTATCTCGGATATTGGAAATGCGTTCGAAACAACCAGATCCTTTGCACCAAAATTGAATAGAATAAAAATTGATTACATTTTATATGCTGATGACATTGTGCTCATGGACCTTACTCCGATTGGGCTACAGAGGAAACTACGAGCTCTTAAAGAGTATACTGACGCAAATGGTCTTGAGATAAATCCATCTAAATCCGAGGTACTTATATTGCAAAATCTAGTTGGAGCAACTAACAAAAGAAAATTCAACTGGAAATTGGAGAATCAACCGATAACACTTGTAAAGGAAATCCAATATCTCGGTGTAACCATAAATTCCAGTATACAAGATGCAAACATGATTAAGAAAATTCGGCGGAAATGTAATTCATTAACAGCACAAGGAGTCGTACTTAACAAAAAGTACGGGAAATTCACCTTGAAACCGGTCATCGCATTTTATAACTTGAAGGTCATTCCGGCCTTGATCTTTGGTGTAGAACCCATGTTTGGTTGTCCAGCTGAGACTTGGTCTTGGTGTGAGAACTTCTTCTGGGGAAAGGTACTATCATTGCCGAGGGGGACCCCAACAGCTTGTATTTGCTACGAACTTGGATTAACCTCAATCAATGCAAAGATAATGTGGAACATGTTGTCAATCTACAGGAAGGTCTTGGGAGCAGATGATCTACCACAATATAGAATCCTCCGAAGTGATGATGGTTCATCTAAAGCATCTGTTCTCCAAATGTGGAAACAATCTGGCAAGAACATCCTTACCAAGCTACAAACTGACCAAGATACACTTCTACAGAACCCAGTTGCCGTTAAAAAAAAACTGTGGGAGCAAGATTGGTGTGAAAATCAAGACAAAAGAACAACACACAGATGCATGAAGGAAAATGCAACGGAAGAAAGGGCTTATAACACCTTGCCAAAATACCTCCAATTATTTCCTTGCCATAAAAGAAGATCCTATTATCTTAAATTTCGGATGAACTTGTACAAAACTAAATCAATTCTAAAGATACAAAGCGAAAATAAAGACGCTGTTGAGGATTGCAGATTTTGTAAAAAAAAGAAAGAAACGCTCAAACATTTAGTCCTCTTTTGTGAAGATCTAAGAGGTCTAAGAACGGCCTTCTTAGGTTCTGAAATCCACAAGAGGCCGACCTTAGATGGTGAAGATTGGTGGAATATGTTCTCAGTAGGCGTAGACTTCAAACTTGTTATTCCTTTAACACTATTTCTAGAGAAATTGGAACTGCAAATGCTACAGTCCCCTGTTACGTAGCACATATAGATATTAGAACAACTAGAAAGAAAACAGCCTATTTACCGCTCATTCTGTGTTATGGTTTTAACGTCGTTATGCTTCTCTTCTGTTTAGTTTTGTACTTTCTTTTGTCTTTTCTTCCTTTCCTCTGCTTTTACGCATTTTCTTTTTCTTTTTTCTTTTACAATTTTTAAATCTAAGCGGAAGGTCTGAGTTTGAAATATATTTTAAAAAGTTCTTGGTTTTTAAAAGTTCGTAATGAACTAAATAAAAAAAAAAAATAAAAAAAAAATAAATAACATTGGGAAAGGAACACTGACACCGAAGGGTACTTTTGATCCCCCCTCCATGCCTTTTGAGGTGATTAATTTTGATTTTATTGAAATGGAATTTTGTCAAAACTATAAATATGTTTTAGTCGTCATCTGCACCATCAGCAAATGGGTTGAGGATTTTCCTCTAAAAGATGCCACAGAAATGTCAACGGCAAAGACCATGCTGAAGGAATATTTTCCTAGGTTTAGCTTGCCGAGAGTTAATTGGTCCGATAATGGCCCAAATTTTATTGCTGCTATCATCCTGCAAGTTTGTGTGGGATTACAGATTGATAAACAGTTCCATTCGGGCAGGCATGCTCAAAGCGCCGGTCTTGTGGCACGCCATAACGGAATTCTACAGAACAAAATAGCAAAGGTGTGTGCACATAGCAATCTGAAATGACCGGATGCTTTACCAATAGCTTTATTAACAATGCGGACGACCGCACAATCAAAGATAGTGCTCTACCCCTATGGGATTATAATGGGAAGACGAGCACATATATGGCATATTCCAAAACCCAAGCAGTTGAAAGATGTTCAGTGTCCGCTTTTGTCTGATTATTGTGACCAGTTGACTCAAAACTTGTATTTGATTCATTAACCGGTGCGAGCAGCCCTCCCTGTAAAATACGAGGGTCCAATTCATTGACTCCGACCTGGCCAATGGGTCCTACTGAAGAATTTTGAAAGGGGCTCCTGTCTTGCACCTCATTGGAGGGAACCACATCAAATCCTTTTGGCCACGCAGACCACTGTACGAGTAACTGGGAAGAAGCACTGGATTCATGCGACACATGTGAAGAAGATTCCTTTTCCTCTGCCCTATGACAAAAGGGAGGAGAAGGGAATTGGTGATCTTGATGCTCACAACGAGCCAGCTCTGATCGACACCGAGGGTGTCAAGGAAACCCTTCCTGAGCCCGTAGGGCCTGGGGAGATTGTTGCTTCTTCTTCAAATTCTTCTTCACCGTCGATCGATCTTGCTACTGCTTCTTCATTTTCTTCAGGAAACGACAACACTTTGTTCACCGACCATTCCGTACCTGGAGTCTCAAAGTACGATCTGCGACCACGGAATCGGATATAGATTTAGAGTTGCTGACATTACATTAATGTAAATTGGATAGGAAAGTGCAGCTAGGCTGTGCCCACAAGAAACCCACAAGAAACCACAGTTGAGCCAGTCCCTCGTCATTCCCATGCTGCATAAAATAAGAGTAAGGGGCCATCAAAGTTACCTTCAATCAACATAGGCCACGTGGTCAGGTGCCACCCACGGATTAACTAAAAAAGCCTAACAGTGAGGCTTCTTAACGGACGCTGAGAAACTAACAGGCCGATTCATGGAATTAATGTGCGCCGAAAATTCCGGCGCAGAGGTGCCAAAACGTGCGATTCGCAGTAAAAGTGCGAAAATCGCAGTGCAACTGCGAAAATCGCAGGGAAACCAGCGCACATCGATTCATGGAAGTCCGTGCGCGAGAACAATATTGGATGTGTGCTGAAAAAGTGTGCGGCGCACGCCGGCGCACAGGTCATCCAACCGCGTGCGCCACGGCCGCTGCTAAATCGCACATAGCGCGGCGCACATAACAAAAGTAGGCGGCACACGGGGCGTAACACTCGGAATGGGGAACAACGCGTGAAAATATGGGCATCACGGGGGAAGGTACAGGAGGCAAGTGCGCGGAACACCCACACGCTCGCCTACAACTCGTATTCATGGAATCGAATAGGGCAAACCAGTGCACGGTCAAAGACGCGCACAGGGCCAAACAAGTACACCACAAGAAAGCAGGCGGTAGCATCCCTGCACCTGAAATAAATGTGCACCAAAATGTGCGCTAACAAAAAGCACCCATATACAGCTATGATGAATGATCCATACTGTGGCCCTCTAGGACGAATGAGGTGCAAAGGGGTACCGACAAACACGGACACCCAGTGTGAAAAATAGTGTGTGCGCGTATTACGGGGTGCGTGGGAAGTTCCACACGCGATTGGCCTGGGCACGTGTATTCCGGGGTGCGCGGGAAGTTCCACACGCGATTTCAGCAGGGTACGTGTATTCCAAGGTGCGCGTGAAGTTTCACACGCAAATTTTCAGGGTACGTGTATTTCGGTGTGCGTGTGAAGTTCTACACGCAATTTCAGCAGGGGACGTGTACTCTGGGTGCGTGGGAAATTCCACACGCGAATCCAGCAGCCTACGTGTATTTTAGGAGTGCCAGGGAGTCCTACACGTGAATTGGCCATGTGGGTCCTCCCAGCTGTTCCCTCTACACCCTCCACGGCCACTGCAGGCGGCCCAAACCACAGGGGACTACCCTGCACACCTGCACATGTCCCGCAGGCAGCCCATCCACCATGGCCATGCCCCCCAGCCAACCCACATGTCACCTTGCACTACTGCCCACCAACGCATGTCTCCCAGCACCCCCACCCCCAGCATCCAGGGGCACCCTCCACCAGGCCCCCACTCATGTCCCCCTGCACCCCCACCCCCCAGCATCCAGGGGCACCCTCCACCAGGCCCCCACTCCTGTCTCCCTGCACCCCCACCCCCCAGCACTGTGGGGCACCCTCCACCAGGCCCCCACTCATGTCCCCCTGCACCCCCACCCTCCAGCATCCAGGGGCACCCTCCACCAGGCCCCACTCATGTACAACTCATGTCCCCCCACACCCCCACCCCCTGCATCCAGGGGCACCCTCCACCAGGCCCCCACTCCTGTCTCCCTGCACCCCCACCCCCCAGCACTGTAGGGCACCCTCCAGCAGGCCCCCACTCCTGTCTCCCTGCACCCCCACCCCCAGCACTGTGGGGCACCCTCCACCAGGCCCCCACTCATGTCCCCCTGCACCCCCACCCCCCAGCACTGTGGGGAACCCTCCACCAGGCCCCCACTTCATGTCCCCCTGCACCCCCACCCCCCAGCACTGTGGGGCATCCTCCACCAGACCGCCACTCCTGTCTCCCTGCACCCCCACCCCCTAGCACTGTGGGACACCCTCCACCAGGCCCCCACTTCATGTCCCCCTGCACACCCAGCACTGTGGGGCACCCTCCACCAGGACCCCACTCATGTCCAACTCATGTCCCCCTGCACCCCCACCCCCCTGCATCCAGGGTCACCCTCCACCAGGCCCCCACTCCTGTCTCCCTGCACCCCCACCCCCCAGCACTGTAGGGCACCCTCCACCAGGCCCCCACTCCTGTCTCCCTGCACCCAAACCCCCAGCACTGTGGGGCACACTCTACCAGGCCCCCACTCATGTCCCCCTGCACCCCCACCCCCCAGCACTGTGGGGCACCCTCCACCAGGCCCCCACTTCATGTCCCCCTGCACCCACACCCCCCAGAATCCAGGGGCACCCTCCACCAGGCCCCCACTCATGTCCCCCTGTACCCCCACCCCCTGCATCCAGGGGCACCCTCCACCAGACCCCCACTCCTGTCTCCCTGCAGCCCCACCCCCCAGCACTGTGGGGCACACTCCACCAGGCCCCCACTTCATGTCCCTCTGCACCTCCACCCCCAGCACTGTGGGGCACCGTCCACCAGGCCCCCACTCATGTCCAACTCATGTCCCCCTGCACCCCCACCCCCCTGCATCCAGGGGCACCCTCCACCAGGCCCCCACTGCATGTCCCCCTGCACCTCCACCCCCAGCACTGTGGGGCACCCTCCACCAGGCCCCTACTCATGTCCAACTCATGTCCCCCTGCACCCCCACTACCCTGCATCCAGGGGCACCCTGCACCAGGCCCCCACTTCATGTCCCCCTGCAACCCACCCCCCTGCATCCAGTGGCACCCTCCAGCAGGCCCCCACTCCTGTCTCCCTGCACCCCCACCCCCCAGCACTGTAGGGCACCCTCCACCAGGCCCCCACTCCTGTCTCCCTGCAACCCCACCCCCCTGCATCCAGGGGCACCCTCCACCAGGCCCCCACTCATGTCCCCCTGCACCCCCACCCCCAGCACTGTGGGGCACCCTCCACCAGGCCCCCACTCATGTCTCCCACCCCCCCCACCCCGCAGCAGTGCGATTTGCCTGGGTACGTGTATTTCAGGGGTGCGCGGGTAGTCTTACACGCAATTTCATCAGGGTACATGTATTATGGGTCCGCGTGAACTTCCACACGCGATATCAGCAGGGTACGTGTATTACGAGGTTCACGGGAAGTTCCACACGCGATTGCCCTGGGTACATGTATTTCGGGGTGCACGGGAAGTTTCACACGCAAATTTTCAGGGTACGTGTATTTCGGTGTGCGCGTGAAGTTCCACACGCGACTGGGCCTGTGAGAGTGGGGTACGTGTATTCCAGGGGTGGGCGGGAATATTTACTCGCGACTGGGCCTGGGAGAGCGTGTTATGTGTATTCCTGGGGTGGGCGGGAAGATTTACACGGTCGCCTACAACGTGCCAAAAAAAAAGGTCATATCCGGAAACACTTATGCCAGCATGAAGCAGGCGCACGTCCCGCGCAGCATAAAGAAGTGCGCAAACAACAAACAAGCTCAGACGCCAGGATGAATATACCGTTCCTATTAGCAGTGGCCATGGGATACCGCAGGAGGAGGAGAAGGATAGTCAGGACCAGAATCTTCACACCCAGAACCAGCCTATTTGGTATGCCTGATGACCAGGTGTATGGGAGGTACAGGTTTCCACCACACATAATACTCGACCTGGTCAGTGAGTGGGAGGATGACCTCACATCACCCACCCTGTGCTCCCAAGCACTCAGCCCCCTGGAGAAGTTCCTCAATGTACTGCACTTCTTGGCTACCGGATCATTTCAGCAGACAAGTGCCATAGTGGGGGGGGGTGTCACAGGCCACGCAGTCACGGTGCCTACACCAGGTGTTGGCCATCATCACTGCACGCCCATCAGTCCGCAGGCATATATACCTGCCCAGAACACCTGCAGAAAGGCAGGCTGTCAGCCAGGATTTCTACAGGGTGGCACAATTCCCCAAAGTGCTAGGTGCCATTGATTGCACCCATGTGGCTCTACGTCCCCCCAGGGCATCTGAGCACATCTATAGAAACCGCAAGCACTGGCATTCCATCAACGTCCAGGTAGTATGTGATGCCAAGAGAATCATCACCTCAGTATATGCCAACTATCCAGGGTCCACCCACGACAGCTTCATTTACAGGATGTCCACGCTAAACCGGGACATGGAAGCTGGGCGGCATGGCGATGCCTGGCTGCTTGGTGAGTATAAATGCCACAGCACACGCATGCATGACAGATACAGAGTAATGTCACTACCCCACTAATGATCCCCACCACCACCTCCCCAGGGGACAGTGCCTACCCTCTGAGCACCTACATGATGACGCCAATTCGGAACCCCATCACGCCTCCCGAGGGAAGATACAACACAGCCCATATTGCAACCCGGGGCATAGTGGAGCGCACATTCGGAGTGCTCAAGTTACGCTTTCGCTCCCTTGACCGTTCTGGCAGGCAGCTGTTATACGCTCCCCCGGTAGTGTGCAGGATCATAGTGGCAGCATGTGTCCTGCACAATGTTACAACACGCCGGGGCCTGGCTGTGGACATGGTGGTGCCCCCATATCCCCAACGACATGCACGCCAGCTGCGCATGGGAGGGGAAAGGGCACGGGGTGAGGCAGCCCATACGCAGCTGGTGGCTAATTACTTCACATAGAAATCACACCCCTGTGGAGTACACACAGCCCTGGCACATACCATCTGACAATCAATGATGACTCAATCTGACAATTATGATGAATTAAGGGACAGTGAACTGTCAGAACCATAGCAGCCTGAGATTGTTCATCTGGAAGTGTCACAATGTGTGCATCCCTACCTACACATACACAAACACCACCAATGCAGTGTCATCAAAAGACACACTTCTATGCAGCAAAAATGAATACCCACTTGCAAAATACAACATGAGAACAGTGCCATGTCACCCAACCCCTCCCCGGCACCGCCACACAACACACCATGGCATGTCATGCTAGGTGAGAGCAAACAAATTAATCCCCACAACATGACACAAGTGTCACAAACTACAGTGTCCCTAATAGAATCTGGCCACACATGAGATGCTCACAGTAATGCAGGACCAACAACACACATTACCAAATATTTACCAATAATACTAATCACCTACACAACCTCCAACCTACCATAAACATGATAGTACAGACTTAAAGAATTGGTAGCCTCACTACCTGATAATGCCAGCACTTCGAACACTTCCAACTGTACAGTGTTAGCGCCACGCAAAAGTGTAGGTGCACTGCTTACAACATGGACTCCATTTCCAAAGTAGACCACCTTGTGAAGACATGAGAAATGGACCTGCAAATTAGGAGGATGAGATGGATGCAGAGGCACATATCAATACACCATGCAGTGTACAATACAACAACAATATGCACTAGGAATGTATACACAGTATTGACTACAGACTGCCCACACATCAAAAGGGAGTCCAACGTCACCGTGTAAGTCAATGTCACTTGGGCACACCCTTTGCAAGCCCATGGAAACGGGAAGCAGGAGGGGTGTGTGTCACACAAACCCAAGCATCTGACCCAAATTCATTACAAGCCTGCATGTGCCCAGCCACAATACAGCGTATGCCCACGGGAGCCACACAAGGCAACACACTGTCCAAAAAATCAAAAATCAAAATTCAAAATTCAAAAATGGCCATGAATGTGCCAGGGGGTGTGGGGGAGGCCACCCAGGAGGTCCGAGGACAGGGTGCACACCAAAACCCGTCTGTGTGGATCTTGCGGAAAAGAACACCTCCATGGGTTCATGGCCTGCACGGCTACCCTATTGTGAGAGATTCGCTGCTGTCGCTCTCCTCACCCTCTGCAGCTGCATCAGGAGGTGGTGGCACTATGGGAGGCAGCCCACGCAAAGCCCTAGTCTGGTCCTCCATGGCAGCAAGCATGCAGGTGTGGAAGGTCTGGTTCTGGAGAATAATCGTGCAGAGGTCCCCATGCAACAACTCACGGGATGCCCGGACCTCCTTCCTAGTTGCCTGCATCTCAGCTGAGAGCGTACGTGTGAGCCGCTCCAGCTGCTGTTTTGTCCTTGTGTTAGTTGAAGCCTCAAGCTCAACAAGAGTTACCCTGAGCTGACGGAGTGCCACCCTCAGGGCTTCTCTGTGGCCCTGGGACTCAATAGAAATGGCTTCCCGCAGAGTCTCCAGTGCCGCCCGCCTGTCCCTGTTGGACACCAACATGTCCTCCCTGTGTGACTGGCAAATGGAGTCTGTTGCCTGCTGTAGTTGTTCAATCAGTCTTTCTTGGGGGACAATGGAAGTGGCCAACCTATCCATGGCCTGAGCCATAATCTCAGATGATGCTGCCTGTTGGTTTGCCATACCGTATATGGATTGCTCCCATGCGGTATTGCCAGGTGGCGTACGGCCACCGCGTCGGCGGGCACCACACCTGTCTGGGGCAAGGCGAACTGCGCCTTGCTGTGCCGGCACTGGCTGAGGCTGCAGGACTGCATTCCCCCTCTGATCTGCTGGCCCAGGAACAGGATCAGATGTTGCGGAGTGTGACCCTGCATCCGTAACCACCAAAGGCGGACCTACCAACAATGACATCCCCATTGAGGGTTCTACCCCTGGTGCAGGTGGGATGGAGAGTACAGAATCCCTCCCAGAAACACTTGCCTGCGACGGCACATAGGTCTCATCATCCAAATCGACACCTGAATAGAGCTCGGGGGAGGTGCACCCAGAGACACCCCTTGAGATGATGGTCTGCAGCAAGTGTGGGTTCTCACCCACCACCACACCACGTCCCTCACTGGTGCCCGGTCGGGCCTGAGACCCCTCCTGGGTCTGCACCATCTCCACAACCCCAGCAGTATCAAGTGCGTCATCCCCTGCAAAGACATGAAAGAAAAGAAATGGGAACAGGCATTAGCACCATGGCACACAATTAGGGCTGAGAAGCAACAGAAACAGTACTTCATTGACACATGTCCCACATGACTATAACCCTCCCATGCATGCACCGTCACTGCGTATGAAGGGGAGGCAAATGGCACACATTGATGACACCAAGATGGAACACCAACACATTTGCTGCATGCTGGCTAGCAGTGCCATCACACATTGGCCTGTGATTGGCATGTCCAATACACATACATGACACATGCCATCACACAGATGGCATGTACCATAGCCATGTCACACATGTGACAATAGGACTGAGAAATGCCTAGTGAAAGTGGTAGAATGCAGACAATCAGCCTGAATGAACACAGAATAATACGCAACGATGTTGTGGCAAGATGACACTTCAAGGGCAACTGGCGTGAGGTTGGGCTGAATGTCTACTGTTGCCAGAAGGGATACTGCAATACCCAAATCCTGGTGCGCAGAATGTATTGGATGAAGCACATGGGTGACCCAAACCACTCAGGCACACACACCCTCACCTGGCACTCAATCAGAAGCCCTCACACACACACCATGCACATGGATGACAAACACATGCATGTGTACTCACCGGACAATGCCTCGTCATCTGGCAGGTCTCCCACGCCTTGGATCTGTTCCTCCGTGACGTAGGTCCCAGCAACATACTCATGTGGAGTGACTTCTATGTCCTCTGCTGGAGACCCACCTCCAGTCACTAGAGTTGCGGCATTACTTGAGGCCAGCTTTTTCTTTGCCCTGTGCTTCAGGTCATTCCAGCGCTTGTAGCAATCATTAGCTGTGTGCCTCACGAATCCAAGGGCACTTATGAGGTCCGCGATGGTCTGCCAGTGTGCCTGACGTTGTGCAGGTGTGGTCTTGCATCCTGCAGTAATCACCATTTCGCTGTCATGTGCGGACACATACTCAACAAGTGCATCAAATTCGGCCTGATTGAAGCTGGGCTTCCTTGGTGGGCCGGACTGTGTAGCCGTGTCTGGGGCATCAGCCTGTACTGGATGAGCACTCTTCCTCTTCCGCTTGGAAGGTGGTGAGGATCCTGAGTGTCCTACGCCGCTCTGGACACTAGGGGCAGGAGCCCCGGTGGACTGTGGACTAGGAGTGTGGCAATGAACACTCACCATGGGACTTGGTGCAGGCATTAGCTGAAGTGTGATGTAGTCAGGGGGAACGTCAGCAGGATGGACTGGGACCGACACTGTCCTGGCTGGGAGACTCAGAGCTGGGGTGGATGGAGCCGCAGCTGCCCCGGCAGCCACCCCACCCTGCCTACTCGGGGCAGCAGATGACATAGCTGCCCATGATCCACGTGGCCTGGTGACACCAACGTGCACCGCCACACGTGGCCTAGACCTGCTGACCTGGAAGTCAGCCATGGAGTCACCCTGTGCCAGGTCTGGAGTCACCCTGTGCCAGGTTTGGTGCCACAATGGGCTGGTCCAACAAGGGCTGAGCAGGGATGGTGTCAGCCACGTTACCCTCAACCAGGGGGGGGGGCATGGGTGTCCCTGACTGGTCACCCACACATGGGGGGCTTGGGGCACCCTGCAAGTCCCGGCCACGTCCCCTACTGTATCCACCATGGCCACCTCTTGTGGCTCGGCCACCTTTGCCACCCTTACCGCGTGCTCGCCTCCCAACCATGGCACTGATGTTGTTGTGCGTATGGGAGTTGCAGTAAACTATTGTCCTGGGCAATTGGGGGTCAAAGGGGTAGGGTACTAGATGGAATTCGTACCCTAGTGCTCTAGCAAGGCTGTATGTGACCCCTGGGGGAAGATGACGGGTCACGCAACGCACAGGCACCCCAAAAAAAAAGGGAGATAATGTGCACGCAACCCCTCCTAAACCACGTGCGTGGAAAAATAAACCTGCACTGCGCTGTGGCACCCAGAAACACAAAAATGAACGTATGCGTGTCACACGCAGCCTAAACCACGTGCGTGGAAAAATAAACCTGCACTGCGCTGTGGCACCCAGAAACACAAAAATGAACGTATGCGTGTCACACGCAGCCTAGACTGATCTCTGAAGGGGTAGGCAACACACGGGGCAAGCACAGATGTTAAATACGTGCGCGACTCACCGTCTGCCAGGAAAAATCGCGTGAAAAATACGCGCATGTGCGCATTGGCAACACCCCCGCCAAAAGAAGAATTGTACGCTGTCTGAGGAGACAGGACAACAGGAGAAGTGAACGCTGTTTGAGGAAACAGGCCCAGGAAAAAGACAAAAAGAGAAAAAGCTGTCAGAGGTAACAGGGAGTACGAACTTGGAACGCCGTGAAGTAATTCGTGTGTGAACCGACAAGAAGTACAGATTTCACCCACTCGCTCTCGACGAAAAGCACGTACAAGGAAATGGCGTTCTACACGTACCTTTTAAACATGCCCACACGTCCAGCGTCAATTCCGCGTGTACGCGCTAAGGCCCCCTCCTCCAATTACACGAGCTGACACTCTGACGTGCAGTCATTGGACGTGTAACATGCACCCGTGTACAGGGAAACGCCCACACACACGTCACAGACACGCATACGCGCTGGTGGCATTTGGACCAAGGAATTTGTGTATGTGTGTTGATGCGCTTACGCGCGAAGGCCCTTTCCTCGAATTACACGCAGACGTGCTTCATTTTCACGTGCCAAATCACTCCATATCAAGCTGGCCACGCGTAAGCACACGGAAGACCACGCTCCTGCCCAGAAGGCCGAATTACTGCCCCCCAGAGCCCCGAGCACGCTCCCACCTGCCATCTGCTGCTGCCTGATTGCCTACTGTCCACGTGCCCTGCCATTTGCTGCCTGCACATCAGCCAGGGGTGCTGTTGCAGTGACCACCCCTGCTGGAACCGAAGACTCCCGACTGGGATTCCATTGCTCCACAGACCAGCCCCAGGACCCAGTTGCCCACCCACTCCTGCCTCTTGGGTTGTCATGTCGGGCACTGCAACATCTGGCACCACTGGCAACCCCCGGCCACAGATGCAGAGGGGCACCAGCTTCACTGCCACCGAAGTTGGTGTCCTGGTGGAGCAAGTCCTGGGGCAGTATGATGCCCTCTTCGGAAGTTTGTGCGCCAACAAGGAAGGACGGACTCGGATCTGGACGGACATCGTGATTGCCATCAACGCGGAGGGGGTGGCAGTCCGACTATTCCATGATGTCAAGAAGCGCTGGGAGGACTTCAGGTGAGGACCCTCAACAAGGCCCGGCGCCTCTTGAAGGCAGCGGATGCTAAGGGGCGCCGGGGCCACTTGTCGGACGATCAGATGGGGGTCCTGGAACGCATATCTCCAGCGCTCCACGTCCAGGTCCTTGAGAGGCAGACCCGTCTGGAGTCGAGCAGTAAGTGTACATGCATCATCATTGTAAGCTGTGCGTGTGGTGATTTGCCAGTAGTGTGCAGGTTGCACATGTGTTTTTATGGGGCCAAGTATGGGGTGGGGTGTACTGGGCCGTGAGGCTAACACATGCGAGGGCTCTCATGTGTGAGACATGGATGGTGCGTGTGTGTGTAGGCTTGCATGCCAAATGCAGTTGTGTGGGCACACATGTTTGGATGAATGTGCATGTAAGTAGGCATGTTCGTGATGTCACACATGGATGTTGGTGTCAGCTGCATGTATCAGCAGTGTCTACATGTGCATGTGTGTGTATTTGACAAGGGTGCAACAGTGATGCTGTTAGATGCATGTGACAGCGGGATGTGGAAGCCTGATTGGCAGATGTGACATGGATGCCATTCTGAACACTGCGACAGTTGGCAAAGGTGTACATATGCATGCAAGTGTGGTGGTGTGTGTGCATGTGTAGTGCACTCCCCGTGTTGCATGTGATGTCTGGGTCACCTTTGCCTGCTCATGCAGTTGTATGTGTATGGATGGTGCTGGCTGTTGCGATATGGCTGTAGTATGGCTCATGTGTGCGAGTTGAAATGACATGTGTGTTGGCGATTGTGATGCCATGTCTGAAGTTTGCCAATGCCACTCATGTACAACTGTCATGTGTGTATGTGTCCATTGTACAGTGCCCTGATGCCTGTGTTTTATTTCTCCCTGTCTGCAGCGTCAACTGATGAAGAGGGCGGAGAAGGTGCTGTGGAGCACAGCGGCGGGGATCGCACCGCCAGCCGGAGACGCAAGGCCCGGCTCCCCTCCTAGGTTGTCATCTCGTCGGGGAGTGAGGAGTCCGGTGCCGCACCCCAGGCCGCAGCTGCCGGTGGGAGGTCCAAGAGGCGGAGGTTGGAGTTGGACTCCTCGGCAGCAGAAGGGGCAGCTGGGCCCCCACAGGGCACAACGGGGGAAGATGGCACGGAGTCATCCAGGTTGGTGGGGGGTTTGGTGGAGGAGGAGGCCGTGCAAGCGACAGAGACAGGGTCTGGAGGTGGGGATTCCACTGGTGCTAGTGGTGCAGTGCAGGACCAGGGACAGGAGGCTGCACAGGCCGCCGCGGAGGTGCCTGTGTGCAATCCTGTCCCTGATCCTGTCACTGCATCATCTTGCACCAGCAGGGATGCCTACGTCCAGACCCATTTTCAGGCAGGGGATGAGCTTACAACAACTTGCCTTACTCTGCCTTCGGACGTGGCTATCCAGGTACGGGTTGAGCCTGTCCTGACTGGTATGGCGTTGCGTCAACGGGCCATGCGAGGTGACCTGCAGTCTTTTCATGAGGAGACTGCACGTCATCTCGAATGGCTCGTTGACCGCATCGGCCTACTGGGACAGGTCACCCAACCAGGATTCCTCTGTTTGCTGGAGCTTGTTCCGACCCTCTCCTCAACTGAACACCCTATGCGCCAGTCGTCCTCCGTGCCATCTTTCCACCCATTTGTCACCTGGGTGCCCTGTGGAGCTGCCTCTGACGGTGCGGCCAGGCTGGTGGAGGACACATCCTTGCCACAGTCGGGAGTCGGACGTCCAGCAGGGGTGGCCACATCAACGACTGCACCCCGGCCGGTGGAGGATGTGCAGGCAGCAGGAGCCAGGGCACGGACACAGGCACAGCAGCAGCAACAACGAGGTGGGAGCCATGATGGCTCGGGGCCTTCGACATCGGAGGGGCAGGCATCGGCCGGAGAGCAGGAGGACCCTGGACGGGAAGTGTCTTCCGTGTGGCAGCGGTTGGGCCACGCCATAGATGCGGAGCGGCAGCGGGCGGAAGAGGCACAGCTCACAATGGTCAGGGCGGAGAACTCCATGCGGAGGGCCCTGAGGCGGGTCGAGTGCCTCGAGGCAATCCGCAGGGGGGTTGGAGTAGAACATGTCGTCGGCCCTGCGGACCCTCTGGGCCATGGAGGAGGACCGCCTCTGGGACATTGAGCAGGAGTTCGATGATGCCCTGGCCCGGAACATCCCGAAGTGAGCCGTCGGACATGCCCGCTGCCCTTGTAAATAGTTATGTAGTTAGTGTTGGGTTTCCTTTGGTTTTTCTGTTTTTTTTGTGGACCTTTTGGACAATGGACCACATTTTTGTATATATTTTTTAAATTAGGTAGTATTAGTAGATAGGTTTCATTTCTTCTGTTGGGATCATGGACCCTGGGTTGGTTAAGCTGTATATAGTTGACTGTTGGATTTTATTTTTTTATTTTGAATTTACCCATGGAGCAATGGTTTTCGGTTTTGAATTTCCTTTGGATTTACTTTTTTGAACTGTGACTTTGGACACCTTTCCTTTGGATTATGATTTGTGGTTTTACATTATTTTATGGACATTCTGCTTTTTGTTTTTAATTCCCATTGTCGTTTGTTTATTTTTGATTCCATTTATGTTGCTTTTAATACATTTTCTTCATCAAACTTCAATGTGTAGTAGCATCTCATTGGTTTCATGCATGTCATGCTATGTGTTTTGACATTCACTGACACCCATTGTGTGTATGTGAAGGACATGTGTTTATTTACATACTTGCCATTGGGGTTGTATCATGTAATTGCCATTTCTAAATGGGTGGATGCAATACTTGGGTGGGTGTTTGGCATGTGGAGGCAGCCCATAAGGGTCAGGGATCTAGATTGTGATGACGTGTTGGCTGGGGCACATGAGTCGGGGCCTGCTGGAGGGTGCCCCTGGATGCTGGGGGGTGGGGGCGCTGGGAGACATGTGTGGGGGCATGCTGGAGGGTGCCCTGCACTGCTGGGGGGTGGGGGTGCTGGGAGACTTGAGTTGGACATGAGTGGGGGCCTGGTGAAGGGTGCCCCACAGTGCTGGGGGGTGCAGGGGGACATGAGTTGGACATGAGTGGGGGCCTGGTGGAGGGTGCCCCTGGGTGCTGGGGGGTGGGGGTGCAGGGAGACATGTGTGGGGGCCTGGTGGAGGGTGACCCTGGATGCTGGGGGTGGGGGTGCTGGGAGACATGAGTGGGGGCCTGGTGGAGGGTGCCCCTGCACTGCTGGGGGGTGGGGTGCTGGGAGACATGAGTGGGGGCCTGGTGGAGGGTGCCCCTGGATGCTGGGGGGTGGGGGTACAGGGGGACATGAGTTGGACATGAGTGGGGGCCTGGTGGAGGGTGCCCCTGCACTGCTGGGGGGTGGGGTGCTGGGAGACATGAGTGGGGGCCTGGTGGAGGGTGACCCTGCACTGCTGGGGGTGGGGGTGCAGGGGGACATGAGTTGGACATGAGTGGGGGCCTGCTGGCAGGTGCCCCAAAGTGCTGGGGGGTGGGGGTGCTGGGAGACATGGGTAGGGGCCTGGTAGAGGGTGCCCCTGGATGCTGGGGGGTGGGGGTGCAGACGGACATGAGCTGGACATGAGTGGGGGCCTGCTGGCTGGTGCCCCACAGTGCTGGGGGGTGGGGGTGCTGGGAGACATGACTGGGGGCCTGGTGGAGAGTGCCCTGGATGCTGGGGGGTGGGGGTGCAGAGGGACATGAGTTGGACATGGGTGGGGGCCTGCTGGCAGGTGCCCCACAGTGCTGGGGGGTGGGGGTGCTGGGAGACATGAGTGTGGGCATGGTGGAGGGTGCCCTGCACTGCGGGGGGGTGAGGGTACTGGGAGACATGCGTTGTTGATCAGTAGTGCAAGGTGACGTGGCTTGGCTGGGGGGCATGCCCATGGTGGATGGGCTGCCTGCGGGACATGAGCAGGGGTGCAGGGTAGTCCCCTGTGGTGTGGGCTGACTGCAGGGGCCATGGAGGGTGTAGAGGGAACACCTGGGAGGACCCACACAGCCAATTCATGTGTAGTACTCCCCGCGCACCCCTGAAATACATGTACCCTGCTGGATTTGCGTGTGATACTTCCCGCGCACCCCTGGAATACACGTACCCAGGACGATCGCGTGTGGAACCTCCCGCGCACCCCTAAAAGACACGTACCCTGCTGAATTCGCGTGTGAAACTTCACGCGCACCCCTGAAATACACGTGCCCTGATGGAATCGCGTGTGACACTTCCTGCGCACCCCTGAAATACACGTACCGTGCTGAATTTGCGTGTGATACTTCCCGCGCACCCCTGGAATACACGTACCCAGGACAAACGCGTGTGGAAATTCCCGCGCACCCCTGAAATATACGTACCCTGCTGGATTCACATGTGAAACTTCCCGCGCATCCCTGGAACACACGTACCCAGGACAATCGCGTGTGGAACTTCCCGCGCACCCCTGAAATACACGCGCCCTAATGGAATCGCGTGTGACACTTCCTGCGCACCCCTGAAATACACGTACCGTGCCGAATTTGCGTGTGATACTTCCCGCGCACCCCTGGAATACACGTACCCAGGACAAACGCGTGTGGAAATTCCCACACACCCCTGAAATACACGTACCCTGCTGGATTTGCGTGTGAAACTTCCTGCGCATCCCTGGAACACACGTACCCAGGACAATCGCGTGTGGAACTTCCTACGCACCCCTGAAATACACGTGCCCTGATGGAATCGCGTGTGTTACTTCACGCGCACCCCTGATATACACGTACCCAGGACAATCGCGTGTGAAACTTCCCGCGAACCCCTGAAATACACGTTCCCCGCTTGGTGTTTGCTGTTTGGCAGCCCTATGAACTGGTCCAGGGTTAGCGCAGACATTTGCGATGAATTGGGGATTTTGATGGCTTTTCCTTGCGCAAGGGCGTTCTTGGGGGCGTAACTGGCGCTGCTGCAGGGTCGCTGCGCCACTCTGCGCCACGGATGGTTTTGGAGGCTAAAATCCATGAATACGCTGTGCGATGAAATGGATTTTATCGCACGCGGCTGGCGCAGTGTATCGCATGGGGACACTGTGCGCCAGCCGCGTGCGCCACTTTTGTGCGAAATTCTATGAATTACCCTGTATGCCTATTTTACAGGCCACTCATACAAAAAAGGATGATGGTAACTTTTCTGATGATAAGTCTGCTCGTCAAGGCTCATGGTCCCCTAGGACCAAATGGACACTGGTCACAATAACAGCTTGCTTTATAATTGCATTGACATTTGGGTTTTGGTATTTGGAAAATGCACATCCACTTGACGTCTTGTTACCTACTTCAAGTATCTCCACTGTGTCTCCACCTTATGTGCATTTGCACACTCTTCGTCCTCGAGATCTTCAACACAGAGGGGGCTATTATAATAACACTCTTGTAATGATTATGAACGCAACCCATGCCATTTTGAATAAGACGAATTGCTGGGTTTGTTCGCATTTACCTCAACATGGGGAAAAGGACTGGGCTGGTATATTCATACACTCGCTTTAACTACTGCATGCTATGCTTCGCTTAGGGCATTATTCTTTGGCCGATAGAACGATGGCCTCACTGGGAATTTTGATGGGACTAATCTTAACGAATTTGAAAAGCGATTTTTAACACCTCTAGGATGGTCTTTGTTTGCAAATAGGAGCAAGCTGAATGTTGCTTCTATTAGCCCTTCTGACAGACTCTCTAGACTATTTCAGTCGTTGATTACCTTCAAAATGTAATAGGGATGCCATGCCTCCTTCCTATACCATCAATCATAGTCCAAACTCTGTTCCATTCTGCATACAAAGAGAGGGTTCCCAACGAATGGGTACATTTGAGGTATGTACGAATACTGCCGTACTAACCAGTGAGGACAGATCTTTGTATGTAGGAGATCCTGTTTACTTCGTTTGCGGTCATGAGGCATATCGTGGTTACCCAGAGATTGAGAGGGTACTTGTTATTTGGGTATATTGTTGCCAGGGGTATATGTCGCCACCACTGCTGAAGTCTCTAAAGCTCGTCCCAGGGGGGATGGGGATGGTGACACTCCTTCACAAATTCTGAGTGATGTTGCAAAATCCTTCGTGCCATTCTGGGGACAAATAATAATCTACCAGGATGTTAGAAAATTGGCAAGGGTGTTAGAGAAAACCATCAATGAGACCACTGACATCCTGTATAACATGACGCTAGAGCAAAAGGCTATTAGATATGTGGCTCTCCAAAATAGGGTGGTGCTAGACATCATTCTAGCTTAACGTGGTGGGGTATACAAAAT
Source organism: Ambystoma mexicanum (assembly GCF_040938575.1). NCBI lineage: Eukaryota > Metazoa > Chordata > Amphibia > Caudata > Ambystomatidae > Ambystoma > Ambystoma mexicanum. Next base: position 642,718,830 of record NC_090940.1, on the reverse strand, counting down.
GGTGGAATCTGCGTTTTGCGTTTTTGCACCTGATTCCTCCCCCAACATATTTAAGGCAATTAAGAATGTACATTTCTTAAGTACTGAAGTGTACACATTTCAGAGGGAAATTGGGATATTAGTACATGGTTCTGGGACCTGTTGCGATCTTGGGGTTGGAAAATCTTTGCAGTCTTAATGGTAATCCTTGGCATTATACTGTTTTGCTGTTGTTGCATACAAAGTCTGCCTGTCATTTGTTCTATGATAGGAGGAAGTTCTGCAGAGGCAATAGGTGCACTAGAACTTAAGACACATATGCCCGGGAAAATAACTAATGCCTTAGTAATGCAGGATATTACCGTCAAGGAGTTGATGGTGATTAATGTTTACGAAGACAGTGATTTTTGATGCTCAGACGATGATACATGATCTTCGGATGATGCTAATGTTTAATGCTCTTGGCTTAGGCCAAAACGAGGGTTTGTTAAAGTATACTTGACATAATGCTACTTGATAACGAACATTGGCCTAAGCGCATTCGCATCGCACTGAAAATCACATTTGAATGAACCTGAATAAGGCTGACTACACCGCCATTTTAGAATCATCGACCATTTTGATTAACTCCTGATTCTGCCTCGTGTTAAACGTGTGTTTTTGGCTGCAGCCGAGAAAAATGGACTTTGTGCTGTGTCCACGTAGATAAACATGTTGTGGCTGCTGAAAGTGTATTGTTTGTCCTGCACTAAGAAACCTTGGAACCTTCAGAGTTGAACTGAACAGTAATTTAGATGTTGTCTGTATCAATAACATCATCCTTGTTCAAACACTGCCCCACAAGGGCCAGCCACAATGCAGTAGCTAATTTTCCCCCCTGGACTCAAGCCCATCCAAGCAGATCTCTTAGCAGTCCAATAGCACTGCAATCTCCACAGCAAGTCTGCCAACTGGCAATCATGGAACACACGGTTTAGGTAAGGCTTACGGTGTCAGGTTGAACAACTCACTCAGTCGTAATTATAACTATACAAACCCATTATGAATGTGCCACCATGTCATACTAATAATGACTCCTTCTTTCCCTCCTCCCCTCCCTCCCTCTTGACTGTATTCAACATGCAAACCATGTTAACACTGCAAAGCAAATGTAAAATTCATCTTATTTTTACATTTTAAAATATATTCACCACGGTTTACACTTATCGCTAACACAACATATCACAATGTTGCACTAATTCTCTTAAAGTGTATTTAACTCAACCGTGATCAATATCCTGAGAGGTTGAAATATGTGTCAGCTGACCACCAATTACTGCAATAAAATGCACAGAAGCCACTAGCAGCAAGGAAGTAAAGAGTACAAATCATTTAACGAGTGCAAGGTATGCAGGAACAAACACATTCTAGTGCTCAAGATGCAAGTTGCATGTCAGATAAAAAGAGACTTTCAAGTTTATGTCATGAAACCAGAGCGGAAGAAGCTCAAGGAAAGGAAACCCCTCTAAAGAGGATTTTCAAAAGGGAAGAGAGACGAAAAGAATTGGAAGAATCCCCTATGGTAATTAAACAAACTGCTACAAGTGATTGCCAAGAACTAGCAAAAGATTCTATACTGATGGAAACTTCCTGAGAAAACAGCTCCAGGAGAAGGGAGTCAATCTCATGGACTTTAGTTGTTTAGTATTAGTGGTAGGATCAGAGTAGATAAGTTTGGACGGAGAACAGACTATTACATTGGACTTCACAATTGACCGACGAGCACCCTAGTTAGTTCTGCTAGGTAGGGAAACCCATAGTTTAGGGAAAGTGAGTCATTTTTCATATTATTTAAAAGCCAACTTAAGAATGGATGGATCTAGTCTGTCTCCTTCTTCTGACCACCCACAAGACGCATCCATGTGCATATACGTCTGGCCCCACCAACATGAGCGGTCCGACACTGAAATACCAGGGAAATCTCGTAAACCGCCAAGTCCGGACACATGTTTGTGCATTGCTAGGCATCATCAGCAAGGTGCAGCTGAGCTGAACATTTCCCTAGGCACAGGGAGCAAGGGATGCACATCTGATTAAGGGTCAAGCTTAGCATGAAACCATAAGCATTTCAACATTTGACAAAACAAAATTGTAAGAGACACTCTGCCAAGAACGAACAAGTCCAAAAATCTGGTTGTGAATGGTAGAGTCCATTTGTGTCTGCTCTACAATCACGTTTTAGCTCACTGTGCTTTATCAGAGCAGAAATATTAGTTTACATCTCAGTCTCATCCAACCTACAAGGACCTTGCGGCATATAACTAACAGGAAATTCTCCTCCGAACAGTAGAGGGATTATCACAATTTCAGAAAATCTTCTTCAATATTCGAAGCCAAATTTCAGTTGACACCCGCCAGCCTTGCAGACCAAAAGAACTGAAATTGTGAGGCGTCAATCACCCCTAGACCCAACATCTTGGAAAGTGGGTGTCTGGGGGAGATAGGTGGATCTGTCTATTGCAATGTGCCCCGGGCAGGGCTGTCTTGGCCTCTTGAGTTCAATAAGGTAGGACCCCTCACTGACCTTTTCTAACAAATCCATAGGGTCAAACTACTTCCTCTATAGAGGTCTGAGCTTCACAGGTTCCATAAATGGAAACTGGTTTGTTTGGCACTTTACGAACTATCTGGGCCCTAGCACTGTTTGGTGTGTTTTTGACAGTTTTTCAGATTGTGTTTTGTGGCTTCAAGTGCTGCCAGAGCTATGTGATTACTGCGACAAATTAACTGCGACTGCCTAAAATGACTACATGTGGCATATAGTAGTGCTGCCGGAGCTATTTGATCACTGCAACGAATTAAGTGTGACTGTCGAAATGACTGCGTGTGGTGTATGGTAGTGCTGCCGTAGCTATGTGATTGCTGTGACGAATTAAGTGCGACTGCCGAAACGACTCCGTGTGGCGTATAGTAGTGCTGCCGGAGCTATGTGATTACTGCAACGAATTAAGTGCGACTGCCGAAACGACTGCGTGTGGCGTATGGTAGTGCTGCCGTAGCTATGTGATTACTGCGACGGATTAAAGGCATGGTCTAGTAAAAAATGTCATTGTCCCTACGGGTCGGCCATGTTTTTTTAAGCCTAAGTGGCTCGATTTTAGAAAACTTTCCTATGGACCTTACCCGAGTTTTCGTCCATTAAACGCACGCGAATACAAACACCATGGAGCTGCCATTTTGTGATAATCCTATCATTTCCCCCATCGCCCTGGCTGACCTGCTTTTGCGGCACTCAATCAAATCCCCCACCCCTGAGCCTGTCATCAGCAGACTCGTACCGCCCATTTCCCAACGCCAAAGCATGTCTTGTGTCAACATTCGCTGCGCTTCAACTAATGACGTGTCGCCATGGAAATGGCAGGACGCCTCTTTCCTCAATAAGTATAAACAGACCGTTTCACAACACACAGCAGCAGATTTTCGATTCCATTCCTCTCTCTGTGTTACTTTGAGTATTCTGTGACTCGTTTCAGTGCTCTGGTCAGTTACCTTCGTTGCTTGTAGCCCGTGTGAACAGATACCAGTACCACCGCTATAAATTATTTTAGTTTGTTTAACACACAATGGCTACAATAATGCCCTACATGTACGAGCCCGAGTATACCGAGGAGGAACTACTGGAAAGGGAAGCACACGAAAACAATGGGGATTCGGACGGCAGTTGGCAGGACGAATCAACAGATGAAGAGCCTGGGCCTAGTCGCATGGACGGCGTCTCCACCTGGTGCACATGCAATCGGTGCGAGCTAATGCCGACCGAGGAGGAGAACTGCTGCTGCCGAGAAAACTCGGGATGCCTGGCCTACATTTCGGAAGGAGAGCTACGACCGAAATGCATCACCGAGCTGCCAGACTTCAGGGCAGTCTGCCTCACACGGGCCGTGTTGAGGATAATGATGGTGCTTATGCACGAACTTCGCGCAACTGTTCGTCCTCGTAATCCGAGTAACGAGTAAGTATACTCTGCTTGTCATGCCACTCCTATTTCATGTTCTTCTACTATATCCAAAATTACATCTACATATCATTGTAACGCATGTAAGTCGTTCAATAGTGTGCATTGTCTTGATAGCATTTGTCCGTGTAGAATGCCATTAGTTACAAGAATTGTCATTGACAACAAACGTTTATTAAACTTATCTTGGTCATTTAAAAACAGTTTGTTTCATTCCTTTTCACAGGTGGTACAGACTGGTGGCCTATCGTTCCTTTACATGGTGGCTCCACGGGAGGCTTGGACACCGCGTTCGAAGAGTGATACCCGCCTGTGCCGTTCGTGCCATAAGAGAAACGTTCCCGAGTGACAGCGGTCAGTACAGGAGATTTTCTCTCGCTGTGCTGCAACCTGACCTGTATAATCTTTAAAGTCTTGTATTTTTGTGTCATGAAAATAAGATACAAAATAAAACACCACATATATTTTGACAACGGTTGTTTCGATTTTTTAAATGAATCAAGTGTGTCTCCATTCAAGGATGGACGTCAGACATCCGTGCTCCGAATGGGTGAAGGTCTGGTTGCTGTGAAGCAGGGTGGTCACTATCTATCTAAGCTAACATAACATATTCTCGATAATGCATGCACTAAATAACACTTGTTCAAAGTCTTTCAGTAGGTTATGTCTCTATAAAAGTCACACATATATCTATACTAACAATTACCATTGGATTATACAGGCCTTAGGGTCTTGACCACTATAATACACCGTTTAAAGTGTGGGTCTGTGCTCACAAGAATCTCCGGTATGTGGCATTTGTTATTGATAAGCAACGATATACTATCATTGATATAAAGGCGATATACTATTTATTGACATAAAGGCGGTTCGCGCCAGTGGATGAGCGCTGGCATGGGGGGCTGTCAGGGGCGCGAAAGGCCAAGGTGCCAAACTGCATGTACACTTCAAAAGGTATCCCACGCTAAGGGGCCATCGGTCACATGGCCTCCTCAGACCCCGTGTCTCCAGCCAGGCCTCCCCTTGAAGCAGGCCGCCCCCCTAAAACCACGACATACATACGTCATTCATTCACAAACACACCCCTGTTTCTAATACTTTATAAACCACTTGATATGTCTCATGAGAACATCTTTGTGCTTTGCAAGTCAACTCCTGAACGTGTTACCTGGCAACCACTGAGATCTACGCTAATCTGCTCGTCGTCGTGCTATCCGTGAACTTCTGTGACCGCTTAGAGCAAACCCATCAGTGTGCTACCTGTGGCCACCCACCTATTCTCCTGCAACATACTGCTCTGCTTGCTGAATCCAACTGTTTGTTGGTCAAGGTAAGGCCATGTATCCTAGTCATATTTCGCAGATTTCTAAATTTCTATCTATTTGCGTGTAGAGTACACAATAGTGCTATGTTCATTGGTCTCATTGCTATTGACTTGAGTTTCCATTGCTATGCTATCAATAGATCTATTTATTTTCATCTGTGTCTATTGTCATCGAATTGCATCCTTCGGGGGTCCAGTCTATAATGTAAGCATGTTTCCTTCTTGTGCAATACAGAACATCCAAGGGATGAGTCACATGTTCAGATTTTAGTCACATCATTTATACATTTCTGCAACTTATGCAAATACTAAGCCGCACATAATGAACTGGTATAGTTCCTGCGACCAAAACAAACCTTGCATTGATCATTGTATGATTCATTTACTTTTGTATCAAATCTTTATTCTTCAAGATTGTATAATAATGTCGATATTTACTTTTCAGATTTATCAACAATGCCTGCCTGTTGGATTAGCGGTTGCCCTTCGAAGACCCATGCGAAATCTGAAGGCACTACAATGCATGTATTCCCGAAAACTGTTGATCGAATAAGAGAATGGGTCAGACATTGCAGATATTCACTGGATGAGCTGGAAAGTAGAGTCCAACAAGTCTTACATGACAAGAGGGGTGATCGATACTGCATCTGCAGCCGGTACTTTTCCTTGGACATGTACACAACATCTTGGGTAACAAAGAAGAATAAACGGCGAACGACACAGAAATTGCTCGAAAACGCTATTCCCACTCTATTCGTCCACATTCCGCCACCGGTGAGTCAAGTGTCCGGATTTAGCTTTAGGCCTTGCGGTAGTGTGTAGGTATCCGAACGGATTAATTGATATTGTAGGTGTTCTATCCCTTGTAATAATTTCGATATTGATATGAGTGTATAGTTTTTTGAATAATGACATTTATCAATATATTCTTTTTCGATTTCATAACCCACAAACGCAATGTATATATATGGGAACAGGGAACTGTGCTGTATTGAGCATTTTTCAAGTATTCTGTCGCCTTACATGGCTATTATTAATATTGGCATTTCATTATCAATCATTAGTTCACCTTTAAAACTTCTTGACTATCCCTTGAATCTGAAGCAAGAACATTCTACTTCCGTCACGTGCTCGCAGTTATCAACCACTATCAGCGCGTATCAGGTGATCTTACTAGGCTAATCCGCTACAGACTTGTTTTATGCATGTCAAGTAATATTTTTATTTTATCGTGTAATCATTTTACCGAATGTTTGGTTAGTGCTTTCCAATTGATATACACCTTAGTTATCGTCCACTGGTGTTTGTTTTCAGTTATAATTAGTGTTATCCATACTAATGCAAGTACTGTCTTTCAGGGAGATGCTGAAGCGTCCGCCACATCTACAACATTCCTAGATGTTCTTCACCAGCAGGAGGTATGGATATTGTCAGCTCCATCGAGCGTCATCATCAGAGCTGGAATTCTTGTCGTTTGATTGTTCTACACAATGTTTCATTCGTGGTTAGCCGTTGATATGTACCTGTGTTGTCGATCCCAGGTGTGTATTATGTTTTCACTATTGTAATCCTCACTAATGCAAGTACTATGTTTCAGGCAGTTGATGGAGCGTCAACCCCTGCACTTGATGCAGAGCATTACATTCAAGTAATTCCAGGGGAAGTGGAAGCGGGACCATGCGTATACGAATCGGCGCAACAGCTTTCGGAAGTGCGCACTACATTTGCAACATCCATAGATATTCTTCAGCAGCACGAGGTATGGATACTGACAGCTCCATCATGCGTGATCATATAACGTGATTCCATTTGCTATACTTTCTTCCCTATTAACACAAGTGCTGTGTTTCAGGGAGACGACGAAGCTTCCACTACAATCACAACATCCAATTTAGATGATGCAGATGTAAATAAATCGGAGAAATAAGTCGATGAAATGTGATCATATTTAGATTTTCCTTGATTCTTTTGGACAATGCATCATTTGTGGTTATCTCTTTATATGTACCTGTGCTTTCGACCCCAAGTGTGTGTTATGTTTCCAGTATTGAAAACCATACTTATCCAAGTACTGTGTTTCAGGGAGACGACGGAGCTTCCACCACAATCACAACATCTCATTTAGATGATGCAGATGTAAAGGAATCGGAGAAATAAGTCGATGAAATGTGATCATATTTGGATTTTCCTTGATTCTTTTGGACAGTGCATCATTTGTGGTTATCTCTTTATATCTACCTGTGCCGTCGACCCCAAGTGTGTGTTTTGTTTCCAATATTGAAAAGCATACTAATGCAAGTACTGTGTTTCAGGGAGATGCGAATGCCTCCTCTCCAATACAACCATTCATGGCAGTCCATGCAGAGCCAGAGGTATGGATACTGACAGCTCCATCGAAATAGATCATCACTGGTCGAATACTTGTCGTTTGATTGTTGCACACAATGTTTAAATCGTGTTTGGCTATTGAGATGTACCCGTGTGTTCGTCCTCACGTGTGTTTTATGCTAACAATATTTTGATACATAGTAATGAAAGTACTATGTTTCAGGGAGACGATGGAGCCTCATTCCGTGCTGTCTATGCGGATACAGAAAATATAGTCGTTGCAGCGCAAGAGGAAGGGAGGACATGCGGAAACTAATCGGAGCTACAGCGTGCAGATGTTGAAGGTCGAGTCAAAAAAGTTGCAAAGAAAAAAAACAAAAAAAGGTTAGTTACAAACAGTTCATAACTTTAAAAAAATGTTTGTGCTGGGGACTATTTTATGTTTTTTCCTAGTCATTTGGACTACACTTTATCTTGTGTTTAAACTGAACATTCCTTTTCCAATCTATCCTCCAGTTACCCGTGGGTGTCAGAACTATACATACACAGACAGTGAAGCGAATGAGAGATGTTGCTTGCCAGACCGTGTACACTATGGAGGAACTATTAATTGAGGCGAGGCGTGTTCAGGCTCGAGATGCTCATGTCCAGTGGCCAGAACATGAATTAACTGTGTTTGGAGACTACAGCAAAGTTGTATTGGAACATAGCTAGAGTGCGACCGCACCACCACAAGAAGATGTTATTGAATGTATTGAAGATAGCTCTGAAGTAGTTGCAGATCAATTCACACAATCTAGACCCGCCAAACATTTGCCACCAAAAAACCTGTCGACATTGTTGTGTTCTCCCATCAATGTTGAAGTAATAGATGTAGAAATGACAGAGAATGAACCAGCCGCAGCATCCATAGACGCATCAGAACTTGATATCAGCGATATTACTTTCCAATGTGTTGAAATCTCCACAACGTCACAGGCCGAAACAACGTTGACGCAGGATGACAGTCTAATGAAAGCGAGCAAATACATTGTATTCGACAGTTTTTTGATGGAAATTATAAGTATGCTGAAATGTGTGCATTCCATTAGAGGAAAGTATGTGAGAAGCCATTGATTAATGTGACTCGTCAAATAAAAGGCAGTAACGTCAAAATAAATGCCGCCTGTAGATTAAATCATAGGTTCTCATGGTCTGCACAACCGATGCTGGGGAAACTGCCAGCAGGCAATCTACTGTGTGCAGCTGCATCACTTTTTAGTGGCTCCAGTTTTAGAAAGTTAGAGGCTTTCTTTCAGTTTGTGGGACTCCATTTCATTTCTAAAGCGCTGTACTACATATACCAACGTGATTATCTGTTTCCGGCCATTAGTGATGCTTGGAAAATTGAACAATTGTCTCTAGCAAGTACATTCGAAGGCAAACGATTCAGGATAGCCAGCGATGGACAGTGCGACAGCCCTGGATTTTCTGCCAAGTACTGCACCTACCACTTTCAGGACATGGATAGTAAGAAAATTGTGAGTTCGGTGGTCGTGCAGGTAACACAATGTACATCGTCAGTGGCCATGGAGAAACTAGGATTTATAAAATCAGTGGAATATCTACAATCAAGTGGAATGCACATTGACCTCATAGCCACGGACAGACACGTTTCAATTGCCAAGACAATTAGAGTGCAGTTCCCACATATTAAACATCAATTTGACGTATGGCATCTTCCTAAATCAATCAATAAGAAAATCTCGGCTGCAGGGAAAAAAACGGTTTTGAAAGTATTTTGCAGTGGTCCCATTCTATCACCAACCATCTTTGGTGGAGCTCAAAAACTTGTGAAGGGTCAGTGGAAATACTACTTGAAAAATGGCGGTCACTGATGCACCACTGTACCAATGTTCACCGCTGGACAGCAAATTAACATTTCCACCAATGTGAACATGGCCCTTTGTCCCCAGAGGAGGCACGGAAGAAGAAGTGGTTGATTCCATCTTCACCGACACACAAAGCCATTGAGAAGATTGTTTTCGACAAAACTCTATCAAGAGATTTGAGAGGACTGACAGAATTCTGTCACACAGGAGATTTGGAGGTGTTCCACAATATGTGCCTAAAGTACAGGCCAAAGCGCTTGCATTTTAGCTTTCGGGGCATGAAACATCACACTCTACTAGCGGTCTTGGCCCATAACAGCAATGTCAGACGTGAACAATCTAGGACTAGGGGTAAAGTAAGGATGCCTCGCTACACTAAGGTGTTTTCAAAACGAAGTAAGCAATGGGAGATCAAACCAGTCTATGATGAAATGCAGTTCGACTTTGTAAAAGGCCTTATTGTTGCTGTGTTAGAGAAGCACAGATATGGAATTTTGGATGTTTATGTGCAGAGCAGTGATCCATTGCCACCGAACATTGCAACTGTGCCATGCCCACCCAAAGCACAGCTGGTTGCGAAGTACAAATCCCGGTTTAAATAATTGCAATACGATTGTATTTTTGTAAATAAATGTTATTGTACAGTGTACCTGTAACCCTAACCCCTACCTTCACCATCATGGGTGGCGAAGAAGCTGGGTGTCATCTTTGAATTCTCTCTATTCACCTCATATATGTGTATGTATATATTTTTCTCATGTCTCATCTCATGTAAATGTAAATGCTACGCAATGTTAACGGAGGGGAGGCTTGCGTATTGCAAATAATAAAACAAACAAACAATAAATCTCACTTTTAACTCAACTCCTGTGGTACTTTATACTTTCCCTGACCTTCCGCCAAAAATTAACAGGCCGATTCATGGAATCAACGTGCGCCGAAAAAACGGCGCACGCGTGCGAAAACATGCGATTCCCAGAGAAACAGCGAAAATCGCAGTGCAAGTGCGATTATCGCACAGAAAACATCACACATCAATTCATGGAAGTCCGTGCACGCGCGAAATGTGGGATGTGCGCTGAGAAAGTGCGCGGCGCACGCTGGTGCACGCTGGCGCACAGGTCATCGAACGCCGTGCGATAAGGCCACAGCGAATTCGCACATAGCGCGGCGCACATAACAAAAGTAGCCGTAACACGGGGCATCACACGCAGAATGGGGAACAACTCATGAAAATGTGGGCGTCACGGGGGAAGTACAGGAGGCAAGTGCGCAGAATGCCCACACGCTCGCCTACAACACGTATTCATGGAATCGAATAGGGAAAAACAGCACACGGCCAAAGACGTGCACAGGCCCATACATGTCCGCCACACGAAAGCAGGCGGTAGAGTCCCTGCACAGGAAAAAAATGCGCGCCAAAGTTCTACACGCGCGAGAAGGCCCACACGCGATCGGGCCTGGGGGAGCGTGTGCGTGTATTACAGGGGTGCGCGTGAAGTTCCACACGCGATTGGCCTGGGCGCGTGTATTTCAGGGGTGCGCGAGAAGTTACTCACACGCGATTGGCCTGGGCGCGTGTATTTCAGGGGTGCGCGCGAAGTTTTACACGCAATCTGGCCTGGGGGAGCGTATGCGTGTATTACAGGGGTGCGGGGGTGCGCGTGAAGTTCCACACGCGATTGGCCTGTCCGCATGTATTTCAGGGGTGCGCGCAAAGTTTTACACGCGATCTGGCCTGGGGGAGCGTGTGCGTGTATTTCAGAGGTGCGCGAGAAGTCCCACACGCGATTTGGCTGCACGCGTGTATTTCAGGGGCTCGCGGGTGTTTTCACACGCGATCGGGCCTGGGGGAGCAGGGTACCACTCACCGTCTGCCTTGCGTGTAGAAGAACGCGTAGCCAACACCCACCCGCTGTGAAGTAATAGCGTGTGAACCCCAACGCCTGCAAGACACACGCACCGCACCCCACGAAAAGCAACGCCCGTGCGCGATACATCACAGACACGCATACGCGCTAAAGGCCTTTGGTCCAATGGAATCGCGTATGCGTGCTGACGCACTTACGCACTAAGGGCCTTTCCTCGATTCACACGCTGACGTGCAGAATTTTCACGTGCCAAATCACTCCGTATCAAGCTGGCCACGCGTAAGCACACGGAAGACCACGCTCCTGCCCAGAAGGCCGAACTACTGCCCCCCAGAGCCCCGAGCACGCTCCCATCTGCCATCTGCTGCTGCCTGACTGCCTGCTGCCCACGTGCCCTGCCATTTGCTGCCTGCACATCAGCCAGGGGTGCTGTTGCTGTGACCACCCCTGCTGGAACCGAAGACCCCCGACTGGGATTCCATCGCTCCACAGCCCAGCCCCAGGACCCAGTTGCCCACCCACTCCTGCCTCTGGGGTTGTCATGTCGGGGCAAACACCATCTGAGACCACTGACAACCCCCGGCCAGAGAGGCAGAGGGGCACCAGCTTCAGTGCCACCGAAGTTGGTGTCCTGGTGGAGCAAGTCCTGGGGCAGTATGATGCCCTCTTCGGAAGTTCCCGCGCCGACAAGGAAGGACGGACTTGGATCTGGACTGACATCGTGACTGCCATCAACGCGGAGGGGGTGTCAGTCCGCGACTTACAACATGTCAAGAAGCGCTGGGAGGACTTCAGGTCCAGGACCCTGAACAAGGCCCGGCGCCTCTTGAAGGCAGCGGATGCCAAGGGGCGCCGGGGCCACTTGTCGGAAGAACAGATGAGGGTCCTGGAACGCATATCCCCAGCGCTCCACGTCCAGGTCCTTGAGAGGCAGACCCGTCTGGAGTCGAGCGGTAAGTGTACATGCATCCTGATTGTGAGCTGTGCGTGTGGTGATTTTTCAGTAGTGTGCAGGTTGCACATCTGTTTGTATGGGGTCGAGTATGGGTGGGGGTGTACAGGGCAGTGGGGCTAACACATGCAAGGGCTTGAATGTGTGAGACATGGATGGTGCTTGTGTGTGTAGGCTTGCATGCCAAATGCAGTTGTGTGGGCACACATGTTTGGATGAATGTGTATGTAAGTAGACATGTCTGTGATGTCACGCATGTATGTTGTTTTCAGCTGCATGTATCAGCACTGTGTACATGTGCATGTGTGTGTATTTGACAAGGGTGCAACAGTGATGCAACATGGATGCATGTGACAGCGGGATGTGGAAGCCTGATCGGCAGATGTGACATGGATGCCCATCTGAACACTGCGACACTTGGCAGAGGTGTACACATGCATGCAAGTGTGGTGGTGTGTGTACATGTGTGGTGCACTTCCTGTGATGTCTGGCTCACCTTTGCCTGCTCATGCTGTTGTATGTGTATGGATGGTGCGGGCAGTTGCGATATGGCTGTGGTATGGCTCATGTGTGCGAGTTGGAATGACATGTGTGTTGGGGATTGTGATGACATGTCTGAGGTTTGCCAATGCCACTCATGTACAACTGTAATGTGTGTATGTGTCCATTGTACAGTGCCCTGATGCCTGTGTTTTATTTCTCCCTGTCTGCAGCGTCAACTGATGAAGAGGGCGGAGAAGGTGCTGTGGAGCACAGCGGCGGGGATCCCACCGCCAGCCGGAGACGCAAGGCCCGGCTCCCCTCCCATGGTGTCATCTCGTCGGGGAGTGAGGAGTCCGGTGCCGCATCCCAGGCCGCAGCTGCCACGGGGAGGTCCAAGAGGCGGAGGTTGGAGTTGGACTCCTCGGCAGCAGAAGGGGCAGCTGGGACCCCACAGGTCCCAACGGGGGAAGATGGCACGGAGTCATCCAGGTTGGTGGGGGGTTTGGTGGAGGAGGAGGCCGTGTAAGCAACAGAGGCGGGGTCTGGAGGTGGGGATCCTACTGGTGCTAGTGGTGCAGTGCAGGACCAGGGACAGGAGGCAGCATAGGCCGCCGCGGAGGTGCCTGTGTGCAATCCTGTCCCTGATCCTGTCCCTGCATCATCTTGCACCAGCAGGGATGCCTACGTCCAGACCCGTTTTCAGGCAGGGGATGAGCTCACGACAACTGGCCTTCCTCTGCCTGCGGACGTGGCTATCCGGGTCCGGGTTGAGCCTGTCCTGACAGGTGTGGCGTTGCGTCAATGGGCCATGCGAGGTGACCTGCAGTCTTTTCATGAGGAGACTGCACGTTATCTCGAATGGCTCGTTGACCACGTCAGCCTGCTGGGACAGGTCACCCAGGCTGGATTCCTCCGTATGATGGGGCTTGCTATGACCTCCTCCTCAACAGAACCCCCTATGCGCCAGTCGTCCTCCGTGCCATCTTCCCACCCATCAGTCACCTGGGTGCCCTTTAGAGCTGCCTCTGACGGTTCGGCCAGGCTGGTGGAGGAGGCATCCCTGCCACAGTCGGGAGTCGGACGTCCAGCAGTGGTGGCCACATCAACGACTGCACCCCAGCCGGCGGAGGATGTGCAGGCAGCAGGAGGCAGTGCACGGGCAGAGGCACAGCAGCAGCAGCAACGTGGTGGGAGCCATGAAGGCTCGGGGCCTTCAACATCGGAGGGGCAGGCATCGGCCGGAGGGCAGGAGGACCCAGGACAGAGAGTGTCTTCCGTGTGGCAGCGGTTGGGCCACGCCATAGATGCTGAGCGGCAGTGGGCGAAAGAGGCACGGCTCACAATGGTCAGGGCGGAGAACTCCATGCAGAGGGCCCTGAGGCAGGCCGAGTGCCTCGAGGCAATCCGCAGGGGTTTGGAGGTGGACACGTCGACGGCCCTGCGGACCCTCGGGGCCATGGAAGAGGACCGCCTCCGGGACATTGAGCAGGAGTTCGATGATACCCTGGGCCGGGACATCCAAAAGTGAGCCGTCAAACTAGCCAGCTGCCCTTGTACATAGTTATGTAGGTAGTGTTAGGTTTCCTTTTTATTTGGATTTATTTTGGACCTTTTGGACATTGGCCACATTTTTGTATATAGTTTATTTTATTAGTTAGTGTAGTTAGATAGGTTTCATTTATTTTGTTGGGATAATGGACCCTGGCTTGTTCGTCTGTACATAGTTCACTGTTGGATTTTATTTTTCTTTCACAATTTACCCATGGAGCAATGGCTTTCAATTATTATTTCCCATTGGATTTTCTTTTGTGGACAGTGACTTTGGACACCATTACTTTGGATTATGATTTTTGGTTTTGCTTTCTTTCACGGACATGCTTCTTTTCATTTTTGTACATTCCCATTTCTGTTTCTTTATTTTTGAATCTATTTATCTTTCCTTTAATACATATTTTTGGATCAAACTTCAATGTGTAGTATCATCTCATTGGTTTCATGCATATCATGATATGGGTTTTGAGATTCACTGACACCCATTGGGTGTATGTGAGGGACATGTGTTTGTTTCGAAACTTGCAATTGGTGTTCTGTCATGTAATTGCCATTTCTGAGTGGGTGGATGCAATACTCGGGTGGGTATTTTGCATTTGGAGGCTGACCATAGGGACCAGGGATCTAGATTGTGATAACATGTTGGCTGGGGAACATGAGTTGGACATGGGTGGGGGCCTGCTGGCAGGTGCCCCACAGTGCTGGGGGGTGGGGGTGGTGGGGAACATGAGTTGGACACGGGTGGGGGCCTGCTGGCAGGTGCCCCACAGTGCTGGGGGGTGGGGGTGGTGGGGAACATGAGTTGGACATGGGTGGGGGCCTGCTGGCAGGTGCCCCACAGAGCTGGGTGGTGGGAGTGGTGGGGACATGAGTTGGTGATCATTAGTGCAAGGAGACATGTGCCTTTGCTGAGGGGCATGCCCATGTTGGGTGGGCTGCCTGCGGGACATGACCAGGGATGCAGGGTAGTCCCCTGTGGTGTGGGCTGCATGCAGGGGCCGTGGAGGGTGTACAGGGAACACCTGGGAGGACCCACACTGCCAAATCACATGTAGGACTCCCCGGCACCCCTGAAATACACGTACCCTGCTGAAATCGCGTGTGGAACTTCCCGCGCACCCCTGTCATACCCGCACGCAGCCCAATCGCGTGTGGAACTTCTCGCGCACCTCTGAATTACACGTGCCCAGGCCAATCGCGTGTGGAACTTCTCGCGCACCCCTGAAATACCCGCACGCAGCCCAATCGCGTGTGAAACTTCTCGCGCACCCCTGAAATACACGCGCCCAGGCCATTCGCGTGTAGAACTACACGCGCACCCCTGAAATACACGTACCCTGCTGAAATCGCGTGTGGAACTTCCCGCGCACCCCTGTAATACCCGCACGCAGCCCAATCGCGTGTGAAACTTCTCGCGCACCCCTGAAATACACGCGCCCAGGCCATTCGTGTGTAGAACTACTCGCGCACCCCTGAAATACACGCGCCCAGGCCAATCGCGTGTGGAACTTCTCACGCACCCCTGAAATACACGCGCCCAGGGCAATCGCGTGTGGAACTTCTCGCGCACCCCTGAAATACACGCACACGCTCCCCCAGGCCCGATCGCGTGTGAAACCACCCGCGAGCCCCTGAAATACACGCGCCCAGGCCAATCGTGTGTGGAAGTTCTCGTGCACCCCTGAAATACACGCACACGCTCCCCCAGGCCCGATCGCGTGTGAAACCACCCGTGAGCCCCTGAAATACACGCACCCAGGCCAATCGCGTGTGGAACTTCTCACGCACCCCTGCAATACACGCACCCAGGCCATTCGCGTGTGATACTTCTCGCGCACCCCTGAAATACACGCACCCAGGCCATTCGCGTGTAATACTTCTTGCGCACCCCTGAAATACACGCACACGCTCCCCCAGGCCAGGACGCGTGTGGAACTTCTTGCGCACGCGTGTTCCCGACACCCGTAATACGCGTTCCCCGCTTTGCGTTTGCTGTTTGCCAGTCCGGTAAACTGGTACAGGGTTGGCGCAGCCCTTTGCGATGGTTTTGCGATCTTGGTGGCTTTTCCTTGCGCGAGGGCGTTCTTGGGGGCGTAACTGGCGCTGCTGCAGGGTCGCTGCGCCACTCTGCGCCACGTCTGCTTTTGGAGGTGGGAATCCATGAATACGCTGTGCGCGGAAATTGATTTTATCGCACGCGGCTGGCGCAGACATTCGCACGATCACGCTGTGCGCCAGCCGCGTGCGACACTTTTGAGGGGAATTACATGAATCGGCCTGTAAATGTCTCCATTTGGGCTGCAAAGCTCGCACACAACGGGGACAAAATTGGGGCACTTAGAACGCGGCAGCCAAGCGGGCCATGGCATTTGGGAGAGAAGCCAGTTCGCATTTGCACATTGAGGTGCACTACATAGACGGATTCTAAACTTCAAGTTCTCACAGATGCCTTTACTATGTGATATTGCAAATAGAGAATGCGAAGGACAGTGCCCAGATGAGGCCCACAAGTCGCACTGGAAGTAGAAGGGTCGATTGTTTTTTGACCTTGAGACAGGGACCATGCCGAAAGAACTACATTTGAAGGGAGTGCGCAATAACGTAAGAGACGATAAGGCAGAAAATTCAGAAACTAGACCGAGTTTCATTTTAGGTCAGTATACGAAAAATCGTTGTCAAGAGCACGGTCCGTTTTACAGACTGCATTACGAAGAGACACAATGGAAATTTCAAATATAATGTAAGTAAATCTTTACACGCTTTTATACCAGAATTAAGATTTAATGAATGGATGCATGAATAAATGAATGAATGAAGAGCTAGGAAAAGCAAGGAAAACGTGTTCGTAGTGGGCACATGGGCATGCAGGTCCACTGGTCTCACCGATCTCGGTCCTTGGCCCAGCCACTTTTCCCTGCACTGCCTACCTGCACTACGGGACTGTCTCTGTATCCTTCGGCCCCTTCTCCTGGCATTTACCTTGCACTTTCCACCAGCTGGCCCTATTAGTTAATTTGTATTCAACTAACCATGTAGAGCACTTTTACCCCCCCTCCTCCCTTCCCCATGCGCGATCAGAAAGACACCTGGCCTAGTAGGATCGTTGTCTGTCTGCCCTTGTTCCCCACCTGCCTCGTCGCGCCTAGAAACACTTGAGTATAGGCGCGTTACAAATGCCATATCATATATCATATCATTCCTCATGCATGTAGACTAACTGTCGTTTATCATTGAGTGTTGGCCTTGATTTATTTCGTTACTTTTCGCATTGATTTTAGAGCCGAACATACTCCATTGAACTATCCTTGCAAGCAAATAGTTTCTGATCGGCTGTAATAAATAAAATAAGTAATATTAATGAAGATCGGCTGGCGAGGCTAATTATAATTTTTTTGTTTTCATAACAGGTATTTGCTCCCCTTCTGCTACTGCCATCGGTTTGAGACACCAGCAGATGGCTTTTACAGTAGACACCTGCAGCTTCGTGTGAACAACTGGAGCACACTGACAATTTTATGGGACGATCGCCAAGGGCCCACATGCCCTTACACTGTACTAGTGGCTAGAAGCAACATATCAACCTTTACGATGGACTAGTGCCTAGTTGATGGGACAGCCTTGCGGTTCACCGTGCTTCCAAAGTGCTTCTTTTAACGAAAAGCAACACCCTGTGTACCATGGCGGATACAGATAAAAGAAAATAAATGGCTTTCGGAGTTCATATGGCAATTGCTGAATATTCTCTAAACATTTAATGTAAAATAAATGTACTTTACCAAATGTACTGTGTTGCTGTTTGATTTTAAAGTACAGTTTCATATTCCGAATTGTGGCGCGCTGTGTTGTGAGATGGTCTGTGTTGGTTTCCGGGTTCTGTGTGGAGTCGCGTAGAAGACGACTGGGCGCGTTTGCCTACGCAGCACAGTAACGTCACGGAGAGAGGCGGGGAATATGAATGTTTGGATAATGTCAGGCTCAGGGGCGGGGGAATTGATTTAGTGCCGCAGAAGCAGGTCAGCCAGGGCGATGCGGCAAGTGATAGGATTATCAGAAAATGGCGGAGCCCTGGTGCTTGTTTTCGCGTGCGTTTAATGGATGAAAACTCGGGTAAGGTCCATAGGAAAGTTTTCTAAAATCGAGCCACTTAGGCTTAAAAAAACATGGCCGACCCGTAGGGACAATAAAAATGTTTACTAGACCATGCCTTTAAGTGCGACTGCCGAAACAACTGCGTGTGGCGTATGCTAGTGCTTCCGTAGCTATGTGATGACTGCCATGAATTAACTGCGAAAACGTTGACTTTTTTTGATTTCGACCCCCTTTTCACTCCATATATATGCGTGGGAGACCCCACGCTGCCTCCACCTACGTGCATTCTATACTATACCCATCCTCCACACATATATATCTTTTCACCATATATATATATATATGGTGAAAAGAGAGTCGAAATTTTAAAAAAAGTCGACATTTTCGGCGGTCACAATTAATTGGTCGCAGTAATGGTATGATCCTGCACGGTCATGGTTTAGGCACGTACAGTGTGTAGCAGATTTTAATTGGAGCTTGATAATGAAAGCAGTCGTCTTCCAAATGTCAACTACTTCAAGAACACGTTTTAACCCTTTAAACATTGATATCATATATTTTTGTTTTCTTTAATGAATAATATGTGCACTATAAATGAAGAGGTTTTGGTGGATTGCTCTTATAGTGACACTGTCATAATATGACTATTCTAAATATGTTGGGTATGAAGGTGGCTGGATCCTTGAATGTAATACCTTCACCTAAATGTTCTCTCACACTTGGACAATCTTCCAATAAAGTTCTCCATTACACAGTGAAAGCCCGCTTTCCACTAACATGCACCAGTGCATTGCGGGTAGGGTGTGCAATGAACCCCATATGCGGCGTGAAATGGAAGGTTTTTGGCGAAGTGAACGAAACATTGTAATTCTAATTATTTCCCCAAGTTGGAAAGAAATTTCCCTTCTAATTAAAAAGCCAATACTCAGGCGGCTGCCTGTCAGCTCGAAACAATTACAGCAGTGCCGTGCTCGCCCAGGCAGATGCAGGCATTCAGAGCAGGCAAATTACTGCTCGGCTTCTCTGCTTCCTTTGAAAGGGTTCCCAGAGAGAGGCAGCGTTCTGCATACCGCCGTGCGCTAATTAGCAGGACGCTGAAGGCCGCCACTATTAAGATGGCTTGCTTTGCTTTAGTTATTTTACTATACTTGGTTTTGAAAAATATCTAGATTTCTTTTTTGCCTTACCCGTGCAAATTATTCTGCTTTATAATGTCTATATGTTTAATAAAAGATTTGTTTTATAAATCATCGGTTGTAAGTGCAGACCGGGGTCTCGAACCTGTGTCACTCGAGCCCTCATGCTTACAAGGCAAGCACGTTGCCCCTGACCCATCCTCCCAAGACGGAACATTATTCAATGTTACTTTTTTGAAGAACGCCCCTTTCCTCTTGAAAGAAGGCTGCGTTTTTTGTTTTGTATTTGAGAATTTTGCATAGTGCATATCCGAAAGGAACCGGGCATATAAATTGCTGGGCAAATGAATTGTCTCAGGGGAATAACCTGGTTCGATCCCCGAATCCGCGCTTAGAAACCTCTGGGTATTGAGTAATAACCAATGTATCATCTGGGCGCAGATAATAGTTCAGCAGGAAAAGTAACCGACATAATCTGCTATATTCTAAATAAAAATATGTGTTTTTAATTTTTTTCTAGCAGGGCTTCAGCTTCACGGAGCTCATGTGGTGGAGCAGCGTCTGTCACCCCAAGAAACAGAGTTAGGGGGTCATTACGAGTACGGCAGTAGGGGGTTTACGGAACCGGTAAGGATGCCGGTGCCGTTAACCCACTACCACCGCATTCCGAGGTCCCTTAGCGGGTCCAGCTAAGGCCGGCTGTTTTTACCAGCCACCCTTAGCGGGAGCCGCTAAGGGACCAGGGAGCTAATAACGGGCCCGCTATTTGCGGGCCCGTTATTAGCTCCTTCCCCATTCCCATTGAGCCCTATGGGGGCTCGAATGGGAATCGGGAATGGTTTTCAGAATGGGGACTTACCAGGTCCTCCCCATTCCGAGAACCCGGACCCGGACCCGAGTTTGGTCATGGCAACCTCCGAACTCGTAATGACCCCCTTAGAGTCCCTGATGCAGGAGAGAGTTGAACCACTAACTTTAACCGTGCTTCTTGCATTTCAAATGTAAATATGGTTTCGCTCTGACAGATTCCAAAGCCTGCCCCCTGCAGGGCGAACAGATTTCAGCGCAGGCTGTAAATGCACAAGCAGGTTATGGAGCTGGGAGGGGCTGGAGAAAATCTTCTGGGGGGATAACCAGCCTAAACTGCAAGTCAGAGCTTCATTTAATAAAAATAATTCCCAGGAATGCTGGTTACGAGGTTGTGTGGTTACTTAACCCATGCACAAAGGTGCTCATTAACTCAGGTTTCCTTTGTGGAGTTTCATTGTGCTTAGCCATGTCTCGCTAATGAGGTGTGTGCCCTCTCCGAGCAGTTCTATTGTTGTATTCGCTCGCTTTGCCGTTTTACTATAGCAACACACGGAACATGACACACACGCTTCTTCATGTTAACTTTGTGTGCACACTTTATGCAGTAAATGTGCTATTCCATTTTGGTTTGGATTAAACATAAGTTGTGCCTGGTGCTCAAATTCACTCAATAATAGAAACATGTCACAAACTCCAAGTAAAGACAAAGTCGCCTGTCAAACTGTTTTCTGCATCCCTACAGCCCCCTACCAGCATTTGGCAGCTGACGTCTGCACTTACCCCTGCACTTGCCACCAGTTGGCCGCACGTCTGCACTTACCCTTGCACTTGCCACCAGTTGGCCGCACCCTTTACTTATTGCTTATTTATTCTATTTATTTTACGCTCAATGCCGTGTACTGCACTGCCCCCTCCCCTCTGCACTTTCCCCATTCACCCGTTCCCCTGCATTTGCGCGATCTCAATGTCACCTGGCCTTTGTTGTCCGTCTTCCCCCAGTTCCCCCCTCACTTGCCTCGTCGCACCTTGAAACACGTGTGCATAGACATATCATATCAAACATACACCAAGTACTGTTTACTGTCTGGGAAGCTGGGAAGCCGGGAAGCCGCCTTTTGAACTACGCTTCTGTCAACTGCCTCAGCGCTCCCCAATGAACGTGGAATCTGTTCCTTGCTCTGTGCCGTGCAGCTGATCGTCCACTAGGAGGACGTCTTTAACAGCAACACCGATTTGCCTGGAGGACTGAAATAGAAAAAGGCGCCAATCACGCTGACTCCTCCTCCTGGAGTGCTCGCCTCGTTTTGGTGCTATAAAAACATAGGCTCCAGCGCACCCGCGCTGCGCACCAAGTACACCAAGTACTGTTTACTGTCTGGGAAGCTGGGAAGCCGGGAAGCCGCCTTTTGAACTACGCTTCTGTCAACTGCCTCAGCGCTCCCCAATGAACGTGGAATCTGTTCCTTGCTCTGTGCCGTGCAGCTGATCGTCCACTAGGAGGACGTCTTTAACAGCAACACCGATTTGCCTGGAGGACTGAAATAGAAAAAGGTGACTGAATCGAGCTCGTAGAACGAGCTGTGCACGCTGTGCACACCTCATAACTTATACAGTCACTTTATATTAGATCCTTGCTCAAACACAATCCAATTTTGATTCTTTTTTTGTTTCTTTCCTTTTTTTTTTTTTTTTTTTTCTTGTTTTCTCTTTCGCTGTTTCGTTTTCACCTACTGTTCATGCTAAAGGCGCCAATCACGCTGACTCCTCCTCCTGGAGTGCTCGCCTCGTTTTGGTGCTATAAAAACATAGGCTCCAGCGCACCCGCGCTGCGCACCAAGTACACCAAGTACTGTTTACTGTCTGGGAAGCTGGGAAGCCGGGAAGCCGCCTTTTGAACTACGCTTCTGTCAACTGCCTCAGCGCTCCCCAATGAACGTGGAATCTGTTCCTTGCTCTGTGCCGTGCAGCTGATCGTCCACTAGGAGGACGTCTTTAACAGCAACACCGATTTGCCTGGAGGACTGAAATAGAAAAAGGTGACTGAATCGAGCTCGTAGAACGAGCTGTGCACGCTGTGCACACCTCATAACTTATACAGTCACTTTATATTAGATCCTTGCTCAAACACAATCCAATTTTGATTCTTTTTTTGTTTCTTTCCTTTTTTTTTTTTTTCTTGTTTTCTCTTTCGCTGTTTCGTTTTCACCTACTGTTCATGCTAAAGGCGCCAATCACGCTGACTCCTCCTCCTGGAGTGCTCGCCTCGTTTTGGTGCTATAAAAACATAGGCTCCAGCGCACCCGCGCTGCGCACCAAGTACACCAAGTACTGTTTACTGTTCACGGTGCGCGGCGTGGGGCGTGGAGCGCACAAAGGTATTATCTCAACTAGTAGCAGCACGGCAAACGGTATTCTGGTGTATTGATCCTAAGCTTTTCTATGCTGTGAACATTTTCGAGAGCATTGTTTCATTACAGCTACATCATAAATTGCTTGAAAGGTGGATGGGTGGGAGTTGTCCACAGTAAATTGTGAATTCTAGACTTTGCCTGGTAAAGTGTCGGTGGTACTATATTATCGTACATGCTCATTGTTGTCTTAGAGTTGCAACATGGTTAAAAAGTTGAGAAATGGGAAAAGGTGCTTAAATGGGTCTCCCTCTACATTAAGTGAGGGAAATGTTTCAGATGAAGAAGATGCGCATGAAATGTTAAATCAGACAAAAAAAAAGGGTAAATGTGTCAATAAAAGTGCTAGCGAACTTGTCGATCCTACAGTAGCCCCAAGGAAGATAGAATCTGTAATCACCATGAATAATATGAAGACTGTATCAGAAAACAACAAATTAGATACCCTAGCCCAAATCCACAGGGAGGCAAAGGTGGATGTTATTTATCCTTTGAACCATATAATCAACGTACCAATCACCGATAGCTCACTGTTGGGGGCCGTGGCCGAGGGATGTAGTACATCTATAATAGACACTTCATTGGTTGCACCAGTAGTTCTTGCTGAACTACATAGTAGAACTCGATTATCAAATGGGCCATCGACACCAGCAGCGTGCTCTCGTGGGTTTAGAGAACAAGTTCACTTTCATACCGCAATCGCAGACAATTTAAATCAGCTAGCAGAAACAAGGCTGAACGATATTGGTTGGGTAGCAAAAGGGAAAATACAAAATGCGAGCTCACCTACGAATGAGGCGAATGGAAACCCAACAGACATAACTTACTCACATTCTCCGGTCATTGGCCCGGACATCTTTATCCCTAAAGTGACCTCTGAAGTATCTCGCCAACCAAATTCCTCACTTCCTCTATTTCCTTTGGAAGACACATTAGTGGATCTCAATCATCAAGAACTACAGAATTTTCCAGTTTTGGCAAGAATTCTGAACTTGTTGGACAAAGGGCATGAATTTACACATGGTGCAATCGGTGCCCTGAGTCTAGCCACTTCAGAAATCAACGCCAAACTGAGTAGAATAGAGGGATTTTTGATGGCACAAGAAAAATGCCACTCCTTCTGGGCTAATCAAGTGCTTAAGGAAAAAACAAAACAAGAGAATATGCTGGTGGAACCAAAGCCCGAGGCAAAAGCGGGGAGGGTAACTCTGTTAAAGTGCCAATCCACGCAAACGATCTCTTGGGATGAATTTGACACTACTGATACCGACATAAGGGCTAATGCTATGGAACAGAGCACGAGACAGCTGCCCCCATATGCTGAAATAGCCAAATTACAACATGAAAGGATATTAGTACTAGAAAAGATATTGCTGGCTGCAAATTTGGTGCCAACTGAATTTATGGGGGAGAAAATCGCTGTCCACGATGAAATTAAACCACCCACATCAAAAATCACTCCGGATAGTCCTACACCCCTTACAGATCTGATCGATCTCAATGAATGTTGTAATATAGAGCAAAACGCTTCCCTTGAAGCCCTGGCAGATAATGGTAATGAAAAAACCACTACCTTTTTCATGTCTCGCAAAGCCAAAAAGCTTTATGCGAGAGCTATGAAAAGGAAGACTCACGCTGGTATACAAAATGCTAATACATTGACAGGACCCAATATAATAAATACCAAAAACAAAAAAAATAACAAAAAAAATAATATTTTGCCCTTGACTGGCAACTTATACAAAACAAATTCCGATATAATAACAAACGCTGAAACTGTTATTGATTTAACTCAATTAAACACAGAAAGTCAGGTGCTATTGGGGATAAAAAAAAATAAAGAAAAAGAGGATATATCCACAGTGCTACAGAAATCCCCAGTCAAGAAACAAGCTCAGGGAAGTGGCGTATCAGATGTACAACTTAAAGAGGTTGAGACATTATCAACTCCGCTCCTTATTCAGACGCAGCTACAACGGTTCTTCGAAAAAATCGGTAAGAAGATAACATCATTATCCCAATTTTCTCAAGGCTCGGGACATAATATTGATGGTATCGATTCTATTACTAATACCTTGTGTGTCAGTGAACAATGCGAAGTAAGTCATGTGGATAAAGATAATGTCCCCCTTCAGGTTCATGTGGACGCTAACTTACAGGCTACTCCCAGCGCTTCAGAGGCAGATGTAAAAGAACACCTGCTTAGTGATAGCAAAATCACAGAAAAACGTGGAGTGGGAAGAACCACAAATGATAAAGAAATACCCCAAGAAATGAAATTGGTAATGGGGTGGACGGTAGATCCGACAAAGGTCGATAAACCCAACCTGAACCGTGCGTCCTTGATGAAAGTGTTTCACCAAATTCCTGCTCTACGAAATCTAGTATCGAACAACATTGACTGGATTAGACTCCCGTATGTGCCTAATTGCAGGATGCTTTGCAAATTTCATTCTGCAATTATTGCCTCCCTGATATGGAAACATGAAAAAGATTTCTTAACACTGGGTTATGGTTTGTCTTTGTACTTCTCGATGGAAGATGCTACTTGCTTTGTTGAACACCAACCATCGTTACCTCAAAGTGAATTTAGTCCTGAGGTATGTGATCTATATGAAAAGATCAGAGTTCAATCTGAATCAGTGGCACAGATTGTGTCTAGCCTTGCGCGGCTAGAGCCGTCAATGAAAACCCTAACAGGGGGGTCGCAAGACAAAGTGAATCTATAAGATAATGCACTAGTAATAAACTCCTGGAATTGCTGTGGATTTGGAAACTTAGTCGCATGGTTCCAAAATTGTCATCAGAGAGATTTACCCGCGATAATGATAGTCCAAGAAACCATGGCTCTACATGATATCTATTTAGAAGGCTATACGGCTTATAGTTCACATGCCGTGAGAGGCAAATTTGGACGTCCATCTGGCGGTTTGGCGATATTCATAAAACACGCATATTGCGTTGAATCTTGTCAAGTTTTTACATCCACAGATATTCTAGCTATTAAGTTGTCATCAAGTACGCAAACACTCTCAGATATTCTTCTTATTGCACTTTATTGGAATCCGTCTTTAATGTCTATTGATAACATAATTGAAAAATTGAATCATGTGATGTCTGATGCTGTAGCAGTCACTACTAACATGCAAATCATTATAGGTGGCGATTTCAATTCTAATCTTTGTGTAACGAGTATGCCCTCTGGGAGCACAATTAATCAGTATGCAATATCCTCATACGCAAGGGGGCAATTGTGGATAACCTACTTCGAATTATGGGACATGCAAGTCATGCCATTTATGGAGCAAGATCCACTATATACCTGGGCCCGTGGCACAAAGACTTCGACTATTGATTATATTGTCATTTCAGGGGCCTTAGCAAACACATCATCATTATGTAACATCATATCTACCCACCTAAGTGATCACTGCATCCTGAAGTGTAGGCTGGATTGTAACCTTACAGTATACAATTCTGTACCTGCATTGGCATTATTAGAATTAGATCGCAAAGCCATCTCTATTAGATGGAATTCAGGCTTATATAGGCGCTTAAACTATCTGGTAAATAGGGACATAGTTAAAACGAACACTCGAATGATGTCCATAAAAGAAGTGAACTCATGTGAAAAGAGGAACGAACTTATGATACATAGTCACATAGAATCATTAGCAGCCCAAAGAAAAATTGAAACACATATAAATTCTGCGAGTACTTACAATGTAGCAATTGCTGCAAGGAAAAAACAGAAAAACTTTGATTTACGTCAACTATTCAAAAACTATAAATCCATAAAGGCCTATGTTAACGAAAAAAATGCAATTTTGATCAGTTATAAAAACGATCTTAAACAATTTAAGTTCGATAAACATATCAAATCAAATCAGAAAATGATTCAAGATTTGATTAAGAAAAACTCAAGGGAAGTATGGAGGGCATTAAAAGATCCATTGTTGAAGGGTACATCGTCGCTATGTTCAGCGGTGAGTGGAGAGGTCTGGAGTGAACTATATCGGAAGAAATATGCCATGCCCTTAAAATTTCGCAATATTCAATGTCCAGACTTCACGATGGATCTTCCCTCCTGCTGCCCTTGGAGCATAGGTGATATCGTACAGGTAATAGGGAAGTTGAAATCCTCCAAAGCTGCCGGTCCGGATGGGATCCCTCCCTGCGTTATAAAAGATGATCCGAGGCTCTGGTCAGAAATCATATTAAGGCGATTGGAATGGGTATTCCAAAATAAAACAGTTCCGGAATCATGGCTATCGGCAATTGTGATACCGTTACATAAAAAAGGAGTGCTGAATGATCCCAACAATTTTAGGCCGATAGCACTCATAGATGTCACAGCGAAGATCTTTGCTGCCCTAATTTTGAAGGATTTAAATGCATTTATTGAAAAACATATGATCTTATCTCGATGCCAAACAGGATTCCGGAAGGGAATGGGCACTCACCTCAATGCCACTATGATGACGCATTTACTGAAGCTATCTAGGCAGAAAAATCAAGGCCCGATCTATATGGCCTTGCTGGATATATCTGGGGCATTTGACTCTGTAATAAGAGAAATACTGTGGCAAAAAATGGGAGAGCTACACATACCAGCCGAAATTATAGCTATGATAGCACTCCTCCATACTAATACCTCCTATAGGATAAAAATCGACAATACCGGTCTACTAACGCCTCCAATTGCTACACACATAGGAGTAAAACAGGGATGCAACCTTGCCGCCACGCTCTTTAATTTATATCTTACTGAGATCGATAACATATGGGCCACTTGTAACTCATTTGCGGTTAAACTGGGCGATCTACGTCTCGAATGGCTGGCCTTTGCGGATGATCTGATTTTGTTCGACATAACCCCGTTTGGTCTCCAAAACAAATTGGAATCTTTAGCCAAATTCTGTGATACCCATAATTTGATCCTAAACTCAAAGAAATCTAACATTCTGATCTTTACTAACAAGAGAAAGATCATTAGGTACCAATGGAGTATCAAAGGGCTACTCATACCCCGTGCTTTGGGTATGATATATTTAAGCTATAATTTAAATAATTCAGATTCAATTGCAAAATGGCAGGTCGAAATTGCCGTCAAATCAGCCCCACTAATCGCACAGATGAAACTAATACATTTAAAGATCTGTCAATTTTCTCTAATTCCACTGATCGAGTTCTATACACTCAAAGTAGAAGCAATAATCATCTACGGTCTAGACCTATGCTCATTGGAAATTGGGAATATCCTGAACAAAATTCAGGGTAAAATTTGGAAAGAAGTTTTGCATCTACCCCCCTCTCTTCCAAATGTAATAATTATACATGAACTTGGACTTAAGTCTCTAGCATATAGGTATTTATGGCGTAAACTTGACAGTTATGCTAAAATGTTGAACCCTGTGTCAAACTCTTTATATGAAGAACTAGGAAAAATGCTTAAGCGTGGTACGCCTAAATCTGTATATGCTGCTGGTCAATATTGTCAAGAAAATCTGATAGCGATAGCAATGGACACAGAAGACTTAATTAAACGGCCTCAAATTGTGAAGAGCAAATTATTTCAGCACGACTGGGCAATGACAGCCGATAAAATCGGCAATTATCTTTCATGCAAGGAATATGCGAAATTTCGCCATAAGCAGAAACCGTTAATTCCATATATCAGGCAGGCCCCATGCCAAAAGATTCGAACAACATATATGCGCTTCAGATTCAATCTGTTCCTAACAAAAGATCGAACAAAATGCTGGCAGAACATCGAAATATCTCATGTTGATGCTTGTAGATTCTGTAAGGTCCAATCGATTGAAACTTTGAAGCATCTAGTGATCTATTGCTCCTACTTCGCAAAGGAGCGCCTAAGATACCTAGGGAACTATATGGATACATCATTAAATCATAAATCTGAACTATTGTGGTTACAATGCATGTGGGGGCACAGGCAGTCATTGATTATCGACCTATACTTTCTCTTGTCTGTGATTGAGCAGAAGTTGGTAAATATTAAAGCTACGCTTGAATGAAGATCTAACCTCCGTTAACAAATCGATCACATAAATTGTTAATTGTAATGCCACGCAGGAAGGTTCTGGGCTGATCTCATGTCTCACTTGTGTGATTTAATAGCTAAATGGTAATTATTCCAACTAAGTGCCTAGTATACTGCTATTTTTATTGTCATGTATCTTGCATTACATTCTTCTATTTTTTGCTTGTTATGTTTGAACTTGACTTTTAGATGATAGAATAAGATTTTAAATTGATGTTGTAAAGATTTTGATATCGAAAAACAACAATAATAAAAAATAAAAAAAGCGAATGAGGAGCTCAGGTTCCACAAAGTTCCCTTATGATACCACAGTAAGGCTAGAAAGTGACTATCTGTAATTGAAAGAAACTATACCCTCACAACTGTGTTGAGTTGGCAGCCCACTCCAAAAGAACTGTTCAAATTCTACCAGCAGATAAATGACAGCTCTTCCCCCCACCAGGGTTTACATTGTCCAGTCCTCATTGCAATAATTCTGTGATGGTTTCAGGACCTCCTTGCAATCCAACATTAAATCCAGGCATCCAGGGGCTACTGCGTCTTCAATGGATGTTTGCAGACAGGAGAGGAGAAAGGCTGGGGAAGAAAGCAGGGTGGAGACGGGAGAGGAAGGATCTCTTTACCTTACTGCTCATGAGGTATGAAGCGTGTCGAGCGCTTTAAAAATGGAAAAAAAGAAGAAAAAGAAACACATTATTTGTATTTTGCGCTTCTCCAACGCCCCGACTTCCCTGCTCCCTCTTTGCACCTCACTGCCCATGCATCCCTTCTGGGACTGCAGGCAAATGTGGAACTAGGGTGATACTTATAAAGACCTACATTGGTGGGGGTTCCTCGTGGCAAATGAACGTTGGCCGCTGTGTTGATGACCACAGAATGAGGCCTGGAGTCCTCCCTTTACACCATAACCTGCTTCCGATTGGCCTGGGTGCTGGTCAAATTGGCCTATGGGGGACCAGCTGGCTTTAGCTGGCCCCTCCCCAAAGGCATATTCCTAAGGCCCCAGTCTGCTTCCTGTCTATTGCCTGGCCGGGTCTGAAGGCCCCTTCAACACCCCTTTTTCGTGTGCACAGAGAGTAGAGCGAAAGGCCAAGGAGTAGGCTTGAGCAGTAGTCACGTTTGCTGAGCATCTGGGTGGACATTAGAGTTTTCGTAGAGTGGTGTGTAAGAAATTGATGCATTTTCTGAGTGTTCAGTAGGTTCATAGGACCAGCAAAGGCAGTGTTAATGAGGAATTGTTATAGTCAGAAGTCGCTATCAAAGATTACCCCAAGGTTGCGAGCCATGGCTCAGGAGCAAGAAATGTAGGTGGAAATGAGAGGAGAGGAAAGGGATGGCCTTGGAAGCCAGGAGAAAGCTGACTTCCGTTTTTGTAGAGTTCAGCATGAGGCAGCAGAGGCATCCAGTGATGATTTGCATTGAGATAGTGGGTCATCTGAACCAAGATGGCCGGGGTTAAGGAGGGAATAATAAAAGGATCACTGGGTCTCTTCATCAAATTGTTATTTGTGTCTCCCTTCGCGCCTTGAAACACTTGTGTATAGGCGCCTTATAAATGCCATATCATATCATATCATATGCCAAAGGCAGGCCAATTCAAGGTTATTAGGCCATTGTTGGATGTGGCTGTGGGCCGGAAGTGCTAGTTAAAGTATAAGTGCGGTAGTGTTGAGTCTAGGGGCCTCATTATGACCCAGGCGCTAAGTGTTTAAAGGCGCCGTAAAAGGCTGCGGTGCCGTTAAACACCTAGCGCCTAATTACGAGGTCCCTTTGCGGGACCCGACCTTAACGGCCGGTTTCACCAGCCGTTACAGTAGAGACCCGCAAAGGGACCTTGGTGCTAATTACGGTACCGCAATTGGCGGTACCGTAATTAGCGCCTTCCCCATTCCCATGAGCCCTATGGGGTAAAAATGGGAATGGGGAAGGGCCATGGCGGCATGGGGAATTACCGCCCCACCAACCTCGGAATGGGGTGGCAATTCCCCATTCTGCCATGGCGGACTCTGGCAAGGACCATGGTGCTAATAGCACCATGGTTTAGCGCCGGAGTCCTAATGAGGGCCTAGGAGTCATTGGGTTAGGGAAGGTCAGCGTGTCAGCGCACATGGTCATTTCCCCTTTAGACGCTCTGTTCATGGAGCCAGGTTGTTACCTTCCTCTTGATACTGTGGAGGGTACCTTCTGTTTTCAGGGTTGTGTGGAGGTTCTAGAACTTCAGACTTAATAGTGCGAGAGTTCTCCCTCTGTGCTTCATTCTTTTGAACCAGAATCTAATTAGGTTGTTAACCTGTGATAATCCCAGAGGTCTTGTAGGTACATATTTGTTCATGTAACAGCTGTGAGACAGACATGGAATCAAGAGATGACGCAGACAAGTGAAACACAGTTTGAAACCCTTTATTCTCAATGGTCAGGATGGTGTAATGCCTAACTTGCCCAAACTCTAAGATATGAATATTCCCCAAAAGATAGAATAGCAAGGGACGTCTAAGTTTGTCGGACCAAAACAAAATACTGCCTCTGTCAAAACCTATGCTTGCCTTCGCGTCTACAGAATAAAAGGGTTTATGGGATTTGGCCAACTCAAAAGTGTTCAAAGTAAAGTTAATGTGGCAATGGAGCCACTGAACTCCTCCTCTTTGGTGACCTCAATATCCATTTAGACTCTCCTTGTTCCTCCTCTGTACTCTTCTGTGAACTCTGCGACTCCCTCTCCCTGTCCATCCTCCCCTCTGGTCCGACTCTCTCTGCAGGGCACACACTCGATGTCTTGATCTTCTCTGACCTCCTCCTCACCATCCCTCGGACCACTCCTCTCTCCTGGAGCGATCATTCCCTCCTCTCCTCTCATCTCTCCCTTTCTTCTCCCAAGCCAAGCCTACCCCAACACTGCCACCTACCGTTTTGGGCATCCGGCCCATGAAGCGTGTGTCAGTTGAGACCTTTGCCACCACCTTCTCTCCCCCCACCCAACCTCTGGCTGTCTCACATCCTGACACATCCCTGTCTCTGCTCTACACTTCAATTTCTGATACTCTTGATTCTCTTGCCCCTGTCGTGAGGATCCGTTTGAAGTCCAAGGCAAAGTGAAATTCCTGGTATGACTCCAACCTAGCTACATTTAAACATAAGTGTGGGGCGGCTGAGAGGAAATGGAGGGCTTCTTGTTCATCCTCCGGCAGACTGGCCTGTCGCCTGCTCCAAAGGCAATACTGACTATCTGTACTCACCAAGAAGAGTGTCCACATTCAAGCCTGTGTCTCTGCGGCATCTAACAACCAAACTCTTTAAAATCTGCAAGGAGCTGGCAACCCTGCTGCAGTGTCTATCCTAACAACCAAACTCTTTAAAATCTGCAAGAAGCTGGCCAACCCTGCTGCAGTGTCTACCCTAACAAACAAACTCTTTAAAATCTGCAAGAAGCTGGCCAACCCTGCTGCAGTGTCTACCCTAACAAACAAACTCTTTAAAATCTGCAAGAAGCTGGCCAACCCTGCTGCAGTGTCTACCCTAACAACTGAACTCTTTAAAATCTGCAAGGAGCTGGCCAACCCTGCTGCAGTGTCTACCCTTCCTGTTGCCACCCAGGCTCTTTGCAATTCCCTTGCCTCTCACTTTATCTCAAAAACCCAGGACATCCTGTCCACCCTCTTCTCTCTACCCCTCCTCTCCCCTCCCTGTCTGTGCCTGTTGACCCTCCTTCAGCCACCCCCCACCCTCCTTCTCGTCCTTTCCTCTTTTCTCCCCTTTTGAGGTCACTCGACAAGTCTGATCTATGAAAGCCTTGTCAAAACAGGTTCATTCCTGTTCCTCTAAAACCATCAAGGACCACATCGACACCCTCGCTCCGGCCCTTGCCGATGTTTGCAACCACTCTGGCCTCAGGATCCTTCCCCTGCCCTCTGAAGCACTCTTTTGTGCATCCTCTTCTCAAGAAACCCACAGCTGATCCTTCTTGTCCAGCTAACTATTGCTCAATTTCCATTACTCCCTTTCTGGGCAAAATCCAGGAAAAGCTGCTCATCTCTCAGAGTAACCTTCATTCCGATTCTGTTGGCTGTCTCCATGACCACCAGTCTGGCTTCAGAGCTGCCAGAAGCACGGAAACTGCTCTCCTGAACATCCGTGAATATCTGCTCTTCAACCTTGACTCTACAATTCCCTCTGTCCTCATCCTACTCGATCTCTCTTCTGTCTTCGACAGGGTCAGACATACCACCCTGCTCAACCGTCTCTGTGATAACCTGGGTATCACTGATCAGGCTCTGGCCTGGCTGACCTCTTTTCTCTCTGTTCGACCCTCCCAGGTCCAACTTGGGTCCTTCCTATCATCTACCTTCCTCTCTACCTGTGGTGTTCCCCAGTGGTCTAATCTCTTGCCCTGGCTTCTCAACCAATACCTGGCAACTCTTGCCCTCTGCATTGCCATTATCTGGTCAAATATCCAGTGCTACGCTGACAGCACTCAACTCATTTTCAGGCTGCCCTCTGCCACCTCCTCTCCCTCTCTCATCTCTGATTACCTAAGTGCCATTCAAGATTGGTGTGCCACCAATGATCTTTGTCTGAATGTCAGCAAGACAGAGATCCTCCTCATCGGCACACCTTCACCATCCTTACCCCTCACTCACTGGCCGGCCTACCTTGGCCTTCTTCCTACCCCCACCTGCGAGACTAAGAACCTCTGGGTCATCTTTGACTCCACACTTTCCTTCTCCGTCCACATCTCTGATGTCTCTAGAAAGTCAAACTTCCTACTGCACCTCCTCTGAGGTACTCTGCCTTACCTCCCCTTCCCCCAGAAGCTCACTGTCTCCCAAGCTCTGGTTCTCTCTAGGTTGGACTATTTTAACAGCCTCTTTCAAAATCTACCTGCCTCCACACTCCGTCCTCTGCAACTTATCCAGAACAGGACTGCAAGACTTGTCCTTGGCCTCAAGCCCTGGGATCGTATCTCTCCAGTTCTAAAATATCTCCATTGGCTCCCAGTGGATGCAAGGATTAAATTCAAAACCCTCTGCATTATCCACAAGGCCTTCTGGGCCTGGGTCCAAAATACCTTCAGCTATCCCTCTGCAAATACTTCCCCTCTCAAGCTCTTATCTCCTCTACCTCTAACTCCCTCATGGTCAGTCATTTTTCAAAGAAACAAGCTGGGGGTAGATCTCTGTCTTTCGGCTGGAGCCTCCCTCTGGAACAGCCTCCCTGCCACTCTAAAACTTGAGGAGAACCATTTCCGGTTCCGTAAGCACCTCAAGACCTTCCTCTTTTCTTCTACCTTCGCTCCCCCTCTCCCCTCCTGATCTGTTCTCTCTTGGCACCGTGCACCTGACCACCCTCTGTCCTCCTGGCCCAGGTACCTGCTCACCCTGCCACCCTTCCGCACTGCCTCCGGGCCACCCCTTGCACTGGGGTCTGTATCTGTACTCATACAGTGCTCCCCCTTTTTCTTCCTGCACTTATCAGACCTACCCTGTCTTCTGCCTTTAACCCAGCACTTGCCACTTGCTGGCTGCACTACCACTGTTTGTTGCCTTTATTATTTATTTATTGATTATTATTTATCTGTTTCTCCTTTGCTCCGCACTTTCCACTTCTCCCCCCTTCATGCACTTTTCCCCTCCCGCTGTCCCATGCACTTGCACAATCTCAATGTCACTGGGCCTAGTAAGATCGCTGTTTTGTTCTCTCCTATTCCCCTCCCTTGCCTTGTCGCGCTCTGAAACACTTGTGTACGAGCGTGATAGAAATAAAATATCAATATCAGTTTCTGCAGCTCCCTTCCCCAAGTTTAAGGCACTCAGGATCATAAAGTTCCACAGGTCTCTCAGGTTTCACTTGGCAAAGAAAAGTTCACTTGGCACAATGTCCACTTGGCAAAAAGTCAACTTGGCAAAAGAAGTTCACTGTACCTTTTGCTGGTAAGTTCTTTAGGCTTCTCCGGGTCTCTTTTCCGTGAACCCAGAAGCCCTTTAGATCATGCAGTTACTTGCTTTCAATTGGGCTCACTCTGCTACTATGTATCCTTGTAATTTAATTTGTACATTTCACCCGACACGTCTCCAGTCTTACACGTTCAGGCTGCAACATTGTATCCTGCTCCCTTACTTCAATCCACAACGGGCTATCATTGCGCTTCACTCACTCACCGGTGGTGTTTTCTTCGTTCATGGGTTAACGTCTTTGTTATCTGACGTCGGAATCTACCCACCTGCCCCTCAGAAACTCCTGTGTTCCTGTCCTTGCCCAGGGGAATGAGAATTTCATTTTACCAATGTAACAACAGATCAGCATGCCTCTCGACTCCCTTCTTTGGACTTGTATTCTTTGCTGGAAACGGGTCTGTGGCCACGCTTCTCCTGGATGCTTCCTCACACAGACCCTCAGTGTCTCAGCGTCCTTGTTTCTCCCAGCTGGTCCTGGGCAGCCGCAGCTCCTCAGCTCTCCACGCAACTCGCTCTCTCTTTGCTGATTGCTATCGTTCCTTTTATACTCTCCTGAAGACTTGATAGGCTGCAGGTGGGCATGGTTGATTTCGATTGCCTGAGCCTGCCTGGTTTTGTTAGTGGGACATGGCCTATGAAGATGTTGATGTGCCTCTATCTGCATCTTGTTTGTCCCAGTACCATAGCAGTGTTTCTCATAGGACTCTTGATTTGCTCTCCATCACAGTACTTGAGTGATACTTGGAAAAAAGAAGATCCTGTGTCTTAATATATTCTATGAAGGCTGATGGGCGTTTGGATAAGTCATTATCAAGGAAAAGGAGATAACATGTTTCTTGTCTAGGGGTGTTGTTAGGATAGGAAAGTGGTATTGGTGTTAACTTTCTCTTCTCATTCTCATTGTTAGGGTATGATGTGCCAAATCATTTCCTTCTTATCTTTTCACAATGATGATAACAAGAGGTGGGCAATTTTGGTTCTTTTACTCTGGTACCCACAGCAAATGAGGTTAACAGAGACAGAAACGATTGGGTCTCACAGTACTGATATGCTAAATACCCAGAGGTTTCTAAGCGCGGACCCGGGGATCGAACCTGTGTTGCTCCGTGTTGTCTTGCTTCCAAGGCGAGCATGTTGCCCCCGGGCTATCCTTCCGAGATAGTAGTTTATGATATTAGAGGAACGGGGGTAGGTCAGTGGCGTAGTTAGAAAAAGGGGTTTGCTCCACTAGGGTTTTACATTCCCTTACTTTCCGTCGAGGAGGAATATTTGTCGGAAGGTTTTGGGATGAGGCAGGACATGCATGGCAATACCCAATGACATTAGAGGGAGGGATAGGTTAGGGTTAGAAAAGTCGTGATACTATGTCTCGCCCTAGGGCCCTCTTTTCCCAATCCCAGAGGACCCTTCACCCAGGCGATCCTCCCTTGCTTGTCCACCCGCACGGTTGAGATCCAAAAGCGAAGGCCCGCCCCATGCCACCTGCTTAGAAGACCCCCCAGGGAGTAAGCAGAGAAAGACCATCAGGATGTTCACACAACTCAGGTATTTAAAAGCAAGGTCATGGAGCATTCGGAAAGTATTATAGTTGATTGTGTGTGTTATTCTCTTTGCCACAGGGAGACAGTTGAGGTTTTCAGGCCTAGTCAGATGCCATCTGATGGCTTGAGTCACAAAATAAGTCTATTTTATTTTAGATAATTTGCAGGTGTTTTAGTTGCCACTGTTTACGCTAGATAGAGATGATTACAATAGTCTAGACAAAGGAGGACAAGGGCTCTGGTCACCTTCATTTCCTGTGTCATTTCCAAGTAGGGGTCCATTCTCAAGTAATATGTGGAGCTAGAAAGTCGTCTTTTGAGCTAGTGACTCTTTTTGTATGGTTGCAGGGAAAGTGTAACGATGAAAATGATTCCTAAATTCCTCACCTGGCCCAATGGGGTGCTGAAATACCCTTTAGGAGTGGACATCTGGGAGGTAGAGTTGCCCGAGTTTGGAATCCCTAAGAAGATCCTTTAGAGGCGTTAAGGCAGATATTGTTTGCCCGGGCCTAATCCTGGATTCTCTGGAATAGTTTGGTTAAATACTGGTTGTTATCAGGTTCCAGGTTCAACGGTACCTGAGAATCACCCGCATACAATTGGAAAGATGTTGAGAAGAGTGAAATCATTCCTTCTAGGGGGTTAATGTAAACAATAAATAGCCACAGGGATACAATGGAGTCCTGGGGAACACCACACCTTAAAAGGAAAGTGTTTTGCATTGATGTCTCTCATTTTTCCCCTCACTATGCGATCATCAAGGTAGTTTTTGATCCGCTACAAGGCAATACCATCTATTTTACAGGCAATTAACCAATATCTATGTGCAGTTCCTATGAACAATGGCTAAAGTACTGTTAGACAATGTTTGGTGTTCCTTTGGACAATGGCTGATGTTTTTCTAGAGAATGGCAGAAGTTCCTTTAGACAATGGCTAAGGCTCTATTTGACATCAGCACCCTAGGTGGGGGAGCCAGCCAATCAAGTGGCTAGGAACGTGGGCTTGAACCACCAATACATTTGCTCCTTCTCTTCGCCTCCTGCAGGCCGCAAAGGAAAGGGAAGAGGGGCTCCATACTGAGCCCCGCCTTCCCTTTCCAGGGCAGCCATCTTGGAAAAGGATTTTCCTTCTTACACTGGGATGCAACAAAATCCTTTTTTTTAGCACCTGGGTTACCGCTTTGGCACCCCAGAGTGCTTATGGCCTTTATCCCCCGTTGCACTTTGCTCGGGCTGATAACTTGGGCTGCAGGGCCATTATCCACGGTTCCAGCCCCTGGAACAGTGGGTGAACGCCACAAGAGCTTCAGCTCCTTCAGACAATGGCTGGAATCCCATTAGACAATAGCCGAAGCCCTCCACAGGGGTCGCAGTAAGTGGCCATGATCTAACCTGCCCTGGTTCTTCACTCAGAGAATAAAATGGAACGAACTTCCAGTTTACAAATAGAAAGTGTATTCACGTAATGCACATGCTAACAAGCATTGAACCTACATTGGGGGGTTGGAATCAGAATAGGTTTAAATGAGTATGCCTTGCTAAAACATATAAGAACACTTACCTTATTTGACCTGAAGACAGATAGGACTCTTAAAACGAGGCTTCTCCACACGTTTACCCATTAAAGATGAAAGTCTCAGCGGCATTCCTTTACATAAATTCTAAATACAAATATGGCCATGAAAGATTGAATAAATCAATCCTAATACTAATTTCAGATCAAGCGAAAAAAATGTTCTGTGGCCCCTCAGGAAAAATAATTCTCACAGGTCAAATGTGTCTCTTTCACTGAAATGATATCATGGAAGCTGAAGCCTGCAAGAGCGCGGCCTCTGCTGAAAATGGCGGGAGTCTGCAGAACGCTGCCCTGGCATGGCGGGGCACCACAATGGCTCCTGCTGAGCTTATTTCGAGTCTGTCTTCTTTTAGTGTTCAGCTACTGGCGCGGGAAATGCTGTGCGCAGTAAAGACAGCAGTCGATGAAGCCTTTGATGTGAATGGAGCGCACTGTGCGCGAGAACCATGCCGTGCAGTGACCGCCAAAAGTAAACAAAGCAACTTGAAAAAAAGCTGTGTTGCTTGCATGCAAATGCTGTTTTTCCTAGCAATCTGCAACATAAAATCCTATTTTTATTAAAGACACAGGGGCAAGTATTATGCTTATCCTTCCTGTATTGCTAACAGCAGCAAAGTTAAGGACACACAAATGAGTAGACAACCTCATGACATATGAACCCCACAGACTTGAATTTAGACAGATCTTTTCATGAGCTAAATAACATCTAAAATAGAAAGGTCCTGATTCTCAGAAGGGTTTTATAATGGCACAATCCCATAGAAAAACGGTGTGTGAATCAGGCCCCAAGTGTGGGCAGTGGCCTGGCATAGGAAGCTGGAGTGTGGATCCTCTCTGGCCATATAGATGGCTGCTTTGGTGTACTGACAGACAGGGGCCTATTGTGGCTGCATTTACTATCATGGAAACGACATTCAGGCCGATTCATGGAATAAATGTGCGCCGAAAATTCCGGCGCAGAGGGGCCTATACGTGCGCTGCGCCGAAAAATAGCGAAAAGCGCAGGGAAACCAGCGCACGTCGATTCATGGAAGTCCGTGCGTAAGAAAAGCATAGGACGTGCGCTGAAAAAGTGCGCGGCGCACGCTGGCGCACAGGTCAACCAACGGCGTGCGCCACGGCCACTGCGCTATCACTCCGAGCGCAGCGCACAGCTCTAAAGTAGGCGGAACACAGGGCGGGACACTCGGAATGGGGAATAAAATGGGGCACAACACTCGGAATGGGGAAGAATGTGGGCGGCACGGGGAAGTACAGGAGGCAAGTGCGCGGAACGCCCACACGCTCTCCGGCAACACGTATTCATGGATTCGAACAGGGCAAAACAGCGCTCGATCAAACCAGCGCACAGGCCCAAAAACGTACGCCACAAGTAAGCAGGCGGTAGCGTCCCGACGCACTTAACGAAAGTGCGCCAAAACCTGCGCCAACAAATACCACCCACATACAGCAATGGGCCATACCGTGACCCCAAAGGACAAATGAGGTGCAAAGGTGTACGCCATTAACACGGACACCCACTGTTCAACAATTCGCGCGTGTGTGTACAACGGGTTGCGCGAGAAGTCACTCGCGCGATTGCCCTGGGTACGTGTATCCCGGGGTGCGGGGAAGTCCCACATGCGATTGCCCTGGCCACGTCGATATCAGGGGTGCGTGTGAAGTTCCACACGCGAAAAGCCAGGGTACGTCAATTACAGGGGTGCGCGGGAAGTTTCACACGCGAAAAGCTAGGCTACGGGAATTCCAGGGGTGCGCGTGAAATCCTACACGCGAAAAACTAGGGTACGTCATTTACAGGGGTGCGCGGGAAGTTTCACACGCGAATAGGCTGGGCGCGTGTATTACAGGGGTGCGCGGGAAGTCCCACACGCGATTACAGCAGGGTACGTGTATTTCAGGGGTGCGCGGGAATTTCCACACGCGAATAGGCTGGGCGCGTGTATTTCAGGGGTGCGCGGGAAGTCCCACACGCGATTACAGCAGGGTACGTGTATTTCAGGGGTGCGCGGGAATTTCCACACGCGAATAGCCTGGGCGCGTGTATTTCAGGGGTGCGCGGGAAGTCCCACACGCGATTACAGCAGGGTACGTGTATTTCAGGGGTGCGCGGGAATTTCCACACGCGAATAGGCTGGGCGCGTGTATTTCAGGGGTGCGCGGGAAGTCCCACATGCGATTACAGCAGGGTAAGTGTATTTCAGGGGTGCGCGGGAATTTCCACACGCGAATAGCCTGGGCGCGTGTATTTCAGGGGTGCGCGGGAATTATCACACGCGATTTGGCTTGGTACGTGTATTACAGGGGTGCGTGCGAAGTTACACACGCGATTAGGCTGGGTGGGTCCTGTCACCCTCGACGGCCCCTGCAGGCAGCCCACAAAACAGGGGACTACCCTGCACACCTGCTCATGTCTCCCACCACCCCCACCCCCCACCATCCAGGGGCACCCTCCACCAGGCCCCCACTCATGTCTCCCACCACCCCCACCCTCCCGCCACCAGGGGCAGCCTCCACCAGGCCCCCACTCATGTCCCCTATCACCCCCACCCCCCCGCCACCAAGGGCACCCTCCACCAGGCCCCCACTCATGTCACCCACCGCCCCCACCCCCCAGCAGTGCAGGGGCAGCCTCCACCAGGCCCCCACCCATGCCTCCCACCACCCCCACCCCCCCAGCAGTCAGGGGCACCTTCCAGCAGGCCCCCACCCATGTCTACCACCACCCCCACCCCCCCGCCACCAGGGGCAGCCTCCACGAGGCCCCCACTCATGTCTCCCACCACCCCTACCCCCCCGCCACCAGGGGCACCCTCCACCAGGCCCCCACTCATGTCTCCCACCACCCCCACCCCCCCGCCACCAGGGGCAGCCTCCACCAGGCCCCCACCCATGTCTCCCACCACCCCCACCCCCCAGCAGTGCAGGGGCACCCTCCACCAGGCCCCCACTCATGTCACCCACCACCCCCACCCTCCAGCAGTGCAGGGGCACCCTCCACCAGGCCCCCACTCATGTCTCCCACCACCCCCACCCCCCCGCCACCAGGGGCACCCTCCACCAGGCCCCCACTCATGTCTCCCACCACCCCCACCCCCCCGCCACCAGGGGCAGCCTCCACCAGGCCCCCACCCATGTCTCCCACCACCCCCACCCCCCAGCAGTGCAGGGGCACCCTCCACCAGGCCCCCACTCATGTCTCCCACCACCCCCACCGCCACCAGGGGCAGCCTCCACCAGGCCCCCACCCATGTCTCCCACCACCACCACCCCCCAGCAGTGCAGGGGCACCCTCCACCAGGCCCCACTCATGTCTCCCACCACCCCCACCCCCCAGCAGTGCAGGGTCAACCTCCACCAGGCCCCCACTCATGTCCCCCTGCACCCCCACCCCCCAGCAGTGCAGGGGCACCCTCCACCAGGCCCCCACTCATGTCACCCACCACCCCCACCCCCCCAGTCACCATGTGCACCCTCCACCAGGCCCCCACTCATGTCTCCCACCACCCCCACCCCCCCGCCACCAGGGGCACCCTCCACCAGGCCCCCACCCATGTCCCCTATCACCCCCACCCCCCAGCAGTGCAGGGGCAGCCTCCACCAGGCCCCCACTCATGTCTCCCACCACCCCCACCCCCCCGCCACCAGGGGCACCCTCCACCAGGCCCCCACTCATGTCTCCCACCACCCCCACCCCCCCGCCACCAGGGGCAGCCTCCACCAGGCCCCCACCCATGTCTCCCACCACCTCCACCCCCCAGCAGTGCAGGGGCACCCTCCACCAGGCCCCCACTCATGTCTCCCACCACCCCCACCCCCCCGCCACCAGGGGCAGCCTCCACCAGGCCCCCACCCATGTCTCCCACCACCCCCACCCCCCAGCAGTGCAGGGGCACCCTCCACCAGGCCCCCACTCATGTCTCCCACCACCCCCACCCCCAGCAGTGCAGGGTCAACCTCCACCAGGCCCCCACTCATGTCCCCCTGCACCCCCACCCCCCAGCAGTGCAGGGGCACCCTCCACCAGGCCCCCACTCATGTCACCCACCACCCCCACCCCCCCAGTCACCATGTGCACCCTCCACCAGGCCCCCACTCATGTCTCCCACCACCCCCACCCCCCCGCCACCAGGGGCACCCTCCACCAGGCCCCCACCCATGTCCCCTATCACCCCCACCCCCCAGCAGTGCAGGGGCAGCCTCCACCAGGCCCCCACTCATGTCCCCTATCACCCCCACCCCCCCGCCACCAGGGGCACCCTCCACCAGGCCCCCACTCATGTCACCCACCACCCCCACCCCCCCAGTCACCAGGGTCAGCCTCCACCAGGCCCCCACTCATGTCTCCCACCACCCCCACCCCCCACCATCCAGGGGCACCCTCCACCAGGCCCCCACTCATGTCACCCACCACCCCCACCCCCCACCATCCAGGGGCACCCTCCACCAGGCCCCCACCCATGT
This sequence comes from Ambystoma mexicanum, assembly GCF_040938575.1. Lineage (NCBI taxonomy): Eukaryota > Metazoa > Chordata > Amphibia > Caudata > Ambystomatidae > Ambystoma > Ambystoma mexicanum. The sequence goes on along the minus strand of NC_090940.1, from coordinate 642,676,441 downwards.
CTCCCACCACCCCCACCCCCCAGCAGTGCAGGGGCACCCTCCACCAGGCCCCCACCCATGCCCCCCACCACCCCCACCCCCCCGCCACCAGGGGCAGCCTCCACCAGGCCCCCACTCATGTCTCCCACCACCCCCACCCTCCCGCCACCAGGGGCAGCCTCCACCAGGCCCCCACTCATGTCTCCCACCACACCCACCCCCCAGCACTGTGGGGCACCTGCCAGCAGGCCCCCACTTATGTCCCACTCATGCCTCCCACCACACCCACCCCCCAGCACTGTGGGGCACCTGCCAGCAGGCCCCCACTTATGTCCCACTCATGCCTCCCACCACACCCACCCCCCAGCAGTCATGGGGCACCCTCCACCAGGCCCCCACTTATGTCCCACTCATGCCTCCCACCACCCCCACCCCCCAGCACTGTGGGGCACCTGCCAGCAGGCCCCCACCCATGTCCCACTCATGCCTCCCACCACACCCACCCCCCAGCACTGTGGGGCACCTGCCAGCAGGCCCCCACTTATGTCCCACTCATGCCTCCCACCACACCCACCCCCCAGCAGTCATGGGGCACCTGCCAGCAGGCCCCCACTTATGTCCCACTCATGCCTCCCACCACCCCCACCCCCCAGCACTGTGGGGCACCTGCCAGCAGGCCCCCACCCATGTCCCACTCATGCCTCCCACCACCCCCACCCCCCAGCACTGTGGGGCACCTGCCAGCAGGCCCCCACTTATGTCCCACTCATGTCTCCCACCACACCCACCCCCCAGCACTGTGGGGCACCTGCCAGCAGGCCCCCACTTATGTCCCACTCATGTCTCCCACCAACCCCACCCCCCAGCAGTCATGGGGCACCCTCCACCAGGCCCACACAGATGTTCCCCTGCCAATAGGAAATCACAATACAGATCCCAGGATCCCATGGGCAACCACATCCCACCCCATGTCACCCCAGTCCATACACACATCCAAGGTACACATCCATTCAAAAATCAAATACCCATTACATGATACATAACCAATGAGCAGTATGCGCATGAGTCCAAGTCCGTCAGACTCACACAATGGCAACACATGACTGTGAAAACCCAGATTGTGACAATCAACAAACCAATGAGAGAAGTCCACACAATAGAATCAAAAGAACAATGTATTAAAATGTAAGAAGGAAAAAAAAGAAACACCTAAATGAATACACAAAGTAACAGGTAAAAAACAAAAAAAATCTAATGAAAGGTGAAATCCAAAAGAACGGGTGCAAAGTCAATCAAAATGGAAATCAAAATCAAACACAATGCCCCATGGTCCAAATAATAAAATCGAAAATATCCACAAACTATGTACAAAGATGATTGTCCGGGTCCAATATCCCTAAAAACCATAAAATGAAACCTACCCAAAACCTAACTAATGCTAACTATATACAAAAAACGTGGGCCATTGTCCAATCAACCCAAATAATAAATAAAAATAAAGGAAACCTACTATCTACATAACTATATACAAAGGCGGCGGGCCAGTCCTGCGGCTCACTGAGAGATGTTATGGGCCAGGGCATCATCGAACTCCCTTTCTATCTCCCCGAGGCGTTCATCCTCAATGGCCCCGAGGGCCCGCAGGGCTGACGCAGTGTCCACCTCCAAGCCCCTGTGGATCTCCTCGAGGCACTCAGCACGCCTCAGGGCCCTCTGCATGGAGTCCACCGCCCTGACCATAGCGAGCCGCCCCTCTTCTGCCCGCCGCCTCTCTGCATCTATTGTGTGGCCTAACCGCTGCCACACGGAAGACACATTCTGTCCAGGGTCCTCCTGCCCTCCAGCCGATGGCTGCCCCTCCGATGTTGATGGCCCCGAGCCATGACGCCTCCCACGTCGCTGCCGCTGCCTCTGCAGCCACTGCCTCTGCCAGCACGATGGCATCCAGGCTGATGGTATCCACCGACGCCGTCGTGCACGTGCCCTGCCTGATGATGCCGGCACATCCTCCACCTGCAGGGGTCCAGTTGCCATGGTGTCCACACCAGCTGGACCACCGACTCCCGACTGTGGCAGGGATGGGATCCCCACTGAGCCGGCTGCATTGGTCGGGGCAGGTCCACAGGGGGCCCTGGTGTCAACTGGGCCGGAAGACGGCAAGGAGAACGACCGGCGCATACTTTCCACAGAGGAGGAGATGCCCGACACATTGGCCATCACCTGCAGAAAACCCGCGGCAATGGCAGATCCCAACTGGGCCACGTCGGCACGGTGCTCTTCGTGATGATGTGCGTGCTCCTCCCGGGAAGCACGCACGTCATCACGAATGACCCCCGTGCGCAACGCGACCCCAATCAGGACCTTTTCCATGCGCCCACGGGTCCCCTCGTCCGCAGGTGGAGGGGAGTCAGATGACATAGACACCCCCTCCACCTGCGGACGGGCCTGGGACGGGGCATCCATGCTGGTGCATGGTGGTGCACTCACAGGGTCAGGGACAGCGACATGCACAGGCACCTCCACGGCGACCTGTGCTGCCTCCTGCCCCTGGCCCTGGACTGCACCACTTGCACCAGCAGGGATGCCCCCACCAGGCCTCAGGTGTGCCTCAGTCTCGGCCGCCTCCTCCTCTGTAGAAACCACCAACCTGGATGGCTCCTTGCCCTCTTCCGCTGTAGCTGGCCCCTGTGGGGGCTCACCCACCCCTTCCGCCGCAGCCGTGGGGGCATCCCCGCCGTCTACCTCCACAGCGCCGTCTCCGCCCTCTCCATCACTAGCCGCTGCATAGAGGGAGACATAGAACACAAGCATCAGGGCACTGTACAATGGTCCCCTACACAGGAAGCAATATCAGATGACTGGCAATGGTAAAGTACACTTCTATCATGTCCCTCCACAACACATGGGTCAGGCAATACACACACGCAACACCCATGGTCCATGGCATGCACATCAACATACATGTCCACTGCACTCTTCTAAAGTACGATGTCATGGAACTCACATGCATCATTGGTCATGCAAATCACACGCACACACTTCACCTCTGTCACATCCATGTGGCCTCGTACATCACAAACACAGTGGATACAAGGATGATTAGGCAGCATCAGTGAATCTGTACAGTGTCACAGACATGTGTCATGCATCCATGCCATTCAAAAGTCACAGACATGCAGGTCAAGCACACCAACCTCGACACCATACATGTACCTGGCATCAGCATCCATCCCTCACCCACACCCATGTCCACGAACATACACTTGCATGCTCACATGTGTCCAATCTGCATAGGCCTCCTCAGGTTGCATAGCAACACATACAACAACCATGTGATCCACAAATTACTGGTCGCACATGCATCGCCATGACAACACTGCACACATACATGCCTACAAGGCCCATTCCACACATACAGCATCACACAACCAGCACACTGCAACATGCACTGTCTCACACAGCAATGCCTGCACACTTACCGCTCAACTCCAGACGGGTCTCCCTCTCAAGGACCTGGGAGTGGAGCGCTGGGTGTATGCGTGCCAGGACCCTCATTTGGATCGAACTCATGTGGCCCCGGCTCCCCTCCACGAGGCGCCGGGCCTTTGAGAGGGTCCTGGACCTGCAGTCCTCCCAACGCTTCCTGACATGTCGGTTGTCGCGGACTGCCACCCCCTCCGCGTTGATGGCAGTCATGATGTCGTCCCAGATCCGAGTCCGTCCTTCATAGTTGGCGCGGCTACTTCCGAAGAGGGCATCATACTGCCCCAGGACTCGCTCCACCAGGACCCCAACCTCGGTGACACTGAAGCTGGGGCCCCTCTGCCTCTCTGGCTGGGGGTTGCCAGTGGTGCCAGATGTTTCAGTGCCCGAAATGGCAACCCCAGAGGCAGGAGTGGGTGGGCAACTTGGTCCTGGGGCTGGGCTGTGGAGTGGTGTTCTTCCAGTCGGGAGTCTTCAGTTCCAGCAGGGGTGGACACAGCAACTGTACGCCTGCAGGTGGCTGATGTGCAGGCACCAAATGGCAGGGCACGGTGGCAGCAGGCAGGCAGGCAGGCAGCAGCAGATGGCACGTGGGAGGCTGCTCGGGGCACTGGGGGGTAGTAACTCGGCCTTCTGGGCAGGAGCGTGGTCTTCCGTGTGTGAACGCGTGGCCAGCTTGATACGGAGTGAATTGGCACGTGAAAATCATGCACGTCTGCGTGGAATCCGAGGAAAGGCCCTCAGCGCGTAAGCACGTCAGCACGAGTACGCGATTTCATTGGTCCAAAGGGCCAGGCGCGTAAGCGCGCCTATGACGCACGGGTGTTTCCCAACCCACGTGAAAAAAATACACGTGCCGCGCGAGCGCGTCAGCACGCGTACCCGATTTCATTGGTCCAAAGGGCCAGGCGCGTAAGCGCGCCTATGACGCACGGGTGTTTCCCAACCCACGTGAAAAAAATACACGTGCCGCGCGAGCGCGTCAGCACGCGTACCCGATTTCATTGGTCCAAAGGCACACAGCGAGTAATCGCATATTCAACAGCGCGCGTGAAAAACGCCCGGTTACCATTTACATCTGAATACAATTACAATATTAATAACGTACATTTAACCTGGTAAACCTCGAGCATGTAGTCACACACGCTCGGCCACGACACGTGCAAAATTACAACAGGCAATACGGAAAGACGTACGCCTGCAGGAAGCAGGCGTATGTGACCCGGCACGTCTAAATATTCACGTGAAAACATCCTACAAGCTCAGTGCAAAGATGAACATACTGTTCCTAGCAGCAGTGGCTGTGGGTTACCAAAGGAGGAGGAGGAGGAGAGTCAGGGCCAGAATTTTCTCACCCAGAACCAGCCTATTCGGGATGCCTGATGACCAGGTGTATGGGAGGTACAGGTTTCCAGCACACATCATACTGGACCTGGTCAGTGAGTGGGAGGATGACCTCACATCACCCACCCTGTGCTCCCAAGCACTCAGCCCCCTGCAGAAGGTCCTGAATGTACTGCACTTCTTGGGCACTGGATCTTTTCAGCGGACAAGTGCCATAGTGGGTGGTGTGTCACAGGCCACGCAGTCACGCTGTCTACACCAGGTCTTGAACATCATCACTGCACGGCCATCAGTCCGCAGGCACATATATCTCCCCAGGACTCCTGCAGAAAGGCGGGCGTGCATCCAGGAATTCTATGGTGTGGCTCAATTCCCCAAAGTGCTTGGTGCAATTGACTGCACCCATGTGGCTCTACGTCCCCCCAGGGCAACAGAGCACATCTATAGAAACCGCAAGCACTGGCATTCCATCAACGTGCAAGTTGTATGCAATGCCAAGGGAATCATCACATCAGTATATGCCAACTATCCCGGGTCCACCCACGACAGCTTCATCTACAGAATGTCTACCCTAAGCCGGGACCTAGAGGCTGGCCGGCATGGAGATACATGGCTGCTTGGTGAGCATGAATGCCACTGCACATGCATGCATGTCAGATACAGGGTCATGTCACAACACCACTAATGATAACCATCACCACCTCCGCAGGGGACAGTGCCTACCCTATCAGCCCCCACATGATGACCCCAATCCGGAACCCCACCACGCCACCCGAGGTAAGGTACAACACAGCCCACATTGCAACACGGGGCATAGTGGAGCGCACATTCGGAGTGCTGAAGTCACGCTTTCGCTCCCTTGACCGTTCTGGCGGGCAGCTGTTATATGCTCCCCCACTAGTGTGCAGGATCATAGTGGCAGCATGTGTCCTGCACAACGTTGCAACACGCCGGGGCCTGCCCGTGGACATGGTGGTGCCCCCACATCCACAACCACATGCACGCCCGCTGCGCATGGGAGGGGAAAGGGCACGGGGGGAGGCAGCCCGTACGCAACTGGTGGCCAACTTCTTCACCTAGGAATCACAGTGCTGGCTAGTGCACACTGCTCTGGCACATACCATCTGACGATCAATGATGACACTACCTGACAATGTCACAAAATTTCTTGACAATAAACTGTCAGAAACACATCAGCCTGAGATTGTTAACATGGAAGTGTCACTATGTGTGCACCCCTACCTACACATACACCAGCAATGCATAACTATGAAAAGACACAACTCCATTCATCAAATATGCATTGGCACAGGCGAATTGCTACATGACAACATTGCCATGTCACCCAATCCCTTCACAGTCCCGCCACAGAGGACACCATGTCATGGTATGTGAGAGCAAACAAACTGACCCTCACAACATGACACCGGTGTCACAAATTGCAGTGCCCCAAATGGAACATAGCCGCACTTGAACGGCTAACCGTGATGGAGGCACTACTACACACCTGTGTAAGAGTCATTTCAATCAAATTACACACCAACCCACCCTGAAGCCCACCAAAACAAGACACAATGCATGTAATCAATGGTAGTCTCAATACCTGATTGTGCTGGTATGTCCACACCGTCCAGATGTACAGTGATGGCGCCACGCAAAAGTGTCACTGCACATCTACCGACATGTAGTCTGACTCCAGAGAGTATGCCCGTGTGAAGAACTGTGTGAAATACCTGCAAAACATGAGTAACATATGTAAGTTGAGGCACATATCAAACCATCATGCATAGTTAGGTGCAACAACAATGTACACTATGAATGTCTACACAGTATTGACTATGGACTGCCCAACAGCTCATGGGAGTACAATGTCACCGTGTAATTTGCTGTCACTTGGGCACACCCTTTGCAAGCCCATGGAAACGGAAGCAGGAGGGGTGTGGATGTCAGGTACCCAAGCATCGAAACCAAACTCAGGACAAGCCTGCATGTGCCCAGCCACAATACAGTGTATGCCCAGGTACCCACACAAGGCAACACACTTGAAAAAGAAAAATATGATAAGAAAAAATGGCCATGAAAGGGCCGGCGGGGCGGGGGGGGCCACCTATGAGGTCCGAGGACAGGATGCACGCCACAATCCACCTGTGTGGATCATGGGAAATAAAAACACCCCATAGGCTCGTAGCCCACACGGCTACTCTGTTGTGGGAGATGAGTCGCTATCGCTCTGGCCAGACCCTGCAGCTGACTCAGGAGGTGGGGGAGCTGCCTCAGAAGATGGTGTGACAATGGGAGGCAGCCCACGCAAAGCCCGAGTTTGCTCCTCCATGGCTGCAAGCAGGCGGGTCTGGAAGGTCTGGTTCTGGATTATAATCATGCGGAGGTCCCCATGCAGTAACTTCCGGGATGACCTGACCTCCGCACGAGTTGCCTGCATCTCGGCCGAGAGCGTCCGTGTCAGACGCTCCAGCTGCTCCTCTGTCCTTCTATGGGATGAAGCCTCAAGCTCCAACAGGGTCGACCTGAGGTGATGGAATTCTTCCCTCAGGCCTTCCCTGTGGCGCTGGGACTCCATGGAAAGTGATTCCCGCAGAGTCGCCAGTCCCGCCCGCCTGTCCATGTTGGACGCCAACATGTCCTCCCTGTGTGCCTGGCAGATGGACTCTGTAGCCTGCTCCAGTCGCTCCATCAGCCTTTCTGGGGGGACAATGGAAGTGGCCACCCTATCCATGGCCTGTGCAATCATCTCGGATGATGCTGCCTGTTGGGTGGCCATACTGTAGATGGATTGCTCCCAAGCGGTATTGCCAGGTGGCATACGGCCACCACGTTGGCGGGCACCACACCTGCCTGGGGCAAGGCGGACTGCGCCTTGCTGTGCCGGCAAAGCCTCAGGCTGCAGGACTGCATTCCCTCTCTGATCTGCAGCCCCAGGAACAGGATCAGAGATTGTGTGGTGTGGCCCTGCATCCGTAACCACCGGAGGCTGAGCTGCCGACACTGACATCCCCATTGAGGGCAATAACCCGGCTGCAGGTGGGTCGGACAGAGGAGATTCTCTCCCAAGAACACTCACCTGCGACTGCACATAGGTGTCATCCTCCGAGTCTACACCTGAATACTGCTCGGGGGAGGAACCCCCAGAGACACCCCTCGACAGCACGACCTGCAGCACTTGTGGGTTTTCACCCACAAACACACCACGTCCCTCACTTGTGGAAGGTCGGCCCGGGTTGCCCTCCTGGGACGGCTCCACCACCACATCCCCAGCATCAACAAGTGCGTCGTCCCCTGCAAAGACATGAAAGAGAGAAATGGAAACAGGCATTAGCACCATGGCATACAACAAGGGCTGATGAACAACAGAGCCAGTAGTTCAATGACACATGTCCCACATGACTGGGAAACCTCCTATGCATTCACCATCACTGGGTCTGGAGGGGAGGCTCAGGGCACACAATGATGACACAGAGAATGGAGAGCAACGCCTGCTCCCCATGCTGCCTAGCACTGGCATCACACATTGGCCGGTGATTGCCATGTCAAATGCACATGCCATCACACACATGGCATGTGACATAGCCACCAAGTGAAGAGGGAGAGGAGGGCAACTATTTTGGATTTTGGCCACTCTGGTCCTGACATTGCTTCATCACATCAAGAAGTTAACATGTTGGACATGGATCTGCTAGTCCCAATTGGCCACGATGCACAGTGCCTTGTCAACATTAACAAAATGCAGTAAACAATGAGATTCCACCTCCCCATCACCTGTAATGGATTCATATAGCATTCGTGAAGCACCTGTACAGAAATGTATGAAGGTACAGCGGAGCACTGAGGGGTGGTGGGGCAGAAGGGGATGCCATTCAACAATCCTACTGGTGCTGGTGTCATTCATGTAACGCAAGTGCAGAGGTGGGTGGCACAATGAAGTGCAAGGGGAAGTTGCGGCTGGAAGTGCTGTACAAGGTAAGTAGGACTTAACGTCGAGGGCAGATGGTGGTAGGCGCAGACAAGTGCTGGGGGGGTGGCCTATAGGGGTACAGAGACAGTCATGCAGTGCTGTGGGCTCGGAGGGGACAGGGGAGGTACACACTGCATCTGGCTCGGCAAGGTCCTTGCAGATTTCAATGTGTCCTGCAGAGTTGTCAGATGCCGCAGATATGTGCCCTTGGATTGGGGCTCTCATCTTGGTGAGAAGGGTGAGACGCTATTGCCTTTGGAGCAGGCGGCAGGCCAGTTTGCCAGAGGATGAGCATGATGCAGGCCATTTCCTCTCTGCCACCCGGCACCTGTGTTTTGGGTTCACAAGATCCGAGTCATGCCAGGAGTCAGCATTGGCATGGGGCTTCAGGCGGATTGTCATGACCGTGGCAAAGACATCCAGTGTACCTGACATAGAGTGGAGCATGGAGTGGGCCCTGTCAGGATGGGAGTGAGCCTAAGGGGGAGCTGGATGGGGGGGAGATTTTGGCAGCATAAGCCTCGACTGACACACACTTCATGGGTTGGAATACCAAGAAGGTGTGTGACAGTGGTGAGGGTGGCTTTGCCTGTGGGGTGGTGAGGGTGAGGTGGGAGGAGAGGAGAAAGTGATCACTCCAGGAGAGAGGAGTGCAGAGAGGGATGGAGAGGGGAAGGTCAGATGAGATCAGAGCATCAAGAGTGTGCCCTGCAGAATGAGTAGGGACAGACGGGAGTTTAGAGGGTGATAGGGAGTTGCTGAGGTCACTGAAAAGTCACGTGGGGGGGACAACAAGCATGCAGGTGGATGCGTACATCACCAAGGAAGAGGATTTCAGTGTCTGGGGACATGAGTGAGGAGGAGAGGTGAGGCCACTCGGAAAGGAAGTAGTACATTTGACCAGTTTTCCGATACACAGTACGCACAGTTTGTGAATGTCGAGGTGAGATGGAGAGAGACGTCACACAAGCCATTCCAGAGGGGAGTAGGTCTACGTAGGAGTGACAGTGGCAGGAATACCCTCAGGGAAGGCAAGGGCACACCCCCCCCTGCACAGTAGTGCCGGGCCAAGGAGAGGATCTCCTGAACGTCAGGTAGGAGTGTGTCAAAGATGCAGACAGAGCTGGCCGTCAGACATGTTTCCATGAGACCAAGGATGTCAAGGTGCATTACCTCATGTAAGTGACATATATTGGAGGAATGCCTGATGCAGCGGCAGAGTAAGGAGTGTAAATGTGGAGGAGGTTGACAGCCTTGTAGGATTTACGGGGAGTGCTACAGATCAGAGGTGCAGCATGTGTAGGAGTTGGAGTGGGAGGCGGAGAAGGATCATGGGAGGGTGCAGGGAGGCAGTGCAGGATAGATGAGGAGAGAGGAGGGGGGACAGCAGGAGAGGAAAGGAAGTTGATGAGATGTGGGTAGCATTTGTCAAGGAGAATAAGGTTGGCCTGAGGGCCTTGGACTGAGATGCTCCCATTACCATACACATCAATTGTGGCCTCTGAGGATTGGAAGGAGGCCAAGAGTACACCCCAACGGGTCACACCATTGATGGTGGAAGAGGAGCAAGGAGAGAGGACTGGGACCATGTGAAGGGTCCATGGGACAGGCAAAGGCATGTATGAGCAGATGTCAGTGAGAGTTAACCTTGAGTAGGCTCAGATGTACTTGTCAGCAATAGGGTGGGTCGCATTGGAGGGCAGGGTGCCCTCATTTGACTGTTTGCAAGCAGGTGTCGTGAGTAGGGCACGATGGTCTGAACAGTAGAAGTCAGGGAAGATAGACCATGAAGAGCAGCATGGAGTGTGAGGGAATGGGGCTTGAAACCAGACGGAACAAGAGCACACAGGTAGGAGGTGGGTGTCAAGGCAAATTCCAGAGTATGACAGCATGTTGAGTGCCATGTATATACAGAGGACGCATTAGCATGTGGTATCATTGCATGTCAGGCATGTGACGATGGAACTTGAATGGCTGGGGGAAAGTGTAGGAATGGTATGTAAGACATAAGATGAATAGACAGGGGAGAATGAGCAACAATGTCGTGACAAAATGACAATTCAAGGGGAACTTCCATGGTGTAGGGCCATATGTGCACTGTTGGCAGTAGGGATAGTGCTGTGGGCACATGGTGTTGCACTGAACATACTGGATGAGGCACATGGGTGACACTATCAACTCTGCCACACACCCCCTTGACAGGCACCCAACATGAAGGCTTCGCACACACACCATGCACATGGATATAACACACATGCATGTGCACTCACCGGATGATGCCTCGTAATCAGGGAGATCTCCCACACCTTGGAGTTGTCCCTCGGTGACGTAGGATCCAGCTACGGACTCGTGTGGTGTGAGTTCTATTTCCTGTGCTGGGGACCCACCTCCAGTCACCAAGGTTGCGGCATGACTTGAGGCCAGTTTATCCTTTGCCCTGCGCTTAAGGTCATTCCAGCGCTTCTGGCAATCACTAGCTGTGCGCCTCACTACTCCAAGGGCACTTATTTTGTCAGCAATGGTCTGCCAGTGTGCCTGGCGTCTGGCATGTGTGGTCTTGGACCCTGCAACGATGACCATTTCCCTATCATGGTCTGACACATACTGAACAAGTGCATTCAGTTCGGCGTCTGTGAAGCTGGGCTTCCTTGATGGGCCGGACTGTGCAGCCGTGCCTGGGGCATCAGCCTGTGCCGGACGTGCACTCTTCCTCTTCCGCTTGGAAGGGGGTGGGGATCCAGAGTGTCCTACGCCTCTGTGGACACTAGGGGCAGGAGCCGTGGTGGACTCAGTACTGGGTGTGTGGGATTGCACACTCAGCATGGGAGTAGGTGCAGGCATTGGGGGTAGAGGGATAGGGTCAGGCCTGATCTGAGGTGCATGAACTAGGACCGACACAGTCTTGGCAGGGTGTATGAGAGGTGGGGTGGATGGAGCCACACCCTTCCCACGGGGGGCAGCAGATGACCTATCTGGCATAGATGAGCGTGTCCTGATGACACCAATGTGCACCGGTGCACGTGCAGTGGACCTGCTGACCTGGATGTCAGAGATGGAGTCACCCTCGGACAGGTCTGGTGCCACAATGGGCTGGTCCAACAAGGGCTGATCAGGGTTGGTATCAGCCACATGACCCTCAACCTGGGGGGGGTAGGAGGGGGGCATGGGTGTCCCTGACTGGTCCTCCAGACTGGGGGGGACAGGGGCACCCTGCAAGTCACAACCACGTCCCCTAGTGGATCCTCCACGGCCACCACGTGTGGCTCGGCCACCTTTGCCACCCTTACGGCTTGCACGCCTCCCAACCATGGCACTGATGTTATTGTGCGTATGGGAGTGGGTGTGCACAATTGTCCTGGGCAATTGGGTGTCAAAGGGGTTGGGTACCAGATGGTATTCGTACCCTAGTGCAGTGGCAAGGCTATATGACACCCCTGGGGAAAGATGACGGGTCACGCAACGCACAGGCACCCCAAAAAAGTTAAGGAACGTGCACGATACCCCTCCTAGACCACGTGTGCGTATAAAAAACCCTGCACTACGCTGTGGCATCCAGTAACACAAGAATGAACGTATGCGTGTCACACGCAGCCTAGATTGACCTCTGAAGAGGTACGTGACACACGGGGCAAGGACAGATGATAGATGCGTGCGCAACTCACCGTCTGCCAGGGAGAAATGCGTCAAAAAGACGCGCGTGTGCGCGTTGGCAACACCCCCGCCAAAAGAAGAATGGGACGCTGTCTGAGGAGACAGGACAACAGTAGAAGGGAACGCTGTGTGAGGAAACAGGCCCAGGAAAAAGAGCAAAAGAGAAAAAGCTGTCAGAGGTAACAGGGAGTACGACCTTTGAACGCCGTGAAGTAAATCGCGTGTCAACTGACAAGAAGTACAGAATACACCAACTCGCTCTCCACGAAAAGCACGTACAAGGAAATGGCGTTCTACATGTACCTTTTATGCAGGCCCACAGGTCCTGCGTCACTTCCGCGTGTAGGCGCTGAAGGGCCAGCCTCCAATCACACGCATTGACACTGGCTTGTGTTTCTTTCACGCGGGATGGGAAACGGCCGTGCGTTATAGATGCGCTTACGTGCCTGGCCCTTTGGACCAATCACGCGGGTTGGGAAACGGCCCTGCGTTATAGACGCGCTTACGCGCCTGGCCCTTTGGACCAATGAGATCGCGTACGCGTGCTGACGCGCTCGCGCGGGAGGTTTATTTTTTCACGCGGGTTGGGAAACGGCCGTGCGTTGTAGACGCGCTTACGCGCCTGGCCCTTTGGACCAATCACGCGGGTTGGGAAACGGCCGTGCGTTATAGACGCGCTTACGCGCCTGGCCCTTTGGACCAATGAGATCGCGTACGCGTGCTGACGCGCTCGCGCGGGAGGTTTATTTCTTCACGCGGGTTGGGAAACGGCCGTGCGTTATAGACGCGCTTACGCGCCTGGCCCTTTGGACCAATCACGCGGGTTGGGAAACGGCCGTGCGTTATAGACGCGCTTACGCGCCTGGCCCTTTGGACCAATGAAATCGCGTACGCGTGCTGACGTGCTTACGCGGCCTTTCCTCAGATTCCACGCAGACGTGCATGATTTTCACGTGCCAATTCACTCCGTATCAAGCTGGCCACGCGTTCACACACGGAAGACCACGCTCCTGCCCCGAAGGCCGGAATCCTGCCCCCCAGAGCCCCGAGCACGCTCCCACCTGCCATCTGCTGCTGCCTGACTGCCTGCTGCCCACTTGCCCTGCTGTTTGCTGCCTGCACATCAGCCAGGGGTGCAGTTGCTGTGACCACCCCTGCTGGAACCAAAGACTCCCGACAGCCGTACCATCGCTCCACAGCCCAGCCCCAGGACCCAGTTGCCCACCCACTCCTGCCTCTGGGGTTGCCATGTCAGGGAGCACAACATCTGGCACGACTGGCAACCCCCGGCCAGGGAGGCAGAGGGGCACCAGCTTCAGTGCCACCGAAGTTGGTGTCCTGGTGGAGCGAGTCCTGGGGCAGTATGATGCCCTCTACGGACGGATGCGCCTCGACAAGGAAGGACGGACCAGGATCTGGACGGACATTGTGACTGCCATCAACGCAGAGGGGGTGGCAGTCCGAGAATTCCATCAAGTCAAGAAGCGCTGGGAGGACTACAGGTCCAGGACCCTGAACAAGGCCCGGCGCCTCGTGAAGGCAGTGGATGCCAAGGGGCGGCAGGGCCACTTGTCGCAAGATGAACTTCGGGTCCTGGAACGCATATCCCCAGCGCTCCATGTCCAGGTCCTTGGGAGGCAGACCCGTCTGGAGTCGAGCGGTGAGTGTACATGCATACTGATTGTAAGCTGTGTGTGTGGTGGTGTGCCAGGAGTGTGCATGTTGCACATGTCTTTGTGTGGCCATGTATAAATGTGTGTGTGCAGGGCTGTGAGACAAGCACATGTGTGCCTGTGATGTGTGAGACAAGGATGGTGCATGTGTGTGTGTGTGTGCTTGCAGTGCAAATGCTTGTGTGTGGGCACATGTGTTTGACTGTGCATGTGAGTTGGCATGCTTGTGGTGTGACACATGGATGTTGATTCCAGGTGCATTAGTCTGCAGCGTGTGCGTGTGTGTAGTTGTGAAGGGTGCAACAGTGTTGCTACATGGATGCAGGTGACACTGTCATGTTGGAGAGTGAATTGCAAATGTGACATGGATGTTCATCTCATGACTGACAGTTTGCGGAGTGGTACACATGCTTGGATGTGTGCTTTGCATGTGTGCATGTGTATTTGAGTCCGTGTGTATCATGTGATGTGTGGCTCACCTTTGTCTGCTCATGCTGCTGTATGTGAATGTATGTAGCGGGCTGTAGCAATATGGCTGTTGAATGACTCATGTGTGTGCGTTGAGGAGACAAGTGTGTTGGGGATTGTGATGCCAGGTCTGGAGTATGACAATGCCACTCTTGTACAACTGTTATGTGTGTGAGTCAATTGTACAGTGTCCTGATGCCTGTCTCCTGTCTCTCCCTGCCTGCAGCGTCATCTGATGTGGAGGGCGGAGAAGGTGCTGTGGAGCACAGCGGCAGGGATGCCACCGCCAGCCGGAGACGCAAGGCCCGGCTCCCCTCCCCTGTTGTCATCTCGTCGGGGAGTGAGGAGTCCGGTGCTGTGTCCCAGGTCGCAGCTGCCGAGGGGAGGTCCAGGAGGCGCAGGAGGAAGTTGGACTCCTCGGCAGCAGAAGGGGCAGCTGAGACCCCACAGGGTTCCGCGGCGGAAGATGGCAGGGAGTCATCCAGGTTGGTGGTGGGTTTGGTGGAGGAGGAGGCCGTGCAAGGGACTGAGATGGGGTCTGGAGGTGGGCATTCCACTGGTGCTAGTGGTGCAGCACAGGGGCAGGGACAGGAGGCAGCACAGGCCGCCGCGGAGGTGCCTGTGTGTAATCCTGTCCCGGTCCTGTGTCTGCATCATCTTGCACCAGCAGGGTTGCCCACGTCCGGACCCATTCTCAGGGAGACCAGGCTGTGTTCCTCCATACACTGGGCCTTGTTCCGACCCCCTCCTCACCTGAACCCCCTATGCGCCAGTCGTCCTCCGTGCCATCTTCCTACCCACCTGTCACCTGGGTGCCCTGTGGAGCTGCCTCTGACGATGGGGCCAGGCTGGTGGAGGACACATCCCTGCCCCAGTCGGGAGTCGTGAGTCCAGCAGGGGTGGCCACCGCAACAACAGCACCCCAAACAATGGAGGATGTGCAGGCAGCAGGTGTCAGGGCACCGGCACCAGCACGTCAGCAGCAGGAGGAAGAAGGTGGGAGCCTTGATGGCTCGGGGCCATCACCATCAGAGGGGCAGGCATCAGCCGGAGGGCAGGAGGACCCTGGACGTCAAGTGGTTCTGTGTGGCAGCGGTTGGGCCATGCCATAGATGCGGAGCGGCGGCGGGCGGAAGAGGCGCCGCTCGCTATGGTCAGGGCGGAGAACTCCATGCGGAGGGCCCTGAGGCGGGCGGAGTGCCTCGAGGCCATCCGCAGGGAGTTTGAGGTGGGTACATCGGCGTCCCTGCGGACCCTCGGGGCTGTGGAACGGGGCCGCCTCCGGGACATCGAGCGGGAGTTCGATGATGCCCTGGCCCGGAACAACAATCAGTGAGCCGCAGGACTTGCCCGCCGCCTTTGTATATAGTTCTGTAGTTTAGTTGTAGTTAGGTTTCCTTTGTTTTAATGTTATTATTTGGTTGCCAAAGGACAATGCACCACATTTTTGTATATAGACATTTTCTTACTTAGTGTAAATAGTTAGGTTTCATTTATTAGGGCTCATGGACCCGGATCATCATGTTGATAGTTTGAGGGATGTTAATATTTGTTTTAATTTTTCACATGAGGCAATGTGTTTCTTCTTTCATTTGTACTTGGATTTAATTTTGGACTTTGACTTTGGACCCCTATTTTACTTTATTTTTGTTAATTAGTGTTCCTGATTTTTTTGGTTGTACTTTTTTATTATTTAGTTTGCATTGCATGTTTATTGTTATTTTTTATTTTTACCATACTTGTTTATTTTTAATACATTTTCATTTGATCCTTCAATGTGTTGTATCATCTCATTGCTTTCATGCATGACATGTGGGGTGTTTGGACATTCACTTGCAACATCTGTGTGTGACAGACATGTGTTCATTCATATGATTTACATTGGGTGTGTCACATGTCATTGCGTTTGATATGTGGGTGGATGGGATAGTTGTTTGGGAATTCTTGCAGGGCAGACTGTCCATTACGGTCATGATTGTGTGGGGTTGTGACCCAGGTGAAGGTGGACATGGATGGTACATGGGTGGGGGCCTTCTGGTAGGTGCCCCTGACTGCGGGGGGGGGGGTGGGGGTGGTGGTAGACATGGGTGGGGGCCTTCTGGCAGGTGCCCCTGACTGCTGGGGGGGTGGGGGTGGTGGGAGGCATGGGTGGGGGCCTGGTGGAGGCTGCCCCTGCACTGCTGGGGGGTGGGGGTGGTGGGTGACATGAGTGGGGGCCTGGTGGAGGGTGCCCCTGGTGGCGGGGGGGTGGGGGTGTTAGGGGACATGAGTGGGGGCCTGGTGGAGGCTGCCCCTGGTGGCGGGAGGGTGGGGGTGGTGGGAGACATGAGTGGAGGCCTGGTGGAGGCTGCCCCTGGTGGCGGGAGGGTGGGGGTGGTGGGAGACATGAGTGGGGGCCTGGTGGAGGCTGCCCCTGGTGGCGGGGGGGTGGGGGTGGTGGGGGGCATGGGTGGGGGCCTGGTTGAGGCTGCCCCTGGTGGCGGGGGGGTGGGGGTGGTGGGAGACATGAGTGGGGGCCTGGTGGAGGGTGCCCCTGCACTGCTGGGGGGTGGGGGTGCAGGGGGACATGAGTGGGGGCCTGGTGGAGGGTGCCCCTGGTGGCGGGGGGGTGGGGGTTGGTGGGTGACATGAGTGGGGGCCTGGTGGAGGGTGCCCCTGGTGGCGGGGGGGTGGGGGTGGTGGGAGACATGAGTGGGGGCCTGGTGGAGGGTGCACATGGTGACTGGGGGGGTGGGGGTGGTGGGTGACATGAGTGGGGGCCTGGTGGAGGGTGCCCCTGCACTGCTGGGGGGTGGGGGTGCAGGGGGACATGAGTGGGGGCCTGGTGGAGGTTGACCCTGCACTGCTGGGGGGTGGGGGTGGTGGGAGACATGAGTGGGGGCCTGGTGGAGGGTGCCCCTGGTGGCGGGGGGGTGGGGGTGGTGGGTGACATGAGTGGGGGCCTGGTGGAGGCTGCCCCTGGTGGCGGGGGGGTGGGGGTGGTGGGAGACATGAGTGGGGGCCTGGTGGAGGGTGCACATGGTGACTGGGGGGTGGGGGTGGTGGGTGACATGAGTGGGGGCCTGGTGGAGGGTGCCCCTGCACTGCTGGGGGGTGGGGGTGCAGGGGGACATGAGTGGGGGCCTGGTGGAGGGTGCCCCTGGTGGCGGGGGGGTGGGGGTGATAGGGGACATGAGTGGGGGCCTGGTGGAGGCTGCCCCTGGTGGCGGGAGGGTGGGGGTGGTGGGAGACATGAGTGGGGGCCTGGTGGAGGCTGCCCCTGGTGGCGGGGGGGTGGGGGTGGTGGGGGGCATGGGTGGGGGCCTGGTGGAGGCTGCCCCTGGTGGCGGGGGGGTGGGAGTGGTGGGAGACATGAGTGGGGGCCTGGTGGAGGGTGCCCCTGCACTGCTGGGGGGTGGGGGTGCAGGGGGACATGAGTGGGGGCCTGGTGGAGGGTGCCCCTGGTGGCGGGGGGTGGGGGTGGTGGGTGACATGAGTGGGGGCCTGGTGGAGGGTGCCCCTGGTGGCGGGGGGGGTGGGGGTGGTGGGAGACATGAGTGGGGGCCTGGTGGAGGGTGCACATGGTGACTGGGGGGGTGGGGGTGGTGGGTGACATGAGTGGGGGCCTGGTGGAGGGTGCCCCTGCACTGCTGGGGGGTGGGGGTGCAGGGGGACATGAGTGGGGGCCTGGTGGAGGTTGACCCTGCACTGCTGGGGGATGGGGGTGGTGGGAGACATGAGTGGGGGCCTGGTGGAGGGTGCCCCTGCACTGCTGGGGGGTGGGGGTGGTGGGAGACATGGGTGGGGGCCTGGTGGAGGCTGCCCCTGGTGGCGGGGGGGTGGGGGTGGTGGGAGACATGAGTGGGGGCCTGGTGGAGGGTGCACATGGTGACTGGGGGGGTGGGGGTGGTGGGAGGCATGAGTGGGACATGGGTGGGGGCCTGCTGGCAGGTGCCCCACAGTGCTGGGGGGTGGGTGTGGTGGGAGGCATGAGTGGGACATAAGTGGGGGCCTGCTGGCAGGTGCCCCACAGTGCTGGGGGGTGGGGGTGGTGGGAGGCATGAGTGGGACATGGGTGGGGGCCTGGTGGAGGGTGCCCCATGACTGCTGGGGGGTGGGGTTGGTGGGAGACATGAGTGGGACATAAGTGGGGGCCTGCTGGCAGGTGCCCCACAGTGCTGGGGGGTGGGGGTGGTGGGAGGCATGAGTGGGACATAAGTGGGGGCCTGCTGGCAGGTGCCCCACAGTGCTGGGGGGTGGGGGTGGTGGGAGGCATGAGTGGGACATGGGTGGGGGCCTGCTGGCAGGTGCCCCACAGTGCTGAGGGGTGGGGGTGGTGGGAGGCATGAGTGGGACATAAGTGGGGGCCTGCTGGCAGGTGCCCCATGACTGCTGGGGGGTGGGTGTGGTGGGAGGCATGAGTGGGACATGGGTGGGGGCCTGCTGGCAGGTGCCCCACAGTGCTGGGGGGTGGGGGTGGTGGGAGGCATGAGTGGGACATGGGTGGGGGCCTGCTGGCAGGTGCCCCACAGTGCTGGGGGGTGGGTGTGGTGGGAGGCATGAGTGGGACAGAAGTGGGGGCCTGCTGGCAGGTGCCCCACAGTGCTGGGGGGTGGGGGTGGTGGGAGGCATGAGTGGGACATGGGTGGGGGCCTGGTGGAGGGTGCCCCATGACTGCTGGGGGGTGGGGTTGGTGGGAGACATGAGTGGGACATAAGTGGGGGCCTGCTGGCAGGTGCCCCACAGTGCTGGGGGGTGGGGGTGGTGGGAGGCATGAGTGGGACATGGGTGGGGGCCTGGTGGAGGGTGCCCCATGACTGCTGGGGGGTGGGGTTGGTGGGAGACATGAGTGGGACATAAGTGGGGGCCTGCTGGCAGGTGCCCCACAGTGCTGGGGGTGGGGGTGGTGGGAGGCATGAGTGGGACATGGGTGGGGGCCTGCTGGCAGGTGCCCCACAGTGCTGGGGGGTGGGGTGGTGGGAGGCATGAGTGGGACATAAGTGGGGGCCTGGTGGAGGGTGCCCCATGACTGCTGGGGGGTGGGTGTGGTGGGAGGCATGAGTGGGACATAAGTGGGGGCCTGCTGGCAGGTGCCCCACAGTGCTGGGGGGTCGGGGTGGTGGGAGGCATGAGTGGGACATGGGTGGGGGCCTGGTGGAGGGTGCCCCATGACTGCTGGGGGGTGGGAGTCATGAGCAGGTGTGCAGGGTAATCCCCTGTGGTGTGGACTGCATGCAGGGGACATGGAGGCTGTACAGGGTAGACCTGTGAAGACCCAACGATCGGAGTAGCGTGTTCAACTATCCACGCCCCCCTGAAATGGACGTAGCCTGGGATTTCGCGTGTGAAACGTTCCCGCGCACCCCTGAAATGGAAGTAGCCTGGGATTTCGCGTGTGAAACTTCCCCGCGCACCCCTGTAATGGACGTACCCTGGCTTTTCGCGTGTGGGACTTCCCGCGCACCCCTGGAATTCCCGTAGCCTAGCTTTTCGCGTGTGAAACTTCCCGCGTACCCCTGTAATGGACGTACCCTGGCTTTTCGCGTGTGGGACTTCCCGCGCACCCCTGGTATTCCCGTAGCCTAGCTTTTCGCGTGTGAAACTTCCCGCGAACCCCTGTAATGGACGTACCCTGGCTTTTCGCGTGTGGGACTTCCCGCGCACCCCTGGTATTCCCGTAGCCTAGCTTTTCGCGTGTGAAACTTCCCGCGCACCCCTGTAATGGACGTACCCTGGCTTTTCGCGTGTGGGACTTCCCGCGCACCCCTGGTATTCCCGTAGCCTAGCTTTTCGCGTGTGAAACTTCACGCGCACCCCTGTAATGGACGTACCCAGGCTTTTCGCGTGTGGGACTTCCCGCGCACCCCTGGTATTCCCGTAGCCTAGCTTTTCGCGTGTGAAACTTCCCGCGCACCCCTGTAATGGACGTATCCTGGCTTTTCGCGTGTGGGACTTCCCGCGCACCCCTGGTATTCCCGTAGCCTAGCTTTTCGCGTGTGAAACTTCCCGCGAACCCCTGTAATGGACGTACCCTGGCTTTTCGCGTGTGGGACTTCCCGCGCACCCCTGGTATTCCCGTAGCCTAGCTTTTCGCGTGTGAAACTTCCCGCGCACCCCTGTAATGGACGTACCCTGGCTTTTCGCGTGTGGGACTTCCCGCGCACCCCTGGTATTCCCGTAGCCTAGCTTTTCGCGTGTGAAACTTCACGCGCACCCCTGTAATGGACGTACCCTGGTTTTCGCGTGTGGGACTTCCCGCGCACCCCTGGAATTCCCGTAGCCTAGCTTTTCGCGTGTGAAACTTCCCGCGCACCCCTGTAATGGACGTACCCTGGCTTTTCGCGTGTGGGGCTTCCCGCGCACCCCTGCAATTCCCGTAGCCTAGCTTTTCGCGTGTGAAACTTCCCGCGCACCCCTGAAATGGACGTAGCCTGGGATTTGACGTGTGAAACTTCCCGCGCACCCTTGAAAATCGCATGGGCCGCTTGCCGTGATGGTCCAGGGTTAGCGCAGCCCCTTGCGCTGGTTTGGGATTTTTATGAGATTTCCCAGCGCAAGGGGCGTTCCTGGGGGCGTAACTGGCGCTGCAGCGAGTCGCTGCGCCACTGTGCGCCACGGCTGCCTGGGGAAGCTAAAATCCATGAATACGCTGTGCGCCGGATTCGGTTTTGGCGCACGCGGCTGGCGCAGACTATCGCACGCGCACGCTGTGCGCCAGCCGCGTGCGCTACTTGTGCGCTGAATTCTATGAATTACCCTGATTATGTGAGTGCCGATTACAAGGTTGCCTTTCCGGGTCCCGCGAGAATACATATAATTTGTGGAGTTTACCCATACTTTTTGACACATTTCTCTCTACCAACAACCATGAGGAAGGAGCGCAGAGAGTGAGGCACTCCACACTTTAGTAATCTCTATCTTAGGTAGGGGTTTTGAGAAATTATCCCTCAGTGCCCCACTGCTGCAGCATACTCTGAGAACAGCATCTAAGAAATCGACATTGTAGTTTGTGCGCAACTACCCGATTTTGGGCTAATTTCTCGAACTCTCCCTTTACATAGTTTTTCCCATGGGAGTGCTGCACAAATACCACTTTGTAATATCTCACCCTTCCAAAATGGCCAGATACCTCAAAAACCGAGATGAGGATAGTGCTGCCCTTTTTTCCCCCCGGGGCACGGATAGTAACCCCTTCAAAAACCGCATACCAAAAAGGGAGACACTAGTGCAAAAATGTATCAAATTAGAACGACTCAGTAAAAAAGAAATTAATAAATACTGGGAACAGGTCTCACTTAAGAACTACCTTAAACAAGAAATTATCCCTAGTGGTCTGAGAATACTGATATTTCTGGATTTCACTCATCAAAATTACCAAGATCTAGCTTCAGACTGGGAAGCCAACTTAACATGTAGTTCAGAAAATATGATGAAAATCCTTGTACAACATGCAGAGAGAGAACATACTAGAGTGACCTCAGAAATTGAACAAATTCACAAGGAAATCTCAGAAATGCCGAATCCATCAGCAACCAAAGACAAAAACTATGAGAAAATGAATACCATCCTAGAAGACCAGGAGTTTACCCATACTTTTTGACACATTTCTCTCTACCAACAACCATGAGGAAGGAGCGCAGAGAGTGAGGCACTACACACTATGTCGGGACACATCTGGCATTAAGATCTGCTGCCTACCCTTCTTATACTGAGGAGACGGCACTGGGGGTCTGAAATCTATGGCTAAAGCAGCAGAGGAAGGAGCAGATCCATTTCCAAGTCTACAAACAGTTAAAACTCAATCATTTCTGTCTGATCTCACTTATGATGGGATCCAGGCATCTGCCATGACCATGGGGTCTGTCAATTTGGGTAGAAGTCATCTGCACATGGTAAGATTCATCTCATGGTAAGACTCACCACAGAAGAATATTGCAAATAATATTCTGTAGGGGTTGCCCTTCGGTGGTTCTGGACCATTTACAGCCGACTGTCTAGAGATGCCCGAGTTAACAGACTGGTAA
Organism: Ambystoma mexicanum; assembly: GCF_040938575.1. NCBI lineage: Eukaryota > Metazoa > Chordata > Amphibia > Caudata > Ambystomatidae > Ambystoma > Ambystoma mexicanum. The sequence goes on along the minus strand of NC_090940.1, from coordinate 642,653,870 downwards.
TGTAACGTAATGAAATGTATAGAGCGCCACTAAGGCCCAAGAGCATCTAGGTGCTAGAGCCCCAGACGAGCGCTGGGAGACCCAGGGGAGTTTTAGCAAATGCACCAATGCCAAGTTAGAAAAGATGCATTTGAAGTGCCTTCCGGAAGGGAAGGTATTCCCCTGTTAAATGCAGCGAGAGCGGAAGCCAGTTCCATATAGTAAAGCTTGTACCGAGAAGGAATGGCCACCTGCTCGGATATGCTGATACCTAAGCAGTCTGAGGAGACCTAGAGCAGAAGAGCAAAGACCTCTGGTGGGGCAGTACCTCTCGATCTTACTTCTTAGGTAACTCGCCCCACCCCACATGAAGAGCCCGGTGAGTGACGCAGAGAGTCTTAAACTCAACTCTGGGGGCAACCGGCAGCCAGTGAAGATGTTGTAAAAGCCCTGCAAGAAGGGGTCACCCTGGGAGCATTCAGGGCCACCCTGGCTGCCGCATTCTGAACTATTTGAAGACGTTAGGTTGTCCCAAGTAGATTCCATTACAGTAGTCAAGTGAGCCCATTATTGTCGGGGTGACTGACTGTGTACGGCTAGTAGATGGAAGTAGAAGTAGGATCTTTTTCAAGACCTTCAGTTTGCTGAAACTGGCACTGCAAACTGCTGTGACCTGGGCTTATCTGGAGACATTGGGCAGGAGCCTGACACCCAGACCTTTTACCGATGTACTGGGTGCTGGTCAAGGTCAGAGGGACTCTGGCCAAAACTGAGAACTCCAAGAACCAGCACCGGGCTCAGAGCCAACTATCAGTACTTCCGTTTTTTCACCATTTAATTTAAGCCAGTTGGGGGCCATCCACTTGCCAATAGCAGAGAGGCAGTTTCTTAGCTTAGCAGGGGTATCAGTTGATGGGGAGTCTAACCAAAACACCAACTGGTGGTCTTTGGGATAGGTGTGAAAAAGGATGCCACACTTTGCAATAAGATCTACCAATGACCACAGATAAAGATTGAACAAAAGAGGGGATAACGCCGACCCCTGAGGACCCCCATAGGGGAGAGTGTGTGGAGGAGAAAGGCAGGTTTGAAGTGAGACTGTTTGCATGCGCTCTGCTAGAAAGTAATCGAACCATGCCAGTAATGAGCCCTTAACCCCGGCCTGTTCCAGCCGAGACACCAGAGTACCATGGTCTATTGTGTCAAAAGCTGCAGAGAGATCGAGAAGGATCAACACCCCCAACTTCTCCGCGATTCTGGAGAAGAGCCAAGTCATCCAGGAGTGAAACCATAACAGATTCTGTGCCCATCGAGGGGCGAAACCCAAACTGAAACAGATGCAAACAATTGCTGTTCTCCAGGAAACGAGGTCCATTGGTCCTACAAGATAAGAGTTGTCATCAGCACCATGCCCCACACGAACCATCCATACTCGAGTCCCCAGGGGGTGGGGGGCTTAGGCAAGCCTAGAAAGAAACAATGTCAGGATCTACAACAGACAAAGGCAGTCACACGGGTACCAGCGCTGGAAAGAGGTTTGCCAGTTTCCGAGGTTCCCGATAGGCATGGACTATTTTCAATTCAGAGCTCTTCCGTTTGGCCTGAAATTTTACCAAAATCATGGGACTGATCTTGGTCTCACTCTTTCATCAGGGGTTTTCTGTGTTTCCATAACTGGACGAGTTAATCGTCAACGATCCCTCCCTGGACCTCCTAGTCAGGAACATAGAGATGACCTGCTCCACGCTCCACTCAACAGAACCAAGTGCCAGCTCCAACCATCACAGGACCAGCAATTCATTGAGAGCGCAGTTCTGGAGAGCGAAAGTGAAGTTAAGAGACAGAGCACACAAACTTCAAGATGCTCTACAGAAGTTGCTATCACAACCCCAGGCCATAGCAAGGGACTTTCTGCAAGTGTATGGACAACTGGCTTCCTGTGTTTTACTAGGCTGCACGTCTGCGCATGAGCCCACCCCTGACTCACCTCTGCAAGTATCCTAAGGTAGAAACTCTGGACTTCGACACCCATTTCCCGATGATGCCATCGCATCAACAAGAGCTGCAGTGGGGGCTGGGATGTCCAACCTTTGAAAGGATTCCGGTTGATGCCATCTTTGCAGACTATTGCTATCACTGATGCCAGCAAGCTGGGCTGCAGAGCAGCGGTCCAAGATCAAGTCCACCCGCAACTATGGACCGAATAGGAAGTGTAGCTCCCCTCCAATTGGAGGACACTGTCAGCAGCCTCCAGAGCCCTCAGAGATTTCCCTCCACTCCTCAGAGGGAAATTAGTTCTCCTCCAGACAGACAACACCATGGCAGTGCCTTCTATAAACAAACAGTGGCGATTGCGCTCAAAGTCATTAGGCATATTGGCATAGGAAGTGGGTGCTTGGAAGAGTTGAACTTTCTGGCACTAACAGCAGTACACACCAGGGGGCTGGACAACATAGCAGCAGTCAGGTGGAGCAGGTTGCTGCCCTAGGGGAATGAGAGTTTATGACAGAAGTATTCCACTGCATTGGCAGGGAAATGGGGACACACACTATAGAGCTGTTTGCATCCCTACAGAATACGAAGGTCGCCCGGTTCTGATGCAGATTTCCCACTCAAGACACAGGGCCTCATTACGAGTTTGGAGGCAGCCATGTTGCTATTAGCACCATGGCTGCATCCAAACCGGGCTACATTACTGGGTTCCGTCAATGAGGAATAACCAGGTCATTCCAACATTGGAGGACCTGGTTATTCCTCCTTGAAGGAACCATTCCCCATTCCCATTTGAGCCCCCATATGGCTCAATGGGAATGGGGAGGGAGGTAATAATGGGCACATTACAAATGGCAAAATTATGGAACTTTAAGAATGTTTGTGTTGTCAGTTCGCTTAAAACATACATATAATTTGTGGAGTTTACCCATACTTTTTGACACATTTCTCTCTACCAACAACCATGAGGAAGGAGCGCAGAGAGTGAGGCACTCCACACTTTAGTAATCTCTATCTTAGATAGGGGTTTTGAGAAATTACCCCTCCGTGCCCCACTGCTGCACCATACTCTGCGAACAGCATCTGAGAAATCGACGTTGTAGTTTGTGCGCAACTACACTATTTTGGGCTAATTTCTCGAACTCTCCCTTTACATGTGTCCCAACATAGGCCTCCTTGGTGCTCCGTCCACCTTCCTCTCTGTAGGCTCAACGATGGCTTCATCAGGTGCTGAAGAGGATCTCCCCACTAGGCTAGGAAGGATATCATCCAGCTTCCTCTCTGTAGGCTCATCGATGGCTTCATCAGGTGCTGAAGAGGATCTCCCCACTAGGCTAGGAAGGATATCATCCAGCTTCCTCTCTGTAGGCTCATCGATGGCTTCATCAGGTGCTGAAGAGGATCTCCCCACTAGGCTAGGAAGGGTATCATCCAGTTTCCTCTCTGTAGGCTCATCAATGGCTTCATCAGGTGCTGAAGAGAATCTCCCCCACTAGGCCAGTAAGGATATCATCCAACTGGATGCCTTGGGTCATCGACTTTTCTTGCCCTTACGGGGGTGATAGTTTTGCCAGGAACCTGGGCACTGACGTCTTGTCTTGTATTGTTCTTTCCATTCCTTGAGTGTTTCTTCTTTCATTTTCATAAGGAGGGGAAGACCAGCTCACTGAGTATGCTTAAACTGATGAGGTGGCGCCTTTGTGGATCTGGTTGAATGAATGTGCTGGGAGTTTGGCATCTGAAAAACCCATGAAATTAGCAAACTGTATCAAGACGATATCTACCAACTCCTTATCCAGGTATTTAACCCTTTGAACCTCACTCAGGGAGGAGAGGGAATCAGTTGCACTGGAGTAGGAAGAATCAGAGGTTGAGGAGCAGGATGGGGAGGCACTCCTGTGCCTGTGCCTACTTCAGATCCCTTCACTGTTGATGGCTTGAAAATAAAAATGTAAGCAGCCATTTTTCAGAAATCCTATCATGACTCTTTCCATTTCGTGATCTTTCTGGGGAACTGGAAGAAGAAAGAGAGGGTGAACTGGGCTCCAGATGGCACCTTTATTCTGTAAGTCCCTGTGATGCGGTTGTCAGTCTCTCTACAGAGTACTATTTCCACAGTGAGAAGACAAGCCCCATTGCTGCGATCCCCCCATTTAAATAGACTAAACAGTGCGCGCAGTGGGTCTGGCATTGCTGCACCCGCATGTTGCTAAGCAATTGACACTGAAACCGCCCGTTCGTGCCATGCAAGTGTGCTCTAGCACTTTTAAGCATCCTCTATGTGCTAGATGGAATTACTAGTTAATATCTTAGAACAAATAACCGGACAGACCCAGAGAAGATGGTAAAGTACTGCTTTGATCTCAATGAAAGAAATCAGGGAGTTGTACAGCTATCATGTAAGTTTTAATATCTCATTAGCTGCCCGTTGTCTGTAGGACACACCCTGAGCTACTTCTACGTACGTAGCATACTGATTATAGCAGAGAATATGGCAGTGGGTTGGTAACTGCAACATTGTACGTAAAAGTGTGTGTCGGGCTTTAAAATTGGTAGGCAACCCCATCCAACCCCAGACTTTTGGCTTCTTTAGCAGCACTTGAGTAGAAATGAAACCTAGGTGCTCGAGATCGTTAGCCAAGGCCTTCTGTTAGTAGTTGACCTTGTAGTCTGCCCACTGTTCTGGAACATTGAGGGGGTATGAACAGACTGATATCTCCATCTGGGTTTTAATGAATAGCCCTTGTTTGTGGCTCTTGAGTCACATGTTAGCAGACCACGGTTTTGTCAATTTCAGCCTCTTATTTTGCACCATTTGATTTTATTAAACCGGGTGCCATTACCCTCTCTGGCCTTTAGAGATGTCATGCCTGCCAGGTTTTCTCCAGTTGGTTCCTCGAGTTCATCTTTCAGGCGGAATAACGCCATTACATGCAAACAGCAGTTCGCTCATAGAACGGCAGCAAGGTCGTTTTATTCCAGGTACAGGATTACTGGTTTGTTTTGGAGACGTGTCTGCGGCCTTGTATACATTATAGGGCTCTCAATTCCATCACAGTAAAGAACCAATATCCTCTGCCACTGATATCTGTCCTTTTAGATCAGCTAGGTTCATCTGCTGTTTTCTCTAAGTTGGATCTCCGTGGAGCCTATAACTTAGTCTGCATCCGTCAAGGCGACGAGTGGAAGACAGCATTCAAGACTCGTTATGGTCTTTTCGAGTGATGCCATTCGTCCTCTGTAATGCTCCTGCTACTTTTCAGTTTTTTATGAATGACATATTCAGGATATCATGGATCAATATGTCATCATTTATCTAGATGACATCTTGATATATTCTCCATCATTTCAACAAAACATTGCTCATGTCACCACAGTGATGCAACGATTGCGTGAGCACCATTTGTATGTCAAAGCAGAAAAGTGTGTTATCAATTCACAAGAAGTGGAATTCCTTGGTTATGATATAACCAATCATGGGGTGAGAATGAATCATTCCAAGGTTAAAGCCATCCTAGCGTGGCCCACACCAACTACCACTAAAGCACTACAGTCATTTTTGGGTTTCGCCAATTTTTACCAGTGTTTTATCCGCTGTTTTCTTCTGTGGTGGCTCCTCTTACGGCTTTGACTAGTACTAAAACACAGTTTTGTTGGAATGAGACAGCACAGGCAGCTTTTGAGTTTCCGAAAAAGGCTTTCACCACAGCACCAATACTTCAACATCCGGACTCCTCCCTACCATTCCTGGTCGAGGCCGTTGCTTCTAGCATCGCTGTTGGTGCTATTTTGTCTCAAGAATGTCCTGAAACCAAAATGGTACATCCGGTGGCGTATTTTTCACGCAAGCTCACCTCATACGAACGGAATTATACCGTCATGGAACGGGAGTTACTTGCGGTTAAAGACGCTTTCACGGAATGGTGGCATCACCTTATGGGAGCATTACTGTATTCTTATCATCGCAATTTACAGGTGTTTAATACCATGAAATGCTTAATGGTATGCGTTATTTGCGCAATTCAACTTTCACATCACCTACAGGCCAGCACGCCACATTGCTAAGGCAGATGTGTTGTCCCGTTTGGATTCTGGGCAGTCCCTGAAAAATCAATGTCTTGTCTGATCAGGTGGTCTGCAGTTGCACTGTAAAACCCAATTGGAGAAGGGAACTGCAAGAATGGGTAGCCCAGCATCCAAAAGAGATACAGGAATATAATCTTGATATAATCAACGGTCTACCCTTTTTCCAAGGTGTGTTGTCTACTGACAAAACCCGTCTCCAGGTATTACAGTGGGGGCATTATTCTTTGGTAGCTGAGCACCCAGATCAAAAGAAGACGCTTGACTTACTACACAGATGGTGTTCGTGGCCTAATATGAACTATGATGTGGTGGATTACGTGGTGTCTTGTTCTGTTTGTGGTCAGTTTAAATCCACTCCAGGAAAGCCTCCCACAGATCCAAGGCTCCGTCATAGCAAGTAGGTATGAAGGTGTGGTCGTCCACCAAGAATCAGAAGATCCCAGGCAAAAAGTCTCTTCTGCCTAGATTTGTGGGTCCATATTTCATCTCCAAGATCATAAACTTGGTAGCGGTGCGGTTATAGCTCCTGGCCCGCTGGAGAGTCCATCTGGTGTTTCATGTTTCATTAATCAAGCCATGTGATTCCTTGACCCAATTACCTGTTCGTCCGATCTCAGTCGATGTCCGTGGCGCTTATGAGTGTGAAGTAAAAGCCATATTGGACATGCAGTTTCGGTCTGGTAAGCCCTATTACTTGATCGATTGGAATGGGTTACGGCCCGGAAGACCGTACGTGGGAGGCCTTGTCTGGTATCCATGCCCTGGCATTGCTTTGCAGCTTTCATGCTTCCAGGGGGGTGGCAGGGCCTCTGCGGGATGGTACTGTCATGCCTGCCAGGAATAACGCCATTACATGCAAACAGCAGTTTTCTCATAGAACGGTAGCAAAGACGTTTTATTCCAGGTACAGGATTACTGGTTTGATTTGGAGACAGCGTCTGTTGAGGGGACACTGTTTCCAACGTTAGAACTGTACGTCACGTGACGCTAGTCACGTGTTCAGGGGTGTGTTGCTTTTAAGGTTAGCCGTGGCTCCAGTTGCTCTTTGCCTTCGGTCTAAGCAACTAGCTCCAGCGGCTTTCCATTTCCGTTTAGGAAAGCATTTGGCATTCGTTTCCTGTTTGGGAGCCACATCGTTCTGCCTGCAGCGTGCTCCTATTGTCCTCAGCTGTCCTCGCCACAGCGCTCTTCCGCTGCGCTATCCAGCAGAGTTTCTCCGGCAGCGCGCCTCTGCCTGCACCGACCTCTAACAGCGTTCCACTCTGCAGTGCGTCGCCTGCAATCTTGACTGTTCCGAGCTGTGCTCTCATGCAGCGTTCTTCGGCTACGTTCTCCAGCTGATGAAAGATCTTCCGCACAGCTACAATGACAGTTAAAGAATCTTTCCGCTTCAGCTTCAGCAGCTAAAAGTAACGCGCAGCGTTCATGACATGCAAATATACAGCTGCTCATTCTCTGTTTCCTAAATCAACCGCGCCTTTCCGTTGCACTTTGCATGGTCCGTGGTTGTTATTGTTAATCCTACTATCCATGGTTTGCTACAGTTCTGGTAGCATTTCTTGTAAGGACAGCACCAACAGTGAATTCCCATTTCATTCTCCACCCATCAGTGGCTTCTGTTTCTTTCCTTCAACTGGATTCTGCTTTGCCTGAAATCACAGAACACTGGGTTGCTACATATCGGAACTGTCTGTGTCTTCACAACGTACACTGGACTCAAAAGACGCTTTGCAGAGGAATTGGTGCACCGACCTGACTCTAGTGCATCCCTCATGCCGTGCGGGTTAGAGAACCTTACTCACCTCCCTTCCTTATTCGTTTCCCTGGAATTCTATCTGGTGATTTAACTTCAGCTACTTCCAGTTAAGGTAGGGAACATTTCCTTGGTTACTAATGTTAAAAGGAAGGTTGTGGGTTAGCTGGCTTATGCCTTACCTTAGTAATTTGGTCATCCTCTTTTAGGAGAATCTACAATCCCGCTGAAACCACTACCACCAAATCCGGGCTCTCCCCGCCCGCAATAGGGAGCGCTTCCCCCTTTCTTGTGATCCACTGCACTGCCTTTAGGTTCTATTCAGCCAGTGGAGGAGATTGCCAGGAATGTTTCCAATCATCATAGGATCTCCCATCACCTCAGGGCCCAGTACTCCAGATAAGTACAAGAGTTGGAGTTCCGGTAAATCTCTGATTACTGTAACTGGTTGTGTTCGGTGTGCACAGTGCAACAAGAAACGTGCTCACTCCACCTCACATAGGCTTGTGCCCTTGTGATTGTTCAACACTTGGCACTTGCAGATGTCCTTGTCTCTCCTAATCTTAGCAGCATTATGTCTTATGTACACTGTCCGTTCCTTTGACTCCCTTTGTGCCTTGCACCAATCTCTTGAAATAGCCTTCTTGGTCCCAGGCCAAAGTACTCCCTTATTCTGCACACAAAAATGGCTTCTTCATCAGTTCTTCAAGTTGCAATACTAGGCTCATCTTTTGAGGTAACAGGGTTGATTCTTAACACAGGCCATTGTCCATTGTCTTCCAATGGCCGTCGTAAACATTGTATGTATACCACTTTTTGGCAAGCTTCTATGTATCTTTTCTACCTTGCGTTACAGCGTATTTACAGTTATTGGTCAGCGCGTTATTTTATCTTATGATATTCTCGATTGCTTTGTCTTTAAGTACATGTTTCGCTTAGCGATTCAGTTACGTTGTCAATTTTGAGTATTTTCGTATGATTTCGGCATAGGTTCATACATCTCCTTTATGACATCATTCTGTCGTCTTCAGGCTTTACTTAGAGTTCATCCATATTACTCATAATCACATTCTGACATCTTGGTAGTGGGCATCCTTCCTGATATCATCCTTCTTCTGTTTCTACATGAGGGTACAATCTGAATGGCTGCCTGAGTGCATATCATCTTTCATACACTCGACGCAGTATAGGAATGGTGCATGGGTTCCCGGATAACCCTGCGCTATGGTGCTTCACTGAAGCAACTGTGTTCCTCAACCTCAGGCCAGCGTTTAGGACAGGTGGCGGGCGAGACCAAGTCGGGCTGCCAACTCAACCTGCAAGCCCTTGCTTGACAGGGTATTTGGGGGCTAGGTCTGTAGGGAAGGAGGCATCCACTTTGGAAGAGTCTCTTCCGGCCTCGACCTCCAGAACGCAGCCTCTTCTAGTCCAGGCAGGAAAGGATCAAACGGCAGTGCAACACCGTAGGGTCCCTGACAGAGGCAGTAACACTTTAATCTGTGGGAAATAGGGTGAAGGGACTGTGTATGTCCGGTAGGGAAGATGGAGACCAGGGAACATCCAATGGAGAGTGAAAAGCGCTCCTGGAAAGAGGTAAGGTTACCTCTCAAGTTAGTATTGGGAGGAGGAAGAGGGGCGTGAAGGCAATGTCAGTCGTAAGCAAGCCACTGCCGGCATTCTCTAATTTTTTGTTCCGGCTATTAGGTAGTGCTGAAGCATCACATATACGCCAAAACGATTGTATTTATTGTAGTACCGGTATGAGGGAGATGACATGTGAGGAGGGACACAGAGCTTGTTGGTGTTGTTTGGTTATTTACCCACTCATTGACTACCCATGGGCATGCTAATAAATATGGCCATTACCACCCACTGCTTGCCCCTCCCCGCCCAAAACACATTCTCCTGGGATCTGTTTGAGCTACCTTTTTCGAGCAGTAACATCAAACTTTAGCCTGATAGTGCTTTTTTTTCTAAGCAGTATGTTGGGAGTTAATGGCTTAATTGGAGTTGTTAATGACAATTGGTGTAATACATAAGCCACTTGATTTGAATATCTTCCATGCTTTGAAGTCCTGTTAAACACACGCAATGGCAAATGTTTCTGGGATTTTTCAGGTACAGCCATCATATGCCTAGGTAATCACTCAATTTCCCAACAGTAACAATCTTATGACAAGGTAGTGCCATTGTACTGCCTAGCAAAGGCCTTTCCAATACTAACACAAAATCCCAAATTGTTGACTACAAGACTCTTGCTATTGTAGCCTTACCCATGTTCTGCATGCCGGCTCCCTCTCTGAGCCAGGCAGATGTTGGGAGCCATAGATGGTGCTGTATTTTCGTCTCATCTGCTGTGAATAAGTAGAATCTATGGATTTGTCTCAGCTCTCTACATCATCCTGATGAATAGATGCGTTCCACATGTTTCTTGGTGCGCCTCATTTAGTGTGCAGCATGTAGCCTATTGTTCATACTCTGGATTCTCAAGCTCCGGGGTGTTCGCTCAGGTGAGGTAGCCTGCATGTTCTCCTGAGCTACGAAGTTCGTATTGAATAGAAGCCAGCGCACTGCACTCACTGTGAATTAAACTGCCTTTATCGTCATTGATTCCAAACTTTCATGATTATTATGTTAAAATTGACAAGCTTCGTGGGTTATTTTGTCCCGAAATATGAGCCCTCGGCTGCGCTTGTTGAACACATCACAGCCATTAAATGAATTTGTGTTTTGATGTTACTCAAAAATGGTTGTCAATATCCGTTTGGTAACAACCTAATAATAGAAAGTTATAAATACTTTCTGAGGCAATATTTGATGTGATAGGTGCTACGAAGAAAAATAATCTCAAGAGACGTTTGACGAGGGGCTTGATGCAATTCTTTTAGCTATTGAATAATATCTGCATAACCTGATATAAATCCTTGGGTATAGCTATGGGGCAGCGTGTTAGTCTTGTAAGAAAGACCGCATAGAACAACACAGGTTCGAATCCTTGTCATGGCATAGAAACTGGTCTCTGGTATTAAGTGTGTTATTCCAGATTAATTAATAACATTCCAATTTCGAATAATCCCTGTGATTAAAAGTGTATTTGCACAGAGAGCAGATGATTGTCCAAAAAAAGAGTACCACTGTATTTCTGAATGTCGGTTTGCTCTGCCCTGTTTGTTTGATTGACTTTTTTGTGTTTGCGAATGTCTCGCAGTCCCGTTCTGGATTGGTTCCAGAGGGCAAAGAGTAGAGGTAGGCAGATTTAAAAGGAGGCTGTTGCAATAGTCAAGCCTGGAGAGAACCAGAGGTCTGGAGAAAGTGAGCTTCTGGGGGAAAGTCAGAAAAGGTAGAATACCTCTGAGGAGGTTCAGCTGGAAGTGGGCCTTCTTGGCAAGGTCTGTGATGTGAGGAGAGAAGAAGAGAGTGGAGTAGGAGATGACACCAATGTTTTTTGCTTCACAAGAGGGTGAGGCGAGAGGGTCCAAGGAGCAGGACCAGAGTGAGAGAGGGAAAGCAGGGGCAGGGGTCCCAATGAGAAGGATCCCAATCTTAGTGGCATTAAGGCAGAGAGAATTGGAGGCGCACCAATCCTGAATGGCGGATAGACAGTCAGGAATGAACGAGAGAGTAGAGGAGGCTGAGGAAGCCTGAAAGAGAGGTATGTGTTATCCGCATAACACTGACAGTTACAAGAGAAGATGGAGATCAGGTGGGACAAAGGGGCCAAGTAGACATTGAAGATCCAGGGTGAGAGGATAGATCCCTGGGAAACACCACACGTGGCGAGAGAGGTGGTGGAGAGAAAGGCCCCAAATTGGACCTGGGAGGGAGGGTGCAGGAAGAAGGAGGTCAGCCATGCCAAAGCCTGATCCGTGATGCCCAGGTTCACACAGAGTCGGTCAATCAGGGTGGCGTGGTTCACTGTGTTAGAAGCAGAAGAAAGGTCAAGGAGGATAAGGACGGAGGGAGAGCTTGAGTTGAGGTTAGTGAGCAGCTCTTCACAGGTGTTCAGGAGAGCAGTTTCTGTGCCTCTGGCTGCTCTGAAGCCAGAAGGATGGTCATGCAGGCAGCAAACAGATACAGGGTGGAGGGTATGCTGGGAGATGGCCATCTTTTCCAGGAGATTGCTCACAAAGGGAGTGATAGAATTCAGGTGATAGTTTGCCAGACATGTTGAATCGGCAAAAGGCTTTTTTAGGAGGGTGTGCACAAGGGAGTGCTTGAGGAGAGAGGGGTAAGTTCCAGTAGCAAAAGAGAGATTGCAGAAATCGGCCAAGGCTGGAGTGAGGGTGGCCATGCGTTCCTTGATGGTCCTGGAGGAGCAGGGGAGCACCTGTTTGGACAACACTTTAATAGATCAGATTTGTCTAGAAACATTGTCAGGTGTTGTCAGAGAGAAGGAGGAAAAACGAAGAGGAGAGGCTGCCAAAGAGGGCCTGAGAGAGGTAGAGGAGGAGGAAAGTGAGGACAATATGTCCTGAGTTTTAGTGGTGAAATGAGAGGCCAGAGCCATACAGAGGACCTGGGAGGGAACAGGAGAGGTAGAGACTGCAGTAGGATTGGCCAGCTCCTTCCAGATTTTAAAGAGTTCAGGCGTATTGTTAGAGGCCGTAGAGATGCGGGCTTGGATATGGACCCTCTTATTGGAGAGGACAGAGAGTACGTATTGCCTTTGGAGCAGGCGGCAGGCCCGTTTGTCAGAGGATGAGCCTGAAGCCCTCCACTTCCTCTCAGCCACCCTGCCCTTGCTTTTCATATGAAGAGTTGCACTTGGAGGTCGGCTTGAGAAGGATTCTCGGGACAGGGGCAAGGATGTCCAGAGTGTTCGAGATAGACAGAGCCAGATTAGAGCAGGCTTTGTCAGGTTGTGAGTCAGCCGCAGGGGAAGGCGGAGCCGAGAAAGAAGAGGCAAAGACATCCACTGAGACTTGCTTCATGGCCTTGATGACTGAGAAGGAAGGTGGCAGTGCTGTGGTGGGCTGTGCTTGAGGGGCAAGAAGTTTCAGCTGAGAGGAGAGCAGAAAGTGGTCAGTCCCAGAGAGAGGGGTGGAGAGAGGGATAGAGAGGGGGATGTCTGAGGAGATGAGAACATCCAAGGTGTTTCCGGCAGAGTGTGTCGGACCACAGGGAAGAATGGAAAGGAAGAGTGAGTCGGCTCGGTTGCAGAATAGCCCAGAGGAGGGATTATAAGCATCCAGGTGGATGTTGAGGTCTCAAAGGAGGAGAAGTTGAAAGGTTGAGGCAAGCAGAGAGGAAGAGAGGTTAGCCCATTCTGAGCAGAAGAGGGAAACCTGGCCGGTGGTCGTAGATGGTGGCAACAGTCAAAGAAAGGCCAGGAGAGATAGAGAGCCTACAGACCAGGCATTCAAAGTAGGAGTAGGCCTGCGTAGGAATGACGGAATCAGGTATCCACTCTGGAAAGATCACGGCCACTCCACCTCTGAGTCTGTTGGGTCTGGGCTCAGAGAGGATCTTGTAGCCCTCAGGGAGGAGAGTGTCAAAACGTGTGACAGAGCTGGTCATGAACAATGTCTCGGTGAGAGCGAGGACATCCAGATCATGGTCTTCGAGGAGGTGGCAGATGTCAGAGGAATGGTTGACAGCAGAGGGAGAGTTGAAAGTAACTATCTGGAGCAGGTTTCCACATTTGAAAGACTTCTGGGGTGCGGTGTAGCGGTGTGGCACACCCAGCGCTGGCATTAGAAGGGCCTGAGAGTGTGCAGATACCATAGACAGATGTTGCATAGGGGCTAAAGTGGAGGAGGAGGTGGGTGCCAGAAAGACGGCGGAGGAGAAAGGAGGTGACAGAAGAGCAAGAGAGGTGCTAGGAATGGCAGGAGAAGGGAGGACATTGATGAGATGCAGGAGATGTCTATTGAGAAGGAAGAGATTGGGCTGAGAGCTCTGGGCCATGAATGTACCATTTAAACAGACATTGATGATGGTCTTGGAGTATTGGCAGGGGGCCACCAGGACCTCCCACCGGGTGCCACCATTAATGGGAGAGGAGGAGAAAGGAGAGAGAAGAGAGACCATATGAGGGGTCATAAGTCTGGGAAGGGAACACAAAGCGGATGTCGATGAGAATCTGTCTGGAGAAAGCGCTGATGTGGGTATCATCAATAAGGAGGCCTGGGTTGGAGACCAGGATATCCCTCTTGAATCTTATCCTTCCAGACTTAGTGAGAGGTATAGCATAGTAGATAGAGTAGCAGTTTGAGAAGATGGGATGAATTGAGAGCTCCATAGGGGGTGCGAGGAGGCAGGACGGGAGTGAAGGAGGAAAAGAAGCACAGCCCAAGGCCGCGCACCCAGGGAGCATTGGAGCGGGAGGGTTTACAGAGAAAGGTGGCACATAGGAGGTAATATCCAGGCACCACACCACAGGGGAACCCAGGAGAGGTATGTGCGAAGGACAGGGGGGTGGGGGGCAGCACACTGCAAAACACCCAGAGGCGATTTTCCTAAATGGAAGGAAAAGGCCTAGTTTAAACACAACCGAAAATTCAAGAAAGGTGACTTTCATGGAGAGATGTGAAAGAAAGCTAAACAATAGAGTTCACTGAGATGCTTACGGGTGGTGTGATTAGAGTAATAGGAGTGATTGGAGGGGTGGTTCAGTTTAGTGGGGTGCAGTGATCGCTCCCCCCTCTGTCTGCACTGCACCTACCTTGTCGGTCGCAGCAGGATGACGACTGCAGGCTACTTGCTTCCCCGGTTGACACTGGCAGACACCATCTGGAGCTGCTTATTGAAGGAGCTCCCCTTTGCCTCAGGGGGCTGCCATGGGCAGTGGGGCTGCCCTGCCAGGAACAGATAAGTAGGTCAAGTTCCTCAATCAGGGGAGGGGGGCGGGACAACGGGGAGGGAACCACACACAAAGGAAGGGACAGGGCCAAACAAACAGAGCACCCATTGCTGAAAAAACAAATTCAGCCCCACAATGTCAAGGGTTGCTTCACCTCAGCGCAGCTGGAATGGAAGTGGCTGCTGTGAGGAAACAGACTCAGGACACGGTCCTCATTCAGGCTGACGGCCTTCGCCAATGGTGGGAGAGGGCGGGACAACGGGGAGGGAGCCACACACAAAGGAAGGAACCTGGGCAAATTATCACCAACAAAGAAAAAACAAATCCATATATTCATTTATTTATTGCATCTGTGTCCAGTGCAAGTTAATAGCTCCCGGCTGCTCAAAGATTGATATGCAAGTACAGTGATATCACACATCCATCCTGGTTACATGAAATTCTTGCGTTTCCACACAACAGAGTAAATGCAATCCTTAAAAGCCATCAGAGACGATTTCCTTGATGCTGTGGTGGATCGGAAGAAGGAGTCTGACACATTTAGGACCTTCTAACTTGCTTGAACTAAAGGTGCTCGTCTGTCATCAGTAAGTCTCCAATAAATAAATGTTCTCAGTCCAAACCTAACTCTGCCTGACCCTACCACTGATATAATCAAGTTAAATGAGGCCAGGAGAATTATTTAATTCCCCTGGTACTCAGTAATTGTCTGCTAATCTGTTTATATCAATGTCTCTGTTATGTTTGTTTCCTGACACAATCTTCTGTATGAGTCTCTGGATATCCCTTTGATTAATTCTTGTAGCTCTTCAACAATATTCTTGGGCCTTGACTCTCTTTAGTGATGTGTCTGTAACAACGTTCCTTGTGATGCTTTCTCACATTCTTTTCTTAACTTGTAGACCTCTCACAGTCTGTTAATACAGGCTTTCTTAGCTTGGATGGGGTGTGAACCAATTTGGTAATTCCCCTGTCCTGGGTTCTCTCTCTGTAACTATCTTGTTCACTTGGTAGTCTAATCTCCTCTCCGTTATTACAGGATTTTATCCCATACTTTCTCCACTATTCACCTTTGAACTCATGGGGTAATTTCCCTTCTTCCACTGGTCTTTGTTTGCAGTCTTTATCTGCTTCCCACACAGGGTTAATCGATCTTCTCTTTCTGTAGTTTGCACACTTCCAGATAAACAGTTTTGTATTCAATATCTCGTTGTCATTACTGGGACGAGTGTCTATCTCCATATAATGTTGTCCCGGCGGCCTCCCTCTTCTCCCGCTCTCCCCGTTACCTCTCTGTATGCACAGGAACACTGCAAGGCTTTGGCTTTGCTTGGGTATTCCTCTTCTATGTTTGCCTTTTCATTCCTTAGTTTCGCCGGTTTCCCGTTTTCAGCTTCCCTTCTGGCTTCTGCTGTATACGGGTGCTGTCATTAGGAAGCTGTTCGCGCTTCCTTTTCTGATGGTTACCGGTGCGATTTCTTGGGCGTCCTGCCCACCACAATATGGACGTGGTCACGCCACTACCTGTTACAGGATTCCACTCTCCTGCATCTCAACGGCTTCTCCGTTGTTGGATGCGCCGGGCCTCTGGCGTGTCAGACTGGCGTTCTGTGAGTCCTCGAAATTCGCTGGCCTGGCGGCTCGTCTCAGGTCCACCTCTCCAAGGCATGATCACATCAGGGGGCTTTCCCTGCATCTGATACTTTCTCCTCCTCCACTCGTCTCAGTTAAGCACACCTCTCTTCTTAAAGAGACATCTTCTTTTTCGGGTTGGTTCCAGCATTGCTTTCAGCCAAAGATGCAGAGGTTACGTTATTCTTCGTAGCAGATAGTCCCATGTATGCTACTATGGAGTGTGGTTTAGGGAGTTCCTCACAGGAACGGGAGTCCTTGTCTCCTAAGGGAGAGTCTCTGCCAGTGAGGTCCCACTTGCCCACATCCCCTCAGAGGGTCTTGTGGAGCGGGCTCACCTCACTAGCCTCAAAGGGGGAGGCTCCCCATTGTGGAGAAGCGATGAATACCCTTGATTAGTCACAGTGCCTAAAATGCAACATATACTATCTGCTATGCATGCATAAGGTCACTCAGTGGATGAAGTGGTGGGTTCTATATCTGGATCTCTTCAGCCTTTCATTTTCTAGGCATCTTTTGAATACCACCAGGTTTTGCTTTTGTTATAGGTCAGGTATGAGTTTGTTCCACAGCACTGGTCCCATTGCTGCTGTGGACCTGCTATTAACGCTGTTGTCTTCTAGATGACTGCTCAGCTTTTCTTAGATGATGATGATCTTAGAGTTTTGGCCAGGATGTAGAGTTATTTTTGTATTTTAATGTTTTTATTGGCATTTGAAAGAAAAGAACACAAACACACTGCCAACCCGGTAGGGTACAACAAATAACCCTAAAGGGAGAATAGAGACCAACATA
Organism: Ambystoma mexicanum; assembly: GCF_040938575.1. Lineage (NCBI taxonomy): Eukaryota > Metazoa > Chordata > Amphibia > Caudata > Ambystomatidae > Ambystoma > Ambystoma mexicanum. The sequence continues at coordinate 642,636,831 of NC_090940.1, read as the reverse complement.
CCGGCAGCCGACGAACCATCACGCCCCACCCCACCCGAGCCTCCTCCCACAAGGATTATCATCACGTCAACCTATTCGGTGCTTCCTGGTGCGCACCACCCAAGGCTTAGCAAAGCACCAGGGAGCCATAGCCACCAGTGCTGTCAGCGTGTTCTTCATAATATGCAATAATCGCGTCTGTATCATCGCATCCAGGATAAAGGACATTTCACCAGATATTGCATGACGGTGCCCCCCCCAGCAAGACTAGTCCTAGCACTCGGCTCTAAGCCAGCCCAACATCATACCAGCGTGCTATCCTCGCTTTGCATTATTACAATACAAATGTCCCCACCAGTCTACAAATCAGCAGCCATAAGCAAAGCAAATGATTGTAATGAATACACACGCCCACTAATGGCTGCACAGAAGTCACACCTAGTCTTGATGACATCTGCCTGCATCGGTACCATGACATGTATTTATTTATGTAAACATTTACAAGACACACCTAACCCTGAGGCATCTGGGCCCCACAGACTTCAGAGAATGGTTACAGGTTCAACAAGCTTAAGAGATTGGTTACAATTGTGGCAGACTTAGGAATATGGTTACAAGTGATGCAGATCATATGGTGCAGCTCTAGGAGATTGGTTACAAAGGTTGCAGATCTAAGAAAATTGTTACAAGTGATGCAGATCATATGCCCGGCATCCTTTAGTATATGGTTACAGAATAACACAGCAGTTTTCAGTTAGCTGGGTGCAACAATCTTATGGACATGATTACATTAGGATAATGGCTACAAATCTTAAGGTGGCTTACAGGTGGTGTATGTCATGTCGTGTGCACCCCAGGTGGAGAGATGGAGGTATCCTGAGAAAAGAGCCAAGTTTTTAGTTTTTTTTCGGAATGAGAGTAGGGTGTGGTCTAATTTTAACTCAAGAGGTAGGGCGTTCCAGTGGTTAGCTGCAATCACGGTAGATCGCCTCAAGGCGTCTCCCCGCTCCACAAGAACTCCCTCAAGACCTTCCTCTGCCCCTGACTAACTTCTCCCTGTCTCGATGGCACTCATATAGAGGTAACCCTCACGGGGGGCATGTATCGGAAGGGGGTAACATTGCTTGCACTTGTGCGTCCCAGGCCGATACATATGTGCCCACTTCCCTCATCCCACTATATAAGGCTTTATGCTAGGAGGCAGATTCAGCTAGTGCCCACCAGGTCTGCCCACCAAGCCTCTATTCTGGGTTCCTCAGCCGACTTCCAAGTCATTGCAATTCTCTGCTTAGCCAGTAGGCAGATGAGGTCTTTCATCCGGGTGAGATCTGTTGTGTGTTTCCTCTCTCTCGGATATAGGACCAGCAAACATACCTCTGGAGGCCACGCATGCATCAGTATTTGAAAGAAAAGAACACAAACACACTGCCAACCCGGTAGGGTACAACAAATAACCCTAAAGGGAGAATAGAGACCAACATACCGGCAGCCGACGAACCATCACGCCCCACCCCACCCGAGCCTCCTCCCACAAGGATTATCATCACGTCAACCTATTCGGTGCTTCCTGGTGCGCACCACCCAAGGCTTAGCAAAGCACCAGGGAGCCATAGCCACCAGTGCTATCAGCGTGTTCTTCATAATATGCAATAATCGCGTCTGTATCATCGCATCCAGGATAAAGGACATTTCACCAGATATTGCATGACGGTGCCCCCCCAACAAGACTAGTCCTAGTCTGTTGTGTGTTTCCTCTCTCTCGGATATAGGACCAGCAAACATACCTCTGGAGGCCACGCATGCATCAGAATCCCCCCCCGCCCCCGGCCACACTCTCTGCTACCGCCTGCCAAAATCTTCCAATAACCGGGCAAGACCAAAACATGTGGAAGAAATCAGCTACATCATGTGTACATCTAGGGCAGTTGAGTTCCCCTACTCCCCTACACCGTGAGATTCTATAAGGTTTCAGGTAGGCCCTGTATGTAAAACATATCTGTGTAAGTTTAAATCTAAAATGCCTGTAGACCCTTTTGGTATACACCAGTGCCCGTGCCCATTCCGTATCAGTGAATGGTTTGCCCAGTCCACCTCATATTTCGTGGGTACCACCAGTGCTGGTTCACTATACTGATGCAAGACCAATTAGTACAATCTGGAAACCGCATGGCCCCAATCTGCCACATCGTACATAGTCTCCAGCACCTGGTCCTGCTCAATGCCGACTGAGAAACCAGGCCATCTGGCTCCTATGTTCCTCTCCAGGCTCAGACACATCAAAAACTGACCGTTATGTACGCCAGAGCTTTGCATCAGTGTTGCATCAATTCCCCTTATGACAACAAGTCTCCCAATGTGGCTATCCTGTTGCCCTCCCAATACTTCCTGATCTTTGTTTTCGGGTCCAGCCCTTTTCCAGCAAGTGCCACAAGCGTGATATTCGAGGAGTAGGATTCTGAGTTTCCCATCATCTTCCATGCCCTGCGCCACAGATCCCTACCCAGCTGAAGGAGCCAGGACTCGGGCGAGAGGCCAGTGCCTGTGACACATGGGAACTCCTTCAGGAAATACCGCTCAATTGACTGCTGCAAAAGCATTGTGTCAAAAGTAGCTTTATCCACCAACCAAACCACTAGAACTGCAGCTGGCCTGCCAAGTAGTATAACTCAAAGCGGGTCAGTCAGATTCTGCCCCCACTGTACTCCCTCTGCAAGGTGTTAAGTGTGATTCTACTCCACCTCCCCCACCACAAAAAATGTTCTGACTGCCGAATCTAAGTCATCAAAAAACCACCTGGTTCCGTTATAAGGTATGTTTCTAAAATGGTAAAGCAGCCAGCCAGCACCAGCATATTGAGAATGGCAGTGGCTTCCAGAATGACATAGACTTGAGGATGTAGTCTAAGACACTCTGGGCCTCATTACAAGTGTGCCGGTCTGGTAACAACAGTGCTGGTAAGCCTAACAGCACGTTGTTACCGGACCGGCACACAACGGGTCTGCCTACCGGAGTTTGCTGTGTTCGTCAGGTCTGACCCTGCCTGGCATAGCGGCCATGGTAGGCAGACCGTAACGGAAGCACCGGCACCGTTAAAAACAGTGCAGGTGCTTCTGTGATCCCCACTCCCATAGAGTCCTATAGGACACTATATAAATGGGGATTAACAGAATTACCGGCGCCTGATTTCACAGCCGCCGGGGTTGTGATATCCTGGTGTTACCGGGAAATCAGGCAGCAGTAATATCTTTTGGGTTTGGCAGCAACCCGCCAGTATCACCAGCACGGCTACCGCCAGATCCGTAATGAGGCCTCCTGTGTGTTATGCCTGTGGGAAGATGCCATGTCATGTCTGACGTTGACTCCTAGATATCGGAAGGTGTTCGTATGCCATTGCAGTCCCAAGTCAGGTAGCTGATTCCGGCTCAGACCTGTAAGATCTGCCAGCGGGAAAAAGCAGGACTTATTGCGACTTCTACAAAATGATCTATTACATCCAGAATGTGTGGTAAATTCTCTTCAGGAGAGTGTACATAAAGAAGCATATCATCTGCATACACCAAGATCAAAGGTCGAACCCCGTCAATCAGGATTCAGCATGTACATGCCGTTTCTTCCAAATTGTTAGGAAATAATTTGCTGAATGGTACATTTGGCGAATTCACCCAGTACCATTTGTCCGAAGCCAAAAATACTGAATAGGAGCGGGGGTGTGCCCCGCTCTCCCTGTTCAGTATTTTTTGCTTCAGGGGTGGTAGGGGTGTCCCCCGCTTTGTCAACATTGGAAGCGGGGGATGCAAAAAAAAAAACTAAGAAGAAAAAGGGACCCTGCTGTGCCAGCTCCAATCCACGTTAGAGGGACAGAACTGATGCTGCAGGGTACAGGAGAGGCGGCGGTGTCTGCGGATGGAGAAAAGTTAAGTAGGGGGGGTTGTGGGTCTATTGGTGGTTTGGGGGGACATGTTTTTTTTTACTGATGTAAAAACGTATTTGCGTCAAACTCTACTACAATCAATTATGCCGCAATTCTTTTTATGATCGGTAAAACAACCCCAATCACATATTCTGTCCTCAAGAACACATCCATTGGCTCTATGGCTACAATTAACAGCATTGGGGACAATGGACATTCTTGCCTACCAGTCCTCACCCTAGATTGGGTTTTGGTGTAAAGAAGCCCAACCCACCTCTGGTATCCGACTCCTATACCAAATTGCTGCAAGGTCTCATGCAGCCAATCAAATCTCACAATGCCGAACACCTTGATGATCGCATCTAATGAGGCCACAGCACAGTCCATCTTGAGATGCCTGGCGTGATGAAGTCTTAGTAGGTTCCATGCAGTGTTCTTGGTCGTTAGATACCCAGTTTGGTCATTGTGTATCAGGTCTCCGATCACACCCTTTAGTCTGCTTGTCAATAAGTCAGTGAGAATCGTATAGTGCCGATTAATGATAGAGTTCTATAGGAGCCGCAGTCCAACAGGGGCTTGCAGGGTTTAAGGACAGGCACAATTAAGGACTCTCTCAAACTGCAGGCAACTGACTGTCTTCGTATGCTTCCTCAAACATCTTGAGGAGTCTATGTGCCAATACTGCCGCATATTTCTTATCAAATTCCCCCCGGCAAACCTTCTGGTCCGGGTGTTTTACAAGTCGGCAACAACATAATGACCAACGTAATTTCATCAAGGGTGAGCAGGGCATCTAGCATAACCACCCACACCCCATGCATTCTGGGCAGCTCAATCTGGACCAAAGCTTCCTTAATGTCACCATCACTCCCCGTTTTCCCAGCAGAATATGGGTCCTCATAGTATCGGAAGAAGACTTTGTTAATCTCACTTGGAATTTTCATGACGTCGCCCTCGTCGTTCTGTATGGTGCAGATCATTTCCCTCTGCTCCTCCCTGCAGCACAGCCGTGCCACCAGTCTGCCTGGCCTGTCCCCCTCCTCATGCAGGCTGTGAGTGTAGTTGGCGAAGTCAAATTTGCCCAGGCGTTCCCATACCTTAATGCACTTTTGACACAGAGCTGTTAAGTGCCCATCACCCTCCCCCCCCTCTCGACTGCGTTCTGCGTGTTCAGTTGCCGCCTCTGCGTTTGTGAGGGCCTCACGTATTTCCTTCCTAAATCCACCCATCTTGCCAATAGCTGCCCCGTCCAATACCATCTTAAAGGAATCCCATAGGGTACTAGCTTTCTCGAAACTGCCAGCATTGACCCCCAAAATACTCCCCTATTCTGTCATCAAGGTAATCCCTGAACACACCATAATGTAAAGCTTCAGCCCTAAGGCGCCAGATAGGAATCGGTGGTCTGGCTGAAGACCTCTGACAGGTTGCGATTAGCGGGGCATGAGCAGAGTGGGCCCAAGCTTTGTAAACTCCCCTACGGTGTCTTGCCCAACGAAAATATAATAGTAATGCAAATAGCCTCTAGTTCCTCCCTAATAGCTTCTCCAGATATCCGCTAACTCCAGATTCCTCTGTAGGGAGGCTAAGGCCCTGGCCGGAGTGGACGGCTTTCGGTATTTGTCTTTCGGACCTGTCTACGAGAGGGTTAAGTGTACCGTTAAAGTCCCCTCACAAATCCGCATGGCGCCCCTAAACGTGGTCCCTCTGAAATAGAGGGAGTTAGAAAACACGGTGAAGTCGTTGTTGGGGGCATAGGTGTTGCTAATACACACCTCCCTATTTTCAATGAACCCATGTACCAGTGCCATCCTGCACCCATCCTCATGTTGAAATTCCATCAACTGGAAAGGTAACCGATGGTGTAACCCACGTACGGACACCCCTAGCATATGCCGATAAAGGGGAGCCGTATAATTCCCCCCACCCCCCACTTGCTAGCAATCACATTTTCTCTGTCTGCGGTGAGGCGCGTTTCTTGCAGTAATGCGATATGCACTCCCATCCTCCTCAAATAAGCGCTCCCTCGAAGTGTCTTTATATAACTATTGAGGTCCCTAACATTTTATGTGGCAACTTTCAGGCTGGTAACCATCCTCTGGCCCCACTCTCGCATTATTCCCCAACTGATCCTTCCCTGCTTCAATTAAGATACCCCAAGCCCTCCTTGCAACCAGTGAAATCAGTGAAATCAGCAAGAGCCACCCTGTACAGCCACAGCGCTACCAGTGCACGCTTCATGACCCTTTCCATAAAATCAATGCTTGCAAAAATGTTGTCTTCGCATGTGCTTTGTCTCACTATGCCACCTTGATAACTTCCAAACACTGCAATAAACAAGGAAAACACTCCCTGCCGGAGGCCGTGAAAAAAAGGAAAGCAAGGGAGAATCCAACCAAAAACCATCTCGCAAACCATAAACAAATAGCTTAGTAAAATATCTCGTACTCTGCCCCCACTTTTTCCCGCTCCCTCCGCACCTCACTTAGGGAAGCATACGACAGCATGATGCCATAAAATGGGCATGAGGGACCTAGCATCAATTACGGTTTCCCAGCAGCCGCCCATGCTCTTAGAAGAGTTCTGTAGTCCCCAAGTGTTCAGCTCACGCATACTGCTACTTTGATACTGCCCTTGGCTGTTGAAGTGTCCGTCTATTGCTCATCATCAGGGTGCCACGGGGGTTTTTTCCCCTTGTGCGGGAGCTGTACAATCCCTAACGTGTCCATCCAGGAGTGTGCCTCAACCGTTTCGTCACAAAATCGTGACCTGTTGTTGTGGAGCACCTTGAGCTTTGCTGGGTAAATGAGCATGTAACTTATGTTTGCCCTGTGTGTCCATTCCTTAGTTGGGCTGAGCATAGCCCTGCGTTGCTGCACCATCAGTGTGTAGTCTGGATATATTATGCCAGCTTTGCCGATGCGTGCACAATACTCCCTCCATCTCTGGAGAAGGCAAATATCCTTTCTCTATCTTTGTAGTTCATGATTCTCGCAATTAAAGGTCTTGGAGGGAGTTCTGGGGAGTGGGGGACTCCTAGCCAACAATCTACACGCTCTCTCTCCCTTGAAGCCGGGTGTTAATGTTCCAACATCTACTTCTTGCAGAGGTAGATTTTGGATTTAGCAATTGGCTTCGTTCCCCTCTTCTCCTTCAGGTTCACCAAGCATCCTAATATTATTCCCCCTGGCTCTCCGCTCAGAGTCTTCAACCCAATGCACCAGGATACGCACTTTATCAATCAGCTCAGACTCCTGCGCCTGGGTGGCAGTGATGTAGTCATGTTTTTGTGCACCTGCATTTCCACGGTCCCTATCCGGTCCAACAGTATTTGTACATCTTTCCTCAGCAGCACGACATCTACAATGACTGCATCCACTTTCTGTTCTAAAGATGTCTTCAATGATGTGATTGCTGCAAGGATGTGGCTTTCCTGCCACTGGATTAGTGATGGTGTAGTTGATCCACCGTCAGCGGCCACAGGCAAATGTGCCACACCTGCTCCATCCTTATGTGCAAAGGCCTCCATAACTGTTTGCTTAGCCTTGCCTCGGACGTGCTTATCTGGCATTTGTGTGCAAGCTAGGGTCGCAATCCGCAGGTAGACCGTAAAAGTCTGGGAGACAATGGCAGTGTTTCAAAAAACAAATTACGTGCAGGATATGTGCCTTCTGCCCCAGCAGCAGCGCGTTTGTCACCAGAACAGCAACCCATCCCCCCGCCCCAGGGCCCGGCAAGTCCACCCCAAAACGTCCTGTAACCAGCAAAGCTCCTGTGCCACCGGTATGATCTCTGAAGTGGGTTGGGTAACCACCCCTGGCCGCAGCAGTTTCCCGCTGCAATCACCCACTGGAGCTGGATGCACAAGCTTCACTGTCCCTAAGGGTGGGCAAGCTAGCGAGCCTCATTGATCGCAGAGCAGCACTGCTCTTCCGAAAAGTATCACTGACCCAGATGTTTAAATGGTGGGCCAGGGGCACTCCAAAACACTCAGCAGGCACCCACAATGCCACAGCGCCTACAAAGGTATCCTGCCAAAGGCTATTGTGCCTGGGGTAACAGGTGTCCCCAAGGGCTGCTAAGACAAAATGTAAATAGTACCAGGTAGAAGCACCCACCAAGATACAGCTCCCTCCGCACTTTTGCTGCTAGGATCAATGATCTCTGGTGCCCCAGGCCAGTCACTCTGTCTCAAGCATCACACAGGTTCTTCTTGCGCCCAGGCAGGCCCGCACACCCCCCCAGTGAGCACCAGCGCCACCAACACTCCACATGGGAAGTCCACCCACACATCCAAGATGCGGTCTTTGTTGCTGTGGTGGAGCGGGTCTGCCATTGTTTACCCCCCTCGGGAGGCTATGATCTGGCGTGCAGCTCCGCACTGTCCCCGGCCTGGGACTCTGCCACGCACACCATCCGGCACCCCTGCCTGTCCCTTTCCCCAATGCTGCCTCGCCGCTCCGTCGGGACCTCTGGCTCTGCAGGCTGCACTTCCTTTGCAGCGAACACCCTGTAGGCTGATGCCCCTGCCCACTATTCGCACTGGCAGCTCTCCGCCGGTGCCCACAGCCCTGCAGGAGCCTAAGCAGCCCACCGCCGAGGTATCGACTGCCATCTTGGGATCTGCGGTCTCAGCTCCTCTGTGCTGCCTCACTCTGTTAACTGCTGTGTACTGGTGAAAGCACTGCTGTGGTTCGAAACGGAATGGAATCCGACCTTCAATTGCAATTTCAAAGCAAAACGGGCAATGCATGGCTATTCTTATAAAGGATCATGCACGGGCTCTAAAGAAAGGCAGTCTCATTACATGGCTTCTGGCCATGCCCCACACCCCCCAGCTAGGATTTAGAGCTATGTAGAGTTGATGGTGTTTGGGAAATTGGTGAAGGCCTTTTTTCCCAGAAATATTTGTGGGATCTATGTAGTGTTTTGAATAGGATTTTCTTTGCAATAAGGTAGCCACTTCACTGATTTCAGGGCAGGTGAGATGTGGTCACTCTTTTGAGGCCATATGTTAGTTTTGACGGGCTGTCTTGTGCTGGACTGGGATGGGTACCAGTTCAGATTCGTGGTCAGTGGCTAGCAAAGAGAGGATTTGTATGATGCTGTGAAGCTTTTGTAGGGGAGGACTGGCCGCGAGGCCCTCCTCACCTGCAGCCTTCTCCCCAGGTGAGGACCATGACTCGGTGGCCGTCCCCTCATGCCACCCGGGCCCAGGTGGAGGAGGGTTCACCCGCCGACGACATTGCCCACACGTATCCGTTCCCTGCATATACCAAAATTCAGTTAGGCCTAGAAGCCATCTTGTCTAGCAAACATGGCGTGAGTTCAGCACACTGTAACGAGGCCCCCACCTTTGGAGGGCCTTTCATGCATCTCTGCCGCCGCAGTAACCCTGGTAGATCCGCTGCGAGCGCGTTCCCATGAGAAAGTCGGGTATGAGCTAACCCGAGATGCTAACACTGTAACATTTTATCGTTCACAATGTAATATTGCACCCCGCACGACCTGGTCCGCGAGGCCGGGGTGACGGGAAAAAAGCTGAAGCATCACTATCTGAAGAAAGTAGAAAATAATTCAAGTATTGGTATTAACGAACTACCTCTGTTTAAACAGATCCTGTAAACTGTGAATAAACCATAAAGATGTAACGTTACATGATACCACCCCAGGTCTGGACTAGTGCTGCTATAACCACAGAGAAAGATGTCGACCAAATGTATAGCCTTTATCTGTATAAGTGTTCTTACAATTTTATGTAGAAACCTGAACTCATATATGTTTTCTTAATCACCTAAAGCAGCGAGCATCAATCTCTGTAGGCCATAACCTAGAACTACCTCGTGTAACGTCTAATGTACATAAAATAATCACACCATGTAGTAAATATAATGTTAGGTAATGAAAAGGTACTCGGACCGACTGTATTAAAGAAATGTGTAACGAAATTGAAATATATATGTGTGTTTAAATAACATCAAAATAAGGCGGAACATTATAAAAGTTCTGCATTCAAAAGTTAGCAACGCACGAGGAAAAAACCTTTGTGAATATATGCAAGGCCATTCTCCCTCCCACCCTACCAAGCCTGCCAGATAAAGAAGCTAAGGCATGTGCCGCGCTCCCTCACCTCCCCCAACCAAGCTGGAGCCGCTTCAGAGAGTCAGAGGCCCCGGTACCGCACCCAAGGCCACAGCCCGCCACCTGTGTTATTTACAGCACGGTAATAAACCCACGTTTGAATCTACTGATCTACCAGCACCCTCTCGTAAATCCCACAACCCCCCCCTAGACCACCCCAAGAATCATGACCCCGTGCAAAGACGACCCCCATCACTGGGACAAGACACAGAGACCCATTTATATAATAACTTCTAACGCGGCAGACAGACATGTATCATTCGGCTCAGGCCCCAGAGCCCAGCCCCTCGACCTAAAATACCGGTCAATAGGACACAGGTAAATCTCACCCCAACCGACAACCACCGGACCTCTCACGAGGTGCATTCCTCATGTGTTGCGTTTATTTTATAAGACAAACTGCTGAGCGATTTATTGATGAACTTAGATGTCGTTTCTTGAATAACTGCAGTGTGCATGGCCTAGGGCAAACGAGTCAGGAAAGGTATTCATCTTTGTCACAGGCTGCCCCAGCATACCAACACCGCTCGGATGACCTCAAGCTGGCCTGCCAGGCCCAACCCAACCCACGAGGCTGACCAGTGACGTCCTCACGCCAAGACCAACCACGCTGCAGCAACACCTATAGTTAGTCGACGCCACCCAATCCCAATTAACTTGTGCCCCCTATAGTGTGTAGGTTCTGATGACGTTTTTTGTATTAGAAATACGCCTGTCTTTGCTATTGTCAGACAGAGCGCTCTCGGAGGTTGCAGAGTTCTTTGCATGACCTATTCTTTGGATAAACTCCCACTTACGCTCACCCGCACTCTGTCTTGGTCTTATTCCCACTACGGGAGAGTCCCTTATTGTCTCTCATTGCGGGGAGGATCGTGCTGAAATTGGGGGCGCTTCCTTTCAGTGGTGACCCCGATAGCGTGATATCTCCAAATTATTTTTCCTAACTCCTTTTTAACGACCCCCTTGTGGCACGAGAATCTCCGGTCGAGAAGGGATACGCACGGTGAGCCGGCTCCGGGAGGCTGCCCGCCAACGGCGACCGGCACAATAAGAAGTGCGCACTCAATGAGAAAGGGTACGGGATCCCGATTGGAAAAAAATCCCCTTTGAGTGCCGCTCGCCGGAGCCAGGGGCTGACCGTTGAGTTACCGGTGACACTGCCTGGACGGACCCAGTTTCGGAGACTATCGGTTCAAGACGGGCACGTGAGTACTGAGTGCGAGCGATCGTAAAGGGGTAGGGAGGGGAAATTGTGAACAGAAGAACGGGGACAGGTAGAGGAGAAGAATAACGGGGGTCTACTAAAGACGGGTCTTGAAACTTTCTTTATCTTTTCTTTGCATATGGCCATTAGGAGTAAGAAATAAGTGAAGTGGTAGAAGTGACGGAAACCTAGCTCCGAAAGGGGGTGGAAGGCGGCGCCGCATAGTGCTATCTAAACTAGTACTGGGAATATATGAAGAAGTAAGAAATAAGTTATTGGTGTCTGGCAAAGGGAGACACCGGGAATATTTTTTAGTGATTGCTACTCTCTCTATTTCTTTTTTCCATTCCACGGGGCAGGGGGAGAAAGCGAAAAGGGTATAAGATAAATATACTTGTAGAAGAACTATAAAATAGGGAGCACATTTGTAGGAGTGGGGATTAAGTAGTGGCACGTACAGACGTGAACACAGTAACCTTAGCAGAAAAACAGGGACAGCTGGCCAGGGAGGAAAGGGAGGAAAAAAGACGAGGTGTGAGTGGAAAAGCATTGTGAAGGGTGCGCGCACCGTGTGAGTATTGGAGACGAACGGTTGACCGCGAGGTGGTGCCAGAGAGTGTTGACCATAACTAGTAATTGATCAGTTGCAAGTGAAATCACATGAGAGTGTATGGGAATGGGAAGGAGATGAGCTATGGTGAGTGAGAAAGGATTTGCGCAGTGAATAAAATTGGGTGATAATCTTTGAGACGTCCGCTCTTGTCTGTGCCATAAAGGTATACATACACATATCTACACCTAACTAAAAGTAAAGAAGGTGGACACGGCTGTGTTAGTGATTTAGAGTATGGGGGCAGAAACTCCCTTGTCACATATTTGTAAGAGCTTACCGGGATACGCTGAACGAATAAATAAATATCACGATCAATGGGTAACAGAATTGAAAGGGGAGGGTCTGCCCCAGATTTGGCCCGAGGGAGGGTCTTTTGACAAAAGCGTTCTTGATATGGTACGAGCATGCATTAGCCTCAAGTATAAGGGGAAACAATGGCAAAATAGGAAGGAGATATTAGACCTCTGGAGATTGTTTGAGGAAGTACCCCCACCCAAAGCTCCGGCACCAAATATTGATCTACCTTCCACCACAGATAATCCACTGACGATTCCAAGAGAGGAAAAGGAACAGCTAAGTACAGAACAACCTGCGGAGGTGATTAGTTTGTACCCGATATTACCTAAACCAGCCCCCGCAGCAGGATATAGCGACCCTACTTATGTGCCTCCCCCCACAACTGGTACACCACAAAGACCAACAGCCCCCCCGCCATACGAAAGCACCAGAGAGCGCGCCCAGGGAAGCACACAGAGTGTGGATATAGAGAAGCTAACGAGTGACTTAGAGTTGAGGCTTACTGTGGCAAGGGATGAACTCTCAAGAATAAAAGACATATGTGAGCGCACAGCGTGCGCCCCTACACAATCAGGACGCACGTCTAGAGCGTCGAGCGAAAGTAGACAAATTGAGGAAGGATGGAAAAAGGGGGAAATACTGTTCAGAATTGAGGAAGAGCCGACACGAATAATAGAGGTAGGAGCAGTAGAAGGGAGCATTGGTGATGTATCACGAGAGAGAGGGATCAGAGAGGACTTGTTATGTGATGTCAGAGGAGGGTTGGATGAGAGTGATAGGTTGAGTATGGCAGTAGGAGGGGAAAGCGAGGAGGTGGACGGTGCATGTTCGCTAGGGACTATAGACGACGAATGGATGGGACGACTAAGAAATAGGGTGGGGAAGATGGCGTCATTGGAGTCAGCAGCGACTAAGGAAAGGGAGGGTGCAACTGCAAAAGGGAAGTTACAACTTCCATTGATACACAGAGGGGGGGGAGACCAAACTATATACCATGGGCTCAGATGGATAAGGCTAATTTAATGAAATTATTGCCCCAGCTGTCAGGAGGGGCGAGCAAGTGGATATATGCATTTGAGAAACATACCGCCGGCATACCGTTGGCAGTAGGCGATGTGAAAAGCCTACTAGTAACCGCAGTAGGAGATCAAGCGGACAGAGTATGGGCTAAGGCTGGTTTCCCGGCCGTGACGTTAGACTGTGATCGCCATGATGGGGCTTCCTTTAATACAGTACGAGCAAGGGTGTGGGACGCACTGCGGGAGACATTCCCAGATACCCCTGATTTACAATCAGTAATGCAATGTACAATGAATGAAGGGGAGGATGCTATGGATTACATTCTCCGGGTGCAGGAGATGTGGAGAGCGGAAACGGGCACGCCCTGGCACCAATCCACATCTCTATTTTATTTTATCATTAAGAGAGGGCTCCCAAAAGAGGTGCAGAAGGCACTCGATAAAATAGCGGGCGTTGAGGCAAAGGGGTGGCCAGAGATCCAAAGTATAATAGTGCACCATTGCAAAAGGATCAAAGAGAGAGAGAGGGAAGTAGCACAGAAAAGGTTGGCAGACGAGGCAAAGTTGGTACAATCAAAACTGGTGAAGGTTGCAGCAGCGGTAGCAGGGCTCCCACTCATGAGGGAGGGAGACGAAGGAGAGGAGGGGCAAATAGCAATACAAGGAAGAATAGCAGCAAATTGGACAGGACAAGGACAACGACAGTGGACTGAGCAGGAGCAGAACGGAGGTCCAACGTGGCAAGAGTGGGCCCCAAGAGGGGGAAGAGGTGGGTACAGGGGCCGAAGAGGAGGACAAGGGTATGGAGGAATGGGAGGAAATGGGTGGCAGGGTCCCAGAGGTCCACAGGGGAGCTGCTGGAATTGTGGGAGATGGGGGCACTACTCAAGAGAGTGCAGGAGCAGACAAAACAACGGGTTCCAGGAGACAGAGCAGTACGGTCACCCCCACCCAGGAAGCCCCTACGGCCTCCCCATGGGACAATACCAGCAACCAGAAAATGTAGGACAAAGAAGTAACGCACAACTACACGGACATCAGTACAGAACACAAAACCACCCACAGAATAATGACAATATGCAATACACGCCAGGTAACACTTTCGCCACAGTAGCTAATGGAGCGCCTGCCCCCGCACCTTACAGCGGGGTGTCAGTAGTTTCGGGGAACATTTTTGATCAAGGGGGGGCAATGAGACACCCCGCATAGGACAGCCCACAGAGAGCACTTGCGTGTCCAGTACTATCTACGACCCACAATGCATCAGAGGAACCATTGATAGGAGCGCAGATAGGAGACAAGCAGTTCATATTCATGGTGGATTCGGGAGCGGAGAAATCATGCATTAGAGAGGGCCGGTTCCCGTTATCTAATAGAACGTTAGAGACGCAGGGGTTCTCTGGGGCTGTAATTGAAGTTCCTTACACAGAGGCATTGGATGTGACAGTGGGGGGTAAAACAGTGAAAGCACCCTTACTGTACTATGAACACTCTCCCATTAATTTGCTGGGGAGAGATCTCTTAAGCAAACTAAACATGACAATATCATTCACAGGGAGCGGTATCGTATGTTCGACGCCAGGCATATGCCCCCTCCGCATATTAGCAGTAATACACGGCCACACAATCATGCAAGAGATCAGAGGGTTACCAAGAAACAAGGAGATGTTTGTTGAGGGCATGAGAACATTGGCTCTCATAGTACCAGAACTAAAAAGGATGGATTGGAGGATTCCAGCCGAATTCCTTTTCCGCCCCATAGCAAGCCCCGACACTGCTCCCGGGTCAGTGCTATCGTTGGATTTACACGCTGTACACGTGTCAGCAAACAGAATATGTGTGATTGGCGTTGACATGGAAGGATGTGAGTGGCGGACAGTACTGTGTACAAATGCAAATATCCCACTGCGGGAGCTATCGGACGAGGAGCTATTTTCCGACACTGAGAGAGATGGCGAAATAGTGATGGAACTAGCAATGCCGTGCGACATTGTAGTTACAGCCAGAAAAACTCAAGTTGAATTAATGGCAGTAGTAGGAGCACCACATGCATTTTTTGATGACGACATGAGGTTAGTACCCACTAACATATGGACAAATGGCCCCCATGATGTGGGGTTATTACATGGGGTTCAGCCTGTGGTAATAAAACTGAAACAGGGAGCAATTCTACCCCGGGTAAAACAATATCCATTGTCACGCGAAGCAGAAGAAGGGATCAGAGAGACACTAGATGCACTGCTAGCACAAGGAATAATAGTGCCCTCAAACTCCCCATGCAACACATGCATTTACCCGATTAAAAAGGCGAAGGGAGGTTCATGGAGGATGATACAAGATTTACGCCCACTCAATGATGTGATTCAGAAGGAGTTCCCTTTAGTCCCGAACCCGGCGACAATACTGTGCAACATTCCGAAAACGGCATCCCACTTCACAGTTATTGACTTGAAAAATGCATTTTTCTCGATTCCCTTAGCAGAAGAGAGCAGGTACTTAACAGCGTTTACACTAGGGGGGAGGAGGTTCGAACACTGCAGACTACCACAAGGATATTGCGAGAGCCCAAGCATATTCAACAGGGTACTACATGAAGATCTGGGGAATTTGTCTGTAGAAAGCACAGTGATTCAGTACGTTGATGATTTATTGGTTTGTGCACAAACTGAGGAGGAGTGTAGAAAGGACTCAATAACACTCCTGACATTATTGGCCAATAAAGGGTACAAGGTGGACAAGGGGAAGTTACAATACTGTCTGACAGAGGTCCTATACTTGGGACAGCTGATATCAAAGGATGGCAAGCGGATCATACCAGACAGGGCACAGGCGATTAGAACAGTTGGGGAGCCCAAAACAGTAAAAGAGATGCAGAAATTTCTGGGTATGTGCAACTATTGCCGAGCATGGATATTGGATTATGCAGCGTACACAAGGCCCTTGTTACAGGCACTAAAAGAAGCACAGCAGGAAAACAAACACATAGAATGGACAGAAGAGATGAACACAGCATTTAACTCACTAAAAGAGCTGATATCAAGCGCTCCAGTACTGGCAAATCCAGATTATGGGCGCGAATTCTTCTTATTTTCACACTGCAAAGGAACACTGATGACAGCAGTACTGACACAAAAGACATTGTTAGGGCACAAACCACTGGCTTACTATAGTGGCACCCTAGACGCAGTAATGCAAGGTCATTTCGCGTGCGAGCAATCCCTAGCTGCAGCCGCGTTCGCGATTGAGAAAAGTGCCACGATAGTGATGGGCTGTCCTGTGACACTGTTTGTGGAACACTCACTCTTTGCAATATTAGAGCGATCAAAGAGCACATTGACGACACAACGCGCCACAGCATATGAAATAATACTGTCCAGCGCAAACATCCATATAGTAAGATGTAAAACAGTGAACCCGGCCACATTCATCACAGAGGCGTGCACCGTAGAGGACATGCAGAACCACAACTGCGCTACGTACACAGGTGACGAATGTCAGGATCAAGTGATTTTTGAGAATGCCCTGAACGAGGGAGAGGTGTATTTCGTGGACGGGTCAGCATCAATAGACATGGAGAAAGGAGAGAAACATGTGGGTATGGCAGTTGTACGATTAGAGGAAGATGAATACGAGACACTAGTGCAACACCGCCTCCCATCACACTATTCAGCCCAAGCAGCAGAACTAATAGCGCTAATAGAAGCATTGCATGCCGCCAAGGGGCGCGCAGTGACAATATATACAGACTCAGCATACATGACAACAACAGTACACGGCGGGTTGGCACGGTGGGGGCGGAGAGGGTTTCGACGAGCAGATGGAACACCTGTTCAGCATGCAGAATTATTGAAAGAACTGATTGAGGCCCTGCAAGACCCCACGGCAGTGGCCATCGTAAAATGCCAAGCCCACACCACAAATACAGATTTTATATCTTTGGGGAACGCGGCAGCAGACGCCGCTGCCAAAGAAGCTTCATATTTACAGAAAGGTGAAGTAGGAGAGTACATGTTGCACCACACAGCAAGCCAAGAGGTCCCCACAGGATACAACATGATGCCCACACAGGAAATAATAGAGCTGCAAGAGGGAGCTAGTGCAGAAGAAAAATTGCTGTGGACTAAGAGGGGATGCAGCAAATCGCCGACTGATTTATTGTGGCGACAAAAAAGTTCAGGAAAAGAGGTAATGCCAGTTACATTGTTAGAAATAGCATTTCAACAACTACACTTTCCCGCACATAACGCAAAGCAACACATAATGGCGGACATACAAGAAGATTGGTTTGCACCTTGCCTCCATGAACACATCACAAGGCTGGCTTTAGAATGCACGACATGTCAGATTTACAACTCGGGTATGACATTGCGCACACTAAGAGGAACGATACCAAAACCAAATGGCCCGTTCAGAGAGCTCCACATTGATTATGTAGACATGGGAGAAAGATGTAACGGGGCTCGCTACATGATTGTGGTTGTATGTCCATTTTCGAGGTGGGTGGAGGCAGGCCCCTGTGCGCGCCCTGATGCGAAGGGCGCCGCGAAGTTCCTAGTGCGGGAAGTATTCCCGCGCTGGGGGATTTGCGAAGTTATTCGCTCAGACAACGGCACGCATTTTGTTAATGAACTATTCAAGGAAGTGACTACGCTATTGGGAATAAAGCACAAATTATGTTCGATTTATCATCCTCAAAGTAATGGCGTAGTGGAAAAGATGAACGGTCTGTTAAAAAGCAGATTGTCAAAACTGTGTTTTTCCCTTAAAAAGACCTGGATGTACTGCCTGCCTTTGGCCCTGTTTGAGTTACGAAATCAGCCAAGTAAAGACCACCATTTGTCCCCGCATGAGATCGTCACGGGAAGGAGAATGCACACAGCGCATTCGCCTCTCCGTGAACGTTCTGATGCACACAGAAGTGCAGCGATATTGGGAGAGGAGTTCACAGAGTACTTGAAAAAACTGACACGGGCAGCGCGCGTAATTGCGAAGCAACTAGCCCCCCCCTCTACAAGAGAGGAGGGGAACACAACAGAAACAGAGACACTGCCTGAAAAACCATTACAACTAATGCCTGGTGACCTTATATATGTCAGAAGTTTTGTGCGAAGGTGGAATGCGCCACGTTTCCATGGCCCTTATGAGGTAGTGTTTTGCACACCCACAGCAGTAAAGGTGAAGGGCCTACGATACTGGGTGCATTTGACAGACGTACGCAGAGCCTATAGCGCCGTGGAAGGTGAGGTGCAGGACGAGGCACAGGCAACTGCGGACAATGAAGTTGTGCAGAATGAATGATGGGAATTTTGTGTGCATTAAGTGATGAACATTGAACGCGACTGGCGCACGACAAGTGTACTGAAATAAATATGTATATATATATATATAATTTTTTACAACTTTTGAAGGTTTTTGTGGGTTTTTTTTTTGGTTTTGGAGAAGTTTTTTTCTCTCGACTTTCCTTTTTATATATGAAATAATGTACGGATAGTAATGATTGTAAAGTTACCTTGTCTGTGGACACACCCCCTCCCTCACCCACTCCCATACTTTGTCGAAACAATGTCACAACGTTAGAAATGTTTACATGCTTGTACTTAATGCACTTTTATGTTTCAAACAGGATTTACTATGGCATCGAATGGGCAGCCTGCAACTAATAGATTTGTTAGATTTAGAGAAATGTTAGTAGATAGATTGACATATTCATACGAATGTGGTTTATCAATGTGTGTTATTGTGTTCTTCATCTCAATATTTTGCCTGGTGACATATTGGTTCATAGCGTTCATCTCTATCGAGATGAACGAGGGGGGTGGGGGGAGTAACACCACCCTTGCCCCTGGCACGAATTCAATTACAAGTACGAATATTAGAGAAGGTGATTTTTTGGTCTGGGATGGATCACACTTTGTATGGGGTTACTATACTGCACCACCCACTGCTGCCCTGTCACAATCAAGAAATAAAGATATGGAAAATGACACAATGTCCCTACCTGAAATATATAACAGCCCCACTACCCTTCCCGCCCCGATACAAAACAGCGATTTGTTGTTTATTGAGGAAAATGGAAAAGTAATTACGATGACAGAACACAAGTTCCTATATGAGGAATTGGAAAAGGGGGGTGGGAATGAGAAAGGGGGGCCTATTATTTCACCTATCGAAACTAAAAGGTATAGGAGGGGGGAGAAAAGTAGGCGAAGAAGAGAGACAAGTAGGAGGGGGTATGATGAGTATTATGGGTTAGGATTAGACAAGATGGAAGACCCACGACACCCCCACCAAGCAAATAAATGGTATGCAGATATGAGTACAACAGCTAAACAGACAACCAATGAAAGCTGTTATGTCTGTTCGCTCATCCCCCATGCATCAGGCACACCCAAAGTGTTGTTGCCAAGAGAATTGCCCATTGTGGATGCCCAATGTCTCCTTCATCTCACGCTGTGTAGAATAAAGAACACCTTCCAAGCACACAATGTCTCTTTCAAAATGATACAGGACAACAAAACGTGCTATTCAAAAGCGTCTGGAGTGGTCTGTCTTAAAGAACCTTTCTTTGCAATACAAGGGACGCTGTTTTCCGAAAACAAATGGAAAGATGAAGAAGTACTGTGCAAAGCGGAAGCACTGAAAGGTGTCCAACCAGACAAGCTGCGGTGGATGGAAAAAACGTGCTTACCAATATGGAAAGAACACATCTCTAAACTAACATGGGTAACAGCGATGGAGAAACCCTTCAAGCTACAAAGTGAAATACAAAACGAACTATGTTTCAAGGGAGAAGGAAAAGTGGCAATGGGAACTAATAAAAACTGTAACAAAACTCTCACCATCCCAGACATGAAAAAAGGAACAGCAGCACTAATGGACACATACTGGGTATGCGGGAATCAGGCTTACTTGCACCTTCCCCAGGCATGGAGTGGCAGCTGCTCAATGGCCACTTTGCATTCGGCCCTAATGGTGATTCCAGAAAGTCACGTCGACGAAAATAAAAGGACGCAAGGAAACGTGAACCAGGATGTGACTTCTCCCACTGCAAAAGCGCACCTCTATGTCCTGTCCTCCGGAGGGAAAGAAGAGGAGCTATCACGGAACAAGCGAGCATCGAACTACATATCACAAGCATCATCCGATTTATTGGCACAGATCCCAGACAGGTATCGCCTGTTCAGCTCCGTGGAAACATTTTTTGCCTCACTAGTTTCAAGTGTCCAAGCAAGAGCAAATGCAAAATGGCTCCAGATCACACGGTGGGAACTGATTCAGCTGGCCAATGACACTGAAGAAGGGTTCAACATAATAAAGGTGGAACTACGAGCTCTGCGACTAATGACCATGCAGAACAGGTATGTTCTGGACCTGTTAACAGCGATCGATGGAGGTGTTTGCCAAAAAATAGGAAGTGCGTGCTGCACGTTCGTACCTTCTGAAGACGCAGAAAATGGGTCCCTGTCCCACGTCATTGAAGCAGTACATAACCTGGGAGAGAAGATGAAGATGGAAGGTGGGGCTAAAGATAGCTCATGGTTCGACAATATCTTCTCCTGGGTTCCCTCATGGCTTGGAATGGCAATGAAGTTCTTGATACCAGTTGTGGTGGTCCTCCTCGTGGTGTTCTGCCTGTGCCAGGTGGGCCTCCGATGTTGTGCTAACGCAGTCCCTAACGGTGCAATGATGATGGTGACAATGGGCAACTCTGGTGGTACAATTAAGGCGACACAAGAAGTACATGTACAGACAGGAACAGGTAACACTCCCAGGTACCAGTTAGTGCCTATGTACCGTGATAAGTACATAGTAGATAAACTATGGCACACCACTATCAAAGAACCACGAGACGTGGAACTGGAATGGTATGAGGAGGTCTGGGTAGACTTGGAAGAAACTGGTGACTGTATATATTTAACATGTACACCAGATGAGTATGCTAGAAGAGGTGAGAGCTTGAGGGGGGTATGCAGAGCCTGGATGCCTAGAAAAGGAACACCTGCATGGGATGACGCAGTGATAGAGGAGCAAGAATGTAGAAGATTAGAAGAGCTAAAGAATTCGTTACTTTAGTAACGAAAGGGGGGAAATGTAGGGGAGGACTGGCCGCGAGGCCCTCCTCACCTGCAGCCTTCTCCCCAGGTGAGGACCATGACTCGGTGGCCGTCCCCTCATGCCACCCGGGCCCAGGTGGAGGAGGGTTCACCCGCCGACGACATTGCCCACACGTATCCGTTCCCTGCATATACCAAAATTCAGTTAGGCCTAGAAGCCATCTTGTCTAGCAAACATGGCGTGAGTTCAGCACACTGTAACGAGGCCCCCACCTTTGGAGGACCTTTCATGCATCTCTGCCGCCGCAGTAACCCTGGTAGATCCGCTGCGAGCGCGTTCCCATGAGAAAGTCGGGTATGAGCTAACCCGAGATGCTAACACTGTAACATTTTATCGTTCACAATGTAATATTGCACCCCGCACGACCTGGTCCGCGAGGCCGGGGTGACGGGAAAAAAGCTGAAGCATCACTATCTGAAGAAAGTAGAAAATAATTCAAGTATTGGTATTAACGAACTACCTCTGTTTAAACAGATCCTGTAAACTGTGAATAAACCATAAAGATGTAACGTTACATGATACCACCCCAGGTCTGGACTAGTGCTGCTATAACCACAGAGAAAGATGTCGACCAAATGTATAGCCTTTATCTGTATAAGTGTTCTTACAATTTTATGTAGAAACCTGAACTCATATATGTTTTCTTAATCACCTAAAGCAGCGAGCATCAATCTCCGTAGGCCATAACCTAGAACTACCTCGTGTAACGTCTAATGTACATAAAATAATCACACCATGTAGTAAATATAATGTTAGGTAATGAAAAGGTACTCGGACCGACTGTATTAAAGAAATGTGTAACGAAATTGAAATATATATGTGTGTTTAAATAACATCAAAATAAGGCGGAACATTATAAAAGTTCTGCATTCAAAAGTTAGCAACGCACGAGGAAAAAACCTTTGTGAATATATGCAAGGCCATTCTCCCTCCCACCCTACCAAGCCTGCCAGATAAAGAAGCTAAGGCATGTGCCGCGCTCCCTCACCTCCCCCAACCAAGCTGGAGCCGCTTCAGAGAGTCAGAGGCCCCGGTACCGCACCCAAGGCCACAGCCCGCCACCTGTGTTATTTACAGCACGGTAATAAACCCACGTTTGAATCTACTGATCTACCAGCACCCTCTCGTAAATCCCACAACCCCCCCCTAGACCACCCCAAGAATCATGACCCCGTGCAAAGACGACCCCCATCACTGGGACAAGACACAGAGACCCATTTATATAATAACTTCTAACGCGGCAGACAGACATGTATCATTCGGCTCAGGCCCCAGAGCCCAGCCCCTCGACCTAAAATACCGGTCAATAGGACACAGGTAAATCTCACCCCAACCGACAACCACCGGACCTCTCACGAGGTGCATTCCTCATGTGTTGCGTTTATTTTATAAGACAAACTGCTGAGCGATTTATTGATGAACTTAGATGTCGTTTCTTGAATAACTGCAGTGTGCATGGCCTAGGGCAAACGAGTCAGGAAAGGTATTCATCTTTGTCACAGGCTGCCCCAGCATACCAACACCGCTCGGATGACCTCAAGCTGGCCTGCCAGGCCCAACCCAACCCACGAGGCTGACCAGTGACGTCCTCACGCCAAGACCAACCACGCTGCAGCAACACCTATAGTTAGTCGACGCCACCCAATCCCAATTAACTTGTGCCCCCTATAGTGTGTAGGTTCTGATGACGTTTTTTGTATTAGAAATACGCCTGTCTTTGCTATTGTCAGACAGAGCGCTCTCGGAGGTTGCAGAGTTCTTTGCATGACCTATTCTTTGGATAAACTCCCACTTACGCTCACCCGCACTCTGTCTTGGTCTTATTCCCACTACGGGAGAGTCCCTTATTGTCTCTCATTGCGGGGAGGATCGTGCTGAAATTGGGGGCGCTTCCTTTCACTTTATCAGTGCACTTTCTGAGCGTCATATTGACACCCTCGCTCCAGCCTTCACTGATTTCTGTGATTACTCTTTCGCCACTGGAACTTTCCCCTCTATCCTCAAACCCTCCCTCGTGCACCTTCTGCTAAAAAAGTCGTCTGCGGATCCTACCTGTCCTGGACCGCCCCTCCCAGGTACAATTTGGTTCCTTTCTCTCTGCCACCTCTCTCTCCAACTGTGGCGTTCCCCAGGGCTCTATCCACTCACCCTGGTTTTTCAACCTCTACTTGGCCCCTTTGGCCCACCTGATCTCTACCTTTTCCTCTAACTGTCAATGTTATGCAGATGACACTCAGCTCTCCTTCAGGCTCCCATTTTCCTCCTCCCCTCTCTCGCTCTTTCCTGACTGTCTATCTGTTATTCAGGAGTGGTGCACCTCCAACGATCTCTGCCTTAATGCCAGTAAGACGCTGGCTCCCGCTGGCTGCAAGGATCAAGTTCAAGACCCTTTGCATTCTCTACAAGGCTTTCTGAAGCCTGGGGCCGCAATACCTCCAACTCTCTTTTCCTAAATACCTTCCTTCTCTAGCCCTTTGCTCAGCTACCTACAAATCTCTAAGTGTCAGATGCTTCTTCAGGAAGAATGTGGGGGGTAGATCTCTCTTTTCTGCAGGTGCCTGCCACTGGAATGGCCTCCCTGCTCCTGTCAAACTTGAGCCGGACTCCCTAAGATCCCGGAAGCAGCTCAAAACTTTCCTCTTCTCCTCTGCTTTCTCTCTCTCCCTCCCCTGCTGGCCTACCTGACCTACCTGTCCGCTGTACCGACTGGTTGCTTGGCTACCCTCAGAGTCTCACTGGGTACCAGGCTCTCTTGATCAGTCACCCCTGCACAGACTCCCCGCCTTCTGCGCACTTAGGGGCTGTAACTGTAACCTCTACAGTCCTGTGCCTCCTTGCACTTGCCCAGAACCGCGCTGGCCTGTGCTGCACTTAATCAGAGCATTGCTTCCCTATTTCCCCTTCCATCTCCCTGGCACTTCACCCCCTACCCTACTTCCCATTGCACTTCTCGTTCTCGCACTTGAACGATCTGAATGACACAAGGCCTAGTAAAATCGCTTGCCTTGTCATCCATCTGTCTTCCCTCCATTGTCTTGTCGCACCTAGAAACAGTTGTGTACAGCCCGTTATAAATGACTTATCATATCAGATCATATCAGCGTGTTAACTTGTTTCTTTAAAGTAAGGTTACAGTAAAAATGATCTTAGAGTTATTCCCTGTACCTGGGGGAGAAGAGATGGGTCTAAAAGTGTTTGGCCAATCAAATGGCATTTACACGTAGGCTTGTTTCCCCTGTTCCAGCTGATTTCTTTACCTGCATTGAGCAAACCCTGTGGGCCACCACCAACTTTGCATTGATGGAAGAAAGACATTCACCCATAGGGCTGTTCCTTGTTTTGTTGGGGGGTTGGTCTTAAACATTAGTCTTTATCTGGGTGTCATTAGCGTAGAGTTGGAAAGAGTCTGTGAAGGAATTGACTAGGCCTACCACCAGAGCGATGAGCTTTGCAAAACTCCACATCGCCGAAGTGTTGAGTTAGAAGTGCATTGTCCTAGTTGTACCTGCTTTGACTTGGCACAAGAGTCTGGTTGCAAGTGCAGAAAAAGATTGCATGCTCATTTTGAGACCTCAAAGGCAGCCATGCCGGGAATGTCTTGGTTAGTCCTATCTTTCGGTTCCCTTGCCGGCAGATCAGGCGCTAATCCCGCTGAAGTCTCAATGCTTTGAGGGTTGATCAATTCTTAGTGCAGTCGAATGAACGCAATCCACGCTGCACATCTGATACGTGTGGAGGATCCGCGGGCGCCATGTTGACATCCGTGCCATGCGCTGATTACAGTTCGCCTCCCTATATTAGGGCTCGCGGGGCCACACCGTCTTTGCACACAGAGAACAAGATTAGGTTCATAGCTTAGTAGGATATCGCCCACGCTTTGTCCCCGACACCAGGCCCCCCCGGTTTAATCCGCAGACCTGGAAAGCGATTGAATTATGGAGATTGATTTCACATTGTCTGCCCCCGCTTTGTGAACACCCCTCTTGATGAGGATTACAGGGGACCACTATCATCAGCTGCCCAGCTACCCTGGTTTGGGGGTGATCAAGAGCCTTGACTGCCCCCCTGCTGTGCCATTGTAAATTCTCTCCTTATCATCTGACGTGCATAGACAATTTCTAAATCATTTCCAAAATCGACTTTATTGATGTGGTTTTGAGCGAAACACTTTGCTTGAGGGATTGTCCACCGAACATCCGCACTTGGGATCTATTGTGGAAAAGACAGACATTGAAGGATACAAAATAAATCATTAACTCGGGGTCTGCGTGTGTTCACCAGTGTTAACTCATTCATATTCTCCACTTGGGAAGAGCTCCAAACTGGTGGGCTTTTATTCCCTACAACAAATGCCTTGTTATAGTTAAATACATAATTATTTCTGGGGAATCGGTGCTAAGCCTCTTCTTTGCTGTCACTAAAAATAAAAAAGTATATTTGAAAATGGGAAGCGAATGTTGCAGCCGCTGACTGCCTCCCCCCAGTTTAGCAGGATAAATATTTATCCGTCGTTTGGTGGCAATTGCTCGCAATACGGCAAACAGCGTGGAAGGATAGCAGGCTCTGTGCAGTGACTTTTGAAATATTTATAAAGCCAGACGAACAGCCATATGGACGTTCTTTGGGGTTTTATTTTCGTCTCCCTTTCGGTTTGCGTCTGTTAATCCGGTTTTTGCTGTCTGCTTCTGATTATGCACTGAACACAAACCTCAGCACCCCGGGTGAGTGCGTAGGCGAGTTGCGGACTGCTGCCCTAGAACGGGTGAGTGTGTAGGCGAGTTGCAGACTGGCAGCATAGACCGGGAGAGTGCATAGGCGAGTTGCGGCCTCGTATATACCGGGTGAGTACATAGGCGAGTTGCGGACTGGTGGCGTATACACCGGGAGGAGTGCATAGGCGAGTTGCGGACTGGCGGCGTAAATACCGGGTGAGTGTGTAGGCGAGTTGCGGACTAGCGGCATATACCGGGTGAGTGCGGAGGCGAGTTGCAGACTAGTGGCGTCAGCTGACCCTTTTGCACCAACAAATTGGGGGGGGACGGTTTACTCAGGAGTGTGGTGGGATTTAGAGAGCACCATTAGCGCCAAGATTCCCTCTCGGGCAGGCACACAGCGCTTTATAGGTGTTAATACCATACTCTACACTTTGGAGCTTTGGCAATGTGTCTAATAATACATTTCCAGCAAGGAAGGCCATGGCAGGCCTAATTCATCGACTCAAATCCTGGCTCAGTACTCTTAAACAATGGAGCAAATCGGTTCGGATAAGTCGAACCAGTCCAACCACTCAAACTTTGACTCATAAAAGGATTAAAACCAAGCTTTAAAGTGCTCAATTTGCTCAAATGAATACTGTTCCGGTCCGAGGTTCAACACCTATAAATTGCACACGAAAATCAGTAGTCCACTTAATGGGTGTTCAACAAATGCTTTTATATATAGAATGTTCACTGTGGAATTGTAAATTACCAACTTCATTCCAATCCAACTTTTTTTTCTTTAGTTCATTAAACAAAAAACAGACTCATCGAGACACAGGGTTGACCGTAGACTCTGATGCTGGTCCTTCGGGACATCGAGCACCAGTCATCGAATCTAGAATGCGCTCATAAATGCGATAGAACAGAACCGGATGTAACTGCACAACGAGACGATGTCGCCCAATAAACGATCGCAGACCGAACGGGCAACAGAGTCGACCATAGACCATCTCAGTCAAGATGTGGAATCGGGCCACTCAACGCCGATGACACTGCCAAGCAGGAAAAGACACGCTCTAGGCTGCTAATCGGAACTAACTCCACACTAGACCGAGAATGCCCCTCAGAGGTCCAGCTTCAGCGTCTATGGTTATCCCTGCCAGGGTCTTGATGAGTCTGCAGTCTTATATTGGATGAGACTTTCTCGGTGTACCGCTACTTCCAGTTCTGTTCTGTTTATCACAGACTCTGCAGTGAAGTAAGGTCACGCACTGGTTTTTAATAACAGCATGTTGGAGACATTACCTAGTGCAGGTACCAGAAGTATATATTACCTGGTTACACTTGCTGTAACTCCCATGATCCTTCACCAGTGATTACACTAGCGTAGGCTGGTCAGCGGCGTAATTCACATCATCTGAAGAGCCAATGGTTGAAGACAACTTTTCATACAAACCATAGACTTACTGGCATTGTTCATGTTGTAAATTTTGGAATCAGAATAGAGAACGGATATCGGAATACATTTAACAACTAAATAAAACCCCAAATAAGAAAAAAGTTTAATGAAAATAAATTAAGTAAAGACAAAACTAACTGGCAACCAAAAGCCTGACCTTGGTGAACACCCAGGCACTCTCATCTTTCAATTCATTTGGAGTTTCATCTGATAAGTGTTGGGGGATTCAAGGCGATCGAGCCTCCGTTGGAAGCCGACGCGGCGCGACCCTCAGATTATCCGGCCGCGCGCTCTCCGACATTAATGTTATTACTTTGAGCGTGCAGGTATCTCAAGCAATAGAATACAGCACTCTGTAACCTCCTGCAAGATGCTAAGTGCTCAATTGAGCTGCAAAGTCTATTAGCTTAATCCAATTGGCAGCAGTATCCTGGAATGGCGATGCGAGCGCTTCCCACCAGATGTAATACTGCACCGAGCATCTCAATACCCACCTCTCACCGGAAATAACATTACATGTCTTCAAATAACGCGCACGCATACTTCAAGTTAAGAACGCAACCAGACAGCACACTCTTCATGTGTCATGGCAAATTTTAAAACCCCCCACCGTGTATGCATGATGATATCCCGAGACCTTCCCGCCTTTCTGCTTATAATCAGACATTCGCTTGGTGCATCAAAGGATTGCATTCAGTAAATGGCAAGTCATTCACCGAATGAGGAAAAAACCCAGCAACAAATGACATCAAAGGATGGCATTCAGTAAATAGCAAGTCATTCACCGAATGAGGAAAAAAAAACAGCCACAAATGAAAAACCTACATCGGAAATGTGTACCAACACACAATATATTATGAAAGCTTAACTAAGTCGACAATTTATTAGCACATAAAATGTGAATGGACCAGAACGTTATATTTTAACCCACTATAACCTGTTTTCAACAACACACAAACTCAGCTCTTCACGAAGAACTGTGAGCCAAGACTCTCTATGCGGCCAATGTCTTTCCTTTTGGTAGCTTCGGCTGAGCTCAAGGCGTAATCCTGGCCGTGACCCATGTCAGTTCTCTTTCTAGTTTAGAATGAGACTGGTACTGCTTTCCAGGGTCTTGCTGTGGAAATAGCCGTTTGTACCGCAAATGTTTCATTGTTTATTGTCCACATGTGTCATATCGGCGGATTCTTAGCTATGCGATTGGTGTAGCCTTTGAACCCAAAATGAGCCAACGGATGGGCTCCCTGATAGTAAGAATGGAGTGTGGCAGAAAGCATAATTTCATGAAACGTGCTTCCTACATTGGAAGGTTTTCTGATTACTACGATGAGGAGTTTCTCCCCAAGGGGGTAAGGGGGAGAGGGGCACCCCCTTTGGGACTAGGGAGGTGAGCCTGCTACGTCTAACACACATATGGAGCAGGGCAAGTGGGATCCCACTGGGTGACCACCCCTTAGGGGATAGGAATTCCCCAGAAAGGGATAATAGTTATCCTCCGTCTTCCTCAAACTCTAAAACCTACCTTGGATATGTGGGAGTCAAAACATATAACTTAAAAACTCTTGTTATATGACTGGTTTGGTTTCTGGCCCCAAGTATATACATTCTTTGCCAGAGAGAACAGAACCGGGGATGTCCCAACCCGCGTGGAGTGCACAAAACAAAATAGCCAATCAGAAACAACAGGCAGTGGAACAAAGAAGCCTGCATATCTCGAGCGAGCAAGGAACCTCCTCGTCGGAGGTGTGGCAAGACTACACCAGTGTGCCGGGTACACTCTTTTTTTCAAGGCAACCTTGGAAAGGGAGAAGGGACCACACGTAGCCCCTTCTCCTTTTCCAAAATGGCCTTTTTTAATTTTTTCCCCATTCATTAGTACGGAGCAACTTCACCCAAAATGGCACCCTGTTGCTCCGTACTAATGAAGCAGTATGCACGGTCTAGTGTGCCCAGAACCAGCGCGTACGTCAATGACATCTTTTGAAACGGAAAAGATATGCCGCTTGAAAAGGTTTCGTAAGCCATTAGTGTTCTGGTGCTGCCAACTCGGGAAAACTAGTTTCCCGAGCCTGCAGACCCCGGAATACTAATGGCAATAAGCCTCTCAACGCAGGCCAATACCGCCCGCGGTAATGCCGCTGAAGCCTTGCCTTTGTAACTATGGCCCCAGGGGGCATTACCTGGGGTGGTATTGGCCCGCCGTCTCGGGGCTGATTGCCACAGTAAGCCCCAGAGTGGGGAACGAGAGCAAGACAAGCCCCAACACCAGAGGCTCCGAGTGGATAAAGAGAGGAAACAACCGCAGAGTGGGGTAACAAGAGACTGAAACAAACTGAGCAGATACGAAGAAGAGCCTGGGAGGACATTAAGTGCTTGTTTGGACTGTGCATCGAGGCAAGCAGCCTATAGCCAAGAGACACCAGGGTGGGGTCAGAAGCCAGCCACCGCCCCATTTTTCATGCAATGGCCCTAGGTATGGTTTTGTTAACTTTAGTATTTTTCTTTGTAGTTGTAGGGAAAGGATTCAGGTTAGATTAGGTTTCTTGACAGAGGACTTAATTTATGTAAGACGTCCTGACGAGCGCCCTTTTACATATTTCTTTTTGGAATAGGACATCGATCTATAGCCCTGGGGCCAACCCAGGCCTTACATTTTGGTAACAGAACGAAGAAGTGCTGAGACAACAAGCCTCCTTATCCGACTCCTGATTCGGACCTACCACACTACATCGTGGAAAACTGCCTTGCAATGTACCACGTGTGCCTTCTTGCTTACTTGTATATTACGGCCTGCTGGCTTTACTGCTGATTTGTATATAACATTGGTGTACCTTATTTTTGTATTATGTATATTCTTTGTGTACTGTAACCAAGCTTTGAAAATTCTTGTAAAGGCTGCGCCCTGATACCCCGGGTACGCTCGCGCATTATAAATAATAAAACAAACAAACAAACAAACCATGAGAGTTGTCATGAAGACCGTCTGCAAGACATATATTGCTGCTTCGATATCATCTTCTGTTAAAGGGAATCCTTCTCTGGTAAGAGTAGATTTAGGAGTTCTTTGGGAAAATCCAAATACTGTTCGCTTGGTGCGCATATTGCACTCACGGTTAACGAGTGATAGTTGACTCTTTGTCAATGGTGGGCCATCTGCATGTATAGAATTGAGGTGGCGAGTGATTTTTTTTTTTACAGCTGGCTAGTGATTGCAACTTGACATTTTGCAATGCTATGTCTGCTCTGTATAAATCTCAACTTTGCTGAATCGACAAAATCAGCACCAGGCATTGAGTGGGCAAAAGTATATTTCCTGAACACTGCAGAGTAAAGCACCCAACGTAGTGCACAGCCATTATACGCGAGAAGCAGATTAAGTCAAGTCAGGTTTATTAACACGCTTTGGCTTTTTCAGCCTTAGGTTCATTAAATGTCAAAAGAATAAAAGGTATAGAAATAAAATCAGTCTGTAGAGACATAGGGCCTGATTCATGGAAATGTGTGCAGAAATCCTGCAAGGGCCGCACACCGAGAAGGACACTGCGCGCAGAATGAAAAATGCGCACCCCGTGTATTCATGGAATTCACATCGCAATGTAACCGTAATCGCAAGTCGCGGCCGGAACATCCCCGACATGCCCACACGCAAAGCAAAAACAGCCAGAACAGCTACCTTTGTGCGCTCCCGTGGGCATGAATACAAGCACCCTTCAAAAAGTACATGGGGTACCCCGCAAGCCCGCCTGCATCTCAGGGATGCTGCGTGGTTTCCCCTGTAACTGTATCCGGCACGTTGACAACATGCATATGAAAAATCGTAACTCAGTAATAACTCTGGAAATCTGCGTGAAAACCCCTGTAAACCGTTGCTGCACACCGCTAAACTGAAAATGTGCACCCCTAAGATAGATCGGGACCCCGGTTGAGTGCATGCACCCCGATATCCGACATGCAACCCCACCTCCGCGCTGCAATTCCTACGCGCAAGTTTACTTATGCCTGCATTGGGGTGGCGGGATAGAATGAATGACTTGCTTGACCATTTCCCGGCCGAGAGGTTGCGCAATCAAATCCATGAATACATTTCGTGCTGCGCAATTGTGGGCGTGCGAGGGACTGCTTGCAGGCCGTCTCCCGGAACGCCCATTTTTGAGCAAGTTGTTCCCCATTTTTGGTGTTCCGCCCTCTTCCCAGCCCTCTGGGCAAGCCACGCCCACTCTCTGTATGGAGTCCTGCGCAAGGCCCTCGGCAGCTGAGCCTGTGCAAACTCCACACAAGTCCAGGAAAAGTACTGCGCATTCGATTCCATGAATTGACGAACGTGGATTTGCATGCAGTTTGGTCCGCAAGTACCCTATTTTCCACGCAAACAATTCCCTGAATCGGGCCCATAGCGAGAAGCGAATGGGCTGGATTTAAAAATAAGGAAAGCTATAGAGGCACTATACAGATGTAGAATGGCTTCCATCTTGCCTAACTAGTGGGGAAGGAGGAGAGGGTAGGGTTAAGGTTCAAGTTTGTGCTATTTTCTGTCACGACTTTTTTGATGTTTTAAGATTATTTTTTTGTCAAGGCCTAATTTCTCAATTAAGTTTCCAGAAGTGACTATCACCATGGCCTACAGAAGGTCAGTCATTCAGAGATTGCCACCCACTCTGCAGTGCAATCTCGATGTGAACATGTGGCAGCAAGAGGCACAGACCACCTGCACCAGGGACGTCCTTTAGGGGTCTCCCTTGCGGCCCCTGAGGTCTCCCTTGCTACCCCTGTGTTCTCCCTTGCTAGCCCTAAAAAAGAAAAAAAAAGAAAAACATTTTTTTTTAAACAAATTGAAGCTCCTGGGCTGTGGCTAATGCCATGTGGCTTTTTGTCTTTCTGGAATTCTATACAATAATTGCTAGACTCATTAAAGGTTTTTTTCAGGCACACTTCAGGGGGTGAGTCACTGATTTAGTCTGTTCTTAAACACCTCAAATTCACAATGCAGACAAAAACCTCAAACAGCATTTAGAGTAGAAGAAGCATCCATTTCAGACCATGTATTTTGCTTTTCACAAGTTGCAGTTATAGCATGTTTTTTTCTGCCAATATATGGTGAGCCATTCTTGTATGAAATGTATATCACGTTACAGTAATATTGTAACCAATATTGTAACCATATTTTTTAAGGGGTAAACAGTCGTGTTCCATCGCTTCCCGTGATGTCACTTCGGGGTGGGGTCAAATGATATCACTTCCTGTGATGTCATCAGAGGTCAAGGGTTGTGTGATGTCACTTCCGCTACCCCTGGCATTTTGGTGAAATATCGTTGCTGACCCGCACCTGCCTTATCTCTCAGCCCTGCCTCTGTCCTATTGCTCAGAGGGTCCCATTGTACACATCTGATGACCTTTGGGAGGTTGAGTAGAGGAATTTGGCCCATCACCCATTCTAGAGTCTTTCCCCTTTATAACTACCATATTCTTTCATAAGGGATTCAAATGTTTCCGTGGCTTAAACTTGGAACACACAGAAGTGCTGTAGCATTCAGGGGGATGCTAGCCGTTAAAATGCAAGCAGGGGTGGACTGACCTATAGGTAACTCTAGAGATTTCCTGGTAGGCCTCTGCACTCTGGGCAAGTGTGGACTGGCCTATGGATAACTCTGGAGATTTCCTGGTAGGGCTCTGCACACTGGGCAGGGGTTGACTGGCCTATAGGGAACTCTGGAGATTTCTCTGTGGGTGGGCCTCTGCACACTGGGCAGGATGGACTGGCCTTTAGGTAACTCTCGGGATTTCCCGGTAGGCCTCTACACACTGGGCAGAGGTGACTGGCCTATACGGAACTCTGGAGATTTCTCCGTGGGTGGGCCTCTGCACACTGGGCAGGAGGGACTGGCCTATAGGAAACTCTGGAGATTTCTCAGTGGGTAGGCATCTGCACACTGGGCAGGAGGGACTGGCCTATAGGGAACTATGGAGATTTCTCGGTCGGTGGGCCTCTGCACACTGGGCAGGAGGGAATGGCCTATAGGGAACTCTGGAGATTTCTCGGTGGGTGGGCATCTGCACACTGGGTAGGAGGGACTGGCCTATAGGAAACTATGGCGATTTTCCAGAAGGCCTCTGCACACTTGGCAGGGGTGGACTGGCCAATAGGGAACTCTGGAGATTTCTCAGTGGGTGGGCCTTTGCGCACTTGGCAGGGGTGGGCTGGCCTATAGGGAACTCTGGAGATTTCTCGGTGGGTGGGCCTCTGCACACTTGGCAGGGGTGGACTGGCCTATAGGGAACTCTGGAGATTTCTCGGTGGGTGGGCATCTGCACACTGGCCAGGTGTGGACTGGCCAATAGGGAACTCTGGAGATTTTCCAGAAGGCCTCTGCACACTTGGCAGGGGTGGACTGGCCAATAGGGAACTCTGGAGATTTCTCGGTGGGTGGGTCTCTGCACACTGGGCAGGGGTGGACTGGCCAATAGGGAACTCTGGAGATTTCTCGGTGGGTGGGCCTCTGCACACTTGGCAGGGGTGGACTGGCCAATAGGGAACTCTGGAGATTTCTCGGTGGGTGGGCCTCTGCACGCTGGGCAGGGGTGGACTGGCCTAGAGGGAACTCTGGAGATTTCTCGGTGGGTGGGCCTCTGCACGCTGGGCAGGGGTGGACTGGCCTAGAGGGAACTCTGGAGATTTCCCAGTGGGCCTCTGCACGCTGAGCGGGGGTGGACTGGCCTATAGGGAACTCTGGAGATTTCTCGGTGGGTGGGCATCTGCACACTGGGCAGGGGTGGACTGGCCTAGAGGGAACTCTGGAGATTTCTCTGTGGGTGGGCGTCTGCACACTTGGCAGGGGTGGACTGGCCTATAGGGAACTCTGGAGATTTCTCGGTGGGTGGGCCTCTGCACGCTGTCAAGGCTAGGCATATTGTTCACGATACCCATGATTTCTTTCAGCTGGTCCACAGTGTCGGTAGGCATTTCATCTGGGAATTAAGTGGACCGCTGTTCACTCTGGCACCAGAAGCTGGGTGTGGTACATGATGGGTGGGCATCCATAAAGTTCACAATTAGATGTTGGTCACACACGTTTGGGGGTCAGAGGCATCTAAAGAAACACATAGGATGGGCATTGAATATTCTGACATGTTACATTAGTTTGGGGGCAGAGTGCAAGAGAGCCATCAGGGGTCAATTGAGCACACGTCGAATCCATCACGCAGCCACACACTTCAATTATATGATCACACCTTGGAACTTGCTTCTCACTTTAGAAACCATTACATCAACATTGCATGCTAGTTGGAATGTCGTGTATCAAGCGTCCACAGTGCCCTTTCTCTTTACCTCCTTTTTATTTGGTACCCTCTTTTTCCCGCCATCTCCCCCTTCCTCTGCTGCTGTTATTCACGGACTGCAGTCTTGAAACAGCTTCCCTCTTTTTCTGAAAAGAAGAGTCATTCTGAGAAAGCTACACAGGAGATGTGATGCAAAACCAACATTTTGTAACATAACATAACTTGCTATATTTGGCCAGAGCACAGACACTTTTTTGTGTTTCTTTCCACTCGTTTCTAGTCAGGTTCTGTTCCGCAACTGGGGTTTGAGTCACAAAGATAAATAGATAAATATTGTTTTCTTTATGTAACAGAGTGGAAAACGTATTGATCCCACAACACATGGTGAGTTAGTTGTTCGTGATGTTTGCCTCCAGGAGCAGCGTAGGTAAGCTACTGGTGGCAATGGTTTGCTCTTTTCATCACTGTGCATCCTTACTAATAAGAAGAACTTCAGAGGCCTGTTCTGCAAAACCCATGCACGCTTCAATTTATAGGTGGCACATAACATTGGAAAACAATGCTAATATGTGTCTTTGTATTATCTTGGACTGGTCTGCTCTAAGTTTAGGTTTTTTGATTTGAATTTTTTGTTCAGTGGTGCCCCCCCCCCCCCGAGGGCCTTGTTGTGCCTTAAAAGTGTCAAATATTCAGAAGGTTGGAGGCGAGACAGAAGCTGGAACATGTGTTGGTGATAGGAAGGTGAGAATAGGCAGGCTGTAGCGGGGAGGTGGTGAGATAGGATATGCAATATCTGACAGTGGTCATAGAGGGTGCAGAGCGGGTGTGGAGAGGTAGCTGCTCCTTGCCCTGAGGGCCCAGTGGGTAAATGCTTGCTTTTGTGTGCATGTTAGTTTGCAGAGTGGAAGGGGTGGCTGCTGCTGGCTTGCCTGTCTGGTATCTGTGTGGGTGATGGGGTTCAGTTTGTTGTGAAGGTAAGATGGGCCGTTGCAGTGGATGGCTTTCAACACACTGCAGAGTCCTTTGAAGGCAATTCTCTGTGGAACGGAGGGCCAGTGGAGCTGGGGTGATGTGTGAATGTGCGGGTAGCTGGAGGAGGGGTCCTGCTGCTGCATTTTGTATGGTTTGCAAGGGGGCAAAGGTGCTTTTGGGGAGTCGGGTGAGGAGAGCAATACCATAGTCCGGCTTAGACTAAACCAGTGCTTAGACTGCGTAGCATAAGTGGGCAGGGGAAGCATGTCTCTTATCTTGCACAGGAGGTGCAGTTGTAGATTGAATGTTTTGGTGACAGTGGCTATGTGGTTCCCCTATCTGGGCATCCTCTATTTTCCCACCTTGCGCGAAGACTCCCGCTAGGCGTGTGGCATCACACACGAGGCCTTGAACCAGCAGCACATTTCCCACAAGCACCAATTCATTAGCAAACACTTCCTGAGGCTGATTTTCCTGGGGTGTCTTCCCTTAATACTGCACCCCTCAGATTGTGGTAGAACCTGACATGTCCTTTCATTCCTGGAGAGGTTGTTTGCAGTTCACAGCTTGTGGCACCCTGGGGGTAGCCAGGGTTACCAATGGAGATCCTGCATGTACCGGTCTGATAGCTCAGTGGGTTGAGCGCTTGCTGCTGTGATCTGTGTGGGATCTGCTGGTCCCAGGTTCGAATCCTGGCGCGGCCTACTCAGCCTTTCCTCCTTCCGGGGTCGATATATGGGTATCCACTTCGGTTGGGTGATATTGTAGGTAAATATGTTTTCTGTAAAGCGCTTCCGGCGAAAGTGCTTTATAAATAACACACCGTAATCATGTACCACCTCCAGGGGTCCCATCAATTTGCTGGTGCTCCATCTAGATCCCTGTTGCAAGGCTACTTCACCACAGTGAGCAGTTCTTTTCGTCAGTTTAGAGAAGGAATAATGCACACACCATCACAACAATCGATCACACTGTCCTCGAGCGCAGCATTTGCAGGACACCCGCAAAGGGAGTCGCATTACTAAAGTGTACTTCACAGGTATTCCATGCAACCCGTCACACGTGCGAGACAGGGACACAGAGTGTCTATGACCTGTAGCCTACCTTTCCAGTGACCTCTGTTAATCCAACATTAATTCGCAGCTGGGTTTGCAGCAAATACACCCCCACACAAGCTGGACTTCGAAAACACAAGAGTGTTGTCTAACTGCGTCACAAGCAGTGCACCTCGCTTAGCATCCAAATAGTGCACAGAGGGCTTTAGTAGGGACTGCGAGACGAGGACCTAGCCAATCACAGGATCCACTGTCTCTCAGGTCTCCTAGTTTCAGTTACATGAGAGATCGCTTTCAGAGATAACAGTGGGGCTTGCCTCAAACCCTATGGCCACACATTTTATTGCACGCCTTGCACGCTCGAATGAGAAGGTCTGTGCAGCGGCGTTTCATGCAGCTACATCTTAAAACTATGGTTGCCTGCAAGACATGAGATTATTCTTATCCATAAGCATCACTTTATGGTGTTAAGGCTAACAAAGAGGCCTCTTAGCATGTAACATTTGATCGCTTAATGCAGTGGTATTCAAACAGTGGGGTGCCTCCCCAGGGGGTGTGGGGCGCAAGACCCCAGCCTGCAATGTAAAAAAAAACATTTTAAATTATTTTTTTAGGGAGGAAAGACAAAGCAGGGCGGGGGGAGCCCTGGGCATGTGTGGCTCGTCCATAATGGGCGAGCGGGTGTTGACCCAATGGACCCCACAACCATTATGGAGGAGCCGAGGAGCCATCCCAGTGAAACACTGAGCACTCCCATAGCTGCTTTTTCCAGCTAATGGAGTGCTGCTGGGCTGGCTGAACTGTCAAAGGGAAACATTGTTTCCCTTTAACAGTTTGGTTCCCAAGCCGCACATGCTCACTGAGCCATGCAACGCTGGGGGCGCTTTGCTACGCCAGCCTTGCATAGCTCATTGGAAATGCTGGCTCAGGAACTGCATGTCTGTATGTGCGAGGGAGAGTTCCTGCGCCTCCTCTCTTATAACAGAGCAGGCTGGAGCAGGGCGCTTCAGCACCCACACTCAGGCCCCAGCACGCATGTGCAGGAACCAGGAAGCTCTTGCTTCCCGATTCCTGTTCATGATGCAGGCGCTGGAGCGCTGGGGAGGAAACTTCAGGGCCGGGGCTGAAGGTACATTTATGGTAATTTATTTTGCATTTATTTATGTGTGTCGTTGCGTTTATGCTTGTGTTATGAGTGAGTGTGAGGATGGGGGCTTGTGTGAATGAAAGAGTGCATGCTGTGTGAGTGTCTGTGTGTTTTGGTTGGTCCGTGGAACTGATATTGGCACGTGAACGGCGG
The DNA here is from genome assembly GCF_040938575.1 of Ambystoma mexicanum. Taxonomy (NCBI): domain Eukaryota; kingdom Metazoa; phylum Chordata; class Amphibia; order Caudata; family Ambystomatidae; genus Ambystoma; species Ambystoma mexicanum. Next base: position 642,598,792 of record NC_090940.1, on the reverse strand, counting down.
AGGCAGAGTTATATAACAAAGGCATTTTAAAATGCCTTTTTTGCACAATCCCCTTGCCCACCTGCCAAAATCAGCTCTCCTTCTCAGGTGCTTTAGAGCACAGGCAACAGGGATGGCATTTGTTAACTGGACATTTATAATGTCCAATATAAAATGCTATTCCTGCCTCTAAGACCCAACCCCCCCCCCCCACCATCAGCGGCAATTGCAAACTGTTTAGGTTTTTACCTACTGTTTTTTAAAAGTGTGCTATAAAATGCCACATTTTAACCTATTATTTAAATAAATTCCCCCGGTTTCCCCTTTGATTGGCTCTGGCTCAGTTGCTGTGGCAGATCTGGAAGAAATAGTTATGCCCCTCCACTTTAAAAATTCACCAGCCCCCACTGGCCCTGGCACCGTACTGGGAGTGGGGTGGGCTAGTCCAGGGACTGAGGTGGGAGCAAGATGGGGGAGCCATGGCATAGTGATGGGAGCAGGGTGGGGAGATCCCTGGGACATTGATGGGAGCAGGGTGGGGGGAGCCCAGGGACTGTGGTGGGAGGAGGATGGGGGAGCCATGGGATAGTGGTGGGAGCAGGGTTTGGAGAGCCCAGAGACTGTGATGGGAGCAGGTGGGGGAGCCCACGGACTATATTGGAAGTAGGGTGCGCTGACGGCACGTGATAGTTCATAGCAATTTGAACGTACATTCCATTTGGTATTTTTGGGGGTCCCCGCCTGCCCATATTTTCCTCAGTGGGTGGGGGTCTCAGGCCAAAAAAGTTTGAAGACCAATGGCCTAATGCCAAAAACACCAGAAAATTGCCAAACCTCAGTGTGATGGCCTGCGCTCTAAGCAATCATAATAGATGTGTATCTGAGCGATGCCATGGCTGAGGGTAATAACTTGTGGGACCAATCGAGTTAAATGGAATGACAAAAACGTGACAAGGCTTAATGAATATTCAATGTCATTTTAAGAACACGACATTTGAATGGACGATGGATACTTTTACCCCTGATTTCTTCCATATTTGTATACAGAATAGCATTGGCAGGGAAATGAGCTCACTAAAGAAATGTTGGAGTAGTAAAAAACACACCCACTTTTTTGACGGACATGTCCATGCACAAAATAACAACCTGCGGCAAATGATTAAAGCAATCAAAAAAGTGGTGTGGATCAAGCGTGCATAGAAGTGGCCATTGAAAGAGAGAGCGAGAAGCATATCAAAGCTGGCAAGCCAGCGCTGTTGGTTATTACTCAGAAGAAACAGTGACATAATGTTAGCTATAACTGGCGGGGACATCAGAAACTAATTTCTGGACAACTATAAATTCACTCGGTGTGTGGGTTCCTTTTAGGACCTATATGGGTCATCTTGATGTTGAGGAGCAGACTGAATATACATCACACTGGTCACTATATTTTGATATAGAAGACATACGTCTCATTGTCAATAAAGCCAGTTGCTTTAGAGCTGGTGGCTCTAATTTACTATCTAATAGAGCATTCAAACTAGCCCCAGATGCTTGCACCCCCATCCTGTATGCACTTCTTAAGCAGATCTTATCACAACAGAGAACCCCAGATTCAGGGAAGACATAAATACCACTATAAACTGTGGTGTCCCCCAAGGATCTTTTACAGCCCCCACCCTCTATAATCTCTTCGACCTACTTGACTCCATGGGTTTTGCATATACAAACTATGCAGACGACACTCAAGTACTTTTACCCCTATCTGGACTCTATCACCAAGACGCCACAGCCCTTCACAACATCTATGCCACTATCCAAGCTTGGATGGCAATCAATGGCCTCTGTTTTAACGGGGAGAAGACTGAAATTCTCATCCTGGGCCAGACAAACACATTATCAAAACTAAGCCCCCAATGCAACAACTTCAACATAGACAACTCAACCATCTCCATATCATCCTCTGTCAAGACTCTAGGTGTTCACATTGATGTAAATCTATTGATGAACAAACAAGTCGGCGCCATAGCCTCTGCATCAGCGTTCAGCACCAAACTCATCAATGCCATTAAACCCTACTTATCCACCCCCAACTGCTTGGCCATAGCTAGAGCAACTATAGGAGCCAAACTCGATTATTGCAACGCCCTTCTAGCTGGCACCTCCGCCAAAAACATTCACAGACTGCAAACCACACAAAACAATGCCCTCAGAGCCGCCATGAGCATCCCTAGAAGAGACCATATATCCCACGCCAGACGTGAAGCCCGGTGGCTCCAGGTCAAAGACCGTATTACTCTGAAAATCCTCACCATCACTCACAGGTGCATCAACAAAACCGCTCCAGCATTCCTATCTGAAGCAATATCAAGGACCACATCCACTCGCCCCACCAGAGCTCAGTACACCAACCAGCTACACATACCACGCATAAAGAGAGCCACAGCGGGAGGTCTAGGCTTCTCCTATATTGCACCGAAACTCTGGAACTCACTCCCTGCCACCCTAAGAGCTGAAACTTCCATCTCTGTCTTCCGCAACAACCTCCTCCACTTCTGCCATGTGTATTGTAATATAACACAAATGTAATATAACTATATTGTAACCTGTATATATATTGCTAATGACCATGTAACTAAGTAACTAAGCTTTGTACTGTAACAAGTGCCACAATGTCCGCGGGCTGTTGTGCGCTATATAAATATGAATAAAACAATCTCACATTGTCCTAATCTTCAAAAAAGGGGATAAAACCAATCCTTAAAACTAAAGGCCGATTACCCTTTTAGATGGTGACAGTAACATCTTTGTGGCGCTAATTCTCGAGGAATTGGAGAATTGGGCTAACTCGACTGGACGCCTAAAAGTATATCAACTGGCTTCCATAAAATCACAGGAACTGACATCAATGGATTGGTCACCAATTTCTGACACAAATCCACTGTTTCTATTCTGATGGTATCTGTAGAGCTGTCTGCCGCCTTGGATCTAGTGGACAGACACAGGCAAAATGGTCGCCATGGGGAATTCCTGAGGGACTCCTTAGCATTATTGTTTATTACCGCCCTTGGCAGGTGCATCAGCCAATCAGGTTGCTCCAAATCCGAGCTGAATCTAACGATCCAACCCCAGGTAAGGAGCAACTCGATTGTCTGTCCCCCCTCCTATACTGCCTCCCAGCTCACCTTAAGCCCCTCAATATCCCTCGACCCGTCTCCTTCCCTTAATCGGGCCTCCGCCAGGCCCGCACCGCTCTGCTTCCTTCTCCAATCCTTCAGCCATGGAAATGGAAGAGGGGCTCAGAGCAGACCACGCCTTTCCATTTCCATGACAACTACTCCCCGGCTGCAGCCAAGAAAGCAGCGCAATCAGGGTTTTAATTGTTTTTATTGCTATTAACACCTTAAGGGTTTGCCTCGGGGTGCTAATGGCAATAAGCACCCATTCTGGGGGCTCCACCAGTGCGGTAACAACAACGGTGCCAAGTGTTAAGGCCCTCGCTTTGTTCAGGCCTATAACTTGAGCCCGGGGTCGTTACCGGCCATTGAATCCTCTAGAACGGTTGCTTATTACCATATTTACATACTGAGACAGTCATAAAGGTTAGATCAAACCATCAAGGACATCTTTAAAAAAACATCTATCGACACACCGGGCTAAAACAAGGGCGTGTTTTAGCCCGTGTCTATTTCCCTTATATGTCTCTGATATTGAGGAGTGCCTAGCGCGATCAGAATTCATTTCCCCTAGATTGGGCTCAAACACATTTATGTGGCTAGCATGTGCCAATAATTGTATACTACTAGTTTGCACCCAAGTCGGCTTGCACCGCTTAATAAATGCTTTCCATTCATGTATGATGAAAAAATCACCCGAAAATAAATCCAGCAAAAACAAAAATTCTAAGGCAAAATCGAGGCAGTAAGACTAGAAATTATGGAGACTCATATTCACCCGGGCTTTCCATTACCGGCTGGTCCTCATGAAGCCCACATTATTGACTATTTAAAAAAGAAAGCCATAATGTTAGCGGCTCCCACGATAAAAATCAACTGAAAATATAGTTGATTCTCCCTAATTCCCTTGATTAAAAGTTGTGCCCAGGATAAGTTAGTGTCTCGAGAGTATGCTTCGATGGACCCTGGAAAGGATGGATCACTTGAAGGCTTCTTCATATGGAGGAAAGCATTGCTCTGTCCTAACTGCGTCCCGCTACCCATAATATGCCGGGAAATGCAATTGTTCTTCTTTCGGACATTTTTTTAACCACCTGCTCATTCTCTTTTTACTTCAGAAATTTCAGAAGAAAGAAAAAGGAAACATAGTTAGAGCAAAATTTAAGTATCTGATATTGACTCAAGATCAAGGGACTAATTCCAAATCCTGGTAGGCTGAAGGTGGCTGTGACACGCAAAGACTGGGTAGACATATGCGACGCATTCTGGAATCACCCTTTATCTGATCATTTGCGGATTGAACAGAGATGTGCGGGCTTCCCTGCAACTTATCTGATTAGATTCCCTTATGAAGCATATCGAAATCATTTTGTGTGCTTTAGATTTAACCGATTACAAAGAAAAGAGGGTTTTTGCATCCCTAACAAACTGCTTAAAGCGCGATAATAATACGGAAACTGATCATCTAAAGCATTTAATCTTGTACTGCCCTGCTTTATTGTCTGCATATATAATGATATGATAGGTTATTTATAAAGCGCTTAATACCCGGAGGTTTCTAAGTGCTGCCCCGGGGATCGAACCTACGTTGCTCCGTGTTGCCCCTGAGCTATCCTCCCGAGACAAGTAGTTTTGTAAATAACATGTCCTTTGTTGAAAGAAAGATTTCCTTGCAGTGCTTTTTGCTTGGCATTAGCAGTACCTTGATTTCTGAGGAAACTTGACTTGCTAAAATCCTGAACTTCCTTGCACATATAAAACGCTTTAGTCACTGTGTGAAAAGGCGGAAATTGAAATTTTACGGTAGGTATATTGCGTAGTTAAACTAGTATTACTGGCATTGGCAGAATTTCTGGGAAATTTACTTTGCTAACGAGCTAATTGTGTTCGTTTTAACCTCAAATACATGAAATGGTGTATTGATTTATCAAATGATGTGTACATTGAAAATGCTTAAAAGAAATGTATTATTAATGTGCAAAAGGTTAAAATTGTAACCGCATATAAAATTTAAAAAATAAAAAAATTGGACTTAGCTGCGAAATATATTCTAAAACCAATAGACGCTCTTTGTTGGATTAACTTGCAAACATTGAACTTTACCCAGATACTCTTGCAGTGTCAGTGGGGCAAGAGGCCCACCGCTGTTGGTTCCATGTGATAATATCCCTGCAAAAATATCGCCATACAAAAATATCACCATATTTTTGCCACAATATAAGCCATGGAACCTGAAGGGGGACACCCACATAACCCCCGTAATTGTTTTAATGGAGCGGGCTACACCTCCGCAACCCCGATCCCAATAACCCCATAAATTATCCCCACTAATGATGTCGCCTATGGCCTTATCTCACACCCATATATATGGCGATATTATTGGTGGGGATAACATTATGTGATACCCCGCTGTTCAGTGGCCCCTATAACAGAGCATATCTCTGGTTGCCAATAATCTCAGAGGCCTTTTATTGGGTGTTGCCGGGAGTCCCGTCTACGTGGTGTTACGTCATTGAAGAGCAGATTGAATTACAATCTTTAAAATAATCTAAAGGTTAATTCTGCAAAAAAAGGTCAAGTGGTGATATTGAGAAGAATCAGCATTACTGGCTGTTCTAATATTATTTCAAACAGCCCTTGAATTAATTGAAGTTACACCGACGCATAAGCTCAGTTCTGTACTCCCTCAACACGATCCACCAGACAAAACAATGCAACCCTCCCTCGATATCCATGCAAGAGTGAGACGTTAAACAAGCAAAGGAAGATCTCATGCTGTCCTGTCAGAGGACACGCAAAGGTCTAGTTATTGGATCATCTCTTGCCCTTATCACTTGCTTCAAGGAACGGATTCCACATTCTTTCTGCATACGAGCTGCATCACAGTCAAAGAAGAAGCCATGGCGAAGAAGAGTCTTGGGTTGGGATCAGTGTATTTTTATAGTTCTTCCTTACAGAGGGGGAAACATGTCAAGTTGCATTGTACTAGTCAATCATAAAAAGTCCCTCTCCACCTCAATTCTATCCATACAGACAAACAGCCCGACAGATAAGCGGTGTACCGGCCACTTCTACTCCCTAAAAATTGGCAAATACTCCCCAAAAATAAAAATAGGGTTTCAAAATACCCCCAACAAAAAATAGGAAAAAGTCATGAAGAATCTTGCGCCCCTGCTTTCACTCTCAGAGCTCCATGGATATGTTTGGACCAGTATTGCACGTAGTGCCACAGGAAGACACTACTATCTTAACTGCCCAATTGGAAAAAGTAAATATCTCTTAATGCACATGAATAAATAGATGCAAAGAAATAAATATAAAAAAAACATTTCAGTTAAAACATATTTTTGCTGGCTTATAAAATACTCACATTGGGAATAGGACTTACATTTTGACTCCCTAAAAAATCATTTCACTCCCAACTTTAAAAAATAGGGAGTAAAATACTGGCCACTTCCAAATCTTATCTGGAGCTCTGCAGACGGTACACTGTTTCTTACTCGCTGAGAGCCAACCGTCACTAGGCAGCGGTTAGTGGGGATTGCGCATTTTACGCGCGGCGTCTATATAACGTGAGGTTGTTGATGGGACAGTACTTGCTTGTGATGGCCAGATCCAGGCTGGTTTTTAGAGACATTGTGATTTGATATGCTTCTTCCAGGAGAAGAAATTGGTTCCTTATTTGAAGTGCTGCTCAATCAAATTATGTACACTTTAGGGCACATTATCTGGCACGCACGCTGGATGATGTTGCTGGTTCGGAATCTGTTATGTAGAGCTCTGGCTGTTTCCTCGGAGACGGTTCCCAGAATCTGGTTGAAAACAAAGGTTATGCATCTGTGGCGCATTAGGTTTGTGCACGTCACTCTGCCGGACGCTTTCTAAGAGAAAGAACGTGCTTGAGTGCCTTGAAGTCAAAGGTTTATCCTTGCATGGGGTCATAGATTAGTTCCATCTGGATTTGCAGACTTTCATCCAGATCCATGTTCCATTTGCTCTGGAAGGAATCTGCAGAAATGATCGAATACAAAAATACCTAATGAGAAATGATCAAAGTTTTTTGGTCGAATTCGTTAGGGATTTTTAGTTCATTTTTATCAAAAATAGATGGTAAGGGGATAGGTTAAGGTAGGGGTGAAGTGTGGGAGGAGAGCGGGGGTCTCCCACTGCATTATTACAAAAATAAAATGTGATCGAAAAGATTTCAGCAATTTCCCAGTAGGTGTTTTTTTATGATCATTCCCTCTGGAAGACCCCAATGACGGTGATTGTTTTTACATTGGCCCTCATTACGACCCTGGCGGATTTTTTCCGCCATCGACGGACTTTTCCGCCATGGCGTAAAGTCCGTTTACGCCATGGCGGATGGCGGACTTACCGCCCCATTCCGAGGTTGGCGGGGCGGTAAGTCCCCATTGACCCATTTACCCTTCCCCATTCCCATTTCGGCCCCATAGGGCTCAATGGGAGTGGGGAAGGCGTTAATTATGCCACCGTACATTACGGTGGCGTAATTAACACCAAGGTCCCATAGCGCCATGGATTTTTACGCCCGCAAAAAGCGGGCGGAAAAGTGTCCATGGCGCTTTGGGAACTCGTAGTTGGCGGTAAGGGGTCGGCGCAGCTAACGCCAGGGTCGTAATGAGGGCCATTGTCTAGAAGGGATTCGGGCTTCTGTATCATATGAAGTGAACTTCTAAAGGTGTTCTGGGAATGCAATTTGAAAAACCTGTTTATTGGTTTTAAGAAAGGAAATGACTCCACTTGGTTTAATTTGGCCATTAGTCGGAATGTATAAAGCTAGAGGGCTTGGTTGTTACACTCAATATAGCGGTGACTAGGTCCAGTGCTGAGCACGCAACAATCTCATGGTAGCAAGGAAACCGTAGCAATCAGCTTATATGTTTAAGGTTGATTTGAGTGGCCAATTGTTTAATTATGTCTGATGATTGCCAGTGTCCTTTGTTTAAATACTGAATCACAGAAGACAAAATGAAAGAACTGTCTGGAGTTTAATGCAGGTGGCGGAGCAGCAGAGAGGCCACGAAGGCCGTGAAAAGGGATTATTGGCCAGGATTTAGCTGCAGGAGGTTTTTCATGAAAAATGTTAATGCATTATAAAAAAAAAAACATGTGAAAATTCAACTCATTTGCAGCTCCTGCTGAGATTTTGAATTAACTGGTTTTAATTAGACTGTGTGAAGATTAATTTTTGTGAAAGCTGAAATGTCGGGGTTGGCAGATGTCCATTTTTGTCTGTTTGCAAAATTCTGGACAATGACTTAACGCCATTCTGAGCTTTGACTTCGGTCTCTTTCTTAAGCTCATAATTTGCATATATGCCAAGAACTGATTTCAGGTTGCTGGTAATTGTCCTCGCAATTCATAGTTTCTTTGACAAAAACCTGCAAAGCCAAAACAGAAATGTATTTGTTACTGTGAGTTCGGAGACAAATAACTATTTAAAAAGTAGTGTAGTCAAGTTCTGCTGCAGGGCTCAAAAGTTTGGTAGCTTTCAAAGATTCTCTTTGTATCCAATTAGTACACGGCGCGCAAAACAAAAGAAAAAAACGTATTTGTGGTTGGATGGATTCTGAGCCTTACTGCATTCTAATTCCGATAACATAACGCATTTTCATTCCGGAATGGCTGCCATGGAAAGGGAGAAGGAACGTCCCAACTCCCCTTCCATGGCGGCCATTTTCTTTGTTTACTATAGCCTCCACGGAAAGAGAAAATGGACTCTGTTTTCTGTCCGCGGTGTCCATTTTTAAAACACATTTTTTCCTTTCTTTTTCCCTGCTGCAAAAAAAAAACATTAGTACCCCGGTCTAACGGGCCGGGGTACTAATGGCAATATGCCCCTCGACTGCGGGCCATTACCGCATAAGGTAATGCCCCAGGGCCTTCTTTAACTATGGGCCCTGGGCGCATTACATTATGCGGTAATGGCCTGCAGTCGAGGAGCATCTTGCCTAAGTAATGCTGTAATTACCCTCCAAATAATTGCACATTCTCCCAAACACATTAAAGCCTATTTTTGTCACATTTTAAATTCATCACAAAATTCATCATGAAAGTGCACACAACTATAGTTGCAAAACACAGGCCAAACTCAGAAAGAGTTTACAGGTTTAGTTTATTGAAGCATTTTGGAGCTAAAGGAATGGAGGGTCAGGAAATGGGCTTCCACAGGGCTCTAGTTAAGATCTTAAGTGGGAACATTGAAGCCCTTTTGTTGGTGGATGGGAAAGAAATGGTTTCTCTGGCACTGCCCAGCTGTAACACTGAAGCAAAGACATCTGCGGAGATGTGTGAGAGGTGGAATCCGGCCAAGCCCCTATGTGTCTGTGGTTTCCTGTTTTTTTGTTGGCAGTATTTTGACTCCCTACTTTTTGTGGGAGTATTACTTTGTTTTTAGGGGAGAAAGTGGCTGGTGCTCTGCTTGTCTGTAGGGATGATATTTATTTATTTTAAATCCTTTTGTGTAGTGCACATAAATAAATAAATAAATGTTAACAAGATGCTAATATTGTTGTTCTGCAGGAAGAATAAACTAAATAAAAGCGGGCTGCGGGAGGGACATTCTAGGATAAGATGATCAGGGTAGTTTCAACAGCCAGGCATTTAGATATTTTCAGAATTGGGGATGTATAGTATTGAAGGTTATTCCAAAAGGTCAGGGCTGAAATTGAGAACCTCCAGCCACCCATGCTGTAGTAAGTGGATGCGGAACTCTCAGGAGCAGTTGATCTGGAGAGCAAAGCTCTTTCATTGGGTGATACGGTAGGACCCTGACTTCCCGATACCCGGAGGCAGAAACGAGAAGACTTGTGCCTACGTTGTATCCAGTGCCAGGAAATAATAAAAGCAGCAATGCAGCTGGTAGGTGCAAAATAATTACCAGATATTCATTATTTATGGTAATTGAAAGCGTGCAATGCAGCGTGTTCCACAGGGACGGTATGTCTGCACGAAAGAACTATAGCAAATAGAAGCAGCTGACCCTGCACAGGAATAAACATGCAGCACACATGCAGAAAACGAATACATGCCTGTTTGTTGTCACTTTTTGTGGATATACACGATAGTCAGAAAAAATAAATCACGGATTGCAACTGTAAGGACACACCCGTGGTGGCGTTTCCAGTATTTGATTCTGTAACAAGCACCTGTGAAAGCTTTGCCCAAATATTGCTAGCATTTGCCCCAGAAAGAACATACATATGATGGGCTACATTTTAACAGCACTTGCCCCTTTAAGGACAGAACTGCGATGGCTTTGCTCCAATATTACAGCGTGTACCCCTTTAAAAGTATGGAATGCATTACATTCATCTTAGCCATAGAAGAAAGACTTATGTTTACCACTGTGAACAGAGGTCTTTCTGCTGTGTCTATGCTCTGTAGGGGTGTAGAAGTAAGAGACTGACACACTCACTGGCATAACAGGGGCCCTCGTAGCTCCTCCAGTCTGGGGGGCCTGCCACCACATGTCCTGGGAGGGTGGGTGGGGGTCTTGGATTTTATTTTTTAAATGTTTGTTTGTAGTCTCTTTGCCTTCATAAAGAAATTATTTCTCTAACAGAAATAATGTCTTTATGAAGGAAGAGTGATGACTTTTTGAAGTCGGAGGGTTCTCCCCACCCCATGACATGGAAGCCTCTAGGCTGCAAGCCTCCATGTCAAGGGGTGGGGGGGAGCTCTATGACTTCAAAAAGAAATGGTTACTTTTTGAAGTCACTCTACCTTCATAACGTTTCAAAAAAGGTAGCAGGCGCTCCTCTCCAGAAAGAACATGCATGATAACCTGTTCTGAGATGAGAGTTTGCAGCACATGCTTTTTGCTCACTGTACCTTTCACAGATGGGAACTATCCATTTGCATATCAGTCTTTGTCCCGCCCACATGGGCAGTCCAGCACCGAAATGCTATGGCAATTCCTCTCTGAACAAGAGTACCGACAGCAACCCCATACACGCGTTTCAGCCTTGTTGGGCCTCATCAGGGAGGTGAAGCTGTGCCTGCAGGGGGCCCCAAATATAACATCCATAACATTTTCGCTTTAGAACTACTGCACATCATCCTCTATAATAATTACTTTAGGCATAATGGACGATACTATCTTCAAACCTCGGGTACCTCAATGGGGTCTTCAGTGGCCCCATCCTATGCTAACATCTTTATGTACCACTATGAGAAAACACATGTACTGGACAACCCCAATTGGAAAAACAAAATACTAATCTGGTTAAGATATATCGATGATATATTTGGAATTTGGAAAGGTACTGAAACAGAGCTTCTTGAATTTTGGAACTATTTGAATACTTGTAACGCCAGAATAGGGTTCACGATTGAAATTGGTAAACCTGCGGTCAACTTCCTTGAGGTCACATTGGAATACACAGGCACAAACATTAAAACTAAGATTTTTCGGAAACCAACAGATGTGAATAGTTGCCTACACCACATGAGTCGCCATCCGAAACACTTGAAAGATAATTTACCTTACAGCCAACTACTGCGCGTCAAAAGGATTACATCAGACACCAACACACTACAGGATGAATATAACACAGTGAGAAGAAGATTCCTGGACAGAGGATTCCCTCCAGATACGATCAACAAAGCTATCGAAAGAGCTGAAACTCAAGACAGAAATGCTCTCATACAAGGGAAACAGAAGACGGAAGAAGAAAAAAACTTAATACACACGCTCAAATTCTCAAGCCAGAGTTTTCAAGTTAAAAGAATAATTCATAAAAATTGGGAATTAATTAAATCTGATGAAACTTTGTCACGACTATTCCCTGATCCACCCATGATGGCCTACAAACGAGGAAGGAACTTTAGAGATCAATTGATACGAGCAGAAAGAGTCAAACCAACAACACAAAGGACGTTATGCAAACCTAAAGTTGGCACTTTTGCCTGTCTACACTGCCAGTACTGTAACAATCTGATTAAAGGTGATCACATACGTCACCCACAAACAGGCAAGAAGATTTTCCTAAAGAATTTTGCGACATGTGACACAAAAAATGTCATTTATGCGATACGATGTCCCTGTGGAAAATACTACGTTGGGAAAACCAACAGAAGGGCCAAAGACAGGTGGACGGAGCATAAATCATGCTTAAGAATTAAAAACTTAAGTTCACCCATTTTCAGACATTTCCAAGACATGAGACATAACGTCTCTCAAATGAGACTAGCAATATTGGAAGTCATAAGTCCATTCAGCAGAGGGGGCAATTTACCTAAATTATTGGCACAAAGAGAACTGTTCTGGATCAATAAACTTGATGCTATGACTCCCCAAGGACTAAATGAAGAATATTACTTAGGTCCATTCCTGTGGGCAAGCATTCATATTGCACGTACAAAGTCTACCTTTAGTTTCCTTGAATCTCACCACTATGTGCTTGTGGTTATGATATAAATGTTCCAAGTAGAGCAAACAAAATTTGGAACGTTATAAATGCCTATTGAGTTCAACACAAGGTTGTACACCCATCTGTTTTGGGGTTAGACAATATTGAAAAATGACTTCTTCCACTTCTTTTTTATGTAAAACATTTTTATGTGATTCTGCTTCTATGTGATTCCACCCATGAAGATTTTAATATGGACCCTAAAGCTTTTTTTCTGTTTCTCGAATAACCAGTCTCTACAGGCTTTCCACCTTCCCTACACGGGAGGTATTACACCCTCTACCACCTATGTTCTTTTATCCATACACTTCTAGCTTTCATCTTTAGTACCAACATACATTCGCGAATAAGGTCATTGACACATACTTGACATACCCTACCAGATGGGTAGCACGGGCACGGGTGGTGTCACTAACTCTGACGCCAATTGAACGTGAGCGCATTTTGTTATGATCTGCCCAACAGACTTTTTTCAACAAATGAGTAATACTGACGTCGCTCGCGCTTAGCGCGAGTGACGTCTTCACCTCTGACGCCGCTCGCGCATGCGTGAGTGACGTCATCATCTCTGACGCCGCTCGCGCGTGTGGGTGACGCCGCTCGCGCGCGCGGATGACATCACAGGGCCCACTCAACATATAAAAAAAGAGCCGCAGCGGAAGCAGTCGGAAAGCTGCGCTTGCTGACTGCTTCTCTGGGACAGCCGTCTGTACAAACAAGGTAATATTGATGCCCCTTTATCCTTTTTCCATCATTAACTAATCTTTGCACACTCTGACTTTCTTTCTTACACTTTAACATTACGCACTCCCTTTTTTAGGAGTCAGATACTGGCTTTCATTACTTGAGACTTGTCTGTCTCCACTGAACCATATTCACCAGGGAGAATACCAGCTCCCAGCCCTGGCACCGAGCTTCCCCTTTTTAGATCGTTTAAGAAGGGTGAGTCCCTCTCTCTTACTCCTTTTCTAAAATACCTTTAGATTCACATAGTCTAATTGAGATAGTACAGCTTAAACCTTACCCTGTTATCTTTTCATCTTCATTTTTAACACACGATGGGCCTTTGTTAATACACTGTTATTTTCTTTAAAAACAACGTTTGATTACTAAATGTTTGAGATCAAGGTATCTCTAGGCAGCCAATGACACAAAGGATATGTTATCCATCTTGAACTAATCCTAGGTTTTGAAAATAGAAACACTGTTTAAAATTAAGCTCTGCTTGGACAAGTTAAGCTATTTGAGGCATAATGAGTTCTTTTTACCATTTACGTGTGACATTTTTGGATAAGATGATTGAATCTGATTTATTTTCTATATATGTTTTTTGTAGATGCTTGTGACATTTGATTTTGAAACATAAGCCCCTGATGAAAAGAGAATGTTATCTCGAAACGCATTGGGCAACTAGAAAAAATCAATAAATAAGAGAAGACCATCTTTTTCGAAAGAAAACGACTTCTGGAATGTGTCCTTCTTTTTTGAACCTTTACACACTGGAACTCGGAATCCTAAAGAGACACTAAATTGCATTGCTGAGTAATTTTTGAAAAAAATATTTTTTGTTTAATCCATTTAGGCCTTTGGCCCTTTTGAAAGTGTGCAGGGGACGCAGTTCTCCATAATTTGGATTTCTTTTTGTTCTCGGAAGTTTGCATGTACACAGGAGTCTTGAACGAGCCATTGCAGTACGCCAACATGATGCACACCGGTGCATTGTTGAAATTGGGGTGCAGAGGTGGTGGGGGGGCAAGGGAGCATGCCTACATGGAGAACCCGCATGCATGCAGAGGACACATGGACATCAGTCATGAAATGACATAGTCCCAGTGCTGAGAGGAAGCACACCCCAGGCTACATGCAGAAGGGCCTTTGAGCTGGAAAATGGACTGTAGGGGCAGCTGGGTGACTAGCATGTGAGTAGGGTGCAAGTGTGGTAGTGAGGACAGTCCCTGTCTGCTCTACATATCCACTATCCTGCACAGCAGGCACGCATCAGTGAAGCATTGCATGACTTGCACATGAGAACCATGTACACATGACATGCAGTGGCAGTCAAGCACAACACATCACACAAGCAAAACACACATGTCCTCGACGAACAGGCGACAACACTCACTGGACGGGGCATCAAAGTCCTGCATCTCTCCCACTCCTTCGACCATTCCTGTTGGTATGAACTCCGCAACGAGTGACTCATGCGGAGTGAGTGCTTCCTCCTCAGGTGGTGGCCCACTGCCAGTCACCAGAGTCATGTTTTAATTAGAGGCACGCTTCGCCTTAGTGCTGCATTTGAGGTAATTCCAATGCTTTTTGCACTCTTGCACTGTGCGCACCCCATGGCCGAATGCACTCATATGATCCGCAACTTGCTTCCAGTGGGTATTACGATGGGCAGCCGTAGTTTGACAATTCGGCCCCACTAGCATGCCACGGTTGTGTTCCCGCACGTAGTCCACGAGGAAGTCCAGTTCCTGCTTGCAGAAAGGCTTCTTCCTCGACGTGCCGGAGCCTGTAGCTGTGTCTGGGGTTCCATCTTCTAATTCAGGTGCAACCTTCCTCCTCTTGGACGTTGGTCCAGACCCTGGCTGGCAAATGCCGCCCTGATCAGTATGGGCATTGGCGCTGGTGGAATGTGCCGAGGGAGTGGCAGGTGGAACATGGAATGAAGCCCTGACTTGCGTCAGTGGCTGCTGGGTGCCCTGGAATGGACCCTGCGCAGCAACATCCGCTGTGCCAGGGTCAATGACCGGGACTGTCCTGGTTGGTAGACTCACAACCGGGGTGGTGTCAGCTGCATCTGCCCCTGCACTTGCCAACACCCAGCTGTTTGGGGCAGCACATGACATTACTGCCCCAGGGACACGTGCCTCGGTCAGGGCAGCCCTGCGTGCACCTACAGATTGCCTCCTGACCTCCTGGCAATCTTCCATGGACTCTTCAAGTGCCAACGCAGCCTGCGCTGGCAGACCCTGAGCCTGTGTGGTGGTGTCCACAGCTGCACCTGCAGCTACCACTACCCTTGGGCCAGTGGCAGTCTATGAAACGGACTGCCGTGTCACATGGGCGCCAGTGCCAGATGCAAGAACTGCATCTCCCGGAGCCGCAGTGGGTGGTGGCATGACTGCACCAACATGTGGCACAACATCGTGCCGAGCTGGCGCATCCCTGCCTCTTCCCCCTCTGCAGCCACCCTGGACACCCTGGAGTCCCCCTACCCCCTGGTCGCCCCGCACACTTCCCTAACCATGCCCACCACGAGGAGTACGTCCAGCTGAGGAGCCCCTCACCTTTCATGGCGTCCCAGCCATGGCAAAAATGGAGTAGTGCCGGCACAGATGTAGTAGTGCCAATGGGAGGTGTATACGCCAATTGTCCTGGGCAATTGGGGTGAAGGAGGTGGGATACAAGATGTTAACAGCACCCCTGCACCTACAAGGCTGTATGTGACCCCGGTGATTAAGTGACGGGTCACGCAATGCTCAGGCACCCCAAAACTGCTGTAAAACCATGCACGCAACCCCCGGTAGCTCACGTGTGTGGAATTAACCTCCTGCAGTATGCGGTGGCACCCAGGGACACGAAAAACACGCACGTGTGGGACACGCAGTCTACTATGACCGCGAAAACGTCATGCGATACACAGGGGGGGCCCGCAGTGGGAAAAATAGCGCGCGCGACTCACCGTCTGACTAACGTGATAATGAAAATCACGCGTAGCCAATACCCCCACCAAAAGAAGAGATACGTCATTGATCTGCTGTGAAGTTGTGATGGCGTGCGAAACAACATGAAGTAACAACACACACGTCGTCTCCCTGAAAGGCACGTACAGCGAACTGCTGGCCCCGCTCACCTTTAACCTGTGCTGAGGGAAATGCCCGCGCACGCCACGTCACTTACGCGCTTAGGCCCTCCTCGGATTACACGCATTAACACGGGGACGTGCATTTTTTTCACGTGCTGATTCACTATGCACCCGTCACAAGGGAAACGCCCGTACGCGTAACGTCACAGACGCGCTTACGCGCTAAGGGCCTTTCCTTGACTTACATGCTGACGTGCAGTTTTTTCATGTGCCAAATCACTCCGTATCAAGCTGGCCACGCGACAACACACAGAAGACCATGCTCCTGCCCAGAAGGCCATTTTCCTGCCCCCCAGATCCCCGAGCAGCCTCCCACAAGCCATCTGCTTCTGCCTGCCTGCTGCCACCGTGCCCTGCCATTTGGTGCCTGCCCATCTGCCATCTGTAAGGGTCCAGTTGCAGTGACCACCCTTGCTGGAATAGGAGACTCCCGACTGGTTTTCCATCACTCCAAAGCCCAGCCCCAGGACCCAGTTGCCCACCCACACCTGCCTCGGGGGTTGCCATGTCCGACACAACACCTTCCAGCACCAGTGGCAACCCCCAGCCAGAGAGGCAGATGGCTGCCAGCTTCACTTCCGAAGAAGTTGTCATCCTGGTGGAGCAAGTCCTGGGGCAGTATGATGCCCTCTTCACACCATCACGCGCTGACAAGGAAGGACGGAGGAGGATCTGGATGGACATAGTGGGTGCCATCAAAGTGGAGGGGTGGCACCCCGCGACATGAAACACATCCAGAAGCGCTGGGAGGACTACAAGTCCAGGACCCTCAAGAAGGCCCAGCGCCTCTTAGATGCAGAGGATACATTGGGGCGCTGGGGCCAGCTTACCAACCAGCAGATGAGGGTCCTGGAGCGCATTTGCCCAGTGCTTCGCCACCAGATCCTCAGGATGCAGGCCCGTCTGGAGTCGAGCGGTAAGTGGCCATGCATTGCTGTGTGAAACAGGGCATGTTGCAGTGTGCTGGTAGTCAGCTACTTGCCTGTATGTGTGACATAGGCCATGTATGGATGTGTGTGTGCAGGGACATCATGGTGCTGCATGTGAGACCAGTCATGCGTGAACCATATGGATGGTGCATGTGTTACAATGCAACATGCGGAGCAACATGCGGAATGAACACATGACTGCATGCCTGTCTCTGTTGTTGACATGGATGGGGTGTGAGAGATGGGTGCTGCTGTCAAGGACATGTATGGTGTACATGTCTATGTGTCTGAGTAGTGTGTGTGCGACTTGTAAACACCATGGATGCATGGCACATGTCCGTGACAATGTTCTGATTCACTGATGCAGCTTAGTCATCCTTGTCTCCACTCTGTCTGGGGTGTACGAGGCCAGATGGATGAAACTACGGTGATGTGTGTGCATGTGATCAGTATGAGCCATGATGCATGTGAGTTTCAAACCACCATCGTATGTGTCAACAGTTCCTTGGACATGTATGCAAATGTTCTTCGCATGCGCCATGCCTGTTTCTGCATGTGTGTTGCTTGCACTGACCCATCTGTTGTGGAGGGACATGATGGAAGTGACGTTTGACAGTGCCACTCATGTGCTATTGCTTCCTGTCTAGGGGACTATTGTACAGTACCCTGATGCTTGTGTTCTATGTTTCCCTCTAAACAGCGGCGAGTGCAGAAGAGGGCGGAGACGGCACTGTGGAACAAAGCGGCAGGGATGCCTCCACCGGCCGGCGACGCAAGGCCCAGTCACCCTCCCAGGAATTACCATCATCTGGGAGCGAGGGGACTGGTGCCGCATCTGCCACTACGGCTGCAGCGGAAGGGGTGGGTGAGCCCCCACATGGGCTTGCAACGGCGGAATACGGTGTGGAGCCATCCAGGTTGGTGGTTTGCACAGAGGAGGAGGAGGCTGCTACTGAGCCGTACATGGGGCCTGGTGGGGGTGGTACCACTGGTGCAAGTGGTGCAGTCCAGGGGCAGTGGCAGGAGGCAGCACAGGTCGCCGTGGAGGGGCCTGTGCATGTCACTGTCCCTGACACTGTGACTGCACCACCATGCACAAGCAGGGATGCCCCATCCCAGGCCCGTCCGCAGGTAGGGGGGAGGTCCATGTCATCTGACACTCCTCTACCTGCGGACGAGGGGACCTGTGACCGTAAGGAGACCATCCTGATAGGTGTCGTGTTGCGCACGCATGACATTCATGATGACGTGCGTGCTTCCTTGGGGAAGCACGCACGTCATCACGAAGAGCTGCGTGCCAAGGTGGCCCAGTTGGGAGGGGCCTTGGTCGGGGGTTTCGTACATGTGTCGGGCACTCTGGCCGCCCTCTCCTCCTCTGTGGAGACTATGCGCCAGTCATTCTCCATGCCGTCTTCCGGCCCGGATGCCACCAGTGCCCTCTGTGGACCTGCCCCGACCAACGCAGCCAGATCGGTGGAGATCCCATCCCTGCCACAGTCGGGAGTCAGAGGTCCAGCAGGGGTGGACACCCTAGCAACTGGACCCCAGCAGATGGAGGATGTGCCGGCATCATCGGGCAGGGCACGTGCACGACGGCACCGGTGGATTCCATCAGCCTGGATGCCGTTGTGCTGGCAGAGGAAGTTGCGTCAGAGGCAGCGGCAGGCTCAACGTGGGAGGCTTCATGGCTCGAGGCGATCAACATCAGAGGGTCAGGCATCGGCCGGAGGGCAGGAGGACCCTGGAATGGGAGTGTCTTCTGTGTGGCAGCGTTTGGGCCAGCGGATATATGCGGAGTGGCGGCGTGCGGAGGAGGCACGGCTCACTATGGTCGGGCGGAGAACCCCATGCGCAGGACGCTGAAGTGGGCTGAGTGCCTCGAGGGAATTTGCAGGGAGTTGGAGGTGGACATGGCGTTATCCCTGCGAGACCAGGCGGCCAGGGAACAGGCCCGCCTCCAGGACGTTGAACAGGAGTTCAATGATGACCTGACCCGGGAAATCAACCAGTGAGCCGTAGGACTTGCCCGCCGCCATTGTATATAGTTAATTAGTGTTAGTTTTCATTTATGTTTTTCTTTCATTTGGGGAGCTTGGACTATGCCCCACCTTTTCGTAGATAGTTCTTTATTAGGTAGGGTTTTTTGTAGGTTTCCTTTCAATAGTTGGGTTTATGGACCCTGGATTTGATCTTTGTATATAGTTGAAGACTGCATTTCTCATCATTCTGTTTTTTGTTCACCATGGAGCAATGGATTATTCTTATTTTTTTTCTTTGGATTTGGTTTGCTGGAGGGACACTTTGGACGCATTTTCATTTGGATTTATTTGGATTCTGCTTTCATATTTTTTTATTTCGTTTTTTTGGAACATTCTGCATTTTCTTTATTATTTCCATTATTGTGTGATTTCATTTAATCCCCTTGCTTTTGTGTTCAATACATTTTTTTTTCATACTTCAATGCGTGGTATTCTGTCATTGGTTTCATGCATGTCACGATGTGGGTTTTCTCATTCACTTGCACCCATTGTGTGAGTGTGACGGACATGTGTTGATGTGCATACTTGCCATTTGGGTTGTATCATGTAATGGGCATTTCTATGTGGGGTGAATGGAATACTTGGTTGGGTGTTTGGACAGGGGTGGCGTGGGATGTGATTTGGGTCGCCATAAGGCCCATGATTGTGGATCGTTATGACGTGTTGGGGGGACATGAGTCAGGGCCTGCTCGCAGGTGCCCGTCAATGCTGGGTGGGTGGGGGTGCAGGGGGACATGAGTCGGGGCCTGCTGGCAGGTTCCCGTCAATGCTGGGGGGGTGGGGGTGCAGGGGTACATTAGTCGGGGCCTGCTGGCAGGTGCCTGTCAATGCTGGGGGGGGTGGGTTCCAGGGGGACATGAATCGGGGCCTGCTGACAGTGCCCATCAATGCTGGGTGGGGGTGCAGAGGGACATGAGTTGGGGCCTGCTGGCAGGTGCCCGTCAATGCTGGGGAGTGGGGGTGCAGGGGGACATGAGTCGGGCCTCCTGGCAAGTGCCCGTCAATGCTGGGTGGGTGGGGGTGCAGGGGGACATGAGTCGTGGCCTGCTGGCAGGTGCCTGTCAATGCTGGGGGGGTGGGGGTGCAGGGGGACATGTGTCGGGGCCTGCTGGCAGGTGCCCGTCAATGCTGGGTGGGTGGGGGTGCAGGGGGACATGACTCGGGGCCTGCTGGCAGGTGCCTGTCAATGCTGGGGGGGTGGGGGGGCAGGGAACATGAGTCAGGGCCTGCTGGCAGGTGCCTGTCAATGCTGGGGAGGTGGGGGTGCAGGGGGACATGAGTCGGGGCCTACTTGCAGGTGCTCGTCAATGCTGGGTGGGTGGGGGATTCGGGGGACATGAGTCAGGGCTCACTAGTGCATGGTGCCATGTGTGCTGGATGTGGGGCATGCCCAGGGTGTATGGGCTGCCTGCGGGGCATGGCCAGGGGAGCAGGGTAGTCCCCTGTGGTGTGGGCTGCCTGCGGGCTATGGCCAGGGTGGATGGGCTGCCTGCGGGGCATGGCCAGGGGTGCAGGGTAGTCCCCTGTGGTGTGGGCTGCCTGCAGGGCCTGGGCAGGGGGGAGAGGGCACACCTGGGAGGACCCTCACTGCCAATTCGCATGTGGTACTCCCCGCGCACCCCAGGAATACACGTACCCCGCTCGCCAAGCAAAATCACGTGTAAAACTCCCTGTGCACCCATCCGAATACACGTACCCCTCTTGCGCAAGCGAAATGCGTGTAAAACTCCCAGCGCACCCCTCTGAATACACGTACCCCTTGCGGTAGTGAAATTGCGTGTAAAACTCCACCCTGTGGTGTGGGCAGCCTGTGGGGCATGTACTGGGGTGATGGTTGCCTGTGGGGAATGTTGAGGTTTTGTGAGGGGCGCAAGTGGGAGGATATTGAATCGTAATTTCATGAAAAGGGCAACGCGAATGTCCATCAGATTGCTCTCTGGTCCTGTGTGGTTTTGTTCGCCGGGCAAGTCCATCCAGCCATCAGGGATAGAAAGTCAGCGGCCATTCCCTGAACGCATCTTTGATCGTGCAGATGCTATTCCACTGGTTAAGCCTCGGACCAGACCCAAGGTGCCCCAAATTCAAAAAGAACAATGCAGACCTGATATAGGTTAGCCAAGGGAGATTGTTAGCACCTTCACAATTCATCAGGTCCATGAGGGCATCATGGAAGCTGCAAAGCTCTTTATTGAACCAGATCTTTGGCCATTATAGCAATAGTTTGAGGTTTAGCAAATCTTCAATGCTGGTCAATCCATGTTCAAGAAGCTCAAATAGGTTAGGCGAAGCATAAGTAACTTCTTGAAAACAATGTTTTCTATAAGCCTGCAGCGAACCCCACAATTCTGCGCCTTAAACGGCCACCCAACAGCCTGGGATCTTTAGATTTCCATAGCAGGATAGACCACAGTCTTACCCAAATTTCTTTGTGAAGTCCAGAATTGCTACCCATCTGCGGGACAATGTGGGATATGCTTTCTACGTTTATTTGCTCCATTTGCCACTGTTGGGGACAATCAACAGCCCAGATAATGAAATGGCGTGACTTTGTCTACAGGCACCACTTATGTTTCTGCAGGTACTTTATGTGCAGGTCTTAGAAGTACACCAATATACCTCTAATACAGTACAATCATGTTATCCTCAATTCACCAAAAAACATCAATTCTCAATAGAAAAAGATGTTTCTTTCTTCTTAAAAATGCATTCTTTTTCATTTAATTTTTTATTAGAAATTCTTTTAGTTGATTAATCAACGTCTTCAATTGATTATACAGAGTCTCATGTCTCAAAAACAATGCAATACGCTATAGAATCATTGACAAAATTCACCATTAAAAAATAATTTAGTGCAACATACAATTGATTGAATTAAAATGACATGGTTAGTGGTAGTTTCCTAATATATCAAGGCTCTACGTTCATCAATATCATAAATACACATGTTATAGAATTAATAATCAAATTAAAAGATGGTCTAAAGGAACTTAATTCTTAAAAACATAAAATGTGCAAAATCGAAACCTGTAGATCAGTTTCATAGCAATGTCGGTTTAAAATCAGCAAAATTCATTTTTTTCAACCAGGTTTAGTGCTAGTAAAAATTGTACTGTTGCAATATTAAGGGAGACAGTTTGTGCGTTAAATATATGATACCACATTTGTTGTTTTGTTAGAGTCTTGTATTCACTCAAGTACTTATGGAATGCTAGTTTCCGTTGATTAATTAAAAATAGACATTCAGTTATAAGATGTAGGAATGTCTCCCTGTGTTCGTTCATTTTGCAAAATACATTATACAATTAAAAAAAAAACATTCAATTTTCTTTTCTACTGCATAACTTACTTGGAACTACCTCCTGGAATTAGTAACTGGAATATTTTTATCAAACATTAGAGCCGAGTCGATCACATATTCAACAGTACTGATGTCTGCAGACTACTTGCAACTCACAATTTACAAAATAGGACGTTTTGCAGAAGAAATGAACATGGTATGATTTTTAAAATGATAGAAGGTCGTTTTTTAAAAATAAATTGTTTTTGTGTTGAGAATGAAGGTATTTTTGTGTATTGAGAATACAATGAATGTTCTGTAGTACAGATATGTTTGTGGTCTTGCCATTAGGCACTTCCTAAGCCCTGCATATAGAGTACCTGCAGAAACATAAGTCTTGCCTGTGGGGCAAACCCTTTGTATTTTAGAGTGTAGAATTTCCGAGTTATTGCACCACAGGCAATAATAATCTCGAGTTCCTCTGGATGTTGAGTGCTGACTTCATCTACCACACTGCCTTTCATTTGGATGGCTAAGCCATTGTACTTCTTCATGCTTTTCCCATAGCGCATTAGTTTGGTTTTACTAGTGGTCACCACTAGACCCTACTTGTCGCAAACCTTGACTAACTGCCCTGCTAATCTTTTACGGCCGCTGGTGGTCCGAGAGACGAGGACAGCATTGTCAGTGATGTTTATTCTCTCCTCTCCTAATCTGGGGGAATCAGCAAAGTCATGTGATAGTTGACTTACAATGTCATTGAAATAGAAAGAGAAGAGAGTGGGGCCCAACACACACCCCTGTCTCACTCCCATCACTACCGGGAACTGCCTGATATACTGCCCAGTGCTCCCAAATCGGAAGAGGCAGTGTTTCCCAAGTAAAACAGCAAGACATCACCAAGCAAAGGTCTAGGAATGTTCTTATCATGAGCTGGCTTCCATAGCTCAGAATGGGGAATGCCATTGAATGCTGTCTTGAAATTTACAAAGACTAGATACAGCGTACCAGATCCCAATGCCACATACTTCTCTATCCAAATGCCAAGTCTGGAGGCTTGTACCACTGTGCCGACTATTCTCCTGAATCCAGATGGAAGGTTACAAATACAGTTGGATTCATCAATCCATTGCTCTAATCTTTTAAGAACTAGTTTGCCAAAGATCTTCCCTGAGCTGTGAAGCCGAGAGATGGGGCAATCATTTCCAGGATCGTCCCAACCTCACTTCTTGTAGGTAGGGACATCCGCAGCCTGGTGAAAGGATGGGGGTACTCTGTTTATACTGCAAAAATGATTGCACACAAGCTGGAAGTAGGGTACCCATAACTATCTTGTAGACATCCACCAGGATTTTATCGGGTTCTGGACCCCCATTGGTTATTTATTTATTTATGTATTTCACTTATAAAGCACGCAAACAACTCTGAGACATCAAGGCGCTGTTACAGAGACCAGTTAATTACATTCAGGTGCTGTATTATGCAGGACAAACAGATACAGGTGCAGAGAAAAAATACAACAGTTTATTCAAACAACTACGTTTTTAGGGCTCTTTGGAATACCCAGTATGACGGTTCCACTCTCAGAGTAGGGGTGTGGGGGGGGGGAATTCCATTGTTTGGCTGTGATGTAAGGTAAGCTTGAACCTCCAGCTTTGGCTCGTCTGACTTTGGGTAGGAGGAGGTGATGAGCATAGAGTGTCCTGGTTGGTCTGGTCAATTGGGCTTTGGACATATTATGGGAGGGGTGGGGGGAAGTATTTGGAAGTCACTGATGAGGGATAGACAAGGTTTTGAAAATGACACGTTCATGGGTGGGTAGCCAGTGCGCTGCGCTCCGGGCTGCAGAGATGTGTTCATTTTTGGGAATGTTAAGTGCTGCTCATAGAACATTATTGTGTGTGACTTGCAATTTCTGAAGGTTTCAAGACGAGGGGCCAGCGAAGAGGAGGTTGCAGTACTCTTACCTCGACCCTATGACTGTTCGAGCGATGGACAGGCAACTGTCTGTGGATAGGAAAGGTCTTGAGGCATTTAGCAGCTTGGTTGCATAAGCTGCCGAGGAGGCGATAGCGTTCACTTGGCGGGACAGGCAGAGGGTGGCATGGAGGTAAACCACTAAGGTCTTTACTGACGACAAGACAGGGACCAGGATGTTATCAATACAGAAGACTGAGTATTGGTCATTGAGATTTTTTAGAATTGTTGGGGGTCCCACCAGCAGGATTTCAGTCATGTCCTCATTTAGGCACAAGAGGTTTGCTGCCACCCATGTCTGAATAGTGGAGTAAGTGCCATTGAGGGTATTGGAGTCATCCACAGTTACCTGTGACAGGGAGGAGAATGTGGGTGTCATTGGCATATTTGGTGTAGGCTATGCCTTTGGAGTTCAGGATGTCAGAGAGGGGCCTAGTAAAGATGTTGTATAACGTGGGGGATATGCATGAACCTTGAGGTAGCCCACATGGGATAGGGGAAGGTGAGGCACTGGCGTTCTCCGCAAACAGTCTCATGACTCTTCCTTCAAGAGACAATGCGATTGAGGCAGTAGCTGCAGGGGAGAAGTTGGCCGAGGTGATGAGGTGGTTGATGAGCACTGGGATGCTACATTGCCAGCTACTTCATTGGGGCAAATAATAAATAGTCCTCTTCAATCTTTCTGGAGGACAGCAAAGTGTTGTCTATTGCCCTTGCTTCTAGGTAAGCCAATCTGTTCTCTTTATAGAAGGTGGAGAAGTGGTTATACCAGGCAACTTCGGCGATGGCAATCTTGAAGGGTACACCCTGAAACACTTGTGTATAGGCGCGTTATAAATGACATATCCTATCATATCACAGTCTCCTAAATAGGCAATTTGCCAGAAAGCTTTTTGACCTTTCTTCCTAATGGCAGTAGTCAGATTCTCCCATGTGGTGGCTGCTTTGGATCTTTTTTTGTGCTACTAGATGTTTGCATTCTTTCCTGAAGTTGGGCAGCTGTCTAATTGTAATGTGAGTAGTAATTCACGCTTATTATTTCTACATTCTGAGTCACGCCAATCCAGTTCCTCTTTACAGGTTTTCATGACCATCGGAATTTTACAGGGTTTAGGGAAATTATGGTTTAGCACTGCTGAGATTTGGTTATCCAGTTATTAGGGCATCTCTTCCTTGGTGGAACCATGGACAAGTGCTAGCTCCAGCTTGGCAATTTTGTCAGAATGTTCTTTTTTTCCATAGTGGCTCGATATCAATTACATCCCTCTTAATTATTTTCCTGTTTTGGGGACAGGTTTGAACAGGGTTATCTAACAGGGCAGTTCTACTGACCTTCAAATTGAACATTTCAAGGATAATTTTAATCGGGAAGTGGTCGCTTTCGGTTCTAGATAAGACTTTTAATTCCTGTGCCGTTCACAAGTGTAAAATATGGAAATCGATGTGACTCTTAGGGCCTGATTCACTGAGCATATCCCAATGGGGTTTTGCCATTATAAAACACTTCCATGAATTAGCCCCTTAGAGTTTCCTTGCAGAAACTGGCTGTGGAGGGCACAGCACCAACCACGTGCCCTCTGCACGCCCTCACACCCATTCTAAATAGGGTTTGCGCCGTTTCTAGGGCGAATTTTCATCGCTGATGTGGCTTAGATAACTGCAAAGAGGGAATGATCCATCTCTCGTCCTCTTCTTCTAAAGAGTCAGATAGTTCTTGCG
Source organism: Ambystoma mexicanum (assembly GCF_040938575.1). Lineage (NCBI taxonomy): Eukaryota > Metazoa > Chordata > Amphibia > Caudata > Ambystomatidae > Ambystoma > Ambystoma mexicanum. The sequence continues at coordinate 642,572,406 of NC_090940.1, read as the reverse complement.
GAGGTTCGTATTGCAGGTTAAAAGCACCCACAATCGCGACAATGCCCTTGCTCGTGTTTTGTGAACAACCTTTCTGGTAACATCGTTTCCAGGGTATGTGGCGTTTGCAGAGCATTCATACCATAAAGGCAGCTGTAGATGTTAGCCAAAAACAGGCATTGTTGACTGGTTAACTGCATGATAAGGCGCAATAAATGAACGTTTTGACAAAAGTACTTCTACCTGCGCATTCAGTGCTGTGTTCACCCTTATATTTAAGCCAACACTCGGTCATCCCCTGGTACCCTTAGAATTCACTGCCGGGATCTCGGAATTGCCACAGACCTCCATGCTCCTGGGGCAAAATGCCCAGGTATCCCGCAAGCAAATTATATTGTATACAGAAATTAAATTGGACCAATCCATATCATCTTTTGCCTTGGAAGTCTGGATATATTCCAACAGAGTACCTTAAGTTCCCTGTAGAGCCTATTTTTGGGCTGCACATTAACGGGGACTGTATGGGCACTACCAGGGTTGTCAAATACTGTGTGGGGGCCCAGGTGTCGACTGCTTTGCCCCTGTGCTCTGGTCCCTGTTAGTAGAATGGGGTTGTGATGGGTTTCCCTCTGATGTTGATTTGCAGTGCCACCGGGGGCACTGTTATAAAATCTATGGCTTTGACATTATCGGCCATGTCTGTCTCAAAGTAACTTATTAGTATGTACTGGATGTGGAAGCCGCACTCCTTCTTTACTATCCTCTCTAATAACCTAGCAACAGCCCTTCTTAGGTCTAATCCAGTGGAAGTGGATGCATTCCTTTCCAGTGAGTCCACCACTTCTTTAGTATTCTCAGTAACTTCTGGAACATTTAACATGTACAGGGCACCCACATTTACAGCTCTACTGGGTATTTCAGGTTCCCAGTTTGCATACTGATCCCAATGCATTAGAAAGGTTGCTTGGAGGATCATCCACATCCCTCTGGGTTTTGGTTGCTTGGTTAGCTTAACCATATGTGCTTTGTTCCCCCAATTGCATTTCCCTGAAGGGGGTGGGTGGTACCTAGGAAGGTCCCCAACTCTTAACAGTTTTGGTTAAGTCTTCTATGAGTGCATGCAAACTTTTAACTACTAGACTAAAGGTGGGAGAATGTGCACAGTGGATATCGCTATTATGAGTGTTGATATATGATGTTTTTGATGACCTGGCCTGACTGACTGACCGGGGGAAGGGTTGGTGCCCTGATTCTTTTGGATCTTTCAGCGGCATTCGACACTGTGGACCACGATGTGCTGGTCAGCCGTTTTGCCCTGGCTGGCCTCTCGGGACAGGGCATCTCCTGCTTCACGTCCTTTCTGACCGACCGAAGCCAGACATTAACACTGTCCACCTTCTCCTCTGCTTATGTCTCTCTCCCTTGTGGGGTCCCCCGGGGCTCCACCCTGTCCTGCACCTTGTTTAACATCTATATTCAGCCTCTTGTTCTGCTCATCCACTCCCAAGGATGCTACTCCTATGCTTATGTCACTCAGATCATCATCCGGTTGGACTCTGCTCAGCTGGAAACAGTGTCTCAGTTTAGGGGTTGCCTGGCGGCAGTGGGTACGTGGATGGGCTGCAATTGGTTGAAGCTTAACAGGACCAAGACGGAGGTACTGGTGGTTACCCCTCTCACGTTTCTAGTCCTACTTCTCTTCCTTCTGGTTTAGCCTGGTCGCCGGCCTTTTGGCCTCCCGAACCCGGCCCCTGCCCTTTACCAGTGCCTGAGGTAAAGAATCTAGGGTTCAAATTCTCTGCCTCCCTGTCCTCCTCCTCGGCACAGGTTAGTGCAATCTGCAAGGCTGGCTTTTTCCAAGTTAGAGTCCTTCACAAGGTCTTGCTATTTCTTCCTGCTCACCTTCGTCCTCTTGTGACAGCTTCTCTTGTTCTTAGTAGGATGAACTATTGTAATTCTTTATTTCTGGCCCAGCCTCTATACCTGTTTCGACACCTTTGGGTGCTCCAAAATGCATCCACTTGGATTTGGACAGGCCCCCCTTACGGCTCTCATGTCCCACCAGTCCTCTGCTCACTTCATTGGTTCCATTAGAGCAACGCGTGCAATTTAAGTCTCTCTGGATTGTCCATCAGGCCTTTTATGGCCAAGGAGCAGAGTATGTACAAGAAAAATGTTGCCCTTCTCACTCCGCTCCCAGAATTCCTGCCTTCTTCCAGTGCCTCGCTACCAATTAGTGCGAGTAGGAGGCCAATCCTTCTCTGTGGCAGCAGCAAAATGATGGAATTCTATTCCGCTTGCTCTCTGCACTACGAGCGACCATTTTGCCTTTCGACGTGCGTTAAAAACATACCTGTTTTAAGTGACTTTCTAATGACTCCTGAATATCTGTTGTACTCCTTCTAGTGACAAGATGCCCAGAGCGTACGTTCCCTCTATAAATTCATATAACATAACATAGCATAACATGTTTGTAAATAAATAAAGCCCTTAGATTTCTCGCTGGGCTCACCTGGGCTAATAGAGATACCTTTTTCCAGAATGTTCTCATTCTTGTGAATTGGTGCATTATCTAGAGCAATTAATGGGGCAAGCATGTTGGACAGCTTAATGCTGTTCACTCCCTGTGAGTGGGGTGTCTAGGAAGCTGGCTCAGCCCCATTAATGCTCCCACCTTGCGCACCTTCACCTTCAGCGGACATCCCTTTGCCATCGGTGGCTACCTTATTTGTCAAGCGCTGGTGCATTTCAACTGAGAGTGACACCCTTTGACTGCCATGCTGATGTGGATTTCTGGGGAGAACTAGTGACTCACAGGCAGACAATTTCCCCCCAGTATTGGTTCCTTTGGTAGAGAGTGTTGGGATGCATGTACAGCTCCCACACCCTCACAAACGATTCAGGCTTAGAAAAAAACTATTAACGCATGAGAAGGTGAAGTTGCACGACTGCAGGGGGTGGAGAGCGCAAGTGGGAACAAAAAATGCATTTGCTTTGTAAATAGTCATAGAAGCATAGGCCAGCCCTGGTTTGGGGCATGGTGATATTGTCTAGCAGTAGAGAAATATAATGTGTGACAATGATTATGTAGAAACAGGGCCTGGGTGCGGGAAATTCTGAAGCATCGCCATATTGGAAGTGAGGCCTAGCATTTTGTATTCCCTGTTGGAGGTGTAGCAGTGCAGCGCAATAAAGAGTTTGAATCAGTTTTCCCTTTCCTACGCCCCAGTAGGAAGTCGTTTAATTGTATCCAATTATAGGCCTGCAAAACCAGAATCAAATGTGAATGGCAGAGCAATGGTAGGGCTTCGCCCGTCCTGAAGGACAAACCCATGGGGGTTAGGTAGGAGGTCTCGAGCTGCCAAAATCCTTGGTCTAGATTTAGGGCCCCAGCGCCTCCTGGAGAAATCGCCATCCCATTTAAACAGCCAGACAGCTGGAAAATATAGTACCTAAATCCATCGGAATTGGGACGATTAATGTGGTCCTCGAGAGAGCAAGTAGGTATCCCGTGGGGTGGCAACTGATAAGGGGGGAGAGAGGAGTAGAACATCCCATGATTTGTGATACAAAGAGCAAGAGGTGATGCCAACAAATCTAGTCCAGAGCTGGGGAGGCATGCTTCATGCACCTGCGTGTCTGGTATCAAGAGAAGGACACTATTATTTCAAAGAGCCGATTTTACCTCAGAGTTGTCCTCTGAGCTCATGCTAATGGCCAGGTGCACACCATGTGACTCGGCCGATCGGGCGGGTAGAATCCCAGGTAAATGGCCAATCCAGTAGCCGGTAACCAAGGTGACGGAGTAGGGGACCACGTTTTAGAGGGCAGTGGTAGATTAGGATGTGGTCAAGGGGCTATAGGGGACTTGAAAAATGTATATCAGTGGTAGCCAAGGAGGGTGGGGGATGCATTGTTTTCCGCATGACTGACGATGGCTTTCCTTAACACCTCATTCTTGCTTTAAAATAACAGAGAGCTCTGTGCCAGTTTGGATCTATGGGACCCGTCAGAGCACGTACATGTAAGTGCACCTTTTGCAGGAGAAAACAATATGAAAATGTTGGATTGCACACTTGTCCAGAGCAATAGCAGTGATTTACATTTGTTCAAACCCTTCTTGGCATCACTTTTCAGTATTGCAGTAGTCACCCTGAGTACGATGGGCACCCCCCACAGCCCTGGGTCCCGAGCTTGCTGTGCACGGACATCCAAGCTACACCTTCCTGATGATGCCCAGTAAGGCCGAAACACAAGGTTCTGTGTGGTGTCGTTCAGACGGGATGTGACCTTCGAGTCTGGACTTGACTGCCCACCCCTTGGGGTGATGCCTGATTCACATATTATCTTCAATCTTTTAAAGTGGCATGGCAGTCGGAAAGACCACGATTTGGGTGGTTGCACAGACAGATGGCAGTAGTTTAGAGTCATTCAAAATCTTCCATTCATCACTTCTGAGGGTTGCAGTAGCCACCCCAAAAAGGGCAGGCATAGCCTTACGTGGGTCCCAAGCTTGCTGTGCCAGGAGACCCAAACCACACCTCTCTCACGATGCCCGTGCAGAAGGGCAGTGACCTAGCACGTTAGGTTGTACTACTGCTTTTGGGTGGTCCCAAACCTGATAGGCACATGGACTTTACTCTTCTGGAAGGGCATGGAACCCTGAAAAACTGTGGACTGCGGGGGTTGCCAAAGAAATGCCAATGGTTTTGATTTCTTCAAAACCTTTCAGCAGTGTTGAAGTAGCACACCACATGGGCCAGGCATGCCTAAACATGTGTCCCGGGCTTGCTGTGTCAGAGAGCCTGCTGTAACTCAACGGTGACTCTGAATGAGGCTGAAACATGTCGGGGGATGCTTGTGGTCTCGTGGAGAAGGGATGTGATCAGGCAGTATCGGATGAACTGCCCCTTTTGGGGTGGGACCATGCCTGATTCGCACGCGGCGTTTCCAGTTCTGTGGTGGCATGTTAGGGTGAAAACAGTTGTGTGAAGGGTCGCCCAAACTAGCACCCGCCTTTACGAATCATTTAAAACCTTCCAGCCATCTCTCTGCAGTGCTGCAAAGGCTGTAACTATCAAACATCTAATTTAACCCCACAAGACAATACAGAAAATAAAAACAGGAAACCGAGTCTCACCCCCCTTGTCTTGGTTTTCCCCTGAAGGTAAATTAATCCGCAGAAGCAGGCCTATATAAAACTCGTGGGACACCTCCTGATCACCAAGGCATCAGTCCAAGCAGCACTTCTTAAAATAAACCGTGCTCGCTGCCTGTTTTGCGCATTGCACAATTTAATATAACTTCCATTCAATTTCACCATTGCATTATTGATACAGTTAACTTGCATCAAGATTTAATAAATTATCTTCCATAATGTCGCCTTCGGTATTGTTAGCAGAGTTGACAATTAAACTACTAATATAACGAGGAATCGCCTGGGAAATCTGAGGCACTCTCTAAACAGGAGCAGTAATGAAATGAAAAATGATATACAGAAGAAAAAATAACTCCTGAGGCGCCCCTCCACTGAATCCGGGTTTCCTTGGCTGTCACTCTCCTTCTGCCATTCGCTGCGGATTCCTGATAACATGGTTCCAGGTGGGCAGAGGGGTCAGACGCCCTAGTGATGGAGGGGCACAGATATTAAGCTATTGTGAAATTTCTTTATGCAGTGGAGGCATTGGGCAGACAGACAACGCCTGGGCTCCCCATGGCATCTGAAAATATTCACTCCAACAGAATGATTGTTCTCAAACCAGGCACACGTCACTGCCACGTCCCAGGAGCAAGTGTTCGAGAGAGCAGCACCATTGAGGCAGTGGATGGCAAGAATGTTAATTTCAACAGAAAGAGTATTAACCTATTATGTGCCAAGATACCTCCGGGTTAGGTGCGCTTTACAAATGAATAAATAAATAGACCTTTGAATTCTGTAACACGGCATCCATGCTAGAAGACATGTGAAATGTTATAATATTAAGGGGCTACATGGATAGCCTTCCTATGCATGTCATTCATTTGCATGTGCAGATGAAGGAAGCTTTGCTTGTGTTGCAGTCACTCACACTTGAACATATGCAATGCGGTGTCCAGTCAAATGATCGAAAATAAAATATCGAATGACCATTTGATCGACAGTCAAATGGTCGAAAAAAAAAGGTTGAATTTTTTATTTATTTTTTTATATATATTTTTTAGTTTTGGTTGGTTAAAAACTATTTTTAATAAAGAAAACGGACGGTTGGGGGGGGGACACCCCCATAAAAAAAAATAACAAAAAAAATCAAACATTTTTTTCGACCATTTGACTGTCGATCAAATGGCATTCGATCCTTTGGTTTTCAACCAAATGACTGGTAACCATGCAATGCGTGTTCAAGGTGATCCCCATCTTTGTTTATTTATTTCTTTTGTAAGTGCAAGCTGCTGTGGTTTGGCCAGGGGTGGGATGGATAAAAAAATGCCGTTGGCTCTAACACATGTAGTGTGAGTTCTGAAGAGGCCCAGATGCTGTTAAATTAAATTATTCTAAATAGAAGTTCAGGTCAGTGTCCCATGAGTCTGTATACCAATTGTTTCCGAGTTCTCTAGGATTGTGGGAGTCCATGGAAGTTGTCTTAAGATGGGCAGCCTCGGGAAGACAAGGCATTTCTTGCCAATGAAGCCTACGCCACAAACCACTTAAATCACCAAATCATTCAAACTCATGAATAATTAGGATCCCCCCAACCCCCGATCGAGGAAAAATGTAGTTGGCAAAATGGCCAAAAACTGAATCGGCAACTTCTTGTTAGAGATCAAGTACATAATTGAGGAATGCAGAAATCCTTGTTCAATTAATCAGTAGTAGTACTGCGTGCCAAACAGAAAATGAAATCTACACACCAATCGGAGCAATTGCGTGCCTTACCTCGCCCTATAACCTGATCACATTGCAGCGCATCTGATTCCTTTCTTCCTTCAGTCCGCCATGAAGAGGGAGATGGGACTTCTAGTCCCATCTCCCTTTCCATGGTGGCCATTTTTTCTGTTTATTTTGTTTTACATTCGTCTCAATGGTCGCCACGGAAAGGGAAAAGGTACTACGTTTAGAATGCCCATTTGTCCCACATGAAGATTCGCAAGTAATTTAAAAGGACTAGTATAATTTAGGCCATTTTTCCAGCAACCATAAGCAGTAAATATTTCATTTATGTACCATGTTTTATGTAATTTCCAGGCAAGTGTAGTGATGTAAAATTCCTTCACCTGTGACTCAGGGGACTGTAATGGACAATTATACTAGGTTTCTGGCTGATCTGAACACGTTCCAAATGTGAGAGTTAGTAAACAGGTGGAGAATACAATTAGGGGTATGGGTAATAACTTACATATTCATAACTGTTATGCTTTTTATGGAAATGGCAGAAAGGTGCCACATGGCCTTACTACATGGCTTGAGAGATGCAAAGAAGTGGGGTGAGGCGTGTGCGGACAATAGGGGGGTACATCTCTTAAGGCCAAGGGCCTGATTTGCAAACATGTTTTAACACGGGAAAGTCCCATTGAAAACATTTTGCACTGATTCGGCGCACGGAGTTCCGGAATATACTGAGATTGCTAGGGCTTCACAGCAACCCTAAAAATGGCCGCGTCATATGTCACAATTCGATTATTTTCATTTGATTATCAGGCTCTGTAAGATATTATCATTTTGAAGTGCTGCTGAACACCTAAACACGTGCGAGGGGAATGCATAAATAAGGTGTTTTGAGTTTGTTCATCAAACAACCTCATTTAAGGTCACTGATGAATTCAGGTGGCCTGGCAATTTTCCATGAATGGTCCTGGATGACACTGCTGCTAGCCAGGCCCTGCATGATAATTAGCCATGGTTTCCCTATACTTACCACGGGTTCCTCCAGATAGCAAATAAATATGCTGGGGCGGATGTTCCGCTGCTGAAGGGCAGACCACTGTTCACGCTGGAGAGCGGTCCCATGATTTCATTTGCTTCCCAGCTCAGACGCTTCAAGGTGATAGTGGGAGACTGGGTTTGTACCCCCTCTGCACATTATGCAGCCCTGTTGTGTGACATGTCAATGGTCTGAAATGATGTTGCCTAATCTGGGGCCTCAGAGATGGGGAGCACTCTTACTGGGGACCTCCGCTAGGTGTTCATTCAGTAAGTTGGTGGCGAGCAGTTAGAGGAAATGTGTAGACCCGAGAATGTCTGAAACATTCTGGTGGTATGCTTTATTTAGTTTTTTCTGCATATCATGTTTTGCGTGTATTTACTGACTGGACCGCCTGATGTGACACTTTAATCATGACCACGGCTTTCTCCAGAACCCTGTGACTGGCCATAACATCATTACTCCTCCATTGTCTGCCTCTCTGCATTTTGCCTGTGTGTCCCACTCTTAGTCTGCTCTGTCACCTGTGTGTCCTCCACCACTGACTCCTCCCCTGTGTACTTCATGCAGGTGCTGTGTCCATGCATGTCGAAGTGTGCAGCTTGCATGCACCGACCGTCTCTTCTGATCCAATTGTGGTGGTGGGATCCATGGAGACACGTGACCTTCCAATAGTGCCGAAGGCAGCTGCGCAGTAATGACCAGCACGCCATTACTCTTCCGGTAGTTCTAGTAGCCAAGAGGCAAGTGGCATCACCTCCTTGCCCCTATTATCCAATAAAACATAAGATGTGAGAGGTCTAATAGTAACTAAGAGCCTCTTTCATGGAACTTCGAGCCCGGCGCAAAGTGACTTTGCACTGCTAACAAACACCTGATTCACAGAGCGGTCCTTTGCACTGCAACAAACACCCTGATTCACCAAGCAGAGCTTTGCACTGCCAACAAACACCCTGATTCACAGAGTGGTGCTTTGTACTGCCAACGAACACCCTGATTCACAGAGCTGTGCTTTTCACTGCCAACAAACAGCCTGATTCACAGAGTGGTGCTTTGCACTGCCAACAAACACCCTGATTCACAGAGCGGTTCTTTGAACTGCCAACAAACAGCCTGATTCAAAGAGCGGTGCTCTGCACTGCCAACAAAAACCCTGATTCACAGAGCGTTCCTCTGCACTGCCAACACACACCCAGATTCACAGAGCGGTGCTTTGCACTGCCAACAAACACAGAGATTCACAGAGAGGTCAACCAACACCGTGATTCACAGAGCAGTGCTTTGCACGGCCAACAAACACCCTGATTCACAGAGAAGTGCAAAGTGTATTTTTGCTGTGCAAAGTCAGTACAAAGTCACTTTGTACTGCATAAATGACTTTGCACTGACTTTGCTCTGCACAAATACAGTTTGCACAGCTCTGTGAATCAGGGCGTTTGTTGACAGTGCAAAGTCACTTGGCACCAGTACAAAGTCACTTGGCACTGCGCTAGAAATTCCATGAATCAGGCCCATAATGTGTTTGGCTCTAACCTTTATTAGTACCCGGCGAGAGCGAAGCAGAATGCAACACGCATTCTGATTGGCTCTCACCGGGTCCTTACCCGGCCGGGAATCCCTCTGTCAGGATTCCACGGCCTTTGTCCCCGGCGGGGGGCGTGGCTGCCCCTCAGCCAATGAAGAGGCTTGAAGCGGGGCCATCCCCGCTCCAAGCCTCCCCGCGGCTGAGAGGCTGCCTTTGCCCCCTGCCGGGAACTCGGGTAAGTCTTTTTTTTTTTAATTCCCTTCCCTCCCACCGCCCCCCCCAACTTACCTTCTTGTTCCTGCGTCCCCTGCGTGGGAAGAGGGAAGCCTCCAGCCGCGTGGAGACTCGGAGCGGGGCCACCCCCGCTCTGCGCCTCCACACAGCTGGAGGCTTCCCTCGTCCCTCGCTGGGGATGCAGATAGGTTTTTTGTTTTGTTTTTTTTGTGTTCTCCCCCCATCCCACTCCCACCCTCCCAACCCTACTTACCTTCTTTTTGATCCTTTTTCAGGAGCGGATGCGCTGGGAACACTTGTGTTCCCAGTGCGTCCGCTCCCGATGGCCACCATGGAAAGGGAAAATGGACTCCGTTTTCCCTTTCCATGGCGGTGGCCATTTTCTTATTTTGCAATGTTTGCGGGCCGGGGTACTAATAGCAATATAACCCTCGCGTCGGGGGCATAACCGACTCTGGTAATGCCCCGGGACATTACCTGATTCGGTAATGCCCCCGACGCTCGGGTTATATTGCTTAATTAATCCACGGGATAAAAGTAAAATGTTCTATATAAAACAAGCATGCATACAAATGAGAAATTCATCCGACTAATATGAAGAGTTTGTACTCATCACAACACCTTTGGAAACTACTTTTGTGAGTTCAACTGATTCATTAGAAGCTGCCAGATTTTTGTCTTTTACTAATAAATTTGTAGCGCTTTTCCCTGCTTCCAATGTGTGCCACAAAACGACAGGTTTTACGTGTCCTTGTGTTAATATCAGCGTGCTTCTGGCAAGTCTTAACAACTGGACTGCGGTCTTCTATACGCCAATCATACAATTAGAACCCGGGTCAAGGGGTACCACTCAGTGCCGGATTAAACCCTGTAGAGGCCCCTAGGCAATCGAAATGTCACCCCCCACTCGCATATAATCTCCTAATACGTTCTACATTTTCTGCACAACCTTATTTTGATCCGTTGCCGCGGGGCCCCTAAAAGGAGTGGGGCCCATTGGCAGGTGCCAACTTGGCCTAATGGGTAATCCAGCACTGCTGCCACTGCCCATTTCCAAAATCTATCTCACAGGGTCACAAGGTTTTTAAGCCCATTTTGGGAGTAACTCCTATGTATTGGGGGTACAGGAGTATTTAAGTTCACGATTGTTGTAGTGTCGACGCTACCTTAGGCTGGCTCTGTACGCGCATGAGTGTTTAGTGGAGTGTGTTGCTCAGCTGAGCAAACGCGCGGCTTTCTTGTCCTCTACTACACGCATGTTCTGTGGTGGTTGCTTTAGAGCAGCGACTAAACAGTCTTTTGCCTCAGCCTGTAGGCGGTGTATTCTGTCTGAGAAGGTGTCTGCTTATTTTGAATGGGAGGCTTTGTGTCCGTAGGGTGTTCTGCATCAAATCATCTGGCTTCTGAGCACACAACTGTTTGCTAGATGCAGGTAGGTCCACGTTTCAAGTCTAGTTTATTGGAGTGGTGGAGTATCATTGTACCAATTAGCACTAGGGGTAGCTGCGGCGGCCAATCCGGTTACCCGGGCTGAATCTGCTGATCCAACCCCAGGTTCTGAGCAATATGTGCCCTTCTCATACCCACCCTCCAGCTCTGTCTGACCATATCCTCTTCCAGCCTACCGCAGCTCGATGCCTGCCCTTGCCAGCCATGGAAATGAAAGAGGGACTTGCCACAGAGACTCCTGACTCCATGTCCATGGCGGCCATTTTAAGAGTATTTTTGATATCTAAAACAATGGGTCACTCCATTATTTTAGAAAACAACAATCTTGTAGCATCCAGGTTGTGAGTCCAGGAAACCCAATAGAAATTAAATATAATAGTTAGTGGGCATCAGAAGCCAAGGATGGCCTCAATGCTCTTATTACAGCCCTCGATTCACTCCCAACTTTAACTTTGACTTCGCCCTATTACCTGCTGGTGGAAACCCACTAAATTATTTATTATTCCTTAATTACACCAAGTTATTCAATTATGAGTCCTTTATTTTAATGGTCGAAGTACCTTTGAACGTATCTGAATTATTAGTCTTGTTATGTATTGACATTCCCTCATCACGGCGATCTAAAAGTGTTCCTTGGCCATTTTCTTCCATTGAAGAGAATTTAAATCCCAACTTTCCAGCTCAGCCCAAGCTTTGTATTCTTGTCACACACTTCCTTGCCACTTACAGTCACATTACATTCCCACACTTACATTTACATTACATTCACCACACTTACAGTTACATTATTACACTCCCACACTTACATTTACATTACATTCCCACACTTACAGTCGCATTACATTCCCACACTTACATTTACATTACATCCCCACACTTACAGTCACATTACATTCCCACACTTACATTTACATTACATTCCCACACTTACAGTCACATTACATTCCCAAACTTACATTTACATTATTACATTCCCACACTTACAGTCACATTACATTCCCACACTTACATTTACATTACATTCCCACACTTACAGTTACATACATTCCCACACTTACTGTTGAATTACATTCCCACACTTACATTCCCACACTTACATTTACATTACATTCCCACACTTACAGATACATTACATTCCCACACTTACATTTACATTACATTCCCACCCTTACAGTCACATTACATTCCCACACGTACATTCACATTCCATTCCCACACTTACATTTACATTACATTCCCACACTTACAGTCACATTACATTCCCACACTTACAGTCACGTTACATTCCCACACTTACATTTACATTACATTCCCACACTTACAGTCGCATTACATTCCCACACTTACAGTTACATTACATTCCCACGCTTACAGTCGCATTACATTCCCACACTTACATTTACATAACATTCCCACACTTACAGTTGCATTACATTCCCACACTTACAGTCGCATTACATTCCCACACTTACATTTACATTACAATTACATTCCCACACTTACATTTACATTACATTCCCACACTTACAGTCACATTACATTCCCACACTTACAGTCGCATTACATTCCCACACTTACATTTAAATTACATTCCCACACTTACAGTTACATTACATTCCCACACTTACATTTACATTACATTCCCACACTTACCGTCCCATTACATTCCCACACTTACAGTTACGTTACATTCCCACACTTACATTTACATTACATTCCCACACTTACAGTCGCATTACATTCCCACACTTACATTTACATTACATTCCCACACTTACAGTCACATTACATTCCGACACTTACATTTACATTATATTCCCACACTTACAGTCACATTACATTCCCACACTTACATTTACATTACATTCCCACAGTTACAGTTACATTACTTTCCCACACTTACAGTAGCATTACATTCCCACACTTACATTTACATTACATTCCCACACTTACAGTCGCATTACATTCCCACACTTACATTTACATTACATTCCCACACTTACAGTCGCATTACATTCCCACACTTACAGTCGCATTACATTCCCACACTTACATTTACATTACATTCCCACACTTACAGTTACATTACATTCCCACACTTACAGTCGCATTACATTCCCACACTTACAGTTACATTACATTTCTCTATGCTGTCATTTACCTTTCCTTGTCGCAGAGCTGCAAACACAAATGTACTTTACTATGGTGCTATACATACAGCTATTGTTGCCTTCTATGCGCTATTACTTTTATTGATAATATATATATTAAGGCATGCCTCAGTCTAGATCCCTGAACAAAACCAAGACCCTGTCCCACATTCTTGCTCTGAGCATCCTTATTCATTTGGCACGTGCTGCTCTTAAAACATGCAGTGTTATGGACAGAGGAAAACGGTTTTTTGAAGTTTGGTGGATCTCACATGGTTGCATGTCACCAGATTGGTAGGATATTTTCCTGATGACTCGTTGCAGGCCAGCCTTCTTTGTTTCCTGTGCCTTGGTTGAAATTGGAAATTCCCTAGTGGTCAACGAATGCATCTGTGTTTTGGTTGCACACCTCCTGGTTACTGCAACGCCTAACCTGCCCCTTCTGAAGGCAGTCATCGGCCTTGCTGCGGCGCCCTTATGCAGCGCTCCCCCCGCCGATCTGTAGACATCTCCTACCCTGACAACCTTCCACCTGACTCTGTGTCCTCGCGTCCTCACCCCCACACCCAGCGGGCTCCTCTTGTCTGCTGCTCACCCGGCTGACATTGTGACTCTTATCTCAACAGAGCCCCCCCTCAATTAAACGGCCCTTGGCTGCTTTGCAGTCACCAACTTCTGCAGTGTACCTTTCCCCCTTATGCGTCTTTTACTATTATTTGGTTTTTAGACTGCGCAACACGCCCAAAGGCCTCAGTGCGCAGAAAGAAGAAGTCAGGTCAAGAGGAAGAAGAGAAATCAGACCGGGGATCAGGCAAGGAGGGGGAGGTGCAAGTCACTGGAGGTCAAACAGCATGTTTTTAATGCTTTCTTAAAGCTGGTAATGCTTTGTAGATTACCAATGTGGGAAGCGAGGCGGGGCGTAAACTCGAAAGCAAGTGCCACCAAAATGTTCATATTATGTCTGGGCACAAAAAGTTGGTGGGCTCCACTGGAGCAAACGGTGCGTCTACTAAGGGCATTTAACAGCCAGTTGGTAAGGTACCGGGGAGCCCTGTCAGCCATGCATCTATCAGTAAGAGTGAGTATTTACCGGGGAGCCCTGTCAGCCATGCATCTATCAGTAAGAGTGAGTATTTTATGAGAAATACGATGGCACATTAGAAACCAGTGTATAGCTCGGGAGGATAGCTCAGGGGCAACGCTCTCGACCTTGGAAGCAAGACGCAACGACGCAGAACAACACAGGTTCGATCCCCAGGTGCGCGCTTAGAGACCTCTGGATATTAAGCTCGTTATAAATAACAAATTATTATTATTATTGTCGAACTGTATTTTGCACTGAATCCTTTAAATTTGTCCCTTACTATTTGGAGATTGGATCTATGTTTTTAATTTATGCTTGTATATTTGAAATTTAGATGTAATGAATGTTTTCTTTCTTCTTAACTTTTTGTAAAGGTTTCTTGTAAACCATATACAATAAAAAAAAAAATATATTGTATATTGTAAGGATCTTCTTGATTCAGAGACATGATTCTGCGAGCCTATGTTACAAACAGCTCTAACTGCCCATTCTGGGCTGTTTGAAGGCTTTTCAGGTTGCGCTCAGATGTGCCTGCAAGAAGACTGTTACAGTAGTCAAGCTGGGAGTTAACAAGTGCTGTAGCCAAAGAGGAACGTTGTTGGGATAATATAAGTATGGTTTCATCTGTCTGAGCAGCTTATTAACATAGGCACAGGACGTTCCAAAACGTGTTGAGTTGGCGTGTCTCAAAAATCGTTCCACCTCAAGGCGATTAATCATCCGTTTTTGGGGAACAGTTGCAAATAGCGGTATTGGATATGACGCTTAATACCCAGAGGTTTCTAAGTGCGGACCCGCGGATCGATCTTGTGTTGCTCTGTGTCGTCTTGCCTCCAAGGCGAGCACATTGCTCCTGAGCAATCCCAAGACAATACATTATTTAAGTCCCGACAGAACCCTTCCCAAATCTCCTGAAACTCGATTCGGTTTGAGTGTGTCCGGATCTACTTGCACCAGCCTAATGAGCTCTTTACATGATGTCGCCCTTATTCTCTTCTTGCTGCATCACTCACATAATGGACTTTTATTATTTTCCTATGTATTTCTCCAGACCTCATGATTCTGAAGGGTGCCCAGGACCACCGCCAGCTCGTAGTGAGGCCATTCAATTTCTCATGATTCGCATGATGTGTCGCTGTGTCCCGCTTCCCAGAAGCATGTCACAAATCAGGGCGATGATGTGACGCGAGATCTCCCTGAAGGAGCGAGCAGATGGGCGTGCAGTGGCAGGATCCCTTCCCGCCACAGATGGACTCTCTGAAGAAGACTCATGGATGTTGCAGAGTAAAAAGGAAACAGCTGAGGACATACTTGCCAACATTCTGTGACCAAAAAGATGTTGTATTTTTCAAGTTTAAAAAATACTTCCCAGAACAATGACATCACAGGTAATTACAAAACATACATTGTTGGCAACACTGGAGCATTCTAAAATGTACAACACATCAAACAGCACAACATGTAAAGATGCTCAAATGTTTAAAATGTATAATTGTGAATGGTAAGTTAACACCAAATTCAACTACATAACTTCACAGAAAATAATCTCACAGAGCTGGTAGCCAGCGTTTGCCACTGCTCTGTAGGAGCAGCCAGGGCAGTACATATGTATTCCTGCAGTGCACGTTGAACACTGAACAACATGGCGACTGATACCCCCCGTCTGATAGGCAGATGCTGTGTGATGGTGGTACGCTCTGCCACTCGCCTTCACTGGTGGTTTACCTAAGGGTTGTCCCAGCCAGAGTGCAGGCCAGAGTCATGTAGCTGTCAGGCCAGTGGATTGATCTGAGCCCATCACTGAAATGTATCACTTTCCCGCCCACCACACAGACAGATGAATTGCCTTAGTCACATAAATGACCTGCCCCTGTAAAAAGCAGTCGGATCTGCCACTCAAATCTGTAGGCGGTTGGGCTGCTTAAAAAGCAGTAGCCTTCTGCCTAAATCTGTAGGGTTGGCAAGTATGCGAGGAAGAGGCAAGTCCAGCACCGGAAGCAGCACAGTACCATCACAGGGACGCGTTCTCTGGCAGGCCATGCCCTCTAAACGACCAATAATCACATGTGCGTTTAGAAGGAGCAGAACCATGCCAGGACAGGCAGCCTTTCCTCATTAACACTCAATCATTTACTGAAACTATGTATTTCATTAAGAATTAATGAGGTTCTTGTAGACAGGTGTTGAAGACACCAAAACCTTCACTGGCGCCTTTCCCTGTGGGTGAGATCCAGGCGGCGCACAGACACATGTCGCCTTTCGGCACTAATTGGCTCACCCAGTGGAGCTCTCATTGGAGAAAAATGTAGAGAGCGCCACTGTGTGCCATGATTAGAGTGCCACGGCTGCCCCTTCAGACCAAGGGCGGAGGGCGCATGGTAGGTGCACTGCAGCTGCAGAAATGTACACCTTTAATTAGGAGACATTTTACATTCTTGTACCAACACTGGCATCAGATAACGGATGTGGCTTGTCCCACCAAGCAGCAGTTTCAAAAAATGCCTACTTATGCCCTGCACCCGCCCATCCTGTACAAAATGACTTTGCATGGACTTTGCATGGCAAATATACACTTTGCACGGTTCCATGAATCAGGGTTTGTGTCGGCAGTGCAACATCACTTTTCAGCAGTGCAAAGTCACTTTGGGCCTAATTCATAGAAGTGTTTTATAAGGCAAACCCCATTGGAAAAAGCACTGTGAATAAGGGGCAAATTTGAACCGTGCAAAAAATTCCATGAATCCGGCCCTAATCGTACCCGTTCTTTACCTAAAGCTTCGACATGTGCACTGTCTGTCTTGCGATAACATGCACTCCAAGCTTGGGAACTCCCAGTTCCAGCTTGTCTGCTCACTAATTAGACTAGAAAACTTGGCAGGGAAGCACCCCCTCTATTAGCAAAGCGCCGTCCAAGACCTCCAGCCAAGACCGTCTGCAAAGTACGCTGCCCGTTGCCAATCACTCTGCTCAGCTAACAAGGGAAATGATAACATAACTAATTATCCAGCCTTCAAATTTAGCCCTTAGTTGCATTTGTTGTGTCATTTTTGTTTACTATGACGCCCCAAAATTTGACAAGCTGTCTGTAGAATTGGCAAAAAATAACTCTGACAGATTTTCTTTGCGACGTTCCAGCTCGAGTCTAGACTATTATTGCACGCCACAGGAACATGGGGTTCACATCTGAGGCATATTGGACCTTGCAGGAAAAGACCTGAAAAAGAAATCTTTGACATACAATAATAAAGGCAAGTTATGTGTGAGATAAAGCAGCATCCGGGGATCGAACCTGTGTTGCTCTGTGTAGTCTTGCTTCCAAAGCGAGCACGTTGCCCCTGGGCTATCCTCCTGAGATATGCGTCTGACAAGTCAGCAGGGAGTTCCATGACTAAATAGAGAAATGAAGATAAAGGCCTAGTTCCTTTAAAACACGGTGCCAGCTCTCTGGTGGCGTGCAATATGCTTTTTATACATTAACAAGCATATACATTGCTTTGTTAGCCTAATTATTTCTGCTATTTACTTGGTTTCCCCATTACTAGGGATCCTGGCTGCAGTATAGTCCTGACAGCCTTGCAAATGCCTGTCTTGGGTTGATTAAGCTATGTAGAAAGTAGCACTGCCTCTAAGACAAAGACAATTTCCTGGAAGAAAGGTCTGCCTTTGGTCTAATTTGCATACCCACAATGCTTTGCTGTTGTGGTTCCGAACTCGAGGTGAACTTTCAGTGATGGCTACCAGCTGGCTTTGTGGAATGTGTGATTTGGCACAAATGGACTATCATACTTTCAGATTTCAGGTGAAATGTGTTTTTTTTCTCAAATCTTTTTAAACCTACCATAACTTCCTTGGTGTTTTGAAAACATGGCCAAGTGCTCCAATTGCAAGGCTATCAAAGCTATACTCTACCTAAGAGAATACTATGGACGACATCAGGTGTGTGTTGATACGACGCAGTGATGTACGGTTTGTTTAAGTGAACTCACGCACAGGAAGACATCCAGGCCTGCTGGAGAATCGTGTGCTGCGTAAAAGATGTGCTCCTTTTTTCCAGAAACCACCTGGTGGTAGGGAAGAAAGAGACGACAACGGAGTCCTGCTGACGGATTATCCACAGACTCCTGAGGGACTACGCGATCATCGATGGGCCCGAGGACGACAGCGGCGACGAAGAAGAGTGAGTAAACGTACATTTACACAACATGTTCTTGTGCTTTTTCTCAAGCAGGACCCACCTCTGGGTGGAGAAAACAAGGGAATCGTCAACCGCACTCGAGGCGGTAAGACGAGGATGCGTAAGTAATGTGTACCATAACCTAACATGACCTTTTTCCTTTTCAGCAAAAAAGGTTGACAAAGTCAGGCTTGTGCACATGTTGTCAAGACTACTCTTGAAGACTGATGAGTAAAAGGGCAATTCTGAAAGTGGCGATCTCCCATATCTGAACGGATGAGGACCCCAACAAAACAAAAAAAAAATGTATTGATACTTACCTGGCAGGGGAGACACCATGATCACTGAGTGGTCTCGTTCTCCCAAGAGGGAGCGGTGCCTCCTCCTGCCAGGGGGTGATCAATGAATTTTATGGCGGGGCCATAAGCAATGCGAGGTGTCACGGGTGAAAGACCCCGGGCCTCTGCTGAGCTTTTAAACCCCGCTTGAAACCCTGTGGGGGCGGTGCGCAAGGCGGGGGCGAAAGTGAAAGCCCAGGCGAAAAGCAAGGCAACACCTGACCTGGTACAATCAGGTGGAGCTGGGCTTAGTAACCTGGGCTGAACTGGAACCCTCTCACCTTTCTTCAAAGCCCCTCACAGGAAAAAATGTAACTGTAGAAGTTGGAATCAGACGAGGGGAGGAAAAAAAAAAAGACATCAGTTATGTGTTATCTGGCACGAGGCCCACGAGTGTAGGGGCCAAAATATATGCAACTTCTGCGGTGCATCGGGCCACACCTACTACCGTTGTCCATCCTCACTGAAATCCTATGCCCGAGCCGCGGCTGTGGGAGCCAAGGGTCCTCAGCAGGCCCGTAGGGTTATTAGTATGGAGACGACAAGAAGCCTTGCAGATATGATCACAAAGATCAGAGATGAAGGAGCAGAGCGGGAAAAAGAAGCACAGGAGAGGGCCATCCCGGGCAAAGCACACCGGAAGCCAGTGGCATCCCCACGCTGGCCCCAAGGCCGCAGAGCCCAGCAAAGCCGGTACCGAGACTTAGATTAGTCCCGGGGCACCAAAGGGAATGGGAAGAAAAAGGCAGAGGTTAAGAGGGGCAAAAAGGTCAGAAAAGAAAAGGGCGTGCCAGACAGGAACTGGGGCAGGAGCAGGTCAGACTGCAAAACCCCATCTGTGCAACCTGATGAGGGAAGTGGGCTGGAGGGTGTAGCTAGAATAATCCGAGACATGTGGAAAAGATCCTTGCAAACCAAGGAAGAGTTCTACACCTCCAACAAGAAAATAGCCTGCCTAGAAAAGGAGGTGGTGGAGGTCTTAGACTCTGACGAAGAGGAGGCTGAGGACAGAGCCCTCAACAAAGTGGCTATACGCCACCATTGTCTAGCAATAATCAACGAGATGGCAGTCAAGTTGCAGGTGGAGGAGGCCTACACGGATGCCGGAGAACGGGCCGGAGAAGGCTCAGAGGAGGACGGAATGGAACTCCATGAGGGTGGCGGTTCGGATGAGGCATAAACACGGACCCGAACAAGAACCTCCAGAGTACCATAGACCGTAGCTTAAACATTGCAAGGATGGCAATCTCACTCCTCACCATGAATGTCAGAAGCATGAAGGATCGGAACCGTAGTGCCAGCACTATAAGCTTTCTGGCAGCCCAGAATTACGATGTGTACTTTGCCCAAGAGTGTGGAATACCGTATGACCGGTCGTACAAACAACTTGAGGCAGAGTGGAGTCACACGCCATCCTTTTGGTGTGGAGGGAATGAATGCAAGTCATCGCGGGTGGCCATTCTTGTAAAGGGGAGGCAGTTCACGGTTGAATCAGTAACCAAGCAGGTGAATGGCAGAGTGCTGTCTGTCGATGGCTCATGGGCAGGCAAACCGGTCCAAATGATTAACGTGTATGCCCCCTGCCCTAGAATGAATGGTTAGAAGTTTTCGAGAACCTAAGGCTGCTGCTTGTCACCTCCAGGATCTTCCTGATGGGGGTTGACTTCAACTGCACCATAGAGGAGGGCAGACACATGGGCCCCGGCTTTGCAAGAACAGGCGCAATGTCCCAGATGCTCCGGAAAGTTGTCGGGGAGACTTCACTAGAGATGTCATCGGAGGTATGGGAACGAATGCCAGGAATTACTCCTGGGCTCGCCCTGATGGCTCCGAGCGCTCCAGGATTGACTTCATTTTCACCTCAAAGACGGTACAACCGGTACAGAGCTCCATGATTGCTGTCCACTTCACCAACCACAGAGCAATCAGCTACAAGGGAGAACCTTTGGGAATGTTCCCAGCCGGTCCAGTGTCCTGGAAACTGAATTGCACGCTGCTGGAAAGTGAGGAGATGAAGTCAAACCTCAGAGACTCAGAGAGGCATACGCAGGGTGGAGGAGCATGAAGGACTGCTTTCAATTCATGGGAGAGTGGTGGGAGTGAGTCAAGACCCAGGTCCAGAGCTTCTTCCAGGGTGTAAGCAGGGCACTTCACGGGACAAGAAGAGGACGTTCAGAGAACTGCAAACTTGACTGCAGGGACTGTTCGAACTTGAGCTCAGAGGCTGGGCTGTGAAAGATGACCTGAGGCAAACCAAGAAGGGGCTGGACGACCACTTCCAGGCATAATCCAGGAAAGTCATGTTCCACTCCAGGGTCGAGCGTCTGGAGAAGGATGAAAAATGCAACGCATTTTTCTTCAAGAAGCTACACTCCACTAGCACACCTCTAGTGGAACCACGGGACCCATAGGGAAACCTCCAGGGTGAGAAAGAGCAGGTCATGAAGTTCGTCACGGATTTTTACGGCAGCCTCTACTCGCCTAAGGTGTCGGAGAGGGACCAGGCAGACATGTGCCTGTCTGGGATCTCAAACACACTAGGGCCGGAGGAGAGAGCATGCCTGAATGCACCCTTCACCCGTGGGGATCTGCACCAGGGTACAACGTCCTTTTAACGCGGGATATTTTTTCGTGGGGTTTTTTACTGTGAATTTTTTATCAAAAAACATTGGATTTTTTTTGAGGGGTTAAAAAATTATATATAGGAGTTGTGGGTTTTTGGTAATAGATATAAACTGAAATGGAATGGGGGGGTATGGGTGGGGAACCGCCCCATAAATAAAAGTAAAAAAATGTGATGGTTTTTTTCAATAAAAAAATTTGCGGTAAAAAACCCCACGAAAAAACCTCCCGCGATGAAATGACATGGAACCCTGCACCAGGCGCGGCCATGTCCTTCAAGCACAGCAATACCCTGGGCTGTGATGGGCTCCCAATGGAATTCTACACCGAACTCTTGGACCTGATCGGACCGGACTTGCTCACGTTATATGAGGAGATGGCAGAGAGGGCAGCGTGCCATAGGGGGACAGAGAGTACCTAAAGAACTGGAGGCCCATCTCACTCCTGAACATGGACTACAAGATCCTGGCAAAAGTGATGGCCAACCAGCTAAAGAAGGTGATCGGGAAGATAGTCCACCCGGAGCAGTCCTGCTGGATACCCGGTCGCCAGATCGCAGGCAGCCTGGCCCTGATCAGGGACATGATCGATTATGCCAGGGACCGCAGGGTCAGAGCGAGCCTGGTCAGCCTCGATCAAGAAAAGGCTTTCGACCGAGTCTCCCACAAATTCATAGACTGGGCGCTGTGAGTAATGAGTCTGAGGGACTTCTTTTGTGACATGGTCAAGGTGATATACAAAAACATCTTCAGTAGCGCGATGGTCAACGGTTGGAAGACCGACTCCTTCCCAATGGAGTCGGGGATCAGACAGGGCTGCGCATTTTCACCCCTGCTGTTCGTCTGTGTCAATGAGCTCCTGGCGGAACACGTCCGGTGAAACAAGGACATCAGAGGGGTCAAGGTGCCATGCAGGGATGGCAGGGGACCGGTGAAGTGCTCCCTCTACATGGACAACGTGTCCATCTTCTGCACAGCCCGGAGCTCCGTGAAGGCCCTAGTGAGGACCTGCAAGAACTTCGGCAAGGCATCAGGCACCAAGATAAACTGCAAAAAGTCAGAGGCCATGCTCTTCGTAGACTGGAACCCAGTGTATGAGCCACTGCCCTTCCCCATAAGACCAGTTCACCTGAAGATACTGGGTGTGTGGTTCAGCTACAAGGGCGTCGCAACAAGGTCCTGGTATGAATGAGTGGCGAAAGCCAAGAAAATGTTGGGGCTATGGAGCCTGCAGAGGCTGACCATAGAGGGGAAGACACTGGCCCTGAAGAACCATGTACTCCTAGTACTGCAGTACCTGTCACATATCTGGCCAGTGCCGAAGGGGATGGCTAAAGCCATCACCTGGATGGTATTCTACTTCATCTGGAACTCCAAGATGGATAGAGAAAAAAGGGCCACCATGTACAAGGGCCACAAAAAAGGAGGGAAGGGTGTGCCGGACATCCCTACAATCATGAGAAGCTTCTTCATCTGCAACTGCGTGAGGGTCACGCTGAGGAGCAGTGATGAAAGTCACGTGGGTTTCCTGATGCCTCACCTCTTCCTCCTCCCAGTCTGACGAAGGCTGGGGTGGGTAGAGTGGGAAACCAGGATACCGTACAACTGGACGGCCCCTTGGTACTACGCTGAGGTGGAGTGTTTCGTGACAGAGACGTTTGCAAACAGAGCAGGGCCCTATCCTCAGAGGCCGCAGAGCGTGTGTGGGGTAACGTCACATCTAGAAGGCTCACAAACAAGCACAAGGACATTGCCTGGATGGCCATCCAGGGAAGTCTGCAGGTGCAAGCCTTCATGCATGTCAGAGGTCTGAACGGCTTCAGAATCTTCCCCCGGGCCTGCACATGGATGAGACAGAGTACCACCTCTTCTGGGACTGCATCTATGCCCGAGACCTAATGAGGGACATGGACAGAGAACTGGGGGCATGATCCTACAGCAACCATCACTGCCGAGTCAGTGTTGTACAGTTTGTTTCTGGGGACCCACACACTAGGAGATAGCAGGCCTGCTGGAGAATCCTGTTCTGCGTAAAAGATGTACTCCTCTTTTCCAGAAACTGCCTGGTGGTGGGGAAGAAAGAGACGACGACGGAATCCTGCCGACGGATGATCCACATCCACCTGAGGGACTAAAAGATCATCGACAGGCCGGAGGATGACAGCGACGAGGAGGAGTGAGTAATGTACACTTGCATAACTTGTTACTGTGCTTTCTCTTCTAGGGCCCACCCGAGGGTAGAGAAGAAAGAATCATCGACCGCACTTGAAGCGATAAGATGAGGATGAGTAAGTACTGTACACCTAACCTAACATGACCTTTTTCCTTTCGCAGTGAAAAATGGCAAAGGAGTAGGGCTTGTACACATGTTATCAAGACTATTCTTGAAGACTCATAAGTGAAAGGGCAATTCTGAAAGTGACGATCTTCCATATCTGGAGGGAATGATGACCCCGAAAAAGAAAAAAAAGAGTGGTGTCTGACAGATCTGCAAAATGTCTGTTTTTGGTTGATTAAGTAATAATTTCCTGATGAAAACATTTGCATGTGGGCTAATTTGCATACCTACAATGCCTTGCTTTTGTTGCTCAGAACAGCATTTTTTTTCCTCTGGACCCCCGCCCCCCGCTCACACACTCTCGCTGGGAAAAGCAAACGTCCACACCCCTGGCTGTTAGGCCTATACTGCAATGATGATCCTTGTCTTGGGATGATTAAGCTATGTATAAATTAGCACTGCCCTCTAAGGCAAAGACAATTTTCCAGAGAAAAGGTTTGCATTTGGGCTATTTTGCATACCCAGAATGACTTGCAGATGTGGTCAGAAGTGGAGTCCAACTTCCAGCATGACTGGTAAAGAACACTGTGGAATGTGTTTTTTTTTTTTCTTTTTTTTTACTGAAAAACTTTGATAAAGGGACATTATGGTTAAGTTGGACTAATAAAAACCTATGAAATTCAGTAAAAAAACATTAAAGGACACTATGATTACAAGTAAAATCGAAAACCCCCTGAAATTCACCAGTTATGGTAAGTTAAGCAACCATAACTTGCGCCACCACTGTGCACTGCTAAGACTATCACCCAGGACATCCAAGATGACATCACAAATATCATTGATGACATCACTGATGACATCACATGTGGATTTACTTTTCATACAAGGGGTTGTGAATGTAATGTTTTCAAAAAAGTATCAGGGATTATCGGGAGAAGTGTACTAAACTACATTACCACATACCATTTCTTACATGGACATCTCAACACCAACACTACAAATTCAGTCTCACAGGTGATGCAGGGCTTAATTTCAATCATTTTACCCAAGATGGGATGTTGGTAACTTTCCAGGGTTAATCGCATATTGGCAGGCCTTACATTTTTGACATTTATGAAAGCCAGATAATTTGGTCTTCAACCAATTATTTTCCAATATACCAAATACCAGGCTCATAAAACTAGGTACAAGTATATCCTTGAGTGAAGTTGATCTATGATATGTTATGTTTGCTCTTTCACTCAATGTTGTGTTCAAATGTTCATCTAGTTTTAAGACATGCCAATGTCTTTGCATGACCTGATGTATGTTAAGTGCTTCTTTACCATATGTCAGAATTAGCCGTGCATCACTCATATCTATGGTGTTTTGTAGGACAGTGTTATCTACCAAGAGAGAAGACCAATCAATATCTCTAGCTTTTAGGAAGGCTCTTTCCAGTATTTTTTCAGGGTATTCCCGACACTTAAACCTCTGCACCCTTCGGGTACATTCAATGTCAAAAGTTTCAATTCTGGAGCAATTACAGCATATGCAAACAAATTCCCCATATGGGATATTCCATTTAAGGGATATGGGATGATTACTATTAGCATGGAGGGGGACGTTTGAGCTAGTTGGTTTTCTATATAATTCAGTGACAAGTTCATCTTGAAACACAGCTACTCGAACATCCAAAAATATAATGTCAGTCTTGCTGTGGCTCTCGGTGAAGCTCAACTTTAAATCATTAAGATTTCGTATTTTTACAAAATCCAACCACTCCACACTCATTCCATCCCAAATGATGAAAAGATTGTCTATGAAACACTGCCATAGAGCAATTTTGGCTGTGTACCAATTGTGGCTGGGATGCCACACCACAAACTTCTCCTGCCATCCCATGGTAAGGTTTGCATATGGAGGGGCAAATGTAGTGCCCATAGCAGTGCCTTGCAATTGGATAAAAAACTTTTTGTTAAATAAAAAACTGTTGCTAATGAGACAAAGGATAATCATCTCCAAAATCATCCGGCTATGCTGTAAGTAATTCATTGATCTGGCGAAGAGGAAAAACTTGCAAGCCTTGAGTCCGTCTGAGTGTCTTATTGAGGTATAGATAGATACAACGTCCAGTGTCATCAACAAGTAGGTAGATTCCTATGGTGTCCCTTCGACACGACTCAAGAAATCCTTGGTGTCCCTTAAATGTGATGGTAATGAGGTCACAAAAGATATCAGAGTCTTATCAGTGAATCTGGAAATGTTTTCTAAAAGGGCCCCACACAATGTCACAATTGGTCTACCTGGCGACCTAATCAGACTCTTATGCACCTTGGTCAAAAAGTAGATCGTTGGGAAAATCGGAAATTTTGGATGTAAAAATGTACAAATATCATCACCTAAAAGATCTCTCTCTTTCCATGTCAGCAACAGATTTCAAAGTTTATCATGGATGATCATAGAGGTGTTCTCAGAAAGTTTGGCATGGCAGGTTTTATCATGTAGTTATCGTTCTGCCTCCTTGATATAGTTATCACGATCCTGAATAACTATATTAGACCCTTTGTCCGACGGTTTAATTATAATGTTAGTCAGAGCAGCCAATTGTTTAATGGTGCATTGCTGTGCAGGGGTCAGATTGTTACTACCATGAGGCCGTTTTTCCCTCAACTTTTCAAGACCATTGATCACCAGGTCTTGAAAGGCCTCCACATGTCCTCCCGGGTTGAACATGGTATTACATCTTGATTTAATCTTTAATTCAGTTTTGCCAGACCAATTTATGCCAATGTTCATTAAAAGCTATTCTTGATCCAAAACGTCTATGCTTGTGTCAAAAATTGTACTTTTTGGGCAGCTTATAACTCTGCTCTACCTGGACGAATCCTCACCAAAGTTTGCAAAAAAAGTATATGGGCCACTCTGAATGTTATTGTAAATTTGGTGAGAATTCGTCCAGGGGGAGCGGAGTTATAGGGGGGGGGGTCCCAAAATATCTTTTTTTCCCATAGACTGAATGGGGGAAAAACTTTGCACACGGCTACAGGTGAAACAGCTGGACGGATTTTGATGAAATCTGCGGCAGGTACAGGGGCTTGGTCCAGAAAGTGTGCTTTTGTAAATTTGGTCACCATACGTGGAGTACGTTTATTTATAATTATGAAAAAGTAGGTCTGAAATAATTAGTGATATCTATGTTTGCTCCGCGGTCACACTTCCCTGTTCGGGCGACGAACAACAAACCGATTGGCTAAGGGGCTGCCGTCATGACCGCATACATGCGACGTCTCTGCCCATTGGCTGCTGCGAGACGTGTTCTGCGTCAAATGGTTTGGATGCGCCCGACATCTTGGATCCACGGAAAGCGGAGCAACAAGCAGCGTACACATGCTTTTTTTGTTACCCTATATTGCTGTGTCACAGAGCATTGGGAAAGGTTGACACAGTAAGACATGGGTGATCAATGCATTTGTTTTTCAGCCGTCATGATGTAAATCCTATGGACACCTTGTACGAACAGTAAATGTGGGGGGTAATAATGATAGCACTTCAGTCCATGTAGTGGGCAGGACACTTGTAACACTGCAGTCCATGTAGTGGACAGGAAATTTGTAACTCTTGAAAGCACACGGGTATAGGTAGGCAACATTGAAATTGACAACATGCCATGAACGCATTCTTTTTCCCAATGGCTATTATAATCATTAGTATGCCGCCATGGGTGGCACATGGTATGGTGGTAGTGGCCAGGGGCTACAGTCTTAACATATGGGTGATTAATGCACTTGTTCTGGGGGTTGGTCGTCATGATGTAATGTGTATGGACATCTTGTACGCACAGTACACTTATACCTTCTTAATGACGTATGTTGTATGGCCTCCTTGCACGCACAGAAAAGGTGGGGTCCAATAAGGATAGTATTTGAGCCTGTGCACTGCATGGGGGAGTTGTTACATTTGTAAGGAAACGTACATTACTGTTTCCAATGGCTATTATTATATTCATTAGTACGCTGCCATGGTTGGCACATGCTACGGTGGTTGTGGCCAGGGTCTAGAGTCTTGGATGCATGACCGTCGGCCGAAGGCCTTACTTCCAAGACTCTAGGCCCTGGCCACAACCACCGCCGCATGTGGCACCCATGTATACACCCCTTGTGTTGCATTTTCATTGGCAAGTTGTGGGGAGTGTGTGCAGTGTTGGGTGCATGGCCTTCGGGCATGCAACCAAGAACAAAGAGGTGGTTGTGGGGAGATCCTGCACTCTTGGGTGCAGGGCCAAAGGCCATGCACCCAATAATACACTTGTACCTACTTTATGACGTATGTCCTGTGGCCTCCTTGCACGCACAGAAAATGAAGGGTTCAATAAGGCCAGTATTTCAGCCTGTGCAGTGCACGGGAGAGTTGTTAGATTTGTAAGGACACATACTTTACTGTTTCCAATGGCTATTATTACATTCATTAGTACGCTGCCATGGTTGCCACATGCTATGGTGGTTGTGGCCAGGGTCTAGAGTCTTGGATGCATGGCCGTCGGCCAAAGGCCGAAAGCCTTACTTCCAAGACTGTAGGCCCTGACCACAACCACCGCCGCATGTGGCACCCATGCATACACCCTTTGTGTTGCATTTTTATTGGCAAGTTGTGGGGAGTGCGTGCAGTGTTGGAAGAACAAAGAGGTGGTTGTGGGGAGATCCTGCACTCTTGGGTCAGGGCCAAAGGCCTTGCACCCAATAGTACACTTATACTTACTTTATGAGGTATGTTCTGTGGTCTCCTTGTACGCACAGAAAATGAGGGGTCCAATAAGGCCAGTATTTCAGCCCGTGCAGTGCACGGGGGAGTTGTTAGATTTTTAAGGACACGTTTGGTGTTAGGGAAAATTGAAATTGAAAACATGCCATGAATGCATTATTTTTTCTAATGGCTATCATTATATTCATTAGTACGCTGCCATGGGTGGCACATGCTACGGTGGTTGTGGCCAGGGCCTAGAGTCTTGGATGCATGGTTGTCGGCAGGCCTTAATTACAAGACTGTAGGCCCTGGACACAACCACCGCCACATGTGCCACCCATGCACACACCAGTAGTGTTGCATTTTGATTGGCAAATTGTGAGGAGTGCGTGCAGTCTTGGGTGCATGGCCGAAGGCCATGCAACCAAGAACAAAGTGCTAAGTACTACATTTGGAAGACACTGCACACCCATCCCATGTAAGATCTACAGACATACACCTAGGAGTGAAGCCTCTGGGCCGAGGTACTGAAGGATAACACACCTATAGAATAACCCCCACTACCACACATCACCGAGGTGGTTGTGGGGAGACCATGCAGTCTTGGGTGCATGGATAAAGCTCATGCACGCAAGACTGAAGTCGTAAGCAGTGGAGTTACAAGTTAATATGGGTGTGGTGGATTGTGGTCGTTTTGTTGATGCCCTAGTTTCTTCACTTAATGGCTGCAGACGATGGTCCGAAAAGTAAATGTATAAGGATCTTATTTACAAGGACCATGGTTTACATATGCAGCAATGGTTGTGGATAGGAACTATACTCCTTGAAACTTGGTTTTAAGGCGTAGGTGGTAGGTTACTCACCGCTGATGAAAGGCCAGCCTACAGGCACTGCAGCATATTACTACCATAGATTAGACGAGTACATTCCCATGTGTAGAAAATGCCTGCCAATATACTTACCCCTTACTTTGTTCAGAATCCATAACATTTTTTTAAATAGGTTATCATACTTGGCGGAAGTATCACTTTTTCCATTTCTGTGATGAAAGAAAAAGGTGTGTTAATGTTTGCAGTTTTTCCACATTTACCACATTGCATAATAGACAGTTAACTTTTTTTTTTAGACCCTCATATTTAGTTTACAAACCAGTGTACTGTGGATTGCGCTCAGTTTCTGTGTTTGCTTTTCTAATCCTTGGGTCTGGGGAAAAAAATCCTTATCGGATTTTAAAAAAAACTTAATTTCTCATGCAACTAAGTCATGGGTGCACAACATACGGAATGCGGGCCAATTGCGGCACGCCATACTGTTTTGTCCGGCCCGCGAGGCACAACAACTTTCCTAATGGAGGGCGGCCCGCAAGCAGCATCGGCTGCCCTCCATTAGGAAAGTCTTTGTTGTCTTCCGGGCCGGACAAAACACTGGCCCTCATTGGCTGAGCACACATGCACCACGTCGCTCCTACGAGCCACGTAGTGCATGTGTGCTGCACCAATGCAGTGCCAGCACTACGGCTGGCGTGGTCCATAAGGCTTGATGCCGGAAGGCATTTCAGCCTTGGACCACGCCAGCCGTAGTACCGCTCCACTTAACTCGTCAGCGTTCAGTTTACCTGCCTTCCAGCACGTCTCCGGGAAGTGGTCTGTTTGTGTTTGTGTGTCGGGTCTGTTTTGCTGTATGTTTGTGTTGTGTATGTTGAGATGCGGGGTGGGGGGTGTCGGATGTGTATGAATGTTTGGTTTTGAATGTTTTTTTGAGTATGTTGAGATGCGGGGTGGGGAGTGTGTCGGATATGTATGAATGTTTGGTTTTGAATGTTTGTTTTGTGTATGTTGAGATGTGGGGGTGGGTGGGTGTCGGATGTGTATGAATGTTTGGTTTTGAATGTTTTGTGTATGTTGAGATGCGGGGGCGGGGGGGTGTCGGATGTATATGAATGTTTGGTTTTGAATGTTTGTGTTGTGTATGTTGAGATGCGGGGGTGGGGGGTGTCGGATGTATATGAATGTTTGGTTTTGAATGTTTTGTGTATGTTGAGATGTGGGGTTGGGGGGTGTCGGATGTGTATGAATTTTTGTTTTGAAGTGCAGTGTATGCTGAGATGCAGGGTCTGTATGTGTGCATGCTTGCTA
This sequence comes from Ambystoma mexicanum, assembly GCF_040938575.1. Lineage (NCBI taxonomy): Eukaryota > Metazoa > Chordata > Amphibia > Caudata > Ambystomatidae > Ambystoma > Ambystoma mexicanum. The sequence continues at coordinate 642,541,819 of NC_090940.1, read as the reverse complement.
GTTTGTATGCTGATTTGGGGGTGTGGGGTTCTGGTCTGTATGGGTGCATGCTTGAGTGTGTGTGCTGAGTTGGGGGGTTTGGGTCTGTATGTTTGCATGTTTGAGAGTGTGCTGATTTGGGGGGTGGGGGGTTCGGAGCTGGGGGGGTAGGGGGTTTGGGTCTGTATGGGTGCTTGTTTGAGAGTGTGCTGATTTGGGGGTGGGGGGTTCGGGTCTGTATGGGTGCATGTTTGAGTGTGCTGATTTGGGGGAGGGGTGTTCTGGTCTATATGGGTGCATGCTTGAGTATGTGTGCTGAGTTGGGGGTGGGGGGTTTGGGTCTGTATAGGTGTTTGTTTAAGAGTGTGATGATTTGGGGGTGGGGGGTTTGGGTCTGTATGGGTGCATGCTTGAGTGTGTGTGCTGAGTTGGGGTGGGGGTTTGGGTCTGTATGGGTGCATGCTTGAGTGTGTGTGCTGAGTTGGGGGGTTTGGGTCTGTATGTTTGCATGTTTGAGAGTGTGCTGATTTGGGGGGTGGGGGTTCGGAGTTGGGGGAGATTCGGGTCTGTATGGGTGCTTGTTTGAGAGTGTGCTGAGTTGGGGGGTGGTGGGTTCGGGTCTGTATGGGTGCTTGTTTGAGAGTGTGCTGATTTGGGGGGTGGGGTGTTTGGGTCTGCATGGGGGCATGTCTGTGTGTGTGCCCCAATCTATCTATCTATCTATCTATCTATCTATCTATCTATCTATCTATCTATCTATCTATCTATCTATCTATCTATCTATCTATCTGTCTGTCTGTCTGTCTGTCTGTCTGTCTGTCTGTCTGTCTGTCTGTCTGTCTGCCTGCCTGCCTGCCTGTCTGTCTGTCTGTCTATCTATCTATCTATTTAATCATTTATATTGCGCCTTAGGCCCATAGGCAAACGGGCACAGATACAAACAATATTGACCAACAAATAATTGCTTTGGATTAAGGTGCTATATAAATAACACATCATTATCATTATCATTATCAAATAATCACACCAAAAACAATAATCAACAAAGAAACGCAAAAATGGAGACCAGAAAGACTAAGGTAAAAAATGCAATAATGCATGACAACAAAGCTATGCTTGTAAAAAGAGAGCATCAAATTACACAAAAGTAAATAAGTCGGCTACAAGGTGATAGTGCAGGGAAGAGATGAATCGCCTTCCTCAACTAAACTTCATTGTGTAAACTGGATACAGTAAACCACACATTTTCAAGTAAGATAATATATCTGCTTCGACAAATTCAGTTTCTGATGCATGAGGAATTACAAACCACAGACCATTTAAAACATGAAAACATAAAACATGTTAAACATATACATTGGTCATAACGTCATTTTGTACATAGTAAGATCTTGGCCTTAAAATTAAGAAAGCATGCACCCAGTGTGGAATTTTAATGGTTCATTAACTCCTAACCAACTCCCCCTGTCTTTCCTATGCATCCTCTGCATAGTAGAGCACGGTTTTCAGGTTGGATTGCACATTCAACAAGCTTTTGCATACACTTATTGCGAAAGGAAAAGTTGCAGCTGTGCCTGCACTTATTTGCGCCAAGATAAATTACTGGTGTATTTCCTTTTGCTATGAATGACAAATCCAAAAGTTCTGTTGTATTTCATAAAGTTTTTTATTTTGAATTTTCAGCCGTTCTTGGATGACACGTGTTTCCGCGTACAACCTGCGCCTTTTTCAAATCCGGGCCTTTAATGTGTAATTACGGTTCACACAAAGAATAATGTTCTTGTTGTAAATTAAGCACTTTTAGTCTTGGGCTCAATCCCACCTGAAAATTCTGATGCTTGCGCTACATGCGTCGGGTTGAGAGGAAACCACCTGTACCAACACTATTTCACTGGAGTACAGCTAGGAGGAAGATAGGATGTCAGGAGAGAGACAGAGCTTGTGGGTCTTGTTTGACATTTTTGGGATACTTAACGTCATTGAATCTGATATTTAGGAATGCCTATTAAGGTGGCATTAACATTGTCCAGTTTAGAATTCACCAATGAACCAAACACTGCATGTTTGAGTGTGTGTGCTGAGTTGGGGGGAGGGGGGTTCGAGTTTGTGGATGATTGGGAATGGGCTCCAAAAGTCAAATGTAAGCCAAACATTTCTACCCTGCCACTCCACATTGCCCAGGTTTCATTGGAATTTTAGCTGGGGAGATTACAGGGGAAACCGGGGATTTTGTGGATCCAAGCCCAATATTTACAAAAGAAATAAATATCAGTGCTAACTTTATGGAATACATTTCTATTCATCTGCTAGGAATTCAAACCAGCAAGCACTTTATACAAAGTGAAGGTTCAAAGATTTAATTGATATTGCAGTTTCAAATCTAAAAATATATTGGAAATGTTATCAGGCAACAAAAGGGCGAGCTCAGGGCGTCCCATTGCCTGCACCCAGCTGTGGATCACGTGGCCAATACCTGTAGCACTGTTCTCTGGCGCAATATGGTAGAGCTCCTGTCAGTTTTGCCCTGGCCAGGAAGAAACTGAGATCAGTTTCTTTGTATGTTCACTAAAGTAATTGGTCATCCTGTGATAATTCCTTTCAAAAGCTCATAATTTGGCAACAGCTTGTGCTTTGAAATGTATTTATTTTTTTAAAGAATGTCCTCAATTTCCACCTTAATCTCAAACATAGCAGGTTGATATGCTATGCAGCCCGCTATTCCTGAAAGTATCCATCAATAAGTGCATGAAAAGGTATGCTGGCAAGACTATGTTCTTTATCTGATCTTGTCCTTTTGCCGCTTCTAGGATTCTCAAAAGAGTATATAATTTGTATATACTCTAGACTTGGACCGTCGTAGTGGGAGCATAACAGTGGAGTTCGTATCTTTATCCAAAGATGTCCCTGCCAATGTTCAGTGCAGTAAAAAAAGAAAGATTGACCAGGAGCACCGTCAATTTAAGGGGTCAATTTAAGGATGAGTGGACTGAGAAGTTTTTTTTCATCGAGCCGAAACCTAATGTGTACTTGTGTCTCATTTGTCTCGAACGCATAGCAGTCCCCAAGGAAAATAATACCCGTCGCCATTGTGAATCAAAACATTCACAATATAAGGATTTGCAGGGGGAAGCGAGAATTAAGAAAGCTGGGGAGCTAAAAACACAGCTGGCTAAGCAACAGGGGGTTTTTGCCCAGAAAAAAAAAGAATCTGAATGTGCCACCTTTGCGAGTTATAAGGTTGCTCGGCTTATTGCAAGGTCAGCACGTCCTTTCACAGATGGGGATTTCGTTAAAGACTGCCTGATGGAGATTTGCAAGGCAGTGTGCAAAGAAAAAAAATATGCTTTTACAAATGTTCCCCTTTCACGTATGAGTATCCAGCGGGGTATTGTAGATATGGCTGACAATTGTTACAGCCAACTGAAAATGCGGTGTAAGGATGTCAAGTTCTTTTCAGCTGCCCTTGATGAGAGCACAGATGCAAGTGACACAGCCCAACTCTTAATGTTCATTCGGGTCGTCGATAATCAATGAAATATTTCAGGAACTGGCTTCCCTGGTATCTTTGCATGGCAGGACTACTGGTGCTGACATTTTTAATGCTTTTCAAAAAGTCATCGATTAATTAAATTTGCCATGGGATGCTTTGGTAGGCGTGACCACTGATGGGGCGCCAGCCATGGTTGGGGAGCAAAATGGGTTTATTGGCTGCTTGAAAAGGCACTATGGCGAGAAGGCTGTCTAAAAAATATCACTGCATTATCCACCAGGAGGCATTATGTACAAAACATTTGAAATTCACTCAAGTGATGGACTTTGTTGTGAAAATGGTTAATTTTGTCTGTGCACGCTCTTTAAATCACCGATTGTTTGAGGCGTTTCTAGAAGAGGTAAAGGCGGATTATGGTGATGTCCTATATCACACCGATGTTCAATGGCTTAGTCGTGGCAATGTGCTGAAGCAATTCTTTGCTTTACGGCACAAAATAAAAGCATTCCTTGATGAAAAGGGAATGGACACTTCTGTCATGCTAGATATTGATTGGGTAGCTGACTTTGCTTTTCTGACTGACCTGACGGGCCATTTCAATTATTTAAATTTAAAGTTGCAAGGAAGCCAAAATCTAATATCGGATCTATTTGAGGCAGTTTGTGCCTTTGAAATAAAGTTAAAGCTTCTGACAGCCCAACTGGAGAAAGGGATGCTGGAACACTAGCCCGCATGTGCACAGGTTTTCCCCCATGACAAGTATGTAGGATGGTATTGGCATGTGAAGGTCCTGAAGGAACTGCAAAATGTTTTTGAGAATCGTTTCTCACAATTCAAATCCCAGCGAGCCTCTTTTAAACTTTTTGCAGACCCTTTCTCAGCTGATGTTGACAGTGTGCAACCTGAACTGCAACTGGAACTGATTGAACTTCAGTGCTGTAGTGCCCTCAAAAATAAGCACAGAACGATGCCTTTATTAGTCTTCTATCAGTCTCTGGACACTGCGCAATTCCCCAATCTGTCACGGGAAGCATTAAAGATGGTTTCTATGTTTGTCAGTACTTACATTTGTGAGCAAGTTTTTTCACAAATCAAACTACATAAATCCAGCCTAAGGACAAGACTCACTGAGCAACATCTCCATGCTATCCTGAGAGTAGGAACAACCTCACTGGAGCCCGAGATCCAGAAACTGACAGCTGAGAAACGCTGCAATGTTTCTCACTGATCAACTATGTCTGGTTCACTGTTTCATCCTGTATGATTTGGGAAATGTATAGTACAAAATGTAAGTTTTAAATACAAATAAAATGGTACACCTCCAAAACGGTGTTTTTTCCAACTGTCATAGTGTTTGGTTGGGGGTAAGGGGGCCCTGGGGCATAGTGTGTGGTTGGGGGTGAGGGGGACATGGGGCATAGTGTTTGGTTGGGGGTGAGGGAGCCATGGGGCATAGTGTTTGGTTGTGGAGTGGGGGCCACAGGGCATAGTGTTCGGTTGAGGGTGGGAGCCATGGGGCATAGTGTTTGGTTGGGGGGTGGGGGTCATGGGGCATAGTGTTTGGTTGGGGGTGAGGGGGCTCTGGGGCATAGTGTTTGGTTGGGGGTGAGGGGGCCCTGGGGCATAGTGTTTGGTTGGGGGTGAGGGGGACATGGGGAATAGTGTTTGGTTGGGGGTGAGGGGGCCTTGGGGCATAGTGTTTGGTTGGGGGTGAGGGGGCCATGGGGCATAGTGTTTGGTTGGGGGTGAGGGGGCCAAGGGGCATAGTGTTTGGTTGGGGGTGAGGGACATGGGGCATAGTGTTTGGTTGGGGGTTCAGGGAGCCATGGGTCATAGTGTTTGGTTGGGGGTGAGGGACATGGGGCATAGTGTTTGGTTGGGGGTGAGGGGGATCTGGGGCATAGTGTTTGGTTGGGGGTGAGGGGGCCCTGGGGCATAGTGTATGGTTGGGGATGAGGGGGACATGGGGAATAGTGTTTGGTTGGGGGTGAGGGGGCCATGGGGCATAGTGTTTGGTTGGGGGTGAGGGGGCCATGGGGCATAGTGTTTGGTTGGGGGTGAGGGGGCCAAGGGGCATAGTGTTTGGTTGAGGGTGAGGGACATGGGGCATAGTGTCTGGTTGGGGGGTGGGAGCCATGGGGCATAGTGTTTGGTTGGGGGTGAGGGTGCCATGGGGCATAGTGTTTGGTTGGGGGTACGGGACATGGGGTATAGTGTTTGGATGAGGGGTGGGGGCCATGGGGCATAGTGTTTGTTTGGGGCTGAGGGACATGGGGCATAGTGTTTGGCTGGGGATTGAGGGAGCCATGGGGCATAGTGTTTGGTTGGGAGTGAGGGGGCCATGGGGCATAGTGTTTGGTTGAGGGTGGAAGCCATGGGGCATAGTGTTTGGTTGGGGGTGGGAGCCATGGGGCATAGTGTTGCACTCCAAGAGTGAACCCAATAATAAAACTAAAACAGGCACAGTTAGGAGATGTACATCCTTTGCTTTTTGAGGAATCCTGACTCAACAAAGGCCATACTCTTCTTGGGCAACCCAAACAGCAAACTATAGCAGTCCAAAATAACGGAATGTCCAATCTAGGGTCAATAAAATGTATATAATTTAATTAAACAGACGAGATAAAATAACTAAATAGAAATAAATTATAACAATGGAAAATGTGTAGTACAAAATGTAAGTTTGAAATGCAAATAAAAATCGTTACCCCTCAAAAACATATTCTTTTTCCATGTGTTTAATACAAATTGGGGGTTGAAAAAGCCTCCTGCCACGCCCCGCCTACCGCCCCGCCCACATTTACTTTTCGGCCCACTATAGCCCTCATGTAAGGTACTTTCGGCCCTCTGTCAAAATCAGTTGTGCACCCCTGAACTAATTACTTCATTTTTTCCTTTCAGTGTTTTTCTATGTTTGCGGCAATTTGATGAAATTTAGCTTCTTTTTTTTTTTTTTTGCAGAATTTTCTGTTGCATTCTGTTGCATTTCTGTTTCATTTACTTTTCTTTTACCACGTTTCACTTTATCTGGAACAGGGTATTGTTTCAGATGAGGGGTGTACAGTGAATGCAATCTATTGTATTCTAGAATGCAAGGAATATCAGCTTTGACTTTACTTGAATCAAAGTTTATTAGCAATAGACCGTCAAGTGTACGTAAGCGTGATAATGCTACGTAGCTCATGCCTTCCTTAAACACTGTGTTTCCTGTATCGATCAATGCTTTCTCTAGGGTAAGACCTTGCGATTAATGAATGGTAACTGCATATGCAAGTGTTAGAGAAAATTGCTCTTTACGTACAAACATGTCTTTGAAGAGAAGGAATCGACCCATTGAGAGACCTATGCTTTTCACTTCTGAAACTTTATCAAAGTGAATATTTACAAACTGAATGCTGCTATCACGTGGGTATGATTGAAAGCCAACAACTGTGCCCAGTGCTCCATTAACTAGTCCTTGCTCTACGTCAAGGTTACGTTAAAGCATTACTCTACAGTTTAATGATAATTTCAATACTTTTTCCAACCCAGCTGTGTTGGAGATTGAATTTTCTAAACTATTGAGTCTTGTTGTGGCTTGCTCACACATCGGTACTGTCAAACCATGTACGTCTAGTTTGTCTGTGGCGCTAATTTCTATTATTGCTTGCATTTCTTTCTTTAACATTGTTTCATTGAATTTGAAATAGCTTGCAAGAGTTGGCATTAGGGCCATACAATTGACATTTGTGTGCACTATTTGTTCCATAACATCAGTTGCACATGTATTATCGCCATAAAGTGCATGTATATGCCGCCTTTTCAATACAGCTTGTGCTTCTTGCGATAATACACCAACTCTAATACTTTTTAAGATGTTGGCATAAGTGAGATCTGGTTCATCTTTTACTGGTGTCAATTGTAGAAGATCTCCGAAAACGATAATGTGTTTCCCTGCAAAGAGTTCTTCGTTATTACTTTTAAGTACTTCTTGCAATCTGAGATGAATCAAAGCCAACATTAGATTGGAGACCATGCTCACTTCATCTATTAGTAGCATTTTCATGTGTTTCACTACTCTACGTAATTCCATTGCAGCTTCTGCAGAAAGTTTGTAGTAGTCTAATTTATTTTGATGCTCTACTGGAAGCAGTAGTAATTGGTGTAAAGTCACACCGCCTATGTTGTAGGCAGCTAAACCTGTGGGGGCTGTTACAACAGCTGACAGTTTGTTGTTTGTCAATTGTTGGAGGAACTTGCTGATCATTTTGATTAAGAATGATTTCCCTGATCCAGCTTCTCCACTGACGTATAGCAGTATAGGTTTGTAGTTTTGGCAGGTACATTCTTTATTTTCGTGTTGTACGCCATGCACAATTTGTTTTGTTACCTCTTCAAAAATGGTGCGCTGATCGTTGTTAAGTTTTGCTTGCTGTACAGTTAAGTCCTCTGTGTCGTCTTGATACTGATACATAGTGTTTTCTACTTCTGCCATAGCTACTTCAGCCTCATTTTCTATTAGTGGTTGTCCTAATGGTTCTTGACTTCCTGTTACAGAAGGTTGACTACTGTCGGAAGAGTCCTTATCTAGTTGGGCCTGAATTTCTTCGTCCTGTTGCTGCTCATTGTGTAACATTGTTTTGTACTGCGTAAAGTTAACATCGGTGATAGTGCTTTCATTTGCTTTGAAAGCATCTTCATAGCACTCATGATTATCTAGTATGTCTTCCTCTTTTCTCCATGGTTTGAAAAGTTGTAACAGAGACATGTAATATAGTTCTTTCTGTTGAGGAGTTTTTAATGACAATTTCACTAAGCTCCCTTCACAATCGGTCACTCTATATCTATGTTTGCTTTCATCAGGTTTTACATTATTTTTGTATGCAAAGTTTTAAGCTATGTGGTATAGACACATGCTTTCCAGAGTGGTACTCCTGTTCGGATAGTATGTGTCCAGTAAATTGTTCTTTAGAATGTCTTGGCTGTTGGGATCATTTCTGGCAATTGTTTCTATGTCCTCATATGATTTTAGCACTCTTTTTTCTAGATTTTGCTGGACCAAGACTGAGCCATACTATGTTTTCTGATTTTCGATACAAAGCAGTGCCGGTTAAATGATCTGCTGCTTCATAGGCCCCACATTCTCTATGAGAGAGCATTTTTATGCCTAGGCTGTACAATTTGTGTGATAATGTTTTGTCTGATGCTAGGTCATCCCAGAGGTCTTGAAGCTCTGTTTTTTCTGCTTTTGTTAAGTAGGCTGTAACATATCGTGCAACAGCAGTTGAATTGTCTGCAATGTACTGCACATCTATGTTTGCATTCCATAATAGGGCAATGATTGCATTGTAATCATTGATATATTTTGATTCTTCTGTTCTTTTTATGTAATACGTGTTCTTAGGTGATTTACCTTTAACACTATGTATAATTGAAGACATGAAGTTGTTCACTTCACCTGTTTCTGTAACTGGTCTAGGGAAACCAAAACGGCATTTGGTGTAGTATTTATCTTTGTTTTTGTATTTACGGAGACAATATTTGCCACATTTGTGTCTTTGAAATTGTAAAATCGCCCCATGCAGCTCACTATGGGCCTCATTACACAGTATGCAGTAAGGGTTTATCGGTACCGGCAAGGGCACCGGTACCGGTAAACCCTTACCGCCTTACTATGAGGTCCCTTTGCTGGACCCAACCTCAACGGCTGGCTTTAGCAGCCGTTAAGGAATGGGCCCGCAAAGGGACTTTGGTGCTAATTACAGTACCGCAATTTGCGGCACCGTAATTACCTCCTTCCCCATTCCCATTGAGCACTATGGGGGCAAAAATGGGAATGGGGAAGTGCCTTGGTGAATGGGGAATTACTGGCCCCGCTCACCTTGAAGTAGGCCGGTTATTCCGCCATCCACCAAGGCGGACACGGTAAAATACCGGCGGCAACCATGGCGCTAATAGTGCCATGGTTACCGCATACCGTGTAATGAGGCCCTATGTGTCTGTTGTGAAGGGATTTCACATGTGACATATTTTTGGATAAACTTCAAAACAGTGCTATCACTGTTGTGCCCAAATTTCGGTGCGCCTTTGATCCATAACAGCATGTGAATATGTGGTGCTCCTCTCGCTTGATAGTCTTTTCTCCAAAAGAAGTGTTCCACTTCTCCAAGGGGAGGAACAGTTTTATTGCAAATAAAGTGTAGCATTGCAAAGAAACAATGATGGAAATATCTTGAGACATTAACTGGATCTAGAGAGCAAAGTTCTCCAGGTGTTAATATGTCTATGTTGTTTTTGTTGCTGTTTGCTATGCGTAGGAACTCATGTAAATCTTCCCATGCATATTCTGCACAATTTAGCGTAACAAACCAAGTTGGTGGTCCAAGGTTTCTGATCATGCAACGCACGTCTCTAAACCAGTATTCCTTTGTACCACGCATGTTTGCAAACAAATGTATTATACTTGATTGTAAAACCTCATCTTTTTTTGTACTTTTTGTATTAACTGCGTAGTTGACATATTTTGAAAGTGCGTTCCAGATTTCAGAATGTGTCCAACTCCATAACATAGTGTTGCTAATTCACTTTCATAGAGTAGGTCGAATATGTATGTCACATTTTGTCTAAATCTGGGATCTTGTGAATACATTCGTTATGAGCGGTATTCTGTTGCCCCAATCTGAGTGGGTCTATCATCGTATCTCCGACCTTTGCCAGTAGGAAATAGCAGTGGAAATGCACATGCTTCTATACATTTTTCCCAAATGCTCATTGGTGATCCTTTGGTTTGTCGCATTTGGTAAGTTTCTAGTGCATCATCTATGCTTTCATTGGAATGCAATGGATGAATTGTGTAATGGTCCAAAAGAGTGGATACTGTAGCTGGATGCAGAAGTTCGAATTGTCCAGTTTCTGATGGCTCTTGAATTATTTCAGTTGTTTGCCTTAAGCTTTCATCAATATTGATTTCCTTGTAGTAATCATTGTTGTCTTTTAGATATTGCAATGCTTGTGTAACTTTGTGTAAGTCTACTAATTGTTGCCACATTTTTTTGTCTGTTGTTGATGCTCCATTTACCAAGACTATTAAAGAATGCTCTATTGAACGTTCCACTCCTAGAGTGTGCACATTTTCCGTTAGATCTAATGGCAAGTAAACTGTCATGATGCCTACCTCCAAGGAGCCAGGTCCGACCCAGCAACCCCAGAGGCAGGCATCATTCCCCCAGGGAAGTGCCAGCGGGCCCAAGCTGGGGCCCTTTGGACACAGTCCTGGCGCCTTAGGCGCCAGTCTCATGTTGGACCCCTGTCCTGGCGCCTTAGGCGCCAGGCTCATAAAGCTAGACATGTGTTCAAATGTTTTAATGTGCACTTACCTGATGCAGACCATGCTGCTGCATCCAGGCCCTCTTGAGGCCTGAATGGAACTACTTTACCTGTGGGACTACTTTCCACCTGGGTGTAGTCGGGGAAGGATACACCTGATCGGTGGAAGGATACATACCCGGGACTTCTTCCAAAGCTATTTAAACCACGCCCGATCAGCAACTCACGCTTCGCGTTGTTCTGCTCCTCGCAGCTGGACGCTCACCGTGTCAGCTCCTGCATCTGGACTTCAGCCACGCCTGTCAGCATCCTGGGTCACCTGCTAAGAGAGAATTGGAGAGAAAGAAGACCTTACCTGCTAAAGCTGCATCACGGAGACTTCACACCGACAATCCTGAAAGGGAAGACATCATTTTTAAAAGCATTTCGCTTCGATCGCTGCAGCGCTGCATTTCACTCACCTTTCCTGGGCACCTCCATCTTCAGCAGCGATCATCCGGATCCATAGCCACTTCCCAGAGCCTAGAGAGAAAAAGACAAGAACACAAGGTGAGGGAAGGAAGGGAATAGGAAAAGCTCAGTTCCTTCTAAGACTTACCTGTTGGGTCATTCCCATTTCATTTTGGGTCCTGCCGCTTCCTGGCATTCCGGACCCCGGCCCCTATGGGGAAAAAAGACAAAGACATTGAATGAGCGAATGCAAAGACATTACCCGAACGCTCATCCAGAACTTACCTGTCATTTACTGGAACTGCACGTTTCACTTCGGGTCGGCGCCATATCTCCGGCATTCCGACCCCGGCCCCTAAGGGGAAAAAGACATAAGCGTTAGTGCTTGCTGCAATAAGACATTATTATTAAGCTTGAACTTTTGAAATTGCTACAGAACTCTTACAGCGCCTTACCTGAACAGTCAAGCTTATTTGAACTCCCATCAAACCTCAGTCCAGTGAAGTAACTGGGTTTCAACGCGCCCCTGCATCAGAAGCAGGATGGAGAACTCATCCTTCCAGACCCTAAGGTGAGACTTCACAGGGAATCGTGGAAGGGAGCGGGAGGCTTGAGCATTATTCCGTCAGTAGGTAATACTCCCTTTTCACGCACAGGGGAATATTCCTGCGAGCCAGAGAAGCCAGAGTAGAGGGGCCCTAACTGTCCATCCTCAGAGTCCTGCGCTCACCATTGAAGAAGCATCAGCACTCGAAGCCAGACCTGCGCCTCCGTGGGAATCAGGTGAGCTTGACAGAACGCGAAGACTACCCACAATTTCCCACCCGGGCGCTATGGGGACTTCCGAGGCAGATCAGTTGGCCCAGCTTTTGGGGGAATTACAGGCAGAAGTGCACTCAGCCCGCCAGGAGACTAACGCTCTCAAAAGAGAACTGATCCTATCCAAGGAAAGAACAAATGACCTGGCCAAAAGGTTATTGCAGGCCCAGGCAGGGCACACTCCTTTATCTAATTCCGGAGGTACTTCCACATCAATGGGTTCGAATAACCTGGTACAAATCAATCTACCTGGACACATGCCTTTGGCCCCGCCTGAACGTTTTGCGGGGGATCCCAAGAAATATGCCGTCTTTATGAACCAATGTCGTTTACACTTTCTATGCAGACCCGGGGCCTTCCCTAACGACCAGACCAAGGTAGCCTTTATACTATCTTATCTCAGTGGCAGTGCTGCCGATTGGTCTATTCCATTGGTAAATCAGGATGATCCCATTCTCCAGAATTTTCAGGGTTTCCAGGCCAGCATGGAAAGATTGTTTGCTCGACACTCTCAAGGACAGGCCCTTGATAACGAACTGCTATCCTTACGACAAGGTAATCAAGATCTCCTGTCCTACGTTTCCACCTTTAATAGACTGGTTGTGGAAACTGGATGGCCAGAAAACAAAAGGATCACATTGTTTCATCGAGGCCTGCGCGGAGAGCTTAAGGATGTTCTAGCTCAGATAGTAGATCCACCCCAGGTCTGCGCAGACTACATAGACTTGGTGATTCAACTTGATCACAGACTTCAAAATAGAAAAGCAGATCGGTTCAAGTACGAAACCCGAGTACCGATCAAAGCCCACGCTAACTCCAAGAGTACCGACGTATCCGAACCTATGCACATCGGCGGTGTTAAAGGCCCATTAATGCAGAAGGAACGAGAGAGAAGGCGGCAAATGCAACTTTGTCTGTATTGCGGGACTTACGGTCACTTTCTTCAAAATTGTCCGGTTAAACCACCTAAGAAGGCGGTTGGAGCCACTGATAACGATTTATTGACACCTGATTCGGGAAACGACCTAGCCCGACAAGCGTAGGGGTCCGCTTGCCGAGCTTGAAAACAAACTCTTTGACCTCGCATTTTGTCATGCGAATGGTGCTCGTGGATCCAAAACAGCCTCAGCAGTTGCATGCTATAAAAGCATACATCGACAGTGGAGCTATTGGAAATTACATAGACCGTGAATTGGCTTCCAGGATTAAGCTCCCTCTCCGCCCGAAAGTAACCCAAGATGTAATTACTACAGTTGATGGAACCGAAATAGCCTCAGGGCCTGTAACGCATTCCACTGTTCAAATGACACTGGTGGGTCAGGATGGACATCGGGAAGCAATCGTGTTTGATGTGATCAAGGCCCCACAATTTCAAGTAATTCTTGGAATTCCTTGGTTAGAAACACATAATCCCAGAATTGACTGGCGAGCAAAGAAGATAAGTTTTCCTGATTGTGAACCAACTTGTTATCCAAGAAATCCAGTTATGGGTCTAGCCTCAGCAACTTCCACCCCTGTACAGCTACCGTCAGAATACCAAGAATTCCAAGACGTTTTTCAGAAGGAACAGGCTAACACGTTACCTCCCCATCGGTCTTATGATTGCCAAATCGATCTGGTACCTAATGCTCAACTACCTTGTAGTAGGATTTATGCTCTTACGGAACCTGAGAACCTGCATTTGCGTCAGTATTTAGATCAGTACCTAGCCAATGGTTTTATTCGCCCGTCCAAGCCTCCTGTCTCCTCAGCTCTGTTCTTCGTGCCGAAAAAAAGAGGGCGACCTTAGAACATGTATAGACTATCGCGCCCTAAATCAAATAACGATTAAGAATCGTTATCCTCTGCCCCTGATCCCTGAGCTTATCGACCAGGTAAAAGACGCTTGTTTGTACACCAAGTTAGATCTTCGAGGAGCTTATCACCTGGTACGTATAAAAGAAGGCGACGAATGGAAGACTGCATTCCGCACCAAATTTAGGCTCTTCGAATATCAGGTGATGCCCTTCGGTTTGTGCAATGCACCTGCCACCTTTCAGTACTTTATGAATGATGTTCTTCGGGAACTTATCGATGTCTGTGTCATCGTTTATATTGACGACATTCTGGTGTACTCTTCTTCAGAATCCGATCACAGAAAACATGTTAGGGCAGTTCTTGAGAATTTGCGCCAGCACAGACTATTTGCAAAGCTCGAAAAATGCGTTTTTCATACCACAGAAGTTGAGTTTCTCTGATTCATCCTGAACCACAAGGAGTCCGAATGTACTCGCGAAAGGTAGACGCCATCCTCAAATGGCCATCTCCTAGCTCGGTGAAGGGTGTTCAGAGCATGCTCGGCTTCGCCAATTTCTATTGAAGATTCATCCCGGAATTTTCTCGAACAGTCCAACCCATCACAGCTCTCCTAAAGAAAAACAAACGCTTTGAATGGACTCTTGAGGCCGAACAAGCCTTTCAGGACCTGAAAACCAAATTCACCTCTGCACCTGTATTAAAGCACCCGCACCCAGCTCTCCCTTATATTGTGGAAACCGACGCATCCAGTTCGGCCATGGGAGCTGTCCTGTCGCAAAGAGACCCAGAAACTAACCAACTACACCCAGTGGCCTTTTGGTCCAGGAAATTTTCTCCTCCTGAAATCAACTACGCAATTACCGACAAAGAGTTACTGGCTATTAAATCTGCTTTCAAGGTTTGGCGTCACTACCTTCTTGGGGCAAGACACACCATCACCATAATTACGGACCACAGAAATTTACAGTATTTAAAGACGGCCAAAGCTCAATCTTCACGACAACTCTGATGGGCTCTATTCTTTGCGGAATTTGATTTTGTAATTACCTATCGCCCTGGCTGCAAGAATGATAAAGCGGACGCCTTATCCCGGATTGGCATGGAAGAACCCAATTCGAGTTTAGAACCTGTGCCAATCATACCTGAACAAAGAATCTTAGCCTAACTTCATTGCAAACTATTGAGGACATCCAAACGCAAGTAAAACAACTTCTAGACTCTTCAGCCTTACTGGAATGGAGTCAAAAGGGTCCTCATTACACCGTTAAGGATGATTTACCCTACTTCCAGGAGCGGTTGTTTCTGCCAAGTAAAGAATTGCAAGAACTTGATATTGCCCATCGTCATGAATCATTAATGGAAGGACACCCTGGTATCGCTAAAA
Organism: Ambystoma mexicanum; assembly: GCF_040938575.1. Classification (NCBI taxonomy): domain Eukaryota; kingdom Metazoa; phylum Chordata; class Amphibia; order Caudata; family Ambystomatidae; genus Ambystoma; species Ambystoma mexicanum. The sequence continues at coordinate 642,526,595 of NC_090940.1, read as the reverse complement.
CGGAGGAAAAAATCAAACGCCACTTCTGGTGGCCTTCTTGGAGAAAAGACATAAAGTCTTTTGTACTGTCTTGCGGAATTTGCGCCCAAAACAAGGGTCAAAATAAAAGGCCTGCCTGCCTACTTCAACCCTTGGATATTCCACCGGCACCATGGCACACCTTGTCAATGGACTTTATAACTGACCTACCTCCTTGTGCTGGTTACAACACTATCCTTGTAATTGTGGATCTATTCTCCAAAATGGCCCACTTTATCCCTTTAAAAGGTTTGCCTTCAGCTTCCACCTTGGCCAAGGAATTGCTGGAGAATATAGTTCGCATACATGGTTTCCCTTCCATATTAGTCTCGGATCGTGGAAGTCAATTTATCTCCCATTTTTGGAAGAAGTGTTGCCAACTAGCACAAATAGATGTGCGGTTATCCACCAGCCACCACCCCCAGACCGATGGACAAACCGAGAGAACCAATCAGACTCTCGAGCAATATCTTCGGTGCATGTTACACCAATCCGAGTTAAATTGGAAAGACATCCTTTGGATCGCAGAATATGCATACAACAATTCAGTGCATTCTGGAACCGGACAAACTCCTTTTTAACTTTGTATGGTCACCATCCTCGGACCTCTGACCTAGATCCACCTCTGACCCTGGAAATGCCCGCAGTAAATCATCTGCATTGCACAATAACCCGAGCCTTCAAAGAAGCTGCAACTCATTTACAGCAAGCCAAGAAAAAGTATAAAGAAAACGCTGATTTGCACCGAAGTAAAACTCCTCTTTACCAAGTAGGAGACCAGGTATGGCTAGCAATGAAACATTTACCCCTCAAGGGCCCGCGAACCTTCAATCCCAGATTCATAGGACCTTATCCCATCAAGGCTATAATCAATCCCGTGGCCTTTAAACTGGATTTACCGTCTAACATGCGTATTCATCCAGTTTTTCACGCATCACTTTTGAAGCCAGTACAACCAGGGACCCGACTGTCCAAGCCTCCAGACCCAGTTCAAATTGAAGGGGAATTAGAATTCGCAGTTAAAGACATTTTAGACTCCAAGGTGTTAAAGTCAAAACTCTTCTATCTTGTTGACTGGAAGGGATATGGACCTCAGGAGAGATTGTGGGCGCCTAGTAACCATGTTCACGCACCTTGATTAATACAAAGGTTCCACCAGAGATTTCCGAACAAGCCAAAACCCCTGGAGGGAACAACCTTGGGAGGGGCATTGAGGGGGGGTACTGTCATGATGCCTACCTCCAAGGAGCCAGGTCCGACCCAGCAACCCCAGAGGCAGGCATCATTACCCCCAGGGAAGTGCCAGCGGGCCCAAGCTGGGGTCCTTTAGACACAGTCCTGGCGCCTTAGGCGCCAGGCTCATGTTGGACCCCTGTCCTGGTGCCTTAGGCGCCAGGCTCATAAGGCTAGACATGTGTTCAAATGTTTTAATGTGCACTTACCTGATGCAGACCATGCTGCTACATCCAGGCCCTCTTGAGGCCTGAATGGAACTACTTTACCTGTGGGACTACTTTCCACCTGGGTGTAGTCGGGGAAGGATACACCTGATCGGTGGAAGGATACATACCCGGGACTTCTTCCAAAGCTATTTAAACCACGCCCGATCAGCAACTCACGCTTCGCGTTGTTCTGCTCCTCGCAGCTGGACGCTCACCGTGTCAGCTCCTGCATCTGGACTTCAGCCACGCCTGTCAGCATCCTGGGTCACCTGCTAAGAGAGAATTGGAGAGAAAGAAGACCTTACCTGCTAAAGCTGCATCACGGAGACTTCACACTGACGATCCTGAAAGGGAAGACATCATTTTAAATGCATTTCGCTCCGATCGCTGCAGCGCTGCATTTCACTCACCTTTCATGGGCACCTCCATCTTCAGCAGCGATCATCCGGATCCGCAGCCACTTCCCAGTGCCTAGAGAGAAAAAGACAAGAACACAAGGTGAGGGAAGGAAGGGAATAGGAAAAGCTCAGTTTCCTTCTAAGACTTACCTGTTGGGTCATACCCATTTCATTTCGGGTCCTGCCGCTTCCTGGCATTCCGGACCCCGGCCCCTATGGGGAAAAAAGACAAAGACATTGAAGGAGCGAATGCAAAGACATTACCCGAACGCTCATCCAGAACTTACCTGTCATTTACTGGAACTGCACGTTTCACTTTGGGTCGGCGCCATATCTCCGGCATTCCGACCCCGGCCCCTAAGGGGAAAAAGACATAAGCGTTGGCGCTTGCTGCAATAAGACATTATTATTAAGCTTGAACTTTTGAACTTGCTACAGAACTCTTACAGCGCCTTACCTGAACAGTCAAGCTTATTTGAACTCCCATCAAACCTCAATCCAGTGAAGTAACTGGGTTACAACGCGCCCCTGCATCAGAAGCAGGATGGAGAACTCATCCTTCCAGACCCTAAGGTGAGACTTCACGGGGAATCGTGGAAGGGAGCGGGAGGCTTGAGCATTATTCCGTCAGTAGGTAATACTCCCTTTCACGCACAGGGGAATATTCCTGCGAGCCAGAGAAGCCAGAGTAGAGGGGCCCTACCTGTCCATCCTCAGAGTCCTGCGCTCACCATTGAAGAAGCATCAGCACTCGAAGCCAGACCTGCGCCTCCGTGGGAATCAGGTGAGCGTGACATAAACTACTTTGTCACAAATGCCTTTCACCAATTCAGAGGAAGGTAAATTTGCTGTTTTTGGATGAAGGTGCATAATTGATTGAAATGGGTGAACTGTATGAATTATTATGCTCTCATACAAATTGAGCTGTTGCAGGATTTTTGGTAATGGAAACAATTCCAAATTATTTGTAATTGCACTTGAAGGAGTGTGGTTGTTGTCTAATTTTGCAGTACAGTAACTGCAACATATTAGGTGTTCAGTTATTTCATATTTGCTTTCAGCTAAAAGGTACAAAGCTAATTCAAACCATTTACAGTCTTCATTGTTTTCTATTTTGTATGCTATGTCCACATATTTTGTGTTCCTTTTGTAAAACGTTCTGCGGCAACATACACACACATGGTTTGGTACTTCAGCCGATGACCTTTTAAATTTTAGTATTTCTTTTCTGTATGTGTGTAATAGAAGGTTGCTATGTGCAGAATTGTCGCTACTATGCTCTAAAACTGTTGCATTTTCTATTTGGCTCTCAGTTACAAAATACCTTTTCTGAATACGGTCCATTTCTTCTTGTAGGTATTTGGGTGTACCATGCAGAAGAGTGGTATTTAAATTGCCTAATTCTGAAGCTGGACTTTTTGCACAATATATTTTATACACTAAATTTCTTACTTTGGAATGATGTACTGATATTCTTTTGATATCATGGAAGGTACTTTTGCAAATATGCCCAGAAATGCAGGCTAATGAATGCCCTTTTAGCCCTGTGTCTTTCCGCAATGCACAAATATCCATATTTTGCAGCACTTTCATTTTACTTTTGTCTTTACCTTTTACATATTGATTGAGGAACTGGCGTAAAGATTTGAAAGCTTTGTTTGGAATGGCACACATTGATGTGCATGGCCATTTGTATACTGGACGGTGTGGTTCTGCTGAATCGAGAGGTAATTCTCAGTTTTCAGAAGATAGTTTTGTAAGCAGTGTTTCTTGTTCCATGATGGTAGTATTGATTTTCTCATACCCTAGTCCATTGCTATGGATGGCAATTGTGTTTGTTTGATTTTGTTTGTATGCTTCTTCATTAAAATATGGCTCTGTGGCTGTTTTGTGACTCCATTCACCACCACACACACGCAAAAAAATATTTTTGCTCACATTCCATTTATTGCTGAGTTGCATTTGTAGTTTGGTACTTAGTTTTGTTAGTGCTTTCATCCTTTTTAACACTAATATGAACAACTTCCTTTTGATAAGGATTGCACTGTCCACGAGTGCTTGTAGAATTAACTTTCTACAGTACATTTTAAGGGGTGAGGATGATTTTGGTCCTCTTATTATTAGATTCTGAAGGACTCTGTGACGAAACATTTTTGCTAAAATACTTTTTTACTATGGGTTCTTCTTACACTATCAGGATTATTAGGAACATTGTTAGCTGTACTGGCAGCCGTTTTTTTGACAACATTTCTGTGTTTTGTGACAATTTTTGATGGAGGAGGTACAGTTTTGGTAGTTGAGACTTCTTTTATTATGTTACCCAACTGCATTAGGTGGTTTGTATCAGGATTCTCCACTAACTCTACAACAGGTGGATGCTTACATTGGGCACCTTTATTTTTATTTGCTCTAATTCTGCGTTCCTTTCTACGGAGCTGCTTTTTGGTAAGCATTCTGTGGTGTCTGTTGAGAAAAAAAAGTATACTTTGGTCTGTTGTCCAATGTATGTGTGCTGTGTGCACGTGTACATAAATATGATGGGGAAGCTCTTTGGTATGATGTGTCAACGCACAGTGACCCCTAACTATCATTTGGGAAGGATACTTTACTGTTTGCATACTAGTATAATGTGCTTTAGATGAGAGTACAAAGTGCCCTACTTGTGGCGAGAAACAATATTAATAACCGAAATGCCAAAAACTTGCTACCACAACTTATTTTCACAATGTAACCTTCTAAGGATTTCCTATGTTATTTCAGTACCAAACACACAGGGATTTGTCAGCCATTGCACCTGCTATTCTTTGTTCAATAAATGGATATTTGTAGGTAGAATGGTTTACAAATGAATGCTTGCTTTGGTGCCCAAAATAAACAAATAACCAACGTAGCCTCTTTAATAAGTAGTTACAGTATGAAGGTTGTACTGTACTTATATTTATGTGCAAGATGACCAGGTTCCTTCGGATACGTCGTCCGCAGTGTAGATGCTGTTGATTCTCAGGAGAGTAGTCTTCACTGTGAATTAAAAAAACAATATCAATTACTTTGTGTGTTTGCAGCGGTCATGATACTGCAGACTTTACTTGTACTTCTTTCGTCAGAGGATTCAACTTTCATATTTCAACCCAGTCCCCGTGCACATTTCACTTCTCTCTATGCAGTCTTTGCATACTACTTTGAATATGGTACTTGAAAGTCCTTGAAAATAAACTACATTTTTTAAGGGTTTGCAAATGCCTTGGTCTTTACGAAGTGTAGTATGCATAGGAGAGAGGTTTGTAAGCGATAGGGCAAAGTACTAGATGGGCAAACATTTTGTGCTTGTTAATTGAAAGCACGATGTCCACAAATCGGGAGACCCTCTGAAGGACACGTCAGCACCACCATCGGGAGCGCTTACTGTTCTCATACGTTCGCATTGCAAGTAGCATTACTGTAGGCCCTACAGAGTACAGAACTCCGACATTTTCACATACAAAATTGAGGTCTGCCCTAAATTATACATCTCAACTCACACGCTTTTGGTGGGTGTCAGCCGCCTTGTAAAGGGCAGACTCACCCGCCAAGCCTCCTGCACGGCCATTCATTCCAATGGCCGTCTCACCCGCCAAAAACAAAATCGGCTGATTTCACCCGCCTTTAAGACAAAAATGGTTGTTAGCTATGCCGAAATAGGCATGCTTGCAACGGATGCACAGGTTATGTGGAAGACAGTAAGCAGTCATGCGATTTGTGAATGACAAATCGTCAATCTTGCACTTTAAAAGGGGGAGCGTTGTTATATGTTCCCTATGGAAATGTACCAGCATTATTTTATCCATTTCAAATCAAAATGCTTCCACATGCACTCTGATTAAAATGTACATACCTGTACTCTATACTGATGCATGCGGACATGCATGGAGGTGTACGTAGAAATTCGCAATCCTTGCACCGTAGCTTGTGAAGTAGGTGCTTTGCAAAGGTATTCGACTTCCATTCAGAATCATCGACAGTAATTTTGAAGTGCGCAATGTTGATGACAGAGTTAAAATTAGCGATGTTCTATGTGATTGGTGGATGATTGTGCGACCGCTTAGTTGTGTCCAATGAGGGACACGCTGTGGTACCGCTGTAGAAAGGGTGGAAGGACTGGGTAAGAGTTACGTGCCGCACGTAGGCAACGCTTGTCCGCTGATAGGGCGTGTCACATATGGGTTTCTACAGCAAATGCTGCATGGAAAGACGACTGTAGGCATCAGCCAATCAGATGTTCACATTACTCTTTTGCGTCAAAAGACGGTGCGCACATAGAAAATGGCAGAGGTGGAGAGGGTCAGGGTTTTGTTGCTTGGAGACATTTTTGTGCAAGGCTTACAACACTATGCCGAGAGTAGACATTTGGCACACCATTTTGATGTGCGAGGAGTGGAGGTGGTGTGGAGCGCTGACACTGATGCCAATGCTGCGGCAATTTGGCAAGTTTGCAGAGACATGCGTAGAATGACCACTCCTCATGTGGTAATTTTGCACTACGGTGCTTGCCACTTGGGATACCTGACTTCACGTACTTTGTTGGCAGATTTGGCACAGTTCGTTGAAGCACTCATGACCATCTTCCCAGCATCTAAAGTTATTTTTTCTGCTTTACTCCCAAGACTACAATGGAACAACACTATTGTGTTCTGTCCAGATCAAAGCATCGGGAGGTGTATCATCAATCGCGGCATGCGTGCATTCATGCTACGAGTTGGTATGTTTTTTTTTGTAGCCATGATAACATTGCTCCAAGCAATGCGCATTACTTTGAAGGAGATGGTGTTGCGCTATCCTCTTTGGGAAATGCGATGTTCTTTTGGAACATAGGGCTTGCTTTAGAGACGGTTCTGTAATGTTTGCAAGATTAAACCAAGGACAAAAAATACAAAAAATACATAAAATACTATGGGCCTCATTATGACCCAGGCGCTAAGTGTTTAATGGCGCCGTAAAAGGCTGCGGCGCCATTAAACACTTAGCGCCTAATTACGAGGTCCCTTTGCGGGACCCGACCTTAACGGCTGGTTTTACCAGCCGTTAAAGTAGGGTGCCGCAAAGGGACCTTGGTGCTAATTACGGTGCCGCAATTTGCAGCACCATACTTAGCGCTTTCCCCATTCCCATTGAGCCCTATGGGGCAAAAATGGGAATGGGGAAGGGCCCATGGTGAATGGGGAATTACCACCCGGCCAACCTTGGAATGGGGCGGTAATTCCACCATTCACCATGGCGGACCCCGGCATGGACCATGGTGCTAATAGCACCATGGTTTAGCGCCGGGGTCGTAATGAGGCCCTACATGTCTGTACGATATGTGGCCAAACATTTTTTTTTAAAAAAAACCTCTCTTTTCAGAGCCTACCTTAAAGGGGAAAAAGGGGAATAGTACTTTAATGTACCGTCATCACTCTCTGATCCTGTACATGTCCGGGAACATGGCGGTAGTTAGCAGCCAGCACATATCACCACCGGGGATTGAAGGGTGGAGCTGCATGTAAATGAGAATGAGCTGAGCTAGGGATTGGTCCATAAAGTTCGGTAGGTGTGTTCTGACCGATGTACTTTAGTAAGACTGTCTTCTACCTCACAGGACACCACACAGCCATGGCTCTGCGTGCCCGAAAACAGATTATCTGGATTGTGGGAGACTCATGGATACATTGGTTGAAGGTGCATGCAGAAAGCTGCAGTTTATCTACAAATCTCGGATTTCCACATGCGGAAGTGCACTGGCATGGCGTGCGTGGCATGAGATGGCTGGACTTGATACCTCTTTGTGTTACTTTACAGACAGAGCGTCCTCCAGATATACTCATCATCCATTGTGGAGGAAACAGTTTAGGCCATGTATCTGGAATTTCTTTACAATTTGCCATGAAGGAAGGACTTGCGACGCTCATGGACATGTTTCCAAATTGTCACATACTTTTTTCCCGTATTGCCCAAAGACAAATATGGTTGCGTTCTTCTGCATTTGGTCCACAAATGGAGAAAGCGAGACACAATGTGAATAAGGCTGTGTGTGCTTTTTTAAGAGATGTTGGCATGTCCTCTTTCCACAATGAAAACATTGTGTTTCGTAGCAGTTTCATTTTCCGCAGAGATGGGGTCCACCTCACATATGCTGGCAATCATATGTTTCTTCACAATTTAGAAAATGCATTGCGCCCTCTTTTGCAATCACACTAACCTATCTGACAATCCGTTTCCCCAATCCACTGTTTTTGACCCACATAACACCCCCCACGAAAAGGCTCTTTTCAGAGACACCACTTACTCCCAACGTACACTTTATTGCGTTTGCTCCACTTGCACCCTCCCTTTTCCCCTCTACAACTGTCCGCAAACTTTTGCGGCACTCCGCAGGGGTCTACAGCCTTCACTTCATAGTTCTATTGTTACACTGCGAAAGGCGGCTCTGAAAAGAGCCTTTTCTGTCATTTTTGTTGTTTTTACGTTCATTGATTAACAGCACTCGACACACTAGGAGAAGAGGCGAAAGGAGGGTAAGGAAGGGATACCAGCCACGGGGTTAAGAAAGGGCAACTGAAAAGACAAATATTAAGGGTGATCTTCATTTAGGTAAGGTGCAAATCTTCTGGTGCTCGGTGACTGCAGCCTCAAAAGCACTTTGAAAACTCTCCCCCCTGCAGAGTACTGCGTCACAATACGTGCACACTACTGTCACCTTTGAAAGGTAAGGGTCCACAGCATTGCAAATGGCTTGTGAAGCAGCTGGAGGGAGGCGCTCCCCCACAGGAGTATCTCTTGTGGTGGGAGGATCGAATTCCGAGGATGCTGTGGAGGAACTCAAACGACTACACTCTTCACATGGCACCACCTTGCGAATGTCCGCAGTGTGGAACGAAGTGAGCTGTCGCTTCATGGTTGTCGTACCAAAACTGTACACTCCAAATCTCCCGCGACTCAACACCACATTGCACTGGTTACACTTCACCAGGTTCACACATGCTTTTGGTACGTTCCCATAAACGGAAAACAACCGCCACACCCACGACTCCCGCTGAGTGCTCCTAGTGCGGAGTTCCTCCACTTCATTCTCTTCCTCCTCTTCTTTCTCAATCTCTACATCCTCACCCATATATCTCTCTCTGCAGGCCCTTGGTGAGGTGGTGATGGTGGCGGGTTTGGCGGTGGTGCAGAGGCTAATAACCCCACAGCAGCATGGAAGCCATACCGATTACTTTCCTTTTGGTCACTACAGCAGTAAAGGCAACGCACCTCAATCTGCTACAGCTAGAAGACAATGAAGATGCACTCGGGGGTGTGGCCTTTTGTAGTGGTGCAGGGGTGTGCCTTGTGACCGTCTTCATCCCTACAAAGCGGTACACACATTTTACATGGCAACTCCTGAGGTTGGCCTACTGTTTGGGATGTGATAAATTACATTTTTACACTCCACAATACTTTGGCTTGTGTCTAGAAGGTCATTTTTATTGTTACGGAAGCACACAAACCGTGGAAACTAGGCCCCATGCTCAGCGTAGGTGTGGTCACAAGATGACGTCCTCAACACATCCGCCCTCGTAATGAAAGTCCCCTGGACAGCAAATACAAAGAATCAAACATGCGCATGCCCACAAGTGTCCTATGGACAGTGTTCGGGTTCTCAAACTACGTCAAAGTGCGACACAAGAGAGATGGACAGTTAGGAACTGGTGCGATGTTTGCAATACTCACGTTTGTACTGTGCATGTGCACGCATGCTATGTTTACTGTACGGACAGTTCCAGTGTCCTTAGGACAACTCCATTTTGTTTGCCTACGAACTTGCCGGCCACCGTGCCTGTTCTACGGACGGCACCATTTTCTGCTCTATCCTTTTTATCCTGTCTTCTTCTGTCTCATTTGTTGACCTTTCTTCTTTACTTTCCTGGTCTGTTAAAAAAAAAAATACATAGGTTCAAGGCCTCTAAAATACTGGTCACTATTTTGCAAATGCAGAGCACTCACACCCGCGCTAAAAATACTACACTGGCTACCACTAAAACAGTGAATAAAGTTCAAGTCCATGTGCATCACGCACAGAGCAATAAACAAACAAGGCGCAGAATTCCTAACCGACAAACTACGCCTACATCAACCGACAAGAACACTAAGATCAAGCACCGACATACGCCTGGAACCAAAACCCTACAACAGAAAAAAACTTGGAAGATCGTCTTTCTCTCACCAGGCACCCAAAACCTGGAATGACCTACCTAAGAATATACGGAACACAACAAACCACCTAGCGTTCAGGAAACTCCTCAAATCATGGCTCTTCACAGGTAACCACCAGAATGCGCAGACATTAAAACAACGATGAAACTAACTCCAATCCCGGCCACTCTCAATCTGGACAAACACTCAAACCAAAGAACTAACCACTCGACAGAGCATAAGATACCATGGAAAATAGCCACAAAAGGAAGACTCCAGAGACTGATCACGTACTTAGACCCAGCCGAAAGCCCTCAAGTGACTCACCCACTCGCACTTACGGGACGCACAATATCCAGACCGGCAGACGCATTTAGATAGAATTGAGAATATTAGCATGGCCACACTTTATGGAATTGTGGAGATTGGCCTGCGTCGCATCGAGAGGGGACTTTGAATGCTAGCATGCCCACCCTTAGATAGAATTATGAATATTAACATGTCTACACACAGATAGAATTGAGAATATTAGCCTGCATCGCATCTAGATAGGACCATGAATGTTGGCATGCCCGCACCTAGGTGAAACCTGAATGCCGACATGCCCACACCTAGATAGATTTGTGAATATTAGCCTGCGTCGCGTCTAGATAGGACTTTGAACGTTAGCATGTCCGCACCTATGCGAAACCTGAAGACTAGCACAGGCCACACCTAGAGCTGTGGACATTGGCCTGCATCGCATGTAGATGGGATTGATTGAAGGATAGCAAGCCCGCGCCCAGATGAAACTTGAATGTTGGCGTGTGCCACATTTGGAATTGTGAACACCAGCCTGCGTAGCATCCAGATAGGGTTGCGAGTGATAGCATGCCCACACCTGGACAGATTTCTGGACGCTAGCTTGCGCCACATCTGGATGGGACTGTGAATGCTGGCTTGCCCACACCCAGATAGATTTCTAAACATTGGCCCGCACCGCATCCAGATAGAGTTGTGGGGGTCAACTGGTGCCACACTGGGACAGAACTGCAAATGCCAACATGTCAAAGGTCAGGTAAGCACCTAACCAATATAAGCTCAAACTCTGCATACTTATCTCACTCAAAAAACTCACACAACCATCTCTCGCACAACAAGCCACAAGCACTTCACAACACTGCAACAACACATAAGCCGGACCAACAGCACATGCGGCCTGTCACCGATCCAATACCCGCACCAAAGCTCAGCATCTGGTGTATACCGAGTTGAAGCACCTCACATGTGTGCCTCAACTATTTTGGTGCATTCAAAAATGTAGGCTGGGTGGTTTTATTATCTGACCAGCACAATATGAACATTGAAAAGGTGCAGTGTAGCAAAACGTTACCCTTGTCGTGACTTCTTAAAGTACTTTCCTTAGGGTCCGGTGGCAGCTCATGATGCACATGCATGGGGCAATGGCAGGCCTCAAACACACAATTAATTTGTATACCGGAAGATAAACTGTGGGATGCTGCTAGTTCTTTCTATCCTACTTCAGTTTCCCTGTATGTGCCGCTCAGTTAGATGCATTGGGTCGGCATATGTATTGTTTGTTGTAGCACAAGTGTGTATTAAGTCTAGATTTGTGAGCTACGTATTACGTGTGTAACATTACACAATCACCCCTGACATCTTCTTATCAACATACAAGATAGAACCCCTTGTAGGTAGGGCTTTTTTAGGAATATTATTTTCACATGTGATGTCATGAGTGATGTCATCAATGATATTTGTGATGTCATCTTTGATGTCCTGGGTGTTAGTGTTAGCAATGCACGTAGATGGTGCGAGTTATGGTTGCTTAGCTTACTGTAATGGGGGAATGTGCAGTGGTGTTTCATTGCACTGTGAAGTGTCACATTCCTTTAGTGACATTTTATTACTGAATGTACATATATATGTATGGCAGGGAAGGAAAAGAAAGGGGCTAAACAAGTGATGCCGTCATTGATGTCATCATTGACATTTGAGATGACATCTTTCATGGTCTGGGTGTTAGTGTTAGCAGTGCACAGGGGTGGTGGCAGGGTTGGGGGCTTAGTTTACCATAACTGTCGAATTTCAGGGGTTTTTCGGTTTTAATTTGAAGCATAAAGGGGAGGTGGAAAGTTTTTTTTAGTGATGTATACAGGTTTTTGTTAGGGCAATTTAACCATAACGTCCACTCAACCGAGTTTTTTTGTGTGTGTATATATATATATATATATATATTTTCTGTACACGGGCCTGGTTCTGGGCTCATTAGTGGCACAGGGGGAGGTATCTAAGTGGCACAATATTAGTCTGAAATACCGCTGAACAAAGAATACATTAAACTGTTGTGTGACAGCTTGATTGCGTAGGGAAGGAACAGCCTGTGTTAAGGGTGGCCTCTCAATAAACCGTTACAGCCTGAGATTTTATTGCAGGCGTGAGACTTAAGTGTTAGGATTGAATTCGCCTTGGTTTGGCAACTGTTAACCACTAGAATTCATTATAAAATGCCACTCCCAAAGTGTATTTTGCATCCAGTGCTCTGTTTCTCTTGAAACTGAGAGTAAAAGTGAAGGGTAAAGGCTATTTCACATTCATTCATGCTTCAAAATCACACTGCGCTTTCCGAATGTTTAAAATCACATGCAGGGGACCAGCAACAAGTGTGTGTAAGTGTGGGTGCTCCCCTGCGTGATGCATATAATATAACATGAAATGACCCTGAGTGTTTCAACCAAAACACACTTAGGGGATCCTTTTATAAAAAAACAGAAAATGGTGACGTTCTGGGGGTTTACTTGCATGCAATTCTCATCACTCCCAAAGCTCAAAATCATCTTTACTCTTCAGTTTTAGTGTCCGCTTTGCGCAGAATAAAACGCTGCCTGCAAATTACACTTTGCAGGCAGTGTTTTATGACGGATTACAATTGAATGCACCTGCTGTTGCGCAAGCACAATTACATGGTCTAATCAGTTTGAAGGGAAAAGGAAAGCAAAGTGGAGATGTCAACACTGCTTTGCTGCCATTCTATGCCTCAGAATGGCGCAAAAACGAAATGGAGCTGAAAGTGTAAAGGCACTTGTAATTGTCATTATTTATAGAGCGCTTATACACAGGCGAAGTGCTTCAAAGCGCTTCAGGCGGGATGGGAACAGGGGAATACAGACTCATTGCATCAGGTACCTTCAAACCTTGTGAAAAGGAAACCGTTAGAAACCGAGACTCAATCACTGATACACTCACAGGGCCCAGAGTCCCCAAACCCCAGACAGAGGAGGAGCTGAAGACAGAGCCTTACGCTGTCATTTTCGGGTTGCGAATAAATACAGGCATCTCTGCTCATACACTTGACGCTCAATATTTTCTCACCGCCGCTCCCCCATGTGAGGTTGCTTTCAAGGCCCACGTGGAGGGGGCGGCGCCTTAGATGTTACAGAGTGATGATATGATACAGTGTCAAGCGCTGGAACCTATACCTTCCCCTGACATTACATTACTTCCTTATACAAACTATGCTAGATGTCATAAAATCAAGCAGTCTATGCCCAAGAAAAACCTGGTGTCCTGTGAAGACCTCACGAGTGAAACCATGCACAGCGCATTCTAAAATACATGCTACTCAACACAAGGTCACTTCTTAAACATGCCACTGAAGTGGCTGCTCTCATTGAAGAGTGCAATTAAGACATCGGAGCCCTCACGGAGACATGAAGTCATGAAGCAGCCGATCCAGCACTGGCGCTGGCTCTACCCAAGGGTTACCGCATGATTAGGCAGGATAGAGCTGAAAACAAAGGGAGAGGAGTAGCCCTTATCATAAGATACGAGCTTAAAACATGGGAAAGCAAGATTAATACTATTCCAGGAACAGAACTTCTAATGGTTAAGGTGGCAATCAGTGCTGAAACCTCACTTAACATCCTTTTACTTTACAGAGCCACCACGTCAGACCCTACCTTTCCAGTCTTAGTGAGCAGACTCTTGCTATCTTTTCTGAAACCCAATACTAAACTAAATCTCCTAAGTGATTTTAATCTTTGGTTGGGTTGCAATACAGATGCCACCGTGAAAGTGATGGAGAGTTCGCTCGACTCACTGGGCTTCTCCCATTGTATTAGAGATCCTACCCACATTAAAGGACACACCTTGGACTGGGTCTCTTCTCTTATAGTGACCCTAACAGATATAGAGGAAATTCAGCAAGCTATGATCAACAAATTAGATCAAATCAGAGAGGTAACAGAGGAGAAAAAACTCACTCTAAGTAAACAAAAGCTGGAAGACAATGAATATATTCCTGCCAATAAGGACAAGGAGCAGCAAACATTTAATTTCGCACCAATTTTGGAAGCAGATTTAGCTAAAACCATTGCTCAACTCAAAAGTATGTGCTGCAAGGGGGACGCTTGCTCCGCTATTATGATCAAGGAATGCTCCCCCATCCTGATCCCAGCAAATTACCAAATTTGTTAATGCCTCCTTTGCACAAAATTGAGTTCCAGACGATATAAAAAACAAATTAATCATCCCATTTTTGATGAAACTGAACCTTTGCCCACTGTTACTATCCAACTATAGGCCTATCATGAACACCACTTTTCTGCTTACATTTTTGGATAGAGTCTCTTATAATCAAATTTCAGTATTCCTTGAGCAGAATCAAATCCTCCACAATTATCAATCTGGATTTTAAAAAAATCACAGAACCGAGACTGCTCTTCTAGCTTTAAAATCACACCTCCTTCAAGGTATGGACAAAGGTCAAATTTCCCTACTTATGATCCTAGACCTTTCGGCAGCCTTTGTTAAGGGACAATGCCAATTTCTCCACTGAGGCGACCCAATGGAACTCCTCCTTTCTGGAGGGTAGACAAGTGAGAGTTGCAAGCGACCTTGCAGAAGCTAAACCAACCACTCTCCTGTACGGGGTTCCACAAGGAGCATGCGTTTCCCTGTGTTTCTATAACATTTTTATGATCCCTTTCTTTTATATGCTCAAAATCGATATTAATAAAGTGTACCAAAGGATACATAATTGGATGGTGGCCAACGGCCTGGCCATCAATAGTTCAAAGACCAAACTCTTGCTTGTTGGTTCAGAGGCCAAACTTGAGAAACTATGCCCAATATACAATAACTTCAATATAGACAGCTGCAATATTGAGGTTATGAGTAAGGTGGAGATCTTGGGTATCCATCTTGACAAAAATATCTGAAAAAACTATGAGACATTAGCCAGGGCCATAATAGGATCCAAATTGGACTATTGTTGTAGCTTGTTACTGGGCATCCCTCAATCTGACTTTCAACGCCTCCAGGTCATTCAAAATGGAGCGGTTAGGGTCGTTAAAGGCCTCCAGAGGAGAGACCATGTATCGGATGCAAGAAGAAGTCTTCACTGGCTCCCGATACAGGGCAATGTCTTCTTTAGGCTATTACTTATCACCCATAAATGCCTGATGGGCCAAATGCCAGTTTACCTCATGGAAGCCATTATACTAAAACACAGCATCCGTTCCCTGAGATCAGACAATACCAACCTTCTTAACACCATTCGCTGTAACACCAATAAGGCACGGAACAGAGCCTTTGTTACAGTGGCTTCTCTGGCCTGGAATGCCTTAAAGCCTGCATTAAGAACCATATCCTCGACAGAGAATTTCAAGAAACAACTTAAGACTGTGCTCTTCTCCTAGTCCTACCCATCCAGATGTTTCCTCTGCTCCTTGGGGCCCCTGCCCACCTAGTTGTTCTGTTGTGTTGTGTTCAGTGTATGTGAGTCAGCGCCTGTAAACCCTTGGGTACCAGGTGCGCTTTACAAATACATAAACATAAACATAAACATAAACGATCTTGCAAAAATGACTAGCAAACTTGGCCAGACGGCCTTACTACAAGTGCAGGTGTAAGAAAAAAAGGAGGAGTGTAGGGGGAGGAGAAGGAGAAGAACATATTGGTCCTCATTACGACCCAGGCGCTAATGTGTTAACGGCGCCCTAAAAGGCTGCAGTGCCGTTAACCTATTAGCGCCTAATTACGAGGTCCCTTTGCGGGACCCGACCTTAACAGCTGGTTTTACCAGCCGTCAAAGTAGGGACCCGCAAAGGGACCTTGGTGCTAAGTACGGTGGCGCAATTTGCGGCACCGTACTTAGTGCCTTCCCCATTCGTATTGAGCCCTATGGGGCAAAAATGGGACTGGGGAAGGGCCATGGCGGCATGGGGAATTACCGCCCCGCCAACCTCGGAATGGGGTGGTAATTCCCCATTCTGCAATGGCGGACACCGGCATGGACCATGGTGCTAAGAGCACCATGGTCCTCCGCCTGGGTCGTAATGAGGCCCATAGTCTTTAAGCTACTATGCTCTGCCAACAATGTTTCAAAGAGTACAAGTGCGTGACAGATGGTAAGGCGATAATGGGGGGCAGGGAAGAGGAGTAGAACATACAGAAACAAAAAGCGACCGTACTAAGCCTGGCTGACCAGGCCGGGTACATTCTAGGTAACGTAAGTGCCAGACATGGAGTGAAAGGGAGTGAGGGGACGGGATCAAGTGCGCCCAGTGCAAGGCTCTGGGTTAAGTGCTGAGAGGTTACCATTCTCAAGAAATGAGGAGGTGCAGCAGGCGACCAGTCAGCAAACGAAGCTGAGAGGGTTAACAACGGAGAGGGGGAGAGAGAAGGAGAAAGAGAAGAGGAAGGTCTTGAAGAGTTCCTGCAATTTAAGGTGATCAGGCTCAAGAAGGAGAGAGGCAGGAAGACTGTTCCAGATGGAAGCCCCAGCAGAGGAAAGAGATCTACCCCAAAATCTCTATTTTGAAAATCGGCTCACTCGTAGAGCGTTGGAGGATGATGAGCAAAGGCCTCTAGAATGAGAGTATTTAGGGAGAGAGAGTTGTAGATGGTGCGAGCTCCGGCCTCAGAAGGCCTTCTGGACTATGCAGAGGGTCTTGAAATTGATCCTTGCAGCCATTGGGAGCCAGCGGACGGATTTCAGTGCCGGAGAGATGCTGTTCCAGGGCTTGAGGCCTAGGATAAGTCTTGTGGTTCTGTTATGGATGAGTTGTAGAGGTCGGAGAGTGGAGGTAGGAAGATCGAGAAAGAGACTGTTGCAATAGTACAGTATAGAAAGAACCAGGGCTCTGGAGATGGTGAGCCTCTGGGGGAAGGTGAGAAAAGGTCGAAGACCTCTGAGGAATTGCAGCTGGTAGTGGGATTTTTTAGAGATCTACAGGATTTGAGAGGAGAAGGAGAGATTGGAATTGAAGATGACTTCTAGGTTTTTTTGCCTCTCTAGTGGGGGAGGGCACAGGGCAAAGGGAGACCAGCCATAGTGACAATGGGAAAGCAGGAGCGGGGGTCCCAATCAGGATGATCTCTGGCTTGCTGGCATTAAGGCAGAGATCATTCTCAGCACACCAAGACTGAATTGCAGAAAGACAGTCAGGGATGAAGGAGGAGGAGGAGGCAGAGGGTAGCCTGAAAGAGAGCTGTGTGTCATCCGCATAACACTGAAAGTTGGAGGTGAAGGCAGAGATCTAGCGGGCCAGGGAGGCCATGTAGACATTGATGAACCAGGGGGATAGGTTAGATCCGTGGGGGATACCACAAGTAGAGAGAGTGATAGCGAAGAGAAAAGACCCCAGTTTCACCTAGGAAGGATGGTCAGAGAGAAAGGAGGCAAGCCTTGTCAGGGCCTGATCTGTGATCGCCAGGGTGTCACGTAGACAAGATATCAGGATGTTGTGATTTACTGTGTCGAAAGCAGAGGAGAGGATGAGAAAAATGAGGACAGAGAGAGAGAGGGTTAGAGTCAAGATTTGAGAAAAGGTTTTCACAGGTGTTCAGAAGAGCAGTTTATATGCCTCTGGATGATCTGAAGCCTAACGGATGTCCATGGAGACAACCAACAGATTCTGTATGGAGGGTAAACTGAGAGATATCCAACTTCTCAAGGAGTTTTCCCAGGAAGGAAGTGATAGAGATAGGTTAGTAGTTTGATGGAATGGAAGGGTCTGCAGATGTTTTTTTGAGCAAAAGGTGCACAAGAGAGTGCTTGAGAGAAGTGTGGAAAACTCTGGTATGCTATCATTTTCCTCATCACTCATTATAAAATTACCATCTTAGTGGGTCATTGTCCAAAAAATGCAATTTGCATGCAGAAGACTGCCAGCGTTAGCACCTGCACGCTATTGGGTTACCAGCATTTCATGTTAAAAAATCACAAAGCGAAGTGTAAACGAAGAGAGTAAAAGTAGGCAAAACCCCCCCTACACTTCCACTTTTACTCTCTGCTTTGTGGGAAGTAAAACACTACCAGCCAATTACATTTTGCATGTGATGTTTTATAATGGATTTCAATGTAATCGTAATCAACCTGCTATTTATCAGGTATTAGGTTACAGTGCATTTCATTATTTTCTATTGCTTTTACGCCTGAATGAAGAGCGTATGAAGGTGTAAAATCCTGTGCTTTTCCAAGATGGAGTAAGACATCAAAGCAGAGAAGCTAACTCCAGATTGGACTCTAAAAACCGAGACCAAAAGATCGGCTTTGCAGAATACGGCCCTGAAGGCTGCCCTTACAAGGTCGTCTTGTGTTCCTTGTGCCCTCTCCATATCAATTTTGGAGTGATCCCTTCCACACCCTCCTCCACTTTACAACCCACGCACCCTGCCACTCCGGACACTAACCAGTGCTGTTCATGGTCTGCAGGCCGCATAACCGAAAGCGCCATGAACAGCATGTTTCACTTTGCAATACGCTCTTTTGGGCATTGTTCTTCCTGCGTAGCAGCATACAGAATGCAAACTCTGTGTTGCTGCCGTCCTACACTTTGCAGCAGCATGAAAATGGCGCACAACATTAAATAGAGGCATACACACATTAACGGGGTAATTCATAGAATTCAGCGCACAAGTGGCACACGCGGCTGGTACACAGTGAGCGCATGTGGCAGTCTGCAACAGCCGCGTGCGCCAAAATCCATTTCTGTGCACAGCGTATTCGTGGAATTTGACATCCATAACCCGCCGTGGCACAGAGTGGCGCAGCAACCCTGCAGCAGTGCCAGTTACGCCCCAACCCCTCCCCGTGCGCCATTAACAGTGCACAAATCGCATACATGGCGCACAGGCCAGTGGACCAGCATACAGCCCCTCAACCGCGAAAACGTCTGTAAAACTCCCAGCGCACCCCTCCGAATATACGTACCCTGCTGCGCGTGGAGAATCACATACATTAGGCCCTGTGCGAGCTGGGTACGTGTATTTCGGGGGTGCGCGGGGAGGATCACATGCGATTGGCCCTGTGCGAGCGGGGTACGTGTATTTCGGAGGTGCGGGGGAAGTCTCACACGCGATTGGCCTTGTGCGAGCGGGGTACGTGTATTTTGGGGGTGCGCAGGAAGTATCAAACGCGATTGGCCTTCTGCGAGCGGGGTACGTGTATTTCGAGGGTGCGCGGGAAGTATCACACGCGATTGGCCTTGTGCGATCAGGGTATGTGTATTTTGGGGGTGCGAGGGAAGTTTTACACCCGATAAGCCTTGTGCGAGCGGGGTATGTGTATTTCGGGGGTGCGCGGGAAGTTTTAGAATTGATAGGCCTTGTGCAAGCGGAGTACGTGTATTTCGGGGGTGCGCGGGAAGTTTTACACGCGATAGGCCTTGTGCGAGCGGGGTACGTGTATTTCGGGGGTGCGCGGGAAGTTTTACACGCGATTGGCCTTGTGCGAGCGGGGTACGTGTATTTCGGGGATGCCCCAACGAATTGGCAGTGTGTGTCCTCCCAGGTGTGCCCTCTCCACCCTCCCCAGGGCCTGCAGGCAGACCACAACACAGGGGAACACACTGCACCCCTGGCCATGCCCCACAGGCCGCCCATCCACCCTGGCGAAGCCCCCCAGCCAGTCCACATGTCACCACGCACAAGTGAGCACTGACACATGTCCCCCAGCACCCCACCCACCCAACAATTGATATGCACCTGCCAGCAGGCCCCTAATCATGTCCCCCAGCACCCCCACCCACCCAGCATTGAGGGTCAGGGCCCGACTCATGTTCCCCAGCACCCCCACCCACCCAGCATTGATGGGCACCTGCCATCAGAGCCCGACTTATGTCCCCCAGCACCCCCACCCACCCAGCATTGAGGGTCAGGGCCCGACTTATGTCCCCCAGCACCCCATCCACCCAGCATTGACGGGCACCTGCCAGCAGGGCCCGACTCATGTCCCCTAGCACCCCCACCTACCCAGCATTGATGGTCAGGGCCCGACTCATGTCCCCCAGCACCCCCATCCACCAACATTGACGGGCACTTGCCAGCAGGCCCCGACTCATGTCCCACAGCACCCTCACCCACCCAGCATTGAGGGTCAGGGCCCGACTCATGTCCCCCAGCACCCCCATCCACCCAGCATTGACGGGCACTTGCCAGCAGGCCCCGACTCCTGTCCCCCAGCACCCCACCCACCCAGCATTGAGGGTCAGGGCCCGACTCAAGTCCCCCAGCACCCTCATCCACCCAGCATTGACGGGCACCTGCCAGCAGGCCCCGACTCATGTCCCCAGCACCCCCACCCACCCAGCATTGAGGGTCAGGGCCGGACTCATGTCCCCTAGCACCCCCACCCACCCAGCATTGAGGGTCAGGGCCCGTCTCATGTCCCCCAGCACCCCCATCCACCCAGCATTGACGGGCACCTGCCAGCAGGCCCCGACTCAGGTCCCTACCCAACATGTTATAAACATGCACATTCATGGGCCTCATTTCCACCAAAATGCCACTGCACGCCACCCCAGTCTTTAGAAACAATCAAGTTTCCCATCCCCCCCACAGTGAAAGGCCTATTACTTGTCAGTAACCAAAAGTCAAATATGCACATCAACACATGTCCGTCACACACACACACACTGGGTGCAAGTGATTGTGTAAACCCACATTGTGACATGCAGTAAACCAGAGTAAATACCACACATGGAAGTAAGAAATCAAAATGTATTGTGCACAAAAATAATAAAAATGATTCAAAGCATGTAAATAATCATAAACAAGAAAGAAAGGCATGTCCAAAACAAAACAAAAATAATGATGACACAATCCAAATGAATCCAAAATAAAGTTTGCCAAAAATCCTTGTCCACCAAAGTAAATCCAAAGGAAACCAAAATCCCAAAATCCATTGATCCATGGTGAGGGTAAAAGATGTAAGAAAAAAATCCACTGTCCAACTATGTACAAATATTGCAACAAGGGTCCATGAGCCCAACAAATGAACTGAAACCAATATATAAAACCCTACCTAATTTACAACTATATACAAAAACGTTGGGCATTGACCAAGCGTCCCAAAAGAAAAAAAAAGAAAGGAAACCTAACACTATCTAACTATATACAATGGCGTCGGGCAAGTCCTGCGACTCACTCTGTGATGCTGTGGTCCAGGGCATCATCGAACTCCATGTCGATGTCCCGGAGGCGGGCCTCTGCCCTGGCCCCGAGGTCTCGCAGGGATGCACTCATGGCCTGTTCCAACTCCCTGCAAGTTGCCTCGAGGCACTCAGCCCGCCTCAATGCCTGACGCATGGAGAACTCCGCCCTGACCATGGTGAGACGCACCTCTTCTGCCCGCCGTCGCCCTGCATCTATCCGCTGGCCCAACCACAGCCACACGGAAGACACTTCCAGTCCTGGGTCCTCCTGCCCTCTGGCCGATGCCTGCCCCTCCGATGTTGATGGCCCGAGCCATAATTGCTCCCACCTAGAGCCTGCTCCTGCTGCTGCTGGTGCTGTCCATGTGCCCTGTCCGATGATACCTGCACATCCTCCATCAGCTGGTCTCCAGTTGTTGGGGTGTCCACCCCTGCTGGACCGCCGACTCCCGACTGTGGCAGGGATGGGATCTCCACCAAGCTGGCTGTGTTGTTCAGGCCAGGTCCACAAGGGGCCCTGGTGGAATCTGGGCCGGAAGACGGCAGGGAGAACGACTGGCGCATAGTCTCCACAGAGGAGAGGTCCGCCAGAGTGCGCGACACATGTAGGAACCCAGAGACCAGGGCCCCTCCCAACAGTGCCACGTTGCCACGCAGCTCTTCGCGATGGCGTGCGTGCTCCCCCCAGGAAGCATGCACGTCATCACGAATGTCACGCGTGCGCAACGCAACACCAATCAGGACGGAGCCCATACCATCATGGGACTCCCCGTCCACAGGTAGTGGAGAGCCAGATGACGTGGGCCTCCCCCTACCTGCGGACGGGCCTGGAACAGGGCATCCCTGCTGGTGCATGGTGGTGCAGTCACAGGGTCAGGGACAGCGACATGCACAGGCCCCTCCGCGGTGACCTGTGCTGCCTCCTGACCCTGGCCCTGGACGGCACCACTTGTACCAGTGGTACTACCCCCATCAGGCCCCATGTGCCGCTCAGTAGCGGGCTCCTCCTCCTCTGTGGAGACCACCAACCTGGATGTCTCTGCACTGTCTTCTGCCATTGCAAGGCCCTGTGGGGGCTCACCCGGCCCTTCCACTACAGCCATAGTGGCAGACGCGGCACCAGTCCCCTCGCTCCCGGATGATGGCAATTCTTTGAAGGGTGGCTGGGCCTTGCGTCGCCGCCCGGTGGAGATATCCCCGCCGCTTAGCTCCACAGCACCGTCTCCGCCCTCTTCTTCACTCGACGCTTCGTAGAGGGAGACATAGAACACATGCATCAGGGTACTGTACAATAGTCCCCTAGACAGGAAGCAATAACACATGAGTGGCACTGTCAAACGGTGCTTCCATCCTGTCCCTCCACAACACATGGGTCAATGCATGCAACACACATGCAGAAACAGGCACGACGCATGCAATCAACATCAGCATCCATGTACAAGGCCCTCCATGGACATAAATGTTGCCTTTAAACTCACATGCATCATGGCTCATACTGATCCCATGCACACACATCACCGGAGGGTCATGCATCATGGCTCGTACACCACAGACACAGTGGATACAAGTGTGACCAGACTGCATAAGTGAATGTACACATTGTCACGGACATGTGTCATGCATCCATGGCGTTTCAAAGTCACACACACGCTTCTCAGACACACAGACATGTACACCAGACATGTACATGAGAGCAGCACCCATCTCTCACCCCCATCCATGTCCAAGAACAAGGACTGGCATGCATTCATGTGTGCATTCCGCATGCAGCTCCACATGTCTCATTGGAACACATGCACCATCCATGTGGTTCGTGCATTACTGTTCACACATGCATTACCATGATGTCCCGGCGCACACACATCCATACATGGCCTATGTTACAAATACAGCCAAGTAGCACACTGCAACATGCCCTGTTTCACACACCAATGCATGGCCACTTACCGCTCAACTCCAGACGGGTCGTCCTCTGAAGGATCTGGGCATGGAGCGCTGGGCTTATGTGTTCCAGGACCATCATCTGGATGTTGCTCAGGTGGACCCGGCACCCCTCTGCATCCTCTGCCTTCACGAGGCGCCAGGCCTTGTTGGGGGTCCTGGACCTGAGGTCCTCCCAGCGCTCCCGGACATGCTTGATGTTGCCACCCCCTCCGCGTGATTGACAACCACAACGTTCTCCCAGATCCTCTGCCGTCCTTCTTTGTCGGCACGCAATGGTGTGAAGAAGGTATCATAATGCCGCACGACATGCGCCACCAGGACACCAACTTCTTTCTCACAGAAGCTGGTGGCCCTCTGCCTCTCTGGCGGGGGGTCGCCAGTGGTCTCGGATGGTGTTTGCCCCGACATGGCGACCCCCGAGGCAGGTGTGGGTGGGCAACTGGGTCCTGGGGCTGGGCTGTGGAGCGATAGTATCCCAGTCGGGTGTCTTCTGTTCCAGCAGGGGTGGACACAGCAACTGGACCCCTGCAGATGGCTGACGTGCAGGCACCCTACAGCAGGGCACGTGGGCAGCAGGCAGCAGCAGATGGCAGGTGGGAGCGTGCCTGGGGATCTTGGGGTCAGGAAAATGGCCTTTTGGGCAGCAGCGTGGTCTTCCGTGTGTTTTCGCGTGGCCAGCTTGATACGGAGTGATTTGGCTCGTGAAAAAACGTGCACGTCAGAGCGTAATTTGAGGAAAGGCCCTTAGCGCGTAAGCGCATCTGTGACGTTACGCGCGCGGGCGTTTCCCACAACACCGGTGCATAGTGAATCAGCACGTGAGAAAAATGCACGTCAGCGTGCTATTGGAGGAAAGGGCCTTAGCGCGTATGCGTGTAACTGACGTTGCACGTGAGGGCTGGCTTAAAAGCTATGCGTATGACGCCATTTTCTTGTACCAGCTTTTTGTGGAGAGCGAGCGGGTGATTCTTGTACTTCTTGTCGGTTCACACGCGATTACTTCACAACGGTTCCAGTTCGTACTCCCTGTTTCCTCAGACAGTGTTCATTTCTTCTTTTGGCGGGGGTGTTGCCAACGCACACACACGCAACTTTTTCACATTCGTTTTCCAGGCAGACGGTGAGTCGCGCATGTATTTTCCAACTGTGGTTTCAGAGGTCATTGTAGGCTGCGTGTATCACGTATACGCTTATTTTTGTGTTTCTGGGTGCCACATCGTAGTGCAGGTTCTTTTTTCCACGCACGTGGTCTACCAGGGTTTGCGTGCACATTTAATTTTGTTTTAGGGGTGCCTGTGCGTTGCGTGATCCGTCATCTTCCCCCAGGGGTCACAGACAGCCTTGCTAAAGCACTAGGGTAGAAATTCCATCTAGTACCCTACCCCTTTCACCCCAATTGCCCAGGACAATTGTTAACTGCAACTCCCATACGCACAACATCAGTGCCATGGTTGGGAGGTGACCAAGCAGTAAGGGAGGCAAAGGTGGCCGAGCTCAAAGAGGTGGGCACGGTAGGGGACGTGGCAAGGATGTGCAGGGTGGCCCAAGAGGCCAGTGTGTGGACGACCAATCGGGGCCACCTACGCCCCCCCCCCCCCAATGGTTGGGGCAAATGTACCTAACACCATCCCAGCTCAGCCCTTGTTACGCCGGCCCATTTTGTCAACTGAACCGGCACAGGATGACTCCCAGGCTGACTTCCAGGTCACCAAGTCTAAGCCACGTGTGGTGGTGAAAGTTGCTGTCACCAGGCCACGTGGAACGTGGCAGCAATGTCATCTGCTGCCCCAAGTAGCCAGGGTAAGGAGGCTTCAGGGGCAGCTGCAGCTCAATCCATCCCAGCTCGGAGTCTCCCAGCCGGGACAGTGTCGGTCCAAGTCCATCACACCGATGTTGGCCCTGCTGACATCACCCTGCAGCCAATGCCTGCAACAAGACCTTTGGTCATTGTGCCTTTGCAAACTTCAAGTACGCAGTCCACCTGCGCTTCTGCCCCTACTAACCAGGGCGGCGTAAGCCACTCAGGATCCGCACCACCTTCCAAGAAGAAGAAGGGTGCTCTTGAACTACAGGCTGAGACCCCAGACACGGCTACACACTCCGGCACGTCAAGGAAGCCTAGCTTCAATGACGCCGAACTTGATGCACTTGTGGCCTATGTGTTGGCACAGAGCCACGAAATGGTGGTGACTGCAGGCTGCAAGACTACGCCTGCTCAATGTAGGGCCCACTGGCAGACCATCGCGGACCACATTAGTGCCCTTGGATTTGTGAGGCACACAGCTGATGATTGCTACAAGCGGTGGAATGACCTGAAACGCAGAGCAAATATCAAGCTGGCTTCCAATCATGCCTCTACTCTGGTAACTGGCGGTGGGTCTCCACCAGAGGACAACCAACTCACTGAACATGAGTCTGTTGCTGGAACCTTCGTCACAGAGGAACAGATCCAAGGCGTGGGAAACCTACCAGATTTTGAAGCATTGTCCGGTGAGTGCCCATGCATGTGTGTGTAATCCATGTATATGTTGCTTGGGTGATGTGTTTTGATTGAGTGCCAGGTGAGTGTGTGTACTCCTGAGTGGTATGGGTCACCCATGTCCTTCCTCCAAAACATTCACCGGCCTTGGGATTGGGTATGACAGTATCCCTTCTCACCACAGTAGCCAATTTGCACCACATCACTGCAGTTGCCCTTGAACTGTCATCTTGCGACAACATTGTTCATGATATTCTGTGTTCATTCAGCCTGATTGTTTCAATCCTTCCTATTTTTGCAATATATTTTTCTGCCCTACTGCCACATATGTGACATGCTTCTGTCATAGATTACACCCCACAATGGCTCACATTTATGACCTTGTTATGGGTATATTTTTGCAATTTAGGCTGATTGAGTGATGGCCTGCACACAATCATTTTTGGCCCCTGTTTGGATGTAGAACATGACTGTTGTCTACTGTCATGTTGAAGTGACCAACCATTGATGTATCCATCTGCCTGCCATCACTGGATAATTGAACACTGGATCTTTTGCAGCTTGTAGCACATGCATGTTTTTGAACACTATTTTGCATGTTGTATCTCATGATGTCCATCTCACATGGATGGGTGACAGTACTTATTTACTTCTGAAA
The DNA here is from genome assembly GCF_040938575.1 of Ambystoma mexicanum. Lineage (NCBI taxonomy): Eukaryota > Metazoa > Chordata > Amphibia > Caudata > Ambystomatidae > Ambystoma > Ambystoma mexicanum. The sequence goes on along the minus strand of NC_090940.1, from coordinate 642,500,034 downwards.
AGTACCATGGCTATGCTATGTGCAATCTGTGTGCTGGCATGTGTCGTATATGTGTATTGGACATGCCACTCACAGGCTAATGTGTGATGCCAGTGCTATCCAGCAAATGTGTTGCTTTTCCATCTTGGAGTGCTCAGTGTCTGCTTTTTGCCTCCCCCTCCAACTCATTGATAGTACATGCATGCCAGGGTTATAGTCATGTGGGCATTTGTAATTCATGTACTGGATCTCTGGCTTGTCAGGCCTATGTGTGTACTATGGTGCTCATGCCAGTTTCCATTTGTTTTCATTCATTTATTTCAAGGTGATGAGGCACTTGATGCTGTTGAGGTGGAGAAGGTGCAGACCCAGGAGAAATCACAGCCACAACCGGGCACCACTGGAAGACGTGGGGTGGTGTTGGGTGGAAACCCATTTGTCCTACAGACCATGCTGTCCATGGGTGTCTCTGGGTACACCTCCGCAGAACTCTATGAATCAGGTGCTGAATCAGACAGTGAGACATATGTGCCATCGCAGGTGAGTGTTTCTGGCAGGGATGCTGTTCTGTCCAACCCACCTGCACCGGGGGTAGACCCCTCTATGGGGATGTCAGTGTTGGTAACTCTGCCTTTGCGGTTACGGATGCAGGGTCACACTCCACAACATTTGCTCCTGTTCCTGGGCCAGCAGATCAAAGGGGGAATGCAGCCCTGCAGCCTCAGGCAGTGCCAGCACAGCAAGGTGCAGATCGCCTTGCCCCAAACAGGTGTGGTGCCCACCAACGTGATGGCCGTGCGCCACCAGGCAATACTGTGTGGGAGAACTCCATGTACAGTATAGCAGCACAACAGGGGGCATCGTGTGAAACGATGGCTCAGGCAATGGATAGGGTGGCCACTTCCATTCTCCCCCCTGAAAGGCAGATGGCGCTCCAGCAGCAGGCAACAGAGTCCATTTGCCACTCACACAGGGAGGACATGTTGGTGTCCAACAGGGACCGACGGGCTGGACTGGAGGCTCTGCGCGAAACCATATCTGTAGAGTCACAGGCCCACAGGGAAGCCCTGAGGATAGAACTGGCGTTCCTCAGAGAGAGACTCTGGGTGTACTTGAGGCTTCCCGGAATTTTAGGTCAGAACAGCAGCTGGTGCACCTCACACGTTCGCTCTCAGCTGAGCTCCAGGCAACCTGTGCGGAGATCGGGGCATCACGCAAGGCCATGCATGCAGAAATGCAGGCAACCCATGAGGTGCTGCATGGGGATCTCCGTACTATCATCCTCCAGAACCAAACCTTCCAGACCCGCATGCTTGCTGCCATGGAGGACCATACCAGGGCTTTGCGTGGGCTGCCTCCCATATCACGGCCACCTCCTGATGTAGCAGCAGAGGGTGAAGGGAGCGACGGCAGTTCTCCTACTGTAGCGTAGCCGTGCAGGCCATGAGCCCATGGAGGTATTTTTTTTCCCCAACATCCATGCATGTGGGTGTTGGGATGCACCCTGTACCTCGTGCCTCCAGGGTATCCCCCCCCCCCCCCCCGGTCCACACATGGCCATTTTTTTTTTTTTTTTTTTACAGTGTGTTGCTTTATGTGGCTCCCGTGGGCATCCACTGTGTATTCCAGCTGGGCACATGCAGGCTTGTCCTGTCTTTGGGTTAGATGCTTGGTTTCCTGACACACACACCCCTCCTGGTTCCCCTTTCCATGGGCTTGCAAAGGGTGTGACCAAGTGACAGTAACTTACATAGTGACATTGGGCTCCCATGAGCTGTGTGGGCAGTCTGTAGTCAAAACTTTGTGTACATCCCTAGTGGGGATTGTTGTTGGATTGTACACTGCATGGTGTATTGATATGTGCTTGTGCATCCATGTATTTCTCCTTATTCACATGTACCTTCTTCATGTCTTCACAAGCCCGTCTCCTTTGGAGATGCAGTTCATGTTGTATGCAGTACACTGACACATTTGCCGGACAGCAACGCTCTGCAGTTGGAAGGGGTTGATGTGCTGGCTTTGTCAGGTTGTGAGACTTGCACTACTTTAATATTTGACTGTCATATGCTGCCACTGTTTCATCGTGTGTTGCTGTTTTGTGTTGCTGGTAAGTATTTGTTCATGGGTGTTGTTTCTTATTGATTACTGGGAGCATATTGTCTGTGGCCTGTTTACATTAGGGACAGTGCACTTTGTGACACTTGTGTCATGTGTTGTGCATTCATTTGGTTTCTTTCATGTTGCATGCCAAGCCTTGGTGTGTTGGGTAGCTGAGATGGGGAGGGGTTGGTTGACATGGCACTATTTTCATGTGGTATTTTGCAAGGGGGTAGTCATTCATGCTGCATGAATGTTTGTCTTTTTGTCACACAGCATTGGTTGACTTTAAGTAGGTAGGGATGCACACAATGTAACACTTCCAGGTGACCAATCTCAGGCTGGCATGGTGGTGACAGTTGACTGTCTCTTATGTCATCATCATTGATTGTCAGCTGGTATGTGCCAGGGATGTGTGCACTCGACAGGGTTAGGATTTTAGGTGAAGTAATTAACCACCAGCTGGGTACGGGCTGCCTCACCATGTGCCCTTTCACCTCCCATATGCAGCGGCCGTGCATGTGGTTGGGGATGTGGGGGCACCACCATGTCGACTGGCAGGCCCCAGCGGGTTGCAACATTGTGCAGGACACATGCTGCCACTATGATCCTGCACACTACTGGGGGCGCGTATAGCAGCTGCCCACCAGAGCGGTCAAGGGAGCGAAAGCGTGACTTGAGCACTCCGAATGTGCGCTCCACTATGCCCCGGGTTACAATATGGGATGTGTTGAATCTTACCTCGGGTGGTGTGGTGGGGTTCCGAATTGGCATCATCATGTGGGTGCTCAGAGGGTAGGCACTGTCCCCTGGGGAGGTGGTGAAGGGTATCATTAGTGGGGTTGTGACATTACTCAGTATCTGACATGCATGCAGGTGCAGAGGCATTTATACTCACCAAGCAGCCATGTATCGCCATGCCGCCCAGCTTCTAGGTCCCGGTTTAGGGTTGACATTCTGTAAATGAAACTGTCGTGGGTGGACCCTGGATAGTTGGCATATACTGAGGTGATGATTCTCTTGGCATCACATACTACCTGCACGTTGATGGAATGCCAGTGCTTGCGGTTTCTATAGATGTGCTCAGTTGCCCTGGAAGGACATAGAGCCACATGGGTGCAATCAATGGCACCTAGCACTTTGGGGAAGTGTGCCACCCCGTAAAAATCCTGGATGACAGCCTGCCTTTCTGCGGGTGTTCTGTGCAGTCATGATGGCCAACACCTGGTGTAGGCAGCGTGACTGCGTGGCCTGTGACACCCCCCCTCTATGGCACTTGTCCGCTGAAATGAACCAGTGGCCAAGAAGTGCAGTACATTGAGCACCTTTTCCAAGGGGCTCAGTGCTTGGGAGCACAGGGTGGGTGATGTGAGGTCATCCTCCAACTCACTCACCTGGTCAAGTATTATGTGTGGTGGAAACCTGTACCTCCCATACACCTGGCCATCAGGCATCCCAAAGAGGCTGGTTTTAGGTAATAAAATGCGGGGCCTGGCTATCCTCCTCCTCCTGCGGTGTCCCACGACCACTGCTGCAAGGAACGGTATATTCATCGTAGCGTCTGAGCTTGTTTGTTGTTTGCGCGCACTTTTATGCTGCGCGGGGCCGCTTACGCCTGCTTCCTGCTGGCGTACGTGTTTCCGGATTAGCGCGTCTTTTTCGGCGCACGCCTTTCTCCTGTTCGATCCCATGAATACGTGTTGTTGCCGTGCGTGTGGGCGTTGCGAGCATTTACCTCCTGTACTTCCCCCGTAATGCCCACATTGTCACTCGTTGTTCCCCATTCCGCGTGTTACGCCCCGTGTTCTGCCCACTTTTGTTGTCTGAGCTGCGCTATGTGCGCTTTCGCTGTGCGTGTACGCACGCTGTTTAATGACGTGTGCGTCTGCGTGCGCTACCCATGATTTTAGCGCACATCACAGCATTTACACGCGCACTGACTTCCATGAATCGATGTGCGTGGCTTTGGTACGCTTGCGCTGCGATTTCCACACTTGCGCTGCGATTTTCGACGCACATTGATTCCATGAATCGGCCTGTAAACCTCCATTTATTGACACAAATGACCCCTTGCAGAGTATAACGTACAGACTGACCAGTCCTGTGGGAAGACACTTTACAAGAGCTTTTGCAAACTTGAAATCCCGGGGCTAAAGGACTTTCTGCCTATACTGTAAGGGGGTCACTGTACACCTGCACCAGGAGATCATGACAGTTGAAATAGCCCAGCTTAATAGACTGACTGGTTGCAATGATGCCACAATCATATAAAGTGTTGAACATTGCATGAGAGGAAGCCTCAGGCATATGATAGGTCTAGCCATGGGACAGGAGGGTGAGTTGGGGCATAAGGTATTGGGGACAGAATAAGTGTAGAATAAGGGCTTTGGAGGGTCGATAAGAATTCCAATTATAGCCAAACACCAATTCTGGTTTATTTGATTGTGAGATTACAAGCCTAAAGCATTGTACAATCTGAAATAAATAATCAATAAAATACATACCTGAAAATGTAAAAGGAAAGGTTAAAATATAACTCATGTTAGTCGTTTGTCCTAAAAAACAATAGATATGATTTGCAAGCATTCATAAAGTCATGATTCTTCTAATATGTACTTATGCCTAATTCTGAGGGCACTGCGCTGTGCGAACTGAGTTTGGCATTAGCACATAGTAGAGCGCCGTCGACTATGCCGAGGCTGGCACCTAAAATTCTCTTAACAAAAGGAATTTCTGTCACTTGCAAAAGTGCTGTATCTGCAACGCCCCATAAAGACAGAGCATATCTAGCAATGGCCAAAGGCTTAGGACCTTAGTGTGAGCATGGTGGTGTGGGAAACAAGTGGCAGTAACGGAATGACTGGGCCTGGAGTAGGCCTGGAGGTAAATCCTCCCAATTTCTGCTGAAAATTAGGGAAAATCGGCAGAATTACTACAGCGGAAATACTGACGCACTAATTCCGCTGAAATCCCCAATGGAGTTCTATGGACTCCAAATGAATGGGGACTAACACTGACAACACCACTTGAAATACGGCGGTAAATCCGCCAGACTAAGTGACGGTAACAGGGGATTTTTGTATTTTATTTGCTTTCATGACATATCATTACAGCCGATTGATATTTCTAGATTGACTTTCAACTCTATGAAGTTCATAAATCTAGTATATGCGGTAATGAGCTGCGTGGTGTGGGGCGTCCCTGCCGCAACAACAGTATCATCTGCATGTACTAGGGCAAGAATAAAGCGATTACCAATTTCTGGAACATCGGCCCCCTGGAGAGTAAGGAATCGAGCAGACCTTTGATATGCAATGAAGAAAAGGATTGGGGCTAAAACACAGCCACATCAAAGCCATTGGTGGAGAAACCCACCAGCATTTGTGTTGAATGATTTTTTGCTGATGCGATCGTGGGCGCTGTGTTAAACGGAAACCCCACTTTGGCAAATGGTGCAGCTGCCATTGTTGGACAAGTAGAATAACATGAAATCCTCGTACTTAGAAATGCTGAAGCAAATGCAACAAGTGGGGAGTCACAGCCACTAGGAATCCAAATAGAATGGCAAATGCCAAAAGACGAAGTTCAGTGATTTTGCTTTTTATGAGCCGACATGTCCGACCTTTCTGAAATATAGAACATCTTACAAGAACTAATGACAAAAACATTACTTTTGGCTTTTGTGTAGGCATTTACAAGGAATTGAATATGTGCAAGGTAGCTGCGGGGAGAAGGAGAAAAATACATTCACAGTTCAATGCTAATGTAATTCGGCCACACCATGTGGCCCAGCAAGCATTCCCTGTGCAACATTCTCTGTGCAGCATTCCCTGCTTGTGCAAGCATTCCCTGTGCAGCATTCCCTGTGCAGGCATTCCCTGTGCAGCATTCCCTGTGCAAGCAGTCCCTTTGCAAGCATTCGCTGTGCAGCATTCCCTGTGCAGGCATTCCCTGTACAGCATTTCCTGTGCAACCATTCCCTGTGCAGCATTCCCTGTGGAAGCATCCCCTGTGCAGCATTCCCTGCATGTGCAAGCATTCCCTGTGCAAGCATTCCCTGTACAGAATTCCATGTGCAAGCATTCCCTATGCAGCATTCCCTGTGCAAGCATTTCCTGTGCAAGCATTTCCTGTGCAGCATTCCCTGTGCAAGCATTCCCTGTGCAGCATTCCCCGTGAAAGCATTTCCTGTGTTGCATTCCCTGTGCAAGCATTTCCTGTGCAGCATTCCCTGTGCAGCATTCCATGTGCAAGCATTTCCTGTACAAACATTTCCTGTGCAGCATTCACTGTTCAAGCATTTCCTGTGCAAGCATTTCCTGTGGAAGCATTTCATGTGCAGCATTCCCTGTACAAGCATTTCCTGTGAAGGCATTTCCTGTGCAGAGTTCCTTGTGCAAGCATTTCGTGTGCAGCATTCCCTGTGCAGCATTCCCTGTGCAGCATTCCCTGTGCAGCATTCCCTGTGCAGGCATTCCCTGTGCAGAATTCCATGTGCAAGCATTCCATGTGCAAGCATTCCCTGTGCAGCATTCCCTGTGCAGGCATTCCCTGTGGAATCATTCCCTGTGCAAGCATTCCCTGTGCAGCATTCCCTGTGCAGGCATTCCCTATGCAAGCATTCACTGAGCAGCATTCCCTGTGCAGGCATTCCCTGTTCAGCATTCCCTGTGCAGCATTCCCTGTGCAGGCATTCCCTGTGCAAGCATTCCCTGTGCAGCATTCCCTGTGAAAGCATTCCCTATGCAGCTTTCCCTGTGCAGGCATTCCCTGTGCAGCATTCCCTGTACAAGCATTCCATGTGCAAGCATTCCCTGTGCAGCATTCCCTGTGCAGCATTCCCTGTGCAGGCATTCCCTGTGCCACATTCCCTGTGCAGGCATTCCCTGTGCAGCATTCCCCGCGCAAGCATTCCCTGTGCAGCATTCCCTGTGCAAGCATTTCCTGTGCAGCATTCCCTGTGCAGCATTCCCTGTGCAGCATTCCCTGTGCAGGCATTTCCTGTGCAGCATTGCCTGTGCTAGCATTTCCTTTGCAGCATTTCCTGTGCAGCATTTCCTGTGCAAGCAGTCCCTGTGCAGCATTCACTGTGCAAGCATTTCCTGAGCAGAATTCCCTGTGCAGGCATTCCATGTGCAGCATTCCCTGTGCAGGCATTCCCTGTGCAGCATTCACTGTGCAAGCATTTCCTGTGCAGCATTCCCTTTGAAAGCATTCCCTGTGCAGCATTCCCTGTGCAGGCATTCCCTGTGCAAGCATTTCCTGTGCAGCATTCCCTGTGCAAGCATTTCCTGTGCAGCATTTCCTGTGCAGCATTTCCTGTGCAAACATTCCCTGTGCAGCATTCCATGTGCAAGCATTTCCTGAGCAGAATTCCCTGTGCAGGCATTCCCTGTGCAGCATTCCCTGTGCAGGCATTCCCTGTGCAGCATTCATTGTGCAAGCATTTCATGTGTAGCATTCCCTTTGAAAGCATTCCCTGTGCAGCATTCCCTGTGCAAGCATTCCCTGTGCAGCATTCCCTGTGCAGGCATTCCTTTGCAGCATTCCCTGTCCAGGCATTCCCTGTGCAGCCTTCCCTGTGCAAGCATTCCCTGAGCAGCATTCCCTGTGCAGGCATTCCCTGTGCAGGCATTCCCTGTGCAGCATTCCCTGTGCAAGGATTCCCTGTGCAGGCATTCCCTGTGCGGCATTCACTGTGCAAGCATTTCCTGTGCAGCATTCCCTTTGAAAGCATTCCCTGTGCAGCATTCCCTGTGCAAGCATTCCCTGTGCAGCATTCCCTGTGCAGGCATTCCTTTGCAGCATTCCCTGTGCAGGCATTCCCTGTGCAGCCTTCCCTGTGCAAGCATTCCCTGAGCAGCATTCCCTGTGCAGGCATTCCCTGTGCAGGCATTCCCTGTGCAGCATTCCCTGTGCAAGGATTCCCTGTGCAGCATTCCATGTGCAAGCATTCCCTGTGCAGCATTCCCTGTGCAGGCATTCCCCGTGCAGCATTCCCTGTGCAAGCATTCCCTGTGCAGCATTCCCTGTGCAAGCATTCCCTGTGCAGCATTCCCTGTGCAGCATTCTCTGTGCAAGCATTTCCTGAGCAGAATTCCCTGTGCAGGCATTCCCTGTGCAGCATTCCCTGTGCAGGCATTCCCTGTGCTGCATTCACTGTGCAAGCATTTCCTGTGCAGCATCCCCTTTGAAAGCATTCCCTGTGCAGCATTCCCTGTGCAGGCATTCCCTGTGCAGCATTCCCTGTGCAAGCATTTCCTAGCAGAATTCCCTGTGCAGGCATTCCCTGTGCAGCATTCCCTGTGCAAGGATTCCCTGTGCAGCATTCCATGTGCAAGCATTCCCTGTGCAAGCATTCCCTGAGCAACATTCTATGTGTGGGCATTCCCTGTGCAGCCTTCCCTGTGCAAGCATTCCCTGAGCAGCATTCCCTGTGCAGGCATTCCCTGTGCAGGCATTCCCTGTGCAAGGATTCCCTGTGCAGCATTCTATGTGCAAGCATTCCCTGTGCAAGCATTTCCTGAGCAGCATTCCCTGTGCAGGCATTCCCTGTGCAGCATTCCCTGTGCAAGCATTCCCTGTGCAGCATTCCCTGTGCAAGCATTCCCTGAGCAGCATTACCTGTGTAGGCATTCCCTGTGCAGCATTCCCTGTGCAAGCATTCCCTGTGCAGCATTCCCTATGCAGGCATTCCCTGTACAGCATTCCCTGTGCAAGCATTCCCTGAGCAGCATTACCTGTGTAGGCATTCCCTGTACAGCATTCCCTGTTCAAGCATTCCCTGTGCAGCATTCCCTGTGCAGGCATTCCCTGAGCAGCATTCCCTGTGCAAGCATTGCCCATGCAGGCATTCCCTGTGCAGCATTCCCTGTGAAAGCATTCCCAGTGCAGCATTCCCTGTGCAAGCATTCCCCATGTAGGCATTCCCTGTGCAGCATTCCCTGTGCAAGCATTTCCCGTGCAGCATTCCCTGTGCAAGCATTCCCTGAGCAGCATTCCCTGTGCAGGCATTCCCTGTGCAGCATTCCCTGTGCAAGCATTCCCCGTGCAGCATTCCCTGTGCAAGCATTCCCTGAGCAGCATTACCTGTGTAGGCATTCCCTGTGCAGCATTCCCTGTGCAAGCATTCCCTGTGCAGGCAATCCCTGTGCAGCATTCCCTTTGGAAGCATTCCCTGAGCAGCATTACCTGTGCAGGCATTCCCTGTGCAGCATTCCCCGTGCGAGCATTCCCTGTGCAGCATTCCCTGTGCAAGCATTCCATGAGCAGCATTACCTGTGCAGGCATTCCCTGTGCAGCATTCCCTGTGCAGGCATTCCCTGAGCAGCATTCCCAGTGCAAGCATTCCCTGTACAACATTCCCTGTGCAAGCATTCCCTGAGTAGCATTACCTGTGCAGCCATTCCCTCTGCAGCATTACCTGTACAGGCATTGCCTGTGCAGCATTCCCTGTGCAGGCATTCCCTCTGCAGCATTCCCTGTGCAGGCATTCCCTTTGCAGCATTCCCTGTGCAGGCATTCCCTGTGCAGCCTTCCCTGTGCAAGCATTCCCTGACCAGCATTCCCTGTGCAGGCATTCCCTGTGCAGGCATTCCCTGTGCAGCATTCCCTGTTCAAGGATTCCCTGTGCAGCATTCCATGTGCAAGCATTCCCTGTGCAAGCATTCCCTGAGCAGCATTCCCTGTGCAGGCATTCCCTGTGCAGCATTCCCTGTGCAAGCATTCCCTGTGCAGCATTCACTGTGCAAGCATTCCCTGTGCAGCATTCCCTGTGCAAGCATTCCCTGTGCAGCATTTACTGTGCAAGCATTTCCTGAGCAGAATTCCCTGTGCAGGCATTCCCTGTGCAGCATTCCCTGTGCAGGCATTCCCTCTGCAGCATTACCTGTACAGGCATTGCCTGTGCAGCATTCCCTGTGCAAGCATTCCCTGTGCAGCATTCCCTGTGCAGGCATTCCCTTTGCAGCATTCCCTGTGCAGGCATTCCCTGTGCAGCCTTCCCTGTGCAAGCATTCCCTGTGCAGCATTCCATGTGCAAGCATTCCCTGTACAAGCATTCCCTGAGCAGCATTCCCTGTGCAGGCATTCCCTGTGCAGCATTCCCTGTGCAAGCATTCCCTGTGCAGCATTCCCTGTGCAAGCATTCCCTGTGCAGCATTCCCTGTGCAAGCATTCCCTGTGCAGCATTCACTGTGCAAGCATTTCCTGTGCATCATTCCCTTTGAAAGCATTCCCTGTGCAGCATTCTATGTGCAAGCATTCCCTGTGCAAGCATTCCCTGAGCAGCATTCCCTGTGCAAGCATTCCCTGAGCAGCATTCCCTGTGCAGGCATTCCCTGTGCAGCATTCCCTGTGCAAGCATTTCCTGAGCAGAATTCCCTGTGCAGGCATTCCCTGTGCAGCATTCCCTGTGCAGGCATTCCCTGTGCAGCATTCCCTGTGCAAGCATTTCCTGAGCAGAATTCCCTGTGCAGGCATTCCCTGTGCAGCATTCCCTGTGCAAGGATTCCCTGTGCAGCATTCCATGTGCAAGCATTCCCTGTGCAAGCATTCCCTGAGCAGCATTCCCTGTGCAGGCATTCCCTGAGCAGCATTACCTGTGTAGGCATTCCCTGTGCAGCATTCCCTGTGCAAGCATTCCCTGTGCAGCATTCCCTGTGCAGGCATTCCCTGTACAGCATTCCCTGTGCAAGCATTCCCTGAGCAGCATTACCTTTGTAGGCATTCCCTGTGCAGCATTCCCTGTGCAAGCATTCCCTGTGCAGCATTCCCTGTGCAAGCATTCCATGTGCAGCATTCCCTGTGCAGGCATTCCCTGTGCATCATTCCCTGTGCAAGCATTTCCTGTGCAGCATTCCCTGTGCAGGCATTCCCTGCGCAGTATTCCCTGTGCAAGCATTCCCTGTGCAGGCATTCCCTGTGCAGGCATTCCCTGTGCAGCATTCCCCGTGCGAGCATTCCCTGTGCAGCATTCCCTGTGCAAGCATTCCATGAGCAGCATTACCTGTGCAGGCATTCCTTGTGCAGCATTCCGTGTGCAGAATTCCCTGTGCAGGCATTCCCTGAGCAGCATTCCCTGTGCAGCATTCCCTGTGCAGGCATTCCCTGTACAGCATTCCCTGTGCAAGCATTCCCTGAGCAGCATTACCTTTGTAGGCATTCCCTGTGCAGGCATTCCCTGTGCAGCATTCCCTGTGCAAGCATTCCCTGTGCAGCATTCACTGTGCAAGCATTCCCTGTGCAGCATTCCCTGTGCAAGCATTCCCTGTGCAGCATTTACTGTGCAAGCATTTCCTGAGCAGAATTCCCTGTGCAGGCATTCCCTGTGCAGCATTCCCTGTGCAGGCATTCCCTCTGCAGCATTACCTGTACAGGCATTGCCTGTGCAGCATTCCCTGTGCAAGCATTCCCTGTGCAGCATTCCCTGTGCAGGCATTCCCTTTGCAGCATTCCCTGTGCAGGCATTCCCTGTGCAGCCTTCCCTGTGCAAGCATTCCCTGTGCAGCATTCCATGTGCAAGCATTCCCTGTACAAGCATTCCCTGAGCAGCATTCCCTGTGCAGGCATTCCCTGTGCAGCATTCCCTGTGCAAGCATTCCCTGTGCAGCATTCCCTGTGCAGCATTCCCAAGCATTCCCTGTGCAGCATTCCCTGTGCAGGCATTCCCTGTGCAGAATTCCATGTGCAAGCATTCCATGTGCAAGCATTCCCTGTGCAGCATTCCCTGTGCAGGCATTCCCTGTGGAATCATTCCCTGTGCAAGCATTCCCTGTGCAGCATTCCCTGTGCAGGCATTCCCTATGCAAGCATTCACTGAGCAGCATTCCCTGTGCAGGCATTCCCTGTTCAGCATTCCCTGTGCAGCATTCCCTGTGCAGGCATTCCCTGTGCAAGCATTCCCTGTGCAGCATTCCCTGTGAAAGCATTCCCTATGCAGTTTTCCCTGTGCAGGCATTCCCTGTGCAGCATTCCCTGTACAAGCATTCCATGTGCAAGCATTCCCTGTGCAGCATTCCCTGTGCAGCATTCCCTGTGCAGGCATTCCCTGTGCCACATTCCCTGTGCAGGCATTCCCTGTGCAGCATTCCCCGCGCAAGCATTCCCTGAGCAGCATCCCCTGTACAAGCATTCCCTGTGCAACATTCCCTGTGCAAGCATTCCCCGAGTAGCATTACCTGTGCAGGCATTCCCTCTTCAGCATTACCTGTGCAGGCATTGCCTGTGCAGCATTCCCTGTGCAAGCATTTCCTGTGCAGCATTCCCTGTACAGGCATTCCCTGTGCAGCATTCCCTGTGCAAGCATTCCATGTGCAGCATTCCCTGTGCAGGCATTCCCTGTGCATCATTCCCTGTGCAAGCATTTCCTGTGCAGCATTCCCTGTGCAGGCATTCCCTGCGCAGTATTCCCTGTGCAAGCATTCCCTGTGCAGGCATTCCCTGTGCAGGCATTCCCTGTGCAGCATTCCCCGTGCGAGCATTCCCTGTGCAGCATTCCCTGTGCAAGCATTCCATGAGCAGCATTACCTGTGCAGGCATTCCTTGTGCAGCATTCCGTGTGCAGAATTCCCTGTGCAGGCATTCCCTGAGCAGCATTCCCTGTGCAAGCATTCCCTGTGCAACATTCCCTGTGCAACATTCCCTGTGCAAGCATTCCCTGAGTAGCATTACCTGTGCAGGCATTCCCTCTGCAGCATTACCTGTACAGGCATTCCCTGTGCAGCATTCCCTGTGCAGGCATTCCCTTTGCAGCATTCCCTGTGCAGGCATTCCCTGTGCAGCCTTCCCTGTGCAAGCATTCCCTGAGCAGCATTCCCTGTGCAGGCATTCCCTGTGCAGGAATTCCCTGTGCAGCATTCCCTGTTCAAGGATTCCCTGTGCAGCATTCCATGTGCAAGCATTCCCTGTGCAAGCATTCCCTGAGCAGCATTCCCTGTGCAGGCATTCCCTGTGCAGCATTCCCTGTGTAATCATTCCCTGAGCAGCATTACCTGTGCAGGCATTCCCTGTGCAGCATTCCCTGTTCAAGCATTCCCTGTGCAGCATTCCCTGTGCAAGCATTCCCTGTGCAGCATTCCCTGTGTTAAAGGGACGTTATGGTTACAAGTAAAACCGAAACCCCCCAGAAATTCACCAGATACGGTAAGCTAAGCAACAATAATGCTTGCCACCACTGTGCACTGCTAAGACTAACACCCAGGACATCAATTATGCCATAACAAATGTTATTGATGACACCACTGATGACATCACATATATTTATCTTCACTGAAAAAAACCTTCATTAAGTTGCGCAGGTTTAACGCATCAAAACCCTTAAAATTCAGCGGGTTTGGGAAGTCATGTCCAGCTAACTCAGCGTGTTTCCGTATATGTCCGCCTCAATGCCACGCCACTCTTGATTCCTTTTTGTATGTCATTGTGAATCGCTTCTCTTATAATATCTGTGCTCATTCCCTTTGAAATGGTAGCGCTCCGGGTTAAGCTGGTCATTGCTTTCCACATCCGCTGAATTTCAAGGGTTTTGTTGTGTTGAATCTGGGAAACTTAACTGCACCCTAATTTAGTTTTTTTCCATGAATGTCGAGGGTTTTGTTAAAGCATAGTGTTCTTATGTGCCACTAGCCATGGCTTTCGTCCATGGGCGTACATGTTCCCCCAATATGTGTCCTTTGGACCCACTAGGTGTCCTCAGCCTTCGTCCGTGGCCACTATACATGTCTTTTAGGCACACTAGCCAGGCCCTTTGGCCCTTGCCAGTGAGCATGTCCTTCGTTAATCTAATTTTTTAACTTTTTAAAAAAATTGTTTTTCCCATAACCCCAGTTACATCAGCAATGAACTCCAAATAACCCTGAATATTTCAAAAATATTTGCGGCTATCATACGAGTGACACACTTCCAAAAATAGCCCGGAATATGAAAAAAATAACCCTGAATAGTGAAAAAATAACCTTGAAATTTGCAAAAACATTTGAGCTGTGAACTTGGTCCTCACCCCCAACTACTCCCCAATTTCACATGCCATTTTCACCTTTTTCCTCATCCAAATGTCATTTTTTTTAAACGTTTAGTTTTCGGAGAACCTCGAATATTACCCCGAATATTTGTGAATAGCTCTTGAGTTGGACAAAAAAAATCAATGGAGGCTTTTCATTCCTGAAAATTCTTTCTGCTGCAGTGCACCATGGGAGATCTAGCTATAATTTTGGGAAAAGGGGGAACCCTCTTCTCCATCAAATATTTAAAAAATTACTGTACGCAATAACCCTAGACCCAGCCGGAAATCGAGGCAATGCTTTTTGTCCAAGTAGTTTCATATCTGGTCCTATTCCCTACAGCGCTTTTCTCTGAGCGCTCGAGCAAAACAATGGCTTTTTCCTCTGTAGGAAAATGAATGTGGACTAGGCCGAAACTGCATTTTTTTGTTATTTTAATAACTTCTTTATTTTTTAATGGATCTTTCCAGAAATGTGCAGTCTGGGGGTGCTCATGAGTACAATTTCATCAGTCATGCGAGTCGAAGGTTATTAGCAATTCATTGTTCTGGTTTCCTGTGTATCTCAATGCTCAATTATAGTGCCATGATCACTGCAGTATAATATAAAAGCAGGAGAGGAACTACATACATGTATGCTGGCTAATTTACACACAGGCTAAGTAGAAACTATCCACGCTGAGCCAGAAAGTCTCACCTTCCACACCCTGGTTTGCTCGGTCACCTGCATATATTCTGGCAACTTCTTCAACCATAGACTTCATTAAAAACTATCCATGACGAGCAAAACAATGAGAAAGGACTGTTATATTGCAGGGACAGCATTAGAGCTGTGTCTGGGTAAAATACCATAAAACCCAACTTGGAACAAGGCTAAAGCAACTGCTGACACATGGGTATAGTGACGGTAAACTGCACCATATTTAAAACGCAACGTTTTCCCCTTCCCCTGTGCCTCTGCCTCCTCTCTTCCGCTACCCTGCTGATCTCCTGTTTGATACTACACTGGTTATCTGGCTACCCTCTGTACCACGGGCCAAGGCTCATGTCCTCTCAGTTGCACACCTGCACTGCCCTCTGGCCACCCTGCACTTGGGGCTGTATCTGCAACCTTACAACCCCCCCATAATGACAATTATCTATCACCGGCTTTTCTGCACTTAACCCTTGCACTGCCACCTGCTGGCCACACTTCCTGTTTTTCAATGTTTGATCCTATCGGGGTAACTCATGGAATGAATGTGCGCTGAAATGTCTAGTGCAAGCGTGAGAAACGCAGCGCACGCATGCAAAACGCACGCGTGCGCCCGTTTACCGATTCATGGAAGGCACTGTGCGTTGCTGACCTGGGACCTGCGCTGAATCCGCACGTGGTGCACACATCACTGCGACATCCCAGAAGCTGTGCGCGAGTCGCCCAGTGAAGGTGCACAACGTCCAGCGCACGCACCTAAAAAGGGGGCACAACACGCAAAATGGGGAACAACAAAATGCGAAAATATGGGTGTAATGGGGGAAGTACAGCAGTGAAACACTCGCAAGGGCCACACACGCGCTAACAACACATATTCATGGAATTTAACAGGGCAAATCCGCGCACGCGAAAAGACACGCAAAGCCGGAAACACGTCCGCCACGCGAAAGCAGGCAGAAATGGGCCGGTGCAGCATAAAAGCGTGCACAAACAACAAGCAAGCATATACACCTATGATGAATGCCCCATTCCTCTCAGCAGTGAATGTGGGGGACCGTAGGAGGACAAGGATAGCCAGGCCCGGCATTTTCTTACCCCGACCAGCCTTTTTGGATTGCCTGATGACCAGGTCTATGGCAGGTATAGGTTTCCACATCATATGGTCCTAGACCGGAGTGGGAGGATGACCTCACATCACCCAACTTGTGCTCCCAAGCAGTGAGCCCCTTAGAAAAGGGGCTCAATGTCCTGCATTTTTTTGGCCACTGGGTCATTTCAGCTGACAACTGCCATAGTAGGGGGCGTCTCACAGGCCACGCAGTCACGCTGCCCACACCAGGTGTTGGCCATCATGACGGCACCCCCCCCCTCAATCCGCAAGCACATATACATGCCCAGAACACCCACAGAGAGGCAAGCCGTGGCCCAGTACTTTTACGGAGTGGCACACTTGCCCAAAGTGTTCAGTGCCACTGATTACACTCATGTGGCCCTACGTCCACCTAAGGCCACTGAGCACATCTATTGCAACTGTGAGCACTGGCATTCCATCAACTTGCAGGTTGTATGCGATGCTCAGTGAATCATCACCTCTGTCTATGTAAACTATCCTGGGTCCACTCATGACAGTTTCATATACAGAATGTCCGCCCTGAGCCGGGCCCTGGAAGCTGGGAGGCATGGCAACACATGGCTCATTTGTGAGTACAAATGCCTGTGCTCATGCATGCATGTCACACACAGACAAATACACAAACCCAACTAATGGCAACCATTAGCACCTGCCCAGGAGACAGTGCCTACCCTCTGAGCACCAACATGATGACGCCAATACGGAACCCCACCCCCCACCCCAGGTAAGATACAACGCAGCCATATTGCAACCCGGGGCATAGTGGAGCGCACATTTAGAGTGCTGAAGTCATGTTTCCGCTCCCTGGACCGCTCTGGTGGGCAGCTACTATATGCACCCCCAGTAGTGTGCAGGATCATTGTGGCAGCATGTGTTCTGCACAACCTTGCAACCCGGTGGGGCGTACCCGTGGACATGGTGGTGCCCCCACATCCCCAACACACGCACGGCTGCTGTGCATGGGAGGGGAAAGGGCACGTGGCGAGGCAGCCCGTACCCAGCTTGTGGCTACATTTGTCACCTAAACTCCCCCCTCCGGAGTGCACACAGGCCTGGCACATTCCAGGTGACAATCAATGATGACAAAGGGACAGTCAACTGTCACTACCTTAACACCCTGAGAATGTGTCCTTGGAATTGCAGCATTGTGTGCATCCCTAGCCACTTAAACAAACACAATCCTGTTTGACCAAAAGGCACACATGCAAGCTACAGATTCCACCACTCCCATGCAAAACAGCGCATCCACATCACCTGAACCCCCCTCAACCCCATGCCACCCACCCCACACACCATGCCATGGAATGCAATGTGAAAAACTCAATAAAAACAACAACACACATGACACAGCTGCCACAAAGCGCCCTGTTACAAATTGAAACAGGCCACAGACAATCCCCTCAGACATGGACTCTGAAGAAAAGAGTGAGCAAAACCTGTAGTAAAAGTACATAAATGCACGCCACCAAAGGTCTGAACACCAAAACCTCGAACCTTTGGCGTCATGCATTTCAGGGAATCCCAAAAAAAGAAAAGAATATGCGGGTGCCGTGGGGTTGACCCCCGAAACACCCCGCTCATTACACCACACAGTAAGTGGTGTAAGCAGCCTGGAAACCCCTGCAGTTGCATAAAAAAACAAAGGAAAAAAATGAGCCAGCAGCGCCAGTTTACGATCACGAAAGTGAATGTGAACATGTGCAGCAGGGACACAGCTTGTCTCAGAAGGCAAGTAGTGTGTGCATGGGTGGATGTTGGGGTGGGGGTTGTGTTGTGTGTATTGTGGGGGTGTGTTTGCAGGGCGATTCAATGCATGTTAGTATGGGAAATGCCTGGACCCACAGTGTAGCATACATTTTCCATGTGAACCACTCCGTTGTGGACACATCTGCAACGGAAACATATGGCTGATCCTGTGACACATCATAAGCAAAGCCAACACGGGACTATCAATTTACCAGCATAACACATCATGAATACAAGACCCAACAGTGACAATGTCAGACAGTGAGTAAACACCGTAGCACAAGTGCCTCGATGCGACATTGCCACCACACGTCCCCCTACCATCAAGAGAGTGGGCTCGACAGCTAAAGGGTGCATGGGACCACATACAACATGAAGTGCATCAACAATGTATACAGTTAAATGAATTAGCGTAATGAAATCATGCACAGTCAACAATATACTCACCAAAATGCAGTCCAACAATGCACTGGAGAGGCCATCATGAATCCCCACTAGGGGTGTATACACAGGTTGGACTTCAGACTGGCCACAGATATGGCAGAAGTCCAATGCCTCTGTGTAAGTTAATGTAACACGGTGCCATCCTTGCGAGCCCATGGAAAGGGGAAGCAGGAGTGGCATATGTGTCTGGACCCCAAGCCACAAACACAAACACGACACAAGCCTGTATGGGCCCAGCCGGAACACACAGATGATGCCATCGGATCCCGCATAGCACCACAATGCAACATAAAAGCACAATAGACAAAAATATAAAAATGGCCATAGTGGACCCTGGGGGGTCACCCAGGAGGGAGGATTTGCAGGGAGCACCTCAGCACCCACATGTGTCGATGTTGAGACTAGAAATAAATTCCCTCCATGGGCTCATGGTCTTCACTGCATGTCCTGAGTGAGAGATATGTCGTCCTCATCATCACCCCCTGATTGTACATCAGGTGGTGCGTGTGCCACAGGTGCCTGACCACGCATAGCTGCAGCAAGCCCCTCCATGGCAGCATGCATGTGGGACTGGTGAGCCTTGTTCTGCATGAATATGACATAGAAGTCCCCATGCACCACCTCACTTGTAACACAGAGTTCCTCCTGCAAGGACGCACATGTTACACAGAGTTCTGCCAGGGAGGCCTCACTTGACAGATGGACCTCCTCCCAGCTTGCATGTGATTCAGCTGAGAGGGTGTGTTTTAGCTGCTCCATCCTCTGCTCTGCCCGTGTCTCCTGGCAAATGATGAAAGCAGCCAGAGTAGTTTTGAGTGAGGTGTAATCTTCCCTCAAAGCTTCCCTGTGGGCCTGTACCTCAGCAGCAATAGCTGAGTGCAGAGCCACCAGTTCAGCCCGGTGGGCCCTGTTGGACACCGCCATGCCCAGCCTTAACGAGTGGCACGTGGACTGCGTTGCCTGCTGCTCATGCTTCACCGGCCTATCGGGGGGAGGATGGAATCAGCCACAAGTTCCATGCCTTGAGCCAACATCTCAATTGCTCCCCCCTGTTGCGGCACTATGGCATACATGGCATTCTCCCACCCAGTGTTCCCTGGTTGCGCACAGCCACCGTGTTGCTGTGCATCACGCCTGTTGGGCCCAAGGAGACGTGGTTCTTGCTGTGCTGGCACAGCATGCAGCTGCAGGGCTGCATACTCCCATCAATCTGCTTCCACAGTAACAGGAGCAACTGGTGTGGAGTGTGACTCTGCACCTGTGACCACCATAGGTTGACATTCCAGCACTGACTGATCCCTTGAGGGGTCTACCCCACTGCAGGTGTGGTGGACAGAACAGAATCCATTGCAGAATCACCCACCGCCGACCGCATGGATTCACGAGCATCTGATTCAACATCAGAGTCAGAGGGATCCTAAGAGCCATACCAAGAGGCAGGCCTGGACAGGATGGCCTGGAGCACTGAGGGATGTTCGTGGCCTGCCACCCCACGGCCACCACTGGTGAATGGTTGGTGACCTGAACCCTCCACGCTATCTGCCATCTCCTCCTCCACTACTTCTGGTGCATCATCACCTGTAAAAAAATAAGAAAACATGAGCACACATGTCAGCAGCACATACCACACAGATAGACAACACAATATTGAGGGCCAACACATGAGGCAGCCATGTCACACACAACACAAACTCTGGCATGCATGCAGTGGCAATGAAATGGAAGGGGACCCTGAAAGCAGACATGGATGCATGTCAAATGCGAAACCCACACATCTACTGCATGTAGCATATTAACTGCATCACACACAACCTTCTGGCAGGCCTATACCTTAGCCAGAAATTACAGATGTCAACAAAGAGATGAGATGGCACGTAGCATAGCCATGGCACAATTCCCAAATAGCCACATCAGTAAGTCAAATAGAAGTGTCCATGACACATGAAAAATGCATGTCAACATGCACTACAAGAACATTAAAATCAATAAAAGCACACGTGTCACAGGATGCAACAACACAAGTGCTTTGAAATACAGTGAAGGGAGGCAAATGGATACATACATGGCAGGTCACTTTGACAGCACACAAGTGAATAGGCATGTTGAAGGGTGAAACATGACTCAGAAGTGCATAGGTACAGTGCAGCACATGTGTACATCCTCAACTATCAACAGAACCAGAAATGTAGTGATGTCAATCTTGTGACATGACAACACTGTAAGGGCAAGTGCAGTCATCATGTGCAAAGTGTTGGCACTGGGTTGTAGTGATGCACTGCCCCCCCACCCTTACCGGGGAATGGCAGCAGGGAGTCAGTGCCTGGCTCTGAATGGCTGACCAGAGTACTGTGAAGTTGTAGACAGTGTTTGCAGGTGTCAATTGCATCATCTGAGACAACTGAGACTAGAGCAGATGAGAGGGGGACAGAAAGCAGGACACATGAGGAACCATCACAACTACATCTATGCAGGCAGAAGACACAACACCAGTCTCCTGGAGGCAGGGTGGCTGTAACAAAGGGAGGCCTGTGCTCGACACAGACAAAGACACACTAAACATGTGCATGATGAGGAAGTGACCCTGGGTGAGCATGATATGGATGAACAAATACCACGATGCGGATAAAATACTGGAGATGTGGTACAACGAGTAGCCTGCCACGGACCCATAGGGATTTGCAGGGAATGCAATGGTCCATGAATGAGCACTCATGTGCACTCTGATCCTGTGCCATCGGCACGGTCCCAGTGAGACACCCTGCATCAAGGACAAAGGATGTACCCCACAGCACAGGTAATAAGGCAGGGTTGCACAGGAAAGGGGAACAGGCCATTGCA
This sequence comes from Ambystoma mexicanum, assembly GCF_040938575.1. NCBI lineage: Eukaryota > Metazoa > Chordata > Amphibia > Caudata > Ambystomatidae > Ambystoma > Ambystoma mexicanum. The sequence continues at coordinate 642,479,106 of NC_090940.1, read as the reverse complement.
GTAGTCCAACACGGAAACCGCCAGTACCATGGAAACAGTGAGCTGCAGTGTGGTGGAGAGGCAAAGAAGCATGCCAGTGAGGAGGAGCAGCTTGCAGGGTGAGCTCAAATGTGAGTGTGCATCTCAGCAGTTATGGGCTGAGTGTTGGGTGGAACTACACCACAGACTATATGCAAACAGGTCAGTGAGCTTGTACATGGACAGGAGAGGCTGCCGAGTGACTTGCATGTAAGTAGGGTGCATGTGTGGTGATGGGGACTGCCCCCATGTGCAGCACATGTCCTGCATGCAGACTGCATGCCGACAAGCACACATCAGTAAAGCATTCCAGGGGTCACACATGTCACTCATTAATACATAGCCTGAACTGGCAGTCAATCACAAAACATCACACAAGCAAAACACACAGGGGCTGGACTCACATGCATCAAGACTCACCGGACATTGCGTCATAATCCGGCATCCCTCCCACCCTCTGGATCGGCCCCCGATAGATGAACTCTGCAGCAATTTCCTCATGCGGAGTGAGTTCATCCTCCTCCGGTGGTGGCCCACTGCCAGTCACCAGAGTCAGGGAGTAATTAGAGGCCCGATTTTGTTTTACACAGTGTCAGAGGTCAGTCCAACGCTTGTAGCAATCCTGAGCTGTGCGCCTCTCACATCCTATTGCATTCACACCATCTGCAATGAACTGCCAGTGGACCTGACGCTGGGCAGGCGTAGTATGGCAACCTGAGCCCACCAGCATATCACGGTTGTGTGCGACACGTAGTCCACAAGGAAGTCCAGCTCCTCTTAATTGAAAGGCTTCTTCCTTGCCATGCCGGATGCCGATGTCGTGTCTAGGGTCCTAGCCTCTTGCGCAGAAGCACACTTCCTCCTTTTGGCCGGTTGTGCAGACCCTGAGAGGCAAATGCCACTCTGGTCAGTTGGGGCAGTGGCGATGGTGGACTGGCCAATGTGAGAAGGAATTGGCATGAGGACGGAAGGCCTGGATTGTGTGATTGGCTGCTGGGTGCTGTTGCAAGGAACCAACAGCACAACTGCCTCAGTGCCAAGGGCTGTGCCAACACAGTCCTGGCTGACAGACTCACTGCTGGGGTGGTGCTGGCTGCATCTGCCCATGCAGCTCCCACCACCTGGCTGCTTGGGGCAGCAGATGTCAACACTGCCCCAGATACACGTGCCTTGGTCACAGCTACCTTGGACACACGTGGCTTGACCTTTGTCACCTGAAAATCTTCCTGGGAGTCCTGTGCCAAGGCAGCCTGCACTGGCTGACCCCGAGCCTGGGTGGTGGTTGCCACAGCTGCACCTGCAACTTCCACCACCTGGTGGCCCATGCCAGCAGATAACACTGGCTGTGGGGTCAGATGTGCGCCTGGGATGACTGCAGCAGCAGCATCTCAATGAGCCGCTTGGGGTGGTGGCATGTCTGTCACAGCAAGTTGCTGGACATCCTGCCCCGGTGGTACACCCTGGACAGGTCCCCCTTTGCGTCCACCTTGGCCTCCCTGGACTCCCTGGCCACCCCAGCCACGTGCCCCACCACGCCCAGCCCTGGGAGGTTGCCCAGCTTTCCCTTTTGGTGGCCTCCCAACCATGGCACAGATGGTATATTGCCGATGGGTGGTGCACGCAACAATTTTCCTGGGCAATTGGGGTGTAGGGGGCAGGGTACATGATGTTAGACGCACCCCTGCGCTCCTGCAAGGCTGTCTGTGACCCCTGGTGAGAAAAGACGGGTCACGCAATGCTCAGGTACCCCAAAAAACTCACGGTAGCCCATGTACGTGGAATAAACCTCCTGCAGTATGCCGTGGCACCGAGGGACACAAAAACCACAGTAGGAAAAAGAAGTGTATGCGACTCACCGTCTGCCTTGCATAGAAAAGAAAAACAAACGTGCACGGGCAACTCCCTCGCCAAAACAAGAAGTACGAACTTAATTGCGTGTGAACCCACAAGAAGAAGAAACACATGCAGTCGGTCTCTACAGTGAACTGCTTACCCGTGCAGACCTTTAACCCCTGGCGAAGGCGAAGTCACTTACGCGCTTACTTGCTAAGGGCCTTTCCTCAGATTACATGCTCACACTCATGTGCTGTTTTTTTCACATGTCGAAACACTCTGCATCAAGATGGACACGCGACAAAACACGCAAGACCACGCTCCTGCCCAGAAGGCCATTTACTTGCCCCCCAGAGTCCTGAGCAGCCTCCTATGAGCCATCTGCTTCTGCCAGCCTGCCTGCTGACAACGTGTCTTGCTATTTGGTGCCTGCATAGAAGCCATAGCCAGGGATCCTGTTCCTGAGACCACTTCTGCTGACCCGGAAGACTCCTGACAGCCCCAGGACCAAGTTGCACACCCACACCTGCCTCTGGGGTTGCCATGTCCAACTCATCACCATCTGGGGCCAGTGGCAACCCCCAGTCAGAGAGGCAGCGGCTGCCAGATTCACTGAAAATGAAGTTGGCATCCTGGTGGAGCTAGTCCTGAGGAATTATGATGTCCTCTTCTCAAGTTTGCGCCTCAACAGTGATGGACGGAGGAGGATCTGGAAGGACATTGTGGATGCCATCAACGTGGAGAGGGTGGCATCCCGCGACTACGACCGTGTCCTGAAGTGATGGGAGGACTTCAGGTCTAGGGCCCTCAGGAAGGCCCAGCGCCTCTTTGAAGCTCGTGGAGAAGTGATGCGCCGGGACCAGCTGACCAACATCCAGATGAGGGTCCTGGAGCGCATAAACCCAACGCTTCACCACCAGTTCCTCGAGATGCAGACACGTCCGGAGTCGAGTGGTAAGTGTCCATGTGTTCATCTCCAGCGTAGTGCATTTTGAGGAGTGTCAGGTGTGTGCACCTTGGACGTATGTCTGGCATGCCCCATGTATGGATGTCTGTGTGCAGGGACATGACAGTGAAGCATGTGAGTCCGGTCAAGCATGTGCAACCGCAATGGTGTGTGTGTTGCTATGCATGATGTACACCTGCATGTGACGATGCACACATGATTGCATGCCTGTGTCTGTACCTGGCCATGTCTGTTGTGTGAATCATGGATGCTGATGTCACCCTCTTGGGCATGCATGGTGTACATATGCATGTTACTGAGTGGTGAGTGTGTGACTGGGAAACACCATGGATGCATGACACATGCACATCTCGATACGTGCATTGACTGTTGTGACCTAGCTGTCCATGATTGCACTGTGATGGGAGGTGGACACGGACAGATGCATGACTGTGCGGTGGTGTATGTGCATTTGTGTTGCTTGAAAGGGCCCGTGTGTTGTGCAAGGTGATGATGTCTATGACGTACGACAGTGCCACTCATGTGCATTTGCTTTGTGTCTAGCAGACTTACGTTCAGTACCCTGATGCTTGTGTTCAAGGTCTCCCTTACCAAAGTGGAGAGTGAAGAAGAGGGCGGAGATGGTGCTGTGGAGCAAAGCGGTGGGGATGCCTCCACCGGCCGGAGATGCAAGGCCCAGTCACCCTCCAAGGTTATGCCATCTTCCGGGAGCAAGGGGACTGGTGCTGCGTCCGCTACTACGGCAGCAGAAGTGGCAGGTGTGCACCCACAGGGGCAGGACAATGAGGGTGATGGGCTGCCTGCGGGGCATGGCCAGGGGTGATGGGCTGCCAGTGGGGCATGGGGAGGTGGGGAGGGGCCACCCCACAGCCAAATCGTGTGAAAGGTGCACTCGCGTACCCCGGAGTTCACGTACCCTGCTCACGCCAGCCAAATCATGTGAAAAGTGCACTTGCGTTCCCCGGAATGCACGTACCCCGCTCGCACCAGCCAAATCATGTGAAAAGTGCACTCACGTAACCTGGAATACACGTACCCCGCTCGCGCCAGCCAAATCGCGTGAAAAGCGCACTTGCCTACCCCGGAATACACGTACCCCGCTCGCACCAGCCAAATTGCGTGAAAAGCGCACTCGCATACCCCCTGAATCACGCACCCATGTGGTGAGTAGCTGCCTGCACTCCCTGCATGTGGCCCACACCACAGAGGACCAACCAACGCCCCTGGCCATGCCCTGCAGGCAGCCCACACCACAGGGGACCACCCAACACACCTGGCCATGCCCTGAGGGCAGCCCCTCACCCCTGAACATGACCCACAGGCAGCCCATCACCCCTGGCCATGCCCCGCAGGCAGCCCGTTACCCCTGGCCATGTCCCGCAGGCAGCCCACACCACTGGGGACCACGCAACACAACTGGCCATGTCCCGAAGGCAGCCCGTCACCCCTGACCATGACCCACAGGCAGCCCGTCACCCCTGGCCATTCCCCGCAGGCAGCCCAAACCACAGGGCATCACCCAACACCCCTGGCCATGACCCACAGGAGCCCACACCACAGGGGAACACCCAACCCACCTGGCCATGCCTCGCAGGCAGCTCACACCACAGGGGACCACCCAACACCCCTGGCCATGCCCTGCAGGCAGCCCGTCACCCTTGGCCATGCCCCGCAGGCAGCCCAAACCACAGGGGACCACCCAACACCCCTGGCCATGCCCCACAGACAGCCCAAACCACAGGGGACAACCCAACACACCTGGCCATGCCATGCAGGCAGCCCATCACCCCTGGCCATGCCCAGAAGGCAGCCCGTCACCCCTAGCCATGACCCGCAGGCAGCCCAAACCACAGGGGACCACCCAACACACTTGGCCATGACCCGCAGGCAGCCGTCACCCCTGGCCATGCCCCGCAGGCAGCCCCTTACCCCTGGCCATGCCTTGCAGGCAGCCCAAACCACAGGAGACCACCCAACTCCCCTGGCCATGCCCCGCAGAAAGCCTGTCACCCCTGACCATGACCCACAGGCAGCCCAAACCACAGGGGAGCACCCAACACCTCTGGCCATGCCCCACAGGCAGCCTGTCACCCCTGACCATGACCTGCAGGCAGCCCATCACCACTGACCATGCCCCGCAGGCAGCCTACACCACAGAGGACCACCCAACACCCCTAGCCATGCCCCGCTGGCAGCCCGTCACCCCTGGCCATGCCGTGCAGGCAGCCCATTGCCCCTGGCCATGCCCCACAGGCAGCCCGTCACCCCTGGCCATGACCTGCAGGCTCCCCATCACCCCTGACCCGCAGACAGCCCACACCACAAGGGATCACCCAACACCCCTGGCCATGCTCCTTAGGCAGGCCACACCACAAGGGGTTCCCCCAACAACTGTCACCACACGCACAGCCCTTTCCATCCGTTTTGTCTGTCGCGTGCGGGGTATGCGTATTCAAGGGGGTGTGCAGGGATATTTACATCCATAAGCGGGGTACGTGTATTCAAGGGGTTGCGCTGGGATATTTTCACGCGTAAGCAGGGTACCCATATTCAAGGGGTTGCGCTGGGATATTTTCACGCGTTTTGGCTGGCGCGAGCGGGATATGCGTATTCAAGCGGGTGCGCTGGGATATTTTCACGCGTTTTGGCTGGCGCGAGAGGGATATGCGTATTCAAGCGGGTGCGCTGGGATATTTTCATGTGTTTTGGCTGCTGCGAGTGGGGTATACATATTCAAGGGGGTTCGCGGGGAGATTTTCATGCGTTTTGGCTGGCGTGAGCGGGGTATGCGTATTCAAGGGGGTGCACGAGTAGATTTCCATGTTTTTTTGCTGGCGGGAGCGGGGTACGTGTATTCAAGGGGATGCGCAAGTAGATTTTAATGCGTTTTTTTCATGTAATTACGGTGTAGGGTGCTGTAAGATGGCCCAGGGTTAGCACGGCCATTTGCACCGTATTGGGGATTTCTATGGCTTTTTCTGGCGCGAAAGGGTATTCTTGGGGGCGAACTGGCGCTGCTGGATGTTCGCTGCGCCACGGCTGCAAATGGCTTGGGAAATCCATAAATACGCGGTGCGCCTAAATGCTGTTTGGCGCACTCGGCTGGCGCACACTCCCTCTCTGCACCAGCCATGTGCGCTACATCGGCGCCACATTCTATGAATTGGCGCGTATGTCTTGCACTTGCTCCTCCTCTTTCCCTGGCACTTCTCCCCTCCCCTCTCCCATACACTTGCGCGATCTCGATTTCACTGGGCCTAGTAAGATCGTTGTCTTGTTTCCCTCCCTTTCCTCGTCGCGCCTTGAAACACTTCTGCATCAGCGCGATATAAATAAAATATATCATATCAACGTGACACGCTATTTTTGCGTTGATCTTTTTGTAATAACACATTTTTCTCTCAATATTTCAACTGGATACTTTTATGGCAGCCAGAAGCCTAAATATGATTTAGAATTGTTAATTATTTGCTGAGACACAGTGCGAAAACTATTGCAGAAATTAAAGTGCCGGAACAAATCTCACTGGCGGATTTTCCGCCTTTGAAATTGCACATGGAAACTGACAGTGTTCCAGAAAGGCAGCCATGCACAGTTGCCTTATCATGAAAACAGCACACATTCCCTGCCGCCTGCTGCCTCCTCCCATATCACATATTAATTACAAAGCGCACAGCATACATCGCTTTTATTAGACTCTGCTCCGCATCTGCTTTCTGTGAAAGAGGGCTCTGGGTGCCATGAAAGCGTTTTATCATGTTCAAGGCTGATATGGGATCACAATGAAATGAAGCGGGCTGGGTACCCATAACTGCATTCTCGTTTGGGCACAAGCTGTAGTGAAAAGAAAATGAGAAAGCGGCATATCAGGGGACTTCTATTTATAATATCATTATATCCACGACCCTCCTCCTCACCCCATTACTCACCCGTGAGGCGGTGTATAAGGGTATATATATATTCAGAGAAAAAACTTTAGTTAAGAGAGATTTAAGGTGATCAGATTTCACGAGAGAAAACATAGCAACAAAACCTTTGACTTTCAGTGAAAAAACCTTGGTTAAGAGAGAGTTATGGTGATCAGATTTAACGTGAAAAAACATAGCAACAAAACCTTTGACTTTCGGGGAAAAACCTTGGTTAAGAGAGAGTTAAGGTGATCAGATTTAACACAACAACCCCCCCTGAAATTCAGCACTCGCAAACACTGGCTAAATTATAGTGGGTTTCAAAAGGCTTAACAAAAAACCTTCGCCAGAACTGTGAAAGTGCCCTGTTCTCCCTTATGCCGCTTGGCTAGACAGAGGGAAGAGAGCATGGTATTGGAGAATAATCCCAGAGGAATGCTGAGCCTGGTACATAGGTTTGAGGCCTTCTGGAACATCATGACTTGGAAGCAGGCTGAGCAGCAGTGTTCGAGGTAGCCACCGGCGAGGCATGTGGTCTTGGCATGGGGAAGGATGTGCTCGCCCGGAGAGAGTTCATTGCTCATAAAGACGACCCTGTACTAGGAACAAGGGGGGCTGGATACAGAATATCCCCACCTACTGTGCTGAAATAAAGGAATTAGATAAGGAGTCTTGAGAGGATAGCTCAGGGACAGCGTGCTCGCCTTGGAAGCAAGACGACACAGAGCAACACGGGTTTGATCCCTGGGTCCACGCTGAGAAACCTCTGGGTATTAAGCGCGTTATAAATAACCTATCATATCATAACTGTGAACATGGATGCTAAGACTGTACAGTGAGTTGTGATATCTGATAACATGGTACTGGTCGCGTAGCCGTACCTTTTATGTCAACAGGAACTGCCCTATAACTTTGATGTTCTGGGTTTCCCACGTATTTCTGTAACACTAAATTAGTTAACTCCTTCTCTTCCCTATTATCCCTCATTCATTCCCAAATTGTGAAGTGGTCCTTTCGCATTGTTCTTTATACAGCCGGTCAGATAGCACAGCGAGTAGAGTGCTCGCTTTGACATCCGCACAGAGCCGTCTCGGCCGGGCCAAACTCAGCCTTTCATCCTTCCGAGGTTGATAGATGAGCACCACACACTATGAGTAATAATAAGCAGCGCTTAGATGCCTGAGGGTTTGTAGCGCTATATAAATGGTAAACATAATAATAATTATTATTTTTATTATTATTATACGGCCCCAGACTGTCACCCCAGAGGCATGTTGAAGGTAGATGTCAGCATTTGGGCACTATCACAGAGAAAGGGCTTGTCCCTTGGTTTTGGCAGCTCCAGCTAAGTTTGTGCATTCTCGGCATCACTAAGGGTTTGGGAGCCCCATGACATGGAATGTGGGGAGCTCCTGAAGGCCACCGCCAGGGCCAGTCACTCATTGAGCAGTGTGGTCCTGTCCTGTGTGGCTGCAGTCTCCTATGCTTTACAGAGGCGCCTGATCTCTCCTGTATTTAAGGGGCAAGAGATGACTCTGTCAGTTTCACTTTGGTGGTGTTGGGCCAGTATTCTTCTTACCTCTACCCGATTGCACAGGAGGTCCCTCAGGGCGCATGCGTGACCCCTCTTCTTTTCAATTTGTACATAAAACCCCTTCGCAGTCTCCTGATTAGCAATGAGTTCAAGTTTCAAAGCTGCCAGCTGTTGTTCATGCTAGGGCCCTTAATCATATCAATAGCATCTTCAACATCATTAGCTCAGGATGGGGTCAACATTCTGACTCCACTCCTAATACGTCCGGGGGCAGGGAGGGGGATGGTGAACAGAGGCAACTTGGGTTAGGTTACTCCATCCTGGGGAGGAGGGCTGTAGGAGCTAAATGGTAGAAGAAATGTGCACCGAGGGAGACCTGGGGACAGCACTGGACACTGATAGCTTCATCAGGGCAGACTGGCATATGGCATTGCATGCTGGGATACTTTCTGGAGGCAGGGAGCGCTGTCGTGCCTTAGTCAATGTGACTACCCCAATATTCTCTGGGCATATGTAGAACATGAGGGAAGTCCAGCAGTGGTATATATTGTGGGGACAGGCCTTGTGTGATGTCATGGTCATGGGCGCTAGCATATGGAAGGCCGGCTAACCCTGGCATATATTGTTCAGACAGGCCTCAATAGTTAAGCGGAATGAATACTTTATTGACTCGGATTTCGCCATAAACAAGTACAACAATTAATAAAATCAAGAGCATCACACATTGGAGAAATTGATTTAAACACATCACCCATTTAACAATCTTAAAATAAACCAAACCCCTTGCCTGAGCAATCAAAGCACAGCCGCCTGCCCCACCCCCTGTTCATATAACAATGTCAAAACAACAAAACCAGATCTAACTAAGTTGTCAAATGTCTTGTGCAGCGAAGCAAGGCTGCTCTCACATAGTTACACAGTTTGTAATAAAATCCATGTCAGAGCAATTCATGATAAAGAGCAAAGCTGCCTCACAGCCCCGTATGTTATTTTTGATGAAAAAAAAGGGCCTTACAGGTCCTCCTGCAGGTCCAAATGCCACTTGCAGATCGGCAAGAAGTGGCACAAGTCCTCAGGCGCAGCCAGACCACAAGGGCTCTCCCTTTCCCCGGTTGGTACGAGTCGTCAGAGGGAGGACATTTCAACAAACTAAAATAGGTCTTCCACAGTCAGCGTGAAGGGATTTTACCCACACCTCCCCCAACTTCTGTGCTACCTCTCAATGAGGCAAACATACTCAGTGCACCCAGTGAGCGATCTGAGCTCCCGTCCTGCTGGTCCTCACAGAGCACTCTCCTCCTGCTGGTCCTCACAGAGCGCTCTCCTGTCCTGCTGGTCCTCACAGAGGGCTCTCCTCCTGCTGGTCCTCACAGAGCGCTCTCCTCCTGCTGGTCCTCACAGAGCACTCTCCTCTCAGCACTCTCCTCTCCTGCTGGTCCTCACAGAGCGCTCGCCTCGTATGCTGGTCCTCACAGAGCGCTCTCCTGTCCTGCTGGTCCTCACAGAGCGCTCTCCTCCTGCTGGTCCTCACAGAGCACTCTCCTCCTGCTGGTCCTCACAGAGCACTCTCCTGTCCTGCTGGTCCTCACAGAGCTCTCTCCTCCTGCTGGACCTCACAGAGCGCTCTCCTCTTGCTGGTCCTCACAGAGCGCTCTCCTGTCATGCTGGTCCTCACAGAGCGTTCTCCTCCTGCTGGTCCTCAGAGAGCGCTCTCCTGTCCTGCTGGTCCTCACAGAGCGCTCTCCTCCTGCTGGTCCTCACAGAGCACTCTCCTCTCAGCACTCTCCTCTCCTGCTGGTCCTCACAGAGCGCTCGCCTCGTATGCTGGTCCTCACAGAGCGCTCTCCTGTCCTGCTGGTCCTCACAGAGCGCTCTCCTCCTGCTGGTCCTCACAGAGCACTCTCCTCCTGCTGGTCCTCACAGAGCACTCTCCTGTCCTGCTGGTCCTCACAGAGCTCTCTCCTCCTGCTGGACCTCACAGAGCGCTCTCCTCTTGCTGGTCCTCACAGAGCGCTCTCCTGTCATGCTGGTCCTCACAGAGCGTTCTCCTCCTGCTGGTCCTCAGAGAGCGCTCTCCTGTCCTGCTGGTCCTCACAGAGGGCTCTCCTCCTGCTGGTCCTCACAGAGCGCTCTCCTCCTGCTGGTCCTCACAGAGCACTCTCCTCTCAGCACTCTCCTATCCTGCTGGTCCTCACAGAGCGCTCGCCTTGTATGCTGGTCCTCACAGAGCGCTCTCCTCTCCTGCTGGTCCTCACAGAGCGCTCTCCTCCTGCTGGTCCTCACAGAGCGCTCTCCTCCTGCTGGTCTTCACAGAGCGCTCTCCTGTCCTGCTGTTCCTCACAGAGCGCTCGCCTCCTGCTGGTCCTCACAGAGCACTCTCCTGTCCTGCTGGTCCTCACAGAGCGCTCTCATCCTGCTGATCCTCACAGAGTGCTCTCCTACTGCTGGTCCTCACAGAGCATTCTCCTCTCCTGCTAGTCCTCACAGTGCGCTCACCTCGTTTGCTGGTCCTCACAGAGCGCTCTCCTCTCCTGCTGGTCCTCACAGAATGCTCTCCTCCTACTCATCCTCACAGAGCGCTCTACTCCTGCTGGTCCTCACAAAGAGCTCTCCTGTCCTGCTGGTTCTGACAGAGCGCTCTCCTCCTGCTGGTCCTCACAGAGCGCTCTCCACCTGCTGGTCCTCACAGAGCGCTCTCCTCTCCTGCTGGTCCTCACAGAGTGCTCTCCTCCTGCTGGTCCTCACAGAGCATTCTCCTCTCCTGCTAGTCCTCACAGTGCGCTCACCTCGTATGCTGGTCCTCACAGAGCGCTCTCCTCTCCTGCTGGTCCTCACAGAGTGCTCTCCTCCTGCTCATCCTCACAGAGCGCTCTACTCCTGCTGGTCCTCAGAAAGAGCTCTCCTGTCCTGCTGGTTCTGACAGAGCGCTCTCCTCCTGCTGGTCCTCACAGAGCGCTCTCCACCTGCTGGTCCTCACAGAGCGCTCTCCTCTCCTGCTGATCCTCACAGAGCGCTCGCCTCCTGCTGGTCCTCGCAGAGCTCTCTCCTCCTGCTGGTCCTCACAGTGCACTCGCCTCGTATGCTGGTCCTCACAGAGCGCTCTCCTCTCCTGCTGGACCTCACAGAGCGCTCTCCTCCTGCTGGTCCTCACAGAGCGCTCTCCTCCTTCTGGTCCTCACAGAGCGCTCTCCTGTCCTGCTGTACCTCACAGAGCGCTCTCCTCCTGCTGGTCTTCACAGACGCTCTCCTGTCCTGTTGGTCCTCACAGAGCGCTCTCCTCCTGCTGGTCCTCACAGAGCGCTCTCCTCCTGCTGGTCCTCACAGAGCGCTCTCCTCGTATGCTGGTCCTCACAGAGCGCTCTCCTCTCCTGCTGGACCTCACAGAGCGCTCTCCTCCTGCTGGTCCTCACAGAGCGCTCTCCTCCTTTTGGTCCTCACAGAGTGCTCTCCTGTCCTGCTGGTCCTCACAGAGCGCTCTCCTCCTGCTGGTCCTCACAGACGCTCTGCTGTCCTGTTGGTCCTCAAAGAGCGCTCTCCTCCTGCTGGTCCTCACACAGCGCTCTCCTCCTGCTGATTCTCACAGAGCGCTTGCCTCGTATGCTGGTCCTCACAGAGCGCTCTCCTCTCCTGCTGGTCCTCAAAGAGCGCTCTCCTCCTGCTGGTCCTCACAGAGCGCTCTTCTCCTGCTGGTCCTCACAGAGCACTCTCCTCCTGCTGGTCCTCAAAGAGCGCTCTCCTCCTGCTGGTCCTCACAGAGCGCTCTCCTCGTAAAAACAGATTTTAAAGCTATCAAAGCTTGAATGGTCCAGTGCACCCGCTACTATATGTATGTTGGACGCACGCATAAACATGGGTTTTGCGGTGCCAGGGCTTGCATATTATTTAATGGTGCACCGTTGCTTTTTTTGGGGTACAGTCATCATGAGACTGTGGTGCAAAATGCTCAGATGCACTGGGGGGAAGTGTTTTTTTCAGGTTCCCTACCAAAAAGATTCTCAATTCTCTTGCTTTCTACCTAGTTTCTCAGAAATGTGTGAACTAAAATACACCATTCTGGCCAATTATTTACAACTTGTTCCCAGAAGGAGAAACTTTCCGAGCTCCCTAGTTGGTTCAGGTGGACTTGCGCACTAGTGTATATTGGCGAAGGAGGTGTATGTCCCACCCATTGGTTGTAACCTGCTTCATTGTGGCATTTCACTTCCTCCTTCCCTGTAAAGGAGGGGTGTGGCTGTCCAGATGTTTGGACTACAACTCCCATCATCCCTAGCCAGCATAGTCAATGGTGCGGTATCATGGGAGTCATAGTTCATCACCATCTGTTTGTGTGCCAGCGCGCAGAAGAGATGAAGCCACATCACTGCCCACTTTCTGCCTGCATGTCCCATGAGGGCCCACCTGACTCACGCCAGTTTGGGTGGGCTTGGTCTACTCCACAGTCCTGCACCCTGTCAAAGGGTCCTTCAGAGCAAAAATGGTGTAACATTGCTGTGTGCTTTACAATGTGCATGGTATTCAAGGGACGAGTGTGTGCCTCGTGCAGCGGGGTGTTCCCCCACGGCAGACGAGGCATGCACCCTCATACAGCCTATGGTGAGGCAAGAATGCTGTTTCATTCACTGTTACGTGAGGGTCTCTCCAGCTCTTTGTGTCATACAAGGGGTCTGCAAACTTTGGATCTCCAGATGTTTTGCACTACAACTCCCATCAACCAGAGTCAGCATAGATCCCTGTGACGGGTGCACTAAAGACCAGTGCATAACTTCTGCAGGGAGCTTCTACACTGCTGCCTGGTGTTCTCTCTGCAGGCATCCATTCGATTCATGGCTGTGTCCTCGTGCAACTAGTCCCATAAAATAATGCTGAAAGCCACGACTAATTAAAGGCTAGTCAATGATGCTCCAGTAAAATGCTTGGTCACATAATAATCTTCTCGTCTCGGGAAGATAGCTCAGGGGCAACGCGCTCGCCTTGGCAACGAGACAAATGGAGCAGCACAGGTTCGATCCCTGGTCCGCGCTTCGAAACCTCTGGGTACTAAGCACGTTATAAATAACCAATTACAATCTAACAGGTCCGTTGTCAGAGAAAGCAGACCATCAGTTTATCACAAGCACTATAAAGGTATCGCGCACTTCTTAGGTCCACTCATCCAGTAAACACATTGGCCGTTGTAAAAACAGCTGTGAAAGAACACGTCTTTTCGCTGCAGTGAATGGGTTACGTTTTTTACTTTTTTTAAAGTCCTAAGGTTCTGCCATTTGTGCCCTGTTCATGTGCAGTTGTCACTATGCCCTGGAAAGGTCTGCAGGATTTTATTGATTTATTGTTCGCTTGTTAGGCGCTTATACAGGAAGTAAATACTGTTTCAAAGCGCCCACAGGGCAACCAGGAGGGGACAAGGGCATGGAAACAATTAAAATACATGAAATGCATTAAATAGAGAGGGGGCTGGGGGCCTAACCTACTATACCTTGTGAGTGTTGAGAACGTGCAAGTGCAGAAGGGAGAGGGAATGGGATCGGTGCTGGGGTGCTCATGGGCGAGCAACAGGTGAAGTGCAATGGAAGGTAAGTGCGACTGCAATGCGCGACTTTCAGCCTGACTCATGACAGCTAGGTGGCACACATTATAGAGTGATCAGCAGCACTCAGCTCACACGCCATTCCTCTCCCACCCTGGCAGTGCCATGGAGCTGTGCCACTGTCTCCTGCCTGCACACAGCAGGCAGGCGATTACAGTAACCCATTTCTTTTGGGAGGCTGGCGCCTGTAATGGGACAAGCCGGATGGTGTTCAAAGGGCTTCTTTCTGCAAAGTCCCCTCCCAGAGCTGCTCTTTCAAGTCCAATCTCCAAAGCAGAAGCGATTTAGTATTGAACACATCATTTTCTTCACAGCTCCATCGAGGCGAAGGCTTTGAAAAACAAGCTGGGGTGGGTGCACGGAACGCTGCTTGCCTAAACTAAAGCCTGGAAACCAATGCTGCTACAGAAATGACTGCACACCATCTTCTTGGCAACTCATTAGTGAAAGATGTTGCTCTGTTGAGCATCTTTCCTGCCACTGAAAGGTTGCAAAGCAGGAACCCTGGGGGACCGTGATTTTACCACATGAGCCGGCATAATAACTTTTTAAATGGGTCGGCTGTACTCTACCCGGCCCTTAGTACCTGCACTTCTCAAAACCTGGAACAGAGTACCAGTACCCAACTATGCTGCGAGGTGAAAATGAAAGCTTTTCATTTCATTTAATCGCAACTGAAAGGAGAAGCTCCGGCAGCCTTTGCTGGGGGAAAACAGCGGCCTCTCGCCAAAACCGGCAGTGCCCATAATGTTAAGTTCTGCGCCCACCCTGCAGAAGAAAGGGAGAGACAAGCATGTCGCTGCTGTGCTCTCAGCACATGGGGCGCCTAACACTGTGGGCCCGATTCATGGAATTACTTGCGTGGGAAATAGGGCACGTGCCTGCCAAACTACACGCAAATCCGCCTTGATTGATTCATGGAAGCGACTGCGCAGGACATTCTTGGGACTTGCGTGGACTTTGCGCAAGGCCCCGAACGTCTGTGCGAGCCGTCGAGTGCCTTGCGCAAGAGAACATGCAGAGCGAGGTCCTAATTTACGCAGAGGGCTGGAAAGGGGGCAGAAAAGTCGGGAAGAACATGCGAAAAAGAGGGCGTTACAAGGGATGGCCCACAGGCAGTCCCTCGCACGCCCACATTTGCGGCAAACAACACGTATTCATGAAACACACGTGCAGCCTCTCAGGATAGGAATGGCCACGCAAATCCCCTGATCACTATGCCACCCGAAGGCGTAAGTACACTTGCTCATAGGATTTGCAGTGCAGAGGTGGGTTTGCATGTCAGATTCAGGGGTGTGTGTACACAACCAGGGTTCCAATCTAACTTAGGGGTGTGCGTAAACAGTGTAACAGGGTGCAGGATCGGTTTACAGGGGTTTTGCATGCAGATTTACTGAGTTTAGACCAAGTTATTATTTTTCATACACATGTTGTCGGGGGGCCGGCAACAGTTACGGGGGACCCTGCGCAGGGTCCCCGAGATGCAGGCCTGCTTGCGGCGGACCCCACTCACTGTTTGGAGGGTACGTGTATTCGCGCCCGGGGGAGCGTGTATAAGTAGCTTTTCTGGCTGCTCATGCTTTGCGTGTGGGCGTGTCAGGGGCGTTTCCTTGCAAACACGTAACTTTGCACAGTAAATTCTATGACTATGTGGGTTGTGCATTTTTTATTCTGTCCGCATGCTCGCGCAGCGTCCTTCTTGGCGTTCAGCCCTTGCAGAATTTCTGTGCACATTACCACAAATCGGGCCTTCTTTCGCTAAGTGGGCTTCACCTGTTTCTATTGGTGTCCTTTGATGGAGCAGGGCTTGATTTGGAAAGCCTGGGAAATTACTATTTTAAGTTGCTTCTTTTTTATTAGCAGTGTGTAAATGTTTTAAGTAATTGGAGTTGTGATAGAACTGTTCAACTGAAAACTCGCACGCAGCTGCAGTACCCTACCGAATTTCTTAGTAGGCAATGAAAGAGAGCACTAATAAAACTCCCTTTCTAAGGCTTAGTTGTCTGCTACTGTGAAACGCAAAAAATAAAGTTTCTCTTAATATAGATATTCAAACTTTCTTAACACAATGCATAACAGCAAACTGGAACTTTGTGTGAAAGGATCTCAGATCCACTGCTTTACCAAGATGTGTGCTCCTTGGCACATCATTTAATCTCACTGGGCATTGCCTGCAAACAACTAGGTGTGACTAAAAGGGATTGTGCCCAAGGTGACGCGCTGAAAGCGCTCCGCCAGAATGTCTGGCTTCGTAGCTCGGTGAGTACTTGTGCTTCTTTTTTTCCATTTAAGGCACTGACTTTTCCCCATCCCTGTATGGCGACTGGAAGAAAACCTATAAAGCCTTTATGGGGGGATAAGAAGGGGTTGGTGCTCTGGAAGTGGGGGGAGGACTGACTCGCAGATTTGTTACTGATAGTAGCTCTGAGTAACACTTTAGTTACATAGACAGCTTGATTGCCAAATAAGCTACTGCCAGTGCTTTAAGTGGGCCCGGGCCAGCTGGTGCCAGGCCCCGGCAGTCTCCAAAAAGTGGGGCTGAGCCGGGGCCCTGCCGGGGCCCCCCAGTCCCACAACAACATTGCCGGGACACATTATCCCACCGCAGCTGCAACGGGAGATGGGCCCGCCATTAAGTAAAGCAAGATGACAGAATTGCCAGGCAGCCACAGCGACGGTGTGCCTGGCTGGCACTTCTGTCAGTCACTGTAAATTCCTCTGGTGACTTCTCACGCGGAAGTTACTTTCCTTTTGTTTACCCACCCCCTCTTCAGGTCACCGAGGCGTCTTTAAGCATCGACAAAACTGGGAACTCCTCGACAGGGACGTCATTTATGGGTCTCCAGAGGTCGCAACCTCTGAGGTCTCCCTTGTAACCTCTGTGGTCTCCTTTGCCACCTCTAAAAAAACCAAAATCTTTTTTTCTTTTTTTTTTTGTAATGCAAGCTCCTGGGCTGTGGCCAGCACCACGTGGCTCTTTAATTCTGGGGTGGCTGGCTTTCTTGTTCAGGCCCCTTAAGAAAAAGAAGAAAAATAAGAACAGGAGTGCCAGAAGTCTAACACTTTCAGCACTGACCCTAAATAAGAAAGACTAGGAATACCAAATAATGTGTCTTTCTGGAATTCTATACAATAATTGCTAGACTCATTACACGTTTATTTCAGGCACACTTCAGGGGGTGAGTCACTGATTTAGTCTTTTCTGATTCGCCTCAACTCAGCCTTTCATCCTTCTGAGGTCGATAAATGAGTACCAACACAGGTTGGGTGATATTGGGTGTATATATTTTCTATATAAAGCGCTTAAGCCTAAGTGCTATATAATAACACATCATTATCATTTGGTCATGGACGTCTGCTTGCATTCACAGTAATACGGGCCTATACACACTGATCTTAACAATACATTTAGCGATCCATTCTTGTATGAAATGTACATCACATTATAATGATATCGTAACCATATTTTTTGTAGTGTACAATGCTATCTGATGCCACTTCCTGTTTTGTCAATGGGTGAAAGGTCGTGTTCCATCACATCCTGCGATATCACTTTTTGGTGGGGTGAAATTACATCATTTCCTGTGATGTCATCAGGGGTCAAGGGTCGTTTGATGTCATTCCACTACCACAGGCATTTGATGAAATGACGTCTCTGTTCCTCCATATATTTCGAGGTTTATAAAAGATGGTTTGAAAAGTACACAATTCAAGCCATCTTTTATAAAGCTTTGCCGACTGAAAAATACCCCTAAGGCTTTGTCCGTTGGCAAAGCTTTATAAAAGATGGATTGAATTGTGCAATTGTCAAGTCATCTTTTATGAACATAGAAATATGTTACATATTTCTATGTTTATAAAAGATGGCTTGCATAGTACACAAACCATAGCAAGGTACGCACATAAATATATAACATTTATATATATTTGTGTACATACCTTACAATTTGCATACTTATTTAGGCCACCCCCATCCCACAAGCCATGCCCCCCAAATGAAGCCCCCACCCCCTAGATTTCTTACCTCACTTAAAGCCCTGGCTACTGCAATTAACTTCAACTTACTCCAAACTTAATCCTTGAAAGAGATGAGTGAGTCAGAAGTAATGCTGGGCAAACTGGCGTGAAGGGGGCTTAGGGGCGCATTGGTGGCTTAGATGTTCTTGTGCAGCCCACCCTTTCCACAAAGTGACCGGCAACATAGAACATTTGAATCAGTGACCCGCAAATAATTGCAGGTCACTTTTTGGGGGTTCTCCCGTGCTTAGCCAGGAGTAGGAATGGGTTACTACCAGTGACTTCTCTGTGAATTGAATACGCTCTCTCTCCTGGGTGACTCCTGAGGGCAGAGTAAGTCAGAGTTACTCCTGGTAACGTCTTTGTGAGTAGGCCGGTTTGCCACCCGCTTCCTGCAGCCGGCTAGGTGGGAGGAGTTATCAGGCCAGGCTGCCTTGAGCTTGAAATGGCTTCGGCTTTCTGTCAGAAGTGTGGCTGAGCCTCATCACCGGCTACAAAGGTGTAGAAACACTTCAGCTGAGCAAATGAAGGATTCTAGGTCCCCTGTTCTATTATCACAGCATGGGGAGGGCATTAGAGAACATTAAGGGCTTGCGATCGAACTAGGGCGCGCGGTGAGGCTGCCTGCGCTACCATCAATCTTCCTCATAGATCCCTTTCCCCAACCTGCAGCTCCTGAAAGTAGACATGAGAGCCCATGGCCGCATTGATTTCTATGAAAAGCTGTTCTTGTTAACATTTCTGACAGTCATGTTAATGCCATGTTATGTGTCCGCCCCAAAGAGACCATTGTGAGGTTCGTTGGTTGTTTGCAAACCCTTTGAGACATGTCACATGTACAGGTGCTTAACAGTACAATTATTCGGAAGAAAATAAAATGCGCGTTTTCCTAAAAGGAAACAATACTTTAATACAAGGAATGGCTCCTCCCTAACAGCTAGGGCCACGCGCCCCACACTCCCCACCCTACCTGCTCCCCACTGCAGGTAGTTGGCTTCCCAACTATGGAACGCCCTCCCATCCGACGTCAGAGCTATACAAGTTTTCGACAACTTCAGGAGAAGCGTTATCTCCTGGATTCTCAGCAATGAACTAACTACTGAGTGCCTCCAGCAGTTGGCTACCTGTGTATAGCCAAATAGCAATCAGCATTTGGCTGTTTTCACAGATGTACTTTATCCTTTGCCAAAACTTACTAATCTGTATGAATGTACGTTATCCTCTGCCAACTGTTTGCTCTGTTTATGTCACTGTATGCTAAAGCGCCCAGATACCGCTGAGTCAGGCGCGCTATATAAAAAAACCAACACCGTCTTCCCCCCATGCTGCTAATTGACCACCGTCGCCTGCTACTAATTGCGTACAAAATGGTTTTGTTGGATCTGACAACATATTATATATTTGAATAAAGGAAGGCTCGCTGTATCTGCATTTCCACCTGTCCCCACAGCACGTGCATTAATAAGTAGACAACCTTTAATTATGTACAGGCCCTCATCATGTAACTCAGTAGGAAACATAGCAAACAATGGGAAATGTGTTGTTATAAACAATCCCCTTTTTTATTTTATGTACACTTAACACCCTAGAGCAGTGGTCTTCAAACTCGGGGGCTGGCCCCCGTCCGAGGTCCCAAACGGACTTTGGAGGAGGAGCAGACTCTTTAGAAAGGGGTAAAGTTGACTGTTTTTAATATCAAATGTAAGCAGATTTTCTACTGCTTATATTTTCTATTAGTACCCGGCGAGGGCGCAATTAGAATGAAAGAGCCATTCTAATTGGCCCTCGCCGAGTCGTTACCAGGCCGGGAATCCCTCCGTCGGGATTGTCCCCGGCGGGGGGAGTGGCAGGCCCTCAGCCAATGAGGAGGCTCGAAGCAGGGCCATCCCCGCTCCGTGCCTCCCCAAGGCTGAGAGGCTAACTTCGCCCCCCGCCGGGGACAGAGGTAAGGGTTTTTTTTTCCTTCCCTCCCTCCTCCCACCTCCCTGCCCTCCCCACCCCACTTACCTTCTATGCCTTGGTCCCCGGGTGGGGACAATAAAAGCTTCCAGCCGTGTGAACACTCGGAGCGGGGCCATCCCCGCTCCGAGTGTTCACACGGCTGGAGACTTCCATCGTCCCCCGCCGGGGACCCAGTTACGTGTTTTTTTGGGGGGTTTTTTTCCCTTTCCCTTCCCTTCCACCCTCCCAACTCCACTTACCTTCTCTTTTTTTGGGAGCGGATGCGCTGGAAACGCTTCTGTTTCCAGCGCGTCCGCTCCCGATGGCCGCCATGGAAAGGGAAAACGGACTCCGTTTTCCCTTTCCATGGCGGCCATTTTCTTTGACGTCTTTTTTTTTTCCCCGAAACGCTGCAGCGTTTCGAGAAAAATTAAAGCTTTTAGTGCCCCGGTCATGCAGTTTTTGCGGGCCGGGCTACTAATAGCTATGCTATGTGCCCCTCGCGGCGGAGGCATTACCGACTCTGGTAATGCCCTGGGGCAATTCATTAAAGCCCTCGCTTCGCTCGGGGCCTATAACTATGGGCCCCGGGGCATTACCTGAGTCGGTAGTGCCCCCGCCGCTCTGGGCATATTGCTTAATTAAAAGAAGTCACCTTAATCATTTTTTAAATAGCCTGGGCCCTCTGGACCTCCTCCGGGGGGCCCCAAGGGGAGTGGGGGGGGGGACCCTTAGGTGGGACAGGAGAGGGGGGGTGGGCAGACACAATATTTTTACTCAAGGGTGCTCGGTATGAAATAGTTTGACTACCACTGCCCTAGAGTAACATCACCAGGAAACAGTTTTCAGAATATTGAGTTTGCTCTTAAATCGACAGCCACTAGGTAATGCGTTTTCAACAGAATGCCTTAATTAGAAGATGTACGCAGGATTATAGTGTAAACTGCTCCATAAAATCGCACAGTCATGAGGCTGTCTTTTGCTGGAGGCTGGCCGGTATGCGTGTGTTTTTACGTGTTTTACAGTCCACATTTCTACAGTTTTTACCATCGTCCAAAGTTTGTGCAGGGCTGATGTGAACTATATGTCACTGGCAGAGAACAAATGACCACAGCTGAGCCAGAAGAGGCAGCGAATAATGCAGGGTAATTCTGATGCAGTGGGTACCTTCTGCTTTCAACATCATCCTCGTATCGGGGCGGCGGATGCAGCCCGCTTCCCGGACTCACATTAATCTTAATCCCTCCTGCACCCCCCTAGAATGCGCCCCCCAGCCGTGCTGCCTCCTGGCCCTCTAAAAGCAGCGCTCAATATCCCGGGCCCACGACACATTTATCAGTCTTGTTCTGCAATGTCACCTGTCTGGGAATATTTCAATCTTCCCATCAGATCTCCTCTGGCGTTCAGACTGCGCCTGGCTTGTGTTTCGAGAGTGCCACAAGTGTTTCATTAATTACCCCGGGGGCCATGGCTGCGGTATAAATCTGAAGGCACGGGGCCCAGGCCCGGTTGGGGCTGAGAGAGATGCCTTGCCTCTGCACACACGGTGGCACAGGGCTATTCATCACCGTGCACTCATCCCGCTCAGTCGCTCCCCGCCGGCGCCGCTCATTTCTCAAGGCGCCCGCTAAGTCGCCACAAGCAGAGGCGCCCTCCTGATCCTGACAAACATTGACAGTTTCTGCGCTGGGTTGAGCTCATCCTGTAATTTGGGTACTACCACCGGGATACCGCTGGGACTAATAGCGTTACCACCAACCCCGCAGCGCTGTTACGCCGGATCACGGGTTTGGCAGAACAGCAATTCCCCATTCGGCCCAATGGTTAATTTCTTGCACAACTACCGTCAGCGGTATTACCACACACTAATTGTTCCAAAAATGGACAAATTGCAGGCCGGTTTACCCCCAGTTCATGTTGCCAAACCTGTGATTTGGCGGACCCTTTAATTTGGCGGTAATAGCGTTGCCACCACATTTAAGGGTTACTGCCAAACTCGTGAAGAGGCAGTTTGACTTTTCAATAAGGCTCCAATACCTTCCTTTATTTGCAATTTCACATCAGGGAAGTCAATGAAAATGCAAGATAGTGCAAACTCCTAAAGCTGGCACTGGAATCGTGCAAGCGGTAC
Source organism: Ambystoma mexicanum (assembly GCF_040938575.1). Taxonomy (NCBI): domain Eukaryota; kingdom Metazoa; phylum Chordata; class Amphibia; order Caudata; family Ambystomatidae; genus Ambystoma; species Ambystoma mexicanum. The sequence continues at coordinate 642,457,173 of NC_090940.1, read as the reverse complement.
CGGGAGAGTCGGAGGCCAAAGTGACACGTCAGTAGGGTGACCAGATTTTCAAAATAAAAACCCAGGACAGGACAGGCCACCGACATAGAAGTAGGACTACAATTTCGCGGGTCACTGACACAAAAGTAGGACTACATATCGTAGCACTGATAAAGACAAAAAAGGGACTACAAACATAGCACTTATGACAGTGAAGTTTGGGGGCAGCCACAGCAGATCAAATGCTGGATTAGTGTACACATACCTGTGAAGCCACTATGTGGCACGGTTTTCTGTTTTTAGAGTGAATTCTTGGGGATCCACCTGTACAGGTAGAGCACTGCAGTGGACTGGGGTTATTGTCAACCCAACAATATTTCGCTGTGAGATTAAAGCAAGCATTTTCACAATTGTACACACTTTATGAAGACTGCTGGCCCCCTTGCATCATAGAATGGCACATAAGTAATGCACCCCACATGCGTATGGCAAACTTCATTGTGGAATTATTTCACCCAAAAAGGTTTTTGGTGATGAAAAGAACTATGCCTTTATTGCAAAGAATGAAAACAGTGAAGATTGAAAAGAGTGAAGATAAAAAGCAAGAGAATTGCTGTACACGTTTTATTACTATTATGAGTACTTTGCTGATGAATGTATTCTTTGTAGCACCGATTTGTCTTTCTGTAGCCTGCTATGGAACTCAGAGCAGCTCAGGCTGAAATTAACCCTAGTAACCAATATGGATTTCAAAGTCTCAATGTCCATTCGGTTTCGTTCATCGGTCCATGTATTGTTCATAATTGAAAAGATTCTTTCCACTGGCGCATTTGTGCCGGGCAAGCACAAGACAAACTGGACCATCATGCTCATGTTTTTCATTGTTATGTTCTGCTGTGAAAAATAGGTGAAAACCTCCACCCACCGTTCATCTGCAGACTTTTTTTGCTCGTTCCACTGGGCCAGCCTGCAAGCTGTGTAATTACGCACACAGCTCAGCTCATCAAAAAGCTCTGTGTCATCGTGTTTGAGCCTTCCTGATGTAGACTGCACAAATTGTAGGGAGCCCTCTACATCTCCCCAAACAGGGACACTGTTTAGGAGGACCCAGGAAAAAACGTTCAGTTCTGTGAAGTGAGCGCCCCATTCTTCTAGGTACTTTACACAGCAGTCATAAAAAGAGTACACATATTCGTTGAATTGGGTTTCATTTAGTTGCCCTTGTTCACGGAGGTCATTTAGGAGGCCTTTTACTTTGTTACTCAGAAAACATGCATCACGCCGCCCTATCATTTTCTCCTTCAGCCTCATCAACCTTTGGCCAACATCAATAGCATTTGAGTTTTGCTTTTCAAGAACCTTAATCGTATCATTAAACAGGACTAGCTGGTTCTGCAGGAAACAGAGCTACGCCTCACCAATAGGGTTCTGCAAAAACTTGGTAATGGCTGTAGGGGTTTTTTCCTGTGAGAAAAAGTATGACTTCAGGGCTGGGTACAGTTGGAGCACCCTGTCAAGAGCTGGCAATAGGGACAGCCAGCGTGTGTTACTGGTGCCAAGAAGGCTCTGGTAGTCTATCTCCACAAATTCACAAAATTCCTTTAACTGTTCTGTTCTAACAGTATAGATGTGGAAGTATTTATACACTTTCAATATGAAGGATTCTATATCCAAGGGGAGCCCATCAGCAGCAGTTTGCACTGCATTATGCACCATGTGTGCTGCACACCCCACACCAATTAGTTTATTTTCAGGGATTGCCTCCTTCAACTTACAAAAAACATTGTTTTTCCCTGCTCTTGCTTTCCCACCAAAGTTTGTGTTTGTGTTATCCGCACAAAAGGCTATTACCTTTTCCCTTAGATTGTTTTTCTCCAGGGCTTGAAGCAGTTCCCCAAATAATATTAATGAGGTTTCCCCAGGGACCGAGCTGAACTCCAAAATCTTAACTTTCACCCCCTCAAGGTCCTGGAAATATCTGATTACAATTGGGATGAGCTTCACCTCTTTCCTGTTCGAAGCATCAACCGAAACTGATAGACAGGTAACATTACTCAAATCACGCTGGAGATCCTCCATAGCTAAAGGCGCCAGCACTTTGGATACTAATGCTTCTGCTTTTGTACGGGCACAGGTAAATTTCTCATCATACAATTTCCTTATCAATGAGGATGTGCAGTCCATTGATCTAAAGCTGTGGTTGTGCTTTGCAAGGTGATAGGCAAAAGTGCCCTCAGCAGCAGCCCTACTGAGGTCTGTGTCCCCAGGAACAGCCTTCCCAAAAAAACTGTGTGATATTGCTGCTGCTGGCTGCAGATAACCACAATTTGTGCTTTTTGGTTTGCACGTGCTCCTTAATATCTCCTTTTCCACCATGGGCAATAGAAAAAGAGCATCTGCAGTGCTTGCAAAACACTTCACTGTCACTCCTTGCAACCTTACTCAGGAAAGGGAATGACGTTTGCATCTCCTCAGTGGCGGTACATCTCCTCTTGGGCATCTTTGGTAGCTACCTAGCTAGTGTTTCTAGATAAAGCTTGAAGAAAAAAGTAATGTCAGTCATCGTGATATGGTGAACTACGTCTCACGCAACAACAACAAAAATATCTTGATGACTGAACTACGGTTGTAGTAGTATACCTGGAAAGTCAATAAATCCTCAAATGTGTTTGTGACTTATACAGGTGCAACAAAGGGCACAGCATTGGCATTTGCCAAAAAAACAAAATGAGAGTAGAGTGGTGCCTGAATTGCAGGAGGGAACTGGGCAAGCATTTACAGGCAAGCATAAAGCCTACACAGGCTCTCTTCATAAACAAAAAATGTTGAGGACAGAAGGCAGGGGGTTTGTTCTGTCCCAGAGGCAGGAGCGGCTGAGTTTAGAAATAAAAGCCACGCCACCATTGAAAACATGTCCTTGCTGGCTGCACAATGCCCTCTGCCCCCCATATAAGAACACTCAGGTTGTAGTTGCCTCCTAACACCAGTAAAATGTTACATGTCAAGGAAAGCTTGCCTTGTGGGTTGCACAAATGCAACCCATGTAAGAACATTAATCATGTTGCCTTTGACACCTGTAAACAAATGTCATATGCCCCCCTCTGAGAACACACATGTTGGCTTTACTCTTAATGCGAGCACAACATTCCATGCCATAGTACAACCCAGCCAGCCCCATTGTAGTGCCCTCCATGTAATAACACTCAGCACATTGGCTTGCATAACAATTACATCACAGGTGTGCAAGTAACAGCGCTGCAATGGCCAAGGCCTGTCTGCGCGCTGTACAAATGTAAAAATAAATCATACAAATAAATAAGTAGGGTTGGCAAGTATTCTTAAAGAACATGTACAGAGGAACTGCTCCGCTACCAGATGGATGCAAAATGAGTAACCTGCAAGTCACATTTCATTTCCTTACCTGTTGGATATTGCAGGACGATGTGGGTGTGCTGCAGCAGGGATGAGGGTCACAAACGAGCTGGATGCAAGAGGATCGACTGATGTCAAGCTGGTGGCGTGAAGGGATGCGCTGCAGGCTGGAGCAGGAAGCAGGTCCACGAGAATAATGCTCTTCGAACGCTCAGGCGATGGAATCCAGACAGCAGCAGCAGTCACGAAGGAAAAGAAAACGAATGCTGCTAGAAACTCCAAGTCCCACTCACGGAAGAAGATGGAAGAATGATGCTGCGACAGCCACGGAAGAAAAAGAATGAACCGTTCGTGCCCGTGGTCGAGGCTTTTATGTGTTGCCAGCCAGGGGTCCCATAACTTCCCCCAAACACGTCGCAAGTCGCGCTTCCTGCAACGTCACAAGATGATGTTGCAGGAAGTCTCCAGGTCCTGGAGGGCGTCTATAGGCTGTGTGGCTGTGTTTCCGGCTTGGGCGGGGGCTTGGGCGCAGAGAAAGTGAAAGTATGAGCCTGCGCACTGCAGCGCAGGCTCATAGTGCAGCGTCGGAGCGGTGTCGTCCGAAAATCGGGACACCAGACACCCGCGCAGCAAAACCCCGGACGGGGTTTGGAAAAAAAAAAAACCCCGGGACCCCGGGACAGGGGGTGATTTCCCCGGACCTGTCCCGTGATTAATCTCAAAACTCGTTATTAATTGGGTAATACTGAGCTTCCAGTTAGACACGGTAAAAAATCAGTTTAGCTTTATTTATTTATTTGTTTGTAAATCTGCAAGCGCCGAGACCAAGGGAAAACGCCAGGGGCGGGGAATGAGTGTATCATGTGAATCAAAGCTTATGCCGAAGTGATGGACTCACTGAGACCCCTAGCTAGAATGCGTCATTTCATTCCTCTTTCCTATGAATGCCAAACCTTACAACAGCAGATCCCTTTCCCACTGGGGATTAAATAGGACCATTTAGTTCAGGGAACATCAGAGACCACTGGAACAGTGCTGTGGGGGGTCAACACCCCCACCAAACTGCCGAAGCATCACAGAAGTACCCTATAGATTAGATAGAGCTTTAATAATCATTTGTTTTCTATGTTACGCACTTCCATGTTGCTTTCCAAACACTCAGAGCAATGCTGCAGACTAGATGTTGAGACCGTCGGTGATGAGATGCGGTAAAGAGACTGGTTACAGAGACTGTCACATGCGTGCGTGTGTGTTTGTGTACGTGTGTACGTATATATGTGGAACTTCCATTAACATTAGTGCTATGAACTAGACTCAACTGAGTCTTGGGCATTCTCTAAAACACCCAAGAAAATGAACCAGAACGTGAAGGTAGTGCAGTTAATGAGCCGGTGACTGGCTCATGTTAGGGTGCTGAAGTAGTGGACCCACATAGACAAACAGAGATCCCTTTCCCTTCACAGTTCCACCTGCCGCCTAACCCATGATTGACAAGTCATAGAGCTAGTGCCAGTCTGGGGGTGCCTGGAGCAGCTTCGAGAGGCTCGTGTGCAAATGCGATTCAGAAATATGTGCTCAAGGGCACCTTGGCGAGCCGAAGGACTGCTGCATTTGCTCCACTTTTAGGCTTTATGACTCGAGTGCAAGGTTGCAGGTGCAAATATGGGATGTTCACGAGCACCCCCGTTGCAAAGGTTTTGAGTCAGGACCTGTGACAGGCCAGAGAAATGAACAGAAGTCTCAAGACCAGCTCGACAGGAGGTAATGGGCCTCATTATAACTCTGGCGGTCCCCGGTACCCGTGTCTGTAAAACAGGCACAGCTGCCGCCAGAGTTGCATTTTTTCCAGCACCCGTCAATGAGGAATTGCAAGGTAATTCTGACATTGCCGGACCCGGTAATTCCTGCAATGCCGGGTGCCGGTGCCTGTCAGTCCCCATTCCCATTTAAGCCCGGGAATGGGGACGTCAGACGCACTGACGGTGAAGTTGCATACAACATGCTGCGCTCGCAGGTGCCGCTCTGCCTGCCAAGCCAGACCTGGCGGGCTGACAGATGCCCACAAACACAGCTCTGAGTATGGCGGTTCAGGACCTACGGTACTGGCATGCTTACCGGTACCGTAGTTCCCGGACCGCCATGCTTATGATGAGGCCCAATGTCTTTTTTTGGTCACAAAAAGGTGGGGTCGGAGAAAGGCCTATAGGATCCTATAGGGTTTATCTGGAGAACACGTTCCCGTGAAGTCAAAATCACAGCCTGGACTTCCTGGACTCTCCTTTCTCCTTTTTCCGGCGGGATGCTCTGCCACTGCGTGACCCGGAGCGCAAGGTCACGTGACTGTGTCACCTATCTCATGTTCTTTATCTTCATCCTTCAAGGATGTCCTTGCCCTGGGCTTTCTCATTAAAGGGAGACATTTATGGGAGAGTACCCACGGCCCATGACAGAGGACTAAGCCATGGGGCTAAACAGAAGTGTCTTTTATTTTCCAGACAGACAGGGTTCATACAGGAAACACAAACATCTCCAGCAATCACAGCTCCTGAGCCTCTGTTACAAGCTTTTATTTAATAATGATGTCACAACCTCTAACCCTTCCCCAAAAACCTAAGAGCCAGCTCTATTGGGGAGCTTGGGTACTAGCACCTATAAGTACCCCCTATGTGAGTGCTCTAACTGGTCCTTTTATGCCAGGTGGGTTTGCCTGACACTTCCCCAAAAACTATCTATTACATTGTTGCAGGGTCGCAGGACTACCATTGACCCATGTCCCATTACACACCACCCCAGGATTTGAGCGTCCTGATTGGCTGGAGTGGGTCGCCCCAGGACTGGGACCCTGGTCTGTTCACAGCGGTCAGTGTACCTTTTCAAGGTAATGTCTCGGGAGGATAGCTCAGTGGCAACGTGCTCGCCTTGTAAGCAAGATGACATGGAGCACCACAGGTTCGATCCCCGGGTCCGTGCTTAGAAACCTCTGGGTATTAAGCGCATTATAAATAACCTATCATATCATAATGCGAAAGACTGTGTGTCCCCATCGTTGCCATTGTTGCCACTGGCATAGCCACCTAGCCTGGCAGAGTGCCTGCAGGTTGCAATGTTCGTTGGACAACACATGTATCAATTCTGTCTGTGTTTGCTGGGAACTGCTTCTCTTCCCACCATGAGTAAATGGCATTGTTTGGCTTGGCCGAGTCATGTGGGTGAGTATCGCAAAACTGAGATTTTCGGTCTGAAATTATTGAGGATTTTGTTCTGTAATTTCACAGGTGGCTCCCTGCCCCGGGAGCAAGGAATGTTCCGCCCGCCCCTTGTCCTTGGCTGCGAGCACCGGCCCTGCGCTTCGTGCTGCAGAGTCTACATCACTTTTCCCTTATTCTGAGGCCTGTTGCTTCGTGCAAATTCACTACAGTCTTTCTTTGGTTCCCATATATATATGTCGGGAGGATAGCTCAGGGGCAACATGCTCGCCTTGGAAGCAAGATGACACAGAGCAACACAGGTTCGGTCCCCGGGTCTGTGCTAGAAACCTCTGGGTATTAAGCACGTTATAAATAACCTATCATATCATATATTTTGTGGTATTCTCCTTAGGGGTTAGTAGTATTTGGCTCTTCCAGGTTCCTTATCCGTCTCTGTAGCTCCATATGATTATTTGCAGTGAAGCGGTTGCACGCTTGCTCTGTGTGACTTTTGGGTTTCTTGTGTTTCTGCGTTTGGCTAGTGGAAAGAAAAGGCTTCTGACCGTATGCACATGTATCTGTCCTCCATCTACAGAGCTGTGTATGCATGTGCTTCATGTGTGCACGTGTGTGTCTGCGTAACTTTGTGCACAGGTGCGAGTTTACTTTGTGACTAACGTTGCTATGTTGTAGTGTCACTAATGATGTCAGAACGGCTGGATATTTATCATTAGTCAACCTGGTCCCGTGATGAGGCACCTGTATCCGCAAAGATATCAGCTGGATTGAGTTTGATTGGTGGTCTGAGCAAATATCTGCTCACATGTGTGGGATGTACTGGCCCTGCTAGGGGTTGATGAAACAGCGACTGGCACCTCACGTTTCTCATTCTTCGGGCTGACATGCACATAGGGGACACAAGGGCCATTCCAGGGACCCTTCCTCTGCCTGCTTGTGAATGTTTGACCACTTCTGCAACAGCTCACATGTGCCTGGACTCTGACTCCTACTTAAACTGTGTGAGGCTCGCTCTTTCCCTCATCCTGGCTCTCTGGCATCGCTGTCTCCTCCTCCCACTGGCAGGGCTCGCTAACCTTTCTGGCACCTGGATGTACATTCATTGCTGCTGTTCTTCTCTTTCCTTCTCATAATCTTCGTTTTCATGCTCTCCTTGATCCCTCTTGACCTCTGGCACAGGCTCCCCCCTGCAGCCCCTCTTGCCCGCACTTTTGACCCATCTAATCTTTCCTTACCCCCCTCTTTCTATTTCTCTTCCCTGCCGGTCTCTGTCAGACCCTGCAATGCCCACTCTGTTTGCAACAAATATCATTCTTTTTTAAATGTTCTTTTTATTTGTCCATCTCATTCCATTCTTAATATGATTCTAAAGGTTAATCTGCAGGTCCTCTGCCTTATTAAGACTTGGCTCACCCCCCATATAATACTACTGTCCCAGTCTTCTTTTCTTCATCATCTACCAACTTAACTCACACTCTCTGCTTTACTAAAAAAAGGCTGCAGAGTTGGTACTCTCTACCATTCCTCCTGCTCTCACTCCCTCCCCCCTCTCCCAATTACCATTTCTGTTTCTTTGAGTACCATTTTTCTTCTTTTTCTAAGTCCCCTTCTCTAGCATTTCTCGCTGTTTATTGTCCTCCGAGTCCACTTCACTCTCGCTAGGAAGACCTGGACGCATTACTCTCATCTCACCTCCCTCTCAATTTTCCTTTTTCTTCTCCGAGGCTTCAATCTTCGCCTTACCTACACACACTCTTCTGTGCCATTCTTTTCTCTTCTTGGCTGATATGGTCTCTCCCAGCTCTTCTCTCCAGCCTCACACGTACCTGTCTCTTGCATGGATCTCATCTTCTCTTCTTTTGCTTCTGACATTAATGTCTCTGCTTCCCCAGTCCATCCTCTTACCATCTTCCTCCTTTCTCTCACCAGCTATCTTCCATTTCCCATCAATTCACCCTCCCTGTTGGTCTTTCTGCAACGTGACTTACGTTCTCTTAATACCTACTCCGGTATCCCTTTGGCACCGTTGATCACTGCATTCTTCCCTCTACTCTTTCTTCTCTTGGTTTTTCGGGTTTTGTCCTCCAATGGTTTCATACTTATCTCTCTAAGCAATTGTATTTCGCCTCTTGGTCTGGTCATATCACCCCTTCCTTATCGCTTCAGTTTGGTGTCCCTCTGGGTTTGGTCCTTGGTCTCCTTCTTTTGTTAGTATCCAGTCATTCCACTGAAAATAAAACAGAGTGTTAAGTTTCACTGAAAGCCAAAATACTGAAATAAATGCAGAACATGTTAATTAAATATATATATGGTGGTGTGGTAAGGGGTTAAAATGGGTGGTGGAGTGGTTACAAGGGGCTCACTCTGAAATGTACCACTCTGTTTTTACCTTTGATACCCATTTGTCCCTCTTCACTGTTCCCCTTTCTGCACTCATCACTTCATTTAACCTTTCATGCCCTTTCCCCGCTGTTAGCTCAGCATCCTTGTATTTATCCATTGAGATCTTCTTTCCTTGCCGTGTACTTCCCCCTATGACATGTAAAGCGCTCTCTTGGTATGCAAAACTTAGTCCCAGCTTAATAAATATCCTAATAATAATAATAAATGGTTAAATCCTATCACCCAGAATGGAATCTCAACCCCTGCAACCCCCCACCCCTCAAACTGACTCCCGCCTTCAGATCACTTGGGTTCTGAATCAAGAGTAAATTGTCTGTGAACCATCATGTTGGTAAAAGAAAACACAATATAACCTATAGCAAATGTGGCACCCTGACCCAAAGTATTAAAGGAGGGATATATAAATGAGAAAATTAATGAAACTAGAAATTAGCAAAACACCATTAAATTCAAAAAATTACATTTTGATACAGGATTGCAATTGGGAAAGGAGAATTGTAAAAGAAATGGAAAAACACAAGTGTTTTATAATCCTCATATAAGAACAGAACCTCAACTGGAACACATGCTTAATTTAGTCAAAATGAATCTACGGAAAGTTCCCATACAGTCAAAATGCATCATGCATGCTCGAGAAGTGATTCCTTTTAAGTTCACCAAAGCCTTCACCATTGTGAATGAGAACCCTATTATAAGTAGACATTAACAGTAAGGAGTTGGCCTCTTCTCCGCTTCCGTAAGAGGTAATGACTCATTAAAGGCTGGCGACATTGACCCTCAAACCAAATATAGTGTCAAGTGAACAGACATATATATATATATACATATATGGCCTGGATAGTTTTCTCTCTGCCTAGGGGGCAAGGGCTTGTGTGAATGTTTTCCATGAAGTTGTTCCAGCTATTGAGTAACGGGGTGTAATGTGGTGGCTTATATTCTGAAGAAAAGGCAATATCAACTCAATATCAGTATTTGTACTGCATCGTTTGTCGGGACTATATCACGTAACCCTGTACGCAAGAGGTTTCTGTGAGGGGTCAGAAATGAGGGACGGACTTACAGTTGTAGTTTTCTCAACATTTGCCATATTTATTAAAGTTAAATGAGAATGGGATAAATCCCCATTTTTCCCTATCCTAACAAAAATGTTCTTACCTAGCAAACTAAAAATAAAGAAAAGTGACCTTGTGTCCAAATGTATCTGACCCTCACACTATCATATACAACCAAAGTGCAAAAGGTAAATGTATCTGTTTTCAGTTCAACCAAAATGTGCAAAAGTTCAGCCGTATGATTCCCACGAAGCAATCATTGTGACCAGAGTTTGATTCCCTTCCACAGAACCAATTCATGAAGACTTTCGAAAGAGTTTTGTTTCAGCAGTGTTCCATTCAGTTCAATGGAAAATGTCTTTTTCATCCAACACGTCTATCTCTTTCACAAATGAAACGTGTTCAAAACCAAAGCAACAGTTTTTCACACAAAGTACTCTTCACAAGTTTCTCAGGACAGCAAAGCAGATGTGTCTAGTCCGTCAGGATGATAAAGTAGATTATTTTCTTTCCACAACAAGCTCTAACGCAACCAAGTCTCCTTCTTTAAAGCAACTATTCCTTTCCTTGTTTACTCGGCTGCAAAGATTAAATTCCCCTTCACACACCTGACCTCCTTGCTTGCCAGGAAGGATTGCAACTTCACACACCTGACCTCCTTGCTTGCCAGGAAGGATTGCAACTTCACACACCTGACCTCCTTGCTTGCCAGGAAGGATTGCAACTTCATACACCTGTCTCAGTTGTCTTCTGCTTGTGGAAATGCTTGCTCTACACCGATATAGCATACGAGGAGAATTGTAAAATGTTTGCCTGATTTGATAGTCTCTTGGCTGATGGGAATGTGGGTTCCATATTTCCCCAAACTGATATCTCACAGGAGGGGAATTGTATTCTATTTGTCCCTCTGGAAAGTACCACAATGGTAGGGAACGGCACACAACTTCTGGGAAGCGTTTTGTTCTGGCTCCACCTATCTTCCTTCCAGGGCAGTTAGAAAGAAGTTACTCTGACTTACCATGGACTCTGCCGACCCCTCCTGCCCAGCTAACTATCGCCCAATCTCCATCACTCTTCCTGGGCAAGCTCCTGGAGAAACTGGCCATCTCCCAGCTTAATCTCCACACTGAATCTGTTGGTTGTCTTCATGGTCATCAGTCTGGCTTCAGAGCTGCCAGGAGCATGGAAACTGCTCTCCTGAACATCCGTGAAGACCTGCTCTCCAACCTTGACGCAAACACCCCTTGCGTCCTCATCCTGCTTGATCTCTCTTCTGCCTTTGACACTGTCAACCATGCCATCCTGCTCAACTGTCTCTGTGATAACCTGGGTATCACTGGTCAGGCTCTGGCGTGGCTGACTTCTTTCCTCCCTGACCGACCCTCCCAGGTCTAACTTGGGTCATTCCTCTCTGCTATCTTTTTCTCTACCTGTGGTGTCCCCCAGGGGTCTAACCTCTCTCCCTGGCTGTTCAACCAATACCTGGCACTCCTTGCTCATTGCATCACCGCTCTCTGCCCCAACTTTCAGTGCTATGCGGATGACACCCAGCTCATTTTCAGGCTACCCTCGATCTCCTCCTCTCCTTTCCTCATCTTCCGACTGTCTGCCTGCTATCCAGGAGTGGTGTGCCGCCAATGACCTCTGCCTTAATGCCAGTAAGACTGAGATTCTCCTCATCGGCACACCCACTCCCTCCTTCCCTGTAGCTCTCTGGCCAGCCTCTCTTGGCCCTCCTCCTGCTCCCACCTGCGAGGCTACAAACCTCAGTGTCATCTTCCACGCCACACTCTCCTTCTCCCCTCACATCTCTGACGTCACTAAGAAGTCACACTACCATCTGCACCTCCTCAGAGGTATTCTTCCTTTCCACTCCTTCCCCCAGAAGCTCACTGTCTCCAGAGCTCTGGTTCTCTCTAGGCTGGACTATTGCAACAGCCTCTTTCTAAATCTGCCTGCTTCTACTCTCCGCCCTCTGCAACTTATCCATAACAGGACTGCGAGACTTGTCCTTGGCCTCAAGCCCAGGGATCGTATCTCTCCAGGACTGAAATCTCTGCACTGGCTCCCAGTGGCTGTGAGAATTAAGTTCAAAACTCTCTGCATCGTCCACAAGGCCTTCTGGGGCCTGGGGCTTCAATACCTTCAACTCTCTCTCCCTAAATATCTTCCTTCTCGAGCTGTCCGCTCCTCCGCCTCCAACTCCCTTAGGGTCAGTAGCTTCTCCAAGCAACGAGTTGGTGGTTGATCTCTTTCTTTGGCTGGTGCCTCCATCTGGAACAGCCTCCCTGCCTCCCTTTAACTTGAGGAGAACCATCTAGGGTTCCGGAAGCACCTCAAAACCTTTCTCTTTGCTTCTGCATTTTCTCCTCCTCTCCTCTGCTGACCTCCTGGCTCTAACCGGAACTGCACTGGCCACCTGGACACCCTCTGATGGAGGGCTCAGGTCCGACGCAGGTTAGTAGCCAGCGTCACACACCTGCACTACCCACCTGGCAACCCCCGCACTTGGGGATTGTTTCTGTATCCCTACAGTCCCCCCGTACCAGCCCTTAACACCTGATGTCTGCACTTACCCTGCACTTGCCACTAGCTGGCCATTACTTACTTATTGTTATCTTTCCCATGTACTGCACTGTCCCTGTCCCCCTCCCCGCACTTGCGTGGTCCGAATGTCACCTGGCCTAGTAGGATCTTTGCCTGTCCTCCCTTTTGTTCCCCTCCCTTGCCTCATCGCGCCTTGAAACACTTGTGTATAGGCGAGTTATAAATGCCATATCATATCATATCAAACCTGGAGAGGACTATTTGGATTCAGGAGGACATTACTATGAACACCTCTTAGATCTGAAGTCAGGATTAATTCAGAGTTTATCACAGTAACTGCTTTGGGAAGATGCAATTTGCTGACATTTGTTTTGGTAGCACTTGCATCGTTTGTGTCCAGCTCCCTGAAGACACTCCAATATAGTGTGGCCTCTTTTTAAAAAACAATACAATACACAAAGAAAGAACTACAAACTCTCGGGTAGTGTGTGTTAAACAGAGAACACATTACCCCCTTACATTAGTAGTATTGAGTCGCATTTCACCTCCAGAAAAGCAATAAAAACTATGCTGTTTGTTTAAATAAGTATCTCTGGTGCCATTGTCCCATGTAGACTGCACGTACCATTCTATTTATGATGTAACTTTTATTGTAACTGTATGACAAACCAAAACTATAACCACATCTGTATGTATTCCTTGATGTCGTATCATTGTTAGGTTACGCGCTCTCTGTAACCATGAGCTAAGTAACCCTCCTGTAACTAAGACAATCTCACGCAACAGCGCCTAAATGCTCTTGGGCTGCTAGTGTGCTTTACAAATCCAAATAAATAAATAATAAATAACGTTTGAATGAGGGTTGGTGGAGTGGCGTGAGTCGAAGGCAGTGGTGGTAACTCCCTGCCTGTGTTTGTGATCAGTAATGCGCCACTTGCTACCTTAGCAGAGAGAAATGAAGTCATAGGAGTCTTAAATCACTTTTAATGAGGGTACATTGGGTGGAAACCGAGCATAATTAACTGCTCGAGCCATAAAAGAAATGGAAAGAGGACAGCTGGCATTTGGGGATTGCACTAGCATCGCTCAGTAAAGATGTGCGCGGTTTGCCCCGCCTTCACATCAGAATAATATTTGATAAGAACGCGCCGCCATAGAAGCATTGAAACACGGCTTACATTTCAATGCAGTTTTATTCTCTTCGTCATTTGTAAAGGTCTGGAGATATGAAACTGGGAGTGTTGTCAGCAAGGGTTAGCGGGGCACAATCAATAACTAGTTTCCAGGCCCTTCTAGGCCCCACCATCTGTGTTTTTCTACCCTATGTTACCCATTTTCAATAACCTTCATCCTTAATGCTCCAAAATCAGTCTTTATTTAGTCATGGCGCTGGTCTGGCATAGCTCACTACCCTAGCGATGTACACGATTTGGAATAGAGCTCTAACCAGACTTGGGATCAATCTCTACCTAGCCTTGTACACGATCTGGAACCGTTCCCTACTAAGCCATGCACACACTCTGGAATTGTTCTCTGCCCGCCATGTACACCATCTGGAATCATTCCCAATTCCGCGAAGGATGCAATCTGGGGTCAGCCGCTATACAATCCGGATCCATTCTGTACGTCATTGCCACGTATATAATCTGCAGTCGTTCGCTACCTCACCTTGTATACTTTCTGCAAACATTCACTAATCCCCCACCTCAACCCACAGGAATGGTTCACTGTTCTCCCATATATGTCTTCTGGATCCGTACCGAACCATACCCACAATCAAGAGCCTTGCTCTTCCAACCCTGTTTGTGAACTGGACTCGTTCTCTACACATTGTGACGATTCACAAGGTGTTGTCACTTCTTGCCAAAGGGGAAGCCCTTTCTCACGAGGCTAGGGAGGTGTGGCTGCCACCCAGTACTCCCACTAGGGGTGGTTTCATGCAGGAGGCCCTCATACAGAAGGACTCAGCCTCTGGGGATAAGGACGACCATCTGGGGTGCAACCCTTTCAACAATGTCACCCCCTCACATTCCTTAGCCCCCCTCCATTTCAAACCACTATATTGAAAATAGATCAATGTATTTCTGTAGTAGGTGGGGTAATTGTAATTGTAATTTTTTATTTGTAAAGCACTTATACACGAGTGAGGTGCTTCAAAGCAAGACAGCCAAGACAGAAAATACTAAGACGAAGAAGAGCAGAGAAGGCATGAGGATTACTGACGGTGCTAGAACTGAGATGAGGTGGCTCACAGGAGGCATGAGGAATACCAAGGAACCATTGACAACAGGTATTGATGATACGCAGGGGCGGTGTAAGCCCTATAAAGTGGAAACAGAAGAAGGGCTGTGCATCTTCCTTCCCTGTCGGTGAACTGCCCTCGACCCAAAGAGAGGGCTCAGCAGAGGATGCCGGCTAGTGGCTGAGGGAGTCCATGACAGGTACTGTGTCGGTTGAAAGCATGCGAAGAAGTGGACTGCACGGTCCTCTAATGGTGCTGAGACTGCAAGGAGTGACAACATGCAGAATGGCCACAGAAGCCAAAACGAAGCAGATGGATTCAGGAAGGTGAGCAACCCCAGTACTTGGAGAGATGGGCGCCATACAAGCAAATTCCATAAGATAACGAGAAGCACGGGCGAACCAGTAGGGACGTGGGGGGAGTAGAGAGTTCCATGCTTCATGCCGGGGCAAGAGTAAAGCCTATCAATGGGACATCAAGGGTCGGTGCATCCAAGGAAATCTTCCTCGTGTCAGTGGCAGAAATAAGCCCACTGACCACCAGAAAGGTTCTGGGATCCCAACATAACTGAAACATGCACCAGAGGAAACGATGCTCACAGCAGTGGCAGAGATAAGCCCACTTATGATCAGAAAAGGAACCCGGGACCCTAACCCCACTGGAAAAGGCATCAGAGGCAATCTTCCTCGTCGCAGTGGCAAAGCAAAGTCCACTGGGATCCAGAGAAGGACTTGGGACTTTGCTGATTGATTTAGTGCAGGAGTGCAAAGAGAAACCTAAGTTGGAAAATAACTCTCAAACACCAGGAGAAGGGGGTCATTCTGGGGAAATGGAACCCTTTCAAGTACATTGAAGAGACTCCAGGGGAAGGGAGTCACTCCCCCTGGTCCTTGTTGTGAACTATATTGAAGAGTGCAGACCAGTACTAGGAGAAGCGAGCCATTCTCCTGGTCCAGAAAGTTGAGTACAAGGTGTTGGGACTACAAGCCAGGAGATTTGAGTCATTCCCCTTGGCATTCATTTGCAAGAGGAGATTTTGGGAACACCACCCGAAGGGAGTCATTCGCCTGGTGACGGAACCTTCTGTTAGATTGCTATGAGCCAGGGGAAGGCAGTCATTCTTCCTGGCACCTTTTTGGCAAGAGAATATTTTGGGAACGATACCCATAACCAGTAGGAGGGAGTCGTGCTCCTGGAGAAGGAGCTTTCTGTTGGATTATGTTATTCTATAGTTGTAGTGTAAGGGATAGAAGTAGGTTGTGACACAGGACGGTGGAGTTTGATTTTGACTGACATTCTGACCAATCCTTTAGTATTTGTTTGAGGCGGGGAAACCCCTCTTAGAGATAGGGATAGTGAGGTTCCTTTTTTTCCTCAAATAAACATCTATAGCAACAATTACGCCACCCTTGTGTCAGCATCCTTCTTCTACACCCTTTCAACAGCGACCCAACCATGCACTCGATCTAGAATCATTCTCTACCCGCCATGTACGTGATCTGGAATGCATCCCTACTCTGCCATGCGCAGGATCTTGAATTGTTGTCTACACTGTCATTTGCACACCCAGGAATATTGTTCTACCCTTGGTGTACATAACTTGGAGCCATTCTGCACCCTGCAATGTACACAATCTGCAATCGTTCTCTATCTTAACATGAATATGACCTGCAATCATTCACTACCATGTTTATGGTCAGGACTCATTCATATCAATTCTATTCTGCCACACACATGATCTGGATTGCCAATTACATGATCCGGATTCATTCTCGGCCTGATCATAGATGCAGTCAGGAATCCTTTTCTACCCCGTCATGATCAAGACAAGGAATTGTTCTTTACCCAGCCATAAGCAAGACAAGCAATCGTTCTCTACCCAGCCACTACCAAGACAAGGAATCATTCTGCACCCAGCCATGAGCAAGACAAGGAATCGTTCACTACCCAGCCATGAGCAAGACAAGGAATCGTTCACTACCCACCCATGAGCAAGACAAGGAATTGTTCTCTACCCAGCCATGAGCAAGACAAGGAAGTGTTCTCTACACAGCCATGAGCGAGACAAGGAATTGTTCTCTACCCAGGCATGAGCAAGATAAGGAATCGTTCTCTGCCGAGCCATGAGCAAGACAAGGAATTGCTCTCTACCCCACCATGACCAGGACAAGGAATCACTCTCTACCCAGCCATGAGCAAGACAAGAAACGTTTTCTACTCAGCATCTTTTTTTATAATTATTTTTGTTTCTCCTGATGAAGGCCTAATCAAATTGTGGGGTGAGAGAATCAAAACCACTGCAAGAAAGGCCGAAACACACGTTTGTTGACATTGTTCTGGTTTATGTAGACATAGTGCATTGAGGTCAAGAATTTGGGTCTGAGACAAAGCATGTGACTAAAATTATGTTGTCACAGTGACGCTAGTGATATTGGGCCATAGGGAGTCACCAATTGGTAACTTATCAATTTCAAATGGCCATATGAAAAATTGAAATTAGAGGCTATTCGTCAAGATACCTGACTGTGCCATAGAAAAGTGTGCTGTATTTTATTAACACTGTTGTGTGCTTTATTTGTAGCTATGAGTCACTATTTTTTACCAACTCCCAGCACGTTCATCTGTGTGAAATCTATTCACCTAGAGTGCATGGGAGATTGCTCTGTGGTTTGAGACAATTCTCTTTTTAATTATTTTTGATACAATTAAAAACAATCTCTGAAGCATGGATTGTAGTGTTTCCTTTTTCTACAAGTCTAAGATGCATTGAGGAGAGTGAGATGATGCATGCCTGAAGGATAAATGCAGACGGTTGGAATCATTTTAATGTGAAGTGTCTCACATAGAAGCTTTTTTGTATAGACTTGTTCATCCCGGTAGAGGGAGACATTAGTCCAGTCCCCACCTGTCCTCAGTGGTCTACACAGTCATTCACACAATCTGGAATTATTTTCTCCCCCTAGGCACATACACAATCTGGAATAATTCTCTACACAGCAGTGTACACAATCGAGAATATTTCTAAGTCAGTCAGTAAAACATTATTTCGGAACAACAATAGAAGTGCACATAAAACACATTAAGACAATCAACAATGTGTAAAAGCCAAATGAATCGGAAAAATCCCAAAACTTGCAGAAGAGGGATTAACAAGCAATCATTCATAAAATGATCACGGGGTCTTCATTATATAAAAACAAACAGCAACAATTTCATGAGTTAAAAACCACTAAAAATACAAAGGAACTCACACATATAAAGCACACAATGAAAGTACCAGTATTTACCTAAACAACTAATACCAATGAATATTTGCTGCGCCAGATCATGAACTATGTGCTTTATAAAACTAACAGCACTAGACACGATAACTGTTAACCACCTACTTTAGAGTTCCTGGCAATGTTGGCCTCAGAGTCCTGTGCCGGCACTGACAGAGCCTTCGTTCTTCAAACCCAGGCCCTATGAATATATGAGGACGATGCCAAAGTGATTGCTCTGCTTGAAGGAGATTTACATAGGGTCTGGGTGCCCATGAGATTACACACTCTGTGATTACAGCAAAGTCTTAAGGAAACATGCCCTCATAGAACGGGCATAGCCGAAGGAAGTGTGCTGGATTCTCCCTGTGCAACTGACACAAGGGGCATAGGTCTGAGCTACTCCTACGCCACACCAGCAGCCGATCTTGCAATGGACGAATTCCTAAACGGAATTTAATATTAAGGGCGTGGAGATACCTAGGAGTCATGAAATCTATGTACATTTCATAGCTGATATCCATCTTAATGGACCAATAATCATCGGATCGGAAAGATTGGACCCAAGACATGCTAAAGTGGCCTTCTCCCTCAGTACAGAATCAAATCTACGGGCAAGATTATGCTTAAAGCTGGCCTCAATCTGTTGATGGTTGTGCCAGAACTCTGCAAGGTCCAACACCTGTAAAATTGCAAGCACATGAGAACTCCATTTCAGCTCTTGTCCTCTAATTTGAGACAACGCATCCTCCATCTCCTCTCTATAGTTACTCAGGTAAGGTGTGGACCATACCGAAGTCAATAACGGACAGGAGTAATTGTAGTAATATAAGAGATCGACCAATGATTACCTTCCAGCCGTAGCATTACATTAGGGGTTGAAGGTGGTAGACACACAACCCTTTCTTAAGAAATTGGCTCTCAATTACAACCAACTAGGATGAAGAAAAGTGACCAACAATTTCTGCAGCCGCTCTAGCTTGTTGGTTAACGAGCTATAACGCTGGTTTGAAAACTCCATTACCGTGATCCTCCTAAACTTCAGGATAACATTGCTCTGTTTCTCAAGAGTGTGCATGGCCCTGCCCACCTGGCTTGTCCAACTACCATTACCAGAAAACCTAACGCACAGGTACACAAAAGAGTTTGCCTGCTCAACCGAGTGGCCTTCTGTCATAACTCTTAACCCACTAAGCCCCCTCTGTCCATGCTTATGGAAGACCATGTTTCTCGGCGCAGTCGTGTACGTCATCTGCGATAATTCTCTATGCAGCCATTTATATAGTTCCTTTTGCAGCCATTTCCTATATCTGGAATCATTGTTTATGCAGCAAGGTGCACACTCGGGAATTGTCTCTCGACTCTGCCATGTCCTCGATCTAGAATTGTTTTCTGCCCACCCATGTATCTGCAATCGCTCGACCTTCAGACATGAGCATGGTCTGCAATCGTTCTCTACTCCACACTCCACACCTTCTACATGACACATGTCTTCATAGTGTGGGTACTTGGAGGGGACTGGGTGACGTCACTGCCGCCTATAGACTTCTTTCCAGAGGACATCTGGCACCAAGAGAATTGCTAAACCCAAAATGGGGGATGCTGGTCTGCCCCATATGCAAAGCACGGGAAAGCCAACTTTACTTTATAAACCAGTCGGAGGTCTGGCCAAAGTAGAAAAGGAATTTGGCAAACAACCCATTATTTGCCACCCTCTGCCTTCTTCCCAGCATCAATGGAAATCCTGCTGCTCTCTGAAATTAGAAACATAGTCAATCAGTGAAAAACTTATTTTTTTAAAATGTTATAAATGGTACCGTTTTTTCCAAGTTTCTTGTGGGGAGAAGAGCTCCATCATTCGCCTTTGTTACCCAACCTCAGTGTTGGGGCGCACTCGCTCAATGCACCCACTTAATACAGTGATTGGACGGGAAAGATCCTCCAGGGCTGTTTATAGTTCCCTGTGAAGCACTGGAATTATGAGGAACAGCTGCACCCAATGGATCGTACTGCAACCTAGCTCTCTCTCTCTCTCTCTCTCCTCTCCATCTTACCCTCTCTCTCTCCCTCTTTCTCACTCGTCTCTCTCTCACGTCTCTCTCTCACTTCTCTCTCTCGCTCTTTCTCACTCGTTTCTCTTTCACTTCTCTCTCTTTCCCTCACTCAACTCTCCCTCTCTCTCCCTCGTCTCTCTCTCTCCATCTCACCCTCTCTCTCTCCCTCTTTCTCACTCGTCTCCCTCTCACTTCTCCCTCCCTCTCTCTCCCTCTCTCCATCATTCTCACTCGTCTCTCTCTCACGTCTCTCTCTCACTCCTCTCTCTCTCTCTCTCCCTCTTTCTCACTCGTTTCTCTTTCACTTCTCTCTCTCTTTCTCTCACTCAACTCTCCCTCTCTCTCCCTCGTCTCTCTCTCCCAACTCTCTCTCTCTCCCTCTGTCTTACTCGTCGCTCTCTCACACTTGTCTCTCTCTCTCTCATGTCTCTCTCTCACTTGGCACTCTCTTTCTCACTCCATGCTCTCTTTCTCTCTCACTCGGCTCCCTTTCTCTATCACTTGTCTCCCTCTCTCTCGCCTCTCTCTCTCTCTCTCTCTCTCTCTCTCTCACTCGGCTCCCGTTCTCTCTCACTCAGCTCTCTCTCTCACTCTGCTCCCTTTATTTCTCACTCCATGCTCTCTTTCTCTCTCACTCGTCTCCCTTTCTCTCTCACTCGGCTCCCTTTCTCTCTCACTCTGCACTCTCACTCCAGGCTCTCTTTCTCTCTCTCGTCTCCCTTTCTCTCCCACTCGGCTCACCTCCTCTCACGTTGTGTCTGTTGATCTCTCTACGTATGAGAGTAGAGTGTTCAGGTTTGCTAGAGCCACCCCAGCCATTGCTGACAGCGAACTGAAGAACAATACACAGCAATCTTGATGGAGGGGGCTGCGGGGGTGGAAAGTAGAATGGGAGTAGCCGCAACAGAGGCATCCATGAAAGTGGAAAAGTGGGACTTCCTTTCCCTACATTGATGAGGTGACCTGAGAAGAGGGGGCAGCCTGGAGAAGAAGGTTGATAGCATCATTTTGCTATCAATTGAATGTTGGGGTTCGGTTGAGAGGTTCACATGCTGCTGGCGTGAATGGAAGCATAGGGGTCTCAACAGTTGGGAGGTAATGGGAAAATCAGCTGTATTTGACCACCAGGCCCCCACATAGCGTTGCCTGCTAGACCTGCAGTCCAGTGGTGCAGTGCCATGCCCCCATGGGTCAGCTGCCACACTGGGGTAATTCTCATTTGCACGACCCCCTGCCACATGCAGATGCCCAGCGTTCACACACCTACCAGTGCACTTGCTACCATCACCCGCTGACCTCCTGAGACTCAAGGAGGCTCTTTGCTGCCTTAGGCACGGTGCCAAGCGCCGCTGTGCAGCACAGCACAGAACTTGCAACACACATGGCACCAGCTCCTCCTGTACTGGCACAGCAGAGACACACCTAGCTGGTGGGATGTGCCTCTATAAAACATTGATTAAACCAGGGCGCATAATTTGCACTAGCCACTAGCCATTGGCTAGTGCGATTTGACTCTTGGCGAGTAAGAAATGGTGTGCTGTCTGTATGTATAGAACTCAGGTGGACAGTGACTTTTTTATTGCTCGCAGTAGCTTGTAACTTCCATTTTTTCACCCTGGAATAAACAATAACTGTGTGTGGGTGGGGTGCTGTGGGTGGGGTGCTGTGGGGAGAGGGGATGCTTAGCCAGATCTCCCTTCTTACCCCATTTCTATTTATAGATGTACAGTATCCTGACACCCACATACTCCTGCGTTCCGTCCCCTTTCCTCCATACTATATGGGCGTCCCCGTATGGGAACAGGACCAGAGTTTTTTGCGCTGCAAAAATTCTGCACTTCCCCTTTCATTTGTTTTATTTTATATACACATACGTGCAAGGATAGGTGTGAATGTGCACGCTAACACGGCCCCCTGGCGCCAAACCCAACTCCCTTTTTCCATGGAATGGTAATGGACGTGTGTACTATGTCAGCACATTTTTGGGTCCGCACTTCCTCTGCTTTACGCGATTGTGGCGAACAATTTAACATTTTTAAATTTTCCCTGGCCTTCGGTACCACCAGCCCCATGGCACATGTCGAGTGCATCTGGCTTCGGTCGGCATGCATCATATGGCACTCCATTCCCCCCGTCGGATGCCCATTCACTCTGCCTAGTTGGGATTTGAGTGCGGCATGCAACGCGTTAACACCAAGATCTTTGAAGAACAGGCTCGTGAGGTGGAGAGAGATTTTTTTGAGGTATCTGCCCGAACACTTGAACGACTTTGCTCAGCACAAGTTTCGTGAAACGGTAAGTGAAGTTTCGAAAGTACCCCAGAAGGGGGCTTCGTCACTGGGAGTTCTCTGATTGGGCGGGGTCAAAAGGATCTTTTTACCGGTGCTACGACGGAGGCTTGAACAGCTACCGGGGTAATTACTGAGGGATCCTTCAATCGTACCAGGCCTAGCACTGAGGGGCTTGACAGCACTTGCACCAGACAACTGTCCGAGGAGCCCGCTGGTGCTGCGTCACTCATTTGGCCAGTATGCCATTACGCAGGACTACCGCTCGCTAGCCGAGGGCTCCAAGCCTACCAGGCGTGGTTCCAAGGTACATAATAGAACCAGTGCTTTCACAGAAGTCCCAGTATGGCCTCCTCTTAAGAGTGCTACGCCGGGCACCGCTACCCCACGCACTCAAATCCTCTCACAGCAGCCTGAAGGTCACAAAATGGCAGCAAGGCGGGAGTAGGAGCTGCCCTCTTCTGTGGACTCATCTCCCTCAGAAAGGGCTTTGGATCCTACCTCACACCTAAGCTTATCGGGAAAGGCTCCATTTTTGGAGTCTGGTGAACAAGTGGTGCAGGTGGAAGGGTCTAGCGGCCAAAACCCTGATACACTTCCTAGATACACTTCCTACCCTATGCCTTCTAATGTCGTGAGGTATTCTTAGCAGTATATGAATCAGGCCAAGCAAACCCCTTGTAGCCCAGTCACATGAGGGATAGCTCAGGGACAACTCGTTTGTCTTGGAAGAAAGACAATGCAGCGCAACACAGGTTTGAATCCCGTTTCCGCGCTTAGAAACTACTCACTGTTATTAAGCACGTTATAAAAGAACAATTATATTTCTATTCAACCTGGACTCCGGCGTTGACGACTCAGCTCGCCTCAGCCCAAGCCTCAACCGCATGTAAGGACAGGTTTTTTGAGAGGTTCCTTCTCTTAGTGAAATCTCCTCAGATGTCGGACATATTCAAGGAACTTATCAAGGAGATGCTGCCTCAAGAGTTACTGCAACTGCAAGGCAGGCCGCAGGTTCCGCAACCGCCACTTGTGCTTATTCTCCAGCATTGGACCTTACGTAGATTCACATGCTCATGTATATTGCCCGTCATCAGGCTGCGAAACCTCAGTAATATTGAAGCAGGTTTGCTTTAAAGCTAAAAACTGCTTGTTGCTCATATAGCCTTTTGCCGTCACTTTGAGTCATACTGCCCAAGCCAATGACAGCTCAGCAGGGTGACATGATCCTGCCATGAGTGAGAACTCCATCAGACACAAGTACTCTGCCGTTTCTCCAAGTGGGATCACCCTCGGATCAACCTCTTTGACACAGCAACCAAGGCCAAGTGGCCCCGCTTTGCCAGCCGGTACCCTCAACCAAGGAGTCTGGGGGACACCTTCTTGTTTCTCTGGGAGGACCGGTTTCTCTACACGTTCCCTCCAATCTGCAGCTTCTGCGAGTGCTAAGGCTGCTCACAGACTTGTTTCAAAATGATCCTCATTGCTCTGTATGGCCCAGGCAGATCTAGTACTTGGACCTTCTCCACCTGTCTGTGGCCCCTGGCATCAAACTGTCGCCTCTTCCAGACCTACTCTCCAGAGTGGGAGGGTCTGTCCTTCACCACGACCCGGCATCGTTAGAACAGGTGGCTTGGCTCCTGCAGCCCTGGAGGTTGGCCATTAACCACTGCCCTCAGAATGTAAAGATATTCTGGCTAGAGGTAGACCACCGACTTCCCTTGCGTTCTGTAAGCACAAATTGAATCGTTTCTCTGTGTGATGTGATTCACAAGGGATTTCTCCTCTGTGCATGAAAGCTCCTCAAATCCTGACACACCTACTCTCCTTGGCAAAAGTACGACTTGCTCACGCATCTTTAAAAATACACCTTGCAGCTATCTCTCGATACACTCGGAAGCCTGGCAAGTCTTCCCTGTGGTCTCACAGACTTGTTAAGGAATTCCTAAAAGGTCTCCTCAGAGCGGTCCCTCCTGGGAAAGCACCATCCCCTGTATGGGAGCTCAACTTAGTTCTGTTAAAACTCATGCACGTTTCTTTTGAACCCCTTCACCATGTTCCGTTGAGGTTTCTGTCTTGGAAGACTGCTTTTCTGGTGGCTATCACTTCTGCCAGACATGTTGAGGAGATACAAGCTCTCTCTTGCAAACCTCCATATTTGTCTTTCCATCAGCCCAAGGTGGTGTTGGGAACTCTTCCGTGTTTCATGCCAAAGGTTCAGTCTGACTTTCATTTGAGCGAGCCTGTAGTTCTGCTTGTTTTCTTTGCTAATCCCACCTCTACTCCAGAACGGGCTTTCGTTGGACCTAGCGTGTGCTTTAAAGTTCTATATCGCACGCACTGGCAATGTCCGAAAATGTCAAAAACAACAGAGTGTATGGTCTTTTTATTCTAATTTCCTCTGTACTAAAATTACATTTGTCCTAAAATTTTTGAAAATGCCCGTTAGAGGCGACTGTACAGTATGCACAATTTATTTAAAAAATGGATACCATAGATGATCGAACGTGCGAACATAAAAACAACAGTTTTAGTTATGACGAGAGCTAAACTTTCGCTTCATAAATAAAGCACTTGTTTTCGTTTTCGTGCATTCGAGTACCCTCTTTGATCGTCCATATTAAGTTTATTTTTACTTACATCGCGCGCATGTTTTCTGTTGTGATGTGGTGATACGTTCATTTGTATTATGTGTTACATGCTAGGCATGCTTCTGACGATCGAAGAGCAGACGCGAACGTGTAAAATTTAAAACAAGTTTTTTAGTTGTGATGCAAACCAAACATTCTCTTCACAAATGAAGCACTTGTTTTTATTTTTGCGTTTACGATTACTCTCTTCGATTGTCTATAGTAAGCTTTGTTTACATAATTTGCATGCTTGTTTTGTACCCACTTCATGGTGTGCTGTTCTCGTGCGATTGCTTACGAGATTACAGCCATGAAAATCAATCAAAACAACGATGCAAACAAAGTAAGTTACACTTTGCATTTCATTTTTAAATGTATTTTACCATAATCATATTGAAAAATAGCTTCATTTTGCTCTATATTATGTATTCATATAATAAATGCTGCATTCCATTTACTCGAACATTTCACATAGATCACACGCACTAAGGTTTTTCGTGACATTCGGATGTGGAACAAGGAAATGCCCTATTAAATGCTTCCATTCCAGGTGGCTCTTTGGCTGTATCACGTATTGCCACCGGCTTGCAAACAGGCCGTTGCCAGGAAGACCAAGAACTTATTCCACCAGAGCCGTGCCTGCTACTACAGCCTTCCTGTCTGGTGTTCCTCTGCTGGACATTTGCAGGGCTGCTTTTTACCCAGCAAGCACCGCCGGTAGGTGGAAGCCGTCGGAGGAAGGCCAGGAGAAAGGCCCTGTTTGCCTCCTCAGCCGCAGTCACAGTTATCTGCAGCATCCGTCAGGAGGAGTGGGCTGGAGCCCCTCTCCCTTCGTCAGGAGACTCATCCCCAGGTGACTCTTCAGGCATCCAAGGACACTCACCCCCTAGGTGCTCGATCTCCGCACCACCAGATGCTCCACGAGGCAAGCGACCGCTTCGTTTCCTCTCCGCACAGCTGATCGGACGAAGAACAGCTGTTCAGGAACATCCACGAAGCGCAGGCCAATCCAAAATGGCCGGCGCGACTCGGGCCCACAACGAGGCTCGACCCGGTTGCTAAGCAACCAACCCGCTTTTTACCCAGCAAGCACCGCCGGTAGGCGGAAGCCGTCGGAGGAAGGCCAGGAGAAAGGCCCTGTTTGCCTCCTCAGCCGCAGTCACAGTTATCTGCAGCATCCGTCAGGAGGAGTGGGCTGGAGCCCCTCTCCCTTCGTCAGGAGACTCATCCCCAGGTGACTCTTCAGGCATCCAAGGACACTCACCCCCTAGGTGCTCGATCTCCGCACCACCAGATGCTCCACGAGGCAAGCGACCGCTTCGTTTCCTCTCCGCACAGCTGATCGGACGAAGAACAGCTGTTCAGGAACATCCACGAAGCGCAGGCCAATCCAAAATGGCCGGCGCGACTCGGGCCCACAACGAGGCTCGACCCGGTTGCTAAGCAACCAACCCGCTTTTTACCCAGCAAGCACCGCCGGTAGGCGGAAGCCGTCGGAGGAAGGCCAGGAGAAAGGCCCTGTTTGCCTCCTCAGCCGCAGTCACAGTTATCTGCAGCATCCGTCAGGAGGAGTGGGCTGGAGCCCCTCTCCCTTCGTCAGGAGACTCATCCCCAGGTGACTCTTCAGGCATCCAAGGACACTCACCCCCTAGGTGCTCGATCTCCGCACCACCAGATGCTCCACGAGGCAAGCGACCGCTTCGTTTCCTCTCCGCACAGCTGATCGGACGAAGAACAGCTGTTCAGGAACATCCACGAAGCGCAGGCCAATCCAAAATGGCCGGCGCGACTCGGGCCCACAACGAGGCTCGACCCGGTTGCTAAGCAACCAACCCGCTTTTTACCCAGCAAGCACCGCCGGTAGGCGGAAGCCGTCGGAGGAAGGCCAGGAGAAAGGCCCTGTTTGCCTCCTGTTCGCCGATGGGCGCTCCAAGCTGCTGATTCCTACACACCCATATTCAAGGCCGCATAACGAGAGCTAAATGAGCTTGGGCCCTAGATCTACCTTCGGATGCACACCACTGGCACCAGGAGTCTTGTTGGGGTAAGTTCCCTACCACGCCTAGCTGATCCCGTTATCCGCGCACCATGTGCTGTTGACACTTCTGAACCTGCACGCGCTCTGCAAATGACTTTCCCGGCCGTACTTACTGAAATCTTTATATTCTTCCACGCTAATCTTGTTGTACTGTCCATGTGCTGCATTTACCGCTAACAAAATTTAATATTCCTCCATGGTCATCTAGTATGTATTGCTAGGCATCCACTATGTATTGCTAGATATTTATTGCCATTATGCCATACTCGATTGTTTGATTAGTCATCACCGATCCCTCTAGCATCTGCACGTACCTAATAGGCACTTTTAGACACTGTGCCTCCTGCGTTGCTGGGCTTCAAGGTTCTGGTAACCACCTGACACTCACTGCCACGATATGCCCAAACCACCATAAACCCAACACAAAGTTACACCCAGGACCTGCTGCCTGCACTATCACGCCTTGCTGTCAGCCGCCCCACTGCGTCACCCTCTACCCACTAGCTCCCCTCATCACATTGTGCGACAATTTTATTAACTATGTATTGCACATGGATTATCTACCTACTGTACTCCTTACCTAACCTCATCACCCCTAAGCACGCCCATCTGCACTCGCATCACCCCATTACATTGTTTACCTTTCTGGCCTCAATCTCACTACAACCTGTATCCACTATGGCCTCGCACCCTAGTCCAGCTACCACAACTAGTTCAACACTATCGTGCCTACCTCCATCCTGCAACACATTTTCGCACAATCCATACCTCAATGAACCAACCTTGTGGTTACAACACTTCACCACCAAGCCCACCCCGAACCAACCATGCCCTACGCGCATCAGGAATGCCAGGCTTTGCTCTCGTTTCGATTACTACTCAAACACACATCTCTCATCACGGAACGGCATCTCTCATCACGATTATACTTCATCCTTGCCTAACACTGCCAGGTCCAAAATCACCTCAGATGAACCCTCACCACTACGCTTACTCAGTTGCAGCAAACCTTGTGCCACTCCAGTCCGGAACCAAAGACTAGCAACTAGATGCCACCACTGGTCCTACCACCTGAACACAGACTCCAGGGACAATTCGGCCAACTTAACCCACACCCCAGATACCTCACTATCGGGTGAAGCCTCCATAGCCAACACTCCCAAGACCCAACCTAAACTCAAAGGGGCTCTCATTAACGCCCGCTCTGTTTCCGCTCACGCGCTTGACATCGCTGACTTCATTGTTACTGAAAACCTTGACTTTCTGGCTGTTACAGAAACCTGGCTACATGCGGCATCTGGCCCTGCCCTGACCCTCGCCATTCCCAATAACTACTCCATCATTAGATGTGATAGGGACACCAATCAAACTAAGGGGGGGGATTAGCGTTTATATTCAAGAGCTCTCTTAATCTAAGAGTCGCTAACAGTCATCAGCTACCTTCTGCTGAACTACTCTCAATCAAACTCCCTATCTCTCCCAATCATACTGCCTTAGTACACCTCATCTATCGGCCACCTGGGCCTACGTCCACTTTCGTAGAAGATATCTCTTCTATTCTAGCATCCAGCACCAAGCCTAAATCCCAAATTATCTTACTTGGTGACCTTAATCTAGGCTATTTGGACACGAATGACACTAAAGCCGGTGACCTAGCCAATGTCCTATCTGACTTTGGCTTCACTCAGCATGTCAACGTACCTACCCATATCAAAGGACGTACACTGGATTGGGTTTCTGACATGAATTGTGCCCTTAACTTAATCTCGGTGCTACCATGTGCATGGTCCGACCATCACAAAATAACATTCTCTATCAAATCTCTCCCATCTATGGATAAACCCTGTACGGCGCCACCCACACTTACTCGTAACAAGAAGGATATCACAACTGAGAAACTACTCCCACTCATCCTACCACTATTAAATTCGGTCTCCACAACCTGTGCTGACCCTACCGCCCTGGTGGATACCTACAATCGAGCTATGTTAAAAGCCTTGGATTCCATTGCCCCACTTAAACAGCGCAAAGAAAAATCACGCAACCATCTCAACCCCTGGTTCACCCCACTTCTACGAGAACTTCGCAAAGATAAACGCAAAGCTGAGTCTCGCTGGAGAAACTCACCCACACCAGAAAATAAAATTAACCTTCTATCCATCACCCTCTCTTACAAAGAAGCCATACTAGCGGCAAAAAAAGAAGTCTATAACAACAGGATCACACAAGCTCAATCCAATACTAAGGAACTCTTTAGAATTCTGAAGGAATTAGAGTCCCCAGCCGCCCCCATTGACACCTATACCCCTGACACAGATTGGTGCGCCAACATACAAAAAGCATTACTCAACAAAATCACGACACTCCAAGCTAAAATTAACACAAAAAAAACCCATCTCCGCGACTCAGCAGGAAACCCCCAACCCTCCAACATCTCTTCCCCCATTCATCCATTCAAACCTTTTAGCTTCGCACCGCTTACCACTAGGGAAGTGGAAAATATCATCAAGAAGCTAAAACCCTCTAACTGTCATGGCGACGCCTGCCCAGCACCAATCATAAAGGAAGCAGCACCTGAGCTCGCTCCCTTCATAACATCCTTCATCAACTCTTCGTTTAAATCTGGCATAGTACCTAACAACCTCAAGGATGCTTGGGTAATCCCCTTAATCAAAAAACCTAACTTAGACCCTAACAATCCCACCAACTATAGGCCCATCACCACGGTACCTTACCTCCTAAAAATCCTGGACCGTGCTGCATATCTCCAAATTCAAGATTATCTTGACAAAAATAATCTATTAGGACTCAGGCAATCTGGTTTCCGTCCGAGACACGGCACTGAGACAGCTCTATTAGATCTAAAAACACAAATTGAGGATCTAAAAGACAAGGGCAAACAAGCGCTCCTACTCCTCTTAGATCTATCCGCCGCCTTCGATCTGGTGGACCACCAAATCCTTTGCCAGCATCTCAAAACGGCTGCCCACTTCTCCGATGCAGCCACCTCTTGGATAAGCTCATTCCTCGCCAACAGATCCATGAGAGTCTTCTCACCTCTGGCCGCGGCTGACCCAGCGTATGTCCCTTGCGGAGTCCCACAAGGCTCATGCGTATCACCTACGCTCTACAATGTATTTACTAAACCACTCTTTGATATTCTTGACCATCTGGGTGTCACCTACACAAATTATGCGGATGACACCCAGATACTCATCCCTATCACTGGTGACTATGTAACTGACGTCAAAGCTCTTAACGCAGTCTACTCCGTCATTCAGGCGTGGATGGCCCACCACGGTCTCTGCCTAAATGATGAGAAAACCGAGCTACTCATCCTCGGTTCTCAATCCAAACTTGCAAAACTTGACAGCAAATATGATACCTTCATCATTGATGGTAACACTATCAAGGTCACTAAGGTTACTAAAACACTCGGTATTTATCTAGACTCGACCCTCTCTCTCACTAGACAAACCAACTCAGTAGTCTCAGCATCTGCGTACACGTGTAAACTAATCACTGCCTGCAGACCCTTCTTATCTACGGACAATTGCTTGATCCTTGCCAGAACTCTCATCTTATCCAAAATTGATTACTGCAATGCCCTTTACTTGGGAACCAGTCAAAAAAACATTGACAAACTTCAGGTAACCCAGAATAACGCCATCAGGGCTGCTCTTAACATACCTAGGCGCACACACATCTCCTCCACTAGACGCAACTTACGATGGCTCACCATTTCACGGCGCATTGCCCTCAAAACTCTGGTTCTTAGTTACAAAGCACAGAACAACGCTGCACCAGCCTACCTGTCAGAGCGCTTCACACAACACACAGCCCACAGACCCCTAAGATCTGCACAAGCTAATACACTCACCATTCCTAGCTTCAAGCTCCAGACTGCCAGTGGCTCGAGCTTCCCAGTCCTGGCAGCCAAGCTCTGGAACTCACTTCCCAATGATCTCAGGAATGTCCCTTCCCTTCAATCCTTCAAAAATAGAGCAAAACAATGGCTTTATGAGTTAGACGAAGCTTCAGCCTCCTTTTTGTAAACACTCACTGCACGCTGTACCAATCCTATCACCTCTGTATATATTGGGTCGACTAACAACCTTGTAAATATATGTATATTTCTTTGCCTTATGTATATTTATATTTTGCAATATGTAACTGCCTTCCTGTAACTGTCTCTCTGTAACTCCTCATTGTAACCCTTCCAAACATGCGCCCTGATGCCCTTGGGCAGGCTGCGCAATATAAATAAACAAATACAAATACAAATACAAATACAAATATACGTGGAGGTCAACTCATAGCTCCACGATTAACTACTGTATCGACCGGGATTCCAGGTTTGAGTCCTGTGTCGGTCAGGCAAGCACTTCATGACCTGTTGAATTGATGTGAGTGTGTTACTTACCTGTAACTCCTGTTCTCCAGTATTGGTATTTTACATGGATTGACATGAAACCATCCCTCCTACCCCGCTATGGCTCTTCTTGGTTCCTATTTGCACTTCATGTGCGCTACCAAATCTGAAGATGGCCACCTGGGATGGGGCTGAGGAGGATGACTGTCATTGGCTTAGGTAGTATAACCCAAAGTGAGAGCAACAGGCTATGTAAGTGACAAACAGTTTTTAGCTCTAAAGCGAAACTGATTTAATATGACAGAGGATTCCCAACCTGATGACGGGGAACATTCATGAGCATGTGAATCCTTGTAAGATACCAATGCTGGTGAACAGGAGTTACAGGTAAGTAACTTGTTCCTTCCTCAGCCGCCTCCTTCTACCACCACCACCACCTCCACCGCTGGCTCCCGTGGCGAAGGTCGTGGAGGAGCAACTGGAGGTTGGTGTGGACTGTACACCTGCAGAGGCTCTGAGGACACAGGAGGAGTAGGACCATTCTGGGCCTAGTTACGCAGACAGAGATGATGGCAATGAGGATTCAGATGTTCCTGTTTCTGCCAAAGCATTTCATGGAAGATTGTAAGGCTTGGTGGAATTTGTGGGGGGTCCTATGCCTCCTCAAGAGCAGAATCTTAGATCTCCTGTTTGAGGGAATGTATCTGTTCCATTCCTCAACAGATGAGGAGCTGGCAAAAAAGAAGTGGAGCACTCAAACAGCCAAGTTATTGGCCGTGCTCACCAACCAATGGCCAAGGGTTTATCACAAAGTCAAAGGAGACAGGAGGACAGATCAAGATCTTTCAGAGGCTTTAGAGGATTTCAGGAGAGAAAAACAAGGCAGTCAGAAAGGTTGCCCACTGCTCACAGCTGTAAGCAGCAAAGATCTAATCCAAAAAGGCTTAAATCTCCCCCTATCTCAGTATCTGCCTGAGAGCAAAGGAAACGTCCAGGTCCATCTGTCTCCTATTGGAGGCAGAGCTTCTCTCTGCAAGGAGCTATACAGTCTCAATTTTTCAGTCCTCTGGTTGATTTTGGTGTTCCAGGAGGCTTTCACTCCCTGTACTCGTTCCCTCTCCCTGTCCATCCCTCCTCTCATTCAGATCCCCAGCGCTGCTCAAGGAAGTGGAGAGCTTGGTGCAATCCCAAGCAGTGGAAAGAGTATCTGTGAAGCACAGGGGCACGGGATTTTACTCCAAGATCTACTCTATCCACAAGAAGAACCAGGAGGGCATGAGGGTGGTATTCGACCCGTCGGTCTGTTAAAGCAAAAGAAAATATCGAGGCTTAGTACCCCAAAAGGAAATACACCAAACACAGGTTTATAAAGATTCTCAGATCTTTATTCAAACAACTGTACAGTTTACAAAGAAACAAAGTATCAGATAGCTACCTGGCCCTCAGTACATCACAGCGAATACCAGCCCTTTCAGTGTGAGAAGTGAGAGGTACTGGACGTCTAAACATTTGCATCTTTTATACAGTTTCCAATCATAATGTCCAACCCCTCTGCCGGTTAATAATTATCAGTCTAGGGTTCGTGCCGAGTTCACCTCTAGTTTATCCAACTATATGCATGTGGATTATGTCCAGTTTGTACAACAACAAATCACAATGGCAACAGTGTATCTTTGAATTTAACATTTAAGCCTTAGTACACATCCTATACAATGTAGTTCAACAAGTGTTCACGTTTAGTATTTAAACAACATTATGTTTGATGTATGTCCACGGATCGGGTTGTTGGCGTAGGTAATCCTCGATCTACAGGTCAAACGTAGGGCAAGGTCTCATTACATGGTCCTAACACTTGGCCTACGGGCAGTTTGGACATTAACTCTGCGCGAATGTCAGGACGGCTAGGTTACAAGCGGGAAGCACTGTCCACAATTTTAGAAAAAAGAGTGACTTTAAAACAGAAATCAAAATGGCGGGTGGACCCAAAATGGCGGCTAGGTCGATCTAAGGTCGGAACCTTGCAACGCGGATTTCTTCGCAGAGCGGCTGCGCTTAGGCCAATATATACAATAAAGGAGGTACAATATGATATCCCGTTTAACAAACCCTCCTTTTGGCCTAAGTCAAGCGCTAAACTACTTCTCGTCACTTCACGAGTAACTCCACGTCTCAATGTCCATGCATCCTGAATCACTATCGGAGATATCAATTGCCATGAGGTCAGAAACTAAAATTTCCTTGAGCACGAATTTGTTAGATATTTTCTCTGGGGCACATACCTTGTGCCCTAATGCACCCATTGCTTGTGCACAACATCCTCCTACCATCAAACACATACCAGGAAAACATTGTGTACAACAGCAGAGAAACAGCAAAATACCTAAAATAATCAGCATGACCGAGAGCAGCTTCCAACCCCAAGATCGCAAGAAGTCCCAGAACCAAGCGCTCAGATCCCAATTTCCCTTGGGAACATGCACTTCTGAACTAAGGACGTGCAGATTTTGAATTGCTCTGAAAATCGTTGGGGAGGAATCTGGCACGAAAACGCAGCAAGCAGACCCCACTAATTTACATACCCCACCACGTTCAGCCAGAATGACATCTAATGCCATCCGGTTCTGACGTGCCACTAACCTTATTGCTTTCTGTTCTAACATCATATTATAGAGTATGTCAGTGGTCCGGTTGATGGTCCTCTGCAGTACTCTCGCTAGTCTCCTGATATCTTCTGAGTTCAGTATTTGTCCTCAAAATGGCACAACGGATTTAGCTACATCGCCCAGAATTTGTGCTGAAGTATCCCCATTCTTGTCCTGCCGTGGACAAGTCTTTGAAACTTCTATAGTGCTAGCAGTGAATACCCCGGGTAACAGAATC
The DNA here is from genome assembly GCF_040938575.1 of Ambystoma mexicanum. Classification (NCBI taxonomy): domain Eukaryota; kingdom Metazoa; phylum Chordata; class Amphibia; order Caudata; family Ambystomatidae; genus Ambystoma; species Ambystoma mexicanum. Next base: position 642,422,850 of record NC_090940.1, on the reverse strand, counting down.
CCTAAATAACAAGTTCCCTGCCAATCCCTGGGTAACCATGGAAATGCTACATTACCGCAAACAAAGTAGACAGGTTCGCCTACATACAAAGGTCTGTCCTCAGTAGTCAAATTCACAACGTTGGCACAACACTTAAAATCACCCATTGACTGAGTACCATTCCTCTGTATGCAGAAAGAAACTGAATCGGGGCTGTGGTTAACAGTATAAGAAGGAGGTGTGGCGTCCCTATTGCCTATTGGAGCCATCTTAAAAGAGATCAAGGATTGAAAAGGATGGGACAGTCTGTCAGAAGGCCTAACAGAAGCAACATTTGGCTTGCTCCTATTCGCAAAGAGTGAGCATCCCAGGGGGGGTTAGAACATGTTTCACAAAATCATTTAAGTTAGTTCCATCAAAATTCCCTGAGATGCTATCATTCCATCAGCCAAAGAATAGTGCTCTTAGTGAAGCATAACAAGCAGTTGTCAAAGGTAAAGGATAAATATACCAACCCAGCCCCTTATCCCCATGTTGCAGTAAATGTGAACAAACCCAACAGTAAGACCTATTAAAAATGGCATGTGTAGCATTCATAATGAGTAGCAGAGTGTAGGTCTGGTAACTCTGTCTTTGGTGAGAGTCTCTAGGAGATAGAGTGTGCAGATGCACAAATGGAGTAGAAACAGTGGGTACATTTTCAAGCAGCTGTACTTCTTCCAGATACCAGAATCCTAAGGCAATGACTATTGTAAAACCAGTTTATATTATCACTAGACAACAATATGTTTTTGGAGCCCACACATTCAATCGTTCTTTTCCGTGGGTGGTCACACTGTCTCTTATCGGTTCCATAGGAGCCGGAGCGGTTGCAGGCATTGTACTCTTCAAACGGTTTGCACCAAAGTTCATTTGCTGGCGACCTCCAGGCCGAGCGTCTTCTTAGTCCTTTCACAAACCCTAGCCAACAGAATCCCCTTATATACAAATGATCAGGCCAAAAAGGCAACCCCTTTGCTGATTTTCTCGGTGGCACAGCCGAACCGTGCAGTAGATCTATTTCCTCAGACGCAGATTGTACCTTGTGACTCCTGGTACTGAGTGATCTGTGAACAATGTGTCGCCACTTCCCGTTGGAAGTGACAAATCCAAAACAGGATCTGATGCAAGATCCGGAGCAAATTCAAAAGATGGAACTGTTGGAGAGTGTGGGGGTGAAATGGCTGTTTCCCCAGGACCCACGGGCTCAGGGAGAGTCTCTGACACACTTTCGATGCTGTTTACTGCTTCGTGATCGTTGGTTGCAGTATGGATAAGGGGTTCTGTATCTTCTGTAGCAAGTGCCACGGGGCACGGAATTCTCTTGATGTGGGACGCGTGGATCCAATTCATCTTGCTTGCTACCCGTACCGCCGTCTGTGTGACCAGGAGGACCGGGTGGGGGCCCCTCCAATGAGGTACCAGGCAGGAAGATCGCTGAAATGCTTTTGTGAGGACCCAGTCTCCCGGCCGTATGCTGTGACCGGGGCCCTCGTATCTGACAGGTAAAGCCTCTTGCACCTGGTGATAAATCAAATACAGATTTTTATTTAACTGGCCACAGTAGTCAGAAAGAAGTACATGTTTGACATCTCGTAAAGAACGGGGCTTTGGGAGATTCCAAATGTTAGCTGGCCTACCCATGACCACCTCAAAGGCAGAGAGCCCAGTCTTAGTTTGAGGGGTCGTCCTCATGGACAATAATACGATCGGTAAGGCATCCAGCCATTTTAGTTTGGTGCCGGCACACGTCGTAGCGTGCTTGTTCTTAATGATGCCGTTGTGTCTCTCTACTAGTCCAGCACTCTGTGCATGTCTGGCCGAATGGAACCGTTTATCGATCTGTAATCCCACGCATATCTGCAGAATTACAGCAGTGATAAAATGTGGACCATTATCTGACCAGATGACTCTTGGCAGACCAAATCTTGGAAAAAATTCCTTCAGCATGGTCTTTGCCGTGGTCATAACGGTGGCATCTTTGATGGGAAAAGCTTCAACCGATTTGCTAAATTCACGAATGACGACCAATACATATTTAAAATGATGACAACGCTCCATTTCAATAAAGCCAAAATTAATCACTTCAAAGGGGACAGAAGGTGGACCAAAACTACCCCTAGGAGTTGATGTGCCCTTTCCCACATTGTGCTGTAAACAAATCATATACCCCTGAATGAAGCGTTCAGCTACTTTAGGGATTTTGTCATTTACCCACACTTTTAGCAACATTTAGGTGACCTTACGAGCACAAATATGCGTGGGACCGTGAGCCATAACAACCATCATCATAATATACGCGTCGGGCAATAACCATTTCGCTTCAACTTTGTCCACCCAACACCCGTAATCATCCAATTATGCCAAACCCTCAGCCCACTTCTTAGATTCCTCCAACGTGGCATCGGCTTGAATGTTCTTTATGGATTCGATACCCTCATCCAAAGTACAGGCATTTGTGGCTTCCCTTGAATTATACATTTCTGAAGAGAGATCAATGGCAGTCTGTTTGGCTATCTGGTCAGCGAAAGCGTTCCCCTTTCCTACATTATCTACAATCCTCTGATGGGCTTGTCATTTTATAATCACTAGCTGAGTAGGGAGTGCAAGCGCTGAAAGTAACTGTACTATCAAGGGGCTGTGTTGAATTTTTGTGCCATGTGAGGTCAAGAAACCTCTTTCTGCCCAAAGTCTGCCAAAGTTGTGAACCACCTCAAAGGCATACTGACTGTCAGTATATATGTTTATGATAAGCCCTTTGGAAAGTTCACAAGCTCGGGTCAATGCTATAATCTCTGCGGCCTGCGCGGAGTTATGCGTCATTCTTTTAGTCTCCACGACCGTGCTCAATGTGGTGATTGCATAAGCAGCTGTGGATGTACTATCCGGGAGTTTGAAACAGGAGCCATCACAAAACACCTCCCCTTGCGGTTTGTTCAAAGGAATGTCTCTTAGATCGATTCTGCCTTTGGTCTCTTGTTCTGTAGTGTAAAGGCAGTCGTGTAACTCTTCGTCGCTGCAAGCAGTACCTTGCGAGAAAGGTAAAAGTTCAGCCGGATTAAGAAGACAACACCTCTTGATTTGGATGTGCGGTGCAAACATGATTAATTTGTATCTCGTTAATCGTGCAGAGGTAAGGTGTTGCGTTTGTGTTCTGTTTAATAGAACATCTACAGAGTGAGGTACCATCAACGTTAAAGCATGGCCTAGGACCATTCCCTCACTCTGTTTTACGGACGCAGCAGCAGCAGCGACAGCTCTCAAACATCTTTACAAAGCGCATGAATCAGGATCAAGGGCGGAAGAAAAGTAGCCGCAAGGCCTATTCTTCCCTCCATGTTCCTGCGTTAATACAGCCAAAGCACATCCATCACATTCATGCACAAACAACACAAAGGCCTTTTCATAGTTTGGTGTGCCCAAGACTGGTGCTGAGCACAATGCAGTCTTGAGCAGATCAAATGATTGCTCGTGTTCCACGTTCCACGGTAATGGCGAAGAAATGCCCTTCTTCGTCACAGCCAACATTGGTTTAATCACTAAGGAGAAATTTGGGATCCACTCTCTACAGTAAGAAGCCATTCCTATAAAGGCTCTGACTTCCTTCTGTGTATTTGGGACAGACATGCCAGAAATGATTTGTATCCGTTCAGGCGTCAACCTTCTTCCCTCCTTTGACAGGAGATAGCCTAAACAGGCGACCTCCTGTCGACAATATTGACATTTTTTAAGCGAAGCTTTATGTCCATGTTGTGCTAAGTGAATAAGCAACAACACAGTGCCCTCCTTACAAGCGCTCTCTGAGTCAGCAGCTAAGAGAAGATCGTCTACATACTGAAGCAATGTACAAGTAGAGGGCAACTCAAGTGTGTCAAGCTGCTCTTTCAAAGCCCTACTATAGATGCTAGGACTTTCCGTGTAACCTTGCGGTGCACGGGTAAAGGTAAACGAGCATCCTCCTAAGGTGAACGCGAACAAGTATCTAATATCCTTATGTATAGGGATACTAAAGAAAGCGTTCTTTAGATCCACAACACTAAAGTGAGTAGCTGAAGCCGGAATCATGGTCAATATTGGTGTCACATCTGGCACAATGGGAAATTGTGGAGCAACAATCTTATTAATGGCACGTAGATCAACAATAAAACTGAAGGGAATCGCATTATCGCCCTTTTTATACACGGGAAAAATCGGACTATTGCACAAACTACCTGCAATTTCCTCAATCACTCCTCGCTGCACAAAATCGGAGACGATGCGTTTCAAAGCTTGCTCACCATCAACCGAGATCTTATACCGGGGAATACGTGGCAACTTTACTCAATGTTACAGAATAATCTTAACAGGCTCAATTTGCAAAACACCAACATCATTGTCATCAATTGCCCATAAACACTCCGGAACATTAGTAAATTCCGGTGGCAAAGGTCTGGTTAAGAATTGGGAGACAGAAAGTTGCTGTGGTGAAATCGTCAAACGAACTCCATCAGAAGAACAATGAATTACCGCATTTAATTCTTTCAACAGATTCAACCACAACGAATTCTCTCCACAATTCGTGGTCAAAAGGAACGGAGTGGTCCGTGAATGGACCCAAAGTAATAGGTACCGGCGAAGAAACCGGACAGACGACTGGTGTGCCAGAAAACCCTACAGAAACATTGGCTTGCCCTGACAGTGAAATATTTAGAACCCGTGAATGATCAATGGAACACTTCTGTGCCCGTGTATCTATCAAAAATAGATGTTTCCTATTTCAAACTATCAGTTCAACGTAGGGACCTTTCTGATTAACGGGAATAGGCGTTGGTTCCAAACCTTGCTTCGGGCAATCCTAGCGAAACAGAATGTCATTGAAAGGAAGTTCTTCAGAGAGGCAAGCGGCAGAAGGATGATCAAAAATGTTTCTATTGTCCACACTTGGTGCCTGATTGTCCTGCGAAAAAGGTTGCTGTGAGTCCTGTGAAAACTGACTTCTACCAGGAACCCCTGGGCGACCTCTGGAACATCTACCCATATTCCCAAATGCGTTATTTCGACCTCTGCTGGAGGATCGGGCATTGTGCACGCCAATGACCCTCTTGTCTGCAATAAGCACACTGGTTTATGTTTACAGGACCCAATGGCACATTTCCCTGTGGAACGTACTGACCTCTAAATTGCAAAGTACCCCTCTAAGGCCTCTAACAATTTGTTGCGATAGTACTTTTGTCTTTAAAGTCACCTTTTCTCTTTTCAACTCTTTCTTTTTCATTATTGACACGATTTTCATAGTACTGAGCCATGTGCAGTACTTCTGACTGAGACTGCTTGCCAAGCGCTCTCGGAAGACATAATTTGTGACTGGATGTCAGGCAGCAATCCACACACAAATGTGTCCATGAATAGTCATTTCCCAGACTCTGTGCTTAAGTCTTGCCCACTATAATCGAAAATACTTGTTCATATCCGGTTAAAGAACTCAGTAGCACCCTCGGATTTTCCTTGGACACAGGCCGTAAGCTTGTCCCAAATAATCCTTCTTTCAGGAATTATAGTTTTCAATTTTGTAACTATTCTATCAGGCAAAGTTAGTATTACCTGTGGTGGTCTCTCGCCAGCTGGCCTTTCTCTATCAAGTCTAGCCATAGTATCCCATGAATCTCCTAACCCTGGTACATCATCCACAGTCCTAATCTCCTTCCACCAGTCAAAAGGCAGGAGTACGGGAAATAACAAACCAATATCACTTAAGGTGAATACTGATGACTGCAAGACAGACTCTATTTCTTTGTAGAACCCTGTCGGATTCTTCCTAATATCAGGAATAAATTGTTTAATGGTGTTCACTTCCTGTCTCGGGAATGGGACGTGAACAAACTGCGACACATAATGTGCAGGAATTTCTTGAGCACCAGTACCTGCTCCAGGATTAGCAGGAATCTATTCTTTTGTGACAAATGTCAGCAAGGAGGTAAGTGAGATACAGGCATTAGCAGCATCAGAGCCCTACACATCATTTCATAAAGCCAAGGTGGTGTTACGTGCCCACGCTACTATTTTGATACGGGTGTTGGAATTCCACATTTTTTCCTGATCCGCAGGCAAGATCATTGTCTCGATGCCAGAAGAGCACTAAAGTTCTATTTGGATGGATGGAAACCCTACAAAAGGTCAGAGGCTCTATTGGTTACCTTTGGTGGCGCACCTGCATCTAAGGCGTCTCTTGCCAGAAGGAAGGGTCTTGCATAGCAGAAGCTTTCAAAGTTCAGGGTAAGGTACCGTCTGAAGCCATTGGAGCTAATTTGGAAGGGCCAAAGCAACTGCCGTCTCATTTCAACGGCATGTGCCGTGGGATGTAATCAGTAAAGCAGCTACTTGGGCTACCCCCTCTTCATTGTGCCATCTCTACTGTTAAGATATCCATTTGCGGGAGGATGCAGTGTTCGGACAGGCAGTCCTCAGGAATTTGTTTGCTTATGTAAATTTCAGGTCACCTCCCTTAAAGTTATGCTGCATTGGAATTGCCCATACGGTATGGAGGAAAGGGGATGGGACGCAGAAGTAATAACAAGTTACTCAACGTGGTCACTACTGTACGTCTAGCCCATAGTTCCCTTTGCTCCAAACGCACAAACCTCCATCCCCCTCAGTTAAAATGAATGTGGTATTAGGACAGTCATTCCCGATGCGCGTCTCTGGGGACTGAGGTTTGGCGCTGGGGGGTGGGGTTGGCTTGTGCAGTCATGCATACCCTTGCGCTTATGCACGCATTCAATGAAAAAATGAATGGGGAAGTGCAGAATGTTTGCGGTGCAAAAGATTCCGGTCCCGTCCCCTTACGGGGACCCCCATACAGCATGGAGGAAAGGGGACACTGCACTAGGTCCTGGCCCCTTACGGGCACCCCTATACAGAGTGGTGGAAAAGGGACAATGGACTAGGTCCCGCCCCCTTACGGGGACACCCATACAGCGTGGCGGAAAGGGGACAGTGGACTAGGTCCCGGGCCCTTATGGGGACCCCTATACAAACGTGGAGGAAAAGGGACAGTGGACTAGGTCCAGGGCCCTTATGGGGATGCCCATACAGCGTGGAGGAAAGGGGACAGTGGACTAGGTCCCGCCCCTTATGGGGATGCCCTTACAGCGTGGAGGAAAGGGGACACTGGACTAGGTCCCGGGCACTTATGGGGACCCCCATGCAGGTTGGAGGAAAGGGGACAGTGGACTAGGTCCCGGGTCCTTACGGGGACGCCCATACAACGTGGAGGAAAAGGGACAGTGGACTAGGTCCAGGGCCCTTATGGGGATGCCCATACAGCGTGGAGGAAAGGGGTCAATGGACTAGGTCCCGCCCCTTATGGGGATGCCCTTACAGCGTGGAGGAAAGGGGACACTGGACTAGGTCCTGGCCCTTTACGGGGACTCCCTTACAGCATGGAGGAAAGGGGACTCTGGACTAGGACCCGCACCCTTACGGGAACACCCATACAGCATGGTGGAAAGGGGACAGTGGACTAGGTCCCGGGCCCTTATGGGGACCCCCATGCAGTGTGGAGGAAAGGGGACAGTGGACTAGGTCCCAGGCTCTTACAGGGACGCCCATGCAGAGTGGAGGAAAGGGGACAGTGGACTAGGTCCCGGGCCCTTACGGGACATCCATACAGCGTGAAGGAAAGGGGACAGTGGACTAGGTCCTGGGCCCTTACGGGGACGCCTATACAGCATGGAGGAAAAGGGACAGTGGACTAGGTCCCGGGCCCTTACGGGGATGCCCATACAGCGTGGAGGAAAGGGGACAGTGGACTAGGTTCCGCCCCCTTACTGGGAAGCCCATGCAGCGTGGAGGAAAGGGGATAATGGACTGGGTCCCGCCCCCTTAAGGGGACGTCCATACAGCATGGAAGAAAGGGGATAATGGACTAGGTCCCGGCCCCTTACGGGTAAGCCCATACAGCATGGAGGAAAGGGGACAGTGGACTAGGTCCCGCCCCCTTACAGGCACGCCCATGCAGCGTGGAGGAAAGAGTACAATGGACTAGGTCCCGCCCCCTTATGGGGACGCCCATACAGCGTGGAGGAAAGGGGACAGTGGACTAGGTCCCGGCCCCTTACGGGTAAGCCCATACAGCATGGAGGAAAGGGGACAGTGGACTAGGTCCCGCCCCCTTACAGGTACGCCCATACAGCATGGAGGAAAGGGGACAATGGACTAGGTCCCGGCCCCTTATGGGCACGCCCTTACAGCCTGGAGGAACTAGGTCTGCCCCCTTACGGGGACGCCCATACAGCGTGGAGGAAAGGGGACAGTGGATTAGGTCCCGCTCCCTTACAGGCACGACCATACAGCGTGGAGGAAAGTGAACAGTGGACTAGGTTCCGTCCCCTTACGGGGAGGCCTATACAGCATGGTGGAAAAGGGACAGTGGACTAGGTCCCGGCCCCTTACGGGGACGCCCATACAGCATGGAGGAAAGGGGACAGTGGACTAGGTCCCGGCCCCTTACGGGGACGCCCATACAGCATGGAGGAAAGGGGACAATGGACTAGGTCCCGGCCCCTTATGGGCACGCCCTTACAGCCTGGAGGAACTAGGTCTGCCCCCTTACGGGGACGCCCATACAGCGTGGAGGAAAGGGGACAGTGGATTAGGTCCCGCTCCCTTACAGGCACGACCATACAGCGTGGAGGAAAGTGAACAGTGGACTAGGTTCCGTCCCCTTACGGGGAGGCCTATACAGCATGGTGGAAAAGGGACAGTGGACTAGGTCCCGGCCCCTTACGGGGACGCCCATACAGCATGGAGGAAAGAGGACAATGGACTAGGTCCCGGGCCAATTACGGGCATGCCCATACAGCCTGGAGGAAAGGGGACAATGGACTAGGTCCCGGCCCCTTACGGGGACGTCCATACAGCATGGAGGAAAGGGGACAATGGACTAGGTCCCGGCCCGTTACGGGAATGCCCATAGAGCATGGAGGAAAGGGGACAGTGGACTAGGACCCGCCCCCTTATGTGGACACCCATACAACATGGCAGAAAGGGGACAGTGGACTAGGTCCTGGCCCCTTACGGGGACGCCCATACAGCATGGAGCTAAGGGGACGATGGACTAGGTCTCGGCCCCTTACGGGCATGCCCATACAGCCTGGAGGAAAGGGGACAATGGACTAGGTCCCGGCACCTTACTTGCATGCCCCATGAAGCGTGGAGGAAAGTGGACAGTGGCCTAGGTCCCGCCTCTTATGGGCACGCCCATACAGAGTGGAGGAAAGGGGACAGTGGACTAGGTCCCGCCCCCTTACGGGGACGCCCATACAGCATGGAGGAAAGGGGACAATGGACTAGGACCCACCCCCTTACGGGGACGCCCATACAGCATGGTGGAAAGGGGACAGTGGACTAGGTTGTGGCCCCTTATGGGACGCCCATACAGCATGGAGAAAGGGGACACTGGACTATGTCCCGGCCCCTTACGGGTACGCCCATACAGCATGGAGGAAAGGGGGCAGTGGTATAGGACCCGCCCCCTTACGGGGACACCCATACCGCATGGCGGAAAGGGGACAGTGGACTAGGTTGTGGCCCCTTACGGGGACGCCCATACAGCATGGAGGAAAGGGAACAATGGACTAGGTCATGGCCCCTTACGGGATGCCCATACAGCGTGGAGGAAAGGGGACAGTGGACTAGGTACCGCCCTGTTATGGGGACGCCCATACAGCATGGAGGAAAGGGGACAGTGGACAAGGACCCGCCCCCTTATGGGGACACTCATGCAGCATGGCAGAAAGGGGACAGTGGACTAGGTCCCAGCCCCTTACGGGGGCGCCCATACAGCATGGAGGAAAGGGGACAATGGACTAGGTCCAGGCCCCTTACAGGCATGCCCATACAGCCTGGAGGAAAGGGGACAATGGACTAGGTCCTGGCCCCTTACAGGGATGTCCATGCAGCGTGGAGGAAACGGGACATTGGACTAGGTCCCGGCACCTTACGGGCATGCCCCATGCAGCGTGGAGGAAAGGGGACATTGGACTAGGTCCTGCCCTTTATGGGCATGCCCATACAGAGTGGAGGAAAGGGGACAGTGGACTAGGACCCGCCCCCTTACGGGGACGCCCATGCAGCGTGGCGGAAAGGGGACAGTGGACTAGGTCCCGGGCCCTTATGGGGACCCCTATACAAACGTGGAGGAAAAGGGACAGTGGACTAGGTCCAGGGCCCTTATGGGGATGCCCATACAGCGTGGAGGAAAGGGGACAGTGGACTATGTCCCGCCCCTTATGGGGATGCCCTTACAGCGTGGAGGAAAGGGGACACTGGACTAGGTCCCGGGCACTTATGGGGACCCCCATGCAGGTTGGAGGAAAGGGGACAGTGGACTAGGTCCCGGGTCCTTACGGGGACGCCCATACAACGTGGAGGAAAAGGGACAGTGGACTAGGTCCAGGGCCCTTATGGGGATGCCCATACAGCGTGGAGGAAAGGGGACAATGGACTAGGTCCCGCCCCTTATGGGGATGCCCTTACAGCGTGGAGGAAAGGGGACACTGGACTAGGTCCTGGCCCTTTACGGGGACTCCCTTACAGCATGGAGAAAGGGGACACTGGACTATGTCCCGGCCCCTTACGGGTACGCCCATACAGCATGGAGGAAAGGGGGCAGTGGTATAGGACCCGCCCCCTTACGGGGACACCCATACCGCATGGCGGAAAGGGGACAGTGGACTAGGTTGTGGCCCCTTACGGGGACGCCCATACAGCATGGAGGAAAGGGAACAATGGACTAGGTCATGGCCCCTTACGGGATGCCCATACAGCGTGGAGGAAAGGGGACAGTGGACTAGGTACCGCCCTGTTATGGGGACGCCCATACAGCATGGAGGAAAGGGGACAGTGGACAAGGACCCGCCCCCTTATGGGGACACTCATGCAGCATGGCAGAAAGGGGACAGTGGACTAGGTCCCAGCCCCTTACGGGGGCGCCCATACAGCATGGAGGAAAGGGGACAATGGACTAGGTCCAGGCCCCTTACAGGCATGCCCATACAGCCTGGAGGAAAGGGGACAATGGACTAGGTCCTGGCCCCTTACAGGGATGTCCATGCAGCGTGGAGGAAACGGGACATTGGACTAGGTCCCGGCACCTTACGGGCATGCCCCATGCAGCGTGGAGGAAAGGGGACATTGGACTAGGTCCTGCCCTTTATGGGCATGCCCATACAGAGTGGAGGAAAGGGGACAGTGGACTAGGACCCGCCCCCTTACGGGGACGCCCATGCAGCGTGGCGGAAAGGGGACAGTGGACTAGGTCCCGCCCCCTTACGGGGACGCCCATACAGCATGGCGGAAAGGGGACAGTGGACTAGGTTGTGGCCCCTTACGGAGACGCCCATACAGCATGGAGGAAAGGGAAGAATGGACTAGGTTGTAGCCCTTTATGGAACGCCCATACAGCATGGAGGAAAGGGGACACTGGACTAGGTCCCGCCCCCTTACGGGGATGCCCACACAGCATGGAGGAAAGGGGACAGTGGACTAGGACCTGCCCCCTTACGGGGACGCCCATACAGCATGGCGGAAAGGGGACAGTGGACTAGTTCCCGGCCCCTTACGGGCATGCCCATACAGCCTGGAGGAAAGGGGACAATGGACTAGGTCCCGGCCCCTTACGGGGACGTCCATACAGCATGGAGGAAAGGGGACAATGGACTAGGTCCCGGCCCCTTACGGGAATGCCCATAGAGCATGGAGGAAAGGGGACAGTGGACTAGGACCCGCCCCCTTATGGGGACACCCATGCAGCATGGCAGAAAGGGGACAGTGGACTAGGTCCTGGCCCCTTACGGGGACGCCCATACAGCATGGAGCTAAGGGGACGATGGACTAGGTCTCGGCCCCTTACGGGCATGCCCATACAGCCTGGAGGAAAGGAGACAGTGGACTAGGACCCGCCCCCTTACGGGGACGCCCATGCAGCGTGGCGGAAAGGGGACAGTGGACTAGGTCCCGCCCCCTTATGGGGATGCCCATACAGCATGGAGGAAAGGGGACAGTGGACTAGGACCTGCCCCCTTACGAGGACGCTCATACAGCATGGAGGAAAGGGAACAATGGACTAGGTTGTGGCCCTTTATGGAACGCCCATACAGCATGGAGGAAAGGGGACACTGGACTAGGCCCCGCCCCCTTACGGGGATGCCCATACAGCATGGAGGAAAGGGGACAGTGGACTAGGACCTGCCCCCTTACGGGGACGCCCATACAGCATGGCGGAAAGGGGACAGTGGACTAGGACCCGGCCCCTTATGGGGGTGCCGATACAGCATGGAGGAAAGGGGACAATGGACTAGGTCTCGGCCCGTTACGGGCACGCCCATGCAGCCTGGAGGAAAGGTGACAATGGACTAGGTCCCGGCCCCTTACGGGGACGCCAATGCAGCGTGGAGGAAAGGGGACAGTGGACTACGTCCCGGCCCCTAACGGGCACGTCCATGCAGCGTGGAGGAAAGCGGACAGTGGACTAGGTCCCGCTCCTTACGGGGACGCCCATACAGCATGGAGGATAGGGGACAGTGGACTAGGACCCACCCCCTTACGGGGACGCCCATGCAGCATGGCGGAAAGGGGACAGTGGACTAGGTCCCGCCCCCTTACGGGGACGCCCATACAGCATGGCGGAAAGGTGACAATGGACTAAGTCCCGGCCCCTTACGGGAACGCCCATACAGCGTGGAGGAAAGGGGACAATGGACTAGATCCTGTCCCCTTACAGGGACGCCCATACAGCATGGAGGAAAGGGGACAGTGGACTAGGAGTACAGTAGTCACTACGGTGAGTTACTTGTTCTTTTTCTTGCCCATCTGATGTGGTGCAAAGTGGGGGATCGGCACAATTTAAGTAAATGGTTGTGTTGATGCAGGGCTGGTGTATTTTTCTGATTCAGTGTTTCAGATGTTGTCCTGTCCAATTATTAAATCACCTTTTAAAAGCTCTATCCTGGTAATACAGTTGGCATAGGTGACCTCCTTTAACATGCATAAAAGCATGTTTGTTGTACTTGGAACGCTACCTATATCTATTATCATCAAAGCATTATTCGGACCCGCCTTCCTACTGGTGTGTGGTTCTGTTGTGCAGGGTCACTGTTACATTTTGAATATTGTTTACTGTAGAGTAGCTCCACATTCTGTCCACTTGGCCTGGGCACTTAACATGAGCAAACGTATCTTTTTTGAAGGAGGGATGGAGCAAGAGCAGGGGAGATGTCAGGAGAGGGGACATGGAATCTGGAGCCTCATCCAGGGGACCGCATGAAAGAGCCGCTGTCTCTTTAACGCGGCGCTTTCCCCGGGTGTAGTGGCTCTGCGCATCCGCTTTGCCCGCGCGATAATGGCCTCCACACAGGCCATGAAATGACATCCGAGCAGCGCATTGTGCGCAAAGCGTGAGTGCAATTGGTAACTAGGTAATTAGTAAGAGAACATTTGTCTGGCGGGGAACATTATAGCCCTCAAAACCTCACCTTTACAATGTGCCTTTCAATGCAGACACAACAAATAGCCAGTTAAAAGGGACTGGCCGTCTAATGTGTCAGGGTTCTGGGAATTGGGAGAAGAGGCCCCTGCACGCTGGATGGCGGGTCTGCCTTTTCAGTATTGTCATGGTGCATGAACCATAAAATAAAATACTACAGTAAGTGCCCAGACCGTGAGGATACAAAGGGGGCTTAATGTTTATACAATCAAGTTAATCAGAGGTGAGTAGTTCAACTTGTCTGAAAGGCAAGTAAGGAAGTAGGCTGAGTTTTCCGCCTCTGCCCTGTTCCTTTCTTCATCCACCATAGACTGCGCTCTGGTTACAGGTAGCTGCGCCGGTCTACCACTACACTGGTGAGTGGGGTCAGGATGTAAGCTTCATAACATGCTATATGACATGTGGACACTAAAGTCCACACAGTTACATATATTTGGGCACCACCGGGCACCATTTTGCAGGGTAGAAAGCCGAAAGGACGCGGGTGATGGATTTGGACCGACTCTGACAAGATGCAATTGTTGAGTCCCCATCTGGGGCAACTTGCTCGCATTGGAAGCAAGACAACACGGAGCACCACAGGTTCGATCCCCGGGTCCGTGCTTAGAAACCTCTGGGTATTAAGCGGGTTATAAATAACATATCATATCATAACTGCAAGGGTTGTTATAGTGCCCCCTACTGGTGTAACCCTAAATTGCCATGAAGTGGGAACATGCATAGGACCATGGGGTCCCCACAAGAGTTCTCTTCTGACCACATGGATCTACCCGTTTCTCTTTATTAAGTCTAAATGCTGAAAAATATACATATTTGTATCGCCAATATTTCTTCTTTCTTGCCTCAGAATTTGGAAATCTGTGCCCCTATACCGTGGGAGGTCTGTTCAATGCACCCCCAGACAGGACACAGAACTTTAAGGTCGCGTCAGCATCAGCTGTGTGCTGTACAAAACACCTTCAGCATTCACATGTAGTCCAGTTTTAAATTGAAATGCATTAGCTGGTCTCCGTAAATTTAATAATCTAATACTCCAGAAAAAAAGGAATTTAGGAAGCAAGTCATCTGCTATAAAGGGGGGTCTTGCCAGTATTTCAGTTGTAAAGAAATTGAAACAGGCATGTGTTCATTGGGTTAAGGGTCAATGACATGTAATGGATCATACTGATGGCGAATCAAAGTTGAAATGAGAGATGGATCATGATTTTGGTCTATGTTGAAATCGACAGCCCAGCAGAACTATACGCAAGCTCAGCCAATCTCTGGGCCAGAATGGGAGTCCTATTTTTCAAATCTGTATTCTAATGGCGAGTCACAAATTATTAGAGCCATTAAGACCTCCCTCGCCTTCTAATGACTCCTCGTCTTGGGATGTTTTGGATATAGACTTACATGACATCCACTGTGCTACCACTAAGGAAAAGATGTGTAACGTGCCTGGGCCAGATGACCTTTCAAATCTTCCCATTATGGGCAAAAGCTCTGTGGGATCTGTTTGATACTATAGTGCGCCTTCGCTCTTTTCCATCCTCATGGAAGGGATGCAACATCCGTAGTAAGCTTGAAGAACGGGGATCGGCCGTACCTTGCCAAATATCGACGGATCTCCCTCTTGTATGCTCCTATAAAAGAAAGTCTACCTTTATCTTAAGGAATCTTAATACCTGGGCTAGGCAATCAGACTCATTTGATCTCAATCAATCAGGGTTTCAAAGCGGCACTAACACCTCGCTTAAATGTCTGGTGCTGCCCCTCTTGGCCAAACAAGTATTGGAGGTAAACTGATATCTTTATCTTGCTTTACTGTACATTGGTAAGGCTGCCCTACTCCCTTACTATCTATGCTGGAGACACTCCACTTAGACACTAGACTGCAGATCAGAGGCGTAGCCAGAATTGCCTATCAAGTGGGGCCTGCAGCTAATGTAATTGGGTCCACCGCAGTTACATTAACATCGGTAAATGCCCTCACAGCACTGCCAAGTGGGCATTTACACATTTTGGGTGGGCCTTGCCCGCTCCGTCCCTACCCTGTCTACGCCTCTGCTGCAGATTAAGCAAAACCGCGTGGTACACTCTCGGACAGGGTCATTAGCAAACGGGGCCTGCACCAGGGTTGAGTATTGGCCCTGTTCCTATTTAACATGTATATTTTCGATATTGGAGATTGCCTAAAGGGAGTGGATGCGAAGCCTCCTAAATTGAGAACCCTTAATATACACTACCTGCCATATGTAGACGACCTAGTCCTTTTTGATTATATGCCTGTTGGACTGCAGCGTTCGCTTGAGGCAGTTGATAAATATTTTCGGTCCCTTGACCTTGAATTGAATATCACAAAATGAAACAATTTGATTATGAGCCCTCTGATGGCAAATTTGCAGAAAAAGCCCTTTAGTTGGAACATTTAAAATGAAACACTGGAGATTTTTAAAACTTTAAAGTATTTGAGTGTTCTGATCTATGGTAGGGGATCCTGTGATGACCGCAATGTTGCATTCAAAACCACCACAGTGATCGCTGCAACACAGCTGCGCCTTCTGGACAGGAAATATGGTCACTTCTCCTTGAGTCTGGTCTTAAAATTGTACAACCAGAAAATAGTACTAAGGGTTATCCAGAGACAATGGATGAAGGATGGGAGTGGGCAAGGCTTGAATCTAGACTATGGAAAAGAGTCTTGGCCTTTCCCTCGGGTACCCCACTGCTGGCAATCAGAAATTAACTAGGGCTAATATCTCTACAGGCGCAAATAGAATGGCGACTTTTACAGCTGTTCAGATCCATTCTTGCGCCTCCAGAAGGCACCTTGTTTGTTGGGCTGAATGGGTTGTGGACAAACCACTGATGCAGGTGTTTAACTACATGGGTGAGTACTTGCCTAACATTCTTGTCAAATGTTGAATCCACAAAGTTGGACCTCGTAGATTCTCCTCTTAAAGTTAAAAGAAAAATCTTTGAAAACGATTGGATCCTCAACAGAGAAATGCTCACTGCTTATATGATTTATGATCACTTCAAATTTGATGTGAAACCGTACAAAGTTTTGCAGCCTTGCCTACAAAAACAATTGTAGGAAATGTAGAAACTTACTTTTAAGAGTAAAGTTTAACCTGCTTCCAACCAATGACATATTTGATGCAAGATCAAAAATGTCAAAGCAGGAGCGATTATGCCGCTTTTGTAAGGTGACCATTGAGACGTTAAAACATCTCATAATTGAATGCATGGCCCTGACTGCAATTCGATTACAACTACTTTTTAATGATAAGCTAAAATCTGGAACATCTTCTTGGGAATGGATGTGGGATTGCCTTCTGACAAACACAGGGGATGCATTATGTATATCGGTAATGAGATTTGTAAAGTCGATCTTTATCGAGGGAACCTATTGAGTGCTGTTATCCATTTCATTCCACATTCAATGAGTGTCTGATGCTGTTTGCACATCTTTTGCTTGCTCATTTTAAATCTGAATAATGCTATGCTAATGTTGGAAATTGCTGCTATGAGCTCCTTTTCTGTATCTTAAGTCGTTTGTTGCATTTTTATATAGATAGTTGAAATGTTTAATAATCATAACAAGATTTGTAAATCTGATCTTTGTGGAGGTTGGTTAATGAGTTCTGTGAATCATCACTTCTTAATCCCTAAGAGTGCCCCATGCTGTTTTGCACACGTTGTCATTGTCCATATTGTTTTTAGAAATTGCTGCTATAAGCTTATTTTTTTCATTTTAAGACGACTGTTGCACCTTATATACTTATAACGAAATGTGAACGCTTGTTTGTTATAAATAATAGCCCTTTATGAGCCGCAAAATCAGTTTCTGATATATTTTATAGTTTTAGATGATTATATATATGTTTCTCTTTGAATCTATTCATTTTAGTGCACAATTTAAACGGTGATACTGATATTAGAATTGAGTGATATATGTGCTCTTGAAATCTTTGGTAAAGGATCTATGTATTTTAGTAATGGTTGTGTTTTATATTGTAACTGTGTTTATGTGTTTGAAATGTAAATGTTTCTACCATTATTGTTGTATTTGTGTTTTGAAAGTTTATCACACAATAAAAAATAAACAAGTAACTGTTTTGGAAATCTCAGCCAATAGGCCAGAGGAATATGGGTAGAGCAGGCACCTAATTGTTTGGGGATATAGTACTGCATTTCGTATTTAGATCTGGCTAGAGAGTGTCTTAGTTTCTGATCACAATTATTGAGCCACTGTTGTAACTGAGCTAATTCCATTTCATCACCATTCCAGAGTAGGAAGACATTGTCTATATATGTATTCCTTCCACATTTATATATAGGAGGCAAAGGAATTATTTTGAGAAAAAATATATAGACTTTCATAATGTGCCATATATAAATTAGCCACGTGTGGGGCAAAAGTGGCACCCATACTGACTCCCTTCTGTTGGATATAAATCTGTTGTTTAAATATGAAGACTCTTTTGTCATAGCGAGTCTAGAACATTCAAGAATAAATGCAGTGGGAGGATGATGAGGATATTCCCAGTCTATCCAAGATGGAGCCAATGATCTTAAGACTCTCTTGTTGGAGTATGTAGGTATACACCACCTCCATCTCCATGGTGACTAGAATATCATTTTGATTGGTGTTGATTGCCTGAGTAATTTGATAATCTGGATGGATTCTTTTACACATAACAACATCTCTACTACAAATTGTTTAAATTAATGCTCCACATATATCATGCTCTAATTCGAATGAAGGCTGGACAATTCGAAAGATAGCACCCCTAAGGTAGGAGGATCAGTTCTTGTTTTTGTAAAAATTTGCTTTTAAACTAGAAAATAGATTAGTTCTATATATAAATATATTTGGATAGACCTTTCTTGTCACACTCCAGTTTATCCTTTACATCGCAGGGACCCAGGATCACAGGATCTTCCCACCAAAAGAACTCCTCCTTTTTTGCCCTGATGAAGGCCGTCCATAATTGGTGCACCTGAACTGCTCCATTTAGACCGAAACACAGTGGGGTCGATTTATGGAGCAAACGTGCGCCGAAAATCCCAGCGCAAGCAGGCGCAAGGTAGCGCAAGTGTGAGAAATGCAGCGCACGCGCACGCGTGCGATTCAAGGAAGACGCTGCGCGTGTTTCCCACTGTCCATGCGCCCAATCCTTCCATGGCGCACGCAGGCACACACGGCGTGCGCTACACGCACAGCAAAAGCGCACATAGCGCGATGCACACAACCAAAGTGGGCGGAACAGTGGGCGTAACACGCGGAATGGGGAATAAAGGTGAAAAAGAAGGCGTAACTGGGGAAGTACTGCAGGGAACTACACGGAACGCCCACACGCACGCCAACAACCCGTATTCATGGATTCGAATACGGGAAACCCGCGCATGGCAAAATACGCACACAGGCGTCAACGTGTCCGCCACACGAAGGCAGGCGGAAGCGTCCCCGCGCACAGTATAAAAGTGCGCGCAAACAACAAACACGCATATACAGCTACAATGAATGCCCCATTTGTCGCAGCACTGATCGTGGGACACCGCAGGAGGAGGAGAATAGCCAGGGCACGCATTTTCGCACCACGGACAAGACTTTTTGGGATGCCTGACGACCAGGTCTATGGCAGGTATAGGTTTCCACCCCATATCATCCTAGACCTGGTCAGGGAGTGGGAAGATGACCTTACATCCCCCACCCTTTGCTCCCAAGCATTGAGCCCCTTGGAGAAGGGGCTCAATGTCCTGCATTTTTTGGCCACTGGGTCATTTCAGCGGACTACTGACATAGTAGGGGGTTCTCACAGGCCACGCAGTCACGCTGCCTACACCAGGTACTGGCAATCATGACAGCGCGCCCCTCAGTCCGCAGGCACATATACATGTCCAGGACACCCGCAGAAAGGCAGGCCGTTGTCCTGGATTTTTTCAGGGTGGCACACTTCCCCAAAGTGCTAGGTGCCATAGATTGCACCCATGTGGCCCTATGTCCACCTAGGGCCACTGAGCACATCTACCGAAACTGCAAGCACTGGCATTCCATCAATGTACAGGTGGTATGCGATGCAAAGGGAATCATCACCTCTGTCTATGCAAACTACCCTGGTTCCACCCATGACAGTTTCATATACAGAATGTCCGCCCTGAGCCGGGCCCTGGAAGCTGGGCAGCATGGCGACACATGGCTCCTAGGTGAGTACAAATGCCTGTGCACATGCATGCATGTCTCACACACACACACACAAATACACAAACCCCAATAATCACAACCATTTACACCTCCCCAGGGGACAGTGCCTACCCTCTGAGCAACCACATGATGACGCCAATCCGGAACCCCACCACACCACCCCAGGTAAGATACAACGCCGCCCATATTGCAACTAGGGCCATAGTGGAGCGCACATTCGGAGTGCTCAAGTCACGTTTCCGCTCCCTTGACCGCTCTGACGGGCAGCTACTCTATGCACCACCAGTAGTGTGCAGGATCATTGTGGCAGCATGTGTCCTGCACAATGTTGCAACACGGCAGGGCGTACCGGTGGACATGGTGGTGCCCCTACATCCCCAACCACAGGCACGGGCGCTGCCCATGGGAGGGGACAGGGCACGTGGCGAGGAAGCCCGGACCCAGCTTGTGGCCACATTTTTCAACTAAACTCCCACCCCTGCGGAGTGCACACAGGCCTGGCACATACCAGGTGACAATCGATGATGACAAAGAGACAGTCAACTGTCACAACCCTACCACCCTGAGATAGTTGCCATGGAAGTGCCACATTGTCTGCATCCCTAGCTACTTAAACACAAGCTATCCTGTGTGACCAAAAGGCACACATATGACATGACATGATATGGCCTATACACAAGTATTTCAAGGTGCGATGAGGCAGGTAGGGGGGAACAAGGGAAGACAGACAACGATACTACTAGGCCAGGTGTCATTTAGATTGTGCAAGTGAAGGGGTAGGGGGAAGGGAAAAGTGCAAGGGGAAGGGGAGGGGGGAGTGCAGTACAGGGTAAGTAGACTAAAAAACAAATACATAGGCCAGCTGGTGGCAACTGCAAAGGTAAGTGCAGACAAGTGCTGGGAAGGGGGGGCTGTAGGGATAGAGAGACAGTCCCGCAGTGCAGGGGTTGCCAGGGAGGCAGTGCAAGTGGAGAGTGGCTGGGCCAGGGACCGAGGTCGGTGAGAGTGGCCCAGTTGCAGATCCAGTGCAGTTCCAGTGAAGAATTTTGCAAGGAAGAGGCAGAGAGAAAGCAGAAGCAAAGAGGAAGGTCTTGAGGTGCTTCCCGAACCGGAGATGGTTCTCCTCAAGTTCCAGTGAGGCAGGAAGGCTGTTCCAGAGGGAGGCCCCTGCCGCGGAGAGAGATCTACCCCCAGCTAGTTGCTTCGTGAAGCGGATGACCCTGACATGCAAGGTGTGAATCACACACACCTGCAAAACAGGCCATGGCCATCACTGTTATGTCACTCAAACCCTCCCAAACCACAACATGACATGGCAAGCAATACCCATACACCAACACAGTAACAATAAGGTACACGTTGCCATGTCAAAAATGTACAGTGGCATCAGACAATGATGCCTGACCTGGAATCAGATGAAATGACTGACCAACAACCTCCCACCCAAAATAAGTCATTTCCAAATGCATTACAAGAGTTGTACACATAACATAACAATGAATGCCTGTCTACATGCACATTGTGCATTGCAAAATCAACACTGCAGCTTCTGTGTGCTGTGTCCAACTCCCGCAACACACTGCTCAGCGCACAGCACAGTGAACAGCCATTGTGTGTGATGCACACCCTGAGCATCACATCTAAGCGACAGACCACATCAAAAAGCAAATTAGGTATGTACAGAATCCATAATTGGTCACAGAACATGTGCTGCAGGGACACAGTGGGCACCAGAAGGCAAACAGTGTACACATGGATATGCAAGGGTGGTTGTACATGTAGTGCATCAGAGTGCAAGTGTGTGGGTCAGTAAGGACATGCACTCAACATATGCATGTGCAATCAAGTGACCATCAGTGTCCTCTATACATCACATGTGAACATTCACCATGTGTACACCCCAGCATGTCAAACCACAACTATCCCCTCGCACCTGAAAGGTAAACACAACACATGAACAGGCATTGATCAGCAGAACACAACATGTACATAGGATACCACCATTACAATGTCAGGGTTCCCATCACACTGCAGGGCAAGGCAACTATCAACAACAACCCCCCCATCCCTCACAAATGACCATGACCCACTGAACAACTGCACCTGGGTCATGGAGCCTTCAACCCTCAATTCCACCTGGCCACAGGATCACCTTTCCCCTTCGTCACCATCTCCCACCTTGTGTGTAAAAAGGTGCCTGCACCCTCAGAGTCCACACTCATTTCCAAAATCACAAAATCCAAGCCAGAAAAACGAACCAGAACACCCTCCAGTAGATGACTTGACGTAGCAGTACCTCACAAAGGACAAGTACTACCACAAAGATGCAACAACCAAGGTAGCACAGTAAAACAATGTCACAACAGGATGTGAACCATGTGTGGTACATAACATAGAATGATGCACCATGAACGGATGTGTACTGTCACAGGTCCCGTGTACAGGCGCGGGAGTGTCACGAAACAACCACCCCCACCGTGTCCCGGGTGCCTGCAAGGTCAAACTCACACAGGCCCCTGAGACCCTGGTGGGGAAGGAGGGTCAGGGATATGCATTCGGGACAGGTGTTGGCATATTGGAAAACTGGAATGAGTGGCAGGAGAGGGGAGGAGGAATGACACATGAAAGTAGGAAATGCACGGAAATGTACTACCTGCATGAACACATACACAATCCAAACAAACTTGGACATCATTGTCATGGCCTTCTGGAGTCCAGGCTTAGGAGTGGCACGAACCAGCCACCCCCTCTAGGGTTTTGGCGCCTGCAAGTTTGGGGCTTACACAGGCATCCACAACCCCAGTGGGGAAAGAGGGTTAGGGTACGTTGCTTGGATAGGTACGGGAAGCAGGAACACCGGGTAGAGGGTACAGGGTTCAAAATTGCATAGGATTCCGGTTGATTAGGGGGAAAAAAACATACCAAATTGAATTACACATTCATCCATGCATTAGTGCACCCCCCAGCAAGCCTATGCAGAGCAGTTTGAAAGAAAAACAACAAGACACTTAGCTCTGGTTTTGAGTGCTGGCCTCCTGCCTGCGCACTCTCAGGTCCGGTTACAGGAGCACTGCAATGCTGCAAAGAGAGCCACAGTCAACAACCTGTACGTGCCCATTACACAAAAACACACCACCAAACATGCCCCATAGCAACAAACTACTCTGCAAACAGACAATCTGGTGTAGATGCTTCGTACCCATATATAACATTACCCCTGTGATGGGTCATACACAGTCAATGCAGTAAGTCAGCCGCCGGTGGGTGCGTGGCAAATGGAACACCAATGTGTCACAATTCACACAACATGCAATGTTCCCTGGGTAAGCAGACATACCCATATAGCAAGCCATGACTTCAGAGCAAGTTGTGTACCACCATGACCGAAACAAAGTTGGCAGTGCATTAATCAAAATGTACATGGAAATGAAATGCACTGCACCTGAGTATGTCCCTTGCTGTATGTCCCTGTGAGCTGCCCCTTTCCATGTCTCGGAAGGCTACATGGTTGATACAAGTGCCTCGATGGACCTTGGTGTACCGGAGGGTATGTGCCACTGCCCCTGCAGGTGTCCCAGACAACCTTACAATCAACAGCCATCAGTCCACCAACACATCTGAGCTGCATTGTGTGCTTCAACACCAATATTCGTCCAAGCTCACCCTCAGTGCTGTGACTAAGCCTGCATGTGCAAGCTTTGCTGTGTTGTGGCCCCCCTGTGCTGCTCACCTTGCCTGGAGTTCCTTGGAACACGTCAGCAGTTCTAGGATGTAGGTCTGCAATCCCTGTGCCTCTGCTTGTGCACACATGTGCATGTGGGCACCAACAAACGTGTCCAGAATTCCGTCGTCCAATGGGCCATGTCTGCTGGCAAAGGTGCTCTGGAGGCTCATCCCCCTGCAGAAAGGGCATGAAACACATGATTAATGCTTCAAAGTCATCTGTGTGTGTCTCTTCAGGCATCTCATTACTTGACCATGTCAGAGAGTTACATCAGAAATCACACCATCAGTCCGTCTTTCACATCCAAAGTGTGGAACACACTATCTACGGCATGAATTGCAACAAGCATGTGTACAGTAAAGATAAGAAACATACTACACAATGCATAGCAATGAATTTACACATTAATCATGAAACACCACATCTAGCAAAAGCTGAACAGTGGACAATAACACCGCAATCATCCCCACTATGGGTGTCAACACAAGTCACACAGCACCAGACATGCCACAGATATGACAGTCCAAAGCCCTTGTGTAATAGGTTGTCACACCAAACCATCCTTGCGAGCCCATGGATAAGGGAGGCAGGAGTGGCATATGTGAGTCAAGGACCCCAAGCAGCAAACACATACACAAGACAAGCCTGAAGGGCCCAGCTGGAACAGACAGTGGATGCCTTCAAAAGCCACAAAGCACCGCACCGTCACATGAAAGCACAATAGACAAGCAATTTTAAACTATATTAACTTATTACACTAACTATGGAAAACCTACATTACCTAATTAAACTAACTATCAAACAGAAACTTACCTAACTAAACTAAAAGAAAAATCAAAAATGGCCACATACGACCCGGGGGGGAGGGGAGGCACCCAGGAGGGGGGAGGTACAGGGTGCTGCTCAACATCCACATGTGATGATGCTGAGCCAAAAAAAAAGCCTCCATGGGCTCAACGCCTGCACAGCCCGACCTATGTGGGAGATAGATGGTCGTCCGAGTCTGGCTCATCCTGGAAAGGAGGACGTGGCACAGTAGCCTGGCCACGCCTAGCCGCAGCTTGCCCCTCGTCGGCAGCAAGTCTGCCGGACGGGTGAGCATGGTTCTGTGTGGCGATGTGACGTAGGTCTGCATGCAGAACCTCACGTGATACACGTGCTTCCTCTTGCAAGGTAGCACGTGTAACACAGAGTTCCTCCTGCAAGGCCTGGCTGGACAACCGCTGCACCTCCCGGCAAGCCTGTAGCTCAGCCTAGATGGTACGCTCAAGCTGTGCAAACCTCTCCTCTGCCCGCTGCCTCTGGGACATCATAAGGACACCCAGAGTGGATTTGAGGGAAGCATACTCCTCCCTCAGGGCATCCATGTGCGCCTCTGCGTGAGCAGCAATTGCTTGACGCAGAGACGACATTTCAGCCTGGCGTGCCCTGTCTGAGGCCGCCATGCCCAGCCAGAGAGAGCGGGCCGTGGACCGTGCCGCCTGCTGCTGGAGAAGCACCTGCCTAGCAGGGGGGAGCACAGATCGGGCTACACGCTCCATGCTCTCAGCAATGTTCTCCATTGCTGCCCCTTGCCGTCCTGAATTGGCAGTCATGTCTTGCTCCCACTCAGTATACTGCGGTTGCGCGCGGCGACCGCGTTGCCGGGCTTGACCCCTGCAGGACCCAAGGACCGGGGGTCCTCGCTGTGTTGGCACCGCCCGCGGCTGAACGACTACATGCCCCCGTCGACGTGATGTCCCAGGCACATCAGTGACTAGTGTGGAGGGTGACCCTGTGTCCCGATCCACCACGGGCAGAGGAACCAAGACTGTCTGATCCCTCAGTGCAGGTGTCGCAGACAGAGGAGTGTCCACATCAGAATCACTCACCCCTGACACATGGACTTGATGCTCATCCAACTCAACATGGACGTCAGAGTCATCATCAAGGCTGGACTCATAGGCAGCCAGAGACAAGATGGATTGTAGCACTTGGGGGTTTTCGTGGCCTACCACCCCACGACCCCCATTAGTGCCGGGTTGATGTAGTGGTAACAACCCTGTGTCTGGCATGACAACACCATCCTCCGCCTCCATTGCGTCATCACCTGAAAAATAGAGAGAAAAAAGGTCACTACACATGTCAGAAGCACACAACACACACACACACCGACAGCAAACGCATCAGGCAGACATGTGTCAACAACATATAACCTGGCATGCATGCTGGGTCAACTTTGAATTGCTTCTGTGATCAGACCTGTTGAAAGGTGGCAGTTTCCATGGAAGTGGGTCTATGCAGTGCAGAAAATGTGTACGCAACTCACTACCTACATGTACAAGGACTCCATGGTGTGTGCCAGGAAATGTGAAGGCAGTGCGATGTGAAATTCAGGCATCACGTGCATTGTGCATTCAATGTGTACCATATCTAGAAGCCAAGCACCCCTCCAGCCCAGTGCCAAAGCAGGGATGCCTAGCATGGTATCAAAAGGCTGACCATACACCTGTGTATTGACAGGCAGTGTTGACTGGCATCAACAGCTTAATGTGATTCGAATGACAACACTGCAAATGATGATGGGACAGTAAGCAGGACACATGATGAAAACTCTGGATGCCGCCCATGTGTGAAGAAGACACAACAACAGTTGGACAGAGTCATTGGCCATTGAACAGGCTGAGGCCTGTGAGCCACACAGATTGTCCGACCCTAAACAGGTGTGCAACGCAGTACTGAGCCACAGTTGACATGGGAAGGCTGATGAGATGCCATGCAATGTATGTAACCAAGGACTTGTATTACAGTGATCATCCAGTCAAGGACACATAGGGGCATGCGTGCAATGCACATGGAGCATGAATGGGCACTCATGTCCCTGCGGGACATCTGACCTATGCACAGTACAAGTGAGATACCCTGCATCAAGTACTAAGGCTGTACCACACGGCATATGTCTGGCAGATTCTGCGCTGGAAGTTAGCATCTACACAGGACGCATGAACAAGAAAGTACACATTGGCAAGATTGAAGCAGACCAGTGCAAAGGTGGAACTGGGGTGCAGAGTTGCGGAGGAGGGGCAAGGGAGAATGCCTACATGGAGTCCCCGCATGCAGGCAGAGGAGACATGCATCACGGAAGCATTGCATTACTTACACATCAGAACTATGTACACGTCACATGTAGTGGCAATCATGCACAACACATCCCACAAGTGAAACACACACGTCCTCAACAAACACGCATCAACACTCACTGGACTGGGCATCAAAGTCCAGCATCTCTCCCACTCCTTCGACCAATTCAGGTGGTATGAACTCCGCAACGAGTGCCTCATGCAGAGTGAGCTCTTCCTCCTCTGGTGCAGGCCCACCGCCAGTCACCAGAGTCAAGTTGTAATTAGAAGCACGCTTACCCTTAGTGCTGCGTTTGATGTCATTCCAAAGCTTTTTGCACTCTTGCGCCGTGCGCACCTCCTGGCCGAATGAACTGACATGTTCCGCAACATGCTTCCAGTGGGTGTCACGTTGGGCAGCCGTAGTCTGACTATTGGCACCCACTAACATGTTACGGCTGTGGCCCCGCACGTAGTCCACGAGGAAGTCCAGTTCCTGCTTGCAGAAAGGCTTCTTCCTCGACGTGCAGGAGGTCGTGGCTGTGTGTGGGGTCCCAGCCTGTGCTGCAGGTGCAACCTTCCTCCTCTTGGACTGTGGCGCAGGCCCTGGCTGGCTAATGCCGCCCTGACCAGTATGGCCAGTGGGTTCGGTGGATTGAGCCGAGGGAGTGGCAGGTGGAGGGACGACCAAAGGCCTGACTTGTGTCAGTGGCAGCTGGGTTCCCTCTAATGGACCCTGCGCAGCAACATCAGCTGTGGCAGGGTCATTGACCGCAACGGTCCTGGTTGGCAGACTCACAACCGGGGTGTTGTTGGGTGCATCTGCCCCTGCACTTGCCAACACCCGGCTGTTCGGGGCAGCAGATGCCATGACTGCCCCAGGGATACGTGTCTTGGTCTGAGCAGCCCGGCCTGCCCCTATGGTTTCCCTCCTGGTCTGTTGGAGATCTACTAAGGGCTCCTCAAGTGCCAACACAGCCTGCTCTGGCAGACCCTGAGCCTGGGTGGCGGTGTCCACAGCTGCACCTGCAGCTACCACTACCCTTGGGCCCGTGGCAGTCGATGGAACGGACTTCCCCGTCACACGGGCGCCAGTGCCAGATGCAGAAGCTGCATCCCCCGGCACCACAGGGGGTGGTGGCATGACTGCACCAACACATGGCACAACTTTGTGCTCAAGTGGCGCACCCCTGCCTCTTCCCCCTCTGTGGCCGCCCTGGACACCCTGGAGTCCCCCTACTCCCTGGTCACCACGGCCACGTCCCCGACCACGCCCGCCACGAGGAGTACGCCCAGCTGAGGCGCCCCTCACCTTTGGTGGCCTCCCAACCATGGCACAGATGTAGTAGTGCCGGCACAGATGGAGTGGTGCCAATGGGAGGTGTACACCACAACTGACCTGGGCAATTGGGGTGAAGGGGGTGGGAAGCAAGATGTTAACAGCCCCCCTGCACCTGCAAGGCTGTATGTGACCCCAGTGATGTAGTGACGGGTCACGCAACGCTCAGGGACCCCAAAACTGCAGTAAAACTGTGTACGCAACCCTGCAGCCTACGTGCGTGGATTCAACCTCCCGCAGTACGCAGTGGCACCCAGTAACACGAATAACGCGTACACGTGGGACACGCAGGCTACTATGACATCGAAAATGGGTGTGATACACAGGGGCACCCACAGTGGGAAAAAGAGTGTGTGCGACTCACCGTCAGACTAGCGCGATGCAGAAAAACACGCGTAGCCAATACCCCCGCCAAAAGAAGAGATACGTCCTTGATAGCTGTGAAGTTGTGATGGCGCGCGAAACAACAGGAAGCAGCAACACACGTCGGTCTCCACGAAAGGCACGTACAGCGAACTGCTGGGCCCGCTCACCTTTAACCCATGCTGAGGGAAACGCCTGCGCGTGTCACATCACTTACAGGCATGGGCCCTTTCCTCGGATCACACGCGGACGTGCAGTTTTTCACACGCGCTGAAATGCCCATACACGCCTGCGCGCGTCACGTCACAGGGGCGCTTGCGCTTGAGGGGCCTTCTGTCCAATTAAATTGCGTATGCGTGCAGATGGGCTTACGCGCTAAGGGCCTTTCCTCGAATTACACGCTGACGTGCAGAATTTTCACGTGCCAAATCACTCTGTATCAAGCTGGCCACGCGTAAGCACACGGAAGACCACGCTCCTGCCCAGAAGGCCGAATTACTGCCCCCCAGAGCCCCGAGCACGCGCCCACCTGCCATCTGCTGCTGCCTGACTGCCTGCTGCCCACGTGCCCTGCCATTTGCTGCCTGCACATCAGCCAGGGGTGCTGTTGCTGTGACCACCCCTGCTGGAACCAAAGACTCCCAACTGGGATTCCATCGCTCCACAGCCCAGCCCCAGGACCCAGTTGCCCACCCACTCCTGCCTCTGGGGTTGTCATGTCGGGCACTGCAACATCTAGCACCACTGACAACCCCGGCCAGAGAGGCAGAGGGGCACCAGCTTCAGTGCCAGGGAAGTTGGTGTCCTGGTGGAGCAGGTCCTGGGGCAGTATGATGCCCTCTTCCGAAGTTCCCGCGCCGACAAGGAAGGATGGACCCGGATCTGGACGGACATCGTGACTGCCATCAACGCGGAGGGGGTGGCAGTCCGCGACTTCCAACATGTCAAGAAGCGCTGGGAGGACTTCAGGTCCAGGACCCTGAACAAGGCCCTGCGCCTCTTGAAGGAAGCGGATGCTAAGGGGCGCCGGGGCCACTTGTCGGAAGATCAGATGAGGGTCCTGGAACGCATATAGCCAGTGCTCCACGTCCAGGTCCTTGAGAGGCAGACCCGTCTGGAGTCGAGCGGTAAGTGTACATGCATCCTGATTGTGTGCTGTGCGTGTGGTGATGTTTCAGTAGTGTGCAGGTTGCACATGTGTTTGTATGGGGTCGAGTATGGGTGGGGGTGTACAGGGCCGTGAGGCTAACACATGCGAGGGCTGTAATGTGTGAGACATGAATGGTGCTTGTGTGTGTAGGCTTGCATGCCAAATGCAGTTGTGTGGGCACACATGTTTCGATGAATGTGTATGTAAGTAGACATGTTCGTGATGTCACGCATGTATGTTGTTTTCAGCAGCATGTATCAGCACTGTGTACATGTGCATGTGTGTGTATTTGACAAGGGTGCAACAGTGATGCAACATGGATGCATGTGACAGGGGGATGTGGAAGCCTGTTTGGCAGATGTGACATGGATGCCCATCTGGAACACTTGGCAGAGGTGCACACATGCATGCAAGTGTGGTGGTGTGTGTACATGTGTAGTGCACTCCCTGTGTTGCATGTGATGTCTGGCTCACCATTGCCTGCTCATGCTGTTGTATGTGTATGGATGGTCCTGGCAGTTGCGATATGGCTGTGGTATGGCTCATGTGTGCAAGTTGAAATGACATGTGTGTTGGGGATTGTGATGGCATGTCTGAGGTTTGCCAATGCCACTCATGTACAACTGTCATGTGTGTATGTGTCCATTGTACAGTGCCCTGATGCCTGTGTTTTATTTCTCCCTGTCTGCAGCATCAACTGATGAAGAGGGCGGAGAAGGTGCTGTGGAGCACAGCGGCGGGGATCCCACCGCCAGCCGTAGACGCAAGGCCCGGCTCCCCTCCCAGGTTCTGATCTCGTCGGGGAGTGAGGAGTCTGGTGCCGCGCCCCAGGCCGCAGCTGCCGGGGGGAGGTCCAAGAGGCGGAGGTCGGAGTTGGACTCCTCGGCAGCAGAAGGGGCAGCTGGGACCCCACGGGGCACAACGCGGGAAGATGGCACGGAGTCATCCAGGTTGGTGGGGGGTTTGGTGGAGGAGGAGGCCGTGCAAGCGACAGAGACAGGGTCTGGAGGTGGGGATTCCACTGGTGCTAGTGGTGCAGTGCAGGACCAGGGACAGGAGGCAGCACAGGCCGCCGCGGAGGTGCCTGTGTGCAATCCTGTCCCTGATCCTGTCCCTGCATCATCTTGCACCAGCAGGGATGCCTACGTCCAGACCCGTTTTCAGGCAGGGGATGAGCTCACGACAACTTGCCTTCCTCTGCCTGCAGACGTATCTATCCGGGTCCGGGTTGAGCCTGTCCTGACTGGTGTGGCGTTGCGTCAATGGGCCATGCGAGGTGACCTGCAGTCTTTTCATGAGGAGACTGCACGTCATCTCGAATGGCTCGTTGACCGCGTTGGCCTACTGGGACAGGTCACCCAGGGCGGATTCCTCCGTTTGATGGGGCTTGCTACGACCCCCTCCTCAACTGAACCCCCTATGCACCAGTCGTCCTCCGTACCATCTTCCCACCCATCAGTCACCTGGATGCCCTGTGGAGCTGCCTCTGACGGTGCGGCCAGGCTGGTGGAGAAGGCATCCCTGCCACAGTCGGGAGTCGGATGTCCAGCAGGGGTGGCCACATCAAAGACTGCACCCCAGCCAGCGGAGGATGTTCAGGCAGCAGGAGGCAGCGCACAGGCAGAGGCACAGCAGCAGCAGCAATGTGGTGGGAACCATGATGGCTCGGAGCCTTCGACATCGGAGGGGCAGGCATTGGCCGGAGCGCAGGAGGACCCAGGACAGAAAGTGTCTTCCGTGTGGCAGCGGTTGGGCCACGCCATAGATGCGGAGCGGCAGCGGGCGGAAGAGGCACGGCTCATGATGGTTAGAGCGGAGAACTCCATGCGGAGGGCCCTGAGGCAGGCCGAGTGCCTCGAGGCAATCCGCAGGGGTTTGGAGGTGGACACGTCGACGGCCCTGCGGACCCTCATGGCCAGGGAGGAGGACCGCCTCCGGGACATTGAGCAGGAGTTCGATGATGCCCTGGCCCGGGACATCCAAAAGTGAGCTGTCGGACTAGCCCGCTGCCCTTGTAAATAGTTCTGTAGTTAGTGTTAGGTTTCCTTTGGTTTTGCATTTTTTTTTTACCTTTTGGACAATGGACCACATTTTTGTATATAGTTCTTTTTTATTAGGTAGTGTTATTAGATAGGTTTCATTTCTTCTGTTGGGATCATGGACCCTGGCTTGTTCCTCTGTATATAGTTGACTGTTGGATTTTTTTTTTTTTTTTACAATTTACCCATGGAGCAATGACTTTCAATTATAATTTTCCATTGGATTTTCTTTTGTGGACTGTGACTTTGGACACCATTCCTTTGGATTATGATTTTTGGTTTTGCATTATTTCACGGACATGCTGCTTTTTATTTTTTTAAATTCCCATTTCTGTTTGTTTATTTTTGATTCAATTTAAGTTTCCTTTAATTTTTTGTTCAAACTTCAATGTGCAGTATCATCTCATTGGTTTCATGCATATCATGATATGGGTTTTGAGATTCACTGACACCCATTGGGTGTATGTGAGGGACATGTGTTCATTTCCAAACTTGCAATTGGGGTTCTATCATGTTATTGCCATTTCTAAGTGGGTTGATGCAATACTCGAGTGGGTGTTTGGCATTTGGAGGCTGACCATAGGGACCAGGGATCTAGATTGTGATGACATGTTGGCTGGGGAACATGAGTTGGGGGCCTGGTGGAGGGTGCCCCACAGTGCTGTGGGTGGGGGTGCAGGGGGACATGAGTTGGAGGCCTGCTGGCAGGTGACCCACAGTGCTGGGGGTGGGGGTGCAGGGGAACATGAGTTGGGGGCATGGTGGAGGGTGCCCCACAGTGCTGGGGGGTGGGGGTGCAGGGGAACATGAGTTGGACATGAGTGGGGGCCTGCTGGCAGGTGCCCCACAGTGCTGAGGGGTGGGGGTGCAGGGGGACATGAGTTGGGGGCCTGCTGGCAGGTGCCCCACAGTGCTGGGGGTTGGGGGTGCAGGGGAACATGAGTTGGGGGCCTGGTGGAGGGTGCCCCACAGTGCTGGGGGGTGGGGGTGCAGGGGGACATGAGTTGGACATGAGTTGGGGCCTGGTGGAGGGTGTCCCACAGTGCTGGGGGGTGGGGGTGCAGGGGGACATGAGTTGGGGGCCTGCTGGCAGGTGCCCCACAGTGCTGGGGGGTGGGGGTGCAGGGGAACATGAGTTGGGGGCCTGGTGGAGGGTGCCCCACAGTGCTGGGGGGTGGGGGTGCAGGGGAACATGAGTTGGGGGCCTGGTGGAGGGTGCCCCACAGTGCTGGGGGTGGGGGTGCAGGGGAACATGAGTTGGGGGCCTGCTGGCAGGTGCCCACAGTGCTGGGGGGTGGGGGTGCAGGGGAACATGAGTTGGGGGCCTGGTGGAGGGTGCCCCACAGTGCTGCGGGGTGGGGGTGCAGGGGGACATGAGTTGGACATGAGTAGGGGCCTGGTGGAGGGTGCCCCACAGTGCTGTGGGGTGGGGGTCCAGGGGGACATGAGTTGGGGGCCTGGTGGAGGGTGCCCCACAGTGCTGGGGGGGTGGGGGTGCAGGGGTACATGAGTTGGGGGCCTGCTGGCAGGTGCCCCACAGTGCTGGGGGGTGGGGGTACAGGGGGACACGAGTTGGGGGCCTGGTGGAGGGTGCCCCACAGTGCTGGGGGTGGGGGTGCAGGGGAACATGAGGTGGGGGCCTGCTGGTAGGTGCCTCACAGTGCTGGGGGTGGGGGTGCAGGGGGACATGAGTTGGGGGCCTGCTGGCAGGTGCCCCACAGTGCTGGAGGGTGGGGGTGCAGGGGGACATGAGTTGGGGCCAGGTGGAGGGTGCCCCACAGTGCTGGGGGGTGGAGGTGCAGGGGGACATGAGTTGGGGGCCTGCTGGCAGGTGCCCCACAGTGCTGGGGGGTGCAGGGGTGCATGAGTTGGGGGCCTGGTGGAGGGTGCCCCACAGTGCTGGGGGGTGGGGGTGCAGGGGGACATGAGTTGGACATGAGTGGGGGCATGGTGGAGGGTGCCCCACAGTGCTGGGGGGTGGGGGTGCAGGGGGACATGAGTTGGGGGCATGCATGCTGGCAGGTGCCCCACAGTGGTGGGGGGTGGGGGTGCAGGGGTGCATGAGTTGGGGGCCTGGTGGAGGGTGCCCCACAGTGCTGGGGGGTGGGGGTGCAGGGGGACATGAGTTGGACATGAGTGGGGGCCTGGTGGAGGGTGCCCCACAGTGCTGGGGGGTGGGGGTGCAGGGGGACATGATTTGGGGGCCTGCTGGCAGGTGCCCCACAGTGCTGGGGGGTGGGGGTGCAGGGGGACATGAGTTGGGGGCCTGCTGGAGGGTGCCCCACAGTGCTGGGGGGTGGGGGTTCAGGGGAACATGAGTTGGGGGTCTGCTGGCAGGTGCCCCACAGTGCTGGGGGGTGGGGGTGCAGGGAGACATGAGTTGGGGGCCTGCTGGCAGGTGCCCCACAGTGCTGGGGGG
This sequence comes from Ambystoma mexicanum, assembly GCF_040938575.1. NCBI lineage: Eukaryota > Metazoa > Chordata > Amphibia > Caudata > Ambystomatidae > Ambystoma > Ambystoma mexicanum. The sequence continues at coordinate 642,388,988 of NC_090940.1, read as the reverse complement.
TGGGGGTGCAGGGGGACATGATTTGGGGGCCTGGTGAAGGGTGCCCCACAGTGCTGGGGGGGTGCTGGGGGACATAAGTGGGGGTGCAGGCTAGTCCCCCGTGGTGTGGGCTGCCTGCAGGGGCCGTGGAGGTTGTGGAGCGAACACCTGGGAGGACCCACACGGCCAATTCACGTGTAGTACTCCACGGAACCCCTGAAATACACGTACCCTGCTGATATTGCGTGTGAAACTTCCCGCGCACCCCAAGATACACGTACCCAGGACATTCGCGTGTGGAACTTCCAGCGCACCCCTGTAATACACGTACCCTGCTGATATCGCGTGTGAAACTTCCCGCGCACCCCAAGATACACGTACCCAGGACATTCGCGTGTGAAACTTCCCGCGCACCCCAAGATACACGTACCCAGGACATTCGCGTGTGGAACTTCCAGCGCACCCCTGAAATACACGTACCCTGCTGATATCGTGTGTGAAACTTCCCGCGCACCCCAAAATACACGTACCCAGGACATTCGCGTGTGAAACTTCCCGCGCACCCCAAGATGCACGTACCCAGGACATTCGCGTGTGGAACTTCCAGCGCACCCCTGAAATACACGTATCCTGCTGATATCGCATGTGAAACTTCCCGCGCACCCCAAGATACACGTACCCAGGACATTCGCGTGTGGAACTTCCAGCGCACCCCTGAAATACACGTACCCTGCTGATATCGCGTGCGAAACTTCCCGCGCACCCCAAGATACACGTACCAGGACATTCGCGTGTGGAACTTCCAGCGCACCCCTGATATACACGTACCCTGATGGAATCGCGTGTGAAACTTCCCGCGCACCCCTGAAATACACGTACCACGCTCGCACAGGGCCAATCGCATGTGAAACTTCCTGCGCACCCCATTAATACAGGTACCCTGCTGAATTCACGTGTGTAAGTTTCCGCGCACCCCTAAATACACCTACCCAGGACATTCACAGGTGGAACTTCCAGCGCACCCCTGATATACATGTACCCTACTGAATTCACGTATGAAACTTCCCGCGCACCCCTGATGTACACGTACCCTGATGGAATCGCGTGTGGAACTTCCCGCGCACCCCTGAAATACACGTACCCAGCTGAAATAACGTGAGGTACTTCCTGCGCACCCCAGTGATACACGTACCCCGCTTGCCGTGCTGGTACAGTGTTAGCGCAGCCCTTTGCGCTGGATTGGGGATTTTGATGCCTTTTCCCTGCGCAAGGGGCGTTCTTGGGGGCGTAACTGGCGCTGCTGCAGGGTCGCTGCGCCACTGTGCGCCATGGCTGGTTTTGGTGGCTGGAATCCATGAATACGCTGTGCGCGGAAATGTATTTTGGCGCACACGGCTGGCGCAGGGATTCGCAGGCGCACACTGTGCGCCAGCCGCGTGCGCCACTTGTGCGCTAAATTCTATGAATTACCCCCAGTGTGTCCACTGTTTATTTTGGTTTTGAAGAAATATGTAAATTGTACAACACGCACAAGTCATGGATAAGAAATAAAATTAACAACCCCATGATCAAGAAAATGGGCTACCAACTATGATGATGCGCTGTGTATGGATTTACATAACAGATGTAAATGTGGTAATATTGTTCCTGTGTATAAACTTTGTTGTTTGTGTAATAATGGATTATGGATTCATATCTGTTTTTGGAGTCCTGTTCGATAGGGTTTAAGCCTATATGTTGCATACATGTGATTTCGTTTTATTCATCATAACTGATTAAAATGACAATTAATTTTTTGGTATTCTGAAGTGTGGGTTGTTTATACTTTCAATACAGCACCCAGGTGTATCCGTACTGTGGGCCTAGTTTTCTAGACTTGTTGCCTGTGGGCTCAGGGTTGCTACCAGGTACCTGTTTCTGGTTAACTATTATAGAATCAGACATTTTCTAGAAGCCAGGCCTGCTCTGTAAGTCATCATTGAGGTAGAAATTCTCAATCCAAAGGCGGCAAACTGTAAAGCCTACACATGGTGGGAATTTTAATATTAAGTTTTAAACGCTCTGTGCAAATTAGGTAATTCCTTAGAACAAATAACCTGAATCAAACACCAAATGTAGCCTTGAAATACTCTGGGATTTGGGGTCTAAACCCTGTGAACAAAATACCAACTTTGCGGAAGGAAGCCGCAAATTCCACCCCACGCAAGGTCATTCTTTTGACTACCCTCACCATTCTTCTGTATATTTTGGGGGCATACCCTCTCCCACTGCACCCCCACCCTGCTTTGTGGAAAACTTCCAGCTTCCCTCCAGGCTTTACCCCCTCAAGACAGATGTATGGGACAAGCCTTCTGTACTCTGACCTCTGTATATCAGTCTGTAAGCGGCACAGTCTAGAGACCGCAATAGCACTCCACACCACTCCTTCGCAACACTCACTTGAAATATTAAGTTCTTTTGATATATGTCTGGGAATGGCTGCTGGGGACTTAGGGGAGTCTAACTATCTTCCGAAGCTGATACCACCCCCCCCAAAGAAAGGGAATATATGAAAACCCATCTAACATTTCCAGTGGTGGATCTAGAGCAGGGATCTCCAACCTTTACGTTAGCTAGAGCTACTTGTAGTGGATGCCAACAGTGGAGAGCTACTAGCGGACGATATCGGGGTGGGGATATTTATAAGCCTCGGAATTTTTACCAATATTTTTTTGGCTCGATTATTTCCCCTCTATAAACAGATGGAATAACCTATGCCTTCACGAATATATTAAGAACTTCAAAAACCTCTTTATTGCATTATTATTTATTAGTAGCTGTCTCAAAAAGACAGATATTTGTTGGACTACCATACAAATATCCTGTAATTTTTGTGCCCCTTCCTTTGCGTTTTATGCAGGCTTTCTACATGCTAGGCACACTATTATTTTCCAAATTAAAAAAAAGTAATTTCCAAATTGAAAAATGTTGCTTGCGTTCAAAAGTTTTCTTTGAAATGTTTTTTTTTGTCAGACACCACACATACTCTGTTATTTGCCGGTAAGATAGCTCAGCGGGTTGAGCGCTCGCTGCTGCTATCTGAGCGTGATCTGCAGGTCGCATGTTAAAATCCCGGCAAGGCCAACTCAGCCTTTCATCCTTCTGAGGTCGATACACGTACCAATTTCAGTTGGGTGATATTGCATGTAAATATGTGCTCTGTAAAGCGCTTTGGATTAAGGCGCTATATAAATAACACATCATTATTATTTGTGTGCCCCTCTGTGTTTTAGCACAAGTTATATTTATAAAGATGTTAAATGCTTGTCAAACTGGTTAATCACAAATGCTTCTGTTGTGCTGACAGCAGTTTTTAGGAAATTAAACTGTGGGTTCATGGGTGCCAACTTTTGATTTTCACAGGGGCAGAAATATCCTCACCTCAGCCCTGAATATAAGCAAGCAACCAGCCCACCCATACCCTGGCCAAACACATTGTATAGCACTTTGTTTATAATGCATTGCAAAAAGTCGTACGATTAACAACCTGTAGTTTTGAATATATAACATCTCAGCATCGGTCTGTCAACCTGCTGAACTACCCTGGTAGGCTTCTACTGTACAGCGTGTCTATGGATTGCTTAATGTACTAAAAGTGGGTGTACTTTTGTCATGGAAGTGATTTAAAGTGGAAATGTACGGTGTGGAATTTGGAAAGAAATTGCACCATTTTTTAAAATATTATTTTGAACATTTCCAGGCGAGCAGCAGTGCTACTGTGATATTTTCATTGCGTGGTCACAATGATCCTGATCCTGCCCCAGCCCCTCCAACATCTCTGGCAAACAAGAGCAGCTTGCATAAGAAAGACTGTCGTGGGGGCGCACAAGGCCAACTGTGGTACTACAGGCGGCCGGCAGAAGCATAACGTGATACTGACATTTGTCAGTGGATTTATAAGCAGTTCCAAGTGGCACAGTAGCAAAGCTCTCTGCTTGCAATGGGTTCTGATCCTGAACACGGAACATGGGTGCAAAAATCACCATTAAATAATATAACTTAGGATAAATGTTTATTTTTCGGTATCTTCAGCGCGGGCGAGCTACTAGTCGCCCGCGATCGACTGTTTGGCGACCTCTGATCTAGAGCCTCCAGTACCACTGTCTCTTTTTCTGCCCTTCCCGGAAGGGAAGTATGAGTCAGTCATTACTTGGTCAAAGACTGTGATCGCACCTCTAATACCGCACATCACGGACAAGTGATGTGGGGTTTAATGACAGCACTTGAACTCAAAAGGAAAGGCCATGTAGACCTCTGATTTGAAATAGATGGTTCTTATGACAAGACCACTAGAAAAATGACAGACCTAAAACCTTAACACAAGGAAGGGGCCAGGTGAGTGCAAAATGTGTGTCTTGCTGAAAATGACACAATGAACAGTGAATCATGGAAAATATGTGTCTTACTGAAAGTTGGTACAAAGAAGTCTGTGAAGATGGAAAACGCACATTGTTGGTTGAGAGACAAAAAGTGGCATTTGTCATCAAAACGGCCACACATCAAAATGCTGTGCACCCTGAAAATTAAGCAACACAGGGAACATTATAACATGAAAAATGCCCACTGTTTGTTTGTTTGTTTGTTTGTTTGTTTATTTTAAATGCACGCCAGACCCGAGGGTATCAGGGCGCAGGTACGAAGAAGGTTACAAGATTACTTTCAGCTTGCGTAAGTCAGTTACATAGTAATAAAGGCAGAAGTATGCACTGTTCCCTAATACAGAACACTTAAGGGAGTAGTGAGCATAGTTACATTAAGTACATGAGGCATATATATATATATATATATATATGTAGATAAAGTCAGATAGTAATTACATATATACATTATATTCACATTACATTCGAAGGGCGAAATGAACAGAAGCCTTTCACTTTCATTGTGCCACCTTAAATAGAGTGCTGCACAACAAATGCAATCCTTGAAAAGGCCATTTTGTTTTCAGATACAACATGCAAATCTCTCATGAGCGCGGAGAAAACATGCATTTATTTTGGGTTGCTGGGCAGATCTCCCATGTACATCCCACCATTGCCAGACCTGCTTGGCTCTGTTGTCTCTCTGAAAGCCAGTTTGTTTGAAGCATAGCAGAACAATTCGGCTCTGGTCTGACAGGAATGTGACCATCTGTTAGAGAGATACCATCTATGAAATTTGCTTGAACTCCGCTATGACTCCACCAGAGTGGGTGGCGTCGCCTGAGCGCGAGATGTTAACCGACACTGCACAGGGAGAGAAAGCACGTAACGAATCGGACCCCGCAAACTAGCAAACTGGGCCGCTGAGAAAGTGCCCCGGTGGCATCCAAGAAGGCGGATGGTGAGGTGGCCCGCGGCCAACGACAGTGAGGGACTGCGTACTACGAGCGAATCCCTGCAGGCGGAAGAACAGCAGGGGCCAAGGCGAAGAGGTGCCGACTCTGCGAGACCTGCCCCGATACAAGGGGGACAGACAGAGTTAACCTGACGGCCGGCGAGAGCAGGGGACGGAGACCAGACCGATTGGCAGCAGCACAGGAGGCGACTCAACGAGAAGCAGCCGGACCTACCCAGAGGACAGTCGTTGTGGTGCCCCGGGAGCTGTCGGCCTGGTGGAGGACAGTGCGAGAGGCCCTGGACTAACCACAACGCCTGCAGCTAACACGGAGAAGCACCAGGTGAGAGTTGGAACACTGGGCCCCGGCTGCGGCGCGAGTAGCGTAAAGACTGCAGGAGACCTGGCCGGCCCTGGCTGGGGGAAGGAGCAGGACAGTGAGCTCCATACTGCGCCACCCAGCAAACAGCCTAAGACTCCCTGTGTGAGCAGGTCAGCGGCCTTTGCGGCAGCAGGATAGTCTGCGACCACACAACGGACCCGCTCCCCCCCCCTCCGGGGCGCACCGAACAGCGCAATCTGGTACGGGCTCATGCGATTCGGTTGCACAGAAGGGAGTAGCACCCCCAAAACAAAATTGCAAAGGGACATTGCACTACACCTACCGAAGGGTACCAGACACACGCCGTGGAGTGCACAGCAGCTGGAGAGAACGTAGCATACCTACCTAGTCACATGCAATCACACACGGGACAAGGACAACACAGCAACAAGTGGGGTGTAAAATAAGCCAACATACAAGAGTAAGCACCTGGCCCACTCCTGCTAACTGCAAGCCCACACCACCTGGCGGCCAGACAGCACCCAGAACTGAGCACCTAGAGGTCCTAGAGAACTTCGCTCGAGTGTCAGGGATCGCCTTCAACAGAGAGAAGACATGTGCATTCCCGCTGGCGGGACTGGCTGGGAAAGATGAGGCTAGCCGCCCAATAGTGGAAATCCAATGGAAACCACACACATTTAGATACCTGGGGGTCAATATCTGGCACACACCTGAAAAGATGCATTCCCAGGTGGCGGTGCGTGGGCTATGAAAATCAATGAAGTTCTGGTCCAAATTACCACAATCGATGATGAGCAGGGCTGCAGTGGTCAAAATGATAGTATTACCAAGGTTTCTATATCTCTTCCAAAACGTACACTGCTACATACCAGCCTCTTTCTTCCGATTATTAGAAAAGCTGATAAGAGAGTTACTATGGGGTAACACCAGGCACAGAATGTCCCTCAACATGCTAACGCTACCATATAAAGTGGGAGGTATCCAACTACCAGACCTTGAAAGATACTACCTTGCACCCATGAGGCCAAGTGGCTAGCGGACGAGACTACCTCTGAAACCAGACTGCTCAGGCAGCCAGTGACAACAGCGAACCTGAAAGAAATACTATGGGTTCCGGTGGACTGCCTAGGGGAGACCCTGATGTTAATAGAACTGGGTAGGAAAATATGGGATAGGACCTTAAAACTCACAGGAGGGGCACACCCCTACTCTTCAGACATCCCAATTGCAGCAGGGGTATGCAAGGGGAAGGCAGAACTGGCCCGGATGAGAAAATGGGAGGAATATGGCATTTACACCTGGGGGGACACATACGAAGAGGAGACCTTCAGAGAGTTCCAGTCAATGGTAGCGACAGAAGGCTTACCCAAAGGGCAATTCCTGTGGTATAGGAGAGTCAGGGAGGGGGCTAAGATGCAGTGGAAAGAGTAGCCGGGAGAGCCTGAACAAGACCCACTACTAACACTACTATACAACCTGGGGGACGGGTGGAAACCAATGTCTAGGCTCTACGCCCAACTAGCAGATAGACCCAACCCTAAAAGTGAGGCTCTGAAAAAGAAGTGGGAGGCGGACCCGGTGTGAAAACAGAATCAAAATATCGAGGCTGAGTACCCCAAAAGAAAATACACCGAACACGGGTTACAAAGGAACATACAAAGTACTTTATTTTATACTGAATCCAGTTGCAAAAACAGAGCAAAATCAGATAGCTATCGGCCCTCAGTACAACACAACGAACTCCAGCGTGGTTCAGTGTGTTCAGCGAGAGACGTCGTACAATAGAATGCATTCACTTTTTATACACTTGGTGGGCGCGATGTCCAGCCCCACTTCGGCTTAATATTCCTTTTAATACATCACCGATCTAGGGTTCGTGCCAAGTCTCAAACAACCGCATATAACTGGTTTGCCTTTAATACATGTATCAACAAGCCTATGCAATAACTGTGTATTCTAAGATTTTCCATGCAGGCCTTCTTAAACATTAATACAATGTAGTTAAACAGATGTTCTTCGTTCAGTATTTAAATACATTGTCTCAACATATGCTCGTGGATTAGTTTCATTGTACAAGTAATCCTTCTGCACATAGGTCAGCGAAGGACAAGGTCTCAGTTCACGACCTTAGCAAGTGGCCTGCAGGCAAGTTACACATTAGCTATGTACAGAGGTCAAGACGGCCATGTTGTATTCTGGAATGACATCGTCCACCATTTTAACTCACAGGGTGACTTTTACACAACGAATCCTAAAATGGCGGTTTGACCTAAAATGGCAGCTTACATGGATTTAAGGTCAGGACCTTGCAACACGGATTTCTTTCGCAATCGACTTTTGAGCAGCTTGGCGTAGGCCAATATTAATATATTTATTACAATAGGAGGCACGATATACTTTCTCTTTCGACAAACCCTCCTTTTGGCCTATGCCAAGTGCTAAAAAACTACTTTGGATCTCCTTGCAAATAACTCCATGCATCATCGTCCATGCACCCTGAATCAATATTGGAAATATCTATTGCCATTAGGTCATTTGCTAAAATATCCTTCAACACATATTCTTTGGAAGTCTTATCTGGGGCATACACTTCATGTCCTATCAAACCTATCGCTTGTGCGCAACATCCCCCTAGCATCGAACACATACCAGGTAGACACTGAATACAGCAACAAAGAAACAACAGGATTCCCAAAATAATTAGTAACACCGAAAGTATCTTCCAACCCCAAGATCGCAAGAAGTCCCAGAACCAAGCGCTTAGATCCCAGTTTCCCTCGGGAACATGTACTTCGGAACTAAGGATGTGCAGATTCTGTATTGCCTTGAAGATAGTTGGGGAGGAATCTGGTACGAAAACACAGCAAGCGGACCCCACTAATTTGCACACTCCACCACGCTCAGCTAAAGTGACATCTAATGCCATTCGGTTTTGAAGTGCTACTAATCTTATCGCCTTTTGTTCTAACGTCATATTATAGAGTATGTCTGTGGTCCGGTTGATGGTTCTCTCCAGTACTCTCGCTAGTTTTCTGATATCCTCTGAATTCGCTATTTGCCCCCAAAATGGCACAACTGATTTAGCTATATCTCCCAAGATTTGTGCTGGGGTGTCACCATTCTCATCCTGCCGTGGACGAGCCTTCGAAACTTCTTTTGTACTAGCTATAAACACCCCAGGTAACAGGATCCCTTGATAACAGGTTCCCTGCCAATCCCTGGGCAACCATGGGAATGCTACATTACCGCAGACAAAGGAGACAGGTTCGCCTACATACAAAGGTCTGTTCTCCACAGTCAAATTTGCAACATTGGCACAACCTAAAAAATTTCCCATTAACTGAGTTCCATTCCTCTGTATGCAAAAAGAAACTGAATCAGGGCTATGGTTAACAGTGTAAGAAGGAGCTATGGCATCCTTATTGCTTTTTGGAGCCATTTTTAAAGAAATCAAAGATTGGAAAGGATGAGACAGTTTATCAGAAGGCCTAATAGAAGCAACATTCGGTTTACTCCTATTTTCAAAAAGCGAGCATCCAGGGGGAGTCAAAACACGTTTCTCAAAACTATTCAAATTGGTGCCATCAAAGTTCCCTGAAATGCTATAATTCCATCGGCCAAAAAACAGTGCTCTAAGAGAAGCATAGCAAGCAGTTGTCAACGGTAAAGGATGAATATACCAACCTAGCCCCTTATCCCCGTGTTGCGGTAAATGTGAGCAGACCCAGCAGTTGGATTTATTAAACATGGCATGTGTAGCATTCATGATAAGTAGTAGAGTGTTATTGTGGTACCTTTGTCTGTACTGGGAATCCCGAGGGGATAAAGTTTGCAAATATACAAAGGGAGTAGGAACAATGGGTGCACTTTCAGTAGGCAACAAAAGTTCTAAAGAGTGAGTTTCCTCGAGGTACCACAATCCTAAGGCAGCGACTTTTAAAAAAAACAAATATCATTATAAGAATACAGAAATACATTTTCGGGGCCCAGGCATTTTGTCCATTGTCCCGGTTGGTCACCCCCTTATTTGCAAGTCCTATACAAGCGGTAGCTGTGGCGGGCATCGTAGTCTTCAAACGGACACTCCAAAGTTTGTTGCTGGCGACCTCCCGGTCGAGCAACTTCTTAGTCCTTCCACTACCCTAGCCAACAGAATCCCCTTTCTCAAATTTGGGCAAAAAGCAAGCCCTCGATGACTCTTTTCCTTCTCTGAATGCACAGCCGAACCGTGCCGTAAGTCTATCAGATGCACAGCAAAACCGAGCCGTAAGTCTATCAAATGCACAGCAAAACCGTGCCGTAAATCTATCTTCGTGGTTGTAGATTATATCGTACTTTTCCTGGTACTGATTTATCCGGAAACAATATGTCGTGTCTTCCTGCTGGAAGCAACGTATCAGAGGCAAGTGAAGGGGCTGAATTCGAAACAGCAGTTTCCGGTGCAAAATTTGTGGAGAGTGCGGAGACAAAATGGCAGCTTCCCCAAGCCTCCCGGGCTCAGAGAGATTCTCCGACACACTCTCAGTGCTGCTTACTGCTTTGGGATCATTGGTTGCAGTGTCAGCGAGGGGTTCTGTTTCTTCTGTAACGTGTGGCACAGGGTGAGGAAGTTTCTTGATGTGGGACACATGGATCCAGTTCTTTCCCCCATTGACATGCACCGCTGTCTGGGTGACCAACAGGACTTGGAATGGGCCACGCCAGCGAGGCGCGAGGCAGGAGGTGCGCTCAAACGATTTGACGAGCACCCAACTCCCAGGCCGTATGCTGTGGCCCAGGCCCTCGTATCGCACAGGTAAAGCTTCTCGTACCTGGTGATAAATCAAATACAGGTTTTTAGTCAATTGGCTACAATAATCTGAAAGTAGTACATTTTCAACATTTCCTAACGAGTTACATTTAGGAAGGTTCCAAATATTGGCAGGTCTCCCGATTACCACCTCAAATGGAGAGAGCCCAGTCTTAGTTTGAGGGGTTGTGCGCATAGATAACAACACGATCGGTAAGGTGTCCGTCCATTTTAGTTTGGTGCCGGCACACGTTTTAGCGAGCTTGTTCTTGATGATACCATTGTGTCGTTCCACTAGTCCGGCGCTCTGAGCATGTCTGGCCGAATGGAACCATTTGTCAATTCGTAATGCTGTACATATCTGTAGAATTACAGCAGCGACAAAATGTGGACCATTGTCCGACCAGATAACTCTTGGCAAACCGAACCGTGGAAAGGATTCTTTTAACATGATTTTTGCAGTAGTCATAGCTGTAGCATCTTTAACAGGGAAAGCCTCAACCCATTTACTAAAAGCACAGATAACCACCAGTACATATTTCTTATTATCGCATCATTCCATTTCAATGAAATCAAAGTGGATCACTTCAAAGGGGACAGAGGGTGGCCCAAAACTACCCCTTGGAGTTACTGTCCCCTTTCCCACGTTGTGTTGCAAGCAAATCATGCACTCCCGGACGTAGCGCTGGGCAATTTTCAAAATATTGTCATTTACCCATACTTTCTCTAACATTTTTGTCATTTTCTGGGCACATACATGCGTACGACCATGGGCCATGATGACCATCATCATGACATACGCGTCAGGGAGTAGCCATTTCCCTTCTACTATGTCCACCCAACGCCCGTCATCATCAAGTATCCCCAAGCCTTCAGCCCACCTTTTGGATTCTTTTAATGTGGCATCAGCTTGGATATCCCATACAGACCCAACACCCTCATCTATTGTATAAGCATCTACAGATTCCCTTGAAACATACATCTCCGTAAGGAGATTGGTAGCAGTTTGCCTAGCTATCTGATCAGCAAAAGCATTCCCTTTCCCTATATCATCTGTAATCTTTCGATGTGCTGCACATTACATAACTGCTAACTGAGTAGGGAGCGCAAGCGCTCGGAGTAGTTGTACTATTAGGGAGCCATGTTGAATTTTGGTGCCATGCGAAGTTAGGAACCCTCTCTCTGACCAAAGTCTCCCAAAGTTGTGGACCATCCCAAAGGCATACTGAATATCAGTATATATATCTACTGCAAGCCCTTCGGAAAGTTCACAAGCTCGGGTCAATGCTATAATCTCTGCGGCCTGCGCAGAATTATGCATGATTCTCTTAGTTTCCACAACCGTGCTCAATGTAGTGATCGCATAAGCAGCTGTGGATGTACCATCCGGAAGTTTGAAGCAGGAGACGTCACAAAACAGCTCTCCTTGCGGATTATCCAAGGGAGTATCTTTCAAATCAATTCTACCCTTTGTCTCTTGCTCGGTCGTATACAAACAATCATGTGGCACTTCATCGCCACAAGTAGCATCTTGCGGGAAAGGTAGGAGTTCAGCCGGATTAAATACACAACACCTCTTAATTTGAATGTGAGGAGCAAAAAAGATCAATTCATATCTTGTCAACCGTGCAGAAGTGAGGTGTTGCGTTTGAGTTTGGTTCAGTAGAACATCTACAGAGTGAGGCACCATCAGGGTTAGATCATGGCCTAGGACCATTCCCTCACTCTGTTTTACAGACGCGGCAGTAGCAGCGACAGCCCGCAAACATCTTGGCAAAGCGCATGCTACAGGATCAAGGGCGAAAGAAAAGTAACCGCACGACCTATTCATCCCTCCATGTTCCTGCGTTAATACAGCCAAAGCACATCCATCACATTCATGCACAAACAACACAAAGGCCTTTTCATAGTTTGGTGTGCCCAAAACTGGTGCAGAGCATAATGCAGTCATAAGCAAGTCAAACGACTGCTGGTGTACCGCGTTCCATGGTAATGGCGAAGAAATGCCCTTCTTTGTCAAAGCCAACATCGGTTTGATCACTAGTGAGAAATTCGGGATCCACAACCTACAGTAAGAAGCCATACCTATCAAGGCTCTAACTTCCTTCTGTGTATTTGGGACAGACACACCGGAAATGTGTTTTATTCTTTCAGGTGTCAATCTTCTTCCCTCCTTTGACAGGAGATAGCCTAAATAGGCGACCTCCTGACAACAATATTGACATTTTTTAAGCAAAGCTTTGTGACCATGCTTAGCTAGATGAATAAGTAATGACACAGTGCCCTCCTTACAGGCACTCTCAGAGTCAGCAGCTAGAAGCAAATCACCAACTTACTGAAGCAAAGTACAGGAGGAGGGCAATTCAAGGGTATCAAGTTGTTCTTTCAAAGCCCTACTATAAATGCTAGGACTCTCTGTGTACCCTTGAGGTGCACAAGTAAATGTAAACAAGCATCCCCCTAAGGTGAACGCGAACAGATATCTACTATCCTTGTGTATAGGAATACTAAAGAACACATTCTTTAAGTCCACAACACTAAAGCAAGTAGCTGTAGCTGGAATCATGGTTAGGATTGTCGTTACATCAGGCACAATTGGAAATTGTGGTGCCACAACTTTATTAATGGCACGTAAATCAATTATGAAACAGAATGGAATTACATTATCGCCTTTCTTGTACACTGGTAAAATCGGACTGTTACACGAACTTCCTGAAATTTCTTCAATCACCCCGCGATGCCAATATCGGAAACAATACATTTCAGGCTCGCTCGCCCTCAAGCGAAATCTTATACTGGGGAATGTGTGGCAGCTCAATTCCATGTTTCAAGACTATTTTTACAGGCTCAATCTGTAAAACACCGACATCATTGTCGTTGACAGCCCACAAGCACTCTGGTACATCAATGAATTCTGGAGGCAAAGTTCTAGTCAAGAATTGCGAGGCAGGAAATTGCTGTGGTGAAATCGTCAAGCGCACTCCATCAGAAGAACAATAAATTACTGCGTTTAATTCTTTTAACAGATTCAACCCTAGCAAGTTCTCTCCGCAATCCGAAGTCAACAGAAATGGACAATGGTCCGTAAAGGGACTCAAAGAAATAGGTACCGGCATAGAAACTGGACAAACAACTGGTGTACCAGAAAACCATACAGAAACATTGGTTTGCCCTGACAGTGGAATGTTTGGAACCCGCGAACGATCAATGGAACACTTCTGTGCTCCAGTGTCTATCAAAAACTGATGTTTCCTATTTCCCACCACCATTTCAATGTAGGGACATTTCTGATTGACGTAAATAGGTTTAGGTTCCAGACCCTGCTTCGGGCAATCCTAACGAAACAGAATATCTTCAAAAGGAAGTTCTTCAGATAAATATGCAGCGGAAGGATGATCAAATATGTTCCTGGTGTCCACACTCGGAGTCTGATTGTCCTGCGAAAAAGGTTGCTGAGGGTCCTGTGTAAACTGACCTCTACCAGGGCCCCCTACGCCCGGTCGACCTCTGGATCGCCTACCCATATTACCAAATGTATTATTCGACCTTTGTTGAAGGACGGGACATTGTGCTCGCCAATGACCCTCTCGACGACAATAAGCGCACTGGTTAATGTTCACAGGACCCAAGGGTATATTCCCCTGCGGGACATACTGACCTCTAACCTGAGAACTACCCCCTCTGGGGCCCCTAACAATTTGCTGCAATAGCACTTTAGTTTTTAAATCGCCTTTCCGTTTTTCAATCCTATCTTTTTCATTATTGACACGGTTCTCGTAGTACTGAGCCATGTGCAGTACTTTTGATTGTGATTTTGCCTGCCAAGTGCTCTCAGAAGACATAATTTGTGACTGGATGTCAGGCAGCAATCCACATACAAATTTTTCCACAAATAATCTTTTCCCAGACTCTGTGCCTAAGTCTTGTCCACTCAAATCCGAGAATACCTGTTCGGACCGATTAAAGAACTCGCTAGCAGCCTCAGACTTTCCTTGGACACAGGCCGTAAGCTTGTCCCAAATAATTCTCTTTTCGGGAATTATGGTTTTTAATTTAGCAACGATTCTATCGGGCAGTGTTAATATCACCTGAGGTGGTCTTTCGCCAGCTGGCCTTTCCCCATCAAGTCTAGTTATAGTCACCCATGTATCTCCCAACCCGGGTACGTCGTCAATAGTTCTAACTTGTTTCCATAAATCTATGGGCAGGAGTACAGGAAACAACAAATCAATGTCACCTAAGCTGAACACTGAGGACTGCAAAACGGATTTTATCTCTTTATAGAACCCTGTCGGATTTTTCCTAATATCAGGAATAGATTACCTAATAGTATTCACTTCCTGTCTTGAGAACGGGACGTGAACGAACTGTGATACATAATTTGCGGGAATGTTCACAGCGACTATACCTTGTGCAGCATCGGCCGCAACCTCAACTTTTGGGACAAATGTCGGAGGAACCTCTCTCATAGGCACCTGAGAAGTAGGTAACTCCGAACGCTTACTAAGCAACAGAGCCAAGTCGAGAGCTAAAGCATTCGAAGAAGTGTCAAGTGAAAAAGCTCTCTTCGAAATGCTCAATAACTCTGTGGGACAACTAATCTTCCTTTTTACACACTCATCCTGCAGGTACTCTACCATTACCTGTATCACTTTCCTCTGCATTTCTAGCGTATATTGACTATATGTGTCATATACCTCAACTGGAGTTATTGATATGTCTGAAATCCATCTAATCGCGTCTTTCTTACAAATTTGCATTTCCTCCGATATCGGTTTACGACACGGAAGGAACCGTTTCTGTACATACATATTTTCCTCTTCGTCATCCTCATTCTGTAACTTTTCTAACTCCTTTCTATACCCAAAAAACCTCTCGACATGCTCATTTACCTTCTCCACAGTGTCTCTAGAAAGCACTTGAGTATTTAGATCCCATAACCCTTGCGGAAAATCTGCATTATTTAATCTTCCCCACATTATACATAACTGAATCCCTAAACCTTCAATAAAATTATCCTTATTACAAAGTGTGGCAAAAACGCTAGCTTGTTCATCCTTCTCCATACAATACTTAGCCCATGCAATTAACTCACGTTTCTTCTCCGGTGGTACGGTATTCCGAGTGACAACCTTTGTTCCTGTACCTCGATCGATTTCAAGCGGCTCAGGACCACTTGGAAGAGAGGGAGCAGGCATATTTGATGGAGGTACTATAACTGGTGCGATAAAAAGAGGTGGGGGAGCTGGAGGAAGGGGAACATTAGGCGGAGCAAGAACAACGGGAACAACAACAGGTGGGGCAGGAATAAGAGGAGGAAGAGGCAAAACAGCAGGAAGAGGAACATACGGAGGTGGCGCAGAGGCACCAGGCCTTCGTTCATTTAATATTTTGTCAATAAACTCATCAGAAATATGAAGATCTTTAGTAGAATAGATTTTCTGAATACCGAGTGAAAAAGCCCTATCCATATTTTTGCTCGCCTCAGACTGTTTGTCCTGATCATATAACAATGCTGTTTCAGCTTTCGTTTTATGATGGCGTGCATGTTTCTCTCTACTTTTAAGTTGTTGCAACGCTTCTTTTTTCCAATTCTGCAAAACATCAAATGCTGCAGGTCTAGCCTTTTTCTTTAATAGAATTGACTCTAAATACTCAATACCAGGGATTTCAAAACTACCATTGATTGGCCACTGAAGTTCGGAGGCATGTCTGGTTTGTCTGTGCCAAATGTCATTAAATACTATACTTCCAATGCCATGCTTACAGTACATAGTTCATGCCGGCAACCCCTCCTGTGGTGCGGGATGGCTAAATTCCAAAGATTGTCTATCACTGCGGAATAATGCCCTAAAGCAGGTAGACAATTTCCCAAGCATATCTCAAATTCTTGGTGTTACCTGGTCAATAATTGTGTCTGCAGATACAATGCGCCAAAATTCAAATTGTCAGGGTTAAATTAAGAATCGGGTCATGACTCACCTGACCAAACCTAAGGAGGTCCCATCAGATTTCTAAGAATCTTACCTAACTAATCTTACCTCGTGTATGGTGATTTCGGCAAATCTGCCCGCCTCGATCAGTGGACCCTGGTCAAGATGCCGTCTCGGACCACAGGCTTATCGTCCAAGGATCGGGTCATGCAGCGCTGCTGAGGTGTCGCGTCTCGTTCAGGGGGCCCCTTATGTCACACCGTCCGATCCCGGTCCGATAGCGTGCGTCAACCTTCAACAATCAGGCATCAATCTTGAGGTTCCCTATTCGGGTGCCAACTGTGAAAACAGAATCAAAATATCGAGGCTGAGTACCCCAAAAGGAAATACACCGAAAACGGGTTACAAAGGAACATACAAAGTACTTTATTTTATACTGAATCCAGTTACAAAAACAGAGCAAAATCAGATAGCTATCAGCCCTCAGAACAACACAACGAACTCCAGCGTGGTTCAGTGTGTTCAGTGAGAGACGTTGTACATTAGAATGCATTCACTTTTTATACACTTGGCGGTTGCGATGTCTAGCCCCACTTCGGGTTAATATTCCTTTTAATACATCACCGATCTAGGGTTCGTGCCAAGTCTCAAACAACCGCATATAACTGGTTTGCCTTTAATACATGTATCAACAAGCCTATGCAATAACTGTGTATTCTAAGATTTTCCATGCAGGCCTTCTTAAACATTAATACAATGTAGTTAAACAGATATTCTTCGTTCAGTATTTGAATACATTGTCTCAACATATGCTCGTGGATTAGTTTCATTGCACGAGTAATCCTTCTACACATAGGTCAACAAAGGACAAGGTCTCAGTTCACGACCTCCACAAGTGGCCTGCAGACAAGTTACACATTAGCTATGTACAGAGGTCAGGACGGCCATGTTGTATTCTGGAATGACATTGTCCACCATTTTAACTCAGACGGTGACTTTTACACAACGAATCCTAAAATGGCGGTTTGACCTAAAATGGCGGCTTACATGGATTTAAGGTCAGGACCTTGCAACACAGATTTCTTTCGCAAGCGACTTTCGAGCAGCTTGGCGTAGGCCAATATTAATATATTTATTACAATAGGAGGCACGATATACTTTCTCTTTCGACACTGGGGGTAGACATAACTGAAAAGGAATGTGAGAGAATTCTAATATACCCCTGAGAGTTGTCAAGGAACGCAAGGTTCAGACCAATTCAACTACAGATCCTATATGGAACATTCATGACACCAGACAGAATAGCCAAATTTATTCAGAACACTAAGCCCCTATGCCCCGTTGCAACTCAGAAAGGGCGGATATGATACACATGTTCTGGAGCTGCCCGAGAACTCTGTCTTTCTGGGTCAAAATAGAAAAGACTTGTAGGAGAGCAGGGGTGGTGCGATATGAATGGTCCCCGAAGGAATGCCTCCTGGGAGCACACCCAAGAATAAACAAGTTGAGACACCTAGTGAAGATGATGGATATGGTATGCGTGCTACCCAAAAGAACCATAGCCATGGCATGGAAAGCGGTGAGGGGCCCGCAGTTCGACAGGTGGCACAGGGAACTTGAACATTGGCACTAATTTGGGACATGTTTCATCCATCGGACGACAAACCCCCCCTGATTTGTCCCTGCCCACCGAACTGCGCTCGACCAAAGAAAATATGCGAGGTCCCGCTGGAGAGCACTTAGACTCGGCATCTCGGCCTGACTAGCACCAACAAGATCCAGAAGTCCAGGATATCAGTAGGAGGGGACATGTACCCCAAAATGATAACACGGCAAGCGAAGACTGGTTGTTTAGTTTAATTTGTTTATTTGCTTATTGTTTCTTTCCTTCCTTAAAATATTGGTTAATGCTAATTTGTCTTCTATCACGCACATGTTGACTGATGATAACAAGCGTACACGCAACTGGTGATGTATAAAACAAATGTCAATAAAAACATTTAAAAATAAATGACTCCAGTGACTAAGTGAGTGATAATTATATTGCAGGCTAAACCAGCATTCAGCCTGGAGACTGTAGATTCTCTGTACCACATGGTTTCAAGACAATGGAGAAATGAAACTTCATCTTGCATATGTTAATTATATGGTCATTGACTTACATTACAAATGTCCTCTTTTTAATAACTTTTAGACCATGACACTTACAGAGTTGTGATACATGTCATTTTGAAGCTAATTTCCAGGCAATGGTGTTTGTGAATTTCATACTAATGCGATTTGGGTTTTTCATTACAACACAAACAGTGTTTCTAGCTGCCCCAAAAGGTTAGAAATCTGAAAATTTGGGAGCTAATGGCTTGTTAGATTCATTATTTGACAATGAAGTTTCATAATCACAACTATATTCGCTGTCTCATAAAGGGCGAAAAACCATAGCACGCCTGTGCAATAATGTGCCAAAATGAAAGTAAGCTCCACCGATTCATCATGAGTAGGTACATGAGAGAAGGTGTGTACCTCTCCTCTTCATTTCAATCAAGGTCCTATTGGCAGAGTGGGGTGTCTTTTGGTAGGAGGAAGAGAGGATGATCTTCCAATGAAAAAGTTAGCACCAATAAACTACCACCTGGTCATTGTAATAATTGGCGGTGTGGCACATATATTAAAAAGCACTTCCTCTATGCAGAAAGAAAAAAAAGACAAAGAGAAGGAGAAAAAGGAAACCCTGCCTGAAACCAGCTTGGTTGGAGAGGCCTTAAGATTGTGAGGACTTAAACTTTGCATGGGAGAGACAAACCGGGGAAGCCAACAGCTGACTGGGCCCTGATTCTTAAGGAAAGTCAACTGAGGGATGGATGCTGGGACTATCGTTGACAGCAGACCTTGACCAGACCTGAGCTGTTGCCCCAGAGGAGACTGTCTGTCTTACCTGAGCGCCCCAAAACAGAGGTCCAATGTAAGAAGAATTGATCAATGTAAACCAATTATGGGGTGATCTGCCTGCCTTAATATCTTCTCTTCCTAGTTGGTGGAGGGGGCAAATTGTGTATCTTTCATCGTCAGTCGTTTTTACAACTGTATTTTAAACGTGTATAGAATTACGAAAACGGTCATCGATTTAGTATATTTGTTTTTTGGAGGGTTCCCCCCCAAACATCCGCTCACCTATTTTTGACTATTCCCAACCTCCCCAACCCCTTATCTACCCTTTCCCAACCCCCAAAAAAATTTCGATGAGCCTTTCCGTAATTCCATGCATGTTTAAAATGCAGTCATAAAAATGACCATTAATTTAATTAACTCCCAAATAGTCTGACGCCGGGGTGAACTTGAAAGAGTTAGAAACGTCCACACTCTTTCCAAGCAGGAATAAAGTTAAAGCCACGTAAAGTAATTGCGTGCCTTTACTTTTCCTGTCCATCCCAGATTGATTTGGTGAACAGGCGTGTCCTTGCCACAAAATGCAATTCCCAACTGACACCATTCCCAAACCTTGCCTTTAAAACAGAAAGGTGCCGGTCCCAAAACGAAATTCCCAATTGTCACTGCTCCTTAAACATTGTATTTAAACAAAAGCATTGCCCTTGGCCCAAAACGAAATTCTGAATCTGTTTTCACCCCCTAGACCTGGCCTTTAAACTGAGGGGTGCTGCATATAACTGATGCCCGGGTTTTTGGTGTTTCTGGGTTTTTGGTGTTTGGGGAGATGAGTACTTTACAAAATTGAAATCCACCAAAATTCTCCGTTGAAAAATATACACTCTTTTCTGAGAGTGAGTAAGTGACCCTGATAGCAGAACGATTTTGGTATTGCCTTTGCGGTGCAGAATGAAAGGTTCTATAAATAAAAAAGGTATCTTCAAAAGTCTGTGTGTTTTCAAAACTGCAAGCATTTTCAAGTGTGCAGAGAAACCCCATGTGTCAATCACTGTACCTGTAATGTGAGACTTGTTTTAAAATCAAAACTGTCCTTTGTTTTCAATCTAAATTTTAGCAAGTAAAGTGTGCCTGTTTATTACGAAAAAGAAAATGCAGGTCTTGTGGAAGCTTTGTTTTGTGTCACAATGTAGGTGGCATGTGTAACCATTAAAGGATTTACTGAACATAGCCTTTAAATAAATATATATTCTCTCTCTACCCCGGCCTGGTTCTTGGCTCATTGTTGGCACAGGGGGAGGTGCCTACGTGGCTCTATATGAGTCATAGATTGTGCTTACAGAATCCGAAATTAATGGTGTATTGTGGGCTCTCTTAATGAGGGGGAATTCCCTTTGTTGAGCGTGGTCTCTCAATATATAATTACAGTGATCAACAGACAAGTTGGAGCCAAGCTCTCAAGGCCCAAGGGTCTTAATTAAATAACAGAAATGTTAATTGATTAGGTAGAAATAAAGCTAGTTTGTGAGAAAACAAAATAACACACATAGATAGGGCTTTCTGTCAGCAAGGTAGTATGCAGTAGGTAGTATGCACTCACTGGCAGTCGAAAAGTCGAAAAGTCACACTTTTGGTGTTTAAGTGCCCATCATTTACTTCTTGGCTCTGGTGGTTGGATGCTTGTCTTGCATAGAAGATGCCAGGATGTATTTATTGTCTTGATGTCGAACTGGCACCGCCACTTCTGGAGCTCTAGGTTGTCTGGGTGTGGGCCGGGCATCAGACAACTGCTTTTGGTCTTATCCAAGATTGCAATGAGCTTGGGGGAGTATTATCAGGCTTAGCCATGTGGATCCTGGTTTCAGACCCTGCCACAATCTCTCAACTATTCAACCAGCTCTTTGCATTTTGACCTGGGCACCTCTTCCACACTCCCTGATCTCTAATGGCCTCCTTTTCCTCTTTGCATGTCTGTCCCTCCGTACCTCGGCCCTGCCTCTCCCACTCTATTCCGCTCCTCTTAGTTACATCTTCTCAAATAATTCTTGTCACCACAACTCCCTTCTTTGTCTTTAGGTTTCCCGCCCCTCCCCCTTTAGTTGGTCCTTTCGCCTTCCTCCTTTTCCTTTCTTAGTTCAGCTTTCTCTTCCTCTTGGTAGCTCCTCTGAGCCTACTCCTCTTTCTGGCCACTCTTCTTCTAGTTGTCCTCCTGCCTCCCTTTAGTTGTTCTCTCCTTCTTCTGATAGCACCAAACCTCCTTCCCCTCCACTTCACCCTCTTTTTCTCCGCTGCCTCTATATATATTACACCTTTTCATCACGGATAGTCCAGAATCATGTCAGGCGCAAACCTCCCCTTAGGTTGGAAAGAGAAAAGGTTTGAACTGTCGGCAGAAGGCAACAGGTTTGTGAATTCTTCTGAAATGAATCAGAGTATTGTTCCATAATCTAACAACCTACTCTGATAAACTGCCTCCCAGAGATTTTAATAACGATAATTAGGAATATGAAACAAGACGTTATTTCTTGATCTTCAAGATTGGACTGTGATGGATTTGACAAGTGGACTCTGCATGGGGACTTGCAGAGAATCTGTTGTACAATTGGCACCTTATACAGCTGACATAGTCGTGGGAGATACGTCCTCTATAAGGACATTTCAATAGGTGTCTGGACGCTGGGTTTTGCACGCACTGAATGTCTGCGTATTTTAAAGCACATCCCGATTTCACAAAACGGGTTGCGCTTTAAAATGGCTAGACACGAGGTTCATCCCTGTGCACCTTTCAAAACAGGCGCAGAGAGAAGGCGCAACTCATTACGCGGTCATGTTTTACCCCATCATGCCTTTCACACTAGCATTTCCATCCCCTAACAGGGATATATGTGTTTTTTTTGTCATTTCACTGCAACGGGCCCTTTAACTGCCCATCTTGGTGAAATGCACTCCCAACAAACAGGTGGCTGCTGGGAACCTGTCATACATTATGCAAAGGGACTGGGCAACGCATCTTTGCGCCACGGTCCAGCTGCTCCTGTAATGCGCAGTCACCTTTGTGAATAAGGTGACCTGAGCCTTTCTGAAAATAGCGCAAATGAAACAAGCACATTCTATGCACTCCTTTCATTTCTGTTATTTTTTTAGAATATTGCCCCCCGGCTTTCAAGATAGCCACATAAAATACACCTGAATGCAGTGCATTTAAATGGGAACTACTTAGATACTAGTCACTGATTATTCTGAAAACCTGGTGTGGTTCGAGCTCACAAGACTGAACTTGGAGACCCTTGCCATGTCTGTATCTAATATAAAGTGCCTATTCCTTTGTAATCCTTGGTTTAAAGACAGGACCACGTTTCTCTGTGGAAACGAAGGGCTCGATTCGTGGAAAAGTGTGCATTAATCCCTCAAATCATGCACGCTGAGAACAACACAGCGCGAGCCTGCACGCAGAGATTTTTCTGCACACTCTGCGTATTAATGGAATTGTTTGTGCCAAGTAACCATATACGCAAGTTGCTGCCGGAACACTCCCGACATGCCCCATGCAAAGCAAAAATAGACAGAAACAGATGCCTTTGCGTGCTCCCCGTGCCCTAATACATGCACCCTCAAAACAGTACGTGGGGTCCCCCTCATGCAGGCCTTCATCTTGGGGACTCTGCGCGCTATCCCCTTTAACTGTTATCAGCACCCCGACGACATGCGTACGATGTATCGTAACTCAGGTAAAACTTGTTAAATCTGTGTGCAACCCCCTGTAAACCATTCCTGCACTCTGCTACACTGTGTAAGATCACCCCTAAGTTAGATCGGAACCCCGGGCTGCATACACGCACCCCTAAATCCAACACCCAATCTTACCTCTGCGCTGTGACAAGTGTCTGTACGCCTGCATTCTGGTGGCGGATAATATGAGGGCTTTGCTTGGCCATTTCCCTGCTGTGAGGTTGCGCGGTTGGATCCATGAATACGTTAGGTTATGCACATTTGCGGACGTGCGATGGTCTGCCTGAGGCCCGTCCCTCGTGACGCCCACTTTTTTTTTGCATGTTCTTCCCACTTTTCTGTGGTCCGCCCCTTCCCAGCCCTCTGAGGTAGCCACGCCCACGCCCTGCATGGTGTCTCGTGTAAGGCACTCGGCCGCCCCCAGGGGCATGCCGGGCTACCGTGAGATCCACGCAGGTTCAAGGAATATCCTGCACATTTGATTCCATTAATCGACGAACAGGATTTCGCACGTAGTTTGGAGCACAGGTTCCCTATTTTCCACGCACATAATTCCATGAATCAGGTCCTAAATGTCCAAGGGCATTTCATTACTTGCTCTGCATCGTCGCTGAAATATTCCACTTTGGCAAAACAAATCTTAACGTTGGAATCCCTCGTTGGCTCAGTAGCCGGCTACCCAGATGCCAGCAGTCACCACAGCAGTGCATGGAGAGAGTCCCCTAGAATCCCTTGCAGGGAAGCCAGCAGATAAACACTGCAGTTGCACTGACAGAGTGCCAGGCACCTGCCTCACCCAGCTGCCACCCATCCACCGCCTCGCGTGGCAGTGGATTCCGGCACCTGCCGTGAAATGAATGAGGAACACTGCCTGCCAGCGACAGTAGCAGGGGGAAACGCCATATTAATACTGACACGAAATTTGTTTGTCAATTTGGTTTCTAATTGACTGTTTATGTTTGCAATATAATGTTTATTGTATGTGTTTGTGAAGGCATTAATGTGCATTAACGGCTTTCAGTTCCAGTGATTGCTCCAGTGTGTTTTTAGAGTCTAACGCACAGAATAGGCAACGTGGTCTCGGAGACCCCTGGACGTCAGCACAAGGAGCAAAAGATGTGAGTCGGCCTGTGTTGGAATCAAGGGACGGCGCTACTGAGCACATTGAGAGGAAGTGTGCCTACTAGTGGCAGATGTGGGAAGGAGCACTTGCAATCTAGAGGTTTGTTACCCATCTATAAAGGGAGAGATGTGGAGTTAATGGCCGAGAACGTGTATGGATCACAGTGCCATGTCTACACAAGTAACAGCCAATAAGAAAGGACAGAAAGTTACAGTCCAGCAGACTGGGTGGATTGCTCTGTCCAATCAGTGCCACAAGAAGACGTTCCACTTAAGCTGGTTTTCAGGCATAGATTTGCCTTTCTACGAATGAGGTAGCTATGACATTCTGGACGAGTCATTGTGGTGTGTGACCCTCGCAAGCGTGTTGCCCCTTTAAGGGAAATGTGTCCCTCCCCTGTGTATTTCCCTTTTAACATGGCCCATGACTGTGTCATGGCCCGAGCTAATAAAAAGGAGCCTCTGCAGGCACATGCAGCAGAACGGCTGCAGACTCGCTGCAGGCCTACACGTGGAAGCACAGGCCTGCATGCCCTGATGCCGTGGGACTCTCGTGCCAGTACGGTGGCAGAGGTCTGCATGGTCAGGGGCATGGCTCGCTCTGCCTCCACTCCAGATGGTGCTGGTGTCCCATAGCACCATGGGGCTTGTTGGATGTCCAAGGCCCCAACCCCCAGAGGCACGGGGGCCTCCAGAGTGCTGGTGTCAGTAGCACCATGGGGCCTGCTGGATGTCCATAGCACGCGCCCTGTAACATTGGCGACGAGGGAGTGGAACCCCCACGATGTCCCCACTCCTTCCCTGTCCCTCATTTTTCTCTTTGTGGGATAAATGAGGAGGGAGATGAGAGACGGAGCGAGAGTCATAGCCATACAGATGGGAGGGGATGCCCATGGTTGCTTCACCCCGGCCGGTGCCCTTATCAAATAGGGTGCTTGTGTGGCTGGGATCGGAGTTAGCTTGCACGCCCCCCAGCGGCATCCGTTGCGTGAAGGAGAAGAAAAAATGGAGCGACGGTAGCCGGGAGAAATTAAACACCTCCTGTCTGGGGGTGAGAGGTATGCTGCCCCCTCACGGGATAGAAGAAGAGGAGTGGCAGTCTCTGCCGCATTGTGGCAGAGAGAGACATGTGGAAGCCCTGACGGCGATATTCCCTCCCAGCCACGGCACTCTGAGGAAGATGCTTGTGCGGCAAGGTTGGGAGTTGCCCACAGCCCTTCTGCGGCATCTGCCGTGAAGAGAGTGTGAAGAACAGATGCTCCAGTGCAGAGCGTAAAAGCAGTGGAGCGCCCAACCCCAACTGAGGCAGCAGTGCCGGTATGGCCGTCTTCGCCTGAATGGGTGGCACTCGCCACCTGAAATAGAGAGGTGAGTGCCCGCCCCCGCCGCAAGAAGGAGAGGCCTGCCGGCATGAGGGAGCCAAGGAGGAGGGCCCGATCGCTCTCCCGTAACAAACGAATAAAGCGGCTGCAGCCCCAATGCAGAAGTTAGTGCCCGCCCACGCCCCCTGACCAGCGGTGTGCTCCCGACAACGTTGCGTGTCGGGAGGGAGATGTCCCTGGCCGGGCGGTGAAAGCTGTGACCATAGGTTGCCCACTATAACCAGCAATGCGGGCAGCACTCTGTTGCGCCGGCGGCCCCAGCTGCAGCAGGACTGGGCTGTCGGCAATGTAAGTACAGCAGCTCCATGTCGGACCGAAAGTGAGAGGTGCTCTGGGGTCGGATCAAGGAAATGTCCCGGGCCGGGCGGTGAATATAATGGACAGAGGCTGCCCGCTTCCACAAGTAAAGTGGGCAGCACTCTGACTGGCCAGCAGCCCCAGCTGCATCTAGACCAGCGGGCCGCCGGTGGTGATAATGAAGACCTTACTGCCCAGGACAGATCCCTCCCGGGCCGCCCTGTGGTGAAAAGAGATAGTGCTCCACGATGAGGGAGAACAAAAAAAAAGATGTGACAACCGCGCAAGAGCGATCCCAGGGCAACGGCCAGTAAATATGATCAGCCACATTTGCAAACATAGATGTAACCCGGTTAGCTGATCCCAGTTGGTTCAGCTGTCTGTAATCCTGCAGTGTTCCAGGGTGTTGTGTACTGCGTACACGAGGTACGCATGCGCGAGCCTCTACGGAGCTCGCGCATGCGCGTTTAAAGAATAAAGGCGGAGCCCGGCAGTTCGCGCCGGAGACCGGAGCCATCACACGTCTCCGGCGTGTGTTCTATGCATGCATGGGTGCGTGTGGATGTATGCTTGTGTAACGGCTGACGGCCGGCCCCCGAACACACAAAACTGGCGACGAGGCGGGATCGGAGCTGTCTTCCCGTTTATGACGACATCGGCGAAACGGAATACAACTCCGCAGTCGCGGACCCGCTCTAACAGCCGGCGGCCATTTTGAGTGCTCGTTCACTACAACAGACGCAGTGTTTGCGGCCCGTTTTGGGTGCTCGTGCGCCATCTGCCCGTTGCAAACAGCTGCAACAATTTTTGGACACTCCACAGCCCAGCTGGTGCAGGGCTGTGACACAGGAAGTGGCAGAAGAGCCAGCAGGAAGACTCTGCCACAGTTGGGAGCCGGATCACCCATCAACTTGCCAAGAAAATACTGTGAGTACCTATTGTGATGGGTGAAGAAACAGATGATGAGGGCGCCGTTGCCCCAATACCACGCAGAGTGTGCACCACTCTGGCTCCCATGCCTGAATTTGATACCACGGGGCCCCCATCGAAACTTGGCCCAAAATGGCTCATATGGGTCAAAAGACTGGAAATGATGTTCAGAGCCTCGGGGGAGACAGAGGACGAGGCAAAGATCACCATCATGATGTACTCCGCAGGCACTGAAGTCCAGAAAATATATGACACCCTCGACATTCCAGTGGTGACATATGACGCTGTCAAACAAGCACTTCGGGATCACTTCCTACCCTTAGCGAATGTTGACTTCGACAGGTTCGTCATGGGGGCAGAAAAACCACGGAACGAAGAGTCACTGGACCAGTTTTGTGCCCGTTTGAGACACCTAGCGAGCTCCTGCAGGTGGGTCAACGAAGAAGAAATGGTCCGTAACCAATTGCTGCAAGGATGCTGCTCAGGAAAACTCAGGAGGCAAGTCCTGAGGGAACCAGGGCTGACTCTCCGGCAAATCCTAGACATGGGAAGAGCATATGAACTGGCGGAGGCCAGAGGATCGAAAATGGACGCAGCCACGCATCCCAAGAATGAGGAGGAGGCACTTGCAGTCGGACGGTTCACACCTGGTAAGGCCAGATGGACACCGAAGAGAGGAGAAGGACCCACGACATCAGGTACCCCTCAGTCGTGCTCTTACTGTGGATATGACCTCCCACACAGAGGTGAATGCTCAGCCAAATCATGAACATGCGGCAGGTGTGGGATACCTGGGCATTACGCCAGAATGTGTAGGGCCGCCATGCCCGTGGTAGCAAGTAGAGGACCAGAGAGGGCCGGTAGAGGTGGCGCTCGCACCGTGAGGGGCATATCATCCCTTGAACAGGACGTGCATGACCTACACATTGCTGAAGAAGAGGAAGAAGAGGAGGAGGACATTTTCTTCATTTCCAGCATCGCAAATGGCCCTGGAACTCGACGAAGACCCATATGTACTGTAGATATTGGAGAAATTCCCACTCCAGTCCTCATCGACATGGGAGC
This sequence comes from Ambystoma mexicanum, assembly GCF_040938575.1. Lineage (NCBI taxonomy): Eukaryota > Metazoa > Chordata > Amphibia > Caudata > Ambystomatidae > Ambystoma > Ambystoma mexicanum. The sequence continues at coordinate 642,361,187 of NC_090940.1, read as the reverse complement.
TTCAGTCTGCGTACTGGCGGACAGACATTACAACGCACTTGTAGGCCCACCAACCCTGTCGCCCTCCAAGGCTCAAATATAGGCTTTTGGTAAAGATACTTCCCTACCCATCCAAGGGGTATTCGTAGCCCCAGTGACCCATGGCCAGAACAGCATCAAAACGAGGTTTTTTGTTACCAGCATAAGCCCGCACTCTCTTTTAAGCTGCGCGGCATCTGAAGCCCTCAACCTTGTTCATTTCACTTTTGCTGTATATCATACAGATCTGGACAGCCTGCTGACACGCTTTGAGAGGCTCTTCAGAGGCATAGGGAAACTGAAGGCTGAGCCAATAAGGCTCCACATTGATGAGTCAGTCAGACCAACGGCGCTGAAACATCGTTGCATACCGTTTCATCTGAGGGCTCAGGTGGAAAAGGAGCTGCAAGACTTAGTGGAACGAGACATCATTGAAAAAGTGGAAGGACCCACCCCGTGGGTCTCTCCAATTGTAGTGGCCCCAAAGCCCAAACAGCCTGGGGCTGTACGCATTTGCGTAGACATGAGACTTCCTAATCTGGCTATAAAAAGAGAACGTCATCTCACTCCCACTCTAGACGACATTGTTGGAGAACTTCAGGGTGCGAAATTCTTTTCGAAACTAGACCTGAGAGCAGGTTACCACCAGTTGGAGCTCCCCCCAGAGTCTAGATATATTACGACCTTTACAACCCACGAAGGACTGTATCAATATAAAAGACTCAGTTTTGGAATATCCTTGGCGGCAGAAGTCTTCCAAAATGCGATCAGGGGGGCTCTGTCCGGACTAAAAGGAGTGATAAACATGTCAGACGATATCCTAGTTTTTGCCAAATCTGAAGCAGAGCATATCAAGCGTCTGGAAAACACTTTTCACAGACTCCACAGCCTCGGGCTGACGCTGCACCAAGAAAAGTGCGAATTCCTGAAGGACAGCCTAGAGTTTTTTGGATTTGTCTTCCATGCGGGAGGCATATCCCCCGATCCTGAGAAGGTGAAAGACATTCGAGAGGCGTCACCTCCCACGTCCCCGGCAGAAGTCCGCAGCTTTTTAGGGATGGTGAACTATTGTGGCCGTTTTATTCGAGATTTAGCATCCCTTTCTGAACCCCTGAGAGCGCTCACTAGGAATGAAGTGGCATGGACGTGGACTGGAAAGGAACAGAGAGCATTCACGGCCATCAAGGACACTCTGTCTGAACAAGACACCATGCATATTTCAACCCAGCCTGGGAGTCTGAAACTATAGTGGATGCCAGTCCAGTGGGACTTGGGGCGGTTCTCATGCAGGCGAATCAACAGGGATCCATGCGACCCGTTGCATACGCCAGCAAGGCACTCACAGACACAGAGAGAAGATACTCTCAAATTGAACGCGAAGCCCTCGCAATACTATGGTGCTGTAAACATTTTAGACTATATATCCTGGGGAAACCTGTTGTAGTGGTGACGGACCACAAGCCCCTAATTCCCATTCTGGCAGGCGCTTCTTCCAAACCGCCACCTCGGATAGAAAGGTGGATGCTATCCCTCATGGAGTACGGGGTGAAGCTGGTATACCGCCCAGGTACGCACCACCCTGCGGACTATTTGTCTCGTCACCCCGGCGCAGGATGATCCAGAGATACTACGGAGGTTGCAACTTGTGTGGACACCATTCACATGGTCGTCGAGTCCGCACTTCCCATTGCCTTGACAAGACAAGAAATTGCCAACGAATCGAACTCGGATGAAGCATTTCTGAGAGTGAAAGGTGCGGTAGCCACAGGAGCATGACGGGAGCTCCTCTTGAACAATGCCCGGAGAAATGCAGAAACGCAAAGGGATTTGCAATTGCTCTGGAGTGCACGACATGAACTGTCAGTAACTGCCGATGGTCTCCTGCTGAGAGGGCATCGGATTGTGATCCCCAGGTCACTCGTGCCGAAGGTCCTTCAGCTGGCACACAACGGACACCAAGGGATGACCAGAATGAAGGCACGTCTCAGACTCAAAGTCTGGTTCCCCGAATTGGAAAAGAGAGTGGAAGATTTTGTGAGGGCATGCATCCCGTGCCAAGCCACGAGCCCGGCGGAGAAAGGACCACCGATTCAGACCATGGCAAGAAGTGATTTACCCTGGGGGACAGTACATGCCGACTTTGGCTCTACCGGAAGAGGACTACACTTCCTAGTAGTAACTGACCAGTGGTCCCGATATCCAGAGGTGGAACTGGTCGAGTCCCAGGGCACTGACCACACCACCCTGGCCATGGACAAGATTTTTGCTACCCATGGTTTTCCCATCGAGTTATGTTCTGACAATGGGTCACCTTTTCAAGGGCAATCTTTTGCTCGAAACTGTGAAGAGAGAGGGATAAAACACCAAAAAGTTACCCCACTATGGCCAAGAGCCAATGGAGAAGTAGAGCGTTTCATGCGCACACTAAACAAGGTGTTTCGCATTTCCGAAAATGGAGGTGAAGACCTCCGATGAAATTTATTCGAATTTCTCCGGGAGTATCGCACAACACCTCATCGATCAACTGGAATAGCCCCTGCGGAAGCACTTTTCAAGAGGATCCCAAGAGGACTCATACCTGAATCAGAAGGGAGACAACCAGGAGTGATCGACAATGACCAAGTACAGTTAGAAAGGTCATGGAGAAACAGCGCGGAGAAGACTGCCGGAAAAACAGATTGCAGTTGGAGATACCGTGTTGGTACGAAGCAGAAGAGCAGAAGGAAAGTTGTCGACAATTTACGAGACCCAACCACTGGGTGTAACACACGTGAAAGGTACAATGGTCACCGCAGCCAATGCCAGAGGAACCATCACCAGAAATGTGTCATTCTTCAAGCGCATCAAGGCCGCTGGTGGCGAGGCAACAGCAGAACAGGTCCCGGAACAAGGGGAAGAGACAGGGACGGAGGAAGCCACTCCACCTGCAGATCCCGAGACATCGGAGGCCCCTGGTGACGCGGCACCACGATACCCGAGCAGGGCCGGACGACGACTTCCACAGAGGTTCCGAGACTTTATCATGGACCCTGCATCATAGGTGTGAAATCTGTCGTTGTAAATCCGAAGAAGGAACCAGGTTGTCTTTCTGCAGTTAATTGTTAATTGTTGTTGTTTCTGCAGTTAATTGTTAATTGTTTGTTTCCGGGGAAAAGGAGGGATTTGTGTACTGCGTACACGAGGTACGCATGCGCAAGCCTCTACGGAGCTCGCGCATGCGCGTTTAAAGAATAAAGGCGGTGCCCGGCAGTTCGCGCCGGAGACCGGAGCCATCACACGTCTCCGGCGTGTGTTCTATGCATGCATGGGTGCGTGTGGATATATGCTTGTGTAACGGCCGACGGCCGGCCCCCGAACACACAAAACAGGGCCGCTGGGAGCTCTGACGTGTACCTTATCATGCATGCATTCAGGAGACGGAGAGAAGGAAGTCATTGCCACAATGTGTCATTCCTACTATCCAGATCTGTGCAGAGCCGGTGGCAGCGCGACGTGCGCAACTGTTGCACCGGCTGCGGAGCATGGATGCATCCTAAATGACTGCATGATGTTTTTGTTTTGCCCTCACTGTACACTCTGTCGTTTCAAGAGAGACATCAACACGCGGAAAGCACAGGGCATCTTTTAAAGTAGGTTCCTGGCAATGAGAGATCGCCTGTTCAACGGAATAAACATTCATCAATCATGGCGCTTGCTGAGTGGAAAAGGGAGTGAGGAAATTGCTGAACAAAGGGTACTATGGTGTCGGGGCTGGGATCGCAGGCGCCCCGGCAATAACCCGGCCCACCCAGCGGTGAGAACCGTGCGTAGTGGCTGCCCGCCTTCACTAGCAACACAGGCGGCACCCTGCTGGGCCGGTAGCCCGGCCTGCGCATGGCCGGGCCAATGTGACAGTGAAAAAGAAAGCACTGCACTTTGGCACTATGAGAAAAGAAAACAAGACAGGCAGGCAAACAAACCCCTGCAGGGTTCCCGGGCATCCCAAAGCGCCCCACATCAAGGACAGAGAGGGACAAGAACACAGCAACCTGCAACGCTGGGGGTAGTGTTTCCATGTCCGTGCTAGTGACGATCAAAGGAAGGCCCACCTGCAACACTGATGATCCCGGGGCCCAAATGGTGGTGGACTAGAACGTGCTCCATGTGGGAGCCAGATGGACAGTAAAGTGGTGCAGGCCAGCAAACATCCCCCCCTCCCCCAACATAATGAGAGGCAGTGCGGCTAACATGGAAGGTGCAGTCTAGGGCCAGTGCCTCTGCACCCTGGCCATGCGGCACCCTGGATGCCCATAGCAGGCCCCCTGGAACGGTCATTAGCCAGAATGCTGAGCTTGCCAGCCAATCGGTATCCTGGCCGAGCCCATGCACTCTGTTCATTAGCCAGAATGCTGAGCTTGCCAGCCAATCAGTATCCTAGCCGAGCCCATGCACTCTGTTCATTAGCCAGAATGCTGAGCTTGCCAGCCAATCGCTATCCTGGCCGAGCCCATGCACTCTGTTCATTAGCCAGAATGCTGAGCTTGCCAGCCAATCAGTATCCTAGCCGAGCCCATGCACTCTGTTCATTAGCCAGAATGCTGAGCTTGCCAGCCAATCGCTATCCTGGCCGAGCCCATGCACTCTGTTCATTAGCCAGAATGCTGAGCTTGCCAGCCAATCGCTATCCTGGCCGAGCCCATGCACTCTGTTCATTAGCCAGTAGCCAATCAGTATCCTGGCCGAGCCCATGCACTCTGTTCATTAGCCAGAATGCTGAGCTTGCCAGCCAATCAGTATCCTGGCCGAGCCCATGCACTCTGTTCATTAGCCAGCAGCCAATCAGTATCCTGGCCGAGCCCATGCACTCTGTTCATTAGCCAGAATGCTGAGCTTGCCAGCCAATCAGTATCCTGGCCGAGCCCATGCACTCTGTTCATTAGCCAGAATGCTGAGCTTGCCAGCCAATCAGTATCCTGCAAAAAGAAGGTGTCGCGCCATGCGTTGTGTTGTGGGAGGTGAGTCAGCAAGCATTCTGCATCGCTCCACCACCCTCACCCTGGCACACCCCACCCGACCCTATCATCAGGTCTGAACTTTCTGGTGAAATGACAATATTATGCCGCTCAATATTGAAAGCACCCCCGCCCCCGTGGACTGAGCAGCGCAGGCCGAATGTGGAGGAGTCCTGTCTCCGTTCTCTTAATTAGCCCCGCGCTCGTCCTCCGTCAGACTGGATATTGGCAGTGCCGCCCGGCGCTGCAGAAGGCATTGGGAATCGTTCATGGTCTTTGTGGGGTGAGTCACCCCGCCACTCACCCTGGAGCGCTCCTTTTGCATTCCACTCCAATGCCTGGGAGAACGGGTGACCTCATCGCTGCAGCTACTGGAGAGGGCGGTGCTTTCAGGGACAGCGCCCAGGAAAAGGCAGATCCCTGCAATAGTGAATACGCCAGGCTTCCAGAACCTTCTGGAGGGGGGAATCTCTAGGGAATAGTGAGGACCATCCAAACTCTTGAAAGCCACCACGTGGAAGTTCAATTTGGACCCGACGGGTTGTGCATTGGAAACAGTGAGACTGTGGCTCTGTTTCTGTGGTCTAGCCATCACTCAGCCATGATGCTGTGTCATGCATGCAGACTCTAACATGATGCTGTCATGCATGCGGACGCTGACGTGATGCTGTCATGCATGCGGACGCTGACGTGATGCTGTGTCATGCATGTGGACTCTGACATGATGCTGTGTCATGCATGTGAACTCTGACGTGATGATGTTTCATGCATGTGGACTCTGACATGCTGTGTCATGCATGTGGACTCTGACGGACGTGATGCTGTGTCATGCATGTGGATGCTGACATGATGCTATGAACTCACTTGGAGCAGCCTTGTGGGCGCCAACAGGAACAGCAGTGATTTCTAATGGGCAGCAGCCACTACCGGCCATGCAGAGGTACCCTGCCAGCTCTTTTCAAATGCAAAAGAGCGGGCAGAACGGGTCAGCCCGCATCAAATTTTTGCGGGCCAGAGGGAGGCGGAGTCCCTGCACGGGGCAGGAAACCGCTCAGGGCATATATCCCACACTGCATCATGGAAATAAAATAGATAACCACACAAAAGGGGCACAGAGTCCAGGGGCCTACTGGGAAATCTCCAAAGTTACCTATAGGCCAGTCCACCCCTGCCCAGAGTGCAGAAGCCTACTGGGAAATCTCCAGAGTTCCCTATAGGCCAGTCCACCCCTGCCCAGAGTGCAGAGGCCTACTGGGAAATCGCCAGAGTTCCCTATAGGCCAGTCCACCACTGCCCAGAGTGCAGAGGCCTACTGGGAAATCTCCAGAATTCCCTATAGGCCAGTCCACCCCTGCCCAGAGTGCAGAGGCCTACGGGAAAATCTCCAGAGTTCCCTATAGGCCAGTCCACCCCTACCCAGAGTGCAGAGACCCACCGGGAAATCTCCAGAGTTCCCTATAGGCCAGTCCACCCCTACCCAGAGTCCAGGGGCCTACTGGGAAATCTCCAAAGTTACCTATAGGCCAGTCCACCCCTGCCCAGAGTGCAGAAGCCTACTGGGAAATCTCCAGAGCTCCCTATAGGCCAGTCCACCCCTGCCCAGAGTGCAGAGGCCTACTGGGAAATCTCCAGAGAGTTCCCTATAGGCCAGTCCACCCCTGCCCAGAGTGCAGAGGCCTATCAGGAAATCTCCAGAGTTCCCTATAGGCCAGTCCACCCCTGACCAGAGTGCAGAGGCCTACCGGAAAATCTCCAGAGTTCCCTATAGGCCAGTCCCTCCTGCCCAGAGTGCAGAGACCCACCGGGAAATCTCCGGAGCTCCCTACAGGCCAGTCCACCCCTGCATGCTGGTCAATGCGGTTCCAAAACGTCAAGTATGCAAAGAAACTCCAGAGCATTTGCTTCCCAGTCCATGCCGCTTTGCAGGAACACTACAATTAAACTGTCAGTATTTAGAGGCCATGTGGAAAGTGATTTGAAAAAAAGAGTTGTGTCAAAATGCAAGACAAAACTACCCGCACTGTACTATCCCCCGGTGTCACATGGGAAATCAGTCCTGTAGCTCGCCTTGAAGGCACAGGTGAGTTGATGTATTGATAGCATATAGCTAGGGGCGAAAGGGGGGTCCTGGGAGAGCGCTGGTGATATAGGAAGAGTGCATCCCCAGGAGGCAAGGCCGTAACTATGTGGATGTGTGTGTGTGCAATGGTGTGCAAGTGTGAATGTTTCCTAGCCACATGTGTGTAATTGCATGTGGTTACACACGTAGCTGGATGGGCATGCATGTGTTGTGCACATTCGCACCTGCGTCACGTTGTGTTGTGCTGCATGCTCACATATACACGCGCATGCATGTGTCTGTGTGTGCATTTTGTGGCACAGAGGTCATTCATAGTTAGTGCCTCTCAGCAAGGCTTTCTGAAAGGAGGTGGGACTGTAGCTGTCTGGGGGGGAAAGGCCTATCAAGAAGGCTTAGGAGGACACCTGGGGCAGGAGGAGAGTGCTGTGTACCTGAGAGGAACCATTTTTGACAAGCGAACGTTGTGGAGCAGGGAAACCGGCATTGCGAGCTGGTCAGAGGCTCTTGCCGGGATCCGTTGGCTTCCAGGAGGAGGAGGCGGAGCTACCCTTCCCACGTGACCTATCACGTGGTATCACCCGACCTTAAAGCACTGAGGCTGCCGCCTGAGTGGCGAGTGCTGTGTACCTGAGAGGAACCATTTTTGACAAGCGAACGTTGTGGAGCAGGGAAACCGGCATTGCGAGCTGGTCAGAGGCTCTTGCCGGCATCCGTTCGCTTCCAGGAGGAGGAGGCGGAGCTACCCTTCCCACGTGACCTATCACGTGGTATCACCCGACCTTAAAGCACTGAGGCTGCCGCCTGAGTGGCGAGTGCTGTGTACCTGAGAGGAACCATTTTTGACAAGCGAACGTTGTGGAGCAGGGAAACCGGCATTGCGAGCTGGTCAGAGGCTCTTCACGGCATCCGTTCGCTTCCAGGAGGAGGAGGCGGAGCTACCCTTCCCACGTGACCTATCACGTGGTATCACCCGACCTTAAAGCACTGAGGCTACCACCCTTGCGGCGGTAAGCCCGTCGGAGGCAAGCCCACCGGCTGTTGTGCGGCTGTTTGGCGCTGGTGTGCGCTACCGCAATTTGGGGAGACTGTGGAGAAAATATCTCTTTGATCCCCACTCTGAATACCAACTCACGTCAGTCCAGCATCTAAACCCGCCGGAGAGGTTCCGTATCTATAGAACCCCGTATTGATTTACCCCTCGGACTCAGGGTTGTGTTCGAACTTTACTAGAAAAGCACAATGGGAGTCCGCAGGAGAGAAGGCTGCATGGTCCGGACCTCGACGAGTGCAAGTAACGGTCCACGCAACACTGCATAGATGGCCCATCTGGAAAGCCTCAATGAAGGAGAAATAGAAGAAATCCCAGAAAAAGCTAGAGAAACCGGCGATCCTTATACGGACAATGAACAATCCCGGCGCTGGCTGAGGAGCGACAAAGCAGAAAAATCCCCCCCAAAAAAGCCAAAAGTAAAATCTGTCGGGAGCGAAGAAGGAACCCAGGCAATGAGCAGAGTAACACAAGCCCTAAAAGCTCGCCGGAAGGCTCTTGCAAAAGAGGCAGGAAAGTTAGCCTTATCGGGGACGAAATTATTCAATGAAATAAACCCTCCCTCTGCGGTGCACGAACTAAATGAACAGTACAAATCACATGAAAAGTTGTCTATAGAAAAAAACCACTTACCAGGGCAAGAGGTACCCAACATTCCGAGTTCCGCCGGCAGGGCGAGTGGGTTTCCAGCACTGGCGGCCGTAGGGCCGACAGTGACGGACCCTCAACGGATTTTCAGCGACACTGACGCCAGGGGAAAGTCGCACGCACAGACGCTCACGAGGTGCAGCGAGGAGGACCAGCAACATGGGTTGGAAGCAGGAGAAACGACAGGGATCACCGCGGAGAGGGAAGAGGGGTCTGTCCAATTCTCAAATGAAGAAAACCTTGACAACCAGAAAATCCAGGAAAGATCACATGAGACAATTAGGGTGAATTTAGCCTGGGCTCTGATCCACAGTGCACTGAACCCAATAGAAATTACCGAGATACCAGCAACAAAGAAAAAAAATGTGACTCTAAACGAAGAGGACAAAGAAAAAATAGTAAGTGAAAAAAACAATATCGTTGATCAGGTAAATATCACCAATACAGAAGCAAATAAAAAAGGAGGAACAGACTCAAGTTCGCAAGAAAGTGAATCTACGTCCTCAGACTCGGACATGGAGCTGGGGAGAAAAGAGCAAAAGGCGAAACAGAAAAAAGGAAAACACTTAAACAAAACAGAGTGGCTAAGAAAAAATAAAGAAAATAGCAATGTAACAAAAACAACTAAATACAACCACGAGAAAGTAGCTATAGTAAACCTGACAGGAGAAAGCAGTCGTTTAAAGCAGAATAAAGGACACCCACCACCCTTGATTTCAGGAACTTTAAAAGCTTTTTTCTTCAACCAACAGAAACGGAAACGGGACTCAGAAATTGAGGTATCTGATGCTGAAATCTTAGAGGCGGCGATGGACCCAGTACCAGGAATTAGACATCATCTACTAGAACCAGAAATAGCCCAGGAAGACACACTGAATTCGGACTTAACGAAAGCTCTGATGGAGAAAAGAAAAGCGGCCTTAGAAATTAGACGTCAAACAGTAGAAAGAGATGAACTTCGAAGACAGAGTATGTTGAAAGAACAACAAGAAAAAATACTAGGAAACGAAGAACGCAGCCAAAAAAGCCAACAGACTGACAAGATGGTCGATATCTTACAAGAAAGTAACAATGGAACACAAGGAAAGCCACTAACAAACACGCAGGCATCTATCAGAGAAGAAGTTTTAACCCTCCCTAAACAAACACAACAAGAGAAAGACTCGTGGCTAATCGATCTGCAGCCAAACTGGTCGAAAGGGCAATTAAAACCAAGCCAACAAGAACAGACACCTGTCAATGTAAGAGCAACAAACGATAAGAGTCAATTAAGAGAGAGTGGGGCAGATACAACAAAACAAATGTCCCCAGAGACAGAAGTACACAAAATCAGGCTGAGTGAAAGTCTTCTTATGGAAGCAATGGAAACCCCGAGAAAAATACCCAACATGCTAAAATTAACAAACAATGAAAGGCTGAGTGAAAAAACTACTCCAACGCAGAAAGAAACACCAAATAAAAAGACAGATCTCATGACCATCATGTCAGCCATAACAATTGCCTTAGCTCCATATTGCAAATTATACGAGGCAATTAAAGAAGGAATTCAAGACAACACTTCGATATTAGCATCGATGTCTGCAAAAATTACACACATAGAAAACTGCATGACATCAACAGAAAGCAAGACCATGGATCACCAAAAAGACTGGGAAAAAGAAGTGGAGGAGTTAAAAAAGCAAATCAGGAGCCTAAACATGACGAGAAATCAAGAAGAAGAAAAAATCAGAAAATCCCATCGGGATAGACAAAAGGGGGATTCGGTGGGAAGGAAGGAAGAAAGTCATAGAGATAAGGAGGAGAAGGATCCATGTTCAAGTGGTCAACAGCCATACCCAATTAAATCGGGACTTTGTATTAAGGCTAAGAAAAAACCTCCAGTCCTACTAAAACTAACCAACAAAGAAAAAGCGCAGAACCAAGTGAGGGCAGAAAAGGTAAACCAGCAAGACTCAAACAAACAAAAAGAAAAGAGTCGAAAGGATAGCCAAAGAGATACGCAAGAAAGGGTAATAAAGGAGAAGAAGATGAGCTCCCCACGATCGACAGAAGACTTCATGTGCGATACAAATATGATGAATATATCTCAACATTGGGAGACGGCTTCGGAAAATTCAGTCATTGAGGTCAGCCAGGATAACCAAGAACTAGAACAACAAGAAAGAGCACAAGAAAAACCAACGTTAGTAGTCATGAAAAAACAAAAAAATATAGAAAGACAACAAAAGCCTGAAAAGGAAATACAAGAAGAAAAAAAGGAAGACATCGATAATTATTCAAGAGATCACAAACAAAGACGACAATCACCGATACACCGAAAAGAAAACAAAAAATCAAATGACAATAATGACAAAGCAAGAACAAATAAAATAGAAAAACAAGTACGGATATTCAAAGTCACCCAAGTAGATCCGAACAGAGGTCACATGATTCTGAACAGGAGGACATTTCTGAAAATAATGAGCACAATGCAGTCCTTAAAAAAAAATAAGGACAGAAGACATCATGTTAGTGGAACCCTATCATAGAGGAAAAACCGCAAAGGCATATATCCATTTGAAAGAAGAATGTGTACAAAAAATGGACAAGATTGTAGGCAGAGAGATGGAAGAAAATGGGCTTGAATTAACTGAAATAACTCCAGATAACCAAACAGGGAAATTAGACTCTTATCTCAATCGACAAGGCGAAAGGAAAAACCGTTATACATCACGCACAGACGAGTGCTACCGAGGCAATAGAATCGGAAAAAACCAGGAAGTGGACAACTACAGCAGGGAAAGAGCTTACGTACACGATAAACATCGAAAAGAATACCATAAAAGAACCAGTGATGAGAATAACAAACTTTACGGACAAAGAAGAAATGAGCAACAGGGAACAGAGACAAGTAACCTTAGACACCGATTCAGAAGGGTCACCAGATGCGATAAACAACAAGCAAGTCCGAGACATAGATGTCCCTCGGGTGGAAAGGTGAAGTGGGGAAAGCCTGTTCTGGCGAAAATAAAAACCAAGGCACCAGGAACTGGACCGGTGGCCTGGATAAAAACGGTACTCAATTTGAATTCTGAAAATTAGCAACGAAAACAAACTTCGACATCCACAACAACGAGTTTAGGGTATGAAGAAACAGAAGACGAAATGACAAGCTTCACACTTGGTTCATGGAATACAAGGGGGCATGTTCATCTAACTAGACCTGGAACCATTGATCTAGGTCAACTAGACATTATATGCCTCCAAGAGACGTGGCTTCAAGCGAAACCTAGCTTAGATGGCTTTGCAATGGAAATTTCACCAGCAGTCAGAGGAACTTTTGGACGTCCGTCATCTGGTCTGCTAACAGCGATAAAAATGGGAGTAGGGTTGTCAACACCGATAAAATTGCACGAATCCTACGAAACGCTTGTCCTGATGACCGCATGGACGGAACAACGGGAAGGACATAAGAAAAGGTTCACTAATCAAATAATTATAATAAACACTTATTGGAACCCCTTAAAAATTACAACTAAATCATACTGCACAAAAATGTAAGACCTTATAGACTATCTACACACAGAATACGAGAGTGCCTATTACATAGTGTGTGGAGATCTAAACGCGGACTGCAGAGAGTGGACCAAAGTGATAAAAAGAGGAACATCCAGAGAAGCCACGCGAGAGAGAGGAAAAGCTTGGAGAGCCATGATCAAATCTAGAAACCTTCACAACGTCGCCGAATTGTTCCCAAAACAAAAGAACATTCCAACCTGGGAAAATTCGAACTTGAACGCTACCTTGGACTACATATACGTGGCAACTGAACTGACAACACGGATCCAGGAGTATAAAGTCATTAAAACAACACAGAGCGACCATAACATGTTAACATGCAAATGGATAGGCAACCATCTACAAAACCCAAGATACAAATATAACTTGGATGTAAATAAACAACAATCAAGAGTTTCTTTGAACGAAGAAGAGATTAAAAGAATAACAGAAAAATACGCGCTGTCGGACTTAACTAAAACGCAAGAGACAAATCGACCGAATTATTTACCTTTACTGATCCCATTTAGAAAACCTGTGGGAAGTCAATTGAAAAAGAAATCGACCAACCCGCATGTATACGATAGATTGGTGGTGGAAAAAAGAAAAATTGTCAGGAGATTGAGAAACAATGCAAAAAAAGAAGATTGGGAAAAATGGAAGAGGTAGTTGAAGAACTATAAACAGTGGGTAAAACAATATAGGTTACAACTCTACCAGCAAGATGCAGAAAATATGCTAAAATGCCTCAGTTCAAAGAAATCAAGTGACTTTTGGTCAATAATCAAAACATCTAATCCTGCAAAAGAAACAGATTCAACGAACGCGGTCGAGGAAAAAAGATGGAAAACATATCTAACGACTCAATTCCAACTACCAGAGACGCGAGAACCACCCCAAAAAATCAATCTCATAACACCATGGGTAGACGTAGCAGATCCCGAAGAAATCGAAAAAATCATAATCAACTTGAAAACATCAAGGGCCCCAGGACCAGATGGGCTGACTAACGTCGAGCTGAAGCAAGCACCGAAAGCCTGGGCAGCAATTATAAGCAAAATTTTCACACACTGTGCTCAAACAAAAATGGTCCCAGAAACGTGGTTAAAGGCAATAATAGTGCCGATTTATAAAAAGGGCAAAAGAGAAGATCCGGAAAGCTACAGACCCATAGCCCTATTAGATATTGTGGGAAAAATATACGCATCACAGCTACTAACCCACTTTAGAACCTGGGCAAGGCAGGCGCCGTGCTTTGATATCTTCCAGACTGGTTTTCAAAAAAATGGAAGTACAAGCATTAACATTCTAATACTTCAAATTTTGAAAGCAAAAGTGAGAGAAGGAGCTCCCTGTGTCTATTTGGCCTTCGTAGATCTATCGAAAGCCTTCGATAAAATCGACCGGGAAAAGCTATGGTCTAAACTAGAGAAATGGAAATGCCCAAAATCTATCACGGGACCCATAATAGCACTGCACAAAGAGACAAAGATCAGAGTGAAACTAAGCAAACAAGGCGCCCTGAGCGATGAGATAATGGTCCAGCGCGGCGTTAAACAAGGCTGTCCGTTAGCCCCGGCCTTGTTTATAACCTTCTTGGGAGATTACCAACAAGAGGAAGAAACGATAAGAAGCTTCCCTCCCAAAATTGGCAAAAGAAGTATTTCGAGGTTGTTATATGCAGATGATGCCATTATCATCGATCAGACGCCCATCGGCTTACAGAGAAAATTGGAAAATCTGGCTAGATACATGAAATCTAATAATCTCGAAATCAATATAACAAAAACTAAAGTGCTGGTTATGGGAAAAAAGACGACGAAGCGAAGAAATCTACCAACATGGAGACTTGATGAGTACAAATTAGAAGTAGTAGAAAAGTTTAATTACCTAGGGGTATCCATAGACGGATCAGCAGTTGAAAAAACAATGCAAGACCTCCTATGGGACAAAGTGAAAAGGCTTACGGTTCAAATAAAATTGATCGACAAAAAATTTGGTAAATTCTCCATCATGCCAGCAATAAAATTCTATAACGCAAAGGTGGTGCCGGCGATCATTTATGGTATGGAGGCCTACCTCAATGTGCCCCAACCATTATGGCAAAAACTGGAGGGCTACGTGTGGAAATCTGTCTTGGGTTTACCCAAGGCGACGTCTATGCCAGCGATAAGAAGGGAATTGGGTCTGGTTTCTCTTGCGGCTTTGGTGGAACAGAGCAAATTAAGGCTTTATAGAAAAATCATAATGGCAGACTCACTCCCAATATTCACAGTGATCGCGGAAGAAGTGAAAGACGGAACCTGCAAAGCTCTCAACAGATGGGTGGCAACAATCCAAGAGTCTCTGAGAGAAATTGCATGTACAGAAGAGGACCTAATAACCAACCCTAATCGAGTAAAAACAAAAATAGACCTCATGGATTGGATTCGATCGATAGAAGCGGCAACCTCGAACAAGCTACTCACTCATCTGCCACCGACATACAACAAAGTAAAAATGCCGCTAAATTATTGCAGGAAATTTCCTAACAAAAAAATGCGAGAAACGTTTCTAAAGGCCAGACTTAACTTACTAAGGACACAGCAAATCCTAACAATTAGGTCAACAAAGACAGACAATAGCTGTCGCCTATGTGGAATAAGAGAGGAAGTGGAAACACTGAAACATCTGGTCCTAAAATGCTCAAAGACACGTCAGAACAGAGACACATACCTGCTCCCCTGTGTGAAAGAGGTGACCATGCTAGATACGGAAGAGATATGGTGCAGATTAATTTCGGGAGACAAGACAAGATGGACAATCGTAATGGTAAAGTTGATAGAACTGGCTTTCGAAATGATCTCAAAAGCACCATTAATTGATCCCGCCTGAGAAGAGATGGATAATTTTAACCTATCCATTAGTAACATCACGTCAATAAGAACTTGAAGACACTGGAAAATTTTAACCCCACAAGAGAGTGCTGAGGCGCATCGGAAGAAGCAAGGAAAAACCTTTTCTTCTTTTTGTAAAAATCGTTAAAATCTTTTCGATTAAATCAAAAAAAAAAAAAGCCTATTTTCTGACACTAATAGTCCCCTAACAGTGCGGCACATAGTTCCACAGAAGAGAATGACCCTAAGCAACTCCTCACCTGCAAAAGGAGGCCTAGAGGGGCTCAGAATGGCTAATGTCTCAGGTCATGTGAATGAATATCTGGAAATGTGTGGCGGGGGAGGGACTGATGTAACAGCCGCCCACACCACGTGTGTCTCCATGTAAGATAATAGACAGCCGTCCCTTCTACAATCCTCACATGCAGCGCCTGGAAATATAAAGCGCTTCATTCTTTTTGAAGATGCCTGAGTAGCTGCAGGCCATGTGCTTCCAAGATGTAGCCGGGTTCTCTGGTATTTTGTCTCTAGGTCTTTCTTGTCCATGTATCCACTCGCCAGGGCACTATTGATATTTTAAGGCCCGTTCCTGATCATACTTGAGCCGTCTTGTAATGTGTCCGTCCTACTGGTATTTATTGTGGTTCACTAGCCTTTCACTAGTGGTGGACTGAAGGGCTGCGGGCTGTGGATATTACTGGGCACCGTGTCACAGAGGTGTGGTGGTGGCCTGAGGCCATTCTAGAATGAATGGCGGGGCTCAGTGTTTCCTAGTTTGTTTTTAGGGTTTTTTGGCCTTCACTTTGTAATCCCCTAATCAAGTTCAGGATCACAATAAATCATTGAGTGGTCAATTTTCTGGATTTAGCCACCGTTTGCAAGGACACAATCTTTAAAGCCAGACCGTGTAAATATTTGAAACAAAGCATCTCGCTGCTCAGGGTCGACATCCCCCCCGACACGTAATATTTGTGCAAGAACTTGTACAATGGGCAGTTCCTGAGGCTTCAAGCACACGCTCAAGGGATGCTGGAAAAATCGCAAATCACTGGGCAGGACATGGACGCAGATAGGGTATCCCAAGAAAATCATTAGGAAAAAGAAGTCCTACTGGAATGACAGCTGACAGTTTCTATGAAACATTGCCACATTCTGAATAATGTCTACAGCAGCAGCACTGTGCTCTGCAACTCTTGATTTCCCAGGCCTTCTAGAATAGGACTCCCGCGATTACTCGACACTGACCATGCTGGCTAGTTGTAGCCCAAAACACCTGGGAAGCCAAAAGGTGGCAACCGCCTGGTTAACGTAACATGTATTCTCCTATCTTGCATTTTGTCGAAGTCGGAGTAACATGTATTCTCCTATCTTGCATTTTGTCGAAGTCGGAGTAACATGTATTCTCCTATCTTGCATTTTGTCGAAGTCGGAACCTTAGACATAGTGTAATTTGATCAGACCTGACTAAGAGAAAGCATCACAAGCGGCCAACATTCCCGGAGAGATGGGATTCACGGGGAGCCCTGTTACATGATGTATATTTCCTTCAAATAGAATCAGGTTACTACAAAGTTCCTAGACTGTAATAAAGATGGCACGGGATGTATTCATTGTAGTCTGAACACCCTCCTCGCTGTTGCTGCCCCCAGCTCCATGCATGAGGTACAGGAAGTGATAAGGGTGTGGTTTTGCCAGTGCACCCACTTCTAGTTTCCTCCCCTTGATGGCTTCCTGGTTTGTAGTACTGGCTTGCAGCTTGACTCGGGGCAACAGTCTGCCCAGCTCCATTCAAGCCCCAAAGGAGCTCAACTGCATCCCTTTAACTTTGGAGGAGACTGGAGAGGAGTGTCATCCAAGGAGTTAGGAGGGTGTGCAGAGCCTCTTGACCGGATGTTGAAATGGTCCATATATATGTAATAGCTGAGCCTTCAAATTCTTGCATTGAGTTTGCTATGAGGTGGAGACTTCATAAAGGACAATAGAGGGAGTCAAACACAATAGCGGAAGGTTAAGATGAAAGGATCAACTCTCAAACACAACCCAATCAAGGGAGCATATTCTAAGCGTTGAAGCTGTCGGAAATAGCCTGAGGGTAGCCAGTGGGCAAGGAGCTGTTGGCCGAAAATTCCACAGCCTGGGAATTCCACAGCCTGGGAATGCCAGAGCTTGGGAGAAGCTGCAGCAGGAGCCTTATTGTACGCTATAGATATAACCCAGGGAAGGCGTGCCTGGAATGGACGAGTAGGCTCGCCCTTTTTGCATAGACTTGCATAATAGCCTGGCAGTTAAGGGGTTAAGTTGACTCAGGGTTGTCTTTGTCACACAGTGGCATGGACATCTTCTACCAGAGTTGTGACAGTACAAGTCCTGGCATAGTGTGAAGTCTACAGTTCTACTGTAAAATTTCAAGGATATCGGAAAGTGAGTATTACCCGCAAGGCTTTACGCACACGGGTTGTTTTAAGGTAACTCATGACAGAACACCACTAATTTGTTTCAGAGAGAGCTTAACATGGCTGGAAGGCAGAACACATTCCGTCGCACTGCTGTCTACACATGAAGACATTCCATGAACATTCACATGAGAACCATGACCGTTCTTGACAAGTAGTCTTCTCTTGGAATATGCGTCCGTCCCGCACGAATACAGAGGCATCCTCGAATGATCAGAGCAGGCCCGTTCAGGTTCAAACATGCCTTATCGTACGGTACAAACAGAGACCAAATAAAGACGCCTGCCCGATCTCATGGTTCCACGGTACATATAGCAGAAATAAGGATCATATATCCATATGTGAAAGGAGTGTGAGTATGGCCCAGTAAACTTCATTCTCTTTAGAAGTTCTTTGTATTTATTCCCCCTGTTATCAGTATAGTATCTTCGAGGTCTTTCCACCATCTTCACACCCCAGAAGACTTTCCAAATCCACATACTTGTCATTAGATATCAAACACTGGTAAAAGACGGGGCAACCAACCATGTGGGACTCTGATCAAATGTAGTCAGGGTAATGAGGTAAGCCCAAAAAACTGACTGGATAAACAAATTAATACAGCCTACTGCACTTCCGTTCAATGGATCTAAGCCAGTACGTTTCCCATCCGGAAATGGAAGGGTAATAACAAAACATTGTATCAAGTCAAATATCCGCAGTCTCTCTCTGAGTGTCGACGTCTTCCGAAGACCGCCATGCTGAAGACGGCGCTCATGGAACCCGTTAGATCACTCTCATCTACTCTCTACACTAATGAGACGCGACGCTCAACAATTATGTTGCACAAGTTGTTCAATCCAGACTGAAAAGCGGCATGGATGATACAATAGGTGACTTTGACCTTCAGAATCTCGCCATTAAACGATATGTGTTGTTGGCCAAAACCTCAGCAACCGTATGGAGTGAAAAAGTCTTTTTAATTTTACCAAAAATGAATTAAAAAGACTTATATAGATAGACCGCTCTGAGAACGCGCAAATCAGTGTTTCCAAATCTTAACTGTCACGCCCCTGCCACACATGAGTGCGCGCAGGATCTGACAGGCGAGCCAGGACTTGCAGAGGAAGACGGAAGTCAGGTAAGTGTGTGTCTGTTTGCGTGCCTGTGCGTATGTTGTGGGGTAGTGTTTGTAGCAGGAGGGGCATAGGAGAGGAGGTGTGTGCTTGTGTTTGTGTGTGATTGTGTGTATGTGAGGAGAGGGGTTTGGTAGCTATGGTTTTGGCAGGGCAGTGGTGTGGCTTTGCAGGGTGGTTCGGTAGGTGAAATGAAATCAATAAATCGTCAGGGCTCTTGAGTCTCTAGTTCAGGAGTCTGCAACCCTTTGCCTTGCACATGCTTTGGACTACCACTACCATCAGACCAGGGGCGTAATTTTAGGGTTGGTCAGGGGTGTTTGTCCCCCCCAACTTCCATTGCACACCATTTTGTCCCCATTCATTTGGCTGGGGCACCTTTTCTTCAGATGTCATGTCCCCCCAACATTTTCAGCAAAGTTACTCCACTGCATCAGACCTAGCCAGTTTAGTCAATGATGGGGAATACTGGGATTCGTAGTTTTCAGACCCCCTGCTCTAGTTTGACACTTCTCATCAGTTACGTCTACCTTTCTTCATTTTTTTAATTATATTAGTTAATTGAACATTTTTGTTCTCAAAATCTCTATAATCGTCTACATGCTTTAACAAAAAATGTTTTTTGATGAGTTCAAAAAAGAACCAGAACCTGATAATTTGTCCCAGGAGCCCTTCAGTGGCGGAGTACCATGTTCTCTAAGCAAGCCATTCTGTAACAGCGCCACGATGCCCCGGGGCTTATCGTGCGCTTTATAAATGAAATAAATAAAGAGTAATTCACAAGTAATCACCAGCTGTCTGCACCCGGATGCATCAGAGAGCATAGACGTTTGAACTTTCCTGAATGTACGCCATTCCCCCAGAAATGGCCCAAATATCGCTGCTCAGTCAGGATGCTCAGAACATTAATATTCGAAATGTAATTATTAAACATCAATTTTTCGTTTATTTAACGAAATCTAGACACACACCAACTGCGTATAGGAATGGCAATACACTTTCCAAGCATAGAGTCCATTGGCCAACGAGCGATACATCTTTCAAACAGCAGGCAAGATATCATATATGATAAGTCATTTATAACGCGCCTGAACAGGCGTGCTTCTAGGCACCTCGAGACAAGAGTGGAGGTCAGAGGGAGGACAAAACAACAATCTTACTAGGCCTTGTGTCATTCAGATCGCGCAAGTGCGGGGGAAGGGGGAGAAGCGCTATGGGGTGGGGCAGAGAGGGGATAGTAGTGCAAAGGAACTTGTAAGTGCTGGCGGGATGTGGCGCATAAGTGCAGAGAGGATGGGATGCGAAACCTGTTCATCTAAAATAAAATACAAATTGTGGATACATGAGCCCCAATTGTCAATAACTCAATTTCTCAGTTATAAAATAATCATTTATTAAAATCACCTGAAGCAAATTACCCAATTACTTCCTCTCCTTCTCACAGCAGGAATATCACTGCACTAGGGAGCCCAGGGATTATTTAGACCCCACGGACATTACGGGATGGATTTGAAAAGTTTGCAACATCAAAAGGATATATTAGCGAATACAATTTAATTTGTCCTGCATTGATACGGTTCCTTAACTTATGCAAAGGCATTACTTTTGCATTCTCCATGGAAACAACTGAAAAGAGTTTCAGGAAAGAGGACTGAACACGGCAACGTGTGCTTAAGCCATGCGCGATCTACCTCAAAACACGGCGTTCCGCTTCCCCTCTCTGCCCTTAAACACTGGCACATACCTGGCATTCTGCCACCTGCCCATTACCCCAACCACATCAAATACTGTGTGCCCAACGTGTTCTCCTCGTCAAATCACACCCACAGCTCTGAACGCACTATATATTTGGAGGGTGTTAACCACCTCGTGCTCATTGTGGGCATCCCAGAAATCCCTATGCCCTCCATAGACCTCAGTGGGTTCCCCAATAAACATTCTACCCCATAGACATCAATGGGACCGCCTTTCTTGGGGATCAGTATGCTGAGAGGTGGCCAGGCAACCCTGTGCTAAAGAATCTTGCTCCGTGCAAGAAAACAGACTGATGCCTGCTGTCCAATCTTCCCCTTCACCAGAGGCGTTGCTAGGGGGGAGTGAGGGGGGCGTAAGGGTGCTATAGCCCCGGGTCTTTTTGTTGTAGCCCCGGATAGAAGCTCAGGGGTTGCAGCAAAAAGGCTAGCTAGCCCCCAGTCCTGACCGTCTTAAAATTAGCGTAGCCCTGGATCTTTTCCAGACCTAGCAACACCCCTGCCCTTCACCCTCAAACACAGCTACACCAGGCATTCCGCCTTTGCCCCCCACCAACCTCTAAATCATACCCCATTCCGTGATGGGTTGCCGCCCCACAGCTCTCGTGTTTTCCAATGCCATGCGTGAACAGGTAATCCAGTTGTCTTTTAAAATGTCGCCTTATGGGGCTAGTAGTTTTACTTTTCCCATTTTAAATGCATTAGAAAACTGTTGCATTGTGTGATCTCTCCCTTGTTAACCCGCTCTCTATGCTTGCCTACTTCCCTCCTCCCTCTCTCCCCAACTGCGCTCCGTTTGCTGACTGGTCGCCTGCTGCACCTCCACAGCCACACAGGTCTCAGGCTCCTCCGCCAGTCCTCGCACTTGCCCCCAGGCCTCTCTGCTCACCACTACTGCACTTCTGGAATTCATTCCATGAGACGGGTAACCTCTCTGCACTTATGCCAGGGCGCTGCTCGACTGGGCGCGCTTCTTCCCTTCCCCCTCCCTTTCACTTCCTGTCTGCGCACTTACATTACCTAGAATGCCAGGCCTAGTACGATCGTTTTTTGTTTCTGTATTTTCTTCTCATTCTCCTCCCCCCTTATCGCCTCACTCTCTGTCACGCAGGTGCACTATCTGATACGTCGTTGGTACGGTAGTTTAAGGATTGTATGTTCTTTTCCTGTTCCTCCCCGTTTCTCGCCTCCCTTCTTGTCATGCGCTTGTAATTGTAATTGGTTATTTATAACGCGCTTAATACCCAGAGGTTTCTGAGCGCGGACCGAACCTGTGTTGCTGCGTGGCGTCATGCTTCCAAGGTGATTGCGTTGCCCCTGAGCTTTCCTCCAGACATTAGTAGTAATGCCGTCAGGCCTAGTTTGCTAGTCACTTTTGCTAGATCATTCAGAAACTTCAAGGCCTAAAAATGACTCTGTATTTCCTTGTTCCCTTCCCGCCTTGAAGCACTATGAAACACTTCACATGTGTATAAGTGCTTTACAAATAAACAATTGCAATTACAATCTGTCCACACACAAAGACTATAATACATAGAAACTCAAGAAAGTGCCATGGCCTTGCACTTTTTGAGTGACTACAGATGCCAAAGTGCAGTTGATTAAACACATGATCCAACAAAATTGGCAATCTTTTCTGAAACTTGGCTGGCACTTGGAGTGCTTACTCTCACGCATGCGCTTGGTTAATGGTCTAGGACACATCCGCCTCCAAACGTTCTGTTCTCTGGAGAAGATTTAAAATGGAGCTCATTGGATCCCACCCAGGCATCTCAAATGCCAGACACGATTTGCACTCCTTTTGACGATCAAAGTTTGTGCGTATTAGTAAGAGGTATTCCCATGTCTGATGCCACCGACTCACTTAATTCTGATTATAATTTTGTTCTCTCAATTAGTTTGTTTTGTTTTGTGTGCGCCCCGAGGCCTGTGGCGTGTGGTGCGATATATAAAAGTTCAAATAAATACACAAATAAATAAAAGGATACACTCCTTTGGTCATATTATCTGCAAATGGGCACGCCCGGTTGATTCCGTCCCAAGATTTTACTTATAGGGCCGACTATCAGCAGGACACTTTTCTCTCTAATTTATTAAATCACCCAGAATATATTGGTTTTCATAATATAAACACAGGCTCAACTCATGCAGGAGAGTATTCCTTGGTGCGGAAAGAATTGGCTTAAGACATCAATTTTCAATTTGTGTCAACATCAAAATGAGGCTGTACAGATCATTTATCAGTCAATTTTCATCTACCTTTACCCTCGATCATCAGAACAAACACAACTGTACCAGTATTACAAACGAATAAACCATGTAATCAATTAAAATCAGAATGTTTCCTATAATTAATAAGACGCGTACAATTGGCTAACTCTCCCCATTAGCTCTATCTAAAAGCAGAGCTAGATAATCATTTATGATCAAACGGAAGTGATCATTGTAAATGTGCCAAATCACAACCTGAAATTGACTGCCCAGCGTTAGGAAATACTATAAAGCAGCAATTACTAATACAAAAAGTTTTTTTTTTCTAATAAAACCCAAGAGGTAAATAACACAATGGAGCACATTTTCAAAATATGAAAAACACTTGAAAATCAAACAGCATCATTACTTAAAAACCCATTAATGTGGAATGGGTTTCCAAAATTTTGGGAACCCATTCTACAGTAATAGGTTGTTAAGTAATGACGCTGTTTTATTTTTTCAAAGAAATAATTTCCACAATTTTCTCTGATATTATTAAATCTCTCCCTGTTTCACAGGTAAGTGTTATATCCCATGACCCTGCCCGGTCTCCTCGCTCCCTGTGTTCGATTTTTGCACAGTAACTACATAAGCAATTATGGATATAGTTCACCGGATTGCTGCTATGTCCTACACAAGTGACCCTTGCCCAGCAAATCTCATGAAAACTTGCATCACTGAGCTTTCTCTGCATTTTGCCATCTTCATGAATAGATCTGTAGCAGAGGGTTGTGTGCGTAATAACCTTGAACAGGACTAACTACTGCTGTATATGGACGATAATTTCGGCTCACTGTTACTCTTACTCGAGTTACCTGCAGCTTTTGACTCCCTCCACCACGATTTTATTTTGCAAAGACCCCACTCCATGGCGAGGGTGTCAGACCCGTTGGTTCACTTCTTTTCTATCCAACAGAAATTGCTTCACCAACTATTCCAGCTTCGATCCTCCGCCGACGATACCAAATTCGCAAATCCTCAGGGCTCTATTATTTCTTCATTATTTTTTCTCATAAATCTAAAACCTCACCATGATTTGTTGGGATCTTTGAATTTCATTTTAAGTTGAAAGGCATTCCCAGTCTCGATATACTCAAATCTTGATCCATTTTCCACCCGTACTACACACTGCATGGCAGAAAACCTTCTTAGACTGAATGCTTAGAAGACACAGTTGGCTCAAATCTTTGCATTTAAAAACATTCCGAACAATCTTAGATTTCTCCTCTGACAGCAGACTCTGACCTATGACCCACGGTTTCCAAAGCAAAAACCTTAGGGTAGTCCACACCCTTTATTTCAAAGTATCTTAAGGTAAATGCAATGCTCAGAAGCTCCAGCTACTATATCATACATTTTTCTCAAATTCGCCCATACCTTTCTGAAAATTAACTGGGTCCTATCGCTACAGAGATTATGAGAGCTAAGCTTGATTTTGCCCTTGATATTTATATGGGAGCTCCCCAATATATCATCCATCGGCTTCTGGCAGTGCAAAGCTGTGTCGACAACGGTATCTTGGGCCTCACATCGAGACCATGCTAAACCAGTTCTCTACCACTTAGGTTGGTTGCCTGTTGAGGCCAGAATTAAATTTAAACAGGCTGCTTTTGTTTTTAAATGTTACCACAACACGAAATATCTGAATTGTGCGTCCCTCTACCCTAACTCTGGCTACCCCTCTGCGATTCAATCTAAAATCAACTGGGAAGGACATTTTCAGCCCAGGGCACCCTAATTCTAAGCAAGGTGCCCAAAATGTTTAGATTGATTACTAGTCTTCTGATTTTAAAGACATTTTATCACGTTCCTATTCACCTTAGTATTTATTTTCTTGAACTCATCTTCGTCCGCTATGTGCTGCTACAGGGTTATGCATCTTTACAGACGTTAGTTCTATAAAAATTCTGATTGATATAACATAACATGGTATATCAAACCCCATCGCTTTAGGAGTATGCATTTTATTAGGGCGTAGTGACATAAGGTTAGGTATCATCGCTATTAGGAGTTTTAGTGGCATAGGGCTGCGAACATCTCTTTACTGATAGGACAACATATATGTTTAGTGGCGGGCCTCGTGGTCAAATACAACGGCCCTGATTCAATCCTATCTTGGAACCTGCAAAATGTTATGCACACTTAATAGTTGATTTCCTAGACAACTCAGACAATCGTGCCAAAGTGGCCATCAGTGTTAAATTCCAAGCCTCAAAACAAGTGTATTCTGGGCAGGGCTTGAGAACGGAAAATGAGGTATCATCGCAAAGCTATGAATTCAATGATCGAACCCCGCTTTCTTAATTGATTAAATGAAGCAGAGCACTTTGCCTCAAGCTCAAACAACATTTCCACAATGTTTCTTTTCATCTTGATTAATCACCGTTTGCTGACGGATAGAAAATTTCCAAACGATAAAAAAGGCAATGGACAACTTTGCCCAATTATGCCTTGACTAATGGCGAAGAAGAAAGTCCCGTATTTAGCGAAGGATTTGGCCATGGTTGAAGTTAGTTATGCGTTTCAATTCCTCTTTCCTTTGTACACAGGAGAGATAATAATGCAGTATCCTTCAAGGTATCCGAGGTGCACATATGTCTCATGCTTATGAGGGCCAATAGACCATCCAGATGTCTTTTGACCATCAACGTAGTCTTTATAGTGAAGACTTGAGCGGTTTAAAGAGAGTACGCTGGACGTGGCACGGCCATCTCATCAGTTGCATTGGTCTAAACGCTGAAAGTCCAGGTCTGAATGTAAACGGAGATACGGATTGCAGAGACCGGCTGGGCTTGCTGTCAAAAAAGATTCTTTGCAAAAGATCGACCTCACAGGTCGAGCAACGTTGTCAATCTAAAGTCGGCCAATACGCTGGATGGATCCTTGATGTCCTGTCCAAGAAACTGAAATCATAGCCGGCAGAGACCTCATATCATCGGGGCAAAGATAGCCTTGCCATCTACTACTCTGGTAAAGCTTTACTTACACTATAACATAAACCCCAAGGAACCTAGCCCAACATAGACCTCATTGGAGTAATTCTTCACTGTAAAGTTTGTCTCCATGTCGCTATCGCGTAGTTTCACTTGATACTTCATCCAGACATCCCTCATGACATTTGCACCATTTCCCTGGGGATCGATAGTATGTTTTGATGAGCCAGGACCAGAATGAAGTTGAAAAAACAACTATTGACATATACTGCTAAATATCGCCTGCTGGCAGCTGATTTATCAAATTCAAATGAACTGCATGCTGGACTCTAGCCTCAAAGCTCGAAATCAGGTATCAAATCCATGTCGGTTGGCTTTGCCTTGTTCCCAAAATGAGCGTGTTGCCCCTGAGCAATCCGTACGGCTTATGAGACGATATGAACTTCAGGGGTGGGTCAACCCTGCCAGTAATGGCCCGCCAGCCAAGTTAAGGGCCTGAGTGAAGATAAGAGCCCTTAATACGGGTGGGGGTGCCATTAGCGCAGGGACAGACAACCACTGAGCTTAATATCACCACTAGCACCTGCAAGAAGCGTACGTGGGTGATAAAGAATCTAACGTCATTAAAAAAAAATGTTAAAGCATACCCGGCCTTATGGAAACTTCCACTGTACTGCTAAAGTCCCTTTTCTGTGTCGATGTCAGAAACACTGAAAAGGGACTTCAGCAGTATAGCTTAGGTTGCTAGATTACAGAGGTATGCTTTATTATTTCCTTCTTAAAAAATAGACGATTTAGCATCTGTGTATGTGACTTGCCGGGGATGAAAGTGTGGCGGTGGCTGAAGAGTGTTAACAGCTGAATTGCCACTGTAAATGAGCTCCTGGGTTAATAGAAATGTCTTATAAAAAGTATGTCTATCATTGCATCGGTTCCTTGCACTGAAGTCCTCTTGAAACCGTACATTGGAAAAGCTATCGGTTTTGGCCTGTGTATACATGTTAGATAGTCAATTGCCACTTCCATCATATGCGCGGGTAATCACGCAATTCACAGGTGTTTCATTATATGGCCAGGTAGTACCACTACAGCTTTTTCCTGGCAATGCCCATCGCATTCCTTTACAAAAGGTAAAACCTTTGGACTTGTCAAATCTTGTTTCCTCTTATTGCCATGTACAGGATGTGCTGGAAGCACAAAAAACAGGAAAGAAACCCCATAATTAGTACTTTGCTTTTTTATACTTCCTTGGCTGTAGCTGGCATGATGCAGGGTTGGGCTATGCCTCACCCTCCAAGAAGAAGCCAGAGGCAGAGAAAGCTTATGGACAGGTCCTGAGGAGGGGAGCAATTTGCATGTGCCCCCTTATACTTGCAAATGTTCTTTTTTGTCCTGCAAATATCTTATTTATTTATTTATTTATTTTGACTTCTGACTTCTGCGCTGAAACACATAGCCAAGTGCGGCGCCAAACAGAGTTTTATGATGCTAAAGTATTCTATGCTAGTATTTTTTAACTGCTTTTGTGTGCATGAATGCACTTTCATAACCATTACTGCTTTCACATCGGGGAATCCAGTTCAAGCCCACTTGGGCTGGTAGACCTGTCCATGGAAATCTTCAGCCTACGTGTGATAGGTAAATGTGAGTGATTGTGATGGGCTTGAGATGTGCTTGTGAGGACACACAAAGCGTGGAAGCTGTTGAGACGTGGGCCTTTATGCATTATCCTGGACCCACAGTCTGTGCTGCTACATAGCCTGACCCTATCATGGCTCGCCTGACCCTATCATGGCTCGCCTGACCCTATCATGGCTCGCCTGACCCTATCATGGTTGAGCCTGCCGATCATGGCTGAGTCAAGAACTGATTGTGTGCCCTTGTAAAGGAGGGTGTGCGTAGAGTACAGGAAGTCATGAGTCATGTACCTTGGCAGCTAAACCTGGGTGGAACCCTACGGGCTATGGCCTGAGGCATCATGGGAAATGTGTATTATAGAGCAGATGCATGCACATGTATCTGCATGTGGTGTTGGAAGCAAACCACACTGGGGCCAGACGTATCATAACGACATTTTTTGTAAATGTTGAAGCTAGAAAAGCGCTCTTCTTGGGATTGTGTTGTGAATCGCAGCTAGATTCTTTAACTCGAACCTCCATTTGATAGGACGCCGGTGTAAATGGTGCAGTGTGAGAGTTATCAGACCCCTGGGCTTTGCTCCTGTAATCCGTTTCTCGTGTTCCTTTAGAAGACACTGATTCCTTCAATGCTTCAGTCCAGGGGCCCTATGTTTGGTCAAGGGTTGTACAATTCTGGGCCGCGAGGACCGGAATCCTGGTGGGTTTTCAGGATATCCCTCTTTAATATTCATGAGGGAAAAAAGTGCATAGATTTAAATCAATGTATGCAAATGTATCTCATGAATATTAATCAGGGGTATCCTGAAAACCCGGCATGGATTCGGCCCTCTAGGCCTGGAGTTGGACAACCCTGGTTTAGTCCGTTTCAATAGCCCAATCAGGATAATAAGACTGCTTGCACCACTGTGTATTGATTTTCTGCTGCAAGGCTAAGAGTAATATTTGCCTAAATATTTAATCTGTTTATCCAAATCTGTGAAGCAAATGCAGCTGAACCAGAAGCATTGTATATATGCCAGAGCAAACAATGACCCCAATAATACGCAATGTGCCCTTCACTGAAAACGAGGGGTGTTGCTAGGTCTGAAAACCCCAACAGTGGAGTAAAAAAGGAAGGCCTGGACTTTGCTTATGTATCACCAAATATTCTGATGACACCCTTCAGAGAAAACAAGAACAGTCTTGGGCAGAAGATAAATTACCTCTGTGCTATGTAGTGAGTTGGGGTAGCTCCCCACCCCTTCGTATGAGGGGGTCTGGGATGGTCCAGTGCCTCTCCGAGGGTAGATGTGGTCTCATGTCCTGGGATTGCCTTGCCTTCAGAGATGCAGTATTTCTTTAAATCAGAAAGAATCCTATTTCTCTGAAATTAGTTTAAGGGACTACAGTCTCAAGCATGCCCTGGGAGAGTTAAGCTGTAAAAATAGAAAACATGGACATTGTAAATTCTTCATAAATAACCATACCACAACGAATTTTAGCACACACAATTTAGTAAATGGCAATGGTGAAGCTAGCCTCCATCATAGAACTGTAACAAGATTGCACCCTTAAGGAAAGGCTAGCCGCGAAGGCTTTGCAGAATGGTAAACGCAAAGTGAGGATAAGCCATGAGAAACTCATTCAAACACTTAACCTTCAGAGATTGCTGGCAAGTGCATAGGACCTCAGTAACGTGGCCGCTCGCATGTCCAGATCCAAAATGGCACTGAGGTCTTGGCTGGTGTCTGAAGGCTCGGAGCTGACTATTAAGTGATTTTAGCATCAATGAAACCCCAATCAATAGCTCAACAGAGCTCATAATAAGCCCAAGTGTGAAATGCAGCATCACGAGAGAACAAGCCAATCAGGACAGAAAGAGCAGGGCATGCGAAGGAAGAACCACTCCTGGGCCAGCTTAGGAAATCCCCCTGTAAGGGGAGGTGGAACCTGCCAGTCAGAGAAGAAGGCTGGGAGTAAGCAGGCGGGGAGAACTGTATCTGGGAAGAGATGGTACATTTGCAATCTGCTGTTCAACTACTTGTCTAGTAACAGAGGAGCTGGAGCTGTGGGAAAGAGGGCACCATTGGCTTGGGCATGTTCACAGAACTGGTAACCAAAGGGAAGAAGGCATGGTGTTCCTTTGAGAAACCTGAGAGAAAGAGCACCTGGCAGGAGAGTAAGACTATCAAAAGTCCAAAAAAGACCCCCTAGTGAGGCATGTGGGAGAAATACCCATTACTGCCAAGAATGTTTCCTTAAAAGACTTAAAGGTCATGGAGAGACCTAAGAGCATTTTGTGAAAAGTCAGAGAGAATCCCAGGTGATGGAGGGACCTGAGGCAAGTCTGAGAGAATCAGAGGTCATGGTGAGACCTGAGGCAAGTCTGAGAGAACCAGAGGTCATGGTGAGACCTGAGGCAAGTCTGAGAGAAACAGAGGTCACGGTGAGACCTGAGGCAAGTCTGAGAGAATCAGAGGTCACGGTGAGACCTGAGGCAAGTATGAGAGATGGTGAGACCTGAGGCAAGTCTGAGAGAATCAGAGGTCATGGTGAGACCTGAGGCAAGTCTGAGAGAATCAGAGGTCACGGTGAGACCTGAGGCAAGTCTTTTTTTTTTTAACCAACTTTATTTATTCAAACACCATAATTTTCAAACATTGTGTTGGCAAAAAATGTGATAAGCTTAACACATAGAATTTGCTAGTGCCGCATCTTAACCATTGGTGTTACAGTTTTTAGGTGTAAATTTGAACATTAGCTTAACTTTGACTACAGTAATTCAACAACCTTTCCCCTCTCCCCCTCCCCCTCCCGTTTCCCCAATGGCACGGATCGGTCCATCTGTTTTCCGAAGGGATTGTTGTGTTCTGGCTAATTAGTTCCGGCAAGGAAGCAGAGTTTCTGGACTTGGCTTGTCAGTGCTCAGTTTTGGATCGCTCTTAACAGGTTTGGCCTAAAAAATATGCTTCTCTGTCTCTGACATAGTCGAAGAAGGGGGTGCCAGTTTGCTCGAAATTTGAGGTACTTGTCGTCTTTCAGGGCCCCTACCCTTTCCATGGCCATTACATTCCATATTTACACCCAACAGCATGCGGTTATTGGGCCGTCTGGGTTTTTCCATGCTTGTGCCAGGGTCATTTTAGCTGCCATTAGCAGGTGGGTGATTAGTGTTGCGTTGTTGCCAGTTGCCGCGCATTCATCTTCGACCGTAATGCCCAGGAGTATGACTTTTGGTGCTGCTGGCAGTTGTTTTCCTGTGATTTCCTTTATGTGGCCCAGAACTTCCTTCCAGTACATGGCTGCCTTGGGGCAGGACCACCATATATGATACAAGTCACCCTTGGACCTGAGGAAAGTCTTACAAGAATCCCAGGTGATGGAGAGACCTGGGGAAAGTCTGAGAGAATCAGAGGTCATAGTGAGACCTGAGGCAATTCTTACAAGAATCCCAGGGGATGGAGGGACCTGAGGCAAGTCTGAGAGAATCAGAGGTCATGGAGAGACCTAACGCAATTCTGAGAGAATCAGAGGTCATGGAGAGACCTGAGACAAGTCTTACAAGAGTCCTAGGTGATGGAGAGGCCTAACGCAGGTCTGAGAAAATCAGACGCCATGGAGAGAACTGTGGCAAGTCTGAGAGAATCCCAGGTGATGGAGAGACCTATAGCAAGTCTGACAGAACCAGAGGTCATGGAGAGACCTGAGGCAAGTGTGAGAGAATACCGGTGATGGAGAGACCTGAGGCAAGTCTGAGAGAATCAGAGGTCATGGTGAGACCTGAGGCAATTCTTACAAGAATCCCAGGTGATGGAGGGACCTGAGGCAAGTCTGAGAGAATCAGAGGTCATGGAGAGACCTAACGCAAGTCTGAGAGAACCAGTGGTCATGGAGAGACCTGAGGCAAGTGTGAGAGAATACCGGTGATGGAGAGACCTGAGGCAAGTCTGAGAGAATCAGAGGTCATGGAGAGACCTGACATATGTCTGAGAGAATCAGAGGTCATGGAGAGACCTGAGGCAAGGTTTACAAGAATCCCAGGCGATGGAAAGACCAAACACAGGTCTGAGAGAATCAGACGCCATGGAGAGACCTCAGGCAAGTCTGAGAGAATTCCAGGTGATGGAGAGACCTATCACAAGTCTGAGAGAATCAGAGGTCATGGAGAGACCTGAGGCAAGGTTTACAAGAATCCCAGGCGATGGAAAGACCAAACACAGGTCTGAGAGAATCAGACGCCATGGAGAGACCTCAGGCAAGTCTGAGAGAATTCCAGGTGATGGGGAGACCTATCACAAGTCTGAGAGAATCAGAGGTCATGGAGAGACCTGAGGCAAGGTTTACAAGAATCCCAGGCGATGGAAAGACCAAACACAGGTCTGAGAGAATCAGACGCCATGGAGAGACCTCAGGCAAGTCTGAGAGAATTCCAGGTGATGGAGAGACATAACACAAGTCTGAGAGAATGAGAGGTCATGGAGAGACCTGGCACAGGTCTGAGAGAATGAGAGGTCATTGAGGGACCTGAGGCAAGTAGAAGAGAATCAGAGGTCATGGAGAGAGTCTTTCTGTTACCTCTGATTCTCTCAGACTTGCCTCAGCAAGTCTGAGAGAATCAGAGGTAACAGAAAGACCTGAGGCAAGTCTGAGAGAATGAGAGGTCATGGAGAGTCCTGAGGAAGGTCTGAGAGAATCAGAGGTCATGGAGAGACCTGAGGCAAGTCTGAAGGAATCAGAGCTCCTGGAGAGTCTCAAAATTTTGATGAGCAATAGACCGTGGGAGATCTAACATATTTTTGAAGCAGAGCACCTGCAGAAGATATACTAGTGAATAATCCAGCGAGGCAGCTCCCCAACAAACACGTTTGCTATATATTTCACCCTAGAAAGAGTTGGACCTTTAAAGTTAGGTTCATGCACACTTTCATTGCCATCCTAGGGGTGCTCTTTTTCTTGTAGTTTATGGTTAGCCAGTAGACTAAAAGACTTATAAGCAATAGGTTTGAACTTTCTATTGGCTGTTTTCTGGACTTTGATGCTATACAATCATCCTGAGGTATGGGAAGCATCTAGAACCTCACTTATCCTATTCATGACACCATCGTATTGAGAGTCTGCTTATGATTTCTAGACAAATCTCCATGTACCTGTCCAATACAAGACTTGTCTCTTTGACTCCTTTGTTGTTTGAAAGTTGTGTTGTACTTTGCGTCTTTGATCGAAATCCCTACAGCTGTTTGTTTATGAATGCAAAATAATTACTCTGTACATTCATTAGTGGATATGTCTGCGCATTCCACCCCCTATTCAGATGCCTTTTATACTGGGACCACCAACGTGGTGGTCATCGATGAAGCTCCGTCTTGACGTTCATCGTCTCTACTAACTCAGCCCTGGCAGCTTCCTACTGGGTAAAGATGTAAAGATGTACACCCCTTATTCTCAGACCGCCTTCCTTGATAAACACATTCACTGTTTAGTCTCTGACCCCCCTCGCCCCAAGGTTAACATGTTCACCCTTTGCTCACTGACCACCCGCCTGGGTAAAAATACACACCCACCCTTCCGCCTCTGAGTGCCCTTCTGCGTACATGTATATACTCCCTCAAAGCAGAGACTGCGCTTCTGGGGACATTCATGCACATTTCAACATTGGACTGCTCTCCTGGGTAAATATATGTGTGCTCTTTATATTAATATGCCCTCCTATGTAAACATATACACAAGTTGTGTTTACATAGAAAAAGCGGTCTTAAAACAACCAGTGGCAGAAGAAACACTGCTGAAATTGGATGATTTAGAGAACAGGGAGAGGCGCAACAACGTACAAATTCTCAGAGTGAGTGAACACAAAGGGGAATCAGCAATTGAAATAGGTAGAAAGGTCCAGGGCCTTATAAACCAATGGTTCACCCTCGAAGGAGGCAAGGAGGTGCAGCTGGAAAGGGCCCACAGAGGCAGCGGCAGCAGCGGCAGCAGGGGCAAAGGGCCGAGGTCCATAGTGGTCCACTTCCTTACATACATGGAAAAGATGGAAGTTTTGGAAAAAGCAAAGCGCCCGGGGAGCTTACTTCATGAAGGTGATACCATCAGAGTTTTCAGGATCTTTCGGCCCTGACACTGGCCCGTCGGAGAGACTGCCGCCCGCTCACACAGTGGCTCTCCGGCAAAGGCATTAGGTACAGGTGGTTCTTTCCCTTTGCCTTAACATTTGAGCGCGAAGAGGTGGACTACCGAGTAACCAGGGGACAGGAGACTCTTCAGGTACTACAGGTCATTAAGAGTGAAGAGGACTTGGAGGGAGTAGGAGCGCCACCTTTGGAACAGCGGCGGAGGCCTGACGGCCCAAGAGCTTCAAAGAAGAAAGTGCAAATTGGCAGAAAATTCAGGAAGCTGAATGCGCCTCCTCATAAGGAAACTGAAGACAAGAGATACAGTGCAAGTGGCCATTGCCTCTGGGGAAGGGGGAGTTCATGAACTTAGAATCCCCAATGTGGGAGGTGAGGTGGTAATGGGGACGGCAGAGTCGCGTTTTCTTCCTTAGTTGCACACCCTAGGGTGGGCGTCTCAGGTAGCGTATCGTTCAGGGGGGTAGGAGGAGGAGGGGCAGTGAGGAAGGGGCCAAGGTGGACTTAGGGACTCACACATGGGTAGGCAGATCAAGAGTGCACAGTAATGATGTAGTTCATCTTGGCACCGAGTGGACAAGAGGGGATTCCATGGCTTCCAATGGCGTGTCCTGAGATTACAGGCCGGGTGGACGTCCTCAAGATAGGTTCACTGAATGTAAAGGGCCTCAATTCCAACACGAAATGCTCTCTCCTGGGAAAAGAAATGAAAAACTATGACCTAGATGTTCTCCTAATACAGGAAACCCGGATGGTACTCGGGGAGGAGATGCCTATCCCAGGGGCTCATGTTGGTCAGGCATTCTGGGCATCCGGGCCTCTTAAAAAGGGTGGATTGGGAATCCTACTGAACAGAAGGCTCAGACTCTTGAGGCCGGTGGTCTGGAGCCGAACAGATGGGAGGGTCCTGGTGGTATCGGGAACCATAAAAAATATGAAGGTTACCTTAGTGTCAGTGTACTGCCCAAATGTCGGTCAAATGCAGTGTCTGAGGGAGACCATGGGAGAAGTCCTGGACAGAACGGAGGGCCTCCTTATCGTGGGGGGGGGACTTTATCCTGTGGGCAGACAGGGAAATGGACCACAGTGGGGGACAGATCCATTCGGGGAGCAGGGGAGGAACCGCAAATAGAGGGTTTGGCGACTACATGTGGGACCAGGGGCTAATTGATGTGTGGAGGGACTCCCATCCGACAGTGAGGGGTTATACCTTCTACTCTCCAGTCCACCGCTCCAGAATGAGGATAGATTACCTTATCATGGAACAGCAGCACATTAACAGGGTGGCCACCTGAGAACTTTCTCCGATCAGTTGGTCCGACCACGACCTGGTGGAAATGGAGGTGGTCCTGTCGGGTCTGAAATCCAGGGAATCTCTCTGGCGTTGTAATGACCTCCTCCTCAGAGATACCATCTTTGTGGAAGAAATGAGGAAGGCTATTGGGGAATTTTTCCAATTCAATGACACAGGAGAAGTGGACAGGGGTATGGTTTGGGATGCTGCGAAGGCAACATGGAGGGGCCTCCTCATTAGGGAAGGCGCTTCGAAGAAGAGAATTAGGACCTTGCTAGCCCGAAACCTCCATGGAGAAATTCACCTCCTGGAAAGGGTCGAGGGTAAGGGAGAGAAGGAAAAGGAAGTGGACCTTAAGATGGCAAGAGGTAAACGCCAGGAACTGAGCGATATAGAGATGGGTAAAGTAGTATCTAGTCTGAACTACCTGAAACAGAGATACTACGAGAAGGATGACAAAGCGGACACATTACTGGTGGGCAAACTCCGGGGCCAGAGGGCGGAGAGGAGGCTGACTGGGATCTGGGGAGAAGGGGGTCAGTGGTGTTTGGGAGAAGGGGTGGTCGCAGGAGAATTCACTGCGTTTTATGAGAAACTATATGGGAAAGAAGGGATCTCAGAGGAGGACTCGCTGGGGGCATACCTCACGGGAGTACCACTCCCGAGACTTGGTACTGTGGAGTGCCTCAAGCTAGATGAGCCCATACACAGGAGGAAGTGTTGAAAGTGATAGCGGGAAAGAAACTGGGGAAAGCACCGGGGGAAGATGGATACACCGCAGGGTTTTACAAGACCTTCGCAGGACCCCTGTCACAGTATCTCGCTGGCCTATTCACCAAGATCATGGCTACAGGGAATGCCCCCAGGTCCACCGGGAAGGCATTCATTACTGTCCTCACAAAGGCGGACAAAGACCCAAGGACTATATGTCATATCGTCCCATCTCCCTACTCAATGTGGATGCCAAAATGTTCTGGCCTCAAGAATGGAGGGCCTTATGCCGAAACTCATCCACTCAGATCAAGTGGGTTTCAACCATGGCAGACACCATGCGTGAGACACTACACCTTACGCCACTGCGGGAGAGGAAGGGAACCTGGTACTGGTGGCCATAGATGCAGAGAAGGCATTTGACCGGGTGGAATGGGGCATTCTCAATGGGTTACTTCGGAAATGTGGCTTTGGTAGGAGGATTCTAAAGGGGTTCCAGGCTTTATATGAAAGTCCATTGGCCAGGGTTACAGTCGACGGGCGGTTGTCCCGGACCTTCAGCCTACAATGAGGCACGAGACAGGGGTGCCCACTGTCACCTTTGCTGTTCACTGTGACGATGGAAATATTGGCGGAATATCTGAGGAGAGCCCCGGAAGTAGAAGATATCAGGGATGGTGATAAAGAATTCAAACTGGGGCTGTAAGCAGATGACGTCATGCTACATTTGTAGCGCACCGCCTGCTCCATCCCCGCAGCCATGAAGGTAATCACAGAGTTTGGGAGGTTCTCTGGATTTAAGGTGAATGTTGGAAAATCAGTGGTTTTCCCCTTTGCCCCTGATTCCACTAGAAATATAGAATAGTTGGAACTGTTGGGATTGCAGACCCAGCTGAAGGGGTTGAAATACCTCAGGCTTACCATTGTCCGCCCCAGACAAGACCTGGGTCAGGCCTATTACCTCCCCTTGTTTGACAAATTATTTTCCGGTATGGAGGGTTGGGGGAAGGGGCAACTGTTGTGGATGGGGAGGCTCAATGTGATATAAATGAACCCCCTACCAAGAGTTCTGTAATTACTCCAAATGCTCCCAACCCAGGCCCCGGAGGAACATCTGAGGGAGGCTAAGCAGCTCATTATGAGATTCCTATGTCAGGGCCAAAAGCCCGGGGTGGGATATGGGACGCTCATTCTCCCAAAGGAGAGGGGAGGGGTAGGCCTGCCGGACCTGATGTTGTATTGTAGGGCAGCTCAATTTAGGGTATTAGTCCCGCACTTGAGGATCCCGAGAAACAATGGATGTTTCTGGAAAACCAACACCTGCTTCTGGCAATGGTGGGGTAATGGCTTTGGGCCCCATGGAACAGCATACCAAAACGTATTAGACACCACCCGATCCTGGGGGTTCTGTGGGAAGTCCTAAATGTGGGGGGATACAGAGAGAAAATGACCACCTGACCCTCTCCAATGAGCCATATATGGGCACTGCCGGTTAGGGACGAAATACCGGGAGTTGAACACTATCAGTCCTGGGTTGAGGACGGGAGTCAGTAGGGTGTGGCAACTGGCCCAAAAGGGGGAATTCATAAGCATTCAGAAGCTTGAGGAGGCACTTGGTATTTGGGGGTTGTCTGTGCTGTTGTACCTTAGGCTCAAGGTAATATTCATGTCTGAGAAATGGAAGAAGTGCATTCAAAGGGATCTCAATCTAGTCGAGAAAGTTCTAGGTGGGTATGCGGATCTGAAAGGCCTCCTGTCATGCCTCTAGTGGGCACTGCTGGAACACGGGGAGGGGTTCATTAGAGGGCTCCAAGCACGATGGGAAAGGGACGTGGACATGGAAATGGGAGACGACCTATGGCACTGTTTGTGTCCACGAGCCTTTAAGGCCTCTATACCATGCCAGTACAAGTTGCATGCAATAAAACTGCTCCATCACTGGCAATACGATCCGGGGCGCTTGTCCAGAATGTTCCCAACCGTGGATCCCCACTGTTTGCATGGATGCAGAGCCAGAGCCGACTACTGGCACATGTGGTGGGTGTGTCCCAGGGTGCAGGTGTTCTGGTCTGAGGTCTTGGGGTGGATCAGGGACGCGGGAGGGGGAGTTCACAGTTTGGACCCCTTGCGTGTCCTGTTTGGGTTGGAGCGGACTGATGATAGGTGGGGCACGCCTTCATCCCTGCTACATTTTCTTCTATTAGCTGCACAAACATGCTGGGCCAAACACAGGAAACGGGCCACCTCCCCACACTGCAGGAGTGGCCTAATGTAGCTAAAGACCTATATCTCATGGAAAGGATCTCTGCACCAGTCCATGGAGGTAGTTCCTCGGTGGAAACGGAATGGCTACAATTTATGAAAAGTTTCAATGAAAGGGAAAAGTGTAGGTGGTTATCAAAGAGGAAACAGCCCAGCCTCCCAACACCCTAAACCAGGAGAGATGCATCATAGGTTTGGTGGGGGCAAGGATGGAGCGGTCGTAGCCTACTCGGTTATGAACTTACACATGAGAACACGGTACTAACCTATATCTACCTAAAAGTTTGAATCCACTTGTAAAAGGAAGAGGGAGTGTGGGGGGGAGGTGGATAGGACATATTGCCTATTGTTTTGCTAGAAGGTTTTGCCCTCATGTTGTAAAAACTCAATAAAAAGAAATTTACAACAAAAAAAAAACAGTGGCGAGTCCTGTTTGTGTGATGTGAGTGATTGTAGTCAAGTTGTCTGCAAAAATGGTTTTCCAAATATTGAGACTGCGTAATATGTAGAAATGCATGTAATGAAAAAACTGGAATCCGTAAATTGCGCCAAGACAATAATTGTACCAGAAAATGGTTTTGTTATTTTTTGTGAGTTTTTTTTTACTTTGCTGTGATACTTTTATTGGAATTGTGTCTTAAGGTTTTAAAGTTTTAAAAGGTCCTCAAAAGTTTTTTCCCCACTTGACACATAGTTGTTGGTCGGGAGGATTGGTCATAGGTTAACATTAGTTGGTGTTCAATTTTTTATTGCAAGAGGGCCACATTTCCTCCTTTTGTATTAACGCTGTTTCGTGATTCACAAAAAAAAGGGAGTGATGCTCGAAATTCTTGTCACACTTCTACGTTCTCATGAGTTGTCCAAGAAAGTAATGGCTTCACCAGGATTCGATTGTCCTTGCTACCGCAGTGTGTGTGCAAAAACACTGCGGTAGCAATGACAATAACGAAACCATTTTCTGGTACAGTTATTGTGTTGGCGCAATTTACGGATTCAAGTTTTTTCATTACAAATGAACAAGTTGCTCTCAGAACACCCTCCTTGGCAGATATATACGTCCTTTAACCTTGCGATTCCCTGTCGTTAGAATTATATGCCCTTTAATAAAAAAAAACTGCCCTCCGGGATAAGGTTATTTGCCCTCTTCACTCTCTGACTGCCCTTCTGGGTAAATATATTCACCCTTCACTCTTGGACCACCATCATTCTGGCAACATGCCAGGCAACACTCTATATCCTCTCATTGGCTGGCCTTTTCTTCAAGTGCTGAAGTACTCCTCTTTTCTCCAAAGCTGTCTCACCCGCCCGACAAACATGGAGGTGATATTCAGAGAATGCAACATGGACATGGCTCATTTTCATGTCTGAAGTCAAAGGTGCACAGAACGACTTGGCAACAGTCCTCATTGAGGACACATGGCTGATGACTGACTGGGCTGTGTCATGAAAGCTGGTCGGTGTAGCCCAGGGTTGTCCAACTCCAGACCTCGAGGGTCGGATCCATGCCGGGTTTTCAGAATGCCCTCCTGAGATACATGTGCATACTGTAGGAGGTCACACTCTAGAGCCGCTATTACAGCCGGCGCAGGTACAGCTGGCTGTAATAGCGCCAGTATCCATTCGCGCTATTACTGAGCAATCACAAGTCTGGCTTAGGCGCTATTAGCACCAGAAAAGCGGCAGATAATCCACCGAAAATACCCCTAGCCAAATGCTGGAGGTAAATGAACACATGACACAGCAAAAAGTGCCCAGGTGAAACCAATGCAAATCAGAGGCCTACACAGGACCCACCCATGCACAACACACCCACCCAACACCATTACACCAGCAGGAGCAGGGAGGAGACAGCAATAATGGCCCAGGTGAAACCAATGCAAATAAGAGGCCTACAAAGGACCCACCCATGCACAACACACCCTCCCCAACACCATTACACCACAAGCAGGGAGGAGACAGCAATAAGGACCCAGGTGAAAACAATGCAAATCAGAGGCCTATAAAGGACCCACCCATGCACAACACACCCTCCCCAACACCATTACACCAGCAGGAGCAGGGAGGAGACAGCAATAAGGGCCCAGGTGAAACCAATGCAATTCAGAGGCCTACAAAGGAGCCATCCATGCACAACACACCCTCCCCAACACCATTACACCAGCAGGAGCAGGGAGGAGACAGCAATAAGGGCCCAGGTGGACCCACTGCAAATCAGAGGCCTACAAAGGACCCACCCATGTACAACACACCCTCCCCAACACCATAACACCAGCAGGAGCAGGGAGGAGACAGCAATAAGGGCCCAGGTGAAACCAATGCAAATCAGAGGCCTACAAAGGACCCACCCATGCCCAACACACCCTCCCCAACACCATTACACCAGCAGGAGCAGGGATGGGACAGCAATAAGGGCCCAGGTGAAAACAATGCAAATCAGAGGCCTACAAAGGACCCACCCATGCACAACACACCCTCCCCAACACCATTACACCAGCAGGAGCAGGGAGGAGACAGCAATAAGGGCCCAGGTGAAACCAATGCAAATCAGAGGCCTACAAAGGAGCCATCCATGCACAACACACCCTCCCCAACACCATTACACCAGCAGGAGCAGGGAGGAGACAGCAATAAGGGCCCAGGTGGACCCACTGCAAATCAGAGGCCTACAAAGGACCCACCCATGTACAACACACCCTCCCCAACACCATAACACCAGCAGGAGCAGGGAGGAGACAGCACCAGGGCCCAGGTGAAACCAATGCAAATCAGAGGCCTACAAAGGAGCCACCCATGCACAACAAACCCTCCCCAACACCATTACACCAGCAGGGAGGAGACAGCAATAAGGGCCCAGGTGAAACCAATGCAAATCAGAGGCCTACAAAGGACCCACCCATGCACAACACACCCTCCCCAACACCATTACACCAGCAGGAGCAGGGAGGAGACAGCAATAAGGGCCCAGGTGAAATCAGTGCAAACCAGAGGCCTACAAAGGACCCACCCATGCACAACACACCCTCCCCAACACCATTACACCAGCAGGAGCAGGGAGGAGACAGCAATAAGGGCCCAGGTGAAACCAGTGCAAATCAGAGGCCTACAAAGGAGCCACCCATGCACAACACACCCTCCCCAAAACCATTACAACAGCAGGAGCAGGGAGGAGACAGGAAAAGGGCCCAGGTGAAACCAATGCAAATCAGAGGCCTACAAAGGACCCACCCATGCACAACACACCCTCCCCAACACTATGCTGCCATTTGGAGCTGGAAGCCTTGACGTGGACATCTACCTGCTGCGCCTGGAGCTACAGAGGCCAGCCAACCAGGTCAGGGCCCTGGGAGCGCAGGGGGTGGTAGGGATGAGGAGGATGAGGAGGAGAGCAGCACCAGCAAGGCGGCCAGCCATCCCCAGGGCCAGGCCAACACTCTGGGCCCTGACTGATGGGCAGTTGGTGAGTGAGTATAGGCTGGACAGGGCAACCGTCGTGAAGTTTGTGTCCGTGCTACAATACCTCGGGACTGGCGGCTACCAACACACCGTTACAATGATGCATGGCATGGCCCAGTCCACCTTCAGTGCCATGCTTGGACAGGTGCTGAATGCACTGCTGCTCCATGTGAATGAGCACATTGCATTGCCAGCCACACAGGCACAGGTGAACCAGCTGAAGGGTCAATTCCATGCCATTGCCCAAGTTCCAAACGTCATAGCAGCCCTGGACTGCACACATGTAGCACTAGTACCACCCCGGCACATGAGGCAGCCTACAGAAACCATAATAATTTCCATTCCATGAATGTGCAGATGACATGTAGCCCTGACCTCACCATCAGCCACTGCTGTGGCCGCTATCCAGCATCCACCCACTACCCCATGGTCCTGCGCAATAGTACCCTCCCTGTGTGTGTCGCAGTATTGCTTCTCACCCTGACACAGCAGAGACATCCCACCCTGGCCACCCGACAGTCATGCCAATGGTGCGCAAAAGTTCTCACATCCATAAAAGCACTACACACGAGTAGTTTGATTCACGACAATGTACATCCCTGAAACACTGACCCCTGATTGGCTAATCAGGTGCCTGAAGAACTGTACACAAGTGTGCCAATCAGCAAACACAACAGCAGCCAAAGGGAATGCCAATGACACATGGGCTAACAACATGTTGCATGCACAAGCAGATTGAAGGGTCCCCTCCTCCAGTGACAAGGGACAGAGTAATGTTACATTTAGAAACAGGGGTGTTGATAGTAGTAAGTAGTCCATTGAATCAATGCTGCCCCTAGCACAGCATACACCACAATGTAAGTGACCAAATGATAAGTCGGCCACATGTAATACATGAGTGTGATGCACATAACAACTTACATATACATAGATACACAGCTGCATGGCAACCTCACACCATGCATGTCCTGGAAGGCAAAGGGTGGATGCCAGCATTGCAATGAGATAGCATGACCTCGTCAACACAACCTTGATTCTGCTGCCAGTGTCACTGATGACTGAGCCTTGTGCACCCACTGAACCAACCGTGTCCTCATACCTGCATTCTGTCCCCTGCAGGTGATTCTGGATATCCCCAGTTCACATGGCTCATGACCCCTGTGAGTCATCCACACTCTCCAGCTGAGCGGGCATACAACATTGCCCATGCACGTACATGCATCTGCGTGGAGAGGGCATTTGGACTGCTGAAGGCACGCTTCCGGTGCCTAGACCGTACAGGAGGGGCATTGATGTATGCCCCTGACAAAGTTGGCAAAATCGCATTTACATGTGCCATGCTGCACAAGATTTGCTGTCGCAGGAAAGTGCCACTGCCCCACGATGCTGATGTGCAGCCACCTGGGGATGGGAGTGAAGATGATGATGTGCCAGAAGATGTTGCACATGTACACAGGAATGGGGTGACGGAGGGGAGGTTGGCCAGACAGGGATTGATTGATAATTTTTTTGATACGGGTGATGGCTACATTTGACACATATCACTTGAACATTAAAGAGCACTTTATCACAATCATGACTGCCCATGCTTTGTATGAATTTTGAACGTGATTTATTATATGTTTGACAATCCCACCTCCCCCAGTGAACTCCTCAACACACAATCCCCCCTCCCCCACTGAACTTCCCAGCACATAATCACCCCATCCCCCTGAGAACTCCCCAGCACACAATCCCCCTCCCCACAGTGAACTTCCCAGAACACAGTCCCCCCTCGCCCCAGTGAACTCCCCAACACACAATCTCCCCTCCCCCCAGTGAACTCCCCAGCACACAATCTCCCCTCCCCCAGTGAACTCCCCAGCACACAATCTCCCCTCCCCCAGTGAACTCCCCAGCACACAATCTCCCCTCCCCCAGTGAACTCCCCAGCACACAATCTCCCCTCCCCCCAGTGAACTCCCCAGCACACAATCTCCCCTCCCCCCAGTGAACTCCCCAGCACACAATCCCCCCTGAGAACTCCCTAGCACACAATCCACCCTCGCCCAGTTAACTCCCAGCACACAACCCCCTACCCCCAGTTAACTCCTAGCACACAATCCACCCTCCCCCAGTTAACTCCCAGCACGCAATCCCCCCTCCCACCAGGGAACACCCAGAACACAATCACCCCTCCCCCCAGTGAACTCCCCAGCACACAATCCCCCCTCCCCCAGTGAACTCCCCAGCACACAATTTCCCCTCCCCCCAGTGAACTCCCCAGCACACAATCTCCCCTCCAGAGTGAACTCCCTAGCACACAATCCACCCTCCCCCAGTTAACTCCCAGCACACAATCCCCCCT
The DNA here is from genome assembly GCF_040938575.1 of Ambystoma mexicanum. Lineage (NCBI taxonomy): Eukaryota > Metazoa > Chordata > Amphibia > Caudata > Ambystomatidae > Ambystoma > Ambystoma mexicanum. The sequence goes on along the minus strand of NC_090940.1, from coordinate 642,317,670 downwards.
CCCACCAGGGAACACCCAGCACTAAATCCCCCCTCCCCCCAGTGAACTCCCCAGCACACAGTACTCCCCAGCACACAATCTCCCCTCCCCACAGTGGACTCCCCAGCACACAATCCCCCCCGAGAACTCCCCAGCACACAATCTCCCCTCCCCCAGTGAACTCCCCAGCACACAATCTCCCCTCCCCCCAGTGGACTCCCCAGCACACAATCCCCCCTGAGAACTCCCCAGCACACAATCCCCCTTCCCCCCGTTAACTCACAGCACACAATCCTCCCTCCCCAGGGAACACCCAGCACACAATCCCCCTCCCCCAGTGAACACCCAGCACACAATCCCCCTCCCCCAGTGAACACCCAGCACACAATCCCCCTCCCCCAGTGAACACCCAGCACACAATCCCCCCTCCCCCAGTGAACTCCCCAGCACACAATCCCCCCTGAGAACTCCCCAGCACACAATCCCCCCTCCCCCAGTGAACTCCCCAGCACACAATCCCCCCTGAGAACTCCCTAGCACACAATCCCCCCTCCCCCAGTGAACACCCCAGCACACAATCCCCCCTGAGAACTCCCTAGCACACAATCCCCCCTCCCCCAGTGAACACCCGGCACACAATCCCCCCCCAGTGAACACCCAGCACACAATCCCCCCTCCCCCAGTGAACTCCCCAGCACACAATCCCCCCTGAGAACTCCCTAGCACACAATCCCCCCTCCCCCAGTGAACACCCAGCACACAATCCCCACCCCAGTGAACACCCAGCACACAATCCCCCTCCCCCAGTGAACAACCAGCACACAATCCCCCTCCCCCAGTGAACACCCAGCACACAATCCCCCTCCACCAGTAAACACCCAGCACACAATCCCCCCTCCCCCAGTGAACACGCAGCACACAATCCCCCTCTCCCAGTGAACACCCAGCACACAATCCCTCTCACCCCAGTGAACACCCAGCACACAATCCCCCCTCCCCCAGTGAACACCCAGCACACAATCCCCCTCCCCCAGTGAACACCAAGCACACAATCCCCCTCCCCCAGTGAACACCCAGCACACAATCCCCCTCCCCCAGTGAACACCCAGCACACAGTACTCCTCAGCACACAATCCCCCCTCCCCCAGTGAACACCCAGCACACAATCCCACTCCCCCAGTGAACACCCAGCACACAATCCCCCCTCCCACCAGGGAACACCCAGCACACAATCCCCCTCCCCCATTGAACACCCAGCACACAATCCCCCTCCCCCAGTGAACACCCAGCACACAATCCCCCCTCCGCAGTGAACACCCAGCACACAATACTCCTCCACCAATGAACACCCAGCACACAATCCTCCCTCCCCCAGTGAACACCCAGCACACAATCCCCCCTCCCCCCAGTGAACACCCAGCACACAATCCCCCCTCCCCCAGTGAACACCCAGCACACAATCCCCCTCCCCCAGTGAACACCCAGCACACAATCCCCCTCCCCCAGTGAACACCCAGCACACAATCCCCCCTCCCCCCAGTGAACACCCAGCACACAATCCCCCTCCCCCCTGAGAACTCCCCAGCACACAATTGCCCTCCCCCAGTGAACACCCAGCACACAATCTCCCCTCCCCCATGAACACCCAGCGCACAATCCCCCCTCCCCCAGTGAACACCCAGCACACAATCCTCCCTCCCCCAGTGAACACCCAGCACACAATCCCCCTCCCCCAGTGAAAACCCAGCACACAATCCCCCCTCCCCCCAGTGAACACCCAGCACACAATCCCCCCTCCCCCAGTGAACACCCAGCACACAATCCCCCTCCCCCAGTGAACACCCAGCACACAATCCCCCTCCCCCAGTGAACTCCCAACACACAATCCCTCCTCCCCCCAGTGAACACCCAGCACACAATCCCCCTCCCCCAGTGAACACCCAGCACACAATCCCCCCTACCCCCAGTGGACTCCCCAGCACACAATCCCCCCTCCCCCAGTGAACAGCCAGCACACAATCCCCCCTCCCCCACTGAACTCCCCAGCACACAATCCCCCTCCCCCCAGTGAACACCCAGCACACAATCCCCACTCCCCCAGTGAACACCCAGCACACAATCCTCCCTCCCCCAGTGAATACCCAGCACACAATCCCCCTCCCCCAGTGAACACCCAGCACACAATCCCCCCTCTCCACAGTGAACACCCAGCACACAATCCCCCCTCCCCCAGTGAACACCCAGCACACAATCCCCCCTCCCCCCAGTGAACACCCAGCACACAATCCCCCTCCCCCCAGTTTACACCCAGCACACAATCCCCCCTCCCCCCAGTGGACTCCCCAGCACACAATCCCCCCTCCCCCAATGAACAGCCAGCACACAATCCCCCCTCCCCCACTGAACTCCCCAGCACACAACCCCCCTCCCCCAGTGAACACCCAGCACACAATCCCCCCAGTGAACACCCAGCACACAATTCCCCTCCCCCAGTGAACACCCAGCACACAATCCCCCCTCCCCCAGTGAACACCCAGCACACAATCCCCCTCCACCAGTGAACACCCAGCAAACAATCCCCCCTCCCCCAGTGAACACCCAGCACACAATCCCCCCTCCCACCAGGGAACACCCAGCACACAATCCCCCCTCCCCCAATGAACACCCAGCACACAGTACTCCCCAGCACACAATCCCCCCTCCCCCAGTGAACACCCAGCACACAATCCCCCCTCCCCCAGTGAACACCCAGCACACAATCCCCCTCCCCCAGTGAACACCCAGCACACAATCCCCCCTCCCCCAGTGAACACCGAGTACACAACACCCCTCCCCCCAGTGAACACCCCAGTACACAATCCCCCCTCCCCCTGTGAACACCCAGCACACAATCCTCCTCCCCCCAATGAACACCCAACACACAATCCCCCTCCCCCAGTGAACACCCAGCACACAACCCCCCTGCCCCCAGTGAACATCCAGCACACAATCCCCCTCCCCCAGTGAACACCCAGCACACAATCCCCCCTCCCCCAGTGAACACCCAGCACACAATCCCCCCTCCCCCAGTGAACACCCAGCACAAAATCCCCCCTCCCCCAGTGAACACCCAACACACAATCCTCCCTCCCCCAGTGAACACCCAGCACACAATCCCCCTCCCCCAGTGAACACCCAGCACACAATCCCCCCTCCCCCAGTGAACACCCAGCACACAATCCCCCTCCCCCAGTGAACACCCAGCACACAATCCCCCTACCCCAGTGAACACCCAGCACACAATCCCCCCTCCCCAGTGAACACCCAGCACACAATCCCCCCTCCCCCAGTGAACACCCAGCACACAATCACCCCTCCCCCAGTTAACTCCCAGCACACAATCCCCCTCCCCCAGTGAACACCCAGCACACAGTACTCCCCAGCACACAATCCCTCCTCCCCCAGTGAACACCCAGCACACAATCCCCCCTCCCCAGTGAACACCCAGCACACAATCCCCCCTCCCCCAGTGAACACCCAGCACACAATCCCCCCTCCCCCAGTGAACACCCAGCACACAATCCTTCCTCCCCCAGTGAACACCCAGCACACAATCCCCCTCCCCCAGTGAACACCCAGCACACAATCCCCCTCCCCCACTGAACTCCCCAGCACACAATCCCCCTCCCCCAGTGAGCACCCAGCACACAATCCCCCCTCCCCCCAGTAAACACCCAGCACACAGTACTCCCCAGCACACAATCCCCCCTCCCCAGTGAACACCCAGCACACAATCCTGCTCCCCCAGTGAACACCCAGCACACAGTACTCCCCAGCACACAATCTCCCCTCCCCCAGTGAACTCCCCAGCACACAGTACTCCCCAGCACACAATCTCCCCTCACCCAGTGAACTCCCCAGCACACAATCTCCCCTCCCCCCAGTGAACACCCAGCACACAATCCCCCCTCCCCCCAGTGAACTCCCCAGCACACAATCCCCCCTCCCCCAGTGAACACCCAGCACACAATCCCCCCTCCCCCAGTGAACACCCAGCACACAATCCCCCTCCCCCAGTGAACCCCCAGCACACAATCCCCCCTCCCCCAGTGAACACCCAGCACACAATCCCCCTCCCCCAGTGAACACCCAGCACACAATCCCACCTCCCCAGTGAACACCCAGCACACAATCCCCCTCCCCCAGTGAACACCCAGCACACAATCCCCCCTCCCCCAGTGAACACCCAGCACACAATCCCCCCTCCCCAGTGAACACCCAGCACACAATCCTCCCTCCCCCAGTGAACACCCAGCACACAATCCTCCCTCCCCAGTGAACACCCAGCACACAATCCCCCTCCCCCAGTCAACACCCAGCACACAATCCCCCCTCCCCCAGTGAACACCCAGCACACAACCCCCCTCCCCAGGGAACACCCAGCACAAATCCCCCCTCCCCCCAGTGAACACCCAGCACACAATCCCCCCTCCCCCCAGTGAACACCCAGCACACAATCCCCCTCCCCCAGCGAACACCAGGCACACAATCCACCCTCCCCACAGTGAACACCCAGCACACAATCCCCCCTCCCCCAGTGAACACCCAGCACACAATCCCCCTCCCCCAGTGAACACCCAGCACACAATCCCCCCTCCCCCAGTGAACACCCAGCACACAATCCCCCCTCTCCCAGTGAACACCCAGCACACAATCCCCCTCCCCTCAGTGAAGACCCAGCACACAATCCCCCCTCCCCCAGTGAACACCCAGCACACAATCCCCCCTCCCCCCATTGAACACCCAGCACACAATCCCCCCTCCCCCAGTGAACACCCAGCACACAACCCCCCTCCCCCAGTGAACCCCCAGCACACAATCCCCCCTCCCCCAGTGAACACCCAGCACACAATCCCCCTCCCCCAGTGAACACCCAGCACAGAATCCCACCTCCCCAAGAGGGCGCTAGAGAGCCATCCAAGATGGCCGCCTCCTAGAGAGCTCCGTGCGGCTCTCCATTAATCCTGCGACATCCTCGCCTCTGCGGCATCCAATTCACCCAAATCTGCTACCAGGTGCGCTAGGAAGGCGCCTCTGATCACCCCGAGACCTTTTTCCTCCCCAACGGCGAAGCACCGGCCGAGATCCTGCTCGAGCGCCAAGGCCCGCGGACCACACCAGCAACAGGCCAAGAGGGGAGGAGCAACCCGGGCCCGAAAGCGCTGAAGTAGCGGCGAGCCACCCGGCGCCCAGAACTGGCAGCGACCCGCTGGGTCAGAGACCGAGGGCACACCTGAGAACGGGTTGACGTGCGCACGACAGCGCCCAGAGACACACGGTCTCCGTCCCCGCAGCGACCAGGCAGAAAATCCAGCGGAGATCGCCAGACACGAAGGTAGGATCCCCATCCAGCGCGAAAGGTCGGCTTTCCCGACCCACCAGGCTGCTCAAACCCCTTTCGCCAGACACCGTGTAAACTCAGGAGGCGCAACGACAAGCCCCACACAGACTGCCTGCCTTGGCGCCCACCCGAATAACGGCCACAGAACATTCCCGCTGCCCCTTCATCCCAACGCCGCACAAGCCCCATTACCCGGCAACGACTCCCCACTCCAAGGCCTGACCAAGTCCCAACAGACGGCAACCGGAGCGCCCGCCAAAAGCGACGAAGATTACCCCCGCTGCCAGGCGCCACGAATCCCCCCTTCAAAATCGGGTGCTCCAAGCACGCACATCACCTGCCCCATAATCCGAGCGAACCAGGCCCCACACTCAGCTGCTTCCAGCTCGACAAAGGTGGACATTGTTGGCCTCTCTCACAAAACAGCGCAATACCCGCCAAGACCGGAAGACACCCTAAATCTCTCTCACTCAGCGGAGAGCACGAACGCGCTCCGGCACGGTGAACACTCGCCATCCTCACCAGGTCGAAAGCATCGGACTCGCTATAAACACCAGTGGGGGGTGGTCAAGCATTCAACGCAGAAACAAGAGCGTAATGGGGAAAACAGACAAAACCCAAAAGAAATTGAACTTCGACGCAAGCCATACCAGCAAACCCCCCAACGAAGGGTGCAGAACAGCGTCCCCAACACCCGCTACTTCCATGTCGGACGAGCAGATACCAAGCTTCGACATTAGGGAAATCCTGATGGACCTCAAGGCGGGGATTGGTGACCTAGGCAGCAAACTAGACAATCTCTCGTCTAAAGTAGACCAACTCCAACACAGGCTCGACAAGCACGCCGATAGGCTCGACACGGTGGAACAACGGGTCTCCGACCTAGACGACGGCACGTCGGCACTGACCACGCGGATCTCCACCCTTGAAACCCAAATGAAGGCAGTCTGTGCCAAAAATGAAGACTTAGAAGGGCGCTCAAGAAGAAACAACATCAGAATATTAGGAATCAGGGAAAAACAACTTCAAGGCAAAATGGAAGACCATGTTGAACAGATCTGCACAGCGCTCTTCGGGAATGAACTTTCCCAGCTATTCGTAGTCGAGCGCGCCCACAGAATTCCAAATTCAAGACCAATCCCAGGCGCAAACCCACGGCCAATTATTGCAAAACTGTTAAATTACAAAGATCGCGATGCGATACTCAAAGCAGCCAGGGAAAAAGGGAACCTCCAGTACGATGGAGATCCAATTCAGTTCTTCCCAGACTTCTCCCCCAGCGTACAGACTCAGAGACGCTCCTTCACCACCGTAAAGAGGAGACTGCAAGACAACCAAATACTCTACTCAATGCTATACCCGGCAAAGCTTCGCGTTCAACATGATGGGAAAGCGTTCTTCTTCCACACACCTGATGAAGCCAACGACTACCTGGACCGAGCTGGCTGCAGGCCTGCCCCAAACAACCCCAGGCCGCAGCGCGAAAACCAAAGGCGCAGAGAACCACCATAATAATCGTCCCGGGCAGCCGAGGGAGACGACCTCCTGCCTCCAGCGCATCCACGCAAACCCATGCCGCAGAAAGTGACACTTCTAGCTCGTAGGAGAGCCACCCTTGACTCCCGGGAGGCACCTAGTGCCCCACGCACAGCAACCCTTACTGTTTGTTGATGAAAAGGGAACATCGCGGGTCTGTTGGGGTTTGCCCGCGCGTGGGAGGGAAGTTAAGTGTACCACACCACCTCCAGTTGAGGTGGGTATCCTCACAATGGTTCAACAGTGAGGAGCATCCAGGTTCCGCGCCATCTCCCCCACACCCCCCCGCTTCACTAACGCAAACACAAAGCCCAACCTCCGAGCCTCCCGACTCCATTCTATCCGCCAGATCACTCCCAACTACAATACCAACAATCTTGAGAAACAGACGACGAATCAACATAGACCCTAATTTACTCCATTCAAAGTCATAACCTGGAACATAAGAGGAGGCAATGTCCCATCGAAAACCAGGAAAATCCTCCAATACCTAAGGAGACATGAAGTGGACATAGCCATGATTCAAGAAACACACTTGCTCCCAGGGAAGGACCATCAGTGGGCCAAGAGTTGGGGATGCCACAGGTACTTCTCCTCTTACTCGTCATATTCTAGAGGAGTAGCGATCCTTATACATAAGAGGATTGGCTTCCGCCTTGTCCACACATCCAAAGACATCGAAGGGAGGACAGTCCTCGTAAGTGGCATCATAGATGGCCAAAAAATCACCCTTGTCAACTCCTACGCACCAAACGTAGACGGCCCTGACAACTTCAGCTGGGTGCTATCCCATCTCTCGTCTCGAGACCCCGCAACCATAATCTGGGGTGGGGACATGAACACAGTGCTGAACCCGGTGAAAGACAGATCCCACGCTACCCCACACCCTCCGTCCAGAGCCTGCCTCCAAATAAAAGAAATATGCAAAGCATTCGACCTGAAAGACTCATGGAGAGCATCAAACGGAGAGCGGCGAGAATACACATTCCACTCCGCACCACACAACTCTAGCTCTAGAATCGACTACCTTCTGACCTCAAGGAACGGCCCATGGACCAGCGGCTCATGCGACATCCAACCAAGAACTCTCTCAGACCACTCCCCAGTAACTCTCGTCCTCATCCCGGCTAATCCCAAACCTCCCCTAACGAGGTGGCGCTTCAAAACAGGCTCCATGCGAGACGAGGTCTTCGCGACGGAACTGAAGAAGGAGATCTCGATGTTCCTTGAAGCCAACACAGGGTCAGTTTCCTCAGCCAGCACGCTCTGGGAAACTCTGAAGTGCTACATCAGAGGGGTCTGCCACGCCAAAGAAAATGGCATCCTGAAACTCATAAGGCGGGAGCTGGCAACCAGCGAAGAGAAGCTAAAACAGCTAGAACTTCAAGGCACCGACACAAACAACCCAACAAGATCAGTCGCCCTGAGAGAAGAGCTACAAAGATTCAGGAACGCCGCCGATCGCGAAGTGAAATTCCTAAACCGCGACAGATTGGTCAGGCAATACGGCGAGGGGCAAAAACCGGGCGCTCTTCTGGCAAACTTGGTCAGAGCCGACAATAAACTGCCCCCGATAGAAGGGATCAGGAACAAACAGGGACAAATGGCCCACACCGACGAAGACATGGCAGAAGAATTCAGGCTGTTCTATCAAGAACTCTACAGTACTAGACACAACGGAGACCCAACCGCCGCAAGGGAGTACCTAGAGGATACTGAACTGTACTGGGTCGAACAACCCCTGCGAGAACCGCTGAATGAGCTAATCACTCAAGAGGAGATTATTGATGCCATAAAATCCCTCCCGAACTCCAAAGCTCCCGGCCCAGACGGCTTAACCGGGGAGTTTTACAAAGCCTTCGCACACACCATCGCTCCCCTTCTGACGGCAGTTTATGAGGAGTCGTTGGAGAAGGGATCCCTCCCCCACTCTACCCGAGAAGCCAACATCATCCTTCTGCACAAACCAGGCAAACCATCGGAGGACTGTGCATCATACAGACCCATCTCCCTCCTCAATCTCGACAACAAGATACTCGCGAAGGTACTTACCAACAGACTACTACCACTGATGCCCACCTTGGTACTAGCAGATCAGGCAGGCTTCATACCGGGCCGCAATACAACCTTTGGCATCAGGAGGCTGTTCAGCGTCATCGAAGCTCTCGATCCCTCAGCTCAAGCAATCGCAGTCCTCCTCGACGCCGAGAAGGCATTCGATTCAGTGGAATGGCCGTTCATGTTCTCCGTACTCACCAGAATGGGGCTGGGTGCGCGCTTCATCAAACTTGTTTCTCTATTGTACAACAAGCCACGCTCCAACATCATCGTAGGCACGGCAAAATCCGCTCCCATAGAGCTCCAACGGGGCACGAGACAGGGCTGCCCGCTCTCAGCACTCATCTTCGCCCTGATAATGGAACCGTTGGCCTCCAACCTAAGAGAGCATAGACAACAAAGAGGGCTCGTAATCGGACCGCACAAGCTCATTACGTCCCTCTACGCAGACGATGTGGCATTGCTCATTCGGGATCCCGAAGAAAATCTAAACCCGGTCATGAGGGAGGTAATCAAGTTTGGAACAGCCTCCGGCCTGAAGGTCAATCCAGCGAAGTCCATCATATTCCCGCTGACCCCTACTACCAAACCATTCGCGGATGACTTCCAGTTCACATGGAAAACGTCCAAAGTCCGGTACCTGGGGGTCCATATGTCCCTGAGTTACCACGAGGTGTTCCGCGACAACTACGAAGAGGTAGTCAAGTCCCTCCAGGAAAAAGTGACGCGGTGGAAGTCCTTACCGCTAACGCTCTGGGGGAGAGCTTCCCTGGTCAAGATGGTGATTCTTCCAAAACTGTTGTACCTATTCACCAATATCCCTATACTGCTACCCCAAACCTTCCTGAAAAGACTAAAGAGTATGGTCCTTGAGCTGCTCTGGGCAGGCAAACCAGCCAGAGTGGCGCACGCAACGTTGACACTCCCGGTGATGAGCGGGGGCCTCGCCCTCCCAGACCTGGAGAAGTACTTCTGGGCAGCCCAGGCGCAATTCCTCAGCCATTGGTACGCCACCCATACAATCAGACCTCACGTGCAGGTGGAGCGAGCCCTGGCTACCCCAAACTTGTTAACAGCAGTCGTCTTCAGCCAAATTCCCGTCCCCAACTGCACCATGAACGCAATGCTTTCAACGTACAAGGTCTGGAAGAGACTGGCTCAAATATACGGGGTACAACCTCGATACTCTCCGTTATTGCCTGTAAAGTTCATCCCAGGAGTTCCACTGACATCTGAGAAAGTATTTCACCAGTGGGTTGACAAATTACAAATAAAGACCCTGGGAGACTTCTTCACGGAGGACGGCTTTATAACACCACAACAAGCAAAATCGAAAGGCGGCAACACCGCACTTGACACATTCCTATATTTCAGGACCAGGTACACTCTACAAGCTCTCTTGCCAGACTTCCCCCAACAACCCCCAACCTGGCAACTACTCCACAATGCCATACAGGCGCAAGGCGAGGGCAAGCTGGTGTCGCAAATCTACAAATCCATCATCACAGACACGACACCCAAACTTACTCAGGCAAAGACCAGATGGGAGAGGTCCCTACACATGACCATTCCAGAGGAAGATTGGACCTACATCCTGAAACAGACACAAAAAATAGCTCTCAACTCTCGCCTTAAACTAATTCATTTCAACTTCCTCCACCAGACCTATTACACACCAGCAAAAGCTAACAGACACCACCCGGAGGCGGATGCGAACTGCGAGAGATGTGGGATGCAACCAGCAGACTTCGTCCACCTCGCATGGGAGTGCCCTGAAATAACACCCTTCTGGAGCCGAGTCTTGGAGACGACAGCAGCAATAGTGGGTGAGGAGATACAACCGAGCCAAACGGCAGCCTTACTCGGCATGACAAAATCACTTTCCGCCCCGTCAAGGACATTGGCAGGACTCCTGTTGACACTTGCCCGCAGGAGAGTGGCTATGGCCTGGGGTCGAGGCCCCCCTCCAACAATCCCTGCCTGGCGCAGGGACATTCTTTACTGTCAGGATGTGGAAACGGACTTTATTAAGTCACTACCCTTACATGCCCGCCCACCTGACATCTGGGGCCCGTTAGTACAATTCCTGTTAAACGAAGCTGAGGAGACACCTGACATTTGGCCAGGCACCCCTGGCACAGGAACAAGCCAGCTGTGATGACACAGAGCTAACAACACCGGCCACATGTCTCAAGTAACCGGAAAAAGACTGCACACCCATAGGAGTCACAGGACTGAGCGGGGGGGCAGGGGGGAGGAGAGGGCGGGAGGGAGGTAGGACATGGCGCAGAGTTAAAACCACCCTAATGTGGGTGCGTAGTTGTTTAATGTTTTAAAAATCAAAAATAAAGGTTTTAAAAAAAAAGAATCCCACCTCCCCAGTGAACACCCAGCACACAATCCCCCTCCCCCAGTGAACACCCAGCACACAATCCCCCTCCCCCAGTGAACACCCAGCACACAATCCCCCCTCCCCCCAGTGAACACCCAGCACACAATCCCCCCTCCCCCAGTGAACACCCAGCACACAATCCCCCTCCCCCCAGTGAACATCCAGCACAAAATCCCTCTCCCCTCAGTGAACACCCAGCACACAATCCCCCCTCCCCCAGTGAACACCCAGCACACAATCCCCCCTCCCCACAGTGAACACCCAGCACACAATCCCCCCTCCCCCAGTGAACACCCAGCACACAATCCCCCCTCCCCCAGTGAACACCCAGCACACAATCCCCCCTCCCCCCAGTGAACACCCAGCACACAATCCCCCCTCCCCCAGTGAACACCCAGCACACAATCCCCTCTCCCCCAGTGAACACCCAGCACACAATCCCCCCTCCCCAGTGAACACCCAGCACACAATCCTCCTCCCCCAGTGAACAGCCAGCACACAATCCTCCCTCCCCAGGGAACACCCAGCACACAATCCCCCCTCCCCAGGGAACACCCAGCACACCCCCAGTGAACACCCAGCACACAATCCCCCCTCCCCCAGTGAAAACCCAGCACACAATCCCCCCTCCCCCAGTGAACACCCAGCACACAATCCCCCCTCCCCCAGTGAACACCCAGCACACAATCCTCTCTCCCCAGTGAACACCCAGCACACAATCCCCCCTCCCCAGTGAACACCCAGCACACAATCCCCCCTCCCCCAGTGAACACCCAGCACACAATCCCCCCTCCCCCAGTGAACACCCAGCACACAATCCCCTCTCCCCCAGTGAACACCCAGCACACAATCCCCCCTCCCCAGTGAACACCCAGCACACAATCCCCCTCCCCCAGTGAACAGTCAGCACACAATCCTCCCTCCCCAGGGAACACCCAGCACACCATCCCCCCTCCCCAGGGAACACCCAGCACACAATCCCCCTCCCCCAGTGAACACCCAGCACACAATCCCCCTCCCCCAGTGAACACCCAGCACACAATCCTCCCTCCCCAGGGAACACCCAGCACACAATCCCCGCTCCCAGGGGAACACCCAGCACACAATCCCCCCTCCCCAGTGAACACCCAGCACACAACCCCCCCTCCCCAGTGAACACCCAGCACACAACCCCCCCCCCCCAGGGAACACCCAGCACACAATCCCCCCTCCCCAGTGAACACCCAGCACACAATCCCCCCTCCCCAGTGAACACCCAGCACACAATCCCCCCTCCCCCAGTGAACACCCAGCACACAATCCCCCCTCCCCAGTGAACACCCAGCACACACTCCCCCTCCCCCAGTGAACACCCAGCACACAATCCTCCCTCCCCAGGGAACACCCAGCACACAATCGCCCCTCCCCAGTGAACAACCAGCACACAATCCACCCTCCCCAGTGAACACCCAGCACACAATCCCCACTCCCCCAGTGAACACCCAGCACACAATCCCCCCTCCCCAGTGAACACCCAGCACACAATCCCCCCTCCCCAGTGAACACCCAGCACACAATCCCCCTCCCCCAGTGAACACCCAGCACACAATCCTCTCTCCCCAGTGAACACCCAGCACACAATCCCCCCTCCCCAGTGAACACCCAGCACACAATCCCCCCTCCCCCCAGTGAACACCCAGCACACAATCCCCCCTCCCCCAGTGAACACCCAGCACACAATCCCCTCTCCCCCAGTGAACACCCAGCACACAATCCCCCCTCCCCAGTGAACACCCAGCACACAATCCCCCTCCCCCAGTGAACAGTCAGCACACAATCCTCCCTCCCCAGGGAACACCCAGCACACCATCCCCCCTCCCCAGGGAACACCCAGCACACAATCCCCCTCCCCCAGTGAACACCCAGCACACAATCCCCCTCCCCCAGTGAACACCCAGCACACAATCCTCCCTCCCCAGGGAACACCCAGCACACAATCCCCGCTCCCAGGGGAACACCCAGCACACAATCCCCCCTCCCCAGTGAACACCCAGCACACAACCCCCCCTCCCCAGTGAACACCCAGCACACAACCCCCCCCCCAGGGAACACCCAGCACACAATCCCCCCTCCCCAGTGAACACCCAGCACACAATCCCCCCTCCCCAGTGAACACCCAGCACACAATCCCCCCTCCCCCAGTGAACACCCAGCACACAATCCCCCCTCCCCAGTGAACACCCAGCACACACTCCCCTTCCCCCAGTGAACACCCAGCACACAATCCTCCCTCCCCAGGGAACACCCAGCACACAATCCCCCCTCCCCAGTGAACACCCAGCACACAATCCCCCCTCCCCAGTGAACACCCAGCACACAATCCCCACTCCCCCAGTGAACACCCAGCACACAATCCCCCCTCCCCAGTGAACACCCAGCACACAATCCCCCCTCCCCAGTGAACACCCAGCACACAATCCCCCCTCCCACCAGGGAACACCCAGCACACAATCCCCCTCCCCCAGTGAACACCCAGCACACAATCCCCCTCCCCCAGTGAACACCCAGCACACAGTACTCCCCAGCACACAATCCCCCCTCCCCCAGTGAACACCCAGCACACAATCCCCCTCCCCAGTGAACACCCAGCACACAATCCCCCTCCCCCAGTGAACACCCAGCACACAATCCCCCCTGCCCCAGTGAACACCCAGCACACAATCCCCCTCCCCCAGTGAACACCCAGCACACAACCCCCTCCCTCAGTGAACACCCAGCACACAATCCCCCCTCCCCCCATTGAACACTCAGCACACAATCCCCCTCCCCCAGTGAACACCCAGCACACAATCCCCCCTCCCCAGTGAACACCCAGCACACAATCCCCCCTCCCCAGTGAACACCCAGCACACAATCCCCCCTCCCCAGTGAACACAAAGCACACAATCCCCCTCCCCCAGTGAACACCCAGCACACAATCCCCCCTCCCCCAGTGAACACCCAGCACACAATCCCCCTCCCCCAGTGAACACCCAGCACACAATCCCCCTCCCCCAGTGAACACCCAGCACACAATCCCCCTCCCCCAGTGAACACCCAGCACACAATCCCCCTCCCCAGTGAACGCCCAGCACACAATCCCCCCTCCCTCAGTGAACACCCAGCACACAATCCCCCTCCCCCAGTGAACACCCAGCACACAATCCCCCTCCCCAGTGAACACCCAGCACACAATCCCCCCTCCCCCAGTGAACACCCAGCACACAATCCCCCCTCCCCCAGTGAACACCCAGCACACAATCCCCCTCCCCCATGAACACCCAGCACACAATCCCCCCTCCTCCAGTGAACACCCAGCACACAATCCCCCCTCCCTCCAGTGAACACCCAGCACACAATCCCCCCTCCCCCAGTGAACACCCAGCACACAATCCTCCCTCCCCAGTGAACACCCAGCACACAATCCCTCCTCCCCCAGTGAACACCCAGCACACAATCCCCCCTCCCCCCAGTGAACACCCAGCACACAATCCCCCCTCCCCCAGTGAACACCCAGCACACAATCCCCCCTCCCCCAGTGAACACCCAGCACACAATCCCCCCTCCCCAGTGAACACCCATCACACAATCCCCCTCCCCCAGTGAACACCCAGCACACAATCCTCCCTCCCCAGGGAACACCCAGCACACAATCCCCCTCCCCAGTGAACACCCAGCACACAGTCCCCCCTCCCCCCAGTGAACACCCAGCACACATTCCCCCCTCCCCCAGTGAACACCCAGCACACAATCCTCCCTCCCCAGTGAACACCCGGCACACAATCCCCCTCCCCCAGTGAACACCCAGCACACAATCCCCCCTCCCCCCAGTGAACACCTAGCACACAATCCCCCCTCCCCCAGTGAACACCCAGCACACAATCCCCCCTCCCCCAGTGAACACCCAGCACACAATCCCCCCTCCCCAGTGAACACCCGGCACACAATCACCCTCCCCCAGTGAACACCCAGCACACAATCCTCCCTCCCCAGGGAACACCCAGCACACTATCCCCCTCCCCAGTGAACACCCAGCACACAATCCCCCCTCCCCAGTGAACACCCAGCACACAATCCCCCTCCCCTAGTGAACACCCAGCACACAATCCCCCTCCCCAGTGAACACCCTGCACACAATCCCCCCTCCCCCAGTGAACACCCAGCACACAATCCCCCCTCCCCAGTGAACACCCAGCACACAACCCCCCCTCCCCAGTGAACACCCAGCACACAATCCCCCCTCCCACCAGGAAACACGCAGCACACAATCCCCCTCCCCCAGTGAACACCCAGCACACAAACCCCCTCCCCCAGTGAACACCCAGCAAACAGTACTCCCCAGCACACAATCCCCCTCCCCCAGTGAAAACCCAGCACACAATCCCCCCTGCCCCAGTGAACACCCAGCACACAATCCCCCCTCCCCCAGTGAACACCCAGCACACAATCCTCCCTCCCCAGTGAAGACCCAGCACACAATCCCCCCTCCCCCCAGTGAACACCCAGCACACAATCCCCCTCCCACCAGGGAACACCCAGCACACAATCCCCCTCCCCCAGTGAACACCCAGCACACAATCCCCCTCCCTCAGTGAACACCCAGCACACAATCCCCCCTCCCCCCAGTGAACACCCAGCTCACAATCCCCCCTCCCACCAGGGAACACCCAGCACACAATCCCCCTCCCCCAGTGAACACCCAGCACACAATCCCCCTCCCCAGTGAACAACCAGCACACAATCCCCCCTCCCTAGTGAAAACCCAGCACACAATCCCCCTCCCCCAGTGAACACCCAGCACACAATCCCCCCTCCCCCAGTGAACACCCAGCACACAATCCCCCTCCCCCAGTAAACACCCAGCACACAACCCCCCCTCCCCCAGTGAACACCCAGCACACAATCCCCCCTCCCCCCAGTGAACACCCAGCACACAATCCCCCCTCCCCAGTGAACACCCAGCACACAATCCCCCCTCCCCCAGTGAACACCCAGCACACAATCCCCCCTCCCCCAGTGAACACCCAGCACACAATCCTCCCTCCCCCAGTGAACACCCAGCACACAATCCCCCTCCCCCAGTGAACACCCAGCACACAATCCCCCCTCCCCCCAGTGAACACCCAGCACACAATCCCCCCTCCCACCAGGGAACACCCAGCACACAATCCCCCCTCCCCCCAGTGAACACCCAGCACACAATCCCCCCTCCCCCAGTGAACACCCAGCACACAATCCCCCCTCCCCCAGTGAACACCCAGCACACAATCCCCTCTCCCCCAGTGAACACCCAGCACACAATCCGCCCTCCCCCAGTGAACACCCAGCACACAATCCCCCTCCCCCAGTTAACTCCCCACAACAGTGTAGGTAGGTGCATGTTCTCAGGGCACCCACAACAATGCCATGTCCATCTATGGTGGTCGCAAGTGCTTTCCAAGTCCTGGCACCTCTGGTGTGCGGGATCTCAGGTGGCGCAGTGAATGGCGCCTAGGTGAAAGCTCCAGGGATCCCACCGTGGGTGTAGTGGAGGTCGATGGGACTGACCCGGTGACCTGCTGCTGCTGGCAGAGAAGGTTGTTGGATTCCCTTGTCTGCTCTGCATGTGCAGGTACTGTCTCACACAACTCCCGTATCCTTTGGCCGAAACCTGTCAAGGCCGCGGTGCATTTCTCCACCACTTTCCGGGTGCGTGCATTGTCTCGGGCAATGTACTTGCAGCCATGCCGTATGGCTCCGCTGATGGCCTTGATGTGCCGGCTGTGCACTTTGGCCATGGACTCCACTTTTTCCTGTTTGGCCTCAATTATGTCCAGACGTCCCATCATGGCAGCTCCCGTGACGAAAGGTACCCCGGGTGCGGCGGGTACTGGGCTGGCAGCTGTGTGCTGCCTGGGAGGGGGGGGGGCTGCATGGGGACATATTGCCAACTGTGATGGGGCTGCTGCGGTCCGAGTGCCTGTCTTCTGGGGTGCAATATGATGGTGTGTCAACGTCAGGCTCTGGTGTGCGGAAATGACGCACATGCACACGTGGGGTGTGTGCTTCCGGTGTGACTGGCTCTGGGCTCCCCTGAGGTGTGGCCATTCTTTCGGTGTCACTGCATCTGGGTGAACGCAACAGTCCTGGCTGAGGTGCAGCTGTAGGTGTCTGTCCCTCATCGGGCTCTGACCCACAGGTGACTCCCTCTACATCGAGTGTCTGCATGATCGGTTGGGGTGAGGTAGGCGCTGACCCCCTGCGGCCATGTGGGTGCGGCAGCCATCTGGTTGGGCTGCGGTGTGGTGATGTCGGAGGGTTCCGGCGTTGGTTTGCTTCTGGGCGGCCCTTTTGCAGGGTGGTGCTGCTGGTCGAGGAGCGCTGCCTCTGGCGCTGTGATGCAGTGGCCTATTCCTCACCATCATCGTCGTCCTGTGGTGATCGCTGTGTGCCTGTGGGGTACATAGGGTGTGGATTGAGCTCAGGGCGGCTTACATTAATATCATGCATTTCATGCCATCGTGTGGGATTGTAGACAGTAGCAATCATGCATTGCACTTGCATTGTGTTCAATCCCCATGTTGTGATTCGTGGAATGTTTCAGTGTGGAGGGACACTGCACGGACATATTTGTGTGTCATCATCACATGCGTGATGGGGATGCACCGTGCACAGGGTGCTGGGGGTTTATTCATGCACGATCATACTCCATGTAGCTCTTCCATGGCCACGGATGTCTGTCCCCTGGCCCTTGTATTGATGCAGTGCACGTACAGGGGAGTCTAGGGGGTGCTACGGTACGGTGGTACAAAGGCTCAGTTATGGGTGTCTGCAGCGCCTCACACACATTGCAGGCACATTCATTCATTCAGGGTCTGCATGTGTGGTCCTTTCAGATTCATGCATTTGGGGGGGGGGGGGCTCACCTGCAGCCTGATGGATACCGGTGCCAGCCTCCGCTCCGCCAATTCCCTCTATGGTGCCCATGCCGATGAGCGCTGTCATCTTCTCCTCCCAGGGCGTGAGCTCTGATGGTGGTGTTGGTGGCCCTCCTCCAGTGCACCGCATGCACTCCTGTGCTGGGATAGTATGCCACGTACTCTGACACGCAAGTCATTGAGGCACTTGCGACAGTCCTCCCCATCCTGGGGCAAGCGCCCCACTGCAGACACCCTCTGGCTGATGTCCCGTCAGATCTGTGCATGACGCTGCCCGCTTTTCTTGCAATGCTGTGCACCATGTAGTTCATCATGGTGGGTCACTGCCTCCTCCACAAGTATGGCCAGCTCATGGTCACTGAATTTGGGTTTCCTGACCCTGTCCAGGGCTGACTTGCCCCTAGTGCGCTCCTGTGACATTTTTCACTCTTCCCGGGGGTGGATGGACGGATTGTGATTTCCAAAATGAATGCCGCTTTATTTCCTGTTCCGGCGGTGACGCATTTCCCACGCGCTATTTACGCGCGCTATTGGCACGGCAGTAGCGCATGGTGTGCTGGATTTACGGGTTCTTGGCCAAATTCTACGTCGAGCGCTATTTGCGTTAATGCCATGTCCCTGTGCGCATGCACACCAAATCGTGATCTGGGGGCCTTTCCGCCGGGGGTCTTGGCTTTAGCGCTAATACCGCTCAACGGGAAATCCGCCGGATTACCACCAAATTCGTGATGAGGCCCTAAGTGTGGACCAAGGCACTATATTTTGCATGATTCATTGGTCTGGCATGAGTTATGGTGGCCATCTTAATACCCCAAGTATTAAGAGAGCGTGTTGTGAGATGTAGGTCAATTTAGTCTTGGGTTCAGTTCACAAGAGCAAGCTTCAGAAGATCTATAGCAGGTGAACATAGTCATAGATCACATTCCATTAACTGTGAGATCATTGAGAATTAAAAGGACTTCTTAAGATGCCTTTTACACAATCCAAGTGCAGGTGTGAGCTGTGCCTTTATTATATACTTAGGGAGAAAGGTCCAGACACTTGAATAGACAAAGGTGATTTCGGAAATAATTGATTAAAAACTAAACAGGATAAATAAGACTTAAATAGAGAATTTCAGGGTGGATTACTAGCACAAGGCAAGAATAACAGGAAGCAAGGTCTACCCATTGGCCAATGTTTGTGGATTCAAAATGCAAGAGATCTTTAGCCCTAGACCCGCAAACCTGTAAAGGAAAGATGGAGAACTGTAATCTGTCAGGTTGCTACAGTATGAGTAGATCTAATGGGTTTCTTCCTCCCATGCATTCATCATCTATTATATTCTAAAGCAGCTCAGCTGTACTTCGGAAGCTCTTCCGCCACCAGGGGGCGCAGCACGGCTTCCTCTGTCACTGCTACATGGCCGTGACCTCAGTTCCTTTTTTCCATGCACTTTGTCTGCTTCGGGAATACTGCACTCCATTTTTGTAAAAAAAAGTCTAACCCTGCGAAAACCTCAGGCTTCAAGCCCTGCACAGACTGTGGTCGATTGATGTTGGTCTCCAACCCAACATAGTTTCTCTGTACTTCATAGGAGAGACACATGACCCACAGGACTGTAGCTTAGTGCCATTCAATGCACCTGCACCTCTCTGGGAGTGGGAAGCTAACCGCTTAACCTTTATTCACAAGGATTAAGGGGAAGAAAAGGCGTCTTGATTGAAGTCACACGGCATGGAGCAGAGGTCAGAAGAACGTTGCCCCGCCTCAAAGGAGTAGAAAAAGGAGCAATGCAAGAGGGCTCGCTCACCAAGCAGCTCCTCTAGCCAGCGCTCTTCTTCTCTTCAAAGAAGAGGAGCCACCGCTCCGGGGACTCCTTGGAGGCGGCACCACGGGTACCATTTCTCTCCCAATCCTCCACCCCACAAACAAATGGGAAGCCTTTAGCCTGGAGATGCTTGACTCTTACCGTTGGCCCTTGCGGCACCATCAGGCCGCGCTGCGCTTGACTAAACCAGTAGGGACCCCACGAAGGACTGCGACCGCACGTCTAAGGGCTCAACCTAAGACCCATCCTGGTGCTGAAACGCTCCCCCTTCCGGTATCGCGACCTAGAAACCTTCATCATCCCCATCCACTTTGGTGTCATCAGCCCACTCAGCACCCCTCTAGAATATGCCCCAATTTCTTTGGGGACATTTATGTCGAAAATGGGTCAAATATTCGATGAGGAATGGGATCCCATTGCATTTTAGGGAGGAAAGGGTCTTTCCAGAGGAGGTCTACAGAGATGAAAAGGGATTGTTGGGGTCGGCTTCAGACCTTCAAGAAGCCGGTGGCCTTGACCCTTCTCCAGAGTTGGACATCCTACTGGCGTCTACTCCAGTGCCTAATGGCAAAAGTGGTCAAAACCCTAAGGTTGTCAGCTCCATCCAGACCGTAAGTTCAATTTTAACTAACACACATTCTGGGTGAAGGGCCCAAAAAAGAGAGCTTGTTGCCTTTTATGATGGCAGTTGAGGCGCAGGTGCTAGAAGCCTTAGAGAAACCTGCCTCCATCCAGGCAGAGGACTGAGAACTGGCATGGAAACACTGTCCAGCTCCTTCAGCCCAGCTTTTCTGTCTACCCATGCCTCTGCTGAGAGCTTGGTGGTGCAGAGAGGGAACCGCCAAACTGCGGACACACACATTCCCTTCTCTCATTCCAGAAAGAGAAAACAAGAAAGTGGACGCATGGTGGAAGGATGTTTTCTCCTGAGCCCGCTTTTTCCATAGAGTGATAAAGTCCTCCTGTGCCCGGGAAGCATTTTAATTTAGCCTTTGGACCACGGTAATTGTAGCAGATGTTGACATCCCATTCGGGAAGTGAGAGAGGGCTTTGAGGTCCTGGTCCATGATGGCAGAGAGGCTTCTCGCCAAATTCTGTGACCTGGGTTAGATATGGCTGACTGTGTAGGGTGTGCTGTGGCTACTAGCACAGTAATCGGAAGACTTTCCTGCATGACAACCCCAGGGTTCGCTTACGATGTGCAGATGGGGCTCCTGGATAAGATGGACATAATGTCTTCTGGACTGTAGCTGATAACTCCTTGCAGATGTGCCAATCCTCTAAAGTAACAGTTAACACCTTGAGTCTGGCTGCTCATTAACCCACCATTCCACCGAGCAGAGTTTGAGGGATTTAGTCATCTGCCCCCTATGCCCCTAGTGGGTGAGGTCAGGCTCCCCCAGGTAGGCAACACGCTCTCTGTTTCCTGAGGGGTAGAGGCAGCGGAGCTCCAAGAGGTGGAATTGCTACATCCAAATGCCCCACAGCCACCAGAGGTGCAATGGCCTGTGATTGGGCTTTCTTTCACATGTCCCCAGTGGGAGGGAGAATGGTGTGTGGTCTTTGCCACTATGCAGAGAAGCATAGAGAATGATGGAGACCGCTGTGTCCTGACTGTGGCTCACCTTGCTGAGCGTACGGCCGTTTGGACTTTTCTCTCCATGGATCCAGGCTTACTAATTTTGTGACACCAATGTCCAGCTTCTACAGCTTCTATACAATGGCGGCTCCGCCTGCAGTCTATTCACTACATATAGCCAGATTCTAAGATTACTTAATCTACTTGCGTTGCAGCATCTGTACAGTGATTGAGCGGTTTGCATTTTCTGTAGTGCTCTTCACACCTGCAATCTTCTTTATGCATATGAAAGTTTACTCAATCCTTAACTTCGTCATTATTTTCTATAAGGTCTATGCATTTTCTTCAGCCAGTCTTCTCAGGGCATCACGTTCGTCTCTCATGATGTCACCAGCTCCTCTTTCATTCTTTTCATATTCCTTGGGGGAGTTCCTACATCAGATTGTGATCTCTTCTGGAATACATTAAGAATGGGTTTTCTCAGTGGATACCTTTTCTCGGAGATTTGCCGTTGAATGGTCACAACTGCTGGTGTCAAGCATTGCACGATCTCAGGCTTCCAACATACAGGAAGTAGGGGGCAGGATTTCCTGCAGAGGCGTGCAGCTGCTCCTCTACAAGACAGAGGAAAGAGGTTCACTCAGCGTGGTAGGGGGCGGGATTTCCTGCAGAGGCGTGCAGCTGCTCCTCTACACGACAGAGGAAAGAGGTTCACTCAGCGTGGTAGGGGGCGGGATTTCCTGCAGAGGCGTGCAGCTGCTCCTCTACACGACAGAGGAAAGAGGTTCACTCAGCGTGGTAGGAGGCGGGATTTCCTGCAGAGGCGTGCTCCTCTACATGACAGAGGAAAGAGGTTCACTCAGCGTGGTAGGGGGCGGGATTTCCTGCAGAGGCGTGCAGCTGCTCCTCTACACGACAGAGGAAAGAGGTTCACTCAGCGTGGTAGGGGGCGGGATTTCCTGCAGAGGCGTGCAGCTGCTCCTCTACATGACAGAGGAAAGAGGTTCACTCAGCGTGGTAGGAGGCGGGATTTCCTGCAGAGGCATGCTCCTCTACATGACAGAGGAAAGAGGTTCACTCAGCGTGGTAGGGGGCGGGATTTCCTGCAGAGGCGTGCAGCTGCTCCTCTACACGACAGAGGAAAGAGGTTCACTCAGCGTGGTAGGGGGCGGGATTTCCTGCAGTGGCGTGCAGTTGCTCCTCTACACGACAGAGGAAAGAGGTCCACTCAGCATGGTAGGGGGCGGGATTTCCTGCAGAGGCGTGCAGCTGCTCCTCTACAAGACAGAGGAAAGAGGTTCACTCAGCGTGCTAGGGGGCGGGATTTCCTGCAGAGGCGTGCAGCTGCTCCTCTACACGACAGAGGAAAGAGGTTCACTCAGCGTGCTAGGGGGCGGGATTTCCTGCAGAGGCGTGCAGCTGCTCCTCTACACGACAGAGGAAAGAGGTTCACTCAGCGTGGTAGGGGGCGGGATTTCCTGCAGAGGCGTGCAGCTGCTCCTCTACAAGACAGAGGAAAGAGGTTCACTCAGCGTGGTGGGGGCGGGATTTCCTTCAGAGGCGTGCAGTTGCTCCTCTACAAGAAAGAGGAAAGAGGTTCACTCAGCGTGGTAGGGGCGGGATTTCCTGCAGAGGCGTGCAGCTGCTCCTCTACACGACAGAGGAAAGAGGTTCACTCAGCGTGCTAGGGGGCGGGATTTCCTGCAGAGGCGTGCAGCTGCTCCTCTACACGACAGAGGAAAGAGGTTCACTCAGCGTGGTAGGGGGCGGGATTTCCTGCAGAGGCGTGCAGCTGCTCCTCTACAAGACAGAGGCAAGAGGTTCACTCAGCGTGGTAGGGGGTGGGATTTCCTGCAGAGGCGTGCAGCTGCTCCTCTACAAGACAGAGGAAAGAGGTTCACTCAGCATGGTAGGGTGCAGGATTTCCTGCAGAGGCGTGCAGCTGCTACTCTACATTGCCACAAAAGAGAATGTCACAGCAGATACCGTGAGCATACAGACTTCAGCCTTCCCGAGTTGGAGCCCTGCCAGGAAGTCCCGAAGGAGATTCTTTCCCTCTGGGCAACTCCTCAAGTGGACCTTTCAGTGTGAACACTAGGTGTGAGTTGTGCTGCTGCAGGGAATTTCCTTGGCAGGGAGCTTTGTGGTCAGCATCGATGCTCAACTCGACGTTTGACCTTTGCTATGAACAGGGCCATCTTAAGCATTTTTGGGGCCTGGGGCAAAGATACCTTTGGGGGCCCCCTCCACCGAACAAAGGAATGAATTAATCCAGAATATCTGGCAGCGCTCCATTTGTCTCGACCATAACACATATCTTGATATGCTGCCTCTTAGTGATCAAAATAGGCATGGACTCTCTCTTTCAGTCCCCTTACCCTCTGCATTCTTGCTGAAATGCAAATGATGAACAAGTAGCATTTATTCTAGCATCAGTAGGAGCCACGAGGAAGGTATATCGGCCATAGCATCAATGCAGGACGCAGTACGCAGGAAAAAGGTGCACATAATGCAGAATAGACAGAACTAATCAGCTGCCTCGATAAATGCAAAAATGCTCAATCAGGGATACAGGAGACGAATTTAAAGCAAGGAGAAATAAAGCCTCCCATACCAAAGCATAGATAGTGGATGACGATTAGAAGCTACCAGGAAGGTGTCCCTATCCTGACAGACTGATATTACTAGAGTGACATTGTTTTCACGTATTGTTGCCATTAGAGAGCAAAGAAACAAATTGCTTTAGTGTGCTATAGATCAATGCTCACTATTATTATATAGAAAGCAAAACTATAGCCAGTGAACCCGTGAGTGAGGGTTTTTTGAAGATCATACATTGATAATGAAATTACTCTGAAGGGTGATAATTTTGAAAGGTTTAGGGACTGGCAATTATGACAGGTTAGGCAATATCAGATTACATGAGATGTCCAGGATCACACTGGTTGAGCAGTGAGTCTGGGATTTGCACCCATTTAGCAATTTATGCACGTGATCACGTTCCTTTCCGTTCTTACCATGAAATTAAATAATCCATTTTTATAGAACTGATTTGGAAAGTACACAAATCACATAACCCAATATGTCAAATTTTAAATATAAACCATTATATCCATATCATGCAAAATGGGAAGTATTCCATCTTTACTGTCTCCATCATCAAGGGGAGTAAATAAGTACCAACATATGTATTGATGTGAGCTTGAAAGATTTCATCTGGGTTTTAATTTCGTGTTTTGAAGCTTTACATATGTCCAAAAGACTGCTGTAATTGTTATTTATAAATATGTAGAACAACCTTTGAATTGTAAAAAAGGAAAAACTTTTTTGTGTCAATTGAGCAGACCTTAAAATATGCTTGCCAGAGGCCTGTGATATCTGCTCCGCCCTCTTCCGAGTAGAACTATTTCCACTCAAATGGCCTACATAAAAAAGATAGATCAGGTAATGGGCTAAACAATGCCACCAGCATGCAAGAAGGCAAACCTTTCATAGAATACAGCACAGTAATGTGAGTGATATAAGATTTGCCCAGGATCACTGTGTCGTCTGCTGGCAAAACCAGGATACAAGCATGAACACTTTAGTTCCGCAGTCTTAAGTTTGGCTACCTAATCACATCTCAGACTAACACTTATGCTCCTCATTAGAGGTGGCTGCCTAGGGTTTAAAACTCCCTATCTGACCAACCAATTTCTAGACCTTCACTACACTGATGCTATGTTTTATTGCAGCCACTATCTAATGCAGGCCCATTGCTGATAATAGCACCTGTTGTGCTACACATCATGCTTTTTTAACTTCAGACATAGGAAAGGCTGGGCCGACCTTGCTGTAATTTGGTATTTATAATCTTGCATATAAACACATCGCAGCACATACATTTATTAATATACATTTCAACTTTGGTTATTGAACATTATCAAAATAAACCCCACGGAAAGGTGGGAATGCTACAATAGTTGTGCCGTAGTGAACACATAAACCATGTATATTACAGTGAACACAGAAAGCATTACAGGATCAATTGATCAGGGCAAAATGTACTTGTCAACAACAAAGAGGCAATAGTTTGTCTTTAGAACCTCAGCAGCATGCCAAAATAACAGCATACCATAAAATATCCTGACGTGTACTATTAACTTTTGTAAACAATGTGAAATGACTTCTTAAGATCAGACAGCATTGTGGGGCCCCCTCCAAGGTGGGGGCCCCAGGGCAAGTGCCCCTTTTGCCCTCCCATAAAGACGTCTCTGGCTATGCATTCTTGCCCATCCGAGTCATTCCACTCGTTCTGAGGAGACTGCGCTTGTTCAGGTCCACCTTGATCTAAATTGTTCTGAGCTGGACTCGGAGGATGTGGTACCCAGAGTTGCTGGCCGTGTCCGTCTGCCGTCCGTGATGACTTCTGATGAGAGCGTTCTGCCTTCATCATTGGAGCGAGGGATCATCCACCCGGACCTCAGCATCCTGAGACTTCATGCTTGCCTACTGTGAGTCTGCTCTACAAGGAGTAGGACTTGTCGGATGACGTCCTAGATGTGCTGCTCTCAGTCCAGAGGCCAGTCATTAAGTCTGTTGGCATACATTCCTTATCCTGTCGCATATCTGCGGTTTTGGATATTTTGCTGCCTTTGGCCCGAATAGACATGCAGATCGGCTCTGTGAAGGGGTACTCGGCCGGTATCTTGGTCTGTAAAAGGGCCCCCGAGCAGGGCTCTTTCTTCTAAATTCCCACAGTTCTGCAATGTTTGCAGGGCTTGTGCATTCACTTTCCATAGCGCCTGTTTGGGGTTCCGATGTGGGATTTCAATGTAGTGTAAGCCATTCTGCCGATTGAGCCCCTTCATTCCTGTTCTCTTAGATTGATCACCCCTAAGGTGATTTTCATAGTTGGCATCGCTTCCATGCGGTGGGTGGGTGAGCTCCTGGCATTATCTGTTAAACCTCCATATTTGATTTATTTTCAAAGAGAAGGTGACTTTTGAGAGTGAGACCCTCTTTCCAAAGGTGATCTTTGATTTTTATCTCTTTGAAAAGATCCATCTTCCAATGCTTTTTCCTCTGCCTCATTCCTCCAAGGCAGAGGAGCCATTCCATCGGCTGGACCGAGTGTGGGCTATCAGGAAGGTAATGCGTTGCCTTGTGGAGGACGTGGATGAAAGGTGATGTGTTGCCGGGTGGAGGATGTGATGGGGAGGTGATGTGTTACCTTTTGGAAGATGTGGCAGGGTAGTGATGTTTTGCATGTTGAAAGGTGGCAGGATGTAGTAGGGAGGTGGTGTCTGTTGAAGGGTGGAGGCCAAGAAGCAATCATTGCGGCACTCTTACTGGGAGGGGCTGGCAGGTGAAATTAAATGCTTTTTGTTTGGAGGTGTGGCTGGGCAGGTGATGTTATGCTAAATTCTATCACTGAAGAATTGTCTTAGATGTTAACAAAATTGACTGAGATCTGTCTACAAACAGGCTGGAGACTAAAGGCCCAATTCATAGAAAAAGTGAAAAATCCCAGCAAAGTACTTACAGGCCGATTCATGGAATAATTAGCGCGGCGCAAGTGGGCAAAAACGTGCGATTCGCAGTGGAATAGCGAAAATCGCAGTGCATGTGCGAAAATCGCACGAAAAGCAGCGCACGTCGATTCATGGAAGGGCGTGCGCGAGAAAACCAGCGGATGTGCGATAAAAAAGTGCGCGGCGCACGTTGGCGCACAGGCCATCTAACAGCGTGCGCCAGGTCACAGCGAAAATCGCACAGGCCACAGCGAAATTCGCACATAGCGCGGCGCACGCAACAAAAGTAGGCGGAACACGGGCGTAACACTCGGAATGGGGAACAACTTGCCAAAACGTGGGCGTCACGGGGGAAGTACAGGGCACAAGTGCGCGGAACGCCCACACGCTCGCCTACAACACGTATTCATGGAATAGAATAGGGCAAAAAAGCGCACGCTCAAACCAGCGCACAGGCACAAACACGACCGCCACAAGAAAGCAGGCGGTAGCGTCTCTGCGGCTGTAAGAAATGTGCGCCAAAAGGTGCGCCAACAAATAGCACGTATATACTGCCATGATGAATGTCCCATACTGTGGCCCTCCAGGAAAAATGACGTGCAAAGGGGTACCCACAAACACGGACACCCGCTGACAAAAAATACGTGTGCGTGTATACCGGGGTGCGCGGGAAGTCTCACACGCGATTTCAGCAGGGTATGTGCATCACAGGGGTTTGCGTGAAGTCATTCACGCGATCGGGCCTGGGGGAGCGGGCTACGTGTATTTCAGGGGTTCGCGTGAAGTTTCTCACGCGATCGGGCCTGGGTGAGCGTGCTACGTGTATTTCAGGGGTTCGCGTGAACTTTCACACGCGATCAGGCCCGGGGGAGTGGGCTACGTGCATTTCAGGGGTGCGCGGGAAGTTTTACACGCGAATACCCTGGGCGCGTGTATTTCAGGGGTGCGCGGGAAGTTCCACACGCGAATAGCCTGGGCGCCTGTATTTGAGGGGTGCGCGGGAAGTTCCACACGCAAATAGCCTGGGCGCCTGTATTTCAGGGGTGCGCGGGAAGTTCCACACGCGAATAGCCTGGGCGCCTGTATTTCAGGGGTGCGCGGGAAGTTCCACATGCAAATAGCCTGGGCGCGTGTATTTCAGGGGTGCGCGGGAAGTTCCACACGCGAATAGCCTGGGCGCCTGTATTTGAGGGGTGCGCGGGAAGTTCCACACGCAAATAGCCTGGGCGCGTGTATTTCAGGGGTGCGCGTGAAGTCATTCACGCGATCGGGCCTGGGGGAGAGGGCTACGTGTATTTCAGGGGTGCGCGTGAAGTTTCTCACGCGATCGGGCCTGGGTGAGTGTGCTACGTGTATTTCAGGGGTTCGCGTGAACTTTCACACGCGATCGGGCCTGGGGGAGCGGGCTACGTGCATTTCAGGGGTGCGCGGGAAGTTTTACACGCGAATACCCTGGGCGCGTGTATTTCAGGGGTGCGCGGGAAGTTCCACACGCGAATAGCCTGGGCGCCTGTATTTGAGGGGTGCGCGGGAAGTTCCACACGCAAATAGCCGGGCGCCTGTATTTCAGGGGTGCGCGGGAAGTTCCACACGCGAATAGCCTGGGCGCCTGTATTTGAGGGGTGCGCGGGAAGTTCCACACGCAAATAGCCTGTGCGCGTGTATTTCAGGGGTGCGCGGGCAGTTTTCCACGCGAATAGCTTGGGCGCGTGTATTTCAGGGGTGCGCGGGAATTTCCACACGCGAATAGCCTGTGCGCGTGTATTTCAGGGGTGCGCGGGAAGTTTTACACGCGATTTCTGCACGGTACGTGTATTTCAGGGGTGCCGGGGAGTCCCACATGTGATTTGACAGTGTGGGTCCTCCCAGGTGTTCCCTGTACACCCTCCACGGCCCCTGAAGGCAGGCCACACCACAGGGGACTACCCTGCATCCCTGGTCATGTCCCGCAGGCAGCCCACCCAACATGGGCATGCCCCCCAGCAAAGGCACATGTCTCCTTGAACTAATGAACACCAACTCATGTCCCCTTGCACCCCCACCCCCCAGCACTGTGGGGCACCTGCCAGCAGGCCCCCACCCATGTCCAACTCATGTCCCCCACCACCCCCACCCCCCAGCATTGTGGGGCACCTGCCAGCAGGCCCCCACCCATGTCCAACTCATTTCCCCCACCACCCCCACCCCCCAGCACTGTGGGGCACCTGCCAGCAGGCCCCCACCCATGTCCAACTCATGTCTCCCACCACCCCCACCCACCAGCAGTGCAGGGGCAGCCTCCACCAGGCCCCCACTCATGTCACCCACCACCCCCACCCCCAGCCACCAGGGTCACCCTCCATCAGGCCCCCACCCATGTCTCCCACCACCCCCCACCCCCCAGCAGTGCAGGGGCACCCTCCACCAGGCCCCCACTCATGTCACCCACCACCCCCACCCCCCAGCCACCAGGGTCACCCTCCACCAGGCCCCCACTCATGTCTCCCACCACCCCCCACCCCCCAGCAGTGCAGGGGCACCCTCCACCAGGCCCCCACTCATGTCACCCACCACCCCCACCCCCCAGCCACCAGGGTCACCCTCCACCAGGCCCCCACCCATGTCTCCCACCACCCCCCACCCCCCAGCAGTGCAGGGGCACCCTCCACCAGGCCCCCACTCATGTCACCCACCACCCCCACCCCCCAGCCACCAGGGTCACCCTCCACCAGGCCCCCACTCATGTCTCCCACCACCCCCCACCCCCCAGCAGTGCAGGGGCACCCTCCACCAGGCCCCCACTCATGTCACCCACCACCCCCACCCCCCAGCCACCAGGGTCACCCTCCACCAGGCCCCCACCCATGTCTCCCACCACCCCCCACCCCCCAGCAGTGCAGGGGCACCCTCCACCAGGCCCCCACTCATGTCCCCCACCACCCCCACCCCCCAGCACTGTGGGGCACCTGCCAGCAGGCCCCCACCCATGTCCAACTCATGTCCCCCACCACCCCCCCAGCACTGTGGGGCACCTGCCAGCAGGCCCCCACCCATGTCCAACTCATGTCCCCCACCACCCCCACCCCCCAGCACTGTGGGGCACCTGCCAGCAGGCCCCCACCCATGTCCAACTCATGTCTCCCACCACCCCCACCCACCAGCAGTGCAGTGGCAGCCTCCACCAGGCCCCCACTCATGTCACCCACCACCCCCACCCCCCAGCCACCAGGGTCACCCTCCACCAGGCCCCCACCCATGTCTCCCACCACCCCCACCCCCCAGCAGTGCAGGGGCACCCTCCACCAGGCCCCCACTCATGTCACCCACCACCCCCACCCCCCAGCCACCAGGGTCACCCTCCACAAGCCCCCCACTCATGTCTCCCACCACCCCCCACCACCCAGCAGTGCAGGGGCACCCTCCACCAGGCCCCCACTCATGTCACCCACCACCCCCACCCCCCAGCCACCAGGGTCACCCTCCACCAGGCCCCCACCCATGTCTCCCACCACCCCCACCCCCCAGCAGTGCAGGGGCACCCTCCACCAGGCCACCACTCATGTCACCCACCACCCCCACCCCCCAGCCACCAGGGTCACCCTCCACCAGGCCCCCACTCATGTCTCCCACCACCCCCCACCCCCCAGCAGTGCAGGGGCACCCTCCACCAGGCCCCCACTCATGTCACCCACCACCCCCACCCCCCAGCCACCAGGGTCACCCTCCACCAGGCCCCCACCCATGTCTCCCACCACCCCCCACCCCCCAGCAGTGCAGGGGCACCCTCCACCAGGCCCCCACCCATGTCTACCACCACCCCCCACCCCCCAGCAGTGCAGGGGCACCCTCCACCAGGCCCCCACTCATGTCACCCACCACCCCCACCCCCAGCCACCAGGGTCACCCTCCACCAGGCCCCCACTCATGTCTCCCACCACCCCCCACCCCCCAGCAGTGCAGGGGCACCCTCCACCAGGCCCCCACTCATGTCACCCACCACCCCCACCCCCCAGCCACCAGGGTCACCCTCCACCAGGCCCCCACTCATGTCTCCCACCACCCCCCACCCCCCAGCAGTGCAGGGGCACCCTCCACCAGGCCCTCACTCATGTCACCCACCACCCCCACCCCCCAGCCACCAGGGTCACCCTCCACCAGGCCCCCACCCATGTCTCCCACCACCCCCCACCCCCCAGCAGTGCAGGGGCACCCTCCACCAGGCCCCCACTCATGTCCCCCACCACCCCCACCCCCCAGCAGTGTGGGGCACCTGCCAGCAGGCCCCCACCCATGTCCAACTCATGTCCCCCACCACCCCCACCCCCCAGCACTGTGGGGCACCTGCCAGCAGGCCCCCACCCATGTCCAACTCATGTCCCCCACCACCCCCACCCCCCAGCACTGTGGGGCACCTGCCAGCAGGCCCCCACCCATGTCCAACTCATGTCTCCCACCACCCCCACCCACCAGCAGTGCAGGGGCAGCCTCCACCAGGCCCCCACTCATGTCACCCACCACCCCCACCCCCCAGCCACCAGGGTCATCCTCCACCAGGCCCCCACCCATGTCTCCCACCACCCCCCACCCCCCAGCAGTGCAGGGGCACCCTCCACCAGGCCCCCACTCATGTCACCCACCACCCCCACCCCCCAGCCACCAGGGTCACCCTCCACCAGGCCCCCACTCATGTCTCCCACCACCCCCCACCCCCCAGCAGTGCAGGGGCACCCTCCACCAGGCCCCCACTCATGTCACCCACCACCCCCACCCCCCAGCCACCAGGGTCACCCTCTACCAGGCCCCCACTCATGTCTCCCACCACCCCCCAACCCCCAGCAGTGCAGGGGCACCCTCCACCAGGCCCCCACTCATGTCACCCACCACCCCCACCCCCCAGCCACCAGGGTCACCCTCCACCAGGCCCCCACTCATGTCTCCCACCACCCCCCACCCCCCAGCAGTGCAGGGGCACCCTCCACCAGGCCCCCACTCATGTCACCCACCACCCCCCACCCCCCAGCCACCAGGGTCACCCTCCACCAGGCCCCCACCCATGTCTCCCACCACCCCCCACCCCCCAGCAGTGCAGGGGCACCCTCCACCAGGCCCCCACTCATGTCCCCCACCACCCCCACCCCCCAGCACTGTGGGGCACCTGCCAGCAGGCCCCCACCCATGTCCAACTCATGTCCCCCACCACCCCCACCCCCCAGCACTGTGGGGCACCTGCCAGCAGGCCCCCACCCATGTCCAACTCATGTCCCCCACCACCCCCACCCCCCAGCACTGTGGGGCACCTGCCAGCAGGCCCCCACCCATGTCCAACTCATGTCCCCCACCACCCCTACCCCCCAGCAGTGCAGGGGCACCCTCCACCAGGCCCCCACTCATGTCTCCCACCACTACCAACTGTGCAGTGTTGGCGCCATGTAGAGTTGTAGGTGCACTGCTGCCAACATGGACCCCATCTCCAGACTAGAGGTCCTTGTGTAGACATGAGGAAGGGACCTGCAAATTGGGAGGTAGACACAGAAGAAGAGTTACACATCAATGCAACATGCAGTGTACAACACAACAGCAATATGCACTAGGAATGTATACACAGTATTGACTACAGACTGCCCACACAGCTCATGGGAGTCCAACCTCACTGTGTAATTCACTGTCACTTGGGCACACCCTTTGCAAGCCCATGGAAACGGGAAGCAGGAGGGGTGTGTGTGACTCAAACCCAAGCATCTGAACCAAATACATTACAAGCCTGCATGTGCCCAGCCACAATGCAGCGTATGCCCACAGGAACCACGGAAGCCAACAAATCGTCCCAAAAAAATTGGGAATAAAAGAAATAAAAATAAAAATAAAAATAAGAAACAATCAAAAATGGCCATTGATGGGCCCGGGGGGGTTGGGGAGGCCACCCAGGAGGTCCGAGGACAGGATGCACACCAGAACCCACCTGCGTGGATCCTGGGAAGATAAAACACCTCCATGGGCTCATGGCCCACACGGCTACCCTATTGTGGGAGTATCACTGCTGTCGCTATTATCACCCTGTGCAGCTGCATCCGGAGGTGGTTGCACTATGGGAGGCAGCCCACGCAAGGCCCTAGTCTGCTCCTCCATGGCTGCAAGCATGCGGGTGTGGTAGGTCTGGTTCTGGAGGATGAGTGTGCGGAGGTCCCCATGCAACAACTCACGGGATGCCCGGACCTCCGCCCTCGTTGCCTGCATCTCAGCTGAGAGCGTACGGGTGAGACGCTCCAGCTGCTGTTCTGTCCTTTGGTGTGTTGAAGCCTCAAGCTCAACAAGAGTCGTCCTGAGGTGAAGGAGCTCCTGCCTCAGGGCTTCCCTGTGGCCCTGGGACTCAATGGAGATGGCCTCCTGCAGAGTCGCCAGTGCCGCCCGCCTATCCCTTTTGGACCCCAACATGTCCTCCCTGTGTGACTGGCAGATGGAGTCGGTTGCCTGCTCTAGTCGCTCCATCAGCCTTTCTGGGGGGACAATGGAAGTGGCCACCCTATCCATGGCCTGAGCCATCATCT
Organism: Ambystoma mexicanum; assembly: GCF_040938575.1. NCBI lineage: Eukaryota > Metazoa > Chordata > Amphibia > Caudata > Ambystomatidae > Ambystoma > Ambystoma mexicanum. Next base: position 642,283,964 of record NC_090940.1, on the reverse strand, counting down.
CGGATGATGCAGCCTGTTGGGTTGCCATACCGTAAATGGATTGCTCCCATGCGGTATTGCCGGGTGGCGTACGGCCACCACGTCGGCGGGCACCACACCTGTCTGGGGCAAGGCAAACTGCGCCTTGCTGTGCCGGCACTGCCTGAGGCTGCAGGACTGCATTCCCCCTCTGATCTGCTGGCCCAGGAACAGGATCAGATGTCGCGGAGTGTGACCCTGCATCCGTAACCACCGAAGGCGTAGCTGCCAACACTGACATCCCCATGGAGGGTTATGACCCTGGTGCAGGTGGGTGAGACAGAACAGAATCCCTCCCTGGAACACTCACCTGCGACGGCACGTAGGTCTCATCCGAATCAACACCTGAGTACAGCTCGGGGGAGGTGCAGCCAGAGACACCCCTTGAGAGCACGACCTGCAGCACTTGTGGGTTCTCCCCCACCACCACACCACGTCCCTCTCTGGTGGTTGGTCGGCCCTCGGACCCCTCCTGGGTCTGCACCATCTCCACAACCCCAGCAGTATCAGGTGCGTCTTCCCCTGCAAAGACATGAAAACAAAGAAATGGAAACAGGCATTAGCACCATGGCACACAATGAGGGCTGAGAAGCAAGAGAACCAGTACTTGATTGACACATGTCCCACATGACTAAAACCCTCCCATGCATGCACCCTCACTGCGTATGAAGTGCAGGCAAATGGCACACACTGATGACACCAAGATGGAAGATGAACACATTTTCTGCATGCTGCCTGGCAGTGGCATCACACATTGGCCTGTGATTGCCAGGTGAAACACACATGCCATCACACAGATGGCATGTACCATTGCTATTGAGTGAAGATGGAGAGGAGGGCAGCACCTATTCATTCAGTCCAGTTCCCGCATGTAATCGCTTTTCTAATTCTAACAGGTCAGATTATTCACCTGGAGCTGCCAGTCTGAAATGGTCCAATTGCACAGGGACATGTGTGTACAAATGATATCCAGGTAACAAAGTCACTCCACTTTACCATACCCATGTCAGACATGTGACTAGTGGACAGCGACATGCCTAGTGAAAGTGGTGGAATGCAAACAAACTGACTGAATGAACAGTGAAAAATGAGCAAATATGTTGTGGCAAGGTGACACTTCAAGGGCAACTGGCGTGCAGTTGGGCTAGATGTCTACTGTTGGCAGAAGGGATACTGCTATGGCCAAATGCAGCTGCGCAGGAAGGATTGCATGAAGCACATGGCTGACCCATACGACTCAGGCGCACACACTCTCACCTGGCACACAAACAGAAGCCCTCACACACACACCATGCACATGGATGACACACACATGCATGTGCACTCACCGGACAATGCCTCGTAATCAGCCAGATCTCCCACGCCTTGGATCTGTTCCTCCGTGACGTAGGTCCCAGCGACTGACTCATGTGGAGTGAGTTCCATGTCTACTACTGGAGACCCACCTCCAGTCACTAGAGTTGCGGCATGACTTGAGGCCAGCTTACTCTTTGCCCTGCGCTTTAGGTCATTCCAGCGCTTATAACAATCATTGGCTGTGCGCCTCACAATTCCAAGGGCACTTACGATGTCCGCAACGGTCTGCCAGTGTGCCTGGCGTTGTGCAGGTGTGGTCTTGGATCCTGCAACAATGACCATCTCGTTGTCATGTCCGGACACATACTCGACAAGTGCATTCAGTTCGTCATCCGTGAAGCTGGGCTTCCTGGATGGGCCGGACTGTGTAGCCGTGTCTGGGGCATCAGCCAGTAACGGACGAGCACTCTTCCTCTTCCGCTTGGAAGGTGGTGGTGATCCTGAATGTCCTGCGCCGCTCTGGACACTAGGGGCAGGAGCCCTGGTGGACTCTGTATCAGGAGTGTGGGATTGCACACTCAGCATGGGAGTTGGTGCAGGCATTGGCTCTAGTGTGATGGTGTCAGGGGGAATGTCAGCAGCATGGACTAGGACCGACACTGTCCTGGCTGGGTGTGTGAGGGCTGGGTTGGATGGAGCCGCAGCTGCCCCTGCAGCCTCTCCGCCCTGCCTCCTTGGTGCAGCAGATGACCTTGCTGGCCCAGATGCACGTGGCATGGTGACATCAACGTGCACCAGCGCACGTGTCATAGGCCTGCTGACCTGGAAGTCAGCCATGGAGTCAGCCAGATCTGGTGCCACAATGGGCTGGTCCAACAAGGGCTGAGCATGGATGGTGTCAGCCACATCAGCCTCAACGGGAGGGGGGGGGGATTATGGGTGCCCTTGACTGGTCCTCCACACATGGGGGGACAGGCTCACCCTGCAAGTAACGACCACGTCCCCTACCGGATCCACCACGGCCACCACTTGTGGCTCTTCCACCTTTGCCACCCTTACGGAATCCTCGCCTCCCAGCCATGGCACTGATGTAAATGTGCGTATGGGAGTGGCTGGAAACTATTGTCCTGGGCAATAGGGGGTCAAAGGGGTTGGGTACCAGATGGTAATTGTACCCTAGTGCTCTTGCAAGGCTGATTGTAACCCCTGGGGAAAGATGACGGGTCACGCTACGCACAGGAGCCCCAAAAAAGGGAGATGACGTGCACGCAACCCCTCCTAGACCACGTGTGCAGAAAGAAAAACCTGCACTACGCTGTGGCACCCAGTAACACAAGAATGAACGTATGCCTGTCACACGCAGCCTAGAATGACCTCTGAAGGGGTAGGCTACACACGGGGCAAGCACAGATGTTAGATACGTGCGTGACTCACCGTCTGCCTGGTAAACGAGCGTGTAAAAGGAGCACGTTTGGTTGGCAACACCCCCGCCAAAAGAAGAATTGTACGCTGTCTGAGGAGACAGGACAACAGTAGAAGGGAACACTGTTTGAGGGAACAGGCCCAGGTAAACCAGTAAAAGCGAAAGAAGAGAAAAAGCTGTCAGAGGTAACAGGGAATACGAACTTGAAACGCCGTGAAGTAAATCGCGTATGAAATGACAAGAAGTACAGAATTCACCCACTCGCTCTCCACGAAAAGCACGTACAAGGAAGTGGTGTACTACGCGTACCTTTTATACAGGCCCACACGTCCAGCGTCACTTACGCGGCGTGTACGCGCTAGGGCCATTTCCACCAATTACACGCTTTGTCACTTCTGCGTGTAGGGCCATTTCCACCAATTACACGCTTTGTCACTTCTGCGTGTAGGGCCATTTCCACCAATCACACGCGATGAGACTCTGACGTGCAGTCTTTCCACGTGTGCTCTGTCATCACGTGCTGTGTGGGAAACACCCGGCGCGGGTCACGTCACAGACGCGCTTACGCGCTGAGGGCCTTTGGTCCAATAGAATCGCATATGCGTGCTGACGCGCTTACGCGCTAAGGGCCTTTCCTCGATTTTCACGCTGACGTGCAGGATTTTCACGTGCCAAATCACTCCGTACCAAGCTGGCCACGCGTAAGCACACGGAAGACCACGCTCCTGCCCAGAAGGCCGAACTACTGCCCCCCAGAGCCCCGAGCACGCTCCCACCTACCATCTGCTGCTGCCTGACTGCCTGCTGCCCACGTGCACTGCCATTTGCTGCCTGCACATCAGCCAGGGGTGCTGTTGCTGTGACCACCCCTGCTGGAACCGAAGACTCCCGACTGGAATTCCATCGCTCCACAGCCCAGCCCCAGGACCCAGTTGCCCACCCACTCCTGCCTCTCGGGTTGTCATGTCGGGGCAAACACCATCTGTGACCACTGACAACCCCCGGCCAGAGAGGCAGAGGGGCACCAGCTTCAGTGCCACCGAAGTTGGTGTCCTGGTGGAGCAAGTCCTGGGACAGTATGATGCCCTCTTCGGAAGTTCCCGCGCCGACAAGGAAGGACGGACTCGGATCTGGACTGACATCGTGACTGCCATCAACGCGGAGGGGGTGGCAGTCCGGGACTTACAACATGTCAGGAAGCGCTGGGAGGACTTCAGGTCCAGGACCCTGAACAAGGCCCGGCGCCTCTTGAAGGCAGCGGATGCCAAGGGGCGCCGGGGCCACTTGTCGGAAGAACAGATGGGGGTCCTGGAACGCATATCCCCAGCGCTCCACGTCCAGGTCCTGGATAAGCAGACCCGTCTGGAGTCGAGCGGTGAGTGTACATGCATCCTGATTGTGAGCAGTGCGTGTGGTGATTATTCGGTATTGTGCAGGTTGCACATCTGTTTGTATGGGGTCGAGTATGGGTGGGGGTGTACATGGCCGTGGGGCTGACACATGCGAGGGCTGTAATGTGTGGGACATGGATGGTGCTTGTGTGTGTAGGCTTGCATGGCAAATGCAGTTGTGCGTGCACAGATGTTTGTATGTATGTGTATGTAAGTAGACATGTCCGTGATGTCACGCATGTATGTTGTTTTGGCTGCATGTATGAGCACTGTGTACATGTGCATGTGTGTGTATTTGACAAGGGTGCAACAGTGATGCAACATGGATGCATGTGACTGCGGTATGTGTAAGCCTGATTGGCAGATGTGACATGGATGCCCGTCTGAACAGTGCGACACTTGGCAGAGGTGTACACATGCATGCAAGTGTGGTGGTGTGTGTACATGTGTGGTGCACTTCCTGTGTTGCATGTGATGTCTGGGTCACCTTTGGCTGCTCATGCTGTTGTATGTGTATGGATGGTGGTGGCAGTTGCGATATGGCTGTGGTATGGCTCATGTGTGCGAGTTGCAATGACATGTGTGTTGGGGATTGTGATGACATGTCTGAGGTTTGCCAATGCCACTCATGTGCAACTGTCATGTGTGTATGTGTCCATTGTACAGTGCCCTGATGCCTGTGTTTTGTTTCTCCCTGTCTGCAGCGTCAACTGATGAAGAGGGCGGAGAAGGGGCTGTGGAGCACAGCGGCGGGGATCCGACCGCCAGCCGGAGACGCAAGGCCCGGCTCCCCTCCCGTGTTGTCATCTCGTCGGGGAGTGAGGAGTCCGGTGCCGCGTCCCAGGCCGCAGCTGCCGGGGGGAGGTCCAAGAGGCGGAGGTTGGAGTTGGACTCCTCGGCAGCAGAAGGGGCAGCTGGGACCCCACAGGGCCCAACAGGGGAAGATGGCACGGAGTCATCCAGGTTGGTGGGGGGTCTGGAGGATGAGGAGGCCGTGCAAGCACCAGAGACGGGGTCTGGAGGTGGGGATCCCACTGGTGCTAGTGGTGCAGTCCAGGACCAGGGACAGGAGGAAGCACAGGCCGCCGTGGAGGTGCCTGTGTGCAATCCTGTCCCCGATCCTGTCCCTGCATCATCTTGCACCAGCAGGGATGCCTACGTCCAGACCCGTTTCCAGGCAGGGGATGTGCTGACATCAACTGGCCTTCCTCTGCCTGCGGACGTGGCTATCCAGGTCCGGGTTGAGCCTGTCCTGGCTGGTGTGGCGATGGGTCAACGGGCCATGCGAGGTGACCTGCAGTCTTTTCATGGAGAGACTGCACGTCATCTCGAATGGCTCGTTGACCACGTCAGCCTGCTGGGACAGGTCACCCAGACCGGATTCCTCCGTCTGATGGGGCTTGTTCCGACCCCCTCCTCAACTGGACCCCCTACGCGCCAGTCGTCCTCTGTGCCATCTTCCCACCCATCAGTCACCTGGGTGCCCTGTGGAGCTGCCTCTGACAGTGCGGCCAGGCTGGTGGAGGAGGCATCCCTGCCACAGTCGGGAGTCGGACGTCCAGCAGGGGTGGCCACATCAACAACTGCACCCCAGCCGGCGGAGGATGTGCAGGCAGCAGGAGGCAGTGCACGGGCAGAGGCAGAGCAGCAGCAGCAACATGGTGGAAGCCATGAAGGCTCGGGGCCTTCGACATCGGAGGGGCAGGCATCGGCCGGAGGGCAGGAGGACCTAGGACAGAGAGTGTCTTCCGTGTGGCAGCGGTTGGGCCACGCCATAGGTGCGGAGCGGCGGCGGGCGGAAGAGGCGCGGCTCACAATGGTCAGGGCGGAGAACTCCATGCGGAGGGCCCTGAGGCGGGCCGAGTGCCTCGAGGCAATCCGCAGGGGGTTGGAGGAGGACACGGCGTCGTCCCTGCGGACCCTCAGGGCCATGGAACTGGACCGCCTCCGGGACATCGAACAGGAGTTCGATGATGCCCTGGCCCAGAACACCACGGAGTGAGCCGCTGGACTTGCCCGCCGCCTTTGTATATAGTTCTTTAGTTTTAGGTTTCCTTTGTTTTTTCTTATGATTTGGAGTCGACGGACACTGCTCCACTTTTTGTATATAGTTGATATTTAGGTAGGTTTTTTAGGAGGTTTCCTTAGTTCAGTTGTGATGAAGGACCCTTGTTATTTTTGTACATAGTTCTTTGTTGCATGGAGAGTTTTTACATTTCACTTTGGACAAAATTTTATGGATTTGATTTTCTACTTTTGTGTTTTTATGCGGACATGCAGCTTATTTTTTCACATTTACATTGTAGTTATTTTTCTTTCTTTACCATTCGTATTTTTGTCCAATACATTTTTTTTAACATTGTTCACTGTGTGGTTTCATCTCATTGGTTTCATGCAAGTCATGTTGTGTGTTTTCCCATTCAATTTGAAAATATGTGTGTGACGGACATGGGTTCATTTGCTTCATGAACATTGGGGGTGTAACATGTGTTTTCATTTCCATGTGGGTGAATGGGTTACTTGGTAGGGCTTTTTGGCTGTGGAGGCTGACCATTACGCACATGATTGGGGATTGTGAGGACCTGGTGGGGGCTGCACATGGTGGCAGGGGGGTGGGGGTGGTGGGAGACATGAGTGGGGGCCTGGTGGAGGGTGCCCCTGCACTTCTGGGGGGTGGGGGTGGTGGGAGACATGAATGGGGGCCTGGTGGGGGCTGCCCATGGTGGCAGGGGGGTGGGGGTGGTGGGAGACATGAGTGGGGGCCTGGTGGAGGGTGCCCCTGCACTGCTGGGGGGTGGGGGTGGTGGGAGACATGGGTGGGTGCCTGGTGGAGGGTGACCCTGCACTGCTGGGGGGTGGGGGTGGTGGGAGACATGAGTGGGGGCCTGGTGGAGGGTGCCCCTGCACTGCTGGGGGGTGGGGGTGGTGGGAGACATGAGTGGGGGCCTGGTGGAGGGTGCCCCTGCACTGCTGGGGGGTGGGGGTGGTGGGAGACATGAGTGGGGGCCTGGTGGAGGGTGCCCCTGCACTGCTGGGGGGTGGGGGTGGTGGGAGACATGGGTGGGTGCCTGGTGGAGGGTGACCCTGCACTGCTGGGGGGTGGGGGTGGTGGGAGACATGGGTGGGTGCCTGGTGGAGGGTGACCCTGCACTGCTGGGGGGTGGGGGTGGTGGAAGACATGAGTGGGGGCCTGGTGGGGGCTGCCCATGGTGGCAGGGGGTGGGGGTGGTGGGAGACATGAGTGGGGGCCTGGTGGAGGGTGCCCCTGCACTGCTGGGGGGTGGGGGTGGTGGGAGACATGGGTGGGTGCCTGGTGGAGGGTGCCCCTGCACTGCTGGGGGGTGGGGGTGGTGGGAGACATGGGTGGGTGCCTGGTGGAGGGTGACCCTGCACTGCTGGGGGGTGGGGGTGGTGGGAGACATGAGTGGGGGCCTGGTGGAGGGTGCCCCTGCACTGCTGGGGGGTGGAGGTGCAGGGGGACATGAGTGGGGGCCTGGTGGAGGGTGCCCCTGCACTGCTGGGGGGTGGGGGTGGTGGGAGACATGAGTGGGGGCGTGGTGGAGGGTGCCCCTGCACTGCTGGGGGGTGGGGGTGGTGGGAGACATGGGTGGGGGCCTGGTGGAGGGTGCCCCTGCACTGCTGGGGGGTGGGGGTGGTGGGAGACATGAGTGGGGGCCTGGTGGAGGGTGCCCCTGCACTGCTGGGGGGTGGGGGTGGTGGGAGACATGAGTGGGGGCCTGGTGGAGGGTGCCCCTGCACTGCTGGGGGGTGGGGGTGGTGGGAGACATGGGTGGGGGCCTGGTGGAGGGTGCCCCTGCACTGCTGGGGGGTGGGGGTGGTGGGAGACATGAGTGGGGGCCTGGTGGAGGGTGCCCCTGCACTGCTGGGGGGTGGGGGTGGTGGGAGACATGAGTGGGGGCCTGGTGGAGGGTGCCCCTGCACTGCTGGGGGGTGGGGGTGGTGGGAGACATGGGTGGGTGCCTGGTGGAGGGTGACCCTGCACTGCTGGGGGGTGGGGGTGGTGGGAGACATGGGTGGGTGCCTGGTGGAGGGTGACCCTGCACTGCTGGGGGGTGGGGGTGGTGGGAGACATGAGTGGGGGCCTGGTGGAGGGTGCCCCTGCACTGCTGGGGGGTGGGGGTGCAGGGGGACATGAGTGGGGGCCTGGTGGAGGGTGCCCCTGCACTGCTGGGGGGTGGGGGTTGTGGGAGACATGGGTGGGTGCCTGGTGGAGGGTGACCCTGCACTGCTGGGGGGTGGGGGTGGTGGGAGACATGAGTGGGGGCCTGGTGGAGGGTGCCCCTGCACTGCTGGGGGGTGGGGGTGGTGGGAGACATGAGTGGGGGCCTGTTGGGGGCTGTCCATGGTGGCAGGGGGGTGGGGGTGGTGGGAGACATGAGTGGGGGCCTGGTGGAGGGTGCCCCTGCACTGCTGGGGGGTGGGGGTGGTGGGAGACATGGGTGGGTGCCTGGTGGAGGGTGACCCTGCACTGCTGGGGGGTGGGGGTGGTGGGAGACATGAGTGGGGGCCTGGTGGAGGGTGCCCCTGCACTGCTGGGGGGTGGGGGTGGTGGGAAACATGAGTGGGGGCCTGGTGGAGGGTGCCCCTGCACTGCTGGGGGGTGGGGGTGGTGGGAGACATGAGTGGGGGCCTGGTGGAGGGTGCCCCTGCACTGCTGGGGGGTGGGGGTGGTGGGAGACATGGGTGGGTGCCTGGTGGAGGGTGACCCTGCACTGCTGGGGGGTGGGGGTGGTGGGAGACATGGGTGGGTGCCTGGTGGAGGGTGACCCTGCACTGCTGGGGGGTGGGGGTGGTGGGAGACATGAGTGGGGGCCTGGTGGGGGCTGCCCATGGTGGCAGGGGGGTGGGGGTGGTGGGAGACATGAGTGGGGGCCTGGTGGTGGGTGCCCCTGCACTGCTGGGGGGTGGGGTGGTGGGAGACATGGGTGGGTGCCTGGTGGAGGGTGCCCCTGCACTGCTGGGGGGTGGGGGTGGTGGGAGACATGGGTGGCTGCCTGGTGGAGGGTGACCCTGCACTGCTGGGGGGTGGGGGTGGTGGGAGACATGAGTGGGGGCCTGGTGGAGGGTGCCCCTGCACTGCTGGGGGGTGGGGGTGCAGGGGGACATGAGTAGGGGCCTGGTGGAGGGTGCCCCTGCACTGCTGGGGGGTGGGGGTGGTGGGAGACATGAGTGGGGGCCTGGTGGAGGGTGCCCCTGCACTGCTGGGGGGTGGGGGTGGTGGGAGACATGGGTGGGGGCCTGGTGGAGGGTGCCCCTGCACTGCTGGGGGGTGGGGGTGGTGGGAGACATGAGTGGGGGCCTGGTGGAGGGTACCCCTGCACTGCTGGGGGGTGGGGGTGGTGGGAGACATGAGTGGGGGCCTGGTGGAGGGTGCCCCTGCACTGCTGGGGGGTGGGGGTGGTGGGAGACATGGGTGGGTGCCTGGTGGAGGGTGACCCTGCACTGCTGGGGGGTGGGGGTGGTGGGAGACATGGGTGGGTGCCTGGTGGAGGGTGACCCTGCACTGCTGGGGGGTGGGGGTGGTCGGAGACATGAGTGGGGGCCTTGTGGGGTCTGCCCATGGTGGCAGGGGGGTGGGGGTGGTGGGAGACATGAGTGGGGGCCTGGTGGAGGGTGCCCCTGCACTGCTGGGGGGTGGGGGTGGTGGGAGACATGGGTGGGTGCCTGGTGGAGGGTGCCCCTGCACTGCTGGGGGGTGGGGGTGGTGGGAGACATGGGTGGGTGCCTGGTGGAGGGTGACCCTGCACTGCTGGGGGGTGGGGGTGGTGGGAGACATGAGTGGGGGCCTGGTGGAGGGTGCCCCTGCACTGCTGGGGGGTGGGGGTGCAGGGGGACATGAGTGGGGGCCTGGTGGAGGGTGCCCCTGCACTGCTGGGGGGTGGGGGTGGTGGGAGACATGAGTGGGGGCCTGGTGGAGGGTGCCCCTGCACTGCTGGGGGGTGGGGGTGGTGGGAGACATGGGTGGGTGGCTGGTGGAGGGTGCCCCTGCACTGCTGGGGTGTGGGGGTGGTGGGAGACATGAGTGGGGGCCTGGTGGAGGGTGCCCCTGCACTGCTGGGGGGTGGGGGTGGTGGGAGACATGAGTGGGGGCCTGGTGGGGGCTGCCCATGGTGGCAGGGGGGTGGGGGTGGTGGGAGACATGAGTGGGGGCCTGGTGGAGGGTGCCCCTGCACTGCTGGGGGGTGGGGGTGGTGGGAGACATGGGTGGGTGCCTGGTGGAGGGTGCCCCTGCACTGCTGGGGGGTGGGGGTGGTGGGAGACATGAGTGGGGGCCTGGTGGGGGCTACCCATGGTGGCAGGGGGGTGGGGGTGGTGGGAGACATGAGTGGGGGCCTGGTGGAGGGTGCCCCTGCACTGCTGGGGGGTGGGGGTGGTGGGAGACATGGGTGGGTGCCTGGTGGAGGGTGGCCCTGCACTGCTGGGGGGTGGGGGTGGTGGGAGACATGAGTGGGGGCCTGGTGGAGGGTGCCCCTGCACTGCTGGGGGGTGGGGTGGTGGGAGACATGAGTGGGGGCCTGGTGGAGGGTGCCCCTGCACTGCTGGTGGGTGAGGGTGGTGGGAGACATGAGTGGGGGCCTGGTGGAGGGTGCCCCTGCACTGCTGGGGGGTGGGGGTGGTGGGAGACATGGGTGGGTGCCTGGTGGAGGGTGACCCTGCACTGCTGGGGGGTGGGGGTGGTGGGAGACATGGGTGGGTGCCTGGTGGAGGGTGACCCTGCACTGATGGGGGGTGGGGGTGGTGGGAGACATGAGTGGGGGCCTGGTGGGGGCTGCCCATGGTGGCAGGGGGTGGGGGTGGTGGGAGACATGAGTGGGGGCCTGGTGGGGGCTGCCCATGGTGGCAGGGGGGTGGGGTGGTGGGAGACATGAGTGGGGGCCTGGTGGAGGGTGCCCCTGCACTGCTGGGGGGTGGGGGTGGTGGGAGACATGGGTGGGTGCCTGGTGGAGGGTGCCCCTGCACTGCTGGGGGGTGGGGGTGGTGGGAGACATGGGTGGGTGCCTGGTGGAGGGTGACCCTGCACTGCTGGGGGGTGGGGGTGGTGGGAGACATGAGTGGGGGCCTGGTGGAGGGTGCCCCTGCACTGCTGGGGGGTGGGGGTGCAGGGGGACATGAGTGGGGGCCTGGTGGAGGGTGCCCCTGCACTGCTGGGGGGTGGGGGTGGTGGGAGACATGAGTGGGGGCCTGGTGGAGGGTGCCCCTGCACTGCTGGGGGGTGGGGGTGGTGGGAGACATGGGTGGGTGCCTGGTGGAGGGTGCCCCTGCACTGCTGGGGGGTGGGGGTGGTGGGAGACATGAGTGGGGGCCTGGTGGGGGCTGCCCATGGTGGCAGGGGGGTGGGGGTGGTGGGAGACATGAGTGGGGGCCTGGTGGAGGGTGCCCCTGCACTGCTGGGGGGTGGGGGTGGTGGGAGACATGGGTGGGTGCCTGGTGGAGGGTGACCCTGCACTGCTGGGGGGTGGGGGTGGTGGGAGACATGAGTGGGGGCCTGGTGGAGGGTGCCCCTGCACTGCTGGGGGGTGGGGGTGGTGGGAGACATGAGTGGGGGCCTGGTGGAGGGTGCCCCTGCACTGCTGGGGGGTGAGGGTGGTGGGAGACATGAGTGGGGGCCTGGTGGAGGGTGCCCCTGCACTGCTGGGGGGTGGGGGTGCAGGGGGACATGAGTGGGGGCCTGGTGGAGGGTGCCCCTGCACTGCTGGGGGGTGGGGTGCAGGGGGACATGAGTGGGGGCCTGGTGGAGGTTGACCCTGCACTGCTGGGGGGTGGGGGTGGTGGGAGACATGAGTGGGGGCCTGGTGGAGGGTGCCCCTGCACTGCTGGGGGGTGGGGGTGGTGGGAGACATGGGTGGGTGCCTGGTGGAGGGTGCCCCTGCACTGCTGGGGGGTGGGGGTGGTGGGAGACATGAGTGGGGCCTGGTGGGGGCTGCCCATGGTGGCAGGGGGGTGGGGGTGCAGGGGTGGTGGGAGACATGAGTGGGGGCCTGGTGGAGGGTGCCCCTGCACTGCTGGGGGGTGGGGGTGGTGGGAGACATGGGTGGGTGCCTGGTGGAGGGTGACCCTGCACTGCTGGGGGGTGGGGGTGGTGGGAGACATGAGTGGGGGCCTGGTGGAGGGTGCCCCTGCACTGCTGGGGGGTGGGGGTGCAGGGGGACATGAGTGGGGGCCTGGTGGAGGGTGCCCCTGCACTGCTGGGGGGTGGGGGTGCAGGGGGACCTGAGTGGGGGCCTGGTGGAGGTTGACCCTGCACTGCTGGGGGGTGGGGGTGGTGGGAGACATGGGTGGGTGCCTGGTGGAGGGTGACCCTGCACTGCTGGGGGGTGGGGGTGGTGGGAGACATGAGTGGGGGCCTGGTGGAGGGTGCCCCTGCACTGCTGGGGGGTGGGGGTGCAGGGGGACATGAGTGGGGGCCTGGTGGAGGGTGCCCCTGCACTGCTGGGGGGTGGGGGTGCAGGGGGACATGAGTGGGGGCCTGGTGGAGGTTGACCCTGCACTGCTGGGGGGGTGGGGGTGGTGGGAGACATGAGTGGGGGCCTGGTGGAGGGTGCCCCTGCACTGCTGGGGGGTGGGGGTGGTGGGAGACATGGGTGGGTGCCTGGTGGAGGGTGCCCCTGCACTGCTGGGGGGTGGTGGTGGTGGTAGACATGGGTGGGTGCCTGGTGGAGGGTGCCCCTGCACTGCTGGGGGGTGGGGGTGGTGGGAGACATGGGTGGGTGCCTGGTGGAGGGTGACCCTGCACTGCTGGGGGGTGGGGGTGGTGGGAGACATGAGTCGGGGCCTGGTGGAGGGTGCCCCTGCACTGCTGGGGGGTGGGGGTGCAGGGGGACATGAGTGGGGGCCTGTTGGAGGGTGCCCCTGCACTGCTGGGGGGTGGGGGTGGTGGGAGACATGAGTGGGGGCCTGGTGGAGGGTGCCCCTGCACTGCTGGGGGGTGGGGGTGGTGGGAGACATGGGTGGGTGCCTGGTGGAGGGTGCCCCTGCACTGCTGGGGTGTGGGGGTGGTGGGAGACATGAGTGGGGGCCTGGTGAAGGGTGCCCCTGCACTGCTGGGGGGTGGGGGTGGTGGGAGACATGGGTGGGTGCCTGGTGGAGGGTGCCCCTGCACTGCTGGGGGTGGGGGTGGTGGGAGACATGGGTGGGTGCCTGGTGGAGGGTGACCCTGCACTGCTGGGGGGTGGGGGTGGTGGGAGACATGAGTGGGGGCCTGGTGGAGGGTGCCCCTGCACTGCTGGGGGGTGGGGGTGCAGGGGGACATGAGTGGGGGCCTGGTGGAGGGTGCCCCTGCACTGCTGGGGGGTGGGGTGGTGGGAGACATGGGTGGGTGCCTGGTGGAGGGTGCCCCTGCACTGCTGGGGGGTGGGGGTGGTGGGAGACATGAGTGGGGGCCTGGTGGAGGTTGACCCTGCACTGCTGGGGGGTGGGGGTGGTGGGAGACATGAGTGGGGGCCTGGTGGGGGCTGCCCATGGTGGCAGGGGGGTGGGGGTGCAGGGGGACATGAGCAGGTGTGCAGGCTAGTCCCCTGTTTTGTGGGCTGCCTGCAGGGGCCGTGGAGGGTGTACAGGGAACACCTGTGAGGACCCACCCAGCCTAATTGCGTGTGATTATTCCCGCACACCCCTGTAATACACGTACCTGGCCAAATCGCATGTGAGAATTCCCGCGCACCCCTGTAATACACGTACCCAGCCGAATCGCGTGTAGAACTTCCCGTGTACCCCTGTAATACACGTACCCAGCCAAATCGCGTGTGATAATTCCCACGTACCCCTGTAATACACGTACCCTGGCCAATCGCGTGTAGAACTTTCCACGCACCCCTGTAATACACGTACCAAGCCAAATCGCGTCTGATCATTACCACGCACCCCTGTAATACACGTACCAAGCCAAATCGCGTGTGATAATTCCCGTGCACCCCTGTAATACACGTACCTGGCCAAATCGCATGTGAGAATTCCCGCGCACCCCTGTAATACACGTACCCAGCCGAATCGCGTGTAGAACTTCCCGTGTACCCCTGTAATACACGTACCCAGCCAAATCGCGTGTGATAATTCCCGCGCACCCCTGTAATACACGTACCCAGCCGAATCGCGTGTAGAACTTCCCGTGTACCCCTGTGATACACGTACCCAGCCAAATCGCGTGTGATAATTCCCACGTACCCCTGTAATACACGTACCCTGGCTAATCGCGTGTATAACTTCACGCGTACCCCTGATATGCACGTTACCCGCTTTGCATTCCTTGTTTGGCAGCCCTGTGGACTGGTCCAGGGTTAGCGCTGCCCTTTGCGATGATTTAGCGATTTTGATGGCTTTTCCTTGCGCGAGGGCGTTCTTGGGGGCGTTACTGGCGCTGCTGCAGGGTCGCTGCGATACTCTGCGCCACGGCTGGTTTGGGAGCCTATAATCCATGAATACGCTGTGCGCGGAAATCGGTTTTAGCGCACGTGCCTGGCGCAGACAATCGCACGCGGACACTCTGCGCCAGCCGCTTGCGACACTTTTCTGCGAAATTCTATGAATTACCCTGTTAGTCCATTAAACAACTTGCACACAAACATTGTTTTTGCATTTTCCACATATTCATGAATTTCTAACCGCAAAGTAATCTGAGGCACAAAGAACATCGAGTTGCGCCCGGAACACCCACAACACGTCCCCACCCCAAACAGATACAAATACCAAAATGTGCGCCTACCTTATGCCCACCATCCAGCATCCCGCCGATACTGCAGGCCATCCCCCCGCAACTCAAGGCAGCACCCTGGCAAAACTGCGTACGATTCTCTCGTAACCCAAGTGAGCACCCCACTAATCTGTGTTCCATTCCCCGTAACTCAAGGCAGCACCCCACTAATCTGTGTTCCATTCCCCGTAACTCAAGGCAGCACCCCACTAATCTTTGTTCCATTCCCCGTAACTCAAGGCAGCACCCCACTAATCTGTGTTCCATTCCCCGTAACTCAAGGCAGCACCCGGCTGATCTGCCTACAATCACCCCTAACTCCAAGCAGCACCCGAACTACGCTCTGTCACCCATAAATTGCTATAGAAGTGTTTCCTTGGCACGTTGGTTCCTATGCGCTCAGTGCTTTGTGCCTCTTATCGGTAGGAGGTTTGCATGTGACTTTTCCCGACGTGCACATGACTTCAGGGACGTCATTTGGGATTGCCAGGGGTCGCAGCTGTGACCCCTGAGATCTCCCTTGCTACCCCGTGGTGTCCCTTGCTACCCCTAAAAAAATAAAAATACAAAACAATAAAAGAAAATCTTTATTTTTTAAAATGGGCGCTCCTGGGCTGCGGCCAGCACCATGTGGCTGTTTGTTTCTGGAGTGGTTGGCTTTCTTGTTCATGCATCTTAAAATAAAAACAGGGGGTTCCACAAGTGTACCACTTTGAGAAGTGACCCTAAATAAGAAAGAATAGGAATAACTAATAATTTGTCTTTCTTGAATTCTATAAAATAATTGCTAGACTAATTAAAGGTGTATTTCAGGCACACTTCAGGGGTGAGTCACTGATTTAGTCTTTTCACAAGTTGCAGTTATAGCATGTTTTTATTTTCTGCTGTTGTCTCTGTCATGATCATCACAAGACATTCCATCTCGGTGTCCTTGTTCACTTGACAAAATCCTTGTGCCTAAAAGCTTGTGTAGCGTGTAGAAATGTTTGACCATAGCATATAAAGTGGCCCTTGATTTCATTGTGCCACAATTAATGCTTTGTGGTAATGTGTCTATCTTTCCTATCTCCCTGGCATGCTGTTCAGGATGTTTGTTTGCATGTATGAGGTAACAAGTGCCTAGAGTATGGGATGCCTTGTGAGTGCACTGCTTTTCCTGCGCTACTCTAAATTCTTTAATACAGAGTTATGAACCTTCCCAATGGTATGTATTCTGCCAACCTGTGAAGCCTGAAAAGTAGATCCACGCAGGCTTGACATGTGGCCAACTTTGCACCAGATCTACAGGTTAACTGGTCTGCTGTTAAATCGCAGTTACCAGGTTAATGGTATCCACTACAGAGTGTAATTTGCTTTCTGACTTTGAGAACATTCAGACATGTATTTGCTAATTTTACTATAGCCGGTAAAATAACTATAGCCGGTAAGATAGTTCAGTGGGTTGAGCGCTCACTGCTGCAATGTGTGTGTGATTTGCAGGTTCAAATCCCGGCACGGCCAACTCAGCCTTTCATCCTTCTGAGGTCGATAAATGAGTCCCAACACAGGTAGGGTGATATTGTATGTATTTGTTCTATATAAAGCTCTTAAGCGTAAGTGCTATATAATAACACATTATCATTTCGTCATGGACGTCTGCTTGCATTCACATTAATTTGGTTATATGGGCCTATACACACATTGATATTAATGATACATATGGTGATCCATTTTTGTATGAAATGTATATCACATTACAGTAGTGGTCTTCAAACTTTTTTGGCCAGGGCCCTCCCTGAGCAAAATGTGGGCAGGCCACCCCTCGCCCCCAAAAAAAGGCCAAATGGACAGTAAGACCAAATGGCTATGAACTATCGCGTGCCATCACCACAACCTGCTCCCAGTATAGTCCCTGGGTTCGCCACCTGCTCCTATCACAGTCTCTGGGCTCCCTCATCCCACAGTCCCTGGGCTTGCCCCATCCCACTGCAGAGCCAGGGCTCTTCCCACCCTGCCCCCACCCCTATCCCATGGCTCCGCCCACCCCGCTCCCAGCACAGTCCTGGGCCAGTGGCGGCTGTTGAATTTTTTAAGTGGAGGATCATAAATATTTCCCCAAGATATGCCATAGCAACCGAGCATAGCGAGGCAGCCCGAACCAATCGAGGGAGGTTCGGGGGAGTTAGGGGGGTGCGATCATACCTTTAAAAAAATGTGGGTAAAAAGACAAACAGTTTGCAATTGGTGCTGGGGGTGGGGGCACAGGGGGCAGGCATGGTCTTTTTTTTACTGGACTTCTATGATAGATGTCTGGTAAAAAGATACCATTCCTTTGCCCTGGGCCTCACGGCCCCTAACACACGCACACAATCAAAGTGATTATGTGTGTATGCAAGGTGCTAGGGGGCCAAGGGGGAAAGCATGGTATGTTTTACTGGACATCTATGATAGACTTACCTCTGCCCCGGTCCTGGAGTTTCCTCCCCAGCACTCAAGATCCTGAATCATGAACAGGAATCGAGAAGCAAGAGCTTCCTGGTTCCTGCACATGCATGCATGGCTGGAACGCCCCGCTCCAGCCTGCTCTGCCCGTACTTGCGAGGAGGTGCAGGAGCTCCCCCTTGCACATACAGACATGCAGTTCCCCAGCCAGCATTTCCAATGAGCTATGCAAGGCTGGCAAAGCAAAACACACCCAGTCTTGCATTGCTCATTGAGCATGTGCGACTGGGGAAGTGAACTGAACTGAACTGTCAAAGGGAAACAGGATTTCTCTTTGACAGTTCAGCCAGCCCAGGAGCACTCCCTCAGCTGGAAAAAGCAGCTGAGGGAGCACTCAGTGTTTCACTGGGCTTGCTCCTCCATATGGGTGAGGGGGCCACTTGGTCGATGGCCCCTCGCACATTATGGATGAGCCGCCCCTACCCAGAGCTCTCCCATTTCCTGCTTTTTTTTCCTTCCCTTTTTTTTTACAGATTTCAGATTGGGGTCTCGCGCCCCACCCCCCTCCTGGGAATGAGACTGCAGCCCCCCACAGGATGCATCCCACAGTTTGAATACCTCTGCATTACAGTGATATCGTAACCATACTTTTTGTAGAGTACTTAGAAACAATGCTATGTGATGACACTTCCTGTTTTGTCAAGGAGTGAAAAGTTGTGTTCTATCGTTTCCTGTGATGTCATTTCAGGGTGGGATTTCCTGTGATGTCATCAGTGGTCAATGGTCGTGTGATATCACTTCCGCTACCCCTGGCATTCTGGTGAAATGATGTCCCTGCATGACTTCGGTTGGGTTTGTGCTAGACTGGGCCTGCAATTTCTTTGCGTGGCCTGTCCCTCAACACGCCCATGTTATTCCTTGTTCTTCCTCATTTTGCGGGGAGAATGGGGAATATACCTGTTCCAGCGCCTATTTATTTCTTTGCATAGACCCGTCCCACACTTTGCGTGGAGTGTCGCGCAAAGACGTGATGAACCTGTGCAAAGTCCCGGAAATACATGCAAAGTCCGATCCATGAATCGGAAAAAGGAGTTTTGCACACTGAAAAGTGCGCAAAGTCACTTTTCAGCAAGTAAAAAAAAAATCAGCTTATCAGACCATGAGTCATTGTTCCTTTAATCATCTAGTGAATAAGCAAGCTTGCAAAAGTGTCTGAGGTTATTTAGCGCTTTACAAAGTCATATATAAATAAATTAAAACTAAGCAAAACATTTAGGATGTACTGTTGGGTGTTTTTCGGGGCCAGTACCTGCTTAAGACAAATACACTGCGCAAAGTGTTGAAAAAAGCAAAATAAGAGGACATTAATAACAGTTTCTTAAACCTAGTTTTCTAGTCCGCTGCCAACATTTTGTCACCTCTTTACAAAATGATAACGACATCCAATGTTTTCTATTGAGCTATTTCCCATCTTAATTCTGCCTCCCTGTCACACCATTAGCATTTTGCATAAAAACATGCAAATAGCAGTAGTGACTATTAACTGCGGTAGTTACCAGCGCCGTACGCTGTCATCAGCTGAGCCCTGGCAAGCGCAGGCATTTCTCTGATGGTTGGTATAATGTCTCGATAATACTCAGTTATTTGTAATCTCGAAAACATTTTATTTTCAATTTGCCGTCATTATGAATTCATGCGGCAATCACGGCCGTCGTTCTGATAGTTACAGATTTATTTGCTCTTCGTATGCATGACACATCCATTCGCCCAGGACGCTAATGCGAATATAGATTGCTCGGAAGATGCTCGCAGGCGCCATTTGCAGTCAAAAGGCAGCAGGAGGCTGGTTTCATTTGCTAATCAGTGGAGCGCTGCAGGGGCGCATGCGCGGGCCTTCAAGGGATTAGAATCAGGCCCAAGATGGCCGCCACAGTGGGTAGCAAGCACTGTGCTTACTGTCTGCACGCTGTACATAACAATAAATCAGATGCCCTTTTGTTTGTCAGGTCTGAAAATACTACATGTAAAGTGACCTCTTTTAATTAAAGTGCCAGGCATAGCTCTCAGCTCACACGCTTTTGGCGGGTGTCACCCGCCTTGTAAACAGCTGACTCACCCGCCAAGACCCCTGCACGCCCATTGGTTTCAATGGGCCTCTCACCCACAAAAAATAAAATCGGGTGTTTTCACCCGCCTTTGCGACATAAATGGTTGAGAGCTATGTGCCAGGTGGACAGTATGTAGAAATCGCTATGAACTTTTGCGTGCCGTCACTGCACCCTACTCCCAGTACAGATCCTGGGCTCTCCCCACCCTACTCCCACCACTATCATAGTGCTGCCGCCCATCCTGCTCCCACCACCGTCCCATAACACAAGCATACACACATCCATACAAATTTAAATAAAAAATAAATCGCCATAAACGTACCTCGCGTGGTTGCTAAAATGCCCCACTCCAGGTTGCTCTGCCCATATGTGCGAGGAGGCGCAGGAGCACCCCCTCGCACATACATACATGCAGTGCCCCAGCCAGCATTTCCAATGAGTTATGCAAGGCTGGCGAATCAAAACACCCCCAGCGTTGCATGGCTCAGTGATCATGTGCGGCTGGGGAACTGAACTGTCAAAGGCAAACAGAGTTTTCCTTTGACAGTTCAGCCAGCCCAGCAGCACTCCCTCAGCTGGAAAAAGCAGCTGAGGGAGTGCTCAGTGTTTCACTGGGCTGGCTCCTCGGCTCCTCCATAATGGGTGAGGTGGCCAGTGGGTGGACGCCCCCTCACCCATTATGGATGAGCCGGCAGGCTTGGACTGGCCGATAGGGCAATAGGGAGATGACCGTACCAAAAATGCAAAATGCTAGTGTAGGCCAGTAAAAATGGGCCACTTTTTTGGCCAATGTGGGCCAGTTTGAGGAGTTACTTCACTATGCAGCTAGTAGTTTTGACCATTGTTGCTGAATAAAATTCCTTAAATATCACCATTTGTTTACATTTGAACAAAAAACAACCCCTTGGGTACTATTCAAACAGTCTGTGACTAAACACTGAATATCCATTTGCAACTGCTGGCCATTTTTTCATTGGTGCCTAAGTCTGGTTTATGGCCCAGTCTTACCATGTGAGTTGCCCCTTCCCAGTTCCTCCAATCTAAAAAAAAAAAAAAAAAAAAAAAATATATTTTTTATTTTTATATTTCATGCTGGGCTCTGGCACCCCCCCCTGGGATATGGCCGCTCCCCGCTTAGGAGGCACGCCCCACAGTTTGAAGACCTCTGCTCTAGAGAAAAGTAATTGACACGCTCTTGAACAAGCCAATCAGAAGTCCCCCTTTGGTTTTATCATACATGGCGCAAGGGAAGGCGAAAGGTTCGAACATGACCATTTGCAGAAGGGTTTATAAACCAGAGCCGGGGGGGAAGGAGGTGGGGACAATCAAGGGTGCTTGGTCAGCACTGTGGCTGCTGAGACTTAAAGCTAATGGGTGCAACGCAGCAAGAGAGAAAATAACAGAAAACCTGAGACACAATCTGTGGTGCAACCAATAAAACGTTATTCTCACAGAAAACAAGAAGGTCTGGAGAAAGGGCAACTAACCACGTATGCATAAGTCTACTAAAACACTCTGGGGGTAAGAGTAAACGGTTGGGTGAGTGGTGGGGTGGGTTTACCATGTTATTGGTTAGTCTTTGATAGGGTTGTAATCTGAGGGTAAATTTAACTTACCTCAAAAGTCAAGTTTCTTAATGGAGTCATGGCAAGTTTCTGGGTTGGTTCTACTGCGAGCTCTTGACCATGAGGTACACTGCAGAGAAGTGTTCGATACATATAACATTTGAGTGCTGGCCGACCTTGCCTGTATTTGCCGATCGTGACGGTTTCCACAGCGATCCTCGGATGGTTGCATCAGCTCTCCTTGGACGTTACCTGTATCCCTGTTCCCAGGCTTGACTTTTTAGAGACCATATCCTTGTTCTATGTCAGTTGCCAGGGTATCAAGTCTACTTGCCAAGCTGCGCACTTGATTGCCCCTTTGGCTCTTTTCTTGCAGGTCTTCAAGGTTCTTTATTGTCCTTGGTGGTCTTGCTGCGATCAACAGATCAGGTCTTATTGGGCTACTGGCTAGCCACACCCTGCTTTCGTGAGGCCCTTAGTGCTGAGCCCTTCCATTCTCCCTTCCTGGGTCCACAAGAGTCTTCACTTCCACACGCCTGGTACCTTGGCTTCTCCCTAGCTTGGGCCACAGCGGTTCGTTCTCTCACTTCCTAGCACCCGCACAGCTTCATGACAGTCTGGCTTTGGCCACTACCTGCTCTTATCCGCCACACCCTCTATTTCCCATTTCCTTCTCCGTCTTTCAATCTTTCGTGTCTTCTTCTTCCTCCTCCTCCATTCCTCCCACAGCAGAAACCTCTCGCTGCCTCCGATGTTCACTTCTTTCCTCTGTCCACATTTCTCCTACAACCTCCTCTTTCTCTACTAAAGAACAACCTCTCCCAGTCAAGCCTTTGCTTCACCTTCCTAGTCTTTCACTCTCTTATTTTTTCCCAATCTTGAGTTCATGGAGGGGTGGGCACAAAAGAACAGCGCCTCTCCCTTCACGTAACCATCTCACAATCTGTGGACACCACAGGTGACCCTGTGTACCCAGGGTGTATTCACCTCAAGCTGGACCTTGCTTCGGCTGCCAGATCCAAGCTATGCAGAACATTCATTAAATAGGGCCATCACGCTAAGCGATCTAGTCTCGCGTTATGTAGATTCTGCTCAGGTATCATGGGTCTGACCAAGCTCATTTCTGGTAGAGAGGGGTCTGAGACTGGTAGGCGTCAATGCCCCTTTCCTTTTTCAACCTATCCGTGGAAGATCGGTTGGGCCTATTTGACCTAAAACATTTGCCCTAATCATATTTGACCAAATTTATTTGACCTTTTTTTAGTCTAAAATGTGGGGGGAGACCACCCACAAACCCCCCCCAACTTTCCCTCAACCTAATATATACCCTTAACTACCGCTCATATATATTTTATTAAATTTGACCAAAGAAAAGGTCAAAAAAATGTGATCAAATGTTTTTAGGTCAATTATGCTAATACTGGAAGATCTCTTGAGCTTCATTTCATGCGTGCCGCAGTTGACTAGGCCAGGCCACCCTTCCTAACTTTTTACTGGTAATGGAGAGAACCGAGCAAGCACTGCTGATGTATATAGTTAGACTTCTAATGATCTAACCAAGGGCAAAGGCCTACTCAATAAAGATGAACCGATCAGGCATCAGCGATCCAAAGTTTCAACTCTCAGGTTTACAATTATTAGTTCAGCATCTCTGCAAGTTTTTCCAAATCCCCGTCTTGAGTATACAGGAAACCGCCGGCACAGACATCGAGATTTCAGAATGTGTAGTTGTGGTCGTTTTTGCTGGTTGTGTCCTAGAATCATGCGAGCTAGATATTGTGACTTCAGACCGCTGCGGTCTGAAGTCACAATATCAACTATTGATAGATATATAAAGTTCCATGCATTTACCCAACCTGAGTAATCATAACATTTTTAATAATTGTAGTTTTCAGGTCTGAAGTTTGTTATTGTTACGCTGCAATCAATGTTTTTTATGAGTTTATCTAAAATAGCCTTTTCATGCTAATCAATACTAAAAACTGTGTGAGATGAATTAACCTAAATTCAAGTGCCTATTTATGTTTCCTAACACTTAATTATCTCGGGAAGATAGCTCAGGGGAAATGCGCTCCCTTTGGAAGCAAGACGATACAGAGCAACATGGGTTCGATCCCTGGGTCCGCGCTTAGAAACCTCTGGATCTTAACGGTGTTATAAATAACCAATTATTATATATATTCCTCTTGGTGCAAGGTCATTTCCGGCCCCTCATATGTGAACAAGCTGATTGACTTCTGTTGCTGTGTGGGCCAGAGGATGAGGGGCCCTGGTGGGTTTAGTATCTCATTGGTGCAGAGAGAGATAGAGAGGGGGTCAGGCAGGGCCAGGCACCTGTGCTTTGTTCACCTTCTCCCTTGCTCTGCTGCTCGGAGCAGTTATGTAGTGTCCGAGCATTCATCAGATTGTGGGTTCCCGAAAGTCGTTGGCTTTTACAACAAAAAAAAAATTATAGAAAGTTTGGGGGCTGTATGGGCTAGTGGATTTGAGGCCCTGATCTACTGAACATTCGGTCAGTGCAGAGGAGGTGAGGTCAGGCAAGGTCAGGTACTTGAGGGTTTTGCTCACCAGGACTCAGGATGGTCATCTGTTCTCTGAGCACCGGTCAGGTGACAATGTAGGCACAGCCTCCAGGGGCTGGATGAGAAATGGCGACGATGGACTGACCCATGCGTTGGTGCACACTGCATCAGTGCCTAGAAGACGTATACATGGGGGATTTTGAGCTTTATAAATGCTGTGTTCCATAATGTGGGGTCACCATCTTCAGAAGGGAGGTAGAATGGAGGGGCGTAGGTCCTGGTGGGGGTGGGAGCCTTAGCTCAGAAAAGACCAGCACTAAGGGACAAAAGAAAACCCCAAAGATCTGAGTCAGAAATCCTAAACTCATAGACCCGAAAGGTTTTGAAAATGTGATCTCTTCACTCCCTCCTTATCCTTCAAGACAATGACTGCAAGCTGTGGTTTTGTTTTTTAAAAGTACTTACAAAATGGCGCAGGATCTTGAAGAGATGCTCCGTTTTGTAGACTAGCTCCATATTTTCCCCTGCTGGCTTTCAAGACCACGCACAAGGGCCCCTCTACCTTAGACAGAAACAGCACAACTGAAAGAGAACCTTCATTTATAGTGAAGAGCAGGTTAAAAACAGGTGAACACAGGAAAGAAAAAAAAAGGACACATGTTTGCATGTTCGCCTGATTTTCTTAATACTTCTACCCTGCTCCCCTTATCCCCCTCCAGCCTACTTCTGCAGGAGTCTGTCCTGAAGTATTCTGGTTTCACCATCACTGTCTTGTGGCCAATGCTGGATTTGACTTTTATGGACTTCATAGATTCACGGTGCGTCATCCTTTATCAACTCTCATGCTGGACTTCCTTTGCATCTTGTACACATGGTGGCTCTGAATCATGCTGTTCCCATCTTCATCTTGTATCCTGGCTTGCAACATCATGTGTTACTACTGACTTCTGCAATTGTATTCGCTCTCCCTCTTGCTTCTCCACTCTTTTTGACTACTTACTCTCTGTTCTCTCCTCCCCTCCCTTTCTACCTCACGCGGGTTAGCCCCCCTTTTCCTATCTCCTCCGTTCCTCCCCTTACTTTCTTCTATGCACTTACTCTAACAGAATTGTCCCTGGACCTAGTATGATAGCAACCCCATCTGTCTCCTCCCCCTCCTCTTACTTGTTCGTCTCACCCCTCCAGCACTATCTGAAATGTTGTCAGGCCTAGAACGATAGTCGCTTGTTTTGTTCCTCCCCTCCCTTTCTGCACCCCTCTCCCTCACCTTTTGTTTTATCCGGCTTTTCCAGAAATGTCGTCAGGCCTAGTACAGTAGTCGCCTGTCTGTTTCCATTTCCTTCCCACTCTCTCTCTCCCTTCCTCATCTATGTCTTAGCACTTGCACTATCTGAAATGTCGTCAGGCCGAGTACGATAGTTAATTTCACATCCTTACTGTTCATGGCCTGTAAGAATGTGGTTGTACTTTCCCTTGTTCCCTCCCTTGCCTTGAAGCGCTTTGAAACACATTGGGCCTCATTACGACCCTGGCAGTAGCCGAGCCGGTAAAAACGGCATGGCTGCCGATGGAGTCATTTTTTTTTTCGCCGCCAAGAAATGGGGACTTACCGGGGCATTACAGCCCTGGCGGTCCCGGTAATTCCCCATTGCCAGGTGCGGGAAAAAATGACTCCCCATTCCCTTTCAAGTCCCAAAGGACTCAATGGGAATGGGGAGGACGGTAGCACCGGCACCATTCATAATGGTGCCGGTGCTACCGTCAAAGTCTACTCGGATTATGACGGTTCGGTAACAACGGTGCCGGTAGCTTACCGGCACCGTTGTTACCGGACCGGCATACTCATAATGAGGCCCATTGTGTATAGGCCCTATATAAATAGCCTATCATATCATATCATATCATATCACCATAATGGTGTGTAAGAGGGAAATACGAATGTGGTAACAGATAAACCTGTGGTCAAAAGCCTGGGGCGGTGGGAATGGGATTAATATGGTGTTAGAGCATCATTTGAGCCAAGCACTAACCATTATTGTGCACTTAATGTCTGTTAACAGACCGCTCCGCTCGCCATACCCAACAATGATTAATTGAATAATCCCTCCAGACCATCAACAGCATCCGACAATTGGTTCTGGAGTCTGTCTTTCCTTTCTATAGATTCCCTTATCTCCAGATAATGGTGTTATACTCAGAAATGTGAATGCGCTGCACCAGCAAAGTAATTGATCCTATCATCTTATAATGTAATGATGTACGTATATATCCCTTTAGTAAGTCACGTGGTCTTTTTTCACGTCATGTACTTATATTACAGTCTGTTTTATGGTCACGTTGGCTCAAGAGTCACAGCTTTCAAAGGCTTTGAGTCTTCTTATCTGGGACAGAAGAAAGCCCCTTTGTCGTTACAGCTGGTGAACGTATACACTCTCCCCTCGTTATTTATTGCATAATACAATATTGCACATATTTCTGCCTGCCCTCTATATCAAGCACTCATTCCAAAATACTGCTATCAATTTCTCTTTGAATCATCCGTCTTATAATGATGCTATAAGACTCATTTATCTTGGTTGTTTACAAATTAGATAAACATACAAACTCTTATTTCAACGATATGGCATACTACCAATTATGGAAAGATTTTCTGCTGACATATTTCTGTCCGCTTTCTCTGTTCATGACTATGAATGAAAGCATTCATTTCAAAATGGAGACTCCCAGCCAGCAGTCTGCAGTTCAAGAAACGTTTGATCAACACATCCATAAGAATATAGAAATGTAAGGCCTTATTCATGGAATCTTTAGCGCAGTGCACTGCAAAAGTACTCTTTGCAGCGTGAATCAGGCCCATTTAGCGTGGTACAGAGTACTTTTACAGTGTTAAGTGACTTTGTACTGGAAAAATACACTTTGCGCCGCTCTGTGAATCATGGTGTTTGTTGGCAGTGCAAAGTGACTTTGCACTGCGCAAATAATTCCATGAACTCAGAACTAAGTAAGCCTCAATAGGCAAAAATGTTGGAGCTAATAGAAAAGAAACTTCAGATATAAATGACATTGACTCCAATATATTTCCCTTTAATGCGCAAAGTGCAAGTTTATTAAGGAACGATGTTCGCTGCTGGTTAGGAAAAACTGTGAAATCGACACAGCGCTGTGGTGTTATTTGATAAACAAATCTAAAAATTCAGATTCCTTCAATTGTTTGTTCCTGTCTCGTCTCCATTTCGGATTTCTTAATTGATGGCACTCAACTCAATTCTTTCAAGCAGGCGCCAACACCAGCCGCGGCTTGCTCTACCAGACTCTGAATATACCAGACTCTGAATATTGTTAATTTAGCCGCAAGTACAGCACAAGGTCCTATATAGAGTTTCAATAGACAAATACCATTTCGCAAAACTTAAATGCTTCTGTAGAGGAGCAGGTGGATGCGTTTTCCCTAGCTCCCGCCCCCTCACTGCCGTCATATTGGGACAGCAGGAGAAGAGCCCTATGTCGGACCCCATGTGTTGTCCCAATACCGCATCAAGCGTATGAAAGATGATATGCACTCATGCCACAGCAAATGTACCCTCATACTGAAAGAGTGCAAGGATGTCAGAACGCACCATTGGACATCACGTAGCGCTGAGTGAAATCTGACAAGGGCAGGGTGATGTCATGAAGAAGACATAGGAGGACATACTGAAAAGATATGGAAATACTTAAGAGTAACAATAAAACTGAAGTGACAATAGAAACATGTACCAAATGATGAAGTAATCACATATACAACGAAGACAAAGGGCGTCATTACAAGTATGGCAGAGCGGGAAAAATGGGGCGTTAACAGAATTACTGCCACTTTTCCCGCTCCGTCATATTACAGGTATGGTGTTGGAGTGGAGGATTTACTACTAGCAAAATGCTGGAGGTAAATCCTTCAAATCTTTGCCAAAAATCAGCAAAATTGGCAGAATTACCATGGCGGAATTACCGCTGCCACGGTAATTCCCCCAAAAAAGCCCCATAGAGTCCTATCGACTCTAAAAAAAAGAATGGCAACACCACTGCCACTTGTATTCTAACGGTAATTCCACCAGACCAAGTGGCGGTAAAAGTAATTCAGTTTACTGGTATCTGGGGGGATCAAACTCTTGATTGGGACCAACGTAACTTGCTGATTAATAGGGGTAAATAGGTGTAAATACGTAGCAATGCAAGGTAGATGAGACATATAGAAGCTGGCTATAGAGGAGAATATAACGTGGCGAGGACGGCCATGATAGGAAAATAGACGTCGGCTTGTGTTAAGACTCAATTCAATTACCTCAGAAACAGACCAGGGATGCAGAGTTAGGAGATGTTGGAGAAATAGCTTTGCGTGCAAAATAAAGAGGGGCCTGTGTTGGCTGGGATCAAGGATGCTATTTTAAGGGATAATTGCAAGGCACAAAGGGAGACAGACGGATAAGCTATGTACGTAAGGCATATTTCTCTTAAATGAAAGAAGAAGAAAACATTTGCAAGAGCGAAATTATTGGACACTTAACAGTGGTAAGGTCTATACAAGATGGAGTGAGGAAGTCTCTAGAGGTCAAAAGAAGCAAGTAATAGCAGTAAATAGGAGATCGAAATGGACAAATATGCAGTCTCCTCACACGTGATTCAAAAGTCAAACACAAGGCGTATTCATTAAGCTTCGTATGAAGAGAGCGATGTGCTTACACTCCCGCAAATGTCCCAGAACAGAGAGAAGACTACAAGGTCAACTACAGACAGGAAACTTTGGCTTATGGCTGGACGGATGAGAGAGGATGGATTTGTTGGGAAATTTGGGGAGTAATTTGACGTGACTCAGGCACCTGGGTTTCATTTTGCTTACATGCTGCTAATGAGCCGAAAGTCCAAGGTTGAGTGAGAATGGCAACCAATCAGAGGGTCTATGGGACAGCATACTATACAATGTTACAAAGACCAATCCGCTGCCATTTTCTCTGCTATAATCAGTATTATATGTATTTAGAGGTGGTTTGAGGTGTGCCTTATAGATAAGAGACAGCCAATGAAGTACTAACCCATATGTATGCCATAAGTACATATGTTCCCTTAACCAATCCTTCCCTTTAATAGGTTTTGCAGTTTGCCACGTAGGATGACGTCATAGATGATGCATATTGGGGTATATAACCTCTGTATAATCAATTTTGTGTGCGAGTGTGCGAGCATCAGTCCGTTGTTCGCCAGTTTGCCCTGCTTTATTAAATTGAGAATAAAGTAGTATTTTGTCATATTTTCGTAGTCAGTTCAGTCATTTCTTCTGAGATCATTGTTGGTAATTCCATCTAGCGCGAGAGACGCTTCAAGGTGCTAGAGTACACTTCTATACTCAAAGACGTCTTGGCAAAAACGTAATACCCTTGCGCAAGAACATTCTAGCATTTCCCAGGAGAATGATCGCTTGCATAGGAGGAAGGAAATTGTTTCCATCAGGTGGAAAAACCTGTTTTGGATTGGATTACAGCCATTCTCTCTTCCCTGTCAGGGAAAGGGCAGACTGGCCCATATTGCAACTCTGTCAGCCCTTTACAACTGGGGGTCCACTTGAAATGTCTGTAACACAAAAAAGGTCGCAATTGTATAAGCATTTCCATATTTCTTATTTCTGAAGGGGGTGGAGAGAAAGAGAGAGAGGGGGAAGGGGTTAAGCAGTCCCTGCTTGAGATGTTATTCACTCTCCATGGACAATGGTGGGCTGCCATCTGTCTAAAAGAGAGGAAAGAGACCCCACGGCAACGTGCCCCCCTGTGTGATCTCTGGGCTTCATTATGAGATGACTGTTGAATTACCGCCAAACTCGATTACCTTGTCTGACGGCTTTAGAACGGTATTATAAGTGGTGGTAGGGTGGTGCAAATCCACATTTTTGGGGCCCATAGGACTCCATGTGGGTTTTGACGGAACGACTGCCTGCTCTAATGCTGCCCATTATCGGTGGTAAGGTGCAGGATTGACCTTCAGATTTTTGCTGGCAGAAGATCGTCCACCTTACCACCAAACTCATAGTGCTGTGGTGCGGTAATGCGGCAATAACGGAATAGCCGCCGCATTACGGCCTTTTGTACCTGCACTGCCTTAGCTGTAACGAGGCCCTCAGCATTTAAAGGAACCTCAGAGAAACCCTGTATTTTGTCTGCGTCTAGAGTATCCATGGCTATATGTGATAGAACCCGTATAAACAAACGTGTCTTTTGCACGATCTGTATCCTCCCAGTCCAGTCTGTTTGTATTGGTGTGTAAACTGGTCAAACTGGTAAAAATCAAAAAGATATAGCCATGTCTATTTGA
This sequence comes from Ambystoma mexicanum, assembly GCF_040938575.1. Lineage (NCBI taxonomy): Eukaryota > Metazoa > Chordata > Amphibia > Caudata > Ambystomatidae > Ambystoma > Ambystoma mexicanum. The sequence goes on along the minus strand of NC_090940.1, from coordinate 642,254,176 downwards.
AGAATGGTGTCTCTCGTAAATCATGGACACCCATCTCTGAATGGTTTCTACTTTTATTTCGTGTTCCTCAAATCACTTGTGTTCTCTTCATCTTCACAGATAGGTGGCTTGCCAGATGTTTACAGCCCTTACAATATGTCCGCCGTCTTTAGTTGTTATGCAGAATGAGTTTTGGAGTGTGTTTGTTCTAACCCGCATTGGATCTCATCTCGATGGATGCCTCAGCGTGTAACTACTGGAAGCTCCCCTCGTTTGTGGGACGTTGGGACGTGTCATCACTAGGGTGACCAGATAAAAAAAAAACGGGAAAGGCCATGGACATAGAAGTAGGACTAAAATAAATACAAATAAAATGGCAGTTCTACTTCAATGTCGCCGGCCTGTTGTGGGGTGGGGAGGGGGTGTGCTCACAGGCACACTCCTCTCATTGGAGGAGAGCACCGGGCAGAGGAAGGGGGAGGATATGGGGGTATGTAAAGCATTTCATGCCCCCATTTGCGCAGGAAGAGTCACGCCAGGACCCGATTTTGGGATTTCGAAATCGGGTCTCAGCAAAAACCGGGACCGTAGCCACTCACCCTTGCAAACGTGGTACAGGGTTTGTAAAATTAAAAAACTCATGGGACCCCGGGACAAAGGCCGATTTCCCAGGAATGTCCTGGGATAACTGGGACACCTGGTCACCCTAGTCATCACTGAGCTGGCTCGCAATCATCTTCCGCAGTAGTGTCATGTGCCAGTGGTTAGTATGCCCGCTAGCTAATTGAGTGCAGATCTGCCCGCTTATCAATATGGGCAGTGGTCATGAACGGGTTGGCATTCATTCACTTTTGTGGCACTACGTGAAGGGACAATGGCCCCGCCTGGTGGAGATTGGCCATGAGGTGATCTTGGTAAGTGGAGGCACAGCGACCACCGCCCAACACCCTGGGGTTCTGCCTGCCTCTTACAAAGCACAGTTCTCGGGAAGACCCACAGCTCACTCGCAGGAAGATGGCGCAATTCAGCGCAGCACGAGGCGTTCATGCATGTTTTAGATGCCTGACTAAGTACTGCTGATCGTGAGGTACAGAGGGTAAATCATGCGAAATCCCTGGGCTCGACTCGTACCTTGGCGTAAACAACATCAACCTCATTCCTGGTACTGCCCTCACAACTATCAAAAATAGCATGGAGAAAGAAACCTCTATAACCCATTGAATCAATATAATATATGTTCAAATACGCGCACCGCTATGTACGATCAGAACCCCATCTGCATGCACGCACCCCTAAGTCTGACATGCAAACTGACCTTCGGGAGTTACGATTCCTCCATGCAAGTCCATACGCCTGCTTCCGGGTGGCAGAGATTTGAAGGGTAGTACAAGGGCATTTCACAGGGGAGGGGTTATATGGTCACATCCATGAGTTTGCTTTGTTGTGCGTATTTTTGGGCGTGCTATGGACTGCCTGTGGTCCGTCCCTTGTAACGCCCCTTTCTGGCTTGTTGTTCCCCATTTTGCGTGTTCCACCCCCTTATCTGTGCTCTATGCACTACTCCCACCCCCTGCATGGAGTCTCATGCAAGGTGCTCGGCCGTTCACAGCTGTTCCGATGCTGCGCAAACTCCACGCAAGTCTCGGAAAAGTCCCACGCAGTCGGTTCCATGAATCTACGAACATTGTTTCGCACACAGTTTGACATGCAAGTACCAGATTTTTAGTGAAAATCATTCCATGATTCGGGCACCAATTCTTTCCACAAATGCTGTGCTAATGCGACCCAGTGCTTTTTTCCCCCCGCATATATACTGCAATAAATTATCCCCTAGCCCGTAAAGCAAGTACAAATTGAAGGTATGCATTTCTCTGCCTCGGGCCCCTTTTCCTCCCTTTATGTCTTTCATCTTTCACCAGGTCTTTGTTTTGGGAGGATATCTCAGGGGCAATGTGCACGCCTTGGAAGCAAAATGACATGGAGCAACACAGGTTCGATCCCTGGGTCCGCGCGTAGAAACCGCTGGGTATTAAGCACGTTATAAATAACATATCAGTCTTCTTAGCATCCAGGTAAAGCCGCCCCAGGCCGTGTTTTTCATGTTTTCTGATGGGATGCTTGTTTTTAATTTCCCATAAGTGTTTTTTGAGCACCCTGGCCTCTCTTATTCATTATATTCCAAACACATTGCCAAGGATGAGGACTCTCATTTGGGCTTCAATAATCCTGATTACTCAGCCCCATAACCACATGCACAGCCAGATCAATTGTGGGCACAGTGCGGCTACTTCACCAATGGGCAGTAACCACAGTCCAAAGGGAAATGTGTAACATGGACTGGAGAAAGCATCTGTTTGCGCCAGTTCTCATCACAGTAGGAGTAAAAATAGCACACACTGTATTTGAACATTTCCCCTCCTCCCCCCCGAATGGCTATTTTAGAAATGATGTCCCGAAGACGGCTACGACCTACATAGATTTCAAAATATCACTGATGAACTAGTAACCCACTAGTAACCCACTAGAAAAGGATACAACTTATCACAATGTATAAACACATACACTGATGTGATTGTTATGAAAATTTCCTTTTTATTACGGTTACTTCACATGTTTATCTAAACAACTTTTATGTGATTTTTAATGGGAAACAAAATGTATTTGAAAAGTTGATTATTCCAACTAAATCAAATCAATAAAAAAAAGTAACCCACTATCTCCTTGTTTAATCATTTGTGCTTGTTAAAAGCTGAATAGAAGATATAAAGAATACAACGCATATATAACTTAACCAATTAAACATGATCTAATTCTGATCGTCATAAGCTGAGTGGAAGCAAAGAGCAGATTTCCACGGCCATCGTGAGAAGAACGCATACCTCAGCTTCTATATTAGATTTAAACCCGCAGCAGGGAGTAAATGCGCCGGCGGCGAGATAGCCATCGCCTACCGCCATGTTTCATTAAACTCCATCCAGATACTAGCATATGAGGCCAGATCCTTATTTTTACAATAAGTTATCTTTTCCATTTTTGATAAGAGTACCATGCCGCAAAAAACTGTCCTCAAGAAAGGACAAATATTTGTATTTTTTACATTTTTCCAGATTAGTTTTTTTTTTAGGAGCAGTGAGAGAGCTGCCATTGTTTCACACACCACGCCTTTGTGATGTCTAGGCTGCATCAAGGACCAGACTTTTGACTGACAACCACATAACCACCAGCCAGAACCAATGTACCTGGTGACTCGTACACATTTCTTTAAATATTTTGCTCAGGTTTTGCTGTCTTTTGTTCATCACATGTAAGGGGAATGAATTACTTTGTATTTTGATCAATGCGTTCCTTCGCAATCCTGTGTTTAGCACAATGCAGTCCACATGATGTGGTCCAAACATTACAGCTGTCAGTCTGTCCCATGTCAGGCAATAGCACATCACCGGGCGCTAATTACATTCTGGGGCTCACAGCCCAATGTTTATAATGTCAAAATCGAGCAAACAGGCCCTTGCATGCTTAGAAATGAAACAGAACTTCGTGAACTACTGGCCCTCAGACATGGGACAACTTTACAGCCCTGCCAAAACACACGCACTCAGTATAGTGCATGCCCCGGGCATACTATTCTCAAATACTGCCTGCAAACCAGCTGTTATTGCTGTAGCTTCATTTGAAATATTTACAAATGAAGATTGGCAAGCAGCAGACGAAATGGGCAGTTATCATGCAATCACCTGGCACTCTTCTGCCTCAAATAAAAAAAATCGGAAATCCGAATAAACTAAAACTTAACCCTTCAGCCTCAAACGCATAATATAATTTATTGCCTAACATTTCAAACTCATTCATAAATACATGACGCCAACAAACCAGATACACATCCTTCTAATGCAATACAGCTTTGGGTTTTAAAATCACTACTTTGAGCAGCGACTTTTGGAACCTTGCTATTATAAGGGAGTGTATTCATAGACGAAGCTGTTGCAACAGCTGCGTCCTGCGTTCAGCTTGACGGCTGCCTCCGTCACCTCCAATCAGATAGCGCCGCAGTGGGCAGGCGGCAGTTCCTGGGAGGGCGAGGAGGGTGGCTGGTGATTGCACGGGATGTTTTCGGCAGCTACATCCCTCTGGGGGCGGCACATCTCACGATATCTCGCCGAGTCCCTTTTAATGTTATCAGTGCCCCTGACACACACATGGCGTGCACTGCTGTGTCTGGCTGAGTGTCGCTTGACACAGTGGAGCTAATAACACCGGCCTTTGGCACGGTCCCAAGAGAGCGCGTGGGCCTAGGGTCCCTCACAATGAAGGAATGAGGAAAAGCAGGAACTCATGACTGGCACCCCGCAATCATGGTTCCTTCCGGCTCCTGGCAGGCGGCACGATGAGGTAGTCGACACCTCCAGTCAGTCTTGCTTAGAAGAGGAAAGCAGATCATGGGTCGGAATTGTTTTCCTGCAGGCAAAGGATTGTGGGGGGTGGGTGGGGGTTTCCTTGAACTCTTATGAAGGCCACCCATGTTTTGGGCCTTCATCTTCACTGCTGGCTACAGCAAGCATTTGTAAAGCCGCTCTCATTGTTCCAGAACTGGCTGTCGGGCCTATTCTGGCTATTCGTACTATTGACAGTCACCTCATATTTTGTCGGCAGGTCAAAACGTTTTTGTTTGGAGCTGCTTTGTCTGTCTGTCTTCCTGTGATGACGCCTCTCCCAGCACCGTGATGCCGCTGGGTGACCGCCGCACGGTGTGCATTCTTTAACATAACATAAAGGGCACTGCTACCATTCTCACTGCCTCTTTGAGTTGCAAAGCTGCAAGGGGTTGGAAGCCAGATACTCCCCCCATGGGTCAGGAGGGGTGAATATGGTACTTCAAGGGAATGAGCATTTTAAACAGTTTGAACATTTTAAAATTGTCACCTTGAACTGGGGTTCTGAGTCACCTTGCTCAGCTCTTCTGTTCCTGCAACGTTTCCATCGTCGGTCTCTCTCGTTCCCTCTCTATATCTCTACCTGACTTTCTTTCTCTCTCTCTCCCTCTCTCTACATATATACGTTCTCTCCTTCTCTCGCTCTCTCTCTGTCTCTCTCTCTCAAATATAGACCTTGTACACAGTTCATAGCAAGGACCGGTGGAGAGCCAGGTAAGGGGAGGGAACTCCCTGGAAATGTCCCTAATTTCTCTAAAGAGAGTGCAATGGATTCTGGGACGCTTGAGCAGTTGGTAAGACCCTCATTTCACCATTCTTAGTATCTAGTAAGGCAAGCGCAGCTCTGTTATGGCCCTCACCCTGCTTCACACACATATCACATTAATGAGGCCTCTTCGATCTTTTCCCCAACAGGGCAACACCCTCCGGTGACCCGGGATTGGGACTATAACCCCTGCTCCCTTCCCCTAGGAATCGTCCCCACTGCTTCCAAGAGGCCTGACACACATAAAGACCACTGCGTGCAAAACACCCCCCCTGACACAGCACAGGTGCACGTACACCCACCCACTGGCCAAAAGACTGCTTTACTCAACATGGTCCCTCGCTCATCAGTGTTCAGGCACCCCTTAATCATCAACACGCCATGTATTTGCACCCAGCTTCTGTGAAATGACAGCTAAATCACTGGCCCTGAGAGTCAGAAAAGAAGACATCCATGTTTGTTCCTTTACCTGCAACCAAGAGCCCACTGGGCACCCCCTGTAAATTGAATCTTCGCATTTTCTGTAACAGCGCCTCGATGCCTTATGGGCTGCAAGCGCGCTTTATAAGTGCAAATAAATAAAAAATAAAAATAAAGAAGGGTGTGTGGCTTTGGAAGGAGCAGGAGTGTGGAGGGCACTTTGCTGAGTTGGACGGTCTCACTGGTTGTGTGGGAGCCATTGTTATAAAAAATCAGTGAATGGGTTTCACACTGTGTGAATGGGGGGGGGGGGCCTAACACATGAATGACTAGGCGTGGGCACGAACATTTAAGTTATTCATTCACAGGTAATGCTTGGGAGAGGGTGGCAGCGATATGAAGATTCAAAAACAGGTCGAAAGACATTAAAAACACAGGATAAATTGCTTCAAAATGTGTCACAGGCATGTGTCCAATCGATCCTAATTTGCTGGAAAGTGTGGAAGCGTTCGCATTTATCCAAAAACCTCCTGTCGCCATTCACTCTGTGCACACTGCTTGTGAAACAGTGTGAGAGGTCTCATAAAGAGCCCCACCGCACCCTTCTGCCATCTTCTGGGAAGTTGGCCAGTCTCCTTCAAGCAGCCTGCTTCCCCACCTGCGGGCATGTACCATGCATGCCAACATGCTCCATGAACCCGAGGCGTGATTGTCCAGGAGTGGTTTGAACAATCGATTCAAGCTTTTCTAGACCTGAATGTATATTGGGAATCCCAGGACTCCTTGATACCACAGGGAAAACCCGGACTGGTTTGCCAAATGCAATAGGGCATGTTGGCATGAATGATTTGGGCCAGAAGACCTTTGCTCTCGCAGAGATCCATGCCAGTTTACAACGAGCTCTTACTGCAGTGCAGCATTAAGCTTCCCTGATGACATGATGTCCTTCCCCATAGATGGCAGGCCCTATGCTGATTCCAAGTTATAAAAAGAGGGTCAAAAATGTACCCTATAATCACAGGCCAATCTCACTGGCTCCCAATTCTCTGGAGAAGATATTTGGGAAACTCCTAGCAGACTGATTGGAGCACTGGTGTACTGAACATAGGGTGCTTTCTGCTCTGCGGGTGGGGGTTAGGAAAGGGGTCTGAAGACCTGAACAGATGCTCTGCCTGTTATTGGTATTATATAAAGGTGTTTCCCTTAGGAAACCACCCATTTAACTCGCCTTTGGAGATCTTGAGGATGCCTTCGACTGAGTCTCTTCTCCATGTTTGTGAAGGACCCATGAGAGTCTAGCTATAACCACCCGTCTTGCTATCCGGCTACCTACAACTACGCCTGGGTAAGGGGCAACAAGCATACGGGCCCCTGTGAAAACATTATCATTGGGGTGCGGCAAGGATGTGTGCTGGTGCCCCTTCTCTTCTCACTGTTCATTAATGATCCAATACCAGCACCTCTGGGGCGGTTATATGTGATTTTACCAGCGGACATTACGGAGTGGGGCATTTCATCGCGGACAAAATATCGAAAAACTCTGATTTTTTATTTATTTTTAAATTTGGGGGTTTCCACCCCCTTTTTCCCCATATAATGCCATCCCATACCGACCCATTTCAACCCCTTTACTCTTTATATATTTATTTAATGTTTTCAGTGTTTTTTCAATATTATGGTCCACTCGGAAATGTACCTCTCTGTAATCTTTTCGATATATTGACTGGGTATCGTCTGGAGCTGCCGTCGGATCCCCCCCAGATGGGAGGGCAGAAAATTGCTACACTCTTTTGCGCCGAAGATGCAATCCTTTTCTCTTTGTCTCTGATGGCTCTGCAGCTCCAATGATCAACTTTGTATTGGCTGCTTGATGACACGAGGTTAACACATAACACTTCTAAGATAAGATTCTTGTCTGTCGCCTTCCCGGGTACTGGAAGCATTTAAACCTGTCATTTAGGCTGGTGGGAGAAAAGATGGAGTCCGTGGAGTTCTTTGATTATTTGGGCATCAGGTTGCTACCGTATCATGGAAAGCACCTGTTAAGAAGAGCTGTATTAAGTTGGGCTATAGAGGTGAAGCAATGGTAAAAGTCTCAAAGAATCTCGAGGAAGGATTTATATCAAGTGCCCTTGAAGTTTGCACAATGCAAGCAGTCTCGGCCACGATATATGAAGCGCAGGTTTGAGGCCACATAGACACAAACTGTCATGACCTTTGTCCCTGACCCTCACTGGCAAGTCAGCATTCCAGTTAGGGCCAGGTCAAAGGCCTTAAAACCTCATCCAAGACTCTCTTGGAGTCAGTCCTGGCGCATTTGGCACCAGACTCATAACCATCATGAAGACCAACATTAGAATGGGACTATTTACTTGGGACTATTTAACTTGGGGGGTTCAGCCAACATGGAGGCGCACACATATCTCAGTTACAAGGAACTAAGCTATGCGGTCTAGTCTTTTGGGTGTGGCAGGCCTGGGACTACTTTACCTGGACTACTTTGGGTGTGGCAGGCCAGAACAATGACGGGGAGAGAACCCTGACAACAAGCAGGTTTCAGAGGAGACTGCTCGGGAGGAAGGGGGATGCAAAGCCCTAGAGGAAGCATCCTTCCTCACCCATGAAAAGCCCCTAGAAACTCTGAACCTGAACCCAAATCTCCTACCCCGAGAATATGCAGCCTATGGAACGGAGGGTGTGTAGGAGAAATCCAGTGATCAAGAAGACCCATTTTGTGGAGGAAGTCAGTGTTCTCCAGTTTGAAGGGGACGAATACTTGGAGGATTCTGGGAAGAAAGTTTTCTCTTTCAAGGATGGGGGGATTCCTCTAAAAAAAAAAAAGAGTCCCAAAAGACCATAACACAGACTGGGTAGGTATGGGGACTGACCTAGAGCCGCCTATTCCTGAAACCCAGAAGTGTCATCCCGAGAACTTAGAAATGAATGAGGGATCCTCCCATCAAACTGGTTCAAGTGACTGTGTCAGGGAATAGGGGGACAGACTCCAAAATAAAGAAGTTTGCCGCCTAGTTGGCCCAAAATGGCCATTTCCTTTGCCCCCTAAAGGAGAAAGAAGGTAGGTTTTATGCGCCCGTCCGGGTGCAAGGGCAGTGTGCAATTTCAGCACTGGTCGACACACGTTCAACAAGCCACTCTTCTGTCCAAAAGGGAATTTGAGTAACTTAATTCAGGAAGGGGGAGAGTCACCAAATTCCCCTCACACCTCTTCCTGGACAACACCAGAACTTAAATGGGAATGACATTCCCGTCGAGGGGTCTGCGGCACTGGAGATCAAAATTGGGCGAAACAAGGTGAAACACCCGGTTATAGTCGTTACTCCAGAGGGGACCCTCTGTCTCTTAGGGAATTACCTCTTTGGGAGGTTGTCTCAAATAATAGACTGTGTGAACAATAAAATGTAAACAGAGCACCAACTATGTAAGCCTAAATGGCACATGCCACATGGTTGAGCAGCGGTCTGACAAAATTGAGTTCCATTTTCAGAAAAATCAAGTCCCTGACATCACAGTAATTGCTGTAGGACAACAAACTGGTGATGAAAACCCTTCTCCATTCCCGAAAATCAACCTTCCTTCCAGTTCCAGGTGGCATTCCACTCTGGAAGGAAATACCCTGACATTTTATACTGATCCACAATTTGAAAACCCAAATCCCATGATAAAAAGTGATGAGAAACCAGCTCCAAGCTTGGCCAACATTCAGAAAAAGGGAGAACAGCTGTTCCTCCCCATTCAGGTAAATGAGGTGGGGGAGCCTGTTCTTGCCAGAGTAGGTCTGAATAGTGAGGAAAGCTTCATCAGCAAAGCGTTATTCAGGAAACTCTGATTTATCAGTGGGTATGGGGTCTGGAAATTGCCTATTCCTAACATCTTCTGCTTAGCAGGTGCATGCTAAAAATGTATATTTCTCATAAAAGCACAGAGCATAATTGTTGGGTCGTGCGGGGTTCCCCTGTGACTTCTACTTAGGCAGTGACATTCTCAATCGATTCGAAATTAATTTTGACCTTTGTAATTGCCAAGCCCGGTCCCAACTAGAGGGTAACCACAGGGGCTTTAACAATCCTGAAAAAGCCTTCCGGTCAGCTCCAATGCTACCGTAGGCAGTTGAAGTTAAAAAATGGAGAAGAGGTCACCATCCCAGGCCTGGCCCAACAATTCACCATCCCCCTAAAAATGAAGAGAGAAGGACATGTGGCTGATTGAAGAGCCTCTTGCGGGTAGAGCCCAGGAATCCTCCAAAGAATACAGGTAAGGAACTGGAACCCGGATGGAAGAAAAGTATATTCATATATATAACAGGGGATAATTTACTTAGTGTTATTGTAAAAATAGAAAAAATGTCATGAAAATTGCAAGTTTTTGTCGTTGTCCCATTGTTGTAAATCTTCCAGGAATTTTTTTAATAAAAAGTACTAAAACTTGTTTTTGTCTCTCTTCTATTAGAAAATTAACATCCTTAAATTCCGGCCTGGAGAGGAACACCCCAGGCACCTGGAGGGGAAGGAAGGAAAGAGGGTGCCGCACCACACTTTCCAACCCAAAGACAGAAGGGGATCCTGGAGTGCCACTCCCTGATGAAGGAAAATTACACCGAAGGAAACCCCACTCTGCCTTACTCTTCCCCAACAAAAAGTCATGGAAGAGCAAGAGGAGGGGGGATCAGTGGGGTGCATTTACAGGCCCTAAGCAGAAATCCATGTCACCTAAAAAAACGCATTTAAACAATGCCACGAGACACGGCTGTGCTTTGCTTTCCCTGGCACATGTGTGGCAAGCATTTGAACATTTCACTAAGAACGGCTCTGCGTTTCCTTTTCTTTCATCTGAATAACAAGAAGTTATGCCCTGCATTCAAAAACAGCCCTGCGTTTGTTTTTTCTTTCATCTGAATACCAAAAAGTTATGCAGCACTTCCAAAAATTGCCTTGTTTTACTGTTAATTCACATAAAGGGCAAGAATTTCAACATGCAATCTGACACAGCTTTTGTTTTCCCTTTCATGTGAACAGCAGCGCTCTAAAACACTGCAAATGAAAAAAAACGGCTTGGCTTTTGCTTTTATTCCATGTCAAATCAAAGAATCCTAGCTTATTTGCCGAAACGTGTGCCTGATGTCTGTTAATTTTGTCTACCAAAAATCTTTAAAAGAACATTTATGCAAAGACACTTACCCGTCGGCCGACCTGTCTAAAAGCCATAATTTGGCAAAAATGACACAATTTGTGTGGAAATACACATATAAATATTTTTTTTCATGAACAGAAAATGATTTATCTTGTCTTTCGTTTCATGTTTATATATATCTTTATTTGTTTTGGTTTAGAAAAACCTTTACAAAATTAATTTTCATTACAGATTTACAGAACAAAAAAATAGAATAGCAAAATTCATTTTCTTAACAAAGATACAAAGCAACCTCCAAGTAACATTATGGACAAAAAACCCAATTCTTCTCAAATATAATACATCTTAACACTTATATTAAATTCATACCGTTAGTTTTAATACAATAGAATCACAAAGTCACCTAATGACGATCGAAATTCCTCCTCAAAAACTCTGACATAGTAAGAAAACCGAGCCCAAATAATAAAGAGAGTAACGAAAAAATGAAAACAGGATTTAAAACAGGGCACAAATATTTCTCAGAAATGTTGCCATCCTGATATTCAAATTGCCATTGCTGTTATGTAACATTTTATACCAAATAAACTCTCTATTTACTTCTGCCGTGTTATGGACATATTGGGCAAAATATAGGAGTCTTTTTTCCCTCAGTGCCACACATACCAAAAGTATGTATTTCAGGTCCTCCACCATACCTTCTATACCGCAGAATCTACACCACGGCCATGTTAGTTGAACAGTAGATCTAATTGAGAGTATTTAGTTAGTCGGCAATACGTTGAATCTAAAACGCATAAAATCGTTTCGGATTGTTTTATTTGGATGCTTAATTAGGTAACTTTCCATCCCTGGTAACCATTTATTTGAGGCACACACTTGTTGATACAGTTTAGTACTCAGTATCGCATTTTTTGTATGAATCCAATGAAAACCCAGCATGCTTTCTTTCACCCTAACCGGGTTATTCCTAAAAGAGATCACTGAAATACCCATTAGCATCAGATTTTTTGTAATTTCTTCATTTAGTTCCACTATAAATGGATTACATGTATCCCGCCCTGCATAATAGTACAAGGTGTTGGTCTCAAGATTAATTACATCTCCTCCATAGCGCCATTCTTTTGCATGTCACCAGCGCCTGGAGCGAATTGAGACCAAATTCGTACTTTATTAAGTGATACGGAATACATTTCGGTAAGTAATACATTACAGATTTCCAAATATAGCTTTCTATCGAAGACCACACTCCTTCACAGGTTAAGGATTGAAATTCGGCCCCATATATTAAGCGGGGGATTACTTTTTTCGTATAAAATTCTCTGAGAGGGGACATTGAGAATTTCTAAAATTTTGCATCTAATGCCCGCATTTGGGAAATAGCGATATCGGCCTTAAGTTTCAATTGTGTCCTAAGTAAAGGTTTGGATGTGCTCCTGCTATTGAGAAGCCCAGGTATTTAAACTCCGATTTTGCTTTAAGTCTGATGTTCCCGGATACCCATGATAACATGTTTGCTTTCTTGTTCTTCCTCCCTAGTCGCACAATCACGGTTTTATCCGGATTAACCTTTAGTGCAATTGAGGTAATAAATCCCTCGAAGGCTCTGAGCATACGTTGAAGTCCCACCTTAGTGGTGTCGATAAGGAGGAAATCGTCCGCATATGCCAACCAGGACATGCGTGTATTCGAGAGTCTAGGTGATACTAGCCCCCTGTTTAGTAGGGCCTGGTTAGCACCGCTAACATATAGGTTGAAGATAGTGGGAGCCAATCTACAACCTTGGCTTGGCGCAATCCATTGTGAATAGTGAATTGCTCCGAAAGGGTGCCTGCTGAATCCAGTCTAACTTTCACATCCGTCTGGGAGTAGATTGCTCTTACTATATCTAGCAAAATAGGCGGCATATTTAATGTTCTTAGTCTTGTCCACAATATGTTCCTATCCACCAAATCAAATGCGGAACAAAGGTCCATTGACGCAATAAAGACCGAATAATCCGCCTCTTTTTTTTTTTTTTAAACTTTGGTTTTATTGGCATTTTGTAAATTTAACAAACCGGGCTGAATAACCCATTAGGCACACCAGGTGATTAACTGTTCCATTCAGCCCTTAACCCCCCCCTTCCCACCGCCCCCCTCCCAACAGTGCCCCTCCCCCCTGCAATCCTGCAATAACTTCAAACGAAAGAGACAATGAGCGGCTTTATCCTTCCCTGTGTTCAGGAGACGCTGTGGTGGGTGACCATTCTTTCCGGCCGTGGTCGATGGTGCCGTTTCCCCGGTCGTGGGCATGCAAGGCAGGCCCAGCTGGGCTCCAGGCCCTCCTCCCCTCCCTCGGTGTGGGTCAGTGTCTCAAGTCAGTGGACATCCCATCCCCACGATTGTTGCACCCCATACCAATGTGCCATGAAAGACCCTGAGTCGTTGTTCACCAGAGCTGTGAGTTTGTCCATCAAGAACATGTTCTTTACTTTCCTCAGCCAATCCTCCTTGGAGGGGAGTTCCGGGCTCTTCCACTTCTGAGCCAGGGCCACCCTCCCCGCTCGCAGCATTGTTTCCATCATCCTTGGATATCTATATATTTCCAAGTCTTCCGGGGGTACTCCCAACAACATTGACAGAGGGTCCTGGGAGAGAGGCTCGTCCGATGCCTCCGCGATCCAGGACCGAACTCTTCCCCAGAAGACCTGAACTTTCGGGCAGAGCCACCACATGTGCTTCCTGGATCCCCTCTGGCCACAACCCCTCGGGCACATTGGAGTAACACCCGGGAACATTTTAGATAATTTTACTGGGTCCCTATGCCACCCCTGCAAAACCTTGAAATTATGTTCCATGTCTGCGGTGAACAAGTTCCCATGGAAAGCGATTTTGAAAATTCTCGACCAGGTGTCTTCCGAGATGACCTCTCCCACCAAATCGTCCCAGAATGAGCGGAAGCCCCTTCTCCCGGGGAGGTTAAAAGTGTTCAGGATTTTATACATGTTCGACACCGCACCCTTTCTCGTAGTCGCTGTATCTATGAACTTTTCAAAGGGGGTCAGCTGCCTCCTCAAGTTTTGGCCCCAAGATTGGTCGCACAATATGCCCTTGAGGCGGAGGTATTCAAAAATGGTGAGGGATCCCCCGCCGAGGGCCTCCCTCAGGTCCTTGTATGGGAGAAACTCCCCCTCCCTGAACATCTGCCCAGCCCATTCCATCCCCATGTCGGACCAGGTCTGGGAATTCCGAAATCCCCTCCCGCCCACATCAAGGGGGAGCCCCCAAAGGGAGGACATCGGGGACGGCCATGAAGTGAGGTAGGCTGTCTGTGGGCCCTCCCTCCAAATTTCCCATAGGACTCCCAGGGTCGGGTGTCTTCTTAACTTCCCCGGGATAGATTTGCGTGGTGCCCACAGGAGGTCTCTAACCTTCAGGGGGTGGGCGTCCATGTCCTCTAAGTAAGTCCAGTATGTCCCCATCCCCTCTCTCATGTGTTCCAAGAGAACCCTCAATTGTGCAGCCCGGAAGTACTGGCGGAAATCAGGGAGCCCAAATCCCCCCTCCTCCCTCGGCAGTGTCAGGGTCGCTCTCCCAGTCCTTGGGGTTTTCCCCTGCCATATAAATTCTTGGACTGCGTTTTGTAGGACCCTGAAGGTCTGCTCTGGGATGGTGGTGGGGAGCGCTGTGAACAGGTACAGAAGCCTGGGTAAGATATTCATCTTGACCGCTGTCATCCGGCCGTACCAGGACAGGATCATCTTGTCCCATCTCCTCAAGTCTGACCTGATCCCTGCAATTATAGGGTCATAGTTAGTGGAGGCTAGTTTGGATAGGTCCCTAGTTAGCAGGACTCCCAGGTATCGGATGGATCTCTTTCCCACCGTGATTCCCTCGCACCTGTCCAGGGGGTCCAGCTCGGGGTCTCGCACTTTCATTGGGAGCAGGACCGATTTGGTTGTGTTGATTCTCAGTCCGGAGAAGCGACCAAATGTGGACACCAGGGACAGAAAGGGGGGGAGCGAGGCGGCCGGTTCCACCACATAAGCAAGGATGTCGTCTGCAAAGAGGGAGAGTTTGAACTCTACGTCGCCTCTGCTAATCCCCCTGATGCCCGCATGCGCTCTGATCGCTATAGCTAATGGTTCTATCGTTAGGACATATATCAAGGGGGAGAGGGGACAACCCTGCCTGGTCCCTCGCGAAAGTGCGAAGGACTCGGTCAACCTCCCATTCACCTGGACCCTCGCTGTGGGGGCTCTATAGAGTGCCGATACCCAGCTCCTTATATGGGACCCGAAGCCCATTTTCTGGAGAAGAAGTTCCATGTACCTCCACTCCACCCTGTCAAAAGCTTTTTCGGAGTCTAGAGAGAGGACACATGCGTCCAGGTCAGATTCCTGTACGAAGTGGAGCAGATCTATCGTTTTTCGGATATTGTCCGACCCCTGTCTCCCTCTTATGAAGCCCACCTGGTCCCCATGAACCAACCTCGGCATTATCCCCTCCATCCGCCTCCCCACCACCTTGGCCAGGATCTTGACATCCGTGTTCAGTAACGATATCGGGCGGTATGAGGAGCATTCTGCCGGGTCTTTCCCCTCCTTGGGCAGTACTGCTATAATGGCGCCCATCATGGAGTCAGGGAGAGTGCCTCCCTCGAGGACAGAATTGAAGACCCTCGCCAGGTGTGGGGCCAAGCTGGAGCGGAACCTCTTGTAGAAGTACACTGTATAACCGTCCTCCCCCGGGGAGGTTCCCACCTTCATCCCACTTATCACTTTGTCTATCTCCTCCTCGGTTACCGGACCCTCTAACCCCTCCGACATCTCTTGTGTTAGGGCCGGGACTTGTATGGACTCCAGGAAGCCTTCTATCTGGGCATCGCCCTCGCCATATTCTGAGGTATATAGTTCCTCATAGTAGTGGCGAAAGGCCTCTCCTATGTGAGGAGCATCGTAGCCTATCGTCCCCTGGGCGTCCTTCACTGCCTTGACCATTCTGCTTCTTTGGACTTCCCTTAGTTTCCAGGCTAGGATACTATCTGCCTTATCCCCTTTGTCATAATATTTCTGCTTCACCATCTGGAGGCTCCTCTCCGTTTTGTGCAGGAGGAGGTTTTTGAGTTGGAGTCTGTAATCCTCCAGGGCCGTGACCTGGTCACGCTCGAGTGGCCGCTCCGGAAGCCCGCCAGGCCGGAGCTGGGCTATTTTATCCCTTAGGGTCTTTTCCAGGGTCTCCCTTTCTCTTTTCTTCTGGGCTCCTATTTTGATGAGCACACCTCGTAGGGTTGCCTTGAATGCATCCCACAGTGTGTGTGTGCCGACTTCCCCATTGTCGTTCAAGTCAAAGAACTCCGTGATGGCATCTAGCACTTCCTGCGCAATGGCCTCGTCTTTGAGAAGGGAATCATTGCATTTCCAGCGGCCTCTGCGATCCGCGTGCCAACCCTCAGCTATAGTGACGCGGACCATGTCATGATCCGTCCAGGGGACGGGGTCTACACTGTAGCCCGAGACGTGTGGGCGAAGCGTTTCGTCCACCAGGATATAATCGATTCTGGAAAATGAGGTATGAATGGCCGAGTAGTATGTGAACGAGGAGACGTCGGACCTGGGGAGTGGAATCGTGTCGACCAGGCCCAGCTCAGTGTTGACCCTCCGGAAGCATCGTGCCATGCCCTCGTCCGCCGGTCTGACGTTCGGAGGGCCAAGTCGCTTCCTATCTAAGGCCGGGTCTAGGACCATGTTGAAATCTCCCCCTACCACTATTTTTCCTTGTACAAAGAGTTTGAGCCTGTCCCTCACCTCCTCCCAGAACTGGGCTTGGCCTTCATTAGGGCCGTATATAGCTACGAGGGTTAAGGGGGCTCCCTGTAAAGTGCCCCTCACCATTAGGTAACGACCCTCGGGGTCCTTCAGGGTCGCCTCCTGCTCAAAGCCTATGCTCCTTGCTAGCAGAATTGCCACTCCCCTCCTCCTTGACCCATGTGATGCACAAAAAACCTCGCCGATTCCTCCTCCCCTCATCTTGGGTTCCTTCCCCCGGGCCCAATGTGTCTCCTGCAGGAAAAGCAGGTCTAGCTTGGCTCTTCTGAACTCCCTGCAAACCAGGGACCTCTTTGTGGGGGTATTCAGACCTCGCACATTCAAGGTGCCCACCCCCAGGGCCGGCAAACCATTAGCCATTCTCTATGTATCTCACTCGGTTGGCCACCCGCGTCGTGTCTAAAACCCTGTGTCGCTTCATTTGTCTCGCTACTGGATTGCTTGGATTTTCCCTTCCCCCTCCCCCCAGGGCCCTAAAACTGACCCCAAACATCCCCTCCTCCCCCCTCCCTGAGAAAACATCCCCCACCAACTTGAAAGAACCCCCCACCCCCCTACCCGACGTCCAGCCAATGAGTTCCGCCATCACTGGCTTGTGGCCGGACCACCAGCCTGGCCTCCCCAGGCCGGGCCCGCTGAACAATGCTCATCTCCTTGAGCCCCCTTTCCCCCCCCCAGCCTCTTCCCCCTCGGTTGCCCACTGTGTACTTGCTGTTCCAGGGGACAGAGTCGTCACTGGGACCTCACGTGCCTCCACGCCTGTCCCGCAGATTGTCGGGGTTCCCCCGCCGTCAGCCTTCCGAGTCCATTTGTTCTCCTTCCCGGGCGGGAGGTGGAGTATTCAATTTTTTGTATTTTCTTGAGGCTGTTTTCCTTCTCCTGGGTCCCGACTGCCCCGGCCCACCCCCGGCCAGAGCCTCCGGGCCGATTGGACTTCTCCGGGGGGCTGGGTCCACCACGTAATCGTGTATGGCTCCTCTAATATCCTCTTCTGTGACCAGCGTGGTGCGTTGGCCCATGTATTCGAAGGATAAGGAGAAAGGATAGCCCCACCTGTAGCGCACCCCCTTCTCCTTAAGTAGCTGCGTCAGGGGACGGCACATTCTGCGCTTCGCCAAGGTGTAGGCAGAGAGATCCTGAAAAATAGTAATCTGGGCATTGTTGTAGGTGATCACCCCTGCCTTCCTCGCTTCTTCCAGAACCTTGGTTTTTTCCATGTAGTAGTGGAATCGGGCTAGGACAGACCGGGGGTTCCCGGCCCTGCCCCCTGCTCTATGCACCCTGTCGAACGTGGGTTCCGTGGTCATCTCCTCCGCGAACAGGAGGGTGATAATGTCTTTCACGACTCGGGTTAGATCTCTCTCTGTCTCCCCCTCCGTTTCCGGGATCCCGAAAAATCTTAAGTTATTCCTCCTTTCCCTGTTTTCAAAGTCGTCAAACTGTCTGGCCTTTTCCTCGTCCCTTTTCTCCAAGGCCGAGAGCCTCATGTCAAATTGGACCTCCTGTGCCGTTGACGAGGACTGATTGGTTTCTACCCGTTGCAGCCTCTCCTCCACTTTGTCCACCCTTTGTTCCATTTTTTCGAATTTCTGGGCGATATCTGATCGCATTTCCCTAATTTCCTGAAGGATGGAGGCAAAGCCCCTCTCCATCGCCGTCGCGGGTTCCGCCATGTTTCCCGGGTGGGTCGGGTCCCCGGAGCCCGTGTGGCTGCTGTTGCGGTCCTTATACCTGAACGCTTGCAGCGACTCTAGCCCGTTCATGCGATCCCCCTCTGTGCCCCCCTCGGGGTCTGCCGCTGACCCAGATCCCGCACGTCTTGGAGTGGTCCCGTGGGGAGGGGGAGGCTGCCAACGTCGTGTACCAGCCTCTGATTGCCGTCCAAGTTCTGCACCCAGGGGGGGAGTCAGGCGGGCACACGCCCCGGGGTCGTCACCGGGGGCCACCACCCGATTAGGCCTGGTCTCAGTACCTCCGGGCTCTCTGGGTTCCTTTATTGGGTTGGTGGGTGGTATCCCCACCCCCCAGCGTGTCTTGCGCTGTGCTGCCCGGCCCGGGCCCCAACAGGACTACGATAGCGGGGGGGGGGGGCGTGCTGCGGGGGTCGCCTTGGCCACCCCTGATCCCGGGTGGGCTCTCCTTTTCCTGCGTTTGTCTCCTGAGGGCTCGGGGGGCAACGCTTCCAGGCCCCGGATGCTGGGCCCGAGGCCGCCGACTGGGTCGTCCCGGCCTGGTGCGGGGGCCAAGGCTGGGAGTCCGGTTCTTGACAGTGGTGGGCCGGCGGGAGGGGCCCGTCCTTTTCCTCTCTTCGGTTTTTTTTTTTTTTTTTTCCCCTTCCCGGGCCGCTTCCCGCCGCCGGGGCTCGGCAGGGGCGGGCCCGTGCCGATCCTCTGAGGCGATCCCTCGGCCGGGGGTGGTCTTTGCTACCGTGGCCCCCCTACCTTCTTCGCCCGATGTTGGTGCCGCTTCCGTTCGGCTGCTCCTTCTGGGTCGGCAAGACACTGCGCTCCGGCTGGCGATCGGGCTGCACTGCTGGGCTCCGTACGTCCGCAGGCCTCTCCTCGTTCCCTCGGCCGCGACTCCAACGCGGCTCGAACTCTGGTTCTCGGGGGGCGGCGAGATCCGCTCCTTCGTGCCGGCGTCTCACGGGGGGGCCACCAGTCGATGGCCAGATAGCTGATCCGCCGGGGGGGTCCGGGGGGGGCTCAATCCCTCTGTAAGGCCCTGTCCTGGCGGGAGCTCGGCTCTAGGCTACCATTGCCTCTGCGCCCCCTGGTGGTCTCTAATCCGCCTCTTTCATCGCTTCTGCTCTCAAGCAGTACATGATCAACCCCCAACATTCCGTCCCCATATTTCTCCTAAAGCCGAAATGTCTCATATCCAAAATCTGTTTATCATCAATCCATTTCTGGATATCTCTCAAAACAAGTGAAGAAAACAGTTTGGATTCCGGGTCGGCAATGGCTATTGGCCTGTAGCTCTTGGGGCATAGTCTAGAACCCTTTTTAAATATGGGCATAATAATAGATACCCTCCAAGACAATGGGAAGGACTTAGTCGATAATATGTTGGAAAACAGCCTGGCCAGTATTTTTGCCCATAATTCCGGATCAGACTTAAGGATATTATTGGACATGTTATTAGGTCCCAGCACCCCCGAATTTTTGGATTTTACAATTACATTTTTTTATATCCGATGTGGTAAAATTCAAGAGCCAATTTGTTTCCTGTTTCCATAAAACCCCTGCCCCCTCCTCATTCTAAGAATACATTTTGGAAAAGTGACCCTGCCACGTTGTTTCATTAATGGGATTCACAATTAGCTCTTTTTGTGGTTTGTCCCAATTATTAATTAGATGCCAAAAATTTCTTGGCAGTGACGTTGGGAAAAAAGTGGCGTGTTTCCAACACGGCGTTCTTCCTCTTGCCGACTAGCATGGCAGCAAATTTCCAGCGGATTTCGGCCCAAAACAGTCAATCCGTGCAAGAGGCAGTGCACAGGGCATTCGCTCCAGCCCAACAGCCGGACACTTTCGCACGCTTCCGGATGCGGATGTTTCATGTTTAATATTTAATGTTTTTTTGCTTTAACACCTTGTATTAATGTCTCACTCAAGATTGTTCAATTAGTGTCATGATATTTTCATTGACTTCATATGTTTTTGCACTGACCTTTGTAATACAATATTTATTGAAACAAATATTGTCTCTCCCCCCTTTGTTTCCTCTTTTTTGAATACTGCCTTGATTGCTTCTAAAGTCTGACATAGCCACTAAACTCGCTTCACAAGTGATATCAGTATATGATACACTATACATCCAAAAATATTATTTTTAGAAATGTTGCCAAATTAATTAACCAGCAGTTTGAACTTTATTGTTAATGATATATTGTGGTCCCGCTCCACTGCTGACTCTGGGACACCCATTTTTTTGCTTTAAAAATCAAAGAATCCTGTGCAGGGGGCCTACCCCTCCATGTTAATGGACCAACAGCAGATGCAAACTCACTTCAAAAGGACAAATGAAAGAATTTCATGACCTAAAGAAAATCATTTCTAACGGTGGATTAAAAATGGCTTGCACGTTTGAAATAAAGAAAAATGACTTTTTAAAGCCACTGTAAAAGGATAGCTTTGCTCACACAGAAATGTCAGTGAAATATGTTGTGGGTGTGGTGTTGCATAAATCATGCACATTATGTTTTCCCCCACAAGACTTCAATTACCTTGGAAGAGGCTCCGAATACCAGAAAACCCTGTTTTTGGGCTCTGGCACAAAACTCAGTTGAAAGCCTTGCCTCCCACTGGAAGTTGCACCTATAAGTGAACCGTTCCGCAATGACATGTGATGTGGCTGAGGGTGTTATAATTCTCTGCTATGCCAGACTGGAAGGCAGTATTAGCAGGGAGGAAAAAGAAAGCAAGTGTGGCTAGAGCTTGACCACGAAGTGTGAATTCCTCCTGCACCCACTACCAAGGACAAACTGACAAACTGCAAAGAGTGTAATAAAACTCTCTGGTCGCCGGCGGGGCCAGGGGAAGACAGTTGGCTGTGGGGGATGAAACATCGCCCTCCCATATGTAACAGGTCCTCCAAATTGACATTAAAGGTTTGATTCATTTTAGCGAATTTTCACAGCACTCAGAATAAGAAGTGATTTTGTTTTCTGGTATTTCTCCATGTGATTTCCAGCCGGTTGTTTAGAGGCTAAGTGCATGTTCCTAGGACTTTGTGGGCTGAAATGGCCAGAAAATACTAGTTTCTGGCTGATTTACAAATGGGACAAGCATGAGATTTGATGGAAAGATGGAAAACGGGATTTTGAACATGCTTAATCATTTGCAGAGTTATAACTGTTATATATTTTATTAAAAGGACAAATATTCACCAAAGGGCCTTGCCGCCTCGCACCAAGTTGGCAATCAACTTACCTAATTCCCTTGACTAACTGAAACCGCATATCTATTTCTTATGGCGGTGGCAAGTATAAATATGAAGTTAGGAACATAACTCAGTTTTGCTAAAAAGTTGAATTGAGAAACAAAGAACTGTAACAAAGGCCAAAACAACAGATGGTACTCCTTTCACTTGAGCCAATGATGCCAGGGGGTGGGGAGAGGATGGGTATATTATCCTATCAGAGGATAGGGGTAATCATAGAATTCTCCCCCTAGATTGTAAAGTGAATGATGTAATTTGGGCTATATAAGGGGGGGGCTGTACTAGACACACACAGACACAGACACACACACAAATCCAGGGAGACTGGAGAATGAGGACGGAGAGTAGGCAGCTGAACCATACCAAGGAGAGTGCAGAGACCAGACCCCTTGCCTAGCTGTCCAGAGTGTCCTGAGATCCAGCTGGCTGTCCAGAATCCCATCCAGGAGAGTGCAGAGACCGGACCCCTGGCCTACCTGTCCAGAGTGTCCTGAGATCCAGCTGGCTGTCCAGAATCCCATCCAGGAGAGTGCTGTGACCAGACCCCTTGCCTAGAAGTCCAGAGTGTCCTGAGATCCAGCTGGCTTTCAAGAATCCCAAACCAAAGCTTACTTTGTAAGTAGCAGATAATCCCATTGAATATCTCATTAAAAATCCAATTGAAAATCCCACTGAAACCCCATTGAAGATCCCATTGAAAGTCCGAAATTGTCAGTATAATTCATTCACCTTTCCATAGAAGAAACTATATTAGCCGGTGTATGTTAGCGTATTCCTTTGATAAATCTTTCAGTTGTCGGTATAAGTTTAGTATCATTTTGAATTAAATCTATTAATTCCCCCATTGAAATTCACGTTCAACATTTTTGCCATTCAAAATAAACAATCTTGTCGCTTTTTTTATTAATTATAGCCATTAAAGTATTGCCTCAAAAGGATTTGTCTCCTTATCACTGAAAACCGAATTTGTCAGTGTATTGTATGCATTCCCCCACAAATTCCTATTTGCATCAGTATTATTGAAAACCCCAAACTGTAGTCCCATTGAGAGCAATCCCTTTTGCGTAGAATCCCATCTGTCATGTGCCTCTGTCCTTGTCTTTAAAAACCGATTTCGGATTTTGAAAGCTAACTACTTTCCTTAGCTACCTGTCATTTTAAAACCCGTGTAAAACGAATTTCCATTTGCCGTTTGCATTTTTTGATTTTGCATTTGCTTCTCCCAAAAATCAATTTTCCTATCTCATTTCCACGTTGTTCTGTGTACTGATTAGTAGTCTCTAAGCTTCCCTATCTCCTCACGAATTTCCTTTCTAGCTGTCCCTAGCAGTTGTGAGTAGCCGTGAGAGTAATAAGCAAAATCTTATTCTGTCGTTTTGCTCCAAAAACGGGTTTTCACTTTCTTTTCTGGCCTCCCATCCTAGGGTGGTGAGCTTCATTCCAAATCAGATTTTTCTCTCTCTATCCTTACTCCTTGCCACTGCCTTCCATTCAAAGGAATTAAGTCAGCTGATGTTTGGGGGTGAGTGTTTCAGGTGGGAGTGCTAAACCTTGATGCTATTACTTGATTAAAAACTGTTCTTTTTCCTGTTTTGCCATTAAAGATCTGTGCCATGATAGGATATCTGAAACTAATTGTTCTGTAGGAAATGTTTGTGCCCTCCCTGACGATACGTGTAAAAAAGGAATAATACAGACATTCCCTGGACAGGGAATAAGGCACAAAAGAGCAGGCTGCGAGAGTTCAAGGAAAATGTTATCTAGATCTCAGAGCGCTCTGACCACATCAAGGTTACAACACATTTATATAGGACATTGACATTTTTAACATATGATGCTATGTTGGACCTGGATTGGTCAGCTGGGGTGGTGTCTTAGGTGTGGGCATCATCTCTTGCTCCGGGGTGGTTGCTTGGTTGGCGGGAGGATTGACGTCAGACATCTGTGCTCCGGATGGTTGAAGGTCAGGTCGCTGTGAAACACGGTGGTCACTATATAAGCTAAGCTAAGAAAATACATTCTGAGTAATGCATGCACTAAATAATGGTTCATCAAAAGACACTCAGTAGTGTATCATGTCATTGTACAAATCACTCAAGGATCTATATCATCTATAACATTTGGGTTATACAGGTCACAGGTTTACAGGCCTTGACCACTATAATACTGTCATTGAACTATAGTGTTAATCTCACAAGAATCTCAGGTATGTGGCATTTGTTAGTATTGGGCACGATATACTGCAGCAGGGGTCTAATGTTAGTTGGGGGTCTGTTGGGTGGGATTCATAGCATGGTTGGCAGTCTGGCACTTGAAAGGAATGCCTTGCAAGGACACAGGGTTAGAATGGCAATAAGCTTCAACAGGTCAAGGACACTTTTGTGGAGATGGACGAGCTATGTGCTTGGCTCATGTTGGTTCACATGCAGGACAGTGATCTCAGAGGAAAAGAGATGTGTTTTGTTGCAAGCAGCTCCGGCTTCAGCGTGAGAATGGAGCTGCGGAGTTTTCCAGTTGCAGTGGGAACGAGGGTGGGGGCCATGTGCTCTGAGCTGCTGCGGCGGGGAAAAGGGAGATAGGCATTTTGTACTATCGCAGTGAGGCCTGGTCACCAAGATGGAGTCGAAAGGGGGTACAAAAAATGGATGCCCCGTGTCCTGCTCGGTGGTCCCATCTACACGAATGTAACCCAAAGTTAACATCGCATAAGGGCGAGGGGCGTACCCACCACTAGAGGCACTTGGTCCGAGTTTTGTACTGAGAAGTGATGGTAGAGAGGGGCCCATTGGCCCCTCGCTCCCACACAGAATCATTGCATTTGTGTTGCCACATATTAGTGGCTTTTGTATTTTGAATATTTTTCCTTTGTCATTAAATAATACATTAATAAATATCTTATTAATACACACCGGCCTGGTTCCTAGTGCATTGTGACACGGGGTGTTTGTGAAGGTTGGGTGCGAGACGGGTTGGATGCCTACTCAAATAAAAGAACCTGTGGTTCATTATAAATAAAAAGCATTTTTATTGTGCGCCAGCCACATATATTGTTGGGGAAGGAGTCCCTGGCTGGAGTCTGCCATGTTATAAAACCGTGAAACCCCTTGCAGGCATCCAGAACACCATTGCAGACTCTCTCAGCAGGGGGCTGTGGTTCTACCACGAATGAGAGCTTCAGCAAGCACAAATGTCTCATCTCAACGGGTGGGGTCTCCCTCAAATCATCCTCTTTGCGACAGCTATCAATGCCAAGTGTCAAAGTTTTGCCAGCAGGTATCCTAAGGCAAGGAGTCTAGGGGATGCTTTCTCATTCCCTTGGGAGGTCCTCTTCCTATACGTTTTTCCACCGATTCTGCTGTTGCAACGAGTAATCGACACACTCAGACGTTGCCACTGCAAGATTATCCTCATTGCACCAGCCTGGCCCAGGCAGATCTGGTACTCAGACCGTCTCCATCTCCGTGCTTCTGGCCATCAAACTACCCACACTTCCAGACCCCCTCTCCAGAGAAGGAGGGTGAATCCTGCACCATGACCCAGTGTCTCTGAGCCTCACGGCTTGGCTCCTGCATCCCTAGAATTTGGGCACTACTCGTTGCCTTTGGAATGCAAGAAGATTCTGGACAAAGCCCGGGCTCCCTCTATGATTGGAATATTTCTCGGTAACACGTGACAGCACTGCAACTTCTCCCGCACATGCTCTTGCTGGCCAATGCTGGCCTTGCTCATGCATCTATCAAAGTCCATCTGGCTTCAATTTCCCAGTATACCCGGGTTCCAGGCAAGCTCTCCCTGTGGTCGCACAGGCTCATTAAGGAATTCCATAAGGGCCACTTCAGAACATTTTCTCCGGTGAAGACTCCTGCCCCTGCGTGGGAGCTCAATGAGATACTGTTGAAACGTATAGGTCCTCCATTTGAACCTATCCATCGGCCTCCTTGAAATGCCTGTCATGGAAGACCTTCTTGGTGGCAATCACCTTGGCCAGGTTGAGTGGGGGATATGCAGCTCTCTCCTGTACGCCCCCATAGTTGTCCTTCCACTCAGCTAAGGTGGTTCTGCAAACTCATCCTTCCTTCATGCCAAAGGTTCCATCGGACATTCATCTAAACTAGTCTTTGGTTCTACCAGTTTTCTTCGTGAATCCTTCTTCGCCTGCCAAAAGGGCGTTGCATTCGCTGGACATTGCACATGCCCTGAAGTTCTATATTGCACCCACAAACGACTTTCGAAAACGTCTCAATTTTTTGTCAATTTTGGACCTATGGGACATGGGAAGGCCCTGTCTAAGGCTTCCATCTTCAGATGTCTCTCTGGCTGTATCATGCATTGCCATTGCCTGGCCAACAGGCCGCTTCCAGGCCGGCCGAGAGTCTGTTCCACTAGAGCCATTGCAGCAACAATAGCATTTCTCTCTGGTGTTCTCCTGCTCGACATCTGCAGGGCTGCTACGTGGAGGTCTACCCACACCTTCACAAGATTCTACTGTGTCGACAGGGATTCCAGGGAAGAATACCGGGTCAGCCAAGCAGTGCTGTACAACCTGTTTGATTGAGGTAAATCTGTTGCAGGGGTAAATGTATTGCTCATGTTAGCATTGCCACCTCCCATGGTTGTGTGTATGTACTGCTGTGTAATTGTACTCATGAGCATGTGAATCCATGCCAGACCCCATGCTGAAGAGGGAAATAGGTACTTACCTGTAAATCTTGTTATACAACATGGGTCTTGCATGGATTCAAATGCGTACCCTTCCTCCTTCCCCTCTTTGGCTCTGCTTGGTTCAAAGTGCCACTTTATGTGTGTGACCAAATCTGAAGATGGATACCAGAGGTGGAGTTTAGGCGGATGAGTGTCATTGGCTGGGGCAGTATGACACGAAGTGAAACTGATAGACTATAAAAGTGACACACAGTTTTTAGGTTAACTTTAGTGAGGATTCACAGCCTGACAGGAAATATTTCTAAGCATGTAAATCCATGCAAGACCCATGCTGGAGAACAAGAGTTACAGGTAAGTAACTTGTTCCTTACGTGGCTAGACTGGTATTTTCGTGCAGCCAGTCTAGCCATTTCTTATTGCGGCATGACATTTTTTACTGGGCATCTAAGATAGACCAAGCATGATAAGAGTTCTTACGTGTCTAGACTGGACTACATTTGAGCCAATTTGGACATTGTTCTTATTGTGGCATGGCATTTTTAATGGCAAAGCCAACAGGAGTAATTTGTTATGTGGGGGTACTGGCATACATTGGCCGAACCAGCTTGGACATGTTTTCTTTTAGTATATTCTGAAATTTTTGTTGTTCACCTTCCCATCCTTCACATGTGTGCTTGGCGCAGCAGGTTTGCAGGCAGAGTACTGCAAGTACTCTCCTTTTCGGAGTTTGGGAAAGGATGATGCACTAAAAAAGCACTGCAGAAGCCTGCAAGTGCAATTAGAGGTGTTCAATGTTGGTAATCCAGTTTTATAACACACTAAACATCTGCAGACCATGTATGGTAGGATGTGTTCATGAATTGAAAAATGATACTTGACTAAAACTGTGAGAGAGCAACACTAGTAATGTGCAGGAATAAGAACCTGAAATGTGTCGTTCCTGTTGAGTTATGCAAACACTTAGAAGAAATAGATCAATATGATCAGTACATCAGTATTTGGCAAGACACTAATCACACCCATTTTAAACTTAGCTCTAGGTTCTCAAGTAAATGAATATTGGAGATGTCTTGCTGTTTTTTGCAGGAATAATGTAGTATGTGAATCAATTGAAAACAACACAACTTACTGAGAGGTAGCCCTGAAGGTAACATGTCAAATCAGTTAAAAATGCAACTTCCCAAATCATTGAAGACTGTATTTTGTGTACCATCGACCATTAAAACGTGTGTTCTGGGGGTAAATGGGTAAATATTCTCTCTCTCCCCTTCTATCCTGGCTTTCCCCTATCCCTGTACCCACCTATCCACTCCTGTCCCTCCAGAATGTGATTTCGCTCTGTAGTCACGTAGAAATAGAAGGGCGGATCCATATCAAAAGGGGATTTGGGTTCATACACTTCCGTGATAACATGGACCTCGACACACTGCTACA
Organism: Ambystoma mexicanum; assembly: GCF_040938575.1. Taxonomy (NCBI): domain Eukaryota; kingdom Metazoa; phylum Chordata; class Amphibia; order Caudata; family Ambystomatidae; genus Ambystoma; species Ambystoma mexicanum. The sequence goes on along the minus strand of NC_090940.1, from coordinate 642,226,584 downwards.
TATGTTTAATGTATATTTTGTTGTTGTTTAATGTATATTTTGTTGTTGTTTAATGTATATTTGTTGTTTATTGTAAAGCGCCTTGGATTAAGGCGCTATATAAAACAAATGCAAATACAAGACATATGATGATCCATTCTTGTATATGTCATAATACATTGAGATTGTAACCATATTTTTCTTAGTGTAACAATGGACCATTTTATTTATTTTTATTTATTTTTATTTATTTATAAAAATCACAGGGAAAGCAATGCATTTTTGGCACAAAAAACACATGCACAATTTCACACTGATAGCAGAGTGGAGCACGTTGGTCCTTTTACACTGGGGCGAGAGAATGTGACTTGAAGACCAGATGTTGCAGGGTATACAGTCAAAATAACGAAAATTTAAAAAAAACAAATGAAATTATAACGAAAATTTAATAACGAAAAAATACCGAAGTTGTTTTTAAAATATATATGTGGGGATGGGAAAGGGGACAAAGGGGTTGAGGAGTGGGATTGGGGTAGGATTTCGTTATTTTGTTTCTTGTTATAGTTTCATTGGTTATTTTTTCATTAGTTATAAAGACATGGAACCGAATTGGCAAATTAATGATGGAGGGGTGACGGAAAAGAGACCGAAAAGTGCTCGACGGTGCCCATGAAGGGAAGGGAGAGAGGAAGACAGGGTGAAGCAGCAGCCTGGAGTCCTAGGAAACAGGTTCTCCACGAAGCATGAGAGCTTTGAGGTTGGATTTAAATAGTGGCAGAGTTGTAGTTGTACGGAGAGGGTAGAGGAACAGCATTCCAGAGTCGGGCAACGAGGAGAGAGAGTGAGCAGAAAGGAGAGGGAGTGCTGGGGCTTGTGTGGTGGCAAGGAGGTGAGCCGAGGATGATCGTAACGAGCAGGGAGGAGAGTAGGGAGTGAGATGAGCAAATACGTAGGGTGGGGCGAGTCCATGGATAGTTTTGAAGATGATGAGAAATAGTTATACTTAGCCCTTTGTTTCATAGAATGCCAGCCAATCTGGCGCTGGGGTAAGGAGGTAGCGGTAAAGCAATGCTATTTGATGCCACTTCTCATGGTGTCAGAGGGTGAAAGGGTGGTATGCAACCCCTTGCGGCAATGTCATTTTGGGGTGGGATCAAGTGACAATACCCCACTTCCTGTGATGTCACTTGGACGTGGGGTCAAACGACAGAACTTCCTGTGATGTCATCAGGGAAGTCAAGGGTCGGGTGATGTCACTTCCGCTACCCCTGGCATTTTGGAGAAATAACGTCCCTTTTGCTATGCACCCCAGAACCAATTGACACTTTCTAGTGCTTGTGCAAAGTAATAAAAAAAGCCATAAACCCAGCGCAGGAAAAGTCACATACGTGGGCACTGTAAGAGTTCCCCACAGGCAGTATAGCCACCATGGAGGCAAGGCCAGCGCAGCCATGTCCTACACTGCCAATCTCTGATCTGTCACACTTCCGTTCACATTCAACCTCTAGCGCTCTGAAGCAACAAGAAGGTGGCGTTCAGCACCCGGTAGAGGCCCATCTTAAAATTAGTGATGGCATGTGTGGGTTTTTTGAGGGTTTTTGTGCACATTACACCCAAGCAGGTTTCATACGTGCAATTGCACAATGCCTGCTTGTGTTGGTGCACAACCTCGTAGCAACCTGCCCTTACTGCATACACCCCCACCACTCCCACTACACACCTGCCCCCACATTCCTTACTCATCACACTATTTCACCATTACCAATTCAGTGTGTGTTTACGCTCACGTCTGACTAAAGAATTAGCAAAGCAATTTGAATTCAGGTTGGATTTGCATAATTGTGCATTTTCCGAATCCAGTACAGTTACTAAAGAGAAACAATATCAAAGTGGATTTGACTGGCGGACATGGCAGCCTCGCATTTACCTGCTGTTCCCTCCGCAGCTTTGATTCCTTTCGCATCTAATTGCCTCCCGCTTTCTTCCCAGTGCAGCTGCCGTTTCATTAGCGACGCTCATCATTTATGAATGAGGGAAGTTGTAGCCATCTGACTTCGCCGCTTCATCTGGATATACTCTTTCTTGATTCTAACGTGAGGTGTGGAGGGGGCGGGGGGAGGGTTACATCCATAATTAAGATACACACCAGGTTTGAAAAATCCCCTTTTAATGAGGATGTGTAAATACAGCGCGCAGGCTTTCAGAGACGGCGCCACTTCCGGCTTCTGTTCACTCTTGTGCTAAATCCATAATTTAAAAGCACGCTGGTTTAATGAGCATGTTTAAATATAGTATTTTGTTTTCTGCATTTATTGATGATGACATGGTATTTTAACAAGACATATGTATTGAGAAACATACGGCAAACAGGGGAAGGCCTGCATGTGAGCGAATAGTTCATCGATTAATAATTGGCCAGGTGATGAGAGGTGAAGTGCAGGGCATTAACTGGGGAGAAACAAAACAGACACACAAGGGACTGAAGTGGCTACAGGAGGATAGCAGTCTATATGCGATGACGCGAGCAGGTACGGGGACACACACTCAGCCGGATACAGTGGCAACGCACATAGAGGTACAGTCTATGGGGCATCAGGTGGGTGTACATGTCGGTGGTGTTTTTGCATACGAGGAGTAAGGAGTTTCACTGGTCGGTGGTAAAGGAGGAGGGAAGCGAAGGGTGCACAGGGTGGATGGGGAGAGAGAGACTGAGGACTGTGTCAACTATTTCATTTTGTTGAAGGGTTTGTCTGGCAACTGATCATCTGGTGAATGTATTCAGCTACCGATTCTCTCAAGTCATCCAATGTTTCTTAGGAATTTGGTGGGACAAGCAGTGCTTTAAGTGGGCCGGCACCCCGGCAGTCTCCAAAAAGTGGGGCTGAGCAGGGGCCTCCAGTCGCACCACAACATTGGAGATGCGCCCACCATTGAGTCAGGCAAGCTGACAGAAGGGCCAGCCAGCCACAGCTGGCACTTCTGTCAGTCACTGTAACTATCTCTGGTGATCCCCCGTACGAGGGGTCACCAGAGGAAGTTGCTGTCCCTTTGCTTCCCCATGTAGCCGAGGCGTCTTTAACCCTCAGCGAATCTGGGGATTCGTTGGCGTATTTCCAGGTTTATAAAGAAACCTCAGACTTTCCCTCGTCAAAGCTTTATTGTCAGACTTGCTGTGTCGTGAAGAGTATTCGGGCCTCTGTCCCCAAGTTCCCCACAGAGAGATACAAGAACACTCTCTGTGCGAGCCTTGAAGCCACAGGTGTTGGTGTTGTTTCAAAGGAACCAGGCACCGCCGAAGACCCCCAAGGCTGTCGGAAGGAAGCCAAGTATTAGCACAAACAGGCACAGTAACTGAACTCGCAAGCAAAATCAAATACCAATAAGTGCTTACCTAAACCCAATAAGGAGGGGACTGGGATCGGGAGTTGTGGTGCAAGGGGTGCGCAAACAGTCCCTGAAGCCTGGCACCAGATGGTAGTACCGGCTGCAAACACCTGGATGATTCGTGGAAGATTTGTGGCACTTGGTAAGACGTGGAGCACTTGAAAGCGACTGTAACAGTTCAGGGTAAAAACGAAGGCAGGTCCAAAAGCAGTCCAAGGGTCGATTTCGGGTAACCGTGATAAAGTTGGCAAACGAGGGAGTAGTTCAGAGGCAGTCCAGAATTCGCTATCCAAAGGTCAGAAATCCAAGTATCCGTGCAGACCAAAATGACAGTACCAAGGAATGAGCGAAAGCAATCCGTAGCCCGTGAGCCGAGGTCAAGTAACCGTGAATCTTGAATCTTGAATCGAGACGCTGACCAGTGTTGCGTGAGAAACAGCTGTGAAGCAACGAGTGATTCGAATTGACCGGCTTTTATGCACGGCTCCCGATCACGTGAGCAAGGGACAAAGCACGTGATCGGGAAAGCGTCCCGTAACCAGGAAGTGAATGCAATCGGCTGCTCCTGCCCGTTCACAACCTCTAGGGAAGTTGCCAATGCAAACAAGGAACCCAATAAGGGCGACCGCTGCCCCTGCCTCGAAACAAGGACCGTTGACACCTCCCTCGCACCACAGGTAACCTAAGACCATGAACTGGGTGTACCTTGGAAAGCCTAGCAGTGCTACGTGTCGGGGAGTCCCCGGGAGTGGGAGTGCTGATATCACTACCTCTATTGGCCTGAGTATTAAGCATGATGGGGTGCATGTTGGTACCCTTTCCGTGCATGACATTTATAAAAGATGGATTGAATTGTGTTCTTTCAAGCCATCTTTTATAAACCTCTGTATGTTTAAAAAAGATGGCTTGAAAAGTACACAAATCATAAGGTATGCACACAAATATATACATTTAATATATCTGTGTGCTTACCTTACTATGGTTTGTGTACTTTTTTAGGCCATGACCATCTAACAAGCCATGCCCCCAAATGAAGGTCCCCCTCGAGTTCTTACCCCACTTAAAGCCCTGAGGACAAGCATCTTTCCACCTGAAGGTGCTTTCGATCGACCTGTCTTCAGTGCTCAGAATTTTCGCAACAGTATGGGTTTCAGTGGCTGGTCTTCAATCTTCCATCCAGTTGGCACGCAGAGTCATCCAAAATGGGTGCGCACTGCTTCACAGACTCCAGTTGCGCATTTTAAATTCCAGGTGCCAATTCAAGTTGCCTCTTAAATTTCGGGGTAGGCACGATAAAGAAACAAGAGAAAAAACAGATTTATCAAACACTGTGGGCCTCCTTCTTCTTTTAACTCAACATACTGCCTCCTATGCCCACTCCCCCACCCCATCGCATACCCTCAGGAACCTTTCCTTGTAAGGCTAGGGAGGTAAGCCTACTATGCGATATTTCCCCTAGTGGTGACGGCAAGCCCGATCTCACCCGGAGTGAGTCCGTCCATTGATATTGATATTTTATTTCTATCGCGCTCACACACAAGTGTTTCATGGGGACAAAGACTCCAGGTCTGAGGATGAACTCCCTTTCCATCTCACTCAGAAATCACTAAGATCGGGGGGGCGCTGTTGCGCACGTCGAAAATGGCTGCCTAAACCCGTGGCTCCCGCGCTGCCTCTACATCCTGAGCCTATAAATCCGCATTCCGGCTGACTGATTTGCTGCAACTTGGTTGATCCCCTGCGGCTGGGGTCCTGCACTGTCTGTGGAAGTTTGAGCCGGGAAAAGTGCTTCATCTCCGAGATTTGCCCCCGCGAAGTTACTCCGACACGAGCGGCGCTCCCTGGCCGGCTCCCGGCTCCGGAGGAATCTACCCGAGTGCCGCGGCTGCTGGTTGGTGTGGCCTGATCTGGGCGGGACTTCCCCTCCTTGGCGCCTGATCCTGGCATAGGTGCCGCTGGCGCCGCTCCCTCTTGAGACCTGGGCCCGCTATCGGACGTGCGGCCCCCCTGCTTTTTCCGCCTGCCCCCCGCTTGGCCCCCGGCCGGGTTGAGCGCGGGGCCCACACTCCTGCTTCTGAAGGCGACGTTCCTCGGGACCGGCTGTGCTGCTGAATGCTGAGGCCCCTGCGTGCGGCCACTTCCAGCCGGGCTGGATGCCGGGGACATCTGGAATATCCTGCTAGGTGAGGGGGCTTCCAACCCGAGGGGGATCGGGGGTTTATCTCTAGAACTCCTGATTCTGAGCGACGGGCCTCCCGCTTTTACTTGCCTCTCTAGACCCTCTGTTTATCTGTCTATCGGGCCGCAATCCACCCTACGCTCTCCTGTGACCGATCCCTGCTCGTTGTGACTATTACTATTAGTACTTCGCTGCACTAGATACGCGGCCGATCTGCTGCCTTCTGGTGTCTACCTCTGGAGGCCGGTATACTGGATATCCTGCGGGTGTGCTTGACATCATTGGCACAGGAAGATATAGTCCATCCTTATCTCGCATTTAGTTGAGGCCCACTCGTGTCCGCTCCCTGGGGTGGTGGTCTCGTCCCTGCAGATAACCGGTTCCAGATACAGTATATAAATAGAGTTACTGCGATCATGGGGGAACCTGGCAGATCCAACAGAGCCCCTAAGACCCCTAGGAAGAAGGGCCCTATGGACACATTTACCACTGCGGTCAGTCAATCTGAGCCAACTGACACCCAGCAGAGTGAGGACGAGCAGGGCGGGCATGTGATGCTGGACAGAGAGGATAAATTGGCCATGCTAGTTCAAAACGGATTTCTGGCTGTAAATACCAAACTGGATGAGATAGTTGCTACCATAGGTTCCTTGAAGGCCAGAATCGATAAGGAAAGTGCGCGTGTCACTGATGCAGAAGGCAGGATAGGTGCCACCGAGGATACTGTTGGTCAACACAGTCGTGATATAGCTCATATCCAAGACACTATGAACAAGCTCCAGAGTAAGTGCGAGGATCTTGAATCTAGGTCCAGAAGGAACAATGTCCGAGTGGTGGGTGTGGCCGAATCCTTCGGCAAGGGCCAAATGGAGAAGCAAATGGAAGAACTTTTTAAATCCTTATTTGGGCCCGACACATTGTCTGAACACTTCCTTGTTGAGAGAGCACACCGCACCTTAGCGCCGGTTCCCAAACCTGGGGCGCCACCACGAACTATAATTGCTCGTCTACTAAATTACAGGGACAGAGACACAATCCTCCGTTTGGCCAGAGAGATGGGCACGCTGCACTACGAGGGCAATCGCATACACATCTACCCTGATTTCTCCGCCTCTGTCCAGGCTAGCAGACGCTCGTATGAGCAGGTCAAGAAGCTCCTCAGAGAACGACAGATCAAATATGCCTTAATGTTCCCGGCCAAAATGAGAATCCAACACGCAGGGAGGTCGCACTTCTTTGAGAACCCATCCGAGGCCCTTTCATATATTGAATCTTCTATACCCCTCCCTCCAAGGGGAGAGCGACCGGCTCCGAGCAATAGACCTCGACCAGCAGACTAGGAAGTGCATGCTTTCATATTCGACATTAAGAGTTTTTAGGCCCCATGACACGGGCCCTTTTGTTCTGAGATTACAGTCAGCCATCTTCTGTGAGTGGCGGCGTTGGAGGCCTGGGATGGCGGTCATGTGAGGCAACATGGCTACCCCGGGAGTATTCCACAAGTTTGGGGTCGCACACTGTCGAGTTGGGGGAGACGGTGCGGGTGGCGGGTGGGTTGGAGTGGGGAAAGGCTGGGAATGTTTGTTTCGAATCCCATGCTGCAAAATGAGTATGCTCCCCCTCTACATGGGTCTCTGCTCTGAGAAGGTTTTTTTGGGAAGTTCTTGTTGGTTACTGTTTGTACTTGTGGTCTTGAGTGCACTTACACGGTCTAAAAGACATGATATTTTCTCTGGGAATCGTCCGTTACTACCCACACAATCCTTTTGTAAGGCCCTCCTCACATTCTGGTTATTACCCGTATATTATATTTCAGGTAAAGCTCTGTCCATGCTCTGAGGGTTAAACTTATCTCATGGAATGTGAGAGGGCTGAACAATCGCTCGAAAGCCAAAAAAGTGGGTAATTACATTGTCAGACATGGTGCCCAAATCGTTATGCTACAGGAAACCCATACTATGGGAAATGATAATGAGGTCATCATGTCCGGCTGGGGCAAGTCCAGGTTCTATACCAACTATTCATCCCAATCCAGGGGGGTTGCCATTCTTATACACCCGAACCTTGGGCTCCGGCTCGATGGCCATAAACTGGACCCTTTGGGCAGATACGCACTTGTCTGGGGCTCGATATTGGGACAGCAGATATTGTTGGTCAACACATATGGGCCTAATATTGATGACCCCACCTTTTATGCTGATGTATATCAATTGATCGCTACTGTCAACATCCCCACCATAATTTGGGGAGGAGATTTCAATATTGTTATGGACCCGGTGCTTGATAGATCCAGCACAATTGTAAGAGCACCTAGCAGGGCCTCTCTTGCTATGCAAAATGTTCTGTCTCAGCTTTTCCTTGAGGATGCCTGGCGAACTCTCCACCCGACTACGAGGAGTTACACCTACTACTCTTCGGTACATGATTCCGAGTCCAGGATCGACTATTGGTTTGTCTCCCCCTCTTTAATTGCTGGTATAGAGACATGTGAAATACTAGCCCGCACTCTATCTGACCATTCCCCAATAACACTTGAAGGCACTTTTCACAATTACCCTAGACCCCCTAGAAGATGGAGGATGCCTGAGGGGTTGCTCCGGGACCCCGGGACGGTGGAGGAGCTCCACACTGAGATTGCTGAATTCCTTGAAATCAACATAGACTCAGTCGATAAATACTCCACGGTATGGGAATCCTTTAAGGTCTGGGTCAGGGGTGCGCTACTGTCTAAATCTGTTGGTCTTCTTAAGGGAGTCAGGGCGGAACTGTCCCTGACTGAAGACAAGCTGAAATTACTGGAGGACACTTATTCTCGCACCCATGACAAGAACATATTGGCGGACATACAGTCACATCTTCAGGAATTCAGTAAACTGGCCTCTAGAGAGGTGCAGTACATGGCATCCCCGATCCGTGCACGCAGATATGGCGAGGGCAATAAAGCGAGCAGGTCCCTTGCCAACTTGCTCAAACAAGACAGACACCCAAATCGTATTACCAGCATACAGACACCTGGGGGTACGGTTATAGTGAATGAGGACAAAATAAATTCGGAGTTTGCGGGGTTCTATGAACGATTGTATAGTAATAGAGACACTAAATCGCCCACCGAGATGGGGACATACCTGTCGGCACTGAAAATGCCAAAACTCCATGATGAGACCCGCCTCGCACTGGACCAGCCTCTTACTACAGATGAGATTGCTGCGGCGATTAAAGATTTAACGTCCAATAAAGCTCCAGGATTAGATGGCCTTGGTGCTGAATTTTACAAAGAATTTAGTTCGGAGCTTGCTCCATTGTTGTTGCGGGTCTGGGAGGAATACCTTCAGTGTAATATACTACCTCCATCCATGAGAGAGGCGTTAATAACTGTTCTCCCTAAACCACGCCGCCCTCCCCAGGATATGTCGTCCTACAGGCCACTGTCTCTTATTAATACAGATGCCAAAATATTCGCCAAAGTACTGGCCAACAGGCTATTGCCGGCGGTCCCAACACTGGTCCACCCTGACCAGAATGGGTTTGTCCCTGCTAGATCTACGGCACTTAACCTACGCAGGCTTTTTGGAATACTGGCCCAGGTTGACCCTGTCAGGAACGCTGTGGCCGTATCATTAGATGCCGAGAAGGCCTTCGACTCTGTCTCTTGGGCCTACTTGCTGGCAGTGTTGGAGTCATTTGGGATTGGCCCGATCTTTATCAGGTATGTGCAATTGCTTTACACGAAACCTGGAGCCCGGGTGCTAACAAATCAAACAATCTCGGATATGTTTCTGTTGGGACGAGGCACTAGGCAGGGCTGCCCATTTTCGCCTATACTATTTGCCCTGACGATAGAACCAATGGCAATCGCCATAAGACTTCGACACTTCAATAGGGATATTAACTTGAAGGGAGCCACACAACTAATATCCCTATACGTGGATGATACACTCTTATATATTCGTGAACCGGAGGATAACCTACCCCCCATAATGGCAGAGATTCAAGAATTCACTACATACTCTGGGTACACCATAAACAAGAATAAGTCAGAGGTTTTTCCACTTACACCGGCAACAGACTGCCCTGTTTCCCTGGGCGGGATGAGATGGTCCAGCGAGTCCATCAGATATTTGGGTATACTCGTCTCACGTGGGAAAAACAGATTATACGCTGACAATCACGATGCCACGTTACAGGCCTTGAAGACCAAACTGTTATTGTGGGACCGCCTTCCGTTGTCATTGCATGGCAGAGTAGCAGTTCTTAAAATGGTAGTCCTTCCCAAGCTACTTTACCTATTTGTAAACATTCCAATTTGGCCGGGAAGGCTCTTTTTCACTAAACTTAGGTCCATGGCCACGGCCTTCCTTTGGCACGGACAGACTCCAAGAATAGGCTGGGAAGGGATAACTAAACCATACTCTTCGGGTGGGCTGGCGGCCCCTGACTTTGAACTTTATTATCATGTATCCCAGGCCCAGTTCTCTAAATATTGGTATTCCAGGGATGGGGGCCCCCCACATGTTGATGTAGAGGAACTTACCACTACACCCACGAACATACAGTCTGTCATTTTTGACGATCACTACAGGGACACATGTGATTTCAACCCTGTCAGTAGAACGGTCGCTTCCTGGCGGGCAATATTTAAGAAGCTGAGGCTTTCGTGCTTGTATAATCCGGAGGTCTCCCTCTGGAGATACCCTGGTATCCCCCCAACACATGATGCCTGCTTGCGATCGGCCTGGGACCCTGATGACGAGATGTGCCTGGGTGATATGTTTATCGATGCAAGGTTCGCCACCCTCCAGCAGACAACCGGGGCTCTGGGCAGGGGCCCACTTAGGGTTCTGCAATACTACCATATGAGATCGGCCTTCCAGAAACACTGGGCGTCTTTCCCTGATGAACCCCCTACACACCCTTGCGTTCAGATGATCACTGCCGGAGGCCGCTTGAGTGTTTCCAGTCTATATGCCATGGTACAAGCACACTCTCCCACGCCTGGTCTTAGCAGAGATAAATGGGAAAAAGATCTCCAGATCCCTATTGATGATAAGACTTGGGATAGATACTGTTCATTAACTAAAAAGGTTTCCCTTAATGCTGGGCTAAGAGTGATCCAATTTAAAATTCTCAATAGATTGCACTACACCCCGGCCAAGATAGCCAAGTTTGTCTCAAACGCTCCGAGTCAATGCCCAAAGTGCAAAGCAGACTACGCTGGCTCGTTTCACATGTACTGGAGCTGCCCGGTGGTGGCTGGGTTCTGGAGGGAGGTGGCAAATATACTAGATGAGATCACACAAATCCCTCCGACGCTGTCCCCACAGAAATACCTATTCGGTGACATCGGAAAATGTTCTGAAAAGACCAGAAGACTGTTTAATGTCACATGTGCAGTGGCCAAAAAATGCATTCTGCTACATTGGAAAAATCCGTCGCCACCCACTGTGCAGCAGTTCCTCCGAGAGCTGGTCTATGTGAATGAGGCTGAGGAGCAGTTTGTTCTCACACGCCCTTCGGCCTGCAGACCTAAGGATATTTGGGGTCCCCTTAGAATGTTTCTTTGTGATATGATCTCCGACGGTGACAGCGATACTTAGACCCAATGCTCCGTGAAAATGTATATTATATGTACTATGTTCCTCTGCTTTACCGTACCATGATGATTGTGATCTGTATGATGAAGCTCTAACTGTGTTTTGTGTTTCTCTCGACCACTAATAAAAAGAGTTTTAAAAAAAAAAAAGAAATCTACTAAGATCAAACCTGTTGGTAGAAATCCAGAAGAAGCCTCCTATATTTACTGTTGTGGTGTGTCTGCCAGAGATAAAAATCTGCCTGATACTGAGACGAGCAAAACGTCATGAGTAATGAAGAATAAGTACCTGTTAGGTACTGGGACGAGGACACTCAAAGGAGTCATAACGAGTATGACTCAGACACAAAGAAAGGACTCCCACAAGAAGCTGAGAAGAGGAGAAAGAGAGCCAGAGAGAGAGACCCGTGAGTTTCGTACCAGCTTGGCGAGGGAAGCTGGTGATGCTAGAAGAACGCTGCTTTGCACACCAGCAAGCATTTGGAGAGAGGAAGTGCCAGAGGTGCATGGTAAGAGAGACAGGCTAGAGAAAGTCTGAGCTGATAGTCCCAGGAGGGACGCTCAAGAGGGCCCGAAGAGGAGCGTCACCACTGGTGTGCCAGAACTGAAACACTCAAGGGATGGACCTGTGAGAGTCCATAATTTGAAGGAGAATCCCAGGAGAGAACTGAGAAACAGGGAAGCGGTGGCCAGAAATGTGAGTGAGAAAAAATCGTTTCATCGCTGATACCACACACAGACACCAAAGCATGTCAGAGGAAAGAACGGATCTGAGCAAAAAAAAGTCCTGACAAAATAGAGAGAAGAACAGACGGAGAACGCCAACTCAGTGGCACAGCTGCACTGCAGTTAAGGTACAAGGAGAGCGGGAAATCTGGGGAATGGGGCATACATAACGAATGGGACAGTCATATTACACCAAGTCAGAAAAAAGTACATAACGATTGGAGTAATCATACACACCTCATTGGGAGACCAAATACTAGGAAGAGTAAGAATTCCTCCTGGGCCCAGCCCACTCATCCCAGTGAAAGAACAATTACAAAGTAGGAAAAACGAATATAACGATTGGAGTAATCATACTCGTCCCAGTGAACAAACTATTACAAATCAGAAAAACAAATATAACGATTGGAGTAATCATACTCGTCCCAGTGAACAAACTATTACAAAGCAGAAAAACGAATATAATGATTGGAGTAATCATACTCGTCCCAGTGAAAGAACAAATACGAAGCGGAAAACGAGTGAATGGCCAAATACTACGAAGTGTAAGAATCATTCAGGGACTCTTTATATCATCCCATTGAAACAGAAAAGAAGAAGAAAAGTAAACCTTCTTTCTGGGTTCTTCATACCTGTCCAAGGCAAAGAATAAACCATAAAAAAAGTGAAACAAAGGGGGGTCTGGGAATCTCTCTACCAGCACGAACACAGCCCAATGACCTGTTCTTGGGTGAATAACCCCTGGGAGAGACTCGACCAAGTCTTTAGCTCACTGTCCCTTTCACAGAGAAGAAATTTCCCTGCATATCAGCCTTTGTCCTGCCCAGGGGCAGTCCAGCGCCGAAATGCTAGGCAATTCTCCTCTGAACAAGAGTACCATCAGTAACCCCATACACGTGTTTCAGCCTTGTTGGGCATCATCAGTGAGGTGAAACTGGTGCCTCTCTAAGAACAGTGAGCAAGGGGTCCACGTCTGGATCGCCCTGTTAACTTAGGGTGAAACCCAAAGTTAATTAATGCAAAACAAAGGGGGGCTGGTAGCTGGGTACATCTCAAAGATCCCAGCGAGGAGACCAGTGATCAGAAGAATACAGCAAGTGACAAGAGAAAAGGTGTGCACATTTTGGAACTGTTACTGGAGAAAGAGGGGATGGTAACTACCATTGAAAGAACAAGAGGAGGAATATTTAGGTGTCAGAAAGCCTAAGAAGAGGGATTCTATTTCCCCAAACATATCAGAGAAAGAGAGACTTTCAGAGACACTTGAGAAAAGCATAATAACAGAAAATCAAAGGCAAAGAACGCAGAAGAGGCGAAGTTTACAAAATCAAGAAAAGGTGGCACCACAAGACTTGGAAAAGTCCCCTAAAGGAACTGAAAACAATTTTTGCCAGGAAACACTTTTTGTTGTATAGTGCGTTTTATAAATACTCAATAAATAAAATAAATAAATAATGCAAGAGATAGCCATAAACTATCCAAGAACCATATAATAAAGCTGGGGGAGCCTATCCAGGAGAAGGGAGTCATTCTCCTGAGCTGAAGCCTATCCAGGAGAAGAGAGTCATTCTCATGGGCTTTATTTACCATGGCTGGGGAAGCCTATCCAGGAGAAGGGAGTCATTCTCCTGGACTTTATATACCGAGGCTGGGAAGCCTATCCAGGAGAAGGGAGTCATTCTCCTGGGCTTTATATGCCGAGTCTGGGCAAGCCTATCCAGGAGAAGAGAGTCATTCTCCTGGGCTTTCTATACTGTGGCTGGGCAAGCCTATCCAGGAGAAGGAGTCCTTCTCCTGGGCTTTGTTTACCATGGCTGGGGAAGCTTATACAGGAGAAGGGAGTCCCTCTCCTGGGCTTTATATACCGAGGCTGGGGAAGCCTATCCAGGAGAAAGGAGTCATTCTCCTGATCTTTATATACCGAGGCTGGGAAGCCTATCCAGGAGAAGGGAGTAATTCTCCTGGGCTTTATATGCCGAGGCTGGGGAAGCCTATCCAGGAGAAGGGAGTAATTCCCCAGGGCTTTATATACCGAGGCTGAGGAAGCCTATCCAGGAGAAGAGAGTCATTCTCCTGAGCTTTTTGTTATTTTGTCTTAGTGGTAGGGTCTGTGCAGCTTAGTTTTGAACGGAGGACAGACTGTTCGCTTTGGACTCCGCAACCGACGAAAAGCACCTTTGTTAGTTTGGTTAGGCATGGACATCCACAGATGAAGGATATTGGGCCTCATTACGAGAAGTGCAGAATGGGTTTAACGGCGCCGGTAATGGTGCCGGCGCCTTTGAACCCACTCCGCACTATTACGCGGTCCCCTCGCGGGACCCGCTCTGGACGTCTGGTTTTTCCAGACGTCCATAGCGGGTCCCGCAAGGGGACCAGGGAGCTAACAACGGGCCTGTTCGTAATGGGCCCGTTGTTAGCTCCCTCCCCACTCCCATTTAGCACTACGAGGGCTCGAATGGGAATGGGGAAGGACTGGGCCCGGGTTCCCTGAAGGAGGAAATACCGGGCCCTCCATACTCGGAATGGCCCGGTATTTCCCCATTCAGGGAACCCGGACACGATTTTGGAGACAGCCATGCCCTTATTAAGGGCATGGCTACCTCCAAAGTCGTAATGAGGCCCATTGAGTCGTTTTTACTTATTATTTAATAAGACATCTGCAAGAATGCCAAACACAGGTCTGTCTCCTTCTTCTAACCTACCATGAAGAGTACAGTATAATGTATGTGATATTGGAGCGGCTGAAAGCATTAATTGAAACATAAACTGATCATTAACATAGATCAATTGAGATAAGCAATTTGACACTTAAATGATTAAAGTCACAGCATAACATGTTAATGATGTTAATACGCTTGTGTTATTGTACAATCAATTGGTTCTATTTATAGTCCGATTCTGACCACCCGCCATAGTATTCAAATGTTTTATCTATTTCTGAGACATTTGATTAAAAATGGTTTCTGATTAAAACCCTGTGAGGAACTTGAACATCCACACGGGAAGAGTGCGCTCGCCGGGTCTTTTTTGTTTATTTAAAAGAATGAATGATGGGGCTGTTTCTGCACACATTTTCCATGCTCCCCGCACAACAGAAAAATAGTCATGTACTCTGGATGGACACGGTTTACCAGTGCCGCCCTCTCCTGTTATGTGTAGCTGACACCTGACAGCTGTGGGTACATCACAAGCCTCTGGCCGTGGGCAGCCTGATTTAATTTCAAGGCCCCATGGATTTGCATCTCCATTGTCAAACGTTGCTGGTGGTGGCAAATACTGAAGAATGTTAATTAGCAGGCCTCAGGGAAGGCCTGGGTGCAGGTAGTGGCAATGGAAACCAGACACCAACACCTCTTTGTAATGCAATGTGTCAACTTGGTACTAACAACCCTCCTTAGTATGAAAGGACAATGAATGTTCTGTCTGGAACCACTCCTTTCTGAGCAGAGAAGTATGTGAATTGTAGGAGACGAAAGTCTGCCTGCAACCCCCTACTTCAAAGGAGGTCCATGTTGTGGTCAAGTGTCGCATTGGGCTCAGTTAATTAGGAGGATGCTTTGATGTACAGCGGACAGGAAGATGGGTGGGACTTAGAAGTATATGTTGTCATCTTTCCCCTGTCTGTTGACAAGCACCCTGTTTTTGACCTGAAGCATCACTGATGATAGTTGGCGGAGACCCAGGATTGGCTCACTTAAGTTAGGATTAGTCTACACCAATCCCTGGGCCCTGTTTGGCTTTAAAAGAGGGATGAGCCCCTCACTGATTAGATCATCTGAAGACTTTGCAAGGTGTAAGAAGAAGGGCACGAGCTGAAGGTACAGTCTACCTTACAACTTACTCCAGTGAACAAAGGCCAGGAGTTCCAAGAGGGAAGCAACATCCCTCCCCTAAACATCTCCCAGGGACTCAGAGGACCCGTCCAGCAGCTCCAGAACTGGTGCCCAGCCAGCATACAGCGTGCCCTGCTATATTCTGACAGCAAGCTTCATAGGTGGGAAGTGCCGGAGAGTCTCTGGACAAAGGACAAAGACGTTGCCTGCAAACACTCCCCTGAGCTTTCCAGATCTGCCAACCAGCACAGAGACAACGATTCTAGGCTCTGAGCTGCCGCGCCGGACAGCCTGCAGACGTCTGTCCAACTTCGCTTGCCGAACTGCCTGCCGCCTGGTACCCTCGGCTGTCTCCTGCCACTAACTCTGTCTCACAGGCTGCAAAGCACCCTGGAAGTGCTTCGACGCTGTCGAGCACCAAGAACTTCTTCAGCACCATGTACATTGTGGTTCTGCCCCACGGTCCTTCTCTGAAGACCCCTGGAGACAGTTACAACCCTTTGCTCCTTTGGTGTTTAAACCAAATAACCTTGAACAGTAAGACTGATTGCTTTACCAACTACCCTCCTTTCAGTATCCAGAGTGCATCCCTTTCCTTTGTGAAACTGTATGTCCTCTGTGTTCCTTTACAGTGTGGGTTGTAAATGTAGTGTGCTAGAACTGTCTGTTGTAGTAATAATAAAGTAGATATTTCTATACTACCTTGACTGGACAGTCCCTTTTATCATTGGATAATAATTGTGTTTTCGCTGTGTTGCAACTAACCAAGGATCCACGACCTTGCGGAGATAAGCCTGTCCTTCCGTCCATGTTACCAAAATTGGACAAGGAGGTGTTATAATTCACTTGTAGTCCAATCCATTCAGATCCCTTCTGGTGTACTAGGGGTGTGGGGTTGATTGATGGTTTAGAAACCGATATTCATCCCTGGTCCACTGGTGCCCCGGAAGTTGATTCGTCACAAATCCGCTATGTTTAGTGTAATTTGCAGTAATACAAACCCAAAATATAAGTCTTATTATTTTCAAAATCCAGACAGCGATCAAATAATGGTTTTGTTGTAAACAAATTTCTAGGATGGAATGCGCGGCTTTCTTTTTGGCTTATCTTTACAATATTTGTATTTGTATTTAATGTGTTCATGTAGCACTTTTTGCATGTAGCACTTTTTGTGTGGTCCCTTACCTGATGTTCAAAATCCTCTTTCTTTGTACAGTTTCTTCTCACTCTCAAGAACTGTCCATGTGGTAAATTAATCTTTGGACCAAGAGGATGCAAACTATTGAAATGCAATCAAGTATTTATGTTGATCAGTTTATGGTACAGTTCTGTATTTAAACATTCTCGATGTCTTAAATGCAAACGTCTAGAAATATAAACTTGTCCTTGTCTTTGTGTATAGTAAAATGTTATTCAGCCATTGAAGAAAGAAAGTTAAACTATTAAGTGTACCGTGCCATAAAATACAGATGTCATCTATATACCTATACCCGAGCTTCATATGGGAACAGGATGGATTTAGTGCATTATATGTATATATCTGTTTTCAAATTGTTCCATGTATAAATTAGCAATAACAGGTACAAATGTAGCTTTCACACCGGTGCCTTCTATTTTCTTAAATGATTGATCTTTAAATAGGAAACACAAATTCAGTTAATGTTATTCGAGCACATCCCACTATAAGAGCTGTAGGTACTTTATTTTGTGTTGTGCAGGTGTCTTAACATTTCCTTCATCTCCTTAAAGCTTTCTATTTGAAAAATGTTTGTATGTAGTTCGTCTACGTCCAAGGGAACGAGATGCTCATCCGATAAGGCTTCTATGCCTTCTATCAATTTGATCATATCTATCAAATCCTTCACGTGGGATTGAATCTCTATTGTAAAAAGTTTTCAGGAAAGATTTGCATAAGTAGATAATGGTTCATAGGTCGAACCAATGGCTGGCACTGTAGGGCTCCATGGTGGTTTTTCAATATTTTGGAGTATATATGTTATGATATGGCATTTATAACACGTCTATGCACAAGCGTTTCAAGGCGCGATGAGGCAAGGCAGGGGGAACCAAGGGAAGACAAAGACAGCGATCTTACTAGGACAGGTGACATTGAGATTGCACAAGTGCAAGGAAAGGGGGAAAGGGAAAAGTGTGAGGGGAAAAGGGAGGGGGCAATGCAGTACATAGGATAATAGTAAAATACAATAAATAAGAAGTGCAGCCATGTGGTGGCAAGTGCAGGAGTAAGTGCAGCCAAGTGGTGGCAAGTGCATGGGTAAGTGCAGACATCAGGTGTCAGGTGCAGGGGTAAGTGCAGACATCCGGTGTCAGGTGCAGGGGTAAGTGCAGACATCCGGTGTCAGGTGCTGGTAGGGGGCTGTAGGGATACAGAGAATAGCCCCCAAGTGCAAGGAGTTGCCAGGGGGGCAGTGCAGGTTTGCAACTGGTGGGGAAGGGACATGGTCCCCAGAGCAGAGGGTAGTCAGGTGACCAGTGCCAATTCAGTTCCAGCCAGGAGTTCAGCAGGGGAGAGGAGCAGAGAAAGCAGAAGCAAAGAGGAAGGTCTTGAGGTGCTTCCGGAACCATAGATGGTTCTCTTCATGTTTCAGGGAGGCAGGGAGGCTGTTCCAGAGGGCGGCAACAGCCGAAGAAAGAGATCTACCACCAACTTGTTGCTTGGAGAAGTCACTGACTCTGAGGGAGTTGGAGGTGGATGAGCGAAGAGCTCGAGAAGGAAGATATTTAGGAGGTATTGAGGCCACAGAAGGCCTTGTGGACAATGCAGAGGGTTTTGAACTTAATCCTTGCAGCCACTGGGAGCCAGTGGAGAGATTTCAGTCCTGGAGAGATACGATCCCTGGGCTTGACACCAAGGACACGTCTCGCAGTCCTGTTCTGGATGAGTTGCAGAGGACGGAGAGTAGAAGCAGGCCGATTTAGAAAGAGGCTGTTGCAATAGTCCAGCCTAGAGAGGACCAGGGCTCTGGAGACAGTGAGCTTCTGGGGAGAGGAGAAGAAAGGAAGAATACCTCTGAGGAGGTGTAGCTGGTAGTGTGACTTCTTAGAGATAGAGATGTGAGGAGAAAAGGAGAGTGTGGAGTCGAAGATGACCCCAAGGTTAATCTGTCTGTTCAATCCCAAAATAGTCAAGTGATCTAAGGTACAAATGACCCCATTGGGTTTTTATGTCCATTTTTTTATTGGTAAAATACAGTAGAAACTGGTAATTTCTTGCCGAAGTTCCCTTAAAATGATTGGAAAGTGTCCTCCACCGTCTCCTGTGGACTCCAGTTCCTCCCCTCCAAAGCAGACATGCTCCTCCCTAGCTGTGCCAGACGCATGGCCACATCACAGGAGAGCTACCCACACAAAAAGGCATTCTGGGTACTGACCTTACCACCATTTGAGTCACATCATGGTGCATATGGAACTTTATCGCATGTTGGGAATATCACATTTTGAAATGGCAAAACATGAGACACATGTGTAAAACATGCTTACTTTGCAATGCAGGTGACAGTCAGATAGCACAGTGAGCTGAGCGCTCGTTTCTGTGCGTGCCCTGCTGGCGAAGTTTCAAATCCCGGCACGGCCAACTCAGCTTTTCATCCTCCTGAGGTCGATAAATTGCGTACCAGGCGGTGAGTAATGATATCAACTGTTATTACAGCGCATTGATGCTCTCAGGTGAGCAAGCGCTATATAAAAACTGGTATTAAGGACGTTCATTTAGGGGCTGCGATTTGGAAACTAGAGCTCTAACTTTGGAGGTTGCTGTCACAAATCAAAAATTCAATTCAATTCAAACCAAAATGTAATGGGCATTTTAAAGTCGTTTTTCATCCCACCCTCTGTTTTGGCAAGCCGATTGGCATGCTGAGAAGGAGGGCAGCAGAGTGCTTTTTTTCTGACTGCCCCTTCTAATTTGGTTGAAATATATACATCAGTTTCACTCACCATAAGTGTTAGGATTTTAAAGGTCGGACTGATGTATTATTTAAGTATCAAGCGATGACTCATTTTATAGCGTTTGCTCTATTGATGGTTAACATTATTAATTCAAGTGTTCACTCGGATGGGGGATGTGTCTAATGGTTATAGAAAGTGAGCCTGTAGGGAAAGAAAACTCCAGGGACTCCCCCTCACTGGCCTAAAGAAATCTCCTCTGCAAATAAAACATTTTACAGGTGGGCAGTGAATGTTTTCTATGGAAACATTGGATTTAGCTCAAGACTGGCCAGTTATTTTAATGCTACCGCTCTCCCTGTGCTTTCCATGGCCCCCCTGTGTGTCCCCCCCCTTGTCATTGAGTGTTCTTGAAGTCTGCAACATGGAAGAAGGCGACACTTCTTTGCCACATCATCAGCAAAGATGTTTGTGTCATTAATCCACACCCACTGCACAATGTTTTAAAAAAAGTATTACTGCAAATATTCGTACTGTGTCACACAATCTCTCATTCGGTTAAGGCCTGACCACCTTTGAAAATTTGAGGAAAATGATGCATTAGATTTAAAAAATAAATAAAAAGGGACATGGAGCAATCGTTCTTATGGGCTTCGTTACAGGGGCTGTGGTGCGGGTAGAAACGGCAGTAATGCAGCAGTAATTCTGTTACCGCCATGCCACGAGCTTGGCGGTGAGGGGGAGTATTTACCTCCAATAAAAAGCTGGAGGGGAATTTGCCCTGTTCCTTACAAAAATCAGTGGAATTACCACCAGCAGTAATTCCGATTTACACCACCCTACCACCACCTCTAATCCCGCTGTACATCAATGGGAACAAGTGCCAGTAACAGTAATCGAGTTTGTCGGTAATTCGGCAGTTTAACCTCAGAATTACCGCCAAACTCGTAATGAGGCCCCATGTTCGCTCCCAAGTACTTTGGCTTTTAAACATCAGCACCGATCCGTGCCATCTTTTCTACAAGCCACAGAGCTGTGCTGACCTCCCCAGCGGGTGGCAAACCTTAGTTTGGTGTCTTATATGTTGCCTGTGCTACTCTCTGGTGTGTCATATCGCACCACCGCCGTGATCTTAAAAGACCCCACCTCAAGCCGCAGAAGCAACCTCTTTATGGTTTGAGCACTCCACAAAAAACTTAAAGGAAACATTCATTTATTTGGATGTGAGCTCAAAAACCGTCAATTACCCCTAGTATTACCTGCAATTCGATCGATTCGCACACCCTGATCAACTGATTGATAGATTGATACATTAATAAAGTGCTTCAATACCCTTAGGGCTCTTTGGCTGCAGCTCTTCAACTGCCTAATTATGTTATGTTCTCTTGCATTTGTATAGAGCCTCCTGCTATAGTTCATGGCGTTGAGGCGCTATTGCCTGTCAGAGAGGGAAAGGTGGAGTATGATAGGACATCCAGTCGTTGTAGGAAGAAGTAGAGTGGAGTAGATAGTTGGGACGAGCATGAGGGATGGATAGCTCAGGAAGGCATGAGAAGGAAAAGGTGGAAGCGGTATTGTGTACAATTGGACCTAATGTATCGTGGGACTGAACTGCATTCTAAGGTTGCTGCGTCGAAGGAGAGATAGGCCACGCCAGAGTTATGTCTGGAATGTACCCATCTCATGGTGAGCTGGGGCATGTTGAAGTCGGTTTATAGTCATAATGTCGAAAAAAAAATGTCGACAGACAAAAATGTCGAAAAAAAAATGTCGAAAATAATAATGTCGACATCCTATACTTATAATGTAAAAAGTCATTTTTTCGAAAAAAAAAGGTCGACATTTTTTTTTGTTGACATTATGACTATAAACCCTTAAAACTATCAACACCTCACCCAACACCCCCCTGCCACCCCCCCCACACCCCCCAACCACCCTTTCACCCCTCATACTCAACACATACCAATTATTTATTTATTTATTTATTTATTTATTCAATAAATAAATAACCTAAAAAAGGATCATTTACTATGGGGGGGTCCCCCCCCAACCCCCCCTCACCCAACACCCCCCTGCCACCCCCCCACACCCCCCCAACCACCCTTTCACCCCTCATACTCAACACATACCAATTATTTATTTATTTATTTATTTATTTATTTATTCAATAAATAAATAACCTAAAAAAGGATCATTTACTATGGGGGGGGTGGGGGGGTCCCCCCCCAACCCCCCTCACCCAACACCCCCCTGCCACCCCCCCACACCCCCCAACCACCCTTTCACCCCTCATACTCAACACATACCAATTATTTATTTATTTATTTATTTATTTATTCAATAATTAAATAAATAAAAATTGTATTTACTATGGGGGGGTCCCCCCCCAACCCCCGCTCACCCAACACCCCCCTGCCACCCCCCCCCACACCCCCCCAACCACCCCTCATACTCAACACATCATATATATATTTATTTATTTATTTATGCATACACTAAATTAAATTTCGAAAAAATATCGAAAAATGTCGACATTTTTGTTTGTCGACATTATTGTTTTTCGACATTAATTTGTCGACATTTTGACTGTCGACATTATTGATGTCGACATTATGACTGCACACCGTTGAAGTCATGTCCAAGAAAACAAAGGCGGCAAAGCCCTTTTACTTCCTTCCTTCACTAGGCTCCCAACAAACATTTGTGAGGGTTTGCATGTTACCAATTTGTTATGATGAGTCAATAAAGGGTTCACAAAGTCTTGAATAAAATATAAATCTTTATTGAGTCAATCCTCGTAACGACCTCCAGCCAGCGGAAATACTTCTCAAGTGACCTTAGTGGAATGTGACCTTAGTGGAATGTGGACTCTTCAGTTGCTGAGATTCCACAAGCTGATGTCAGTAAGAGCGTTGTGAGAACTGTAACCAAGTTAGTGATAGAATACAGTGAACACAGCACATTTATACACAGAGACTTTAATTTCGTCACCTCTAACACCTCCCTTCCTTCTAAGACTTCTCAACCCAACACATTCCTTCTCAACACAGCAACTCTTTGTTTATTCCAAACAGCACCCCCTCTAACCGATATAGAGGAACCAAGGTCTTTAATTACCTCCTTGGGTTCTGAATACAACGAGCACCCTTGACCTTGGTGGGCAATTTCTCCTTGATCCACTCACCTGGTTTAACTTCCAACTCTCTGCAGCAATTCTTTTCATCATAGCACGCCTTAGACCTAGAGCCACTAACTAACAACTTCTCTCTCACCCCCTCAACATCAACATCCACACAACGCGACCTCTCCATCCACCCTGGACATAAATGAGAGTTTGGTTTCCTGCCTCGTGTCATGGTCATGAAGTCAGGGGCACAGGCATGCAGGGGTCGCATGCACAGGAGACCTCAGTGGACACTGTCCTGGTGCCTTTGGCACCAGGCTCATGAACAAAAGTAAACAAGAACATCCATTTAACACCAAAAAGCTTTTATTATGGACATTGCACTTCAGATGCATTAACCTTGAACATTCCATCCATTAAGCAGCTCCAAATGTATTCTTGGGTGTGGCTGCCAATGGATTGCCTTTGCACGTGCTCACTCTCTAGGAGTGGCAGTGTGTGGCTGGTAAGCCGGCCCTAATGGGCGTGTCCATGATCTCAGCTATATAAGCTGCCCTAATCCTCAAGACAGACGCTTTGCGTTACTCTGCACTTGCGAGCAGCGTAACGCTCACCATCGCCTGAGGTCAGACTCACCTTTGAAGATTCTGCTTCCTGGACATCCTGCTTCCTGCCAGCATACTTACCAACTGGGGAAGCTGTTCTTACCTGTACATCTCTTCGGCGAACCAAGTATTCATCTTTACACTTTCCGGAATGCCAAAATTTTCATCTTGGCACTGCAGCACGAGACGCTCCATCGTCGACAGCAGCGCCTGCAAGGAAAAACAGAAGACAAGGTTAGACATCGTAAAAAACAGTCAGTTTAAGGTTGTGCTTTGCCATACTTCGCGCTTTCCTTAAACAATCACTTACCTGCTATCGAACATTGCGGTGGCATCCATCTTCCATCCGGCTGCATCTCGCGTCTCACAGCTGCATTGAGGCCACATTTCCATCCAAGGGTCAAAAACAGAAGAGAGACATTATTGCGGCAACATATAAAGACATTAAACAGAACAAACAGCATCACAAGAGCTCAAGAAAGACTTACCAATCATAAGGAGAAGCATAGTCGCAGTTGGACTGGACTAATCCTTATGAGGGATCAGTGAAGCTACTAGATCCCATTCGATGCACCCCTGCCAGAAGTAGCAGGACGGAGAGCTTATCTTCCATAATTCACAGGAGCAGTATCACCATGTACCACCACTCACAGCTTTTCTACTGAGGGAGAGGCCTGAAGGGGGTGATTCAAGTTCAGGGAGGGCTGCAACCGTGCCCCAATACCTCCGCAGAAACCAGGTGAGCGTAACACTTCGCAATAGTTCAAAAGGCAAAATGTCAATGACACTATGGGGGGCCAACCTGTACTGAAATGTCCTCTCCATTACAGTACGTACCCAGTCACCCCCCCCCCGTGGTGACCACAATTCTAATGCCTCCATTAAGGTCCTATTAAAATGCTCTACACATCCATTACCCTGGGGTGGTATAGCGATGTGGTGACTTGCTCAACCCCATGTCTCTCCAAGAAAACTCTAACTTCTCTGGACACCAATTGTGATCCATTATCAGAAAGAAATTTCCTGGGGAAACCCTCTCTCTAGAACAAATGTTCCAAAAAATATATTATGGTACTACTGGAAATATCTTTAAGAACACACAGTTCTGGCCATTTTGACAATAAATCCATTATTACAAGTAAGTTCTAGTCTCTCCAGCCTTCGATATTAAAAGGACCCAAAAGATCCAGTGCCACTGAATCCCATGGTGCCTTGGGACTCTTCCTTACAATCATAGGAACCTTCTACACTCTGAGCCCCTTGTCACCGTCAACACACTCGGCACACATCTTCACTTGTTCCTCAACATTTTTGTCCACTCCCGGCCACCAAAAATCGCCCTGATCAAACCTTTTGTCTTGACAAACCCAAATGGCCACTATGAGCTAACTCCACTACAGCACTCCTCATCGACCTCGGAACAACTCACTTGTGACCTCTGTACAAGTAATCACCCTGAGACACAAAGTTAATTCGTCACTTTACCATAACCTTCCAATGTACCCTCTTTCCATTGATCGCATTAGCAGTTATCAACGCAACCACTTCCTGATACAAAGTGTCCTCCACACAAGCTAGATCCCACTCCAATTTCTTCAAACTACTATGCACTTGAAAAATCTCTCCTGAATCTTCCTCCTCATCTACTGTGCCTTCCTCACTCTCTGCTGCTTGCCCCACAGACCTCAGTAAAGCATCTGCAACAACATTGCGCTTGCCTTGCACATGCACCATAACAAACTGCACCCCTTGTAAACTGCTCACCCACTTCATGTTGCGCTTGGACACACCTTCCAAGCCACCCTTGGAGGAAATACTGACTAGAGGTTTGTGATCAGTTCAAATGCTAAACTCTCACCCCCATAAATATCTTTTAAACATCTCCACAACCCAGGCACACACTAATGCTTCCTTCTCAATGCCAGAATACCTATGTTCAACCTCTTTAAGAGTCCTCTATGCAAACGCTACAGTTTACAGCTACGAACCATGTTCCTGCATAAGAACAGCACCTAAACCATAGTTGCTTGCATCCACAAATTCTACAAAACAGCTCAACACAGGGGCATAAACTACAGCCTGTTTGATGTCTGCAAATTCCTACACACACTTCTCAGCCCAACCGAACAACACCCCTTTTTGATGAGGTTCCTCATGTTTCTTGTCCTGTCCGACAAACCTCTGATAAATTTTCCATAGAACTCAACCAGCCCTAGAAATGATAGCACGTCAATCTTACATTTGGGATACTCCATTCGCCTTATAGCCTCAACTGCATCCTCTTTCGGCTTCACACCTTCACAGGAAATTTCATGGCTCAGGTATACTACCTTGTCTGCCGTAAATGTACATTTTTCCTTAGCAATTGTCAGGCCAGCATCCCTTAATATTTCTAGCAGTATCTTCAATCTCTCATCATGTTCACGCTCATTACGACCACAAATCAGCACATCATCCTGATAACATAAAACTCCTGTCTCTCTCCCCAGAAACGTATGCCTTCCACTTTGAAAAACACTGGCCATGGATACTAATCCAAATGGCATCCTTCTACATCTGAACAGGCCTATTGGAGTGATGAATGCCGTTACATGACTTGAGTCATCATGTAAATCTATGTGATGATACGCAGACTTGAGATCCAATATGGAAAACAATTTCGCTCATGCCACCTCCACCAGCAAATCATCAATCCTTGGCAAAGGGAATCTGTCAGGAATTACCATGCCATTCAAGTGTCTCAAGTTGGTGCATTAGCTGATTGAGCCATTTCACTTTCTGAAAATAACAATGGGACTGATCCATTCAGATGATTGCACCCTTTCTATGACTCCTTCGTTCTCCATCCTTGTTAGTTCTTCCTTAACTTCCTTATGCAGTGCCAACGGCACCGTGTGCAATTTCGCTACTTTGGGAACTGCGCACTTCTTTAGTCAAATCTTATGCACAAAACCCCTCAAACATCCAAGCTTGTTGTTGAAGAGTCGTCGTACATCTCCTTCAGCACTCACATAACTTTCTTTGGTGTCGACTCGCTCCACCGCTAGAACTTGTTCAGGGTGACTAGCATCTAACCTGATCTTCAATTCTTCTTGGTCACTCCAAGACAAAAGCTCACCCCTTTGTTCGTAACAAAGATTACGGACTTGGTAGTATAAAAAAAAGCTCCCAGAAAAGCGAGCAAAAACAACATCACATTTTTTGAGGGGTCTGGATTTGGAGTTATGAGCACGAGCAAAGCGAGGGCATTTAATGAGGGTCCCTGGGCCAATAACATGCAATCCAGCATGCCGGAGAGGGTCTTAACTCTGTTAGCACCCCGGATTGCCAATCCAGTAACCCGGAGTGCTGAGAGCATTGTATTTTCACGGCGTCTAGGTCATTGAATGAAAATACTTCAGTAAAATGGCCGCCATGGATCTGGATTTCAATGGCAACCACAACAGACCAAGAGCGGAAGCAGCAGCAGCTGCGGCCGTTGAAGCCTCTTGCTGCTGCCAGTGCAATCAGGTAAGTGGGGAGAGGGAGAAAAAGAGAAAAAGGGAAGGGACGGTGGGGGGAAGATGGCAGGTGGGTGAAGCAGCTTTCAGACAGCTTGCAACGTGGGCTTACATCGGGAGATTCAACCTATTTTCCTTGCCTTCTGATTGGCTGCCTCCAGCATGCTGGGTGCTAATTTATAATATGTATAACATAATGATTTTTTTAACCAAAATCCTAAGCTTGTGCTTCTGTGTATGGTACTTACGTACATAAGGACTGTCATTGGCTCAGGAGTGGTTAGACTTTTGAGCCTTCCACAGGTGTCATGGTGAGCCAAGGCACGTTGACTCCATGCCCAAGAAAATGCAATGTTCGGGCCCCTTCTACGTACTGCCATAAACCCCGAACCGCCGGTGAAACAAGAGGGGTTTTAAGCATAGTTGTAAAGGAGGAAACCGCAAACCTTCTCCTACATCTAGACTCTACGGGGACGCTGTTCCAAACTTGTATCGTGGACTACAGAAGGGTGCTGCAACCCTCTAATCGAGTAATGACAGAAACAGGGGTGATGGCCTGTGACGGGTGTGGGGGGGGGTGGCTGATTTGAGCTTCTGAAGGGTCCTCCGGCCTGGATAGCTATCAATGTTTTTCTGGGGGGTACACTGAGCCAGTCCAGCAACCTTCTGCCTTTAGAGACAGGACCTCCTCTGCAATGGCCACATAACCGACAGACGGTGGCATTGTGGACTTGTTGAATACCCAGCGGCAAGGCCTGCATAGAGTGCATTGGCGTAATGCAGTCTTTCAGGTAGAGGCAGCACCAGCGAGCCTTTTGCATTCATCTGGGAAGCAACCAATGTGTGTTTAATGGCATTTTACACTTAAAAACACATTACAAATATAATAAAACAGCCTCTTAGTGCCATTAAGGATAATTTTACTCCTTGATGAATTGAGCTGCTGTAAATTACAACTTTAAATGCATCATTTTAAATATAAATAGTTTAATTCATTGTGTGAATATAAATATGTGTTTATTTGTGAACATAAATGCGCGTTTATTTTCTCGCTAAAGGTCAGTTCAATTGCTTTACAGCTGGGTTGTGCGTCACTGTCTACAGTTTCAATAAACCCATCACTTAAATAAGTGGCACTTACAAGGTACACTCAGATTTAATTTGATTTACTTTTAATCGCTCATTTATGATTTTATCTCTGCTTTGATAAGAATGTTCACCAACATATTTTTAGTGTTTCCACTTATACGTCACTGTTTTGGATGCCGGCATGCTGTAACTTAATATTCTTTTAAGGTTGTGTGATGAATCGAGGTAATTCGTCCCTTCTCTCCAAGGGGGATCCTCCCCCTTTGAGGATCGCGATGTGAGCCCGCTTCACAAAACCATCCCTAGGGGTTGGAACAAGTGGGACCTCACTGAGAAAGACTCCCCCTTAACGGATAAGGACTCCGGTATGGAACTCCCTAAGTCATTCCCCATGGTGGATTACCATGGGGAATGACAGAGATGAAGAACACTATGGAAGCCAATGACTTGGCAGAAGACACAACTAAAGCATCCCTTTGTAAACAAGAAAGAGGATCTGTCTTTTTAATAAGAGACCACCATTAAACTGTGATGCGTAGACTGAAGAGGGAGCATTACATGCTGACGAGAGGCGAAGTCAAGAGAGAGAGAGCATAGAGCGTAAGCAGGGCAAGCCCCCTTAAGGTGTCACACCTGTCGGAGGTGGAGTTGAGGAGAGCCGCTAAGCCTGTGATTTTCAGAAGTGGCCTGAGCACGAGAACGAAATGCTGGAAGCCCAGTGTTTACATGCATTGAGAAGCCCAGGAGACGGGAATCCAAATCCTGGTGGTGGCGTGACCACAACCCTTTCGTGGCGGACAGAGCTCCCGTCCAACGATGCCGAAACATCAACAGGGACGAAACAGCGAGACATCTGCATACCCACAGCCTTACCTGATCCTGGGGAAAGAGTGGACCAAGAGAGGGACGCTAGCGGAGTCAAGACGACATAGAAGTGGACCAACCTAACAAAACCTGAGCCAGTACAAGCCCCAGTGATGTTCCCTTGAAGAATCAAAAGGAACGGGGAGAACTGGGAGGCTGTGGGTGAACCGTTATGAAGCAGGAGAAACTCATCCCAGTAGAATTGACGAGACCTTAAGTTTAAAGTGGAACTGTATTAATGTGGAAAGAGATATTTCGTGAAGAGGGACCAATAGCCCACAAGTCAAGAAGTAAAGAGTGGAGAATATCGGAAAGAGAATTCTGTGAACGGGAAGAAAAGCCAAGTGAACCACTTAAGAGACAAGATACTCAAAGTAAACCAGCCGAGGAGAGGGGGAAGCCTAAGATCCCAGAAGGAATATCACAGCTCAGAGGGTATATGGTACCAAACTCAAAAGGGTACAGCAACCAGGATCAGTGAAGAATAAAGACACAAACAAGGGAGTATTGGACAATTATCCCAAATGGGGGAGAAAGACCCAAAGACATTGTGAAAGAGTGGCAAGAACTGATTCAGGAAGCGACAAGAGACTGTTTAAGAATAGCGTACTAAAAAGGAATTGTGAAGAGAAGAGATTTTGCCATGATACAATCAGGAGAAGGGAGACATTTGCCTGATCTTAGTTAAGTTGGTTAGAATAGTGGTAGTCAGTTAGAACTCGTTCTTGGACAGCGGACTGATCCATTTGAGACTTTCTGATGATTGACAAGCAACTTAGTCATTTCCATACGAAGGGAACACCCACATAGCCACAGGGAAAGACCGTCCTTATCTGTCCTCACAGAGTCCGCGCCCTTCTTCTGACCCGTCACAGTCGATACATTAAGCTCAGGTTGAGAAAGGATATCACCTTTCTGATGTTTGTGCTGTATTAACATAATTGTTAATGGTAGTACTGTGCTACTACAGGAAGCCAAAGCCTATATTTCTGCTGAAGCTCCCTATGGGAGGATAGCTCAGGGGCAACACGTTTGCCTTTGAAACAAGACAAAACAGAGCAACACAGGTTCGAATCCCGATCCCCCGCTTTGTCTTCTGTAATATAGCGCCTTATAAAAGAATAATTAAAGAGACAAACCTACCCTCTATGGTTACCCCATTTCTAATATTAGTGAACCCCAATTGTAGGGAGACCTTACAGAGGGAGATGGATTTAATAAAAGAACACTGGTAGAAATGTGTTGGTGTCCGTTGGCCACCATCCCTTGGAAGCACTCATACAGGCATACATTTGTCCCCCATTTGCTGAGGTTCAGACACTGTACTGCCCCCCAACCCCCCCCTCCAGGAAAAACAAGATGGCGTGCTTGAATGTTCATTCAGTAGAGACCCGACAAACTGACACTGGTGAGTTTTCTAGGTGGTTTGTGCTGTTTTCCCTGAGGCCTGTGTTTTCCATATGGGAAGCCTGAGGGGTGGGGACTCTGTGCGTTGTGGGTTGGTTTTAACAGTTGGTTGGAGAGGTGTAGAGTTTTGACTAAGCTGTGATGGGCAAAGTGTGTGTTTTGCTGTGTTTTTGTGTCAGCGAGCTGGGGAGCCTGTGTTGAGTGATCTGAAGAGTGAGGGTGTTTGTAAGTTGGAATCATTCGGCAGTTCTGGTGGACACGGGTGCGTTATGTTATGTTTGCATCTTTCTTCCCCGTATGTAACTTGCTATCTCTGGTGGTGGTGTGTGCGGCTCGGGGTGAAGAGTGTTGTATCTTCGGCGAGGATAGCTTGTTTGTTGCTGTTCCTTTGTTCTGGAGGTTTGTTGTGTTGTTTCTTTAGAGATGCGTTTTGGTCTGTGTGCTAGTTTTGAGGTGTCGAATGTCGGGGAGGTGTTGATCTGTGCAGTATTGGCCATGTTGTGGTCGCATGGTCTTAGTTTTCCTATCTTGGCTTACGGTGTAGCTCTACCTTGCTGTGTTGAATAGCGAGGTTTCTAGGAGATCCTGGAGAGTCAGACTCTCTTCTGTCCTGTCTCTTTTGGGACCGGGTTCCATATTTTTTCTCGGCTGCTTGATCTCAATAGTCTTCTCGTTCCTAGTGGGTGATTTTTGATAGGAGTTCTGCTCCCTGGCCGTGCAGTGCCCTGTGAGCAATGCAGAGTGCTTTGGAGTGAATTATTTTCTTTACTGGTAACCAGTGCACGTGAACCCATCAGTAGGTTTACCTGGCATTCACAATGGCTAGTAAGCCTCACCTGATCATTCTGTCCTGGTTACCCATTCACATGGTTTCCTGTGTGCTTGCTGCCCCTTCACACAGGCTTCCGTGTGTCACGTGTTTTTAACGGTCACCCTTCTTTTCATTGTATTTTTTAAATGCTGCAGGAATGTCATCACAGCAAGAGGACCCGGCACCGCCTTGTGCCACGCGGTGCACACATCATATTTATGCCGAAGGCAGAGGTAGAAATTTCAGGGTGTAAGCTAGTAGCCAGGCATAAAAAGTCACTCTCCCCCTCATTCCTCCCCATGGTCACCTGACTCCAATCTTACTCACCAAGATAAAATAACCACTCGCCAGTGGATAGTTGCCAGTGCAAACTTTGAGGCCTGCCGTAGGGGATGAGGATTGCCACCACTCACTGGCAGAGACATGCGTGTGCATGTGTAACCTGTCGCAGTCTTCTGATTGGTAGTAGTTACATGAAAGAGAAGATGCTTAGCTGGAAAGTGAAGTGATTACAGACACTGCCTTTACCAAAGAGTCACTGCCACAGTCATTGATAATGGAGAAGGCATCATCACTGCAGCACTGGGATGCCAACCAGGGATGGGAGATGAATGCATGCATTCATGCATGCCAGGGTGCTTCCTGCAAACACTGGCCATAGGAGGAGGCATGAGCTGTAAGGAGGGCACACATAAAACCTGCTTCAGGAGAGGGGAGGTGGCCTAGGACTGGGGATTCTTTATATGTGATCAAGAGTCTCCCTTGTGATCGTGGTGATGTAGGTTTCTGTATATATCACTGAGGCTGTCGCATCACTTGGATTAGTGAATCATCCCACAAAGTGGGGCAAACCCAGCTGGGATTTCCCCATCTCTCACAAACAGCAGAGTGAAAAGGGGAGTTTATAGTTAAAACAGTTGGTTGTGAAAATTCTTATGAAAGGGAAATAACGATTGCAAAGAGGCTCACCTCGGGTCACTGTAATGTCCCAGCTTCGGGGCGCATGCAGGGCGGTGCCAGGTAGCTCAATGACACACATCTGTGCACGGGTGAGGTTATAGCAGGACTGCTTTATTAGTGCACCAAGCATGCTCTCATTAACACTGGTCAGCTGACCATTTACGCGCATCGCCCTGTCCCTCATCAGGTGACGGCCGGCGATGCTACCTCTCCCTCCAAAATAACATCATCCTACCCCATCTCCTCGATCCACCGTCTTGGCTTTCGGGTGGTTCGACGGGGTCTGTTGCTGGTGTGGGGAACTTCATTCTCTTCCTCTCGAGCTTCTTCAGCTGAGGCCGGCTCCTCCCTTTCTGATTCTTCTTCGTCGCCTGAGTAGCCCGACATTTCCCTTGCCTAGTCCTCTTCCTCACTCCAAATCTGCAGCCCTCTTGTTCTGTCCTCTCCTGTTTTTCTGAACAGTGAGCTGTTCTTTGTTATCGTCCATCCCTCCCTCTCAGCCGTCACCACGGACTCTTTCACATGGGTGATGGTCAATGGCCAAGGGTCAAACGGCGGGACGTCCTTGTGTGATAAAGTCTGACGTACCAAGACCTGATCTCCTATGCCCAAGTCTGCCAATCGCGCTCTGTTCATTTTGTCAGCAAAGTCTTTCATTTCTGGCATTGCCCTGTCATCCCCTCTCTCCTTACCTCACTTTCCTCTTTTTTCTCCTGTGTCATCTGTCCTTCATGAGGCAATCTTGAGCAACTACACATCAACTCAGCCGGGCATGTTCCTGTAGAGTTATGCGGTGTGTTGCGGTAGTCCCGCAGTTATTAATATAGTGACTGTTCAATGGGCATATGAGTGATGTTTGCAATGGGTATTGCACTCTTGAGATTTGCCATGAAAGGCTCCACAGCCCTGTTTGCCTGGGGCCAGAGTGTGGTAGCCTTGCAGTGCTGGAAGCCGATGTGAGCAGCAAAGTCCCGAAAGTCTTTGCTGGTGAAAGGAGGGCCGTTGTCCGACTTCACCACTTTGGGCACTCTGAACGCCAAGAAGATCCTGTCCAGCACCGGTATTGTGGTCGTGGCAGCTGTGATGACACAATCTCTGCTTCTGGATACCTTAAGTGTTCATCTAATACTACCAGCAAGTATTCTACTGACCTCAGGTGGCTAGGAAAGTCTATTGCCACTTCCTCCCACACCCCTTCGAGGAGTGGTGGCATGTTCAGAGGTTCTGGGAACGCAGGAGGCTGTAGACTGAGACAAATGTGGCATGATTTTAAGGTCTTCTCAATCATTTTGTCCATTCCCGGAAACCGTACTTTCCTATGGAGCATACCTTTTGTAGACACTATTCCGATGTGACTCTCGTGTGCAATGTCAACCGTGCGCTGATGGAGTGCCGCTGGCAGGACAATGCGATCTCCTTTTAGTGTTAGAGACGATGGAGACATGGACAGGTCGTCTCTGGACTTGGCAAGGGTTTTGAGAAGGTGCCCGTCAAGGGCCTGGTGTGCCTGGACGGAGGGTATTGCAGAGTTCCACCGTCCATTTTTGATGCAAGACTTGGCCAGTGAGAGTATGGCATCTTCCGCTGTGCACTTAGTTCTGCCATTGAGATGGCTGGTGGCACTGCATGGTGGATGATGTAGTTTACGTAACCATCCACTCTGCTGCCCGATGGCTGGGAGCCTGCCAGCGGATGATGAGAGAGAAAATGTGCTAAATTCTTGTCCTTCCCTGGCTTGTGTATGATAACGTATTTGTATTCCTGTAACCACAACACCCATCTCGCTATCCTGGGTGGCATTTGCGCCATTGGCTTTCCATGGATGGTGACAAGAGCTAAATGGGTGTGGATGATCATGAAGGGCTTTCCATAAAGGGACAGGTGGAAGTGCTCACATGCCCAAACTACTGCCAGGGCCTACTTCTACACCTGTGAGTACCTTTGTTCAGCTTTGGTAAGACTCTTGCTGGCATAGGATACCACCTTTCTTTGTGCGTGTTCACTCCCTGAGTGCTGGGCCAGGACTGACATCTACATAGCCCGTGGTGATGTCCCTCCGAATCCGGTCGAAAGTGTCTTGCTGTGCCGGACCCCATTCAAAAGTCCTGTCCTGTTTTGTAAGCGACCGAAGGGGTGTGCTTGTGATGGCAGAGTCTGGCAAGTACCGGGTGTAGTAGCTCGCCAACCCTATGAATGACCTCACTTGTGCAATATTCAGTAGGCGAGGGGCCTCTGTCAACTCTCACATCTTGTCTGGGTTGGGTTGAATTCTGCTTTCCGAAAACATTTGTCTGAAAATCTTCAGAGTGCTTTTATTAAAGTCACATTTTTCTTTGTTGAGTGTAAGATTGGCATTATCTAGTGCTGCGCAGACCTTCAGCAGTGTTGCGTTGTGCGCCTCCTGGGTGTGTCCAAATATCAGGATATTGTCACTGTAATGTATGCCATGTGGAATGTGACAGATGCTCCTACGTTTATCTTCCTGAAAGATTTCTGCTGCTGATGAAATCCCAAAGCTCAGACGCTTGTAGCGGAATAGGTCTAAATGCGCGGTGTAGGTTGTGATGCATTGCAACTCTTCACTGAATTCAGTCTGATGGTATCCCTTGTTGAGGTCAGGGCGAGAGAAACTGTGGCCCCATTAAGTAGATGAATCATGTCAGTGATGCGCAATGACTGGTGATGTTCCCTGAAGATGGCTTGGTTGGGCGCCCGCATGTCCACGCACAACCTTATCTGACCTTTCGGGCCCCTTTTTGGCACTGGTACCACTGGCGAAACCCATGACGTTGGTCCGATTATGTCCGGCTCGATGAGCGCGGTCAGTTACTTCTCTACCTGGTGTTGAAAATTTAAGGGGATTCCTCTGAACTGCTGTGCAATGGGTTTTACGGTTGGGTCAATATGCAACCATATTTTTCGTACCTTGAGTTTTCCGATCCCTTTGAATAGTCGATAAAAATTGGCCTCTACTTTGGAGGTGAGCGAGATGTATTTGCTTGCCATTATCTGATAGAGTATACGATTTAGTCCCATTTGTACTGCCGACTTAAAGCTTAGCACACATCCGCTTGCAGCTTCTATAGCCAGAATGTGTACTGGTATGCAATCTTTTTTTCCTTGTGTCGACAAAGAGTTTTGAATACGCCCAAACACAGGAGCGGCTCCTTGGCCCCATATGCATTTGAGTTTATGATATTCTGCTTCTGGCATACCGTTTATGGTTGCTCCAAAATCTACAAGGATCTCAAACACGTGACCTTGAATGGCGAGTGGCAGAGTGGGACTTGGTTCCGATGCCGTGGGATTTCCTAATGCATATAGGTACTCTTGTCTCTTCCGGTCTGTGCTGGAGTGAGACTCAGACTCGCTCGTAGATGGCGTGTTCGTGTGGAGTCGGTGACTCCGCCTCCTGCCTTTCCAAAGGTCGTCCAGTGATGGTGAACATTTCTCTCTTGTGTGGCGCCCTCCTTGTACTGTCGTATTTCAGGGATTCTTGTTCACTCTTCCCGGTGATGTCGGGACAGGGATTTATGTTGACGCAGTCCTTGCTCCAAAGAATGGTTGCCTCTCACTGCATTTGGCTTTCAGCACATGGCACGAAAATGATCTTCCCCAACGGAGGGGGAGCATATTTGGCCGATGGCTGGGCACGATCCGTCATGAGGTAGATCATACCCTTACCAAAAACACTGCTGTTTCTCCTGTAGGGCGTCCTGCCGGGCGTGTTGCTGACTCATGTGTTTGTTAATACCTTCTTCCTTGATGGTTGGTGTTGAATTGTGAATTTTGCATTGATATCTGGAGGTCTAGCGCTGACGTTTGTGCCAGAACAAGGATCTCTGCTATCGTGTGTGGTACCTGCAGCAATTTCTTTTTTAGTACCATGGACTCGCATCCAGCGATAACATGGGATTTGATGGCCTCTTCATTGTTATAATGGTTGAATTCACAGTGCTTGAGTCTGGACCTGAGGCGTGTCACGAACGTATCCATGCTTTGGCCCCGGCAGTTGTGTTGTGGTGTGGAACAAGTGCCTTTCATAGTCAAGGTTTCTGTGTGTCGCAAAGTGTTCCTTTAATATCTTCTTACGGTCGTCGTACTTGCACTCCACATCCTCTGGCAATTCAAAAATGATGTATTGTACCTCAGGGCCAGCCGTGACAGTGAGCAGACCAATGATGCGCTTGTCCTCTTGCACACCCACTGCATCGAATTTTTTCATCCACCTGCGACCCAGACTGGTGGTATCTATGGAGCCAAAAGGCAAAATTGACAGCACCGGAAATACATCTCTCCCTTTTTTAACAGGCCCGGGTGCTGCTACTGCTGCGTGGTGTTGCCCTTGTCCCAGGTCTGCCGCAGCGGATCGGGGTACTTGGCACTAGTTTGCTTGCTCACAGCGTGCTACGGTGTCCATTCTCTAGCAGGTTTTGGGGGGCTCAGTTGATGCCCTGAGCTGCATCCTGCATTTCCCTGTGTCTTTGGGTGTCTGCGTGCCTCACGTGCCCCTCGTGCACCGGGCCGTGTGGCTTGTAACCCTGGTGCCTGCTCTCTTTGTGGCCCACACTCACTGCTTGCTGTGACGTTTGCGCGGGCCTCGCGGGACTTGGGAAGGGCCTTTCCCATTGTCTGTGCTTTGCGGGTGGGGGCTGGGCTGGCTGGGGCTTGAATTGGCCCCTCCTCGCTATCTGGAGACTGTGAAGAGCGGGACCACTCGGTTTCATGATCTGGTACGTTGTGGAGTGTTGGCGCCGCGGGTTCACCCTCTCGTCCCCATTGTAATGTCCCAGCTTCGCAGCTCATGCAGGGTGGGGCGCAGGCAGCTCAGTAACACTCATCTACACACGGGTGAGGTTATAACAGGACTGCTTTATTAGCGTGCCAAGCGCACTTTCGTTAACACGGGTCAGCTGACCCTCTACGCGCATCACTGTGTGCCTCATCAGGTGACGGCCGGCGATGCTACCGTCACCATTACCCTTTGCAGAGCTTATTCTTTAAATACTTCCCTGCATCCCTTAGGGACATTGTTGTGTCCCGACTCTTTTGACTCAGGTGTCCCAAGTGGGGCACTGACTTAAGCAGGGGTGGCATGAAGTACGTGCACATACACGCGCACCCACACACGCCTGAACAGCAATAATTTACTATTTGTGTCCACTACACATATCTACTTTAATTACTAACATTAGTGTCTCCTATTCCTGTGTTTAATGATCATAGTTTAGGATAATGGGGTGGCCAATCAGATGGCAGGGGCCGCACGTGCCACCCCAGGCCGCTCCCTGGACACTGGCTAGGGGACGGGCAGCTAGGGTCAGTACACTCTTGCAAGGAAAGGAGCAGGGGGTTGTACTGCCGGCTTGCGGAGTGTATGGGGTTGCTGGATTTTTCTAGGTTTCTTGTCGGAAATTTGTTTAAAAAAAGAAAGCATCTAAAAACGTGTGCAAGAATTTCTGAAAAACCTTCGTAGAGCTGAGAAAAGGTTGGTGCTTCGCCTTCATAGCACCTAACATTGAAAAACACAAAATGACCAAGTATGTTTGCATGTTGTGTGCTTGTTTCGCCATATACAGTACATCATTTAATAACATGTAAATACATTCCAGAACACGTGACAGGCGGATTAACTAGATTCAAGCTTGGTGATAGACAGGCGGGTCAGAAAGAGTGAGGCGTGCACAGCTGTCAGAGTGATGGTGACCTTACACGGCTCCTCCAAAGCTTCAAGTGAAGGCGAGGTCCCGGCCCCAATTACCCCCAACCAACTGTTCCCGACATCCCATGCGCCTCCGTATCAAAGCAGCTCTTATTTCAATGTTATCTGATTTTAATATGAACCAGTTGGACTCAATCCCGCTTATCGCGGTTGGGGATATGGAGACAGGGCCTGGCTGAACAGGTGCAGTCCACAGCCACCGGGCTGACACGCAGGCGCCCCTCTGTGCTAGAAGGGAGGCCATTTTGTACATGTGCGTAAAGAAACACTTCATACTGAAAGGTTGGGATTCTGTTCAGCTATTAATCCTGTAATTTAGGTGAAAGGATAGAAGGGTCAGATGAATGGTTATGTGAAAAGTACCCAGAAACGCGAGAAAAACAAAAAAAAGCACAAAGCAGCGCCAAGAAGCGGTCCAGCCAACAGGTTGTGCAATATATAAGCGAAAACAGTCATTCAATAGTCCAACAGCAGGCATGCCCTGGTTTGTGCATTCCAGATGCCGAGCGTGTGCGTAATGTGTCACTTGCAGGGTGAGCACGTGGGCCCTCTGGCCGGTCTGCATGTTGAGAAGGCACAGCAGGATTCTGGGAAACCAGAAGGAGAGGCTGCAGGACAGCAAACACAGTTCACTCTGAAAGGGCCTTTTTGGCTTACTGCACAAAAACCCAGACTCATTTAAAAGTGGAAAAGGTTGCTTTAATGTGACGGGCCAAAGCTTACAATTAAACGCTTACCTGGCTCAATGGCCTTACAGACTAACAAAATATTTAAACAACCAATTAACTAATTACACATTTTTCATTTTCCCCCAACAATGAAATAATTAAATAAAGCCATTTCCTCCCTAACTGTCCCTTGGACCCTACCGTCTCCTTACCCCTTTTCCAGGCGTCCCGCTTTCTCCCTGGGGCCATGCCCCTCCAGGCTCAATACCTTTCCACCGGGGTGGCCCGCTTGTGCAAACAGCACCACCCCATCCTTTCCTGTGTCATTTCCCCATTGTGCTTCCCTCCCCCCACATCAAAAGGGGCCATGACCCCGGCACCAGAAAAACCCTCCCCCGAGGTGTTCTTTCTGCCCCACCCCCCCCCCACCACTTTACTTTACTTCCAACTCTTTAACCAATCTCCCAGCCAAGAGCCCAGGTCCGCCAGATAATGATTGTTCCCATAAATCGACAAGTGTACACCATCCTCCCTAAAGATCGTGAAACCTTCATACACTATTTCCTTATGTTCCATCATCTGCACCGCCACAGAGGCACAAAACGTAACCATCTCTTTGTTGATACCTTTTCTAGCCCGCTCTATCGCTCCCTCGCTCCTCGCTCCCCTCCACACTCTCCGCGGCAACAACTTAGTCCACAAAACCTCTGCTTGAGGCCACATTTCCCGCACCCAGACTAAATCCCTTTTCATTTTCCCTAGCAGAGCCACCCCCCGTATCCCTTACCAGGTTATTCTCCCCTGCATGAATAATCAACACCTCTGGCGCCCCGTAGCGTTCCCGCAACCCTGCCAACATAGGAAGCAACTGGTCCCAGCGCAGACCCCCTAACCCGTGCCATTTTACCACCACATCCTTATAGCTACACCCCAGTTGCCTGCCCATAACCCTTTTCTCCGCTTCTTTCCCAGCCCATTTAACAATTGAATGGCCGACAATCCACACTTGCGCCAACTTCCCCTCCTTTCGCACAGCATCTGAAAAA
The DNA here is from genome assembly GCF_040938575.1 of Ambystoma mexicanum. Taxonomy (NCBI): domain Eukaryota; kingdom Metazoa; phylum Chordata; class Amphibia; order Caudata; family Ambystomatidae; genus Ambystoma; species Ambystoma mexicanum. The sequence goes on along the minus strand of NC_090940.1, from coordinate 642,187,188 downwards.
GAAATTACAAAATTACTACCATAATACATTCTCCCAACACGCTGTTGTCAACCAAAACTTCTGCCACCTTCCTTCAAAATTCCCCTTTATGAAACTCCCTGACATACCCCTTGTATCTCCCAGACCTCCAACGCCCCAAACATTTCACCTTATCCTCCGAGAAACCCAACCTATTACCCTCCGATGCTACGCCCATCCTGAATGAATGTGTACCAAAATCCCCTGCCTTTTCTCCTACCACTACCAGAGCCTTCCGCAATACCCCCAAGACTTGTGCCGCTGAAACCGGCGTCCCATCCTCATGCTTAAACACCAAGCCTGTTTTACCCCCACACCGCTCCTTCCACAACCTGCCTGTCTGCACTGGGCATACGTCCTTGCTCCCCTGACCCAACAAAACCCAAGAACCCTTTCCCTTTTGGTCCGTTTTAGACTTATTAATCTTGATGTCCAAACCCAATTCTGTAATTTGCACATCCTCCCACTGCAATCCCCAAGACCCCCCTTTTCCCCCCACCAACTCCAAAACCCAAAAAGCCCCGAAGAATAACCAAGTAAAACAGGTCGCAAACAGCTCCCCCTCCCATACCGACCAGCAAACTCCCCCCACTGCCTTAACCAACCTCTGCAGCAATTCCGCCGATATCGGCCTCCTCTTATCCTTGTCCCTCTTACTCTCCCTTGCCCATCCTTCCAACATCCTACTCGCCATTTCCCCCCCACTCGGCTGAAAACCCCAGAACCATTTCCCGTAGAAAACAATTCCTGCTAACTTCCCTGCTAAAGTCGCTCTTGACCAGCCCCTGTCCATACACCTCAGGAGTAAATTCACGACATCGTCCCTCCTCCGCTTTTCCGCATCCCATCTACCCTTCCAACTACACGCTCCCCCTCCAATAAAATCCTCCCAGGCCCTCCTGTATGACTCCTTAGACGCCCCGGCCAATGAACCCTCCACCAAAGCAAGCGCTCTCAGCTTCCTATCTTCCACAGCTCTTCCGGAATCTGCTGCCCCTCCTGATCTGCCTCTGGAGCCAATCCATGGAATCTCTGCCATTGAAGACGAGATAATGCATCAGCGATGCCATTATCCTTCCCTGACACATGTGTTGCCTTAAACACCACATTCCATTCCATGCAGCGCAGCACAAACTCTCGCATGAGTCTTGCCACCCTCTGATCCCTTGCTGATTCCCTCTTTACCACATGGACCACGCATTCATTGTCAACATTGAAATTCACCTTCCTATCCTGCAAATCCTTCCCCCACAACTCCAATGCCACCAGCAATGGGAAACACTCCTCCTCCTTCAACCACAGATCTGGCCATTTCTCCGCACACCATTTTCCCCCCCAAAATACTCCGAAACCTCCTGCTCCTGCTGCGTCAGAAAATATCTGTACTTCCCATGTCACCAGGTCTCCCTGCAACCACATTGACACCCCGTTAAATTCTCCAAAAAACGCAGCCAAATTCTGCAGTCCTCCCTCACTGCCCCCGATACTCTTATCCGATGATGTGGGCACTTTGCTCCCGCCATAGCCCTCGCCATGTTCCTACAAAACGTCAGTCCTGGGGCCACCACCCTGCATGCAAAATTCAAATGCCCTGCCAATCTCTGCATGTCAACCAGCGTCATTTTCTTGGCCCCCACCGCTCTCTCCAGCAGCACCACCAGTTTGCTCACCTTGTCGTGCGGCAAGCGTGAGGTCATGGCCACTGAATCCAGTTCAATTCCCAGAAATGTCAAAACCACTGCAGGCCCTTCTGTTTTGTCTTCCGCTAATGGCACACCCAACTCCTCCATTATCTCCTGAAACAACTTTAGCATTCCCTTGCACTCCCCCTCTCTTTCTGCCCCACTAATGAACAGAAAATCATCCAGATAGTGCAGCACACTCTCCCAACCCGAGTTAAATGAAAAAACCCACTGTAAGAAGGAGCTGAATCGTTCAAACAGCGCACAGGAAATTGCGCACCCCATTGGCAAGGCTTTGTCTATGTATATGCGGTCCTCAAACTGCAAACCTAACAACCAAAAATCCTCCGGGTGCACCAGCAATAACCTGAAAGCCGCCTTGATGTCACACTTGGCCATGAAGGCCCCTCGCCCTTCTTTCCTTACCAGCTCCACTGCCTGGTCAACACTTACATATACAACCCCACATTCTTCCGGGGCAATGAAATCATTGACTGACATGCCCTCCGGCCATGACAAATGGTGTATTAATCTAAACACCCCCGGAGCTTTCTTGGGCACCACCCCCACTGGGGATATAACGAAGTCACCCGGCAGGTCATCAAATGGCCCTACAATCCTTCCCGCCGCTATTTCTTTGTTCAATTTTTGTCTTACCACTTCAAAATTTTCTTTGGCTGACTTCAGATTTTCAGCACACCGGCGCACCCTTGGGCCCTGGTACCCCAATCTGAAACCTTGACTAAACCCCTCACTCAAAATTTTCACCCCTTCCCTGTCTGGATAAAATTGCAACCATTTCTGCAGCACCCCCACTTTAATTGGCGTAGAAGCTTTTCCCCACAACCCCTCTACCTGAACCTCTCCCCCTCCCCATGTCTCCCTGTTGGAAACACTGAGTAAGAGGGTGCTTTCCCCCACACTTGCTACACTCATGCCTGAACCTACACAGGATCCTTGTGCAGCCGTCCTTATTAAACGCCCAACATACTGCTGAGGACTGCCCTCTGCCTCCTCCCCGCGCCCCCTCATGGGCGGGGTGACCAAGAAAGGGCCGGAAAAGCACCGGCAGCCCACTTGCTGTGTGCAATGTCGGGGCAGGCCTCGTTGGGGCCATCCATTGCAGCCAAAGATCCATGTCTATCTCCCCCCAAGCCGCCTGGCTGTCTTCCGCCATTCTCGCTCTGAATTCCTCATCATACCTTACCCAGGCAAAGCCCCCAAAACTTGTGAAAGCCTTCCTAATTACGTCCATATATTTAAGCAGGGCCACACAACGCTCCGGGAATTTTTCACAATAAACACTGGCATAAATGATAAATGCTGACGTCCAATTCTCAATAGTCACCGGGACCCTTGGGCGCAAAGCCAATTCCCTCTCTTCTTCTTTAGACCCCTCCTTAGCTCTGACTTCCCTATGGAGCAATTTAAAAACATCTACAAATTCCCCCGCCTGAATCTTCTCCCTGGTTGCTGCCATCAAGTGCGCCCCCAACTGTTTTGTTATCCCCATGTATGGCATTTATTTCTCTTTTCCTTTCATTTCCAACTCCTTTTCTTTCCCAGCTTGCCCCTCGAGCACCAATGGCTCCACCAACTTGCCCGTTTGGACCTCCACTGAGCATATGCCCTTCTCAACCCCCAAGGCTCCAATGGCCTGTACCCCAACGTCTTTCCTTATCCCTTGCAATCCAGACCCTTCATTTCCTGTCCCCCCTCTTGTGACCCCTCTCTGCCATGCAGATGACCATTCCCTTTCCCGCTCACCTCTTTCCACGCCTGCCACCTGCGGTCTGGCGTCCACACCGATGCTCCTCATCTCTTTCCTTAGAGGGCTCCCACTGCGGTGACAAAACATGTCAGCAGACTCACCCAGCCAACAGTTCCCCTGCCCTCTTGCCCCCCAACCACCCTGCACCTGCCTTTCCAGATCCCACCACCAACTTCTTCTCTCCTCCCCCCTTTCCATTACCGCCCTATAACCTTCCACCTCCCATTGCCCCACATAATCCTCCAAACCAACTTCATCCCCCCTCAAATACCATTGTGGATGCGAGCTCGTGCCCCAGTCGAGTTGATTTTCCTCTTGCGAGCACGGGGTGTCCGTCCCGCCACTCCTTTGACGTCTTCTCAGCGGGGCCGCGGAAACCCCTGCCTGGTCCTCTTCTCTTGGGCGAGGCGTTCCGACCTCCACCCTGGAGTCCTCATTGCTAGGGGCCGTGCTGCACCCTCTAGGCTCTCCATGCGCTGACCGAGGAGGGGCCGCTCTCAAACCCTCTACCTCCACCTGACCAGCGGGGGCTGCGCAGCGCCCTCCGCCCTCACTCCTCCTACCCGGGGGGGGCGTTCCATTGATGGGGACCTCTCTCTCCTTCTCCCACCTGCACTCTTCTGCAGGTATTTACCCCCTCTTCCCCTCTGCCCTGCCACCCCCTTCTGCGCCCCATCACTGGCCCGCTGTGGTTCCCTTGAGCCACCTCCTTTTGAGCACTCCCAGCTTCCCTAGGGCTATCATTCACTCCCTCCCTCGATGGCTGCCCACCCGAAATCATTTCTCCCCCGGACGCCCTCCTGTCTATCTCCCTCCTCATCTTCCTGCCCCTGGATTCCCACACCGCCCCTCTCCCCGCCGCGGGGGTGCAAGCCACCAATGCCGCGAGAGCCCCATCAGCTTCAGCTCTGCGCTGCGGCCTACTCCCACTTATCTCCCCCTCACCCGTGACCTCTCCACCAGTGACCTCCCCCACTGCCCCCTCCAACTGGGCCCTAGATGCCCTACTAATTATTTCCAAGGTCTCCCTCAGAGCCTTAGCATCAACCAGACCCTTCTTGCTGGCTCCCTGCCCCACCATTGTGCACCACTAATCTGGATTGTGCACTAAACTTATGCCCCTGCCGCTAATTAGCTAAGCCCCCAAGCCAGAAAGTATCCGTGGTGAAAATCTTAGAAAATTGGTACACCCAGGACAAAGAACTGCCCCCTAGGCCAAAACTAATATCCTTGATAAACAAAAAATACCTATACACCCAAGGTATAAGATTAATAAATAACTAATCCCTTGACAAAGCACAATTTTTTAAAAAAATTTTTTAAATTAACCCCCTACCTAATAAATCACCACTTTTACCTTAAACAGCCCCTTACAGCACCTAAACTGCTGTGGGAGAAAATTACACCTTAAAACCCCAAGCTAATGGCCCAAAACTAACTTAATGACACTGCCCCCTGGCGGATTGAAAGCCTCACCGCACTTGGTGCCAAAAATCTATTTAATTCCCCTAAAAACTCACCTGCCCTGTGGACCCCTTCTTTAATTCAAATTGTCCCCCAACAGCGCCAAGAAACCCAAAAACTGAGCTCCCGGGCTCCAAATTATGTAACAGAAAGCCGTGGGATACACCGCCCTCTGGCGGCTTGCCGTGCGCACCGCACTGACCTACTCTGCAATAGAACGCGGGCTCTTTAAGGATCCCGCACTGCCCCCTTTGTCAGGAGACAGCCACCGTGCCCTCACGCTAGTAACGCTCACAGGCACACGGAGGGAAAACTCCAATTCCTCCCACCCTAGATCCTGTTAAACCACCGGGGGACCCTGCAATGCCCGCCCTGCCCACTCTTCCCAAAAATTAAACGCGGGCACGCAAAGCGGTAAAACGGAATCTCCCACCCGCAGAAGCGAGGACCCGGGACTGAGAAGGGCTCCTGCTCCACACAACTACTGCCCCCCGAACTCGCTAAAGAGGACAGAAAAAACCCCTGCACCCCCAGACGGGCTACCCCAATGAAGAAAAGACAAAAAACACTGGTAAGGGGGGGTACCTTATGTACGGTACCCCTGGCTAAAATCCCTTATTTAAACAAGAAAATAAAATGCAAAATGTCACAATTTCCTAACGTGCTATGCCTAACCTCTCCCACTACTACTAACCAATCCACCTCACCTATGCTACCTCAAAGCACCAAACAGCTAACAGGGAAGGCTCGGGAGCAGGCAACAGGACTTGACAATCGCCAAGTCCAACCGTCACCTGCCTCCCGAACCTTCCCTGGCCCCTTAAATACCCCGGGGAGGCGCTCTGCCCCCCACGGCCACTCGCTGGCAGTGTGCAGCGCCAAAAACCTCCCCGGGGAAACGCTTTGCGTTCCCCCCGGCGCCCCCCCTCTCTTCAAGAAACTTGTGTACAAGAAGACTTGAAAACGCGCAGAGATCAGAATGGAAATTCCAAACTCCGAATGGACACGAAGTTACAAAGTAACAAACACAGCAAGTCATGTGACCATAGCAGGCAGCTCACGTGCCCACACTCGAGGCGCCACCTTCGGCACACCAATAGCCTTCACCTGGCAACCATCATGTACGTCATTTCACCAAAATGCCAGGGGTAATGGAAGTGATATCACATGACCATTGACCTCTGATGACATCACAGGAAGTGATGCCATTTGGCCCATCCCAAAGTGACATCACAGGAAGCAATGGAACACGACCCCTTGACCAACCAGGAAGTGGCATCACATAGCATTGTTCCTAAGTAAACTATGAAAAATATGGTTACAATATCACTGTAATGTGATAAACATTTAATACAAGAATGAATCACCACATGTATCGGCAGAAAAAAACATGCTATGACTGCAACTTGCAAAAAGCAAAATACCTAGTGCGAAATGGATGCTTATTCTACTCTAAATGCTTTTTGGAGGATTTTGTCTGCATTGTGAATTTGAGGTGTTTAAGAACAGACTAAATCAGTGACTTGTTCCCTGAAGTGTGCCTGAAATAAACCTTCTAGAATTCCAGAAAGACAACTTATGTGTTATTCCTATTCGTTCTTATTTAGTGTCACTGCTCAAAGTGTGGAACCCTCTGTTTTTTTTAAGAAGCTTAAACAAGAAAGCCGACCACTCCAGAAACAGAGCCACATGGCGCTGGCCACAGCCCAATTTGTAAAAGAAAAAGAAGAAAACTGTTATTTTTTTGGGGGTAGCAAGGGAGAACACAGCCAGGGGTAGCAAGGGAGACCTCAGGGGTTGCAAGTGTGACCTTTGGCGACCCCTAAATGACGTCCCTGGCAACCACACACAGCAGCTCTTCAGTCTGTTGCTGTGAGTCGCACAGCACCCCAGCCTTGAACAGCCCAGTTCTCAAATCACCCTCTAGTGCCACCTAGCACCGGGCACATGTCTGCTCATATTCCTTTATTTTACAGTGCTGCAAAGTTTTACATTTTTATTTACATTGTGATAGTTTTTTTGGTCAATTAACATCTGCAGCACTTATGTATATACTGATGACAATACATCTAAACAAATAAAATAAAAATACAGTATTTGTCAGGAACCAGGAACCTGCTCAAAAGTCTCCAATTATTATCGAGTTGTTTGATATAGCGCAGCTATCACTGGGGATCCAGTTTGTGAGCACTTTGGACCTTTGGACAAATGATTTCATATATGAAGAAGGCGCAGCACACCTCAATAAGGAGTGGAGGGTAAGTTTATTGCATGAAAACCCGCTGAACAACCTTCTAGTATCAACCATCTCCACCAACTGACACCCCCCCTCCCAACATTCCATATTGCATGGTGACAGCCCCACGTTCTATTGGCATGTGTAGCAGCTACTACACATCTCCCCCCCCAAAAAAAAATATTTGAAATGAACGAAAGAAGTAAACATGCTAAACAATGAAGAAACAAGGAAGAAACTGCCACATGAACTCATGCAAGAAAAGTGAAACTGTAAACCATGAATGCAAACTGAAGGAATACGATACACACAAATATGAACTCTCCCAAAAGCCCCCCAAATACCTAGAATTGACAAAAGTTAAAAATAAAAGCAGAACCTAATTAAAGCAGAACCCATAGAATGCCACATGACATTTAAGTTCTCCCTATACCTTAAACATTAAGTCATTGAAGTTATCCGAAACACACAACTGTCACTTAAACTCAAAACAAAATCTGAATACCCAACCAAATTCACCTAGCCCTTCATCCACACTGGTTCTCTTCTCCTTCTCACCACACCATCACTGACACAATCCCTGCTAACCCACACAGCAGCAGATCCCTCTCCACCACCGTTGACACCAACTCCTACCCCACCATCGTCTCCTAAAACATCCTCCAACTCCACACGCTTTCCCCAAAAGCCCAATCCCAACACCCACACCATCCACTGCCACCACCCGATACAGATTCCAAAATCAGCCCATGATCCACCCTGACAGCATTTCCCAAACACTCAAGGGCCCTCATTACGATCCTGGCGGAAAGTGACTGACCTGACCGCCATAGCGTAAATAGCGTTTCCGCCATCGCACGACGGAGCAAAGTGCGGCCAATTCCGACCCATCGGGCACGAGCACTACGCCATCGCGGAAGTGCAAAGTCCGCGATGGCGGAAATGTCCCCAAAACGCGCCTCACCGCCGTCGTACGGCGCCCTAGGTGCAATTCCGCCACCCATCTTAGCGGTCACCGTAATGAGCGGCAACCGGAAAGTACGGTGACCGTAAACATACGGAAACGGAAGTAAAAACATGGGCCCGGAACGGGAAACAGCACGCCGTACACCTATAAAATCAGAATCCCAACACAACCATTAAAAATACTACCCTGAGACACATCCCAACCCGTCATCCACCCCAGTGAAAGCAATAGAAATGGGAAAAGTAGCGAAAAAAGCGTGCGACCGCAAGCGGCAGGTCCACTTCTCCCGTGAGGAACTCACCGTGCTTACAGAGACCCTCCAGGAGAATGCTGCCGTCGTCTTCTCCACGCAAATGACCAGGACGGCACTTGCGAACAAGAAGGCCATATGGGCCCTGGTGGCACAGCGGGTAAGTGCGGTGGGGACCGCACCCCGCAACCCACTGCAATGCAGAAAGCGATGGGACGACCTGCGGATACGCGTACGGAGCATACTATCCGCCAATCGCAACATTGCCACAGCTACCGGGGGAGGATCGGAATCACCCATCAAGTTGACCCCCTGGGAAGAAATCTGTGCCTCCACCATTGGAATGGAGAGTATAGAGGGAGTCGGAGGGATGGAGAAAGGAGTGCAGACATCCGAAGAATCAGGTAGGTGGGCCAACTAATACAATGCCAAATCCACAATGTCCAATCATGTGAAGTACCATGTGTCCACATAGTGCAACAGTAACACATGTCCAGGAGAACGTCCACATACATTGGCCTGACAGCGCACTTTAAAACTCACATTAAATACATAAATAATTAAAAACCCTAAAAACACCCTCTACACGTGCAGCAGGCACACCCTAACTGCAGGCTGCAAAACAACTGCATCCTCAATCCACACAAAAATGAAACCACCTCCAAGGCCCCGACCCAAATCACCCTCAGGTACCACCCCAATGCATGTGATACATTGCCATTCCAATTTCCACAGACCCATAAATAACGCTCGCCCTCCTTTACTCCACCACAGGGTCCGATTCAAATGACGAGCTTCAGGACACCCCTACCAGCACACCTGCAAAGAGGGCCAAGACCAACGGCCAAAGACCCTCCACCTCAGCTGCACGCATCAAGACACGGCAGCAGCACAAATCAAGTGGCAGCACACAGGAGGGAACATCAACAGGCACCCCAGCAGCCAGCATGCCCACAACAGCACCACCACAGGTCCCCCCAATGGATGCCACAGAAGGCACTGCCTCTGGTGGCAGCAGCACCATAGGTGACACCCCATTAATGGCAGCATGCTCCGACACAGAAGACGGGGATGTCGAAGTAAGATCCATCCATGACCTGTCTCAATCCCCCTGTTTGTTTCATCCCGTACACCATGAGGATACCACGCAGGGGCACCCACAAGACGACGACTGGCCATCCCCCACAAGCCCTGTGGCAAGGCAACATGAGGTGACCAGCCCCTCTGTGACACCACCGCAAATGGCCATGGCACAGCAGAGGCAACAGTCCCTCGACCAGGTGATCGTGCAACAGCAGCAACTGGCCACGCTCCTCAAGGACCATGCTGATGAATGTGGGGGTACTAAGGCAGCCATAGAAACATCAACTGAGACGCTTAGGGCAGAAATGGAGAGAAGCACCGAGAGCCTGAGAGTACAAATGGAGAGAAGCACCGAGAGCCTGAGGGGGGAACTGCATGCGACGTCCAAAGACGTATGTGCTGAACTTGCCGCTGTGCGCCGTGTGCTCACTGAGCTCTCACAAACCCTTAGGGACATGCATGGACGTGAGCAGGCAGAGACATCATCCGTTGCAAGTTCCGTCCAGGGCAGCCCCCAACGTAGATCTGGGAGGAACCTGCGCTCCACAGGCAGGGGTGCCCCTGATACCCGGAGAGGGGGCTTGCAATAGCGTCTGCCCACTGACAATGAGCATCTGCGGACACTGGTGTTCGGGGGGGAGGTAGGAGGGTGGAGGGGGTGTGTTGGGCTTACTTGGGTGGCGGGTCGATGGGGTGTGTAACATAATTTCACATATGCTATAAACATTTCACAATCATCCAATGAGATGTGTGGACATTGATCTTTGTGTACGAGGCCTTTATAGGCGTACAGTCCACATTGTGCATGTTCCCGACACACACAGTGCCACAAGTCCCGTGTCCATGTATCAGCCACCAGGCGTGAGTGCTAGAAGCATGAATCTATGATACTCTGACGAATTTCATAGGCCTCCTGTGCCTCGCGGACTCCTTGAGGTGCTGCCACATCCCCAGCCTCATCATGACCATCTTCAGGTGCTTGCAGTTCTGCGTCAGGGGGCATGGGCACATTTCTACGTACGCACATGTTGTGTAGCATGACACATGCCATCACTATCTTTGCAACCTTCTCATGGCGGTACAGGAGTGCCCCGCCAGACCTGCTGAGGCAGCGGAAACGAGCCTTCAGTAGGCCGAATGCCTGTTCTATGACTACACGGGTACGTGAGTGGGCATGGTTGTAGTCCTCCTCATGCTGGTTCTGTGGGTTCCGGAGTGGTGTAAGGAGCCATCTCTTCAGTGGATACCCGGCATCACCTGTATATGGACAATAAAGGATGTTTGTGGAATGACATTGCTACGTACGCACCCCCCCCCTTCCTGCCAGGTCATTGCCGCATCACATACCCCACATTATCATGCATGGAATGAGACTCACCGAGTAGCCAGGATCTGTTCCCTGCGTGTCGCTCCATGTAGCGTGGTATTGTAGAGTTCCTCAAGACCATAGAATCATGGGTTGATCCAGGAAATCGTGCATAACAATGTGTAATGATCCTGTTGGAGTCACACACCATTTGTACGTTAAGAGAATGAAATTGTTTTCGGTTGCGGTACTGGGCCTCCATGGCATGTGGGACGACCAGTTCCACATGGGTGCAGTCGATGGCACCAATGCAACCCGGTATGCCGCCAAGTGCATGGAATCCCACTTTTGTGTTCGTAATTTCCTGCTCCGAGCGTGGTAGAGAGATGTAGTCGTCTGCGTGCTTCAGGAGGGCATCGAGCACTTGCAATAGTGTCCGTGAGAACAGTGGCTGTGAAATGCCATGCAACTGTCCGACTGTGTGCTGGTAGGTGCCTGTGGCCAGGAAGTGGAGTACAGACACCACCTTCAGTAGGGGTGGGATGGCGGTTGGGCTATCTATCATGCAGACAAGGTCAGCCTGTGTCATGTCCACAATGGCGGTTATGGTGTCCCGGTCCAAACGGTAGAGGGTGTGGATCTGCTCATCCGTGAGGTTGAACGGATGTGCTCGGAGGCGTGGGATTGCGGGCTGCCTGCGTGGTGGTAGTGGCTGTGCTGGCGGGCCTTGCTGGCCCTGCCTTGCCCTCCTCCTCCTCCTGCGTCTCCTCTGTGCGGCCGGTTGTTGTAGTAGTTGGTGTTCGTCTTCTTCTTGAAGTTGGAGTACTTGCAGTGCTATCAGGTCCCCAAAGGCCAAGATCGCTAGTCCTGCCGGTAGCATTTTGGAGTGGGTGTGGTTGTGGGAGGGGGTTGGGTGTGCAATTTATGTGTTTTCAGGCTGTATGGCCTCCACCTGTGGTGATTCATTCCACCTGTGCCAGCTGCAATCCCCTTTGGGCGAGCACCGTACCGAGGTTCACTGACGGGCGGGGCGTCCCATTTGTGAGTGAAGCCAGTTGCCATTTACACACACTGCCGCACTACATGGATGAATTTGTGATTTCATGCGGTCACAGATGCCTTTTCGACGTGATGTTGCAAATGAGGAATTCGAAGGACAGCGCTTTCGGTTTTCAGCTAGCGGCGAGGAGACGCCCACAGGTCTGACTGCAAATATAACGTTCTATTGTTTAATGTCCTTGGGACAGGGGCCATGGCGAGTATGCTATGATTGATATGGATAGTATGGGATGCGCAATAGCGTAGTGGACAAAAAGGCAGGACGTTCCCAAATACATGTTACTTCACAACACTAGAATTCCGGGCTGGAGAACAGTGGATTTTGCAGACTGCATTACGCACAGACTCAATGGAAGTTTCAAATGTGATGTGAGTAAATAATCAGGCGTTTTCATACCGGGATGAGGGAATGATGTATGGATGCATGGACAGATGATTTGATGGAGAGTTTGCCATGTACAGGGCTTTTTGGAATCTATCCACCTCCCCTGCGCTATGTCATGCAGAGCTGCCATAGTGGGACCATCGTCTTTCTGCCCTTGTTGAACCCTCCCTGTCTCGACGCGCCTTCAGGCACTTGTGTCTATGCACGTTACTAATCCCATCTGATGGATTCTGTCTTCACAGACGCATGCACACAAACACTCGTTTGTAATGCTGTTTTCACCTCGATTTTCATGGTTGTGATTCGCAAGTGATTTTTGGGTGGGTATATTCCTTTTGAGTGGGCTAGCATGCATATGGCTGTAGATTTAGTGTGATCATTGAAGTGAGTTATACAATTGTAGTTCTGATGCCCATACTATTCTTTTTCTTTTCATTTGGGTGACAGGTATCTCCTCCCCTTTTGCCGCTGCCATCTGTACGCCACTCCTGCAGATGGCTTTTACTCCCGACACCTGCTGCTTCGTGTCAATCAGTGGAGCACCATTATGATCTTATGGGACGATCGCCAATTGGCCACATGCCCTTACGCAGTGCTAGTGGCTAGGAGCAACATATCGTCCTTTCTGCTGGACTAGTGCCTACCTGATGGGACGGCCCTGCGGTTCTAGGCGCTTCCGTGTTGCCTTTTTGGACGTGAATGTAGCCCCTGTGTACCATGATGGAACAGGGCGTCACACAAGCAGAAGCTGGTCATTTCTTGCGGATGCAGCCCACAATACTGGAATGTATTTAGGAGTTCATGACCTAATGGCTGTATGGCCCTTGGTGGTTTTGTGGTGCATTAAATGTCTATTCTGTTTTTGTTTCTCTCATTTTTCTGCTCATGTTGCTGTACTTGGACCTTCAAATGCCTGTGCTGCATCAGTGCGGCAATGGTGCCATGGCAGATATGGATGCCCACTCACAAGGCACTTGGAGCCCCTGGATTCATTTGTTTGTTGGCATGCATGGGTGACTTGTTCATTTCACTGGTTGCATAGTGTGACTTCATTGCACCTACGAGGAGTTGTGCAATGTGGGCAGGGAGTGGTGTACAGGCACTCAGTAGGGCCGTTTACGGTTGATTCGCGATGCCGTACTTCTCACCATGGCGGAATGGTACTTTCCGCCATGCTTGATGGCGTTAGGTACATGTCCGCTAGGGTCGGAATTCGCGTACCGTTGCGCCATGGTGGTAATTACGGTTTGGCATGGCGCGCGTGCGCGTACTTGGTGCAGTTAGCGTTGGCGTTCGCTACGGTGTCGCTAATGGCATCGTACTTTACGGTGACGGGTCGTAATCGCACCGAGCGCTATTCGATGGCGGTATTGCATTTCCGCCATCGTTTTTCAATTTCCGCCAGGGTCGTAATGAGGGCCAAGGACTTTTCTGGCCTCAGAAAACTACGACTTTCCTTTAGCCGTATGCACACCCTTCTTCACACGCACCCGGGATCCGACCGTCACCTCCATATTCGCCTTAGTCCTAAAACCCAACTTGGCATCATAGTATCAATTGTTTCTCCTTTTCGCCTCCTTCATTCTTTCCTTCAATCTGATATCAAACTCCACCCTTTCATGGGCACTCCTTGTCACATCACTACCCTTAGTCATCCTGTTCACCCACACAGAATTAAGACCTGTGTTGGCCTCTCTACCTCTCATAATCCTAAACAGTGACACCTGAGTAACCCCATTGAGAGAAACTCTCACATTCCACAAATATGTCTGAACCGCCCCCTTTAATTCTCTATTCCATTCCTCACTGCTTGTTCAATCACTCCCACCAACACCCTGTTTGACCACTCAACCATACCGTTAGATTGTGGCCTACACAAAGACGAAAACTTCTATTTGAAGTCCCTCTTCCGTACATACTCCACTATCTCTGCACTTATGAATTGGGTACCATTATCACTCCACATCTCCACTGGAAAACCCTCCCTCCTGAACGATTGTTCCAGAAACTTTATTAGCTCACCACTGGAAATTTTTTTTCCCCAATTTACCTCCGGCCACCTTGAAAAATGATCTACCAGGACAATCAGAAACCTATGCTCCTTCCCAAACATTTCATACGGACCTAGAATGTCAATGGCCACCCTTGACCATGCCCCATCCGGCAAAAGCGGCAACACCAATTCTTGTTTGTGAGTTTTCAAAGCCTTATCACAATTGTGACATGCGCTACAATGCCTAATCAACCTCTTCACCATCACATCCATCGCTGGCCACCAAAATCTCTCCCTCAGTCTTCTTTTTGTGCACGTTGTGCCAGAATGCCCCTCATGCGCTTTGTCGATAAGCTTCTCCCTAAAACACATCAGCACTACCAAGACCCCACCTCTCAATAACACTTCACCTTCCAAAGTCAACAGGTCCCGAATTTCCCAGTATACCTTTAAATAATCAAAAAATTCCCTTTTGCATGGCCAACATTGTTTTGTCCATAACATTACTCTACCAAGCACAGGATCCTCTGCCAAACCCTCCTTCCACTCCTCTTTTGTATTCACCACAAGTGCATCCACAAAAACCTCCTCAAGGAACACTACCATACCTCTTCCTCCTGCCCAACTTCTAATTTCTCTGTCCCTTCCAAGGGTGCCCTTGACAGAAAATCAGCTACCCTGTCCAAACCTCCAGATACATACTCCACTTTAAAATCATATTCCTGCACCCTCATGCACAAACTAGCTATTCTGGGTGTGGCCCTCATCATTCCTTTCACAGACAGAACCTCCACCAAAGGCTTATGATCTGTTCTCGCCAAAAACCTCTCGCCTCACACATAGTTCCTGAAATGTTCTATTCCCCACACGCATGCCAGTAATTCCCTCTCCATCACTGAATATCTACTTTCACATTCTGTAACAGCCCTAGAAGCATGGCACATTGTTCTCTCCTCTCTCCAACTCCTTGGGAAAGAACCGTTCCTAGCCCCTTCACACTGGCATCTACCGTAATGGTGCACTCATCCTCCGTTCTGAACCCTCCCAAATTCCGTGAATCACAAATCTAATATTTTATAGCCTCCAAAGCCCTTTGACACTCCTCCTGCCAAACAAATTCCACTCCCTTCTTCAAAAGTATACAAATGGGTTCTGTACCTACACCAAAATTCTTAACAAACTTGTAAAATTCAGTCCTAAAAATCCCTCACTTCAACCTTATTATTGGTTACTGGTGCTTCTCTCACTGCTGTCATGGCATCCACCTTGGGCCGATATCCCTTCCCACTCAGTACATGTCCTAGATACTCAACCTCTTCCACTCTGATATGACATTTACTCAGCTCTATCGACAGCCCTCTATCTCTGAGCCTGCTCAATACTTCAAACAAACTTTTATCATGTTCCAAAGCATTTTCCTATCTATCAAAATGTCATTTTAGTATACTAATGTACCTTCAATCCCCTTAAGTATCTTACTCATCACCCTTTGAAATAATGCTGCAGTGGATGCTAGTCTGAATTGCATACTATGGAAGCAAAACAAACCAAAATGTGTGGTAAATGTCATCAAACATTGACACTTCTCTGTCAATGGAAACTGGTGATACGCTGCCGACAAGTCTAAACTCGTAAACACCACTGCTTCTCCCATGTTGCTCAAAATTTCTGTGATCACCGACAATGGAAACTTGTCCACAAGAATGTTCTTATTGACATCCCTAAGATCCACACACATCCTGATCTTCCCATTCTTTATCCGCGCCACTACAATTGGACTGACCCATTCCACCGCCTCTACTCTCTTAATGATACCTCCTTCCAGGAGCCTTTTCGAGTTCTTTTTCCACCTCTCCCCTGATGGAAAGAAGGATGTGTCTTAACTTGTGAGCAACTGCTTTCACATCCGAATTCAAAACAATCTTGTGAGCAAACCCATGTAGACATCCCACCTTGCTGGTGAACACTTCTCAAAAGCGCTCTTCCTCAGTAGCAGTACCATACACTAACAAAACCGGCTCATCACTCCTGGGGTCCAACCTGAGGTCCAAAGCTGCCTGATCACACCAACCCAATATGTCCACACCCTTCGTTGTAACATATATATTGACCACCACCAGTCTTCCTTTGTACTGCATCACAGATTGGAACATCCCCTTCATCGTGATCCTTGAGCCTTCAAATCCACTTGTATCTTTGATGTTATATCTCTTGAGCACTTCACATAATCCTGCTTGCTGCAGCTTTTCCCTTCTGCTCTCTGACAATATTGTGTAAGGTGAACAACTGTACACCATTACCTTAACTTGGATACCATCTATCCCGATCTTACAGCTCGGTCACCTCATTTGGGAATAGTCCTCTTTATTCTCTTGCACCATCACAACTCGCTCTTCCTCATCCAAGCTGTTTTCTTCATCATCTTCCCGAACAGAGGAATTATTTTTCTTCCTTCTGCACATCACTGCAAAATGCCACTTGAGTCCGCAATTCGTGCACTTTTGATTAATAGCAGGACCGATGTTTTAACTGGCAAATTGTCCAAAACAGCCACATTTGAAACACTTCCCCCTATCGACATCCGAAGGTGGTAGCAATCCCTTTTTTTCTCCACCTTTACCTCACGTTCTCATTTTGGTTCTTCCTTCTTCACATTACCCTTTTTTACTTCTCTTGGTAATGACATTCACCAGGCACTGTTATTCTCCCAAATCACATTTCCCTGCCTCTGATAGGTCACTCTTCTTCTTCTCCTTTATGGCACGGGAACACAACAAGGTATTCTCCACATTTTTTGCAATCGCAATGGCTTCTTCAAGAGTGGGATTGCCAAGCATCCATAGGCGTTCCTCGATAACAGTATTGTTTGTGTGGATAACGATCTGGTCCTTTATCAACTCATCAGCGCCCATCCTTGCGGTGACTCACAAGTACTAGCCAACATCCTTAGCGCACTAACATACTCCTCTACTGATTCGAGCTCCTGCTGTTTACGAGTGTAGAAGTTAAAAACAATTTATTGCTGTGTTTCTCTTAGGTGCACAAAATATATCTAACTGTAGAAGGGCTATTTGATATTCATTCATATCATCCCCTATTTGGGCATCAGTCACCAACGGCAAATCTCCGTACTTCTTCTGCCCTTCTTGCCCTAAGGAATGCAGCAACAACATTCTCTTCTTTACTGGAATCACCCCTTCATATTCAGTGGCACCCAGGTTGTTCATCCAGTATTCTTTCCACTTATTCTATGGTATACGTAGCGTACCTGGACTTGATAAGAATGTTTTCTGGAGGATGTACAGTCACCGACATCTCCCCAATGTTATTCTTCGAGAGATTCCTTCAGCGTTCTTCTAAACTACTTTCTCCACTGTCCGTTGCTCCCCCTGCCCTCCCCCAGCACCTGTCCACTAGTGCAGACCAGCTAGGAGCAAACATCTTGAAAAATAAAATCTCTTTTTTTTTGTTGTCGAAACCACTCAGACGAAGAAGATCAAACCGGAGCAATGATGATCTCCATTCACTGTTTATTCCAGGTTTCCAGGACAACCAAAATGGCCCCCTCACGTTGCTCGATCCTCACTAGGCCTTTCCTCTAGCCCACGAGCACTCTAGTTCCTTGTACGCACTGCCAGGGATGAGGCCCTACCGCAACCAAAATTGCTGTGTCACGCTTTCTGGCACTCGTGGGTCCTTTCCTCTAACCCACAAGCACTCTGCCACATCAATCCCTACTCACAGGCCGCCCCGGCGTCTTTGATACTACAGGCCTCACCTCACACAGCTGCACTGCACGTCGGGATGGGCCTTCCTTCAGGACACTCCTACCGGTGCTCGCCACAGGGTTTCAGCAGCTGCTGATGCTGTTGCTCATTCTGCAGGCCCTCGCTGCACCTCACAGCCCACCGGAACCATCCACTATCCTCGTCGCCAATTTGAAGAAGGCACAGCACACCTGAATAATGATTGGGGGGTACGTTTATTGTATGAAAACCGCGCAGCAAAACCTCCAAGTATCAACCCTCTCCAGCGACCGACAACCACCACAACATTTCACATCCCATGGTGACAACCTCATGTTCTATTGGAATGTGTAGCAGCTACTACAATATATCAACATGGGGGAATGGGGGTGTGGAGTAAACCAGAATAGCAGGATATTTTGGCCCTGCCATTTCGTCGCAGGGCGATTAGCTGCAGATGTTTCACCGCAGGAGCCGGTTTGGTGCGACGAGTTCGGTGTGGTCAGTTCGGCACTATTTCCATTCCCATTTGTAATTTTAACATTGCAATAAAAATAGAACATTTAAAATAAACAATGAAGGCCATCTTGAACCCTGGTATGCAGGGCTAGGAGATTGCACAGTTAACCAGAAGGCCATCGAGATCTCATCCATGTTAGCTGCACCAATTACCTATAGATATCATAATCAGTGTAAATAATGGATCATGAGACCTACGTTCATATAAGTGGGTGGTGCATGTGAAAATGAAAAGATCTTGATAGACTAGTGGTTAGATCTCCCATAGACAGCATTAATTCTGTATTTTTGTTTTTTTTTAAGTAATGCTGTGCTGAAACTTGCTGGCGGCAAAAGATCCAGGCTGGACTACTGTAACAGCCTGTTGACCAGTAATACCTCCGCCAATATACAAGCACTTCAAGTCACACACAATAATGCTGTACGCACCATCTTTAAGGAATCTCGCCGCACCCACATCTCCTCTTTCAGGAAAAAGCTACACTGCCTTCCTGTAAGACAAAGAATAACACACAAAGCACTTACTTTAGCACACAAATGTGTGTCTCTTTCAAGTCCTGTATATCTATCAGATCGTATCAAGATCAAGCCTAATAATAGAAATCTTCGTTCTACTATAGCTACGGCACTTGTCTAGTCGGATCTAAACTCTGTCTCTGCTTCTCTTCCTCTGGCCTGCTTCATGTTTTGTGCATCCCCTCTCTGTTCTGTGTGTGCCCTGAGGCCTGCGGGCATGCGGCACGTTACAAGAATGAAAAAAACAAATAAATAAATAAAATACTCAAACCCATAAACTTGACTTGCCATCAACCAGTGTATAGTCATCAAAGGCGTCCCTTTTTTCTCTTATTTCCTTCTGTTAATCTACTCCTGACCTAATGGATTTGTTGACTCAATGAGCAGGATTTACCCCTCCGCTGGGTGCTCTTCGCAGACCCCTCCATGGCGTCCACTGCAGCACAGCTCTCTTACCTTTTCAATATCAGCAATAATGCTTATCAATGTATAAATAATGCATTCACACTGAATCCACAAACCTGGGGCTAAACAGAGGCCCACAGACACTATTGCACCCCCAGGGCAGCATGCATTATTTGTTAGGAATGCAATCGATGTCATTCTTTCTTCTGGAGGATGTCTCTCTGGCATTTTCAGAATCTCTACATCAATGATGTCCCCCCATAGAGGGCCCGCTAGCCAGGGGAAGACTGTTTGTGCCCCAACTAGAGTCCGCTATGAAAGGGCACATTTCTGGAATAATTAAACTAATGAACGTAAGGCCCTTTGGGTAGCGTGCATGCAGTGGACGGGAAGCAGAGTAACTCTTGCACCAAATAATCGAACTAACTCATGAAGATGGCAAGGGTTTCTGTTTTACTTTCAATTGTCTAAAACAGGGTGTTACAACGGACATCAACGGAAATTCGCATGAGCTCTCAATGAAAATCTCATAAAAACATTCTTATATACTACAAATGTGTCATACGTGACGTCATACGTGGCAAATAAGAAAAACCTACAAGTTGTGATATGTTCAAGGGGAACAGCTAAGTATACTTTCTATAAGGGGTTAGGTTGTGATTGGATATCAACTGTCAGGTAGACAACTTATGCCCACCTCTAGGGCAAGTCATCGTCAACTCTATTAGGTACACACTATATCACTGGCTCTCAAACTATAAGGCCCTTCGTTATAAAGCCCTCTACAATTGGTTGGCACGCTCGTGCCAGTCTGGAATATTCGGTTCACTTAGCAGC
This sequence comes from Ambystoma mexicanum, assembly GCF_040938575.1. NCBI lineage: Eukaryota > Metazoa > Chordata > Amphibia > Caudata > Ambystomatidae > Ambystoma > Ambystoma mexicanum. The sequence goes on along the minus strand of NC_090940.1, from coordinate 642,166,951 downwards.
ACGTAAATACAACCCACGGTGCCAGGAAGTGGACTTGACTGTACCTCCTCACCCAATTACCCCATCATCTCTCATTACCCATGGCTTCTGCCATGAAGATTGGCTTTGAACTTGGCCTTGCAAAGTATCCTTGTCTCTGGGAATATAAGGGAGTGCAGGCTGTCACTATTGTTGTTCTTGAACTCTTCGCCCTATTTCCATCCTTGGCTCACATGACAGGAGACCACGATTTGGTCTATTTTGCCGCATTTAATTGTCTTATATTAATAAACTTCACACTCACGGTGTTCTTTCTTTGCACCTTAACAAGGGATGATTCAGCTTCTCACGTTCACCGCCTTGAAGAATAGATAACCAGTCTTGGCTGCTTCAGCCTTGACACCAGGCCAGACAGCCCTTACAGACTCTTCCACGCTCTCAGCTAATTCTTTGCTGCGACACAGCTTTCGGCCCTTCTCTCCATGGGTTAGAACTTACTAAATTCATGACATCGATGTCCAGTTGTCAGCTTTGCCTTCAGTCTATTCACTACTCATAGCCAGCGTCTAAGATTACTTGATCTACTTGCATTACAGCACCTGTACAGTCATTGAACGGCTTGCATTTTCTGCAGTGCTTCTCACACATGCAATCTTCTTTTTTGCATATGAAAGTTTACTCGATCCTCAACTTGGTCATCAGTTTCTATGCAGTCCATACATTCTCTTCTTTAGCCAGTCTTCTCTGTGCACCACGCTCGTCTTTCCTGATGTCATCAGCTCCTCTTTCTCTCATTTTCATATTCCTTCGGGTAGCTCCTCCGCCAAATTGTCATCTCTTCGGGCATACATTTGATGGGGATTTCTCAGTGAATATATTTTCTCGAATATTCGCCGTGGAATAGTCTCAATTGCTGGCATCAAGCATGGCACAACTTCATGATTCCAACATAGAGATTTTGGAGGATAGGACTTCCTGTAGAGGCAATTAGCTGCTCCTCTACACTAACATCACGGTCTACGGTGTATTTGGATTTCCAATTATGTTTCAATTATTCTGCCAAAAAGTAAGGTTTGTGTAATATCTCGGATATAAGATACAATTGTCAAATACCCACTTTCTCCATGGTAGCTTGCTGCTACATGGCACAGGAGTGGTCAAGATGGCATCACGCCCCTCTCCTCACCCAGTTGCAGGTTTGTGTAAGCCATAATGTGTGTTTGTGTCATTGGAAAGCTCGAGTGCAGGCCACCCTCCGGTGCCGCCTGCCGCCACCCTCCCTGCTTTGTACACCAGCTTCTCCAACATGCTTTCTGACCAATCCCACAGCCAGGCCCGCTCCGGTGCTCTGTTATTGTAGCGCCACATACAGCTAAACACAGTGCTGCTGTACTTCTAGGAGCTGGCGCCTCTGTATATAGAAAGTCTAAATAAATAATTATCATAACAAATGAATTTTCAAACAAGTGCACGCAACAGTGTGTGTTAGGGACAGAATGGTAATCTTTGAGGGGTGCATTGCTTTTTCCTGCTCCAATCTTACAATACTCATAATTGTGGCCAGGACAAGGGTTGGTATGGAGAACACTACAGCCCTAACATCTCCATGAAGTCATCGGTGAAGTCACTCCAACTAGATTTTGGAGGTTCTCACATATCTCACAAGTGTAGAAGATTTCTGATGAACACAAATCGCAACATTGCCATAGAGCTGTTGTGAGCAAATGTGATTGTCCTCATCTCAAATGGACGTAAACTTTGGGACAAAAAGTACACTATGATATATTCAGTTAGGCCTTAAACTCGGGTGAACTAGTTCGGAGATATCTCAACCTATCCGGATTTCGAGAGCCTCGCGGTCCTGTAATTTTAATTTACTAGGTTCCTCCTAAAAAGTTCAAGGTACACCCAGAGTATTCATTTAAGGCCCTGTGAGTGAGGCCAGGCTGCTGGCACCCCCAAAGGGCCATTAAAGCAGTTTTCACTTCTGTGGGTGAAAATTAGGAAAGCCATCTCGTCCAATGGGGAACTCAGTAGCACATAGGATGGCTTTTGGGGTGGAAATGGCTTGCTTTCTCCCAGTCGACAGTGCCCTATCAATAATCTCGTGCCACTGATCCTCTGCATGGGTGCCCAGCGGGTATTCACATATCACTTTTTGTAAAGTTCTCCCGACACTGTTTGACAGCATATCAATTCTAATAGTAGTACCCGGCGAGCGACAATGAGCTTGTAACGGCGAGCTCATTGGCCCTCAGCGAGTCATTACCAGCCCGACACATCCTTTTCAAGGAGGCCCGTTCAATGTTCGAATGGCCACCATGGAAAGTGAGAAGGAACTACATGTCCCTTTGCTCAGGCCTGTAACTAAGGGCGCCGGGCATTACCTGAAGCTGTAATGGCCCCCCAGCCGGGGGCTTATTACTAAAATGATCCCTTTCAGAGTCACCATATCTCAGTATGTTCATAATCGCCTTAGCTCTGAAAGACGTAGTCTGAGAACTCAACATGAAATACGTTATAAAGTATAGAAAATAGGATGTTCATGTTCCACTGTCAGAGTCAGAAATTTGTTGCAAATACTTTGGCTGTTCACGAGGCTACAGAAAGAGAGGAAGGACTGATCTGTGTTTTATCTCGCCTACCATCTGGCCCTAGGTGGCATGTGGGTTGTGTTCATCTTGTGCTCAAGTAAATACAAACTTTTTGATATCTCAGTCTTGCTGTAGAAAATGTACGCCCTTGACTCCAAAATGGCGTCTCACTGCACCTCAAACTCATACCATCTATTTATCGATTCAGAAAAGAACTCGAGAGAGCCCTCAGCAGGTTGAAAGATGCTACTGTTACTACCATTCTCCCGACTAGCGCTAACTCGTGGAGCAACATGTACACACAAGAAAAAAAGGCATCTCAGAGGCTGTCATTATGAGTGTCTCATTGTGATTATGCTTTGAGAACTTCCTGTGCTGTAATATCAAAATGCGGACAATACCAGAAACTTGCATGCGATAATGGGAAAAGACGGTCACTTCCTGAAGGAACACTGTTATCTCATGTAAGTGGAATAGGAAGTGGCACGGCGGCCATTTTGAAAAACAGAATCCATTAAAAATATAAGGCATTAGTATTCCAGCAAAAATATTCAGTCAAGGCAGTACCGCAGATGACACGGGAGCTGCCGATGTTGATGGAATAGAGAGAAAAGTTAACCGGACAGAGCAGGAGGTCGAGATCATTGTCGACATAATGGCAAAGGTGCCACACTAATGTTTGGCCAACTCTTGAGCAACACACCTGCCTTGAAGGGCGGCCACCTCTGGGAAGTCATCTGTGATAGGCCGTTGCTTTCTCCACGCACACCTGCACTGTCTAGTAGTGTAGGAATCAGTGTAATGACCACCAGTGGCAGGTTGGACTCTTGAGGCCCAGCAATTATCAGGAGTCCATGCCTCCTGGAGGCGCGTCGTTCGACTGCTTGTCCTAAATGCCAAGAGACAGCGATGCCTCTGTCCTGGACGTGGTGGGCATCAAGGGTGTTGCCAGCCAGAAGGGCAGGCAAGGAACACCATGAGCAGGCCGTGACTGCATTTTCCCACACTAACTCTAATAACTTATCAGAGGTCATGCCATCTGCAGGGCCATACAGTAATTGCAGCCCTAAACTGGAAATGCATGCCCAACGCAACCACACCTGTTGATTATTCCATTCTGGGACATTCCCTAAACAGTCAATGAAAGGAAAACTGCAATTCCCAGAATGCCCACTAAAACATGGCACCTCTGCATGCATGCATGGCAAATGCATCCCTTGCAAATGAAGAAGCATGCCATTGTCTACACCTGAATTCCTGTGCCAGGCTCAGCTGTTTTGCTGTGGCCAGTGCAGACCGTCCTTATGGCCCCTCTTCATAAACCTCTTTGAGCACCAAAGTAAGTGGTGCCAGAACAAGAAGGAACCAACTGAGACAAAACAAAGCAAACTGCATTGGCAATGCCAACAGTTTTTGCTTTTGTGTAAAGCTTGAGAAATGCATTTGCCAGGCAGTGCCCTACTGGCATTAACCCGCCATCAATGGTAGCCGCTGCAAAATGGAGCGAGTATCTGAGGATATAACAGCAGTGCCTGGCAAATACCTAATACTTACACACAAGCCACAACTGTTGGCTTTGCCAATGTTTGTTTTTAACAGGAGTTCAGTTAAGGAAGAGTGCTTATAAATCCAGTGGTTGAAGGTAGACTTGGTTAAGAGATTTCTAGGGAGGGAAAATAGATCTGGGCAATGCGTTTGTCTTGGAAGCAAGACAACGCAGGGCAACAAAGGTTTGAATCCTGATCACGCGCTTAGAAACCACTCGTTGGTATTAAGCGTGTTATAAAAGAACAATTAACACCCATAGGACATTTACAGCTCTCATTGAGTCTGATAAACTCTCAACATTGTAAGACACTTCGCACATAAAGTTTGATGGTATGACTTGAAAAAGCAATATCAAAAAGATCGCAGGAGGATGTGCTTTGGGCGCGGAGGGGCAGGAAGTGAGGAATAACCAGGACCATTGGCAGTCAATGGGTGGGCAAATAACCAAAGAACACCTAGAAGCTGTGCCACCTCATATTTCATTTCTCCCCTGTACTATAATGGTTTATAGGTGGCCTAATAGCCACAAATAAAAATGAGCAAGGGATACACTTTCCAAAGCCTACTTACTGCTTACCATGGTAAGCCCTTCTTGTACGCTATGGCACGCAAACCCCAGATACGTCACCCTCTTTTACTTGTATATCATCACTTGACGTCAATCTCAACACAAGCTTCAGGTCATTGCGATAAATGCCTGGAAAATGGTTCACACCAGTAATGAGCTGTCGTGTTGTGCACAAGGTGCTGCCCCACATAATCTTTGTCCACAATTCACAACATAGTGGCAAGAAAAGGGGCATGTACACTCGACACGCAGGGTCAAGCACTCTCTTGGCGCGCCACACTGAAAGGCCTTCAACTTGCAGGCTGGCATGCTCAGGAGAACTGTGCATGCATGTACAATAACAAACTGTTTGCAATGTGCATGGCGTAGTGTCTCACGTGACAGCGATGTCTGTTCAGCACCCGGAGAGGGATCTCCGTCCACGACATCTTCAGCAGCAACCCCTGCTGCTCTGTAAAGCAAGTTCCAGAGCATCATTTAGTCCCATGATGTACCTTGCATCAAGGATACCAATCCTGCGGGAGACACCTAGGGTGGGCATGGATTAATAGCGGGACGGGCCAATAGTGATGGCACTAGAGCCCACTGGGGCCCCTGGTGTCGACTTGACTAATGGGCTACTGCTCTGGCTCATGCAAACCCCTATCATTTATGGTGCGAGAACATCAGGTGGCTGTGGACCTCATCAGTAGTTGCAGGTTGTGTAGTGCTGTGCATCTTATGGAAGGAGAGCACAACATCTACTCTCCAATCCTCCTGGCTGCCCCGCTCTCCTCCCAGGCATCCAGCCTCTGTGTGGCAGAGGTCCACATGACCAGGTCGCCTACCCCTGTAGCCTCCCAGGATGCCCTGGGCAAGAGAGGACGGGATGCTCCTCCTTCATCTAGCATCACCGGAGGGTTTCTTTTGTGGCTTGCCTTGGGAGGAGTGGCTTTTATGATAATGCTGGGGTTGGGAGAGGCTTCATGGCAGAATTTGTGAGGCTGTTGAGGTCCCTTTATGACAGTGTTGGGGTTAGGTGTTTGCGTTTTTATCTCCGGTGGTGGGCATGGTTGGCCTTTGGCATCCCTGTCTTCTGTCTCATCCACCTACTTGCTGCACTGCATGCTGCTGCAATATACACCTCACCCTACTTCGAGGCATCAGACGACGCCATACTTCAATATGTTACTTTACTTATTTTGTTTTGTTATTTTTCTGTCATTTTATGTTCATTCGTTATTAAATGATTCGTGATAAAGACGCAGCCTGGTGAAAGTGCGTGGCTATTCAGTAATGCAGTAGTGACACTAGTGACACGCCCACCTGCCAGCCCTGGTGACACACGTGCAGAGTTCTGAACTGGGACCTCTCAGGCAGATGTAGCCTGCTCGCCCAAGGCCTGGCTTTGTTCTCTGGAGATTGTAGGCCCTCATTCACGACTCATAAATAATACCTACAATTAACAGAATGGAAACAATGGCTAGGACAAGGGGGGGCTGCACCCACCGGTCACGGCACATCTTAATGCCACTGTCGTCACATGACACATGCCCTGTTATTGACAGCATATCTTTACATGCATATCACAACTCTGGACTACTACTCATGTCTTATAGCTGAGTGCTGAGTACCCATTGCTTCCTTGCCCGCTCTGGCATGACCGACAGGCAGCAGCCAATGGGGGGCACGGCAGTGGGTACATAAGGACACTCAACCCTATGGGAGAAGGTTACAAGTCTTTACAACGAATCATTTCATAGCGAACGAACATATAATGAAAGAAAAATAACGACAAAAAGAACTAAATTGTTTTTTGAACAATTTTGGGAGGTCCACCCCCCAAACCCCTGTTTCCCCCGGCTACAAACCCCAGCCCAACCATTTGCCCACATGATTAAACCATTTACCCCACCCCCAGATATATTTTTGCTATTTTTTCATTATTTATTTCTCGTTATAAATTCATTCGTGATTATTATTTTTTTTAGAAAGACTGTAACCCCATGAAGATGAGTAGGCTCTATTCCACAGGATCATGGAGTCATGAGTGGACCAGGGAAAATTAGATCAAAAATGTCCGATGACCAAGATGGCATTACAAGTTATCTGCATGTTCAATGTGTCCTGCGTTTTTCAGTATCGGAAAATGTGTTTGCCTTTGGCGAGGTAGAGAATATATGGGTGCAGTCCATTGTAGCCCATTATATTGGGAAATCCAGATGTGCTGGGAAGCTGCCTTCATTCCACTGATGTTCTGCTGCTCAGTGGGAAAGCATGGTGTTTATCACCTGGGTCAATACCCATGAGAATTATATCATATGATATGGTTTGGTATTTATAACGCGCCTGTACACAAGTGTTTCTAGGCGTCTGGGATATTACATGTGCTATCCACTTACATGTGCTATGCATTTAATGTGCCCATGGCAGAAAGGTAGAGCACAGACAGGCCTTGCAAATGATTAAAAATCTCACTAGACCTGCAGGGCGAGTTCCTTAGTTTACATACTCGACCTTAGAGAAATACACTCATTCCATGGTGGCGGGTGAACAAATATTTCCCAGTGCTTCCTGTAAAATGGGCGAAGTGCTGCCACAGTGTAGCAGTCGGCAGAGGAGGAGTTCGGGCTGCTCAGAGCACTGGTGATTTTGGGCAGTGTTGTATATCACCTTGGGCGCCCTCTCAACTGAACCCGCGGTGGCGCAGACGTAAACGCCCACAGGTGCGCGCAGCATGAGCACAGTACTGCCAAAGGGCCTCATTACACGGTAGGCGCTATGGATTTAATATTACCGGTAACAGAATACCGGTAACGTTAAATCCCCATGCGGATTACGACCCGGCTCACTGCTATTAGCGGCACCGCTAAGTACGGTGCCACTAATAGCGGGCAGGCCGCATGCACGCGACCCTCCATCCCTTAAATTACGCCATGCCGCTATTAGCACAGCATCACAAGGCTAGTGGACATGCCAATAGCGGCATGGTAAAGCCCCCCAAAACCCTTACCGCCATGGTGCTAATACCGGCATCGCGAACCACCCGTTAAGAGAACTGAGCAGTGTTCCCACCTGCCACAGGTGGACACAATCAGCACAGGTGGAGGCAATGGAGACTGTGGCAGCTCAAAAGGAGCACAACACACCCCTTCCAACACCCCTTCCCACACCGAGATGGTTCCAATACTGGCAGGCCTGGAGGACCTCATTGCAGCGCAGCTGCAACAACAACAGGCAGCACAAAGGAGACGCAGGAGGAGGAGGAGGAGGAGGGCAAGACAGGCACAGCAAGCACCACCACGGCACCTAATCATACCACAGAGACACCCACCAATCCCCAGGATCAGAGCCAGTCCATTCAACCTAACCCCTGAGCAGATACACACCCTGTACCGTCTGGACCGGGTTACCATCACCAGCATCGTGGACCTGATACACAACGACATTGTGAGCCTCATAGACATCAGAACTGCCCTCCCCCCGCTACTGAAGGTGGTGAGTGTGCTCCACTTCCTGGCCACAGGCACCTACTAGCATACAGTGGGACAGATGCATGGCATCTCACAACCAGTATTCTCCCGCACGCTGAACCAGGTACTCGATGCCCTCCTAAAGCATGCACCTGAACACATATACATGCCACGGACTGGCCAGGATATTGCAAACACAAAAGTTGGCTTCTATTCACTGGCAGGCATCTCAAGTTGCATCGGGGCCATCGACTGTACCCATGTGGAATTGGTGGTCCCACATCACAATGAAGTAGTTTACCGAAACAGGAAGCAATTCCACTCCATCAATGTCCAAATGGTATGTGACGCCAACAAGATAATCACACATTGCTGTGCCCGATTTCCCGGATCAACCCATGATTCCATGGTCCTGCGGAACTCAACTATCCCACGGTACATGGAGCGACAAAACACACAACGTTCGTGGCTACTTGGTGAGTAGCAGGGCAAGCACATGGCAGTGTGATTGGGGGGGGATACATACTCCAACTGGGTGTGATTGGGGGGGGGAGATACATACCAGAAATGGGTGTAGCTTGTCGGCTGTCAGCAAAATGCACATACAGATGTACACCAATGCCCATCTGGGAAGGCGGCAACGTACTTGAGATGAACCGAATTGCAAGTATAAGCTACACAACACAGATGACATTCCAGGTCTAGTAACATTAAACATCCATCCACATACACATTGCACAACATTCATGGCCACAAAATACAAACATTTCACACATGCCATCAAGATAGTCATCCTGAATTAGTCCAGCACAACATCAATATTGCAATGTGCCCTATAATGCATGCACAGGGATCACCACTAGCCATAGCATTTCCCCACGCACCTATAGCACCACTGAAGTAATGCCTCTCTGCATGGCAACATCAATGTTGGAATGGCAGTACACCAGCAGTGTTGAACCAAATCTCCCTGGGCCCAGGGACACCGAAGACCTCGCCTCACCCAGGACATGTCAATTACTGTTGAAGGCATCAATGTGGCATGTCTACTTGCAGGGTCAACCTCCCCCTTGCACGTTGCTGTCACACAGACCATCTGCATGTATGCTGTGAATTGTGTACTTGAATCACAATGCAATGTCAATTTGTGTGATATGAACAGGATGCTCTTGAGGTGAACAGTAACAGGACCCCGTTCATTCCCCATACAGGTGATGCGGGCTATCCCCTGAAGACCTGGCTCCTCACACCTGTACGGAACCCACAAAACAGGCACGAGGAGGAATACAATTGTGCACATACCCGTCCCCGCATCGTGATCGAGCAGACTTTTGGCCTTTTGAAGTCACGGTTTAGGTGCATTAGCAGGTCTGGGGGCGCTCTCCTGTATGGACATGAGAAGGTGGCCAAGATCACCATGGCATGTGTCATGCTGCACAATATGTGTATCAGACGGAATGTGCCACTGCCCCCTGAGGTTGAAATAGAAGCACCTGATGAGGATGATGATGGTGATGAGGACAGAGGTGAAGGGGATGCACGTCTTGCAAGAGGGGATGGGCAGGAGGGACGTGCTGTGAGACAGCATCTGATCAACCAAATATTCTGAGTAACATGTTTTCGTACTGTCACATGGATATGGGTAGTGATGCACTGGTGTATGTTTGGAAGCACGCAATGGACCCTGTCGCCAATAAAGTACACATACACAATGAAGATGTCCAAGCCTGTGTTTTGATCAGAAACCAGTGTATTGAGTAACGGAAAGGTGAAAAAGTGCAAGTCCCCAAACATCCCACCACCCTTCCCCCCACCCCCCACAACAGACCCATAACACCCTTCCCCCCACAAGAGACCCATAAAACCCTTCCCCCCACCCCCATAACAGACCCATAACACCCTTCCCCCCACCACCAACAGACCCATAACACCCTTCCCCCACCCCCCACAATAGACCCATAACACCCTTCCCCCAGCCCCCACAACAGACCCATAACACCCTTCCCCCCACCCCCCACAACAGACCCATAACACCCTTCCCCCCACCCCCAACAACAGACCCATAACACCCTTCCCCCCACTCTCCACAACAGACCCATAACACCCTTCCCCCACCCCCCACAACAGACCCATAACACCCTTCCCCTCACCCCCCACAACAGTCCCTCATGTGTCTGCCATGTTTGCGTTGGTCCATGCACGCAGAGAAATCTCCATTGACTCCCTATTTGCCATTGTCTGTAGCAGCATTTGGAGGATGGGCAGACGTGCGCCTGGTGGTGCGTGTTGAGCGCCGGAGGGGGCTTGTCTGTCTAGAGCTGGAAGATGACGATGGGGCAAACTGGCCTGGTTGTGAGAAGTGGCGGTCCATTGTGTCGGCCATGCGAGTAAGGACCTCCCTGAGCCTGGATATCTCGTTACACAGCCTGTCAGTGTTTGCGTCCATCCTCACAGTGGAGTGCCTCGCCATCTCCACAATATCCTCCCTGAGATGGGCAGCCTCCTCAACATGCTGGGCAACCAGCACAGTCAGTTCGTGTTGATGCTGCAGGATGGTGGTCAGTTGGAGGGCAGTGCTGGGTGATGTTGTACTGGATGCTGTGCCCTCAGATGCATCCATTGCAGCAGGTGAAGGTAACATGGGGGACATTATGGCTGGATTGTTGTCCTCAACAGTCACATCAGACCCAGGTGTCTGGAATGGTGCTGGCTCTGAGGTTCTAGGGGGGCTTGGGGTGTGCATCTCCTTTGGCCCACTAGGGTGTCCTCAGGATCAGATAGGGGGGCAGTGGCGGCTGCCTCACCAGTGGTGCTTGCCGCAGCTGATGGTGGGCCCTCAGTGGCTGGCATTGGTGCCATTGGGTTCACCAACGGTGGTGGGGCTGCAGTTTCTGGTGCAGCTACTACTACCCTGGCAGTGGCACTCTGACGATGTTTCCCGCTCGTCAGGTGTGACCTTCCCCCCTTGCCCCTGGATGCTGTTGGGGTGTCCTCCCGCTCCTGTGCCCTTGGCCTCTTACTCGTAGCTGGTGCCTGGGATGCATCAGCGGCATCCTCACCATCTGTATGTGAGCCTGTCAGGGACGAGAAGGGGGATGGCATTGGTTGCGTTTCAACGTACTTAATGCAGATTACATAAATGATGCAGTTGTGGCCATTGGGACTTAGTAGTTGTGGATGCAGGTGATGTGCCAGTTCAGTGCCTCATCCATGCATGGTTGTGTTTGGAACTTGTCTCTGGTGATGTGTGCATGTGTGTGTGTTTGGGTCTGACACTGACATGGTGAGGGATGGATGCATGTGTGGATGTGTGTCCATGCATGAGAGGAGTCTGTGCTCACATATGGGGGAACAGTACATTCACATCGCATCCTGTCATGTGTACACTCACCTCCATCCGAAGTGGTACCAACGCCATGCTCCATGGTGCCTACTCCCTCAATTGATTCCACAGCAATCAGGTTTCCACAGGTCACCTCCCATTCTTTTAGTCTGATTGGTGAACCAGCTCCACCTGCACTGGCAATGCGGTGGTTTTCCGCAAGGATGCCCCTCACCCGCAGTCTGAGGTCGTCCCACCTCTTCCTGCACTCACGCACCGTGCGGGTGCTGGTGCTCACTGCACTGACTTTGACTGCAACTTGCTCCCAGATGGCTTTTTTTTGGAATAGTGTAGACCGCCGCATGTCATTGGCAAAAACAACCTCTGCATTCTCAGCCAGGGTCTGTGTCAGCATATTCAATTCCTCTGCTGTAAATTTCTCCTTGCGCTGCCTGTCAGTACTTTTTTTAGTGCCTTGGGCATTATGCAGGTGTCCCGGATGATTTTGAACTGCAAACGACTCAAAACAGGTCCAGGGGGCAGAGGATGGCAATGGATTGTGTTTTTAAAGATGGGCGCCATGCTCTTTCCCGTTACTGTGCGATGACGCTATTTCCGGTTCCGCAATTTAACGGTCACCGCTATTTGCGGTGACCGCTATTTGCATGCAGCAGGAGGGCGGATGTGCTATCTGCACTTTCGTCGAGGGCGGTAGGTGTCTTTTTTGGGTCTTTACCGCCATGGCGGTAGGGGGTTTACCGGCATGGCACTATGCTCGTGTCCGCGTACTCGTAATGGTGCGTTATTAGCGCACTCTTGCGAGGACGGACACGTTGATAGCGTCATGCCGGTATTTTGGAATTTTTAACGCACAACGTGTAATGAGGCCCAAAGTGTAGCAGTCTGCAGACCGCAGTCAGCAGTGAAAGCTGGTCAGAGTCCGTGATGCCAGACTGTGAGGGTAAGTGGGCTGACATCTATACAAAGGTGGGTCGAAGTAGCCGTGATAAGAATGTTGTAAGCATGGCATATAACCTGACAAAGAAAAAAGGTGCTAAAAAAGAGGGGATGTGAGTAAAACTAAAAGTACAGTGAACCCAGTTAATAATGAAGGGAGGATCCCAGCCTTCTTTGAGCCCAGGTTCTGCAAAACACCGAGTGATGACAGGTGCGCAACGCAATTGAGCTGGCCGGGCTTTAGCCCCGCCCGAAATCTGAGCTGAGGGGCAGGGCTTTTTGTTACTGAAAGAGGGGAGACAAGACTTTCAGAAAACCGGCAGCTTTAAAGTGTGCATGCAGAAACATTTATTTGCACAAACAAAGCAAAACTTTAAAGCTGCTCATTTCAGGAAAGGCTTCCATCACTGCACTGCCTTACAAAAATGAAATGCACACATCACCCCCCTCCCCACGGATGCAAGCAAACATATAACGACGTTATGTGTTCTTTCACATCCAAGGGGAAGGGCTGATGTGCTCACTTGCTTTTTCTTAGGCAGAGAGATGAGGGAAGCCTTTTCTAAAACTAGCAGTGTGAAAGGGTGTTGCTTGTTAGCTCATTATGTATGTATGCATGTGTGCAAGGAGTGTGTATGTAATGTGTGTATGAATGAGTGTGTGTGAATGAGTGTATGAGGTATGGGGGACTGGATGCACACGTAAATGAGCGAGTGTATAGTCAATGGGATGTTTAAATGAGTAAGTGAGTGTGTAATTGTGTGTGTGTGTATATATATATATATATATGTGCTCATATATGTGTAATGATGGACCGATGAGCTGATTCAGGTGTGTGAGGCCGGGAGGTGGGGAGATGTGGCTGGTAGGAGTGGCATGGGTGGGTAAAGGGGGATAGGCTATATGGGCTCCCCGCCAGACAATCCTTGGTGTAGAACAGAGGGGGCGGAGCCTCTTAGTTTGACCCCGCCATGTTTCTATAGTGGCCCAGCCGATAACCAGTTAGCCCCCCCAAAATGTAGCTTTTGTTGCACTCCTGGCTGATGATAAGGACAATCGAAATGCTGAAATTAATTCAGGTCAAGAAATAAAAAAGTCGTCGGTGATCGATAACTTGCTGCTCAAATTATGTTACAGCTTGCAAAGGAAAGCTACTACGATAAACTGTGGAGATCAAAATAACTCATTTCCAGTGCCTCACATTCATTTGATATGTATGGCTCCAGAAATGAAGTGCATTATCTATCTAAGTGGGTTGCCTCCCCCAACTTAATATATGAAAGTTTGGAGGATGGGGACATGGCTAGCACTCTGACACATACATTTAATGAGGGCAAGAGTGAGTCTAGAGATCCCTCGTAAGCTATCACAGCCATGTTAAAAACCGTAGTGAGGGCTTGTCTGGGAATGCAAAGAATCCAACGGAACCACTTTGCAACATTATTCAAGAAAAACCTTGATACGTTTTCTTTAGGTTTTTCTTCAATAACATACACTATAATTTTTGAATTCAAAGATTGAATTCAAAGATGTACTGTCATTGTTGGGCAAACACAACAGTGAATCTTTAGTCAAGCGACAAGGGAATTTAGAACTAGGAAACTCGCCAAGAAACGGAGTGATTGTTTGGAAATTCATTAACAATATTAGATTATTTGTTCATCAATCAGAACAGTGGGAACTGGGTCCAAAATATGCTTATTCAAGAAGTGATCATGATATACCGTGCTTCAAGCGCAAAGCTGATCCTAATGGAGCCGCTAAATTGGTGAACGGAGAGATAAACACTGCAGAGCAGGCAACTAGAATACGATACACACCAAAAAATGATAATGTTAAAACTGATATAATATTGTTTCGTCCTCATTGTATATGTTGGCCTATGCCCAGTCGCTTTGCGAGGAAATCCGTATTGCAAGGTCGTGACTTTAAAGTTAATCAAGCCTCCATTTTAGGTTAAAGCAGCCATTTTAGTTTATCGTACAAAGTCACCCTGTGGCCTAAAATGGCCGTCTTGTGTTCCCTTGTTCTTGCTTTAACCTCTGCAACCTCCGAAGGAGAGTTAATGTCCAACCTGCCTCAGGCTACATGTTAGGGTCATGTAGACCTTGTCCTTTGTTGACCTCAGAGTCAGGGATTACTTGAATTGGCGATGTTAACCTACAAGTATACAAGAACAATAACGCTATCCAAATACGACATGCGAGATGTTTGTTTGACCTATATTAAAGCAATGTGTAACAAGTTTAAAGTAAAACTTAGAGAATAATAATGTTTGTTAGTGAATGTATTAAAAGAAGTAAACCGCATGCACGAGATATGTAAATTAGGAACAAACCTGGCGCGACCCTAGTCCAGTACATGAGTAACTTGAAAGAGGCTGGACATCGTTATAACAAACTGTATAAATACGCTGATGTCCAGCTAGCAAATCCTGCTCACTGCTCATATTGAACCCTGCTGGTGGTCTCTGTGATGTATTGACGGCCAAATAGCTATTTGTGTACTTTTTTTGTAACTGTTCAGTTTTTGTAATAAAGATTCTGGGAATCTTTACAAGCCTGTGTCGGTGTATTTTCATTTTGCATGGTGTAAAAGCCTTAATATTGTATTTTTCTGATTCCACAATAAGTGCTTTCAATATAAACTTGGTGAAGACAAAGAGTGGAAGGAAAGTACCCCTTATGAATTTGAGGGATGGCTAACAGATAGTATAGCTGCCTAGAACAGGAATGGCACGCAAAACTGTAAACCTATAAAGCTGGGACATATTATGACTTGATAGAGTGGAGAAAAAAATGGGAGCTGAGAAATTGGTTATTTATAGCGTGCTTAATACCCAGAGGTTTCTAAGCGCGGACCTGGGGATCGAACCTGTGTTGCTCCAGGTCATCTTGCTTCCAAGGCGAGCACTTTGCCTCTGTTCTATCCTCCCAAGACGAGCTCAGGAGTTAGGGATCATTAAACGTCTGACATGTAATTTATGTTAATTGACTCAAAACTCATAAATATACACTAAAGACAGAAAAGTGGCCCAGGCTCCCAACAATTCTAGCAAAAAAGATTCACATGAATTCTGTCAACCTGTGAATGAAAACTCGCCCTCTACAAAAATGCTCATGAATATTATCACTGAAGATCAGTGGATAGCTTACATAAAGGAACGAACACCTCAAATCAACGAGAGGATTGAGACTCAATTTGATGAACGATACAACTTGAGTAAGTATGATGTTGACGACATCGAGAGTATAGTTAGGGGATTAAAAAATATGGGCGTTCCTTGTCCGGATGAACTAACAAATATGCTCTTAAAAGAACACCCTACTATCTAGACTAAGTTTTTATACCAATACGTTCGTAGCATAGCAAGAAAGAATACAATTCCCGAGTCTTGGAAAACATCCTTGCTGGTCCAAGTTTACAAGGCTTGACATAGATAAGACCCTAAAAAGGTTCAGCCCCTGACCCTGTTGTACGTGTCGACCAAGGTTTTTTCAAAACTGTTATTAAAAGAACTGAGGGAGTGAGCTATTAGAAAGAACCTGCTGGACGTATGCCAAACATGGCTTCAGAAAACATTGCTCAACAATCCATAATGTGTTGATCTTGGAAACCTTAACATCACGAGCGAAGCTGGGTGGGAGCCCAGCTCTCTGTGTTGGATTTATTGACTTCAGCTGGGCTTTCAACAGAGTCAGAAGATGCATCTTTTGGGGCAAATTGTCAATATAGGGAATCAACACAGCCCTGTTAAACATGATAATCCAGCGACATCAAAACACACAGGCTAGAGTTCGGTTGGATGGCGATTGGGCCTTCACAGAACCTATAGATAGTAACGTGGGCCTAAAACAGTGGCGTGTGCTGGCACTGTGGTTATTCAACCTTTATACTGCCGATATGAAAGGAGCCCTCGATAGAACTAGGAGCTTTCCCGCTAAATAGGAAGAAAAGCGGCTGAACACGCTAGCCTACGTTGATGACGTGGTTCCATGTGTTAAAATGCCTTCAGAAATATCGCCATACAAAAATATCGCCATATTTTTGCGGCAATATTAAGCTATGGAACCTGCGGGGGACACCCCCGCAACCCCCATATTTTTTAAAAGGGAGCGGGGGACACCCCCGCAACTCCCAGTCGAATTTAGCCCATAAATTATCCCCAGCAATAATGGGGATAATATTACCTGATACCAATGACATAACGATATTAGACCACACGTGGGTGGGTCTGCTCTGATCCTTAACAGTACTTAGCGAATATGCCAGATCAAATGACCTGATAATGAATCACAATAAAACAAAAAAATTGTATTTTGGCACTAAAAAGAAAAATCTTAGAGATGTTATAACTATTGATTTTAATAAGATCACAAGGGTGTGCATTACTGATAAAAAGACCAACACGGATCTTTATGAGCATTTGAAAATAAGAGCATTAAGAAAGTTGGGGGCAGTGGTAAACGTCCTGGGTTCAAACGTGTGCTACACTATGATTGGTTCAATATTGGTTTACAAGCAAGTAATATATAGCTTAGAGGTATTTAACAACTTCGATCCATGTGAAATGGTACGTTTGGAGGGTGCCATTTTAAGGAGAATACTGAAAATCGCTAACAACATACCAGTAAGCACATTGCGACTTGAGCTAGGACTAACTTCCTTGTATACCATTTGGAAGGTAAATAGAGGTAGTCTCGATATCAAAATAGTCAAACAACGTGGCATACCCATTTATGAGTTATTGGGAAGTGTACTGAACAAAAAGGAAACAGGGAGGTTAAGAGACCTAGGAAACAAGTGTAGACTTTTCTTTGAGACTATTGACTGGATCGCTAATTGGGACTTTATGCAAGCGTCTGCGCTCAAATGCCAAGGTGTGGGACTTCTGCAAATGTTTAGAAGCTCAGAGAAAATATAAACTGTTCTGGGACTAATTGAGAGAACATGCTCTCTGAGTGAGACGCAACCTTACTTGAAGAAGTTCCAGATCCCAAAAATAAGAAGGGATTTCATGATGCTCCGGTTTACTCTCCTGCCGTGTCTGGCAGTGATTGGTCCAATAATTAATATTCCACTGGACCAGAGGTACTGCAGGTTATGCAAACAGATGAACAAGAAACTATAAGACCTCTCCTTCTGTCTTACCCTTACACTGAATGAAAAAGAGAAGCTATTCTGGGAAGATTTGTCATTTCTACAGGGTAGAGGAAGACAGACATGTTCTGGGGGAGAGGGGAGTAGATGCTTATTGGGTAATCTGCAGTCTTTAACTGACTGTGGCTGTAGTCAGTCTCTGGAGTGAAGTTGACCCTTTTTTACCCGAGGCGAGAAGTGAAGTGAGCTAAGGGGTGACTACGAGGGTATCCTCAAAGAGCTAAAGGAGTCTTTCGAATTTACTGTTGGTTATATGTATGATTTCATAGGATTGGTTACAATACGGTGCATACTGTGTGAAATTAAGTAATGTGTAAGTGTGAATAACTTTTTTTATGTAACAATTTTAACAAGAATAGTGTGGAAAGTTCAGTATTAACTATAGCACACTTTATAAATAAAAAAGTAAAATGGTCACCACAAGCACACTTCATATTTGGTGCAATATTGACACCCAAAGGCCAGCCATTTACGGCGAAACTTTTATCAGGCATTTACTGCAAACACATTTTGTTTGCATTAAAATATGTTTCAAAAACCTACATACTCGCCAGTCAGGTCGAGTATCCTGCAAATGGCACTCACCCTTCATAAAATCTCCTCCCCAATGCAAACGGGCTAGTAGATTTTGCGAGCCCTGACAGAGTAGCGCTTCAGAATAAGTGGTATTGCTGTCCTTACGAGAATTGCATTCCCTATCAGGCCCTTGTTCACAAGGGACACGATTGTGCCTCAATCAACACAATACAAGGTTCAAATTAATTGTCTCATCCCCCCAACTTTAGGCCTTCTCTCTTTCTACCCAAGTAACATTTTCATCTGCAGTATTGGATCGTTCATAGATTCACATGCTGTGAATATTCCACGGCGTCAGGCTGGGAATCCTCAGTTACGTTATGTTACACTGCTTAAAGCAAAGAATGTTACATTGTGTGGGCTGTTACCCTCCTTATGGGTGCTTTTAGTCCCATCAAATAGGAAATTGAGTATTTAGACCCTCCACCTCCTCTCCTCAGATTCTCACCATGTGTTATGCTGATGGGAGTCCTTGAGGTTTCTCCTCTGACAAAATAATTACTACAGTTGAAAAACAGAGCATTTCTATGTTTCCAACATCTACAGAGGGAGTTTCTACGTTTTCTATATCTACAGGCAGTTAGGTTGAAATGGAGAGTAAAAAGAACGTGTTATTTAAGGCCTGTGCCTCCTGTGGCTTTAAAAATGTCTTTGAGGGAGACAGACATACCGACTGTATCTACTGCTTGTACTCAAACCACATGGTAGATCAGTGTGACATTTGCAAGGGCTTTAGCTCAAAGACCCTTAAAGACAGAAATAGGTGCCTTGTCTATTGGCTCAATGAGGGAAATTACCCTGCTGAGTCGAATTACCCCTCTGATTCAGAGTCAACCAGGAGTATGGCCACACCCAAGGAGAAGAGACCGCTCTCTAAGGAAAGAGCGAGATCAGAAGCAAGGCCACATAAGAAATAAAAACACCACGAGAAACATAGCAAAGAGGAGAAAAGCAGTGGTCTCCATCCCAATTTTGGATCACGTATGGGGAGATGGACTAAAAATGATGAGACATCCGTTGAAAGAGCCTGCTGTAAAGGGCAGTTTACACAAAAGGTTTAACCCACCGGACTCAATGCCAAAGTGGCTCACATCACAAACACCCCCAGAATCTGTTGTTTCAGCGGCAGCTGGTAGAAAGGCAGATCTGACAAACAGAAGTGTGCAGTCCCCCCGGAGAATGAGGGTCAGAAGCAGGATGCCTTTGGAAAGAAGGCACTAGCGATAGACGCTGCCACAGTCAAGGCACCAAATTCCCTTGCCATCATTGCATGATACGACCGACAGATGTGGCTTAGACTGGCCCCCATACTAGAACATCTGCCAGAAGAGAAAAGGAAAGAGGCGGAAGCCATCCTCAAGGAAGGGGAGGAGACATGGAATCACAGCATTGCTGTAGACCTGGCATAGACAGGTTTTAAACAGATTGGCGTGGTGTTGAGACGCAAGGGTTGGCTCAGATGCACATACTATAGACCATAAGTGCATCACAATGTGGTCGACATGCCCCTTGAAGGAGATAAACTCTTTGGACCTAAAATAGATGAGGACCTCAAGGCCATGAAGGCAGACATGGATACAGTGTGCTCCCTCACATCAATACAAAGCCGGAGGTCCTTTCGACTCTTCATGGGGGGCCTCGGGAAGACCAGGATCTTTCGTCTCCACTAGAGGAGGTAGATCATACACCAAAGGTTCGTCATATCACTCACAGGGTTACAGGAGAACCTAACAAGGATATCAGAGGTCAAAAGATTTCAGGCAAACCCGGAGTCGTGTACAAGCTCCAAGGTAAGCAGCAACAATGACTGAACCCCAAGACGAAAGCAGGTGGGGGGAATTGTGTCAAAGTATGTTAAAAACTGGCAACATGTGACATCGGACAAATGGGCACTGGAAGCAATAACCCATGGACATCTACTGGATTTTATAAAGCTTCCCCCCGAAATTCCTCACCCACCTGTACACATAAAGGCATTATTATTACAAGACGTTAAACGCATATTATCAAAGAGGGCCATAGAGAAAGTACCAAGGTGATACAGGGGTCAAGGGGTGCGAAAATCAGACGGCAAAGGGCACACCATTTTTGATCTGTTCGTAAAGAAGCAAAACTTTACCATGGTGATACTACAAAGGTGATAAAAGCAGTGCAGCCCCACGATTATCTTGCATCCCTAGACCTCCAGGGTGCATACTTCCATATACTTCCATATGCTGATTCAACCCAGGCACAGGAAGTATCTTTGTTTCTTGGTACAAGGTGCCCATTACCAATTTCGAGTGTTGCTGTTTGGCCTCAAATCAGCCCCTGAAACGTTTTACAAAGTGTCTCACACTACTAGCCTCAAGCCTGCAAAGGGATGGCCACCACGTCTATCCCTATTTAGATGACTTGCTTGGAAGGGCACCAACGATAGCCAAGGCGCAAGAATTCACGTTGCAGATGGTGGAGTGGTTCCAAGACCTCGGCTTCTTGAGGCAGTGCAATTCTGCAGTTGTTTCCCACTGTACGTTGTTGTCAAAAATATAGACATATGTTCCAGAATTCATCTGTCATAGAATCCCTGCTCTGGCCACAGCTCCCCTTGTCTCAGTCACCCACTGTTTATGATATTTTTCAATTCTGTCACGGTACAAAGGCTGGGCCTTGCACATGTATTCTATGGGCGTTTCTCCTCCCATAATTGTTTTGGTCACAGCCTTGCTGTTGCTACGCCTGTGATAATGAACTACACACAGTTCTATATGTTGTCAAAAAAACACATTCAATATCCCTCGTCCATTAGTCAAAGAACTTCAAAAAATGTTCCTTTCATTCCCCACCCACTTCTTTTGCTTTCAGTCTCCCACCTCACACAAACGACACTCTCCACACACACCACAAATCACACAACGCCCACCTGGGCCTCCATCCTACACAATAAAAACCACAAATAAAACAAGCAAAAATAACAACCACTAGTATTCTCAAACCCTCTAATTATGTGGGGCTCCTATGTATTTCCTTTTCTCTTTGTTGTACAGTATGAGTGGCGGCACTTTCTCCCCTCAATTGGGGAGGCCCCCTACTATTCAGTGTTCCTTTTCTTAATATTCTCCTTAAAATGTTAATAAAACAAAAAACAAAACAAGCCACATACACGCCACACTCCCCATTTCAATCTCTGCGTGTTCACATTGTTCACACTTTCCCATACAGCTATGCCCTACTTGTTCTCTCTTGCAAGGCTATACTCACATGCATACGTTCATCCAGACTCCTCCATCACGGGGTTCCAACAACACTGGCCTGCGCTTCTCCTCGGAGCCGCACCCCGCTCCAAAGAGCAGACAGGAATTCTGCAAAGATGGCTGCTGTACAGCCACTCAGGGATATGTGTTTTGGGACTGGTCGCTGTAAGTGGTTGCGGCCCTTCCGGAGAGGCTGCCTGGACACCTCTGCAGGTACGAGGGGTGCTGGGATCACATTAGAGTCACCAAAGGAAGGCATTCACGCCAGAACAAATACAACCCGCTAGGGAAAAAAGGCCAAGAGATTCTTGCAAGGATTACAAGTTTTAATTACACAAAAAATAAGCAGGCCAGCAACGAAAGCTGCTGCACGAGAATGTTCTGCTTAAAAGTAGTACAAGCAGAATATTATAAGGAAGCACATTGTCACTGGTAACTTTACATAATAAAGTAAAAACCTGCGTGGCTGGTTGGTGAGATCATATACATGGGTGGCCTGCTCCATAGGGGATGCCCGTGGTCGGCATTCTGTTTCTGCCGACGCGTGTGACTGCCTGTTCGTAGAGTGAAGGTAAGCCGGAGAGAGCTCTGGTCTTTGAATGCTTGTTTCTTCAACGGGTCACGGTTAAACGTAGACTCGTGAATGCGGATACGTAGCTAGAAAGCCATAAGCCACAGTGTTTCTGATGTGTGATAAGACATTTTGCGATTTGGTTGCATGCAAATTTTGAACAAAACGCCATGAGGGACGCATCCTTTAATACACAGAACTTTTGTTCTTTTATGTACTCGCATCACACCCTAGCCCACGGATACTTTCGTACATATTGTGATTAACACTAAGCAGAGACATCACAATACAAAACGTTACTTGCACTTAATATAGGACATTTTGGCATGAATGCTATCTTTTAGAATGAGAACCGAATCAACATTTTTTGTTATACCAATACCTGAAATTACACTTACTTGATTACAGATTCTGTTTGTTGGGGATCTTACCCCGTTACTACTACAGTGACAATAGTCTTTTGGATTGGTCTCATACTACTACGGGTAAGCATAATCATTGCGTACAGCTTTGGGCAATACGCTGACCGTTCGCCTATATTGGCTCAATTATTATCAACTTTAGTAATTACTAACTTTTCGGTTTTCTCTCCTTTGTGTTGTCTCTTCACTGTTTTATTTTGTTGGTTGATTTTTGAAACAATGTACATATTTGATGTGCCTTTCTATACCCTTGTATCCTCCCTTTAACCAACCCTTGTTTTTCTGTCTTTTTATCAATACTTTGATGTGATAATCTGTATTGTGGCATGATGGAATAATGTCTTTGTAATAATTCTTTTAACCTTACCACGGCATTTATGCTGATATCACAACTTTCTGTAAATTAAATGTGATTTAATTATGGCAAACAATATCACATGCATATGTTGATGTGCTGTGCAATACTATGTAGCCCAGATTTGAGAAAGACTTAGCATAGCCGAAACATGTTATCGTTTATGGGCTTTTTTTGTTTTTGAATGTGTGACAATGCAACACAATTAAACGAACATATATTTTGATGGCGCTGAGTCCTGGAATCTCTTTTGCTTTACGCTATTGGTGCCAGCCCTGTCTGTCCGTCTTCCAAAATGTGGGGTTAGCTGGGCTCATCGTCTCCACGGAATGAAGGTCACTTTCCTCATTAGTTACTATTGATAGACAATGCTATTCTATCATATGGCGTGCACCTGGGATGGTCGGGACTGGCACGGGGGAGGCTTACGATCCTGGTGACCCACACATTCTTCTCTCATTCCATATCGCAGCCTCCGCACCCAAGGTTTCCACACTCGCTTTGGACTATAATTTTTTCCACCCTGTACCTCATATTGCAAAGTGTGTCATTATGAAATAGAGTGGAATGGTTGTGTTCTTTTAGATCTTTTATGACCACTGGGTTTATGGTTGGAGGTCTGGGGGTCACTTTGGGGTTTTGTCCTAGGGGAGTTGTGGGTGTCATAACTCCTGGTAGGCTGGGTGGGGGTTGGAGGTCTGCTATTGGCCTGGCTGTGATAAACGAGCACGGTGAAGCGCCTGGTGCTGTCTCACGGCCTTCTAGGGTGCATTCCTTCTTGGGATAGCAACCATTTGCAACACTTATAGAACAAAGAGAAGTTTCTATGGGAATTAGCAGCGCAGGTACCTCTACCATCAGTGCTTGGGCTTGTTCAGGTTTCTTTGTTGGGCCTGTGTTTACCGCGCGGCCAGGCGGGCCGAATGTTTCTACCATCACTAAGTGCTTACTTGTATGCTCACACTAAGCCGATAGATCTGTATTTCATGTAATATTCTGGTCATGCAGGGTGTCTTAGCACGCCCCCTTCCCCCTGGTACATTACAAGTGTATATCTGCGATCCGCCTAACTCTAAAGTGCTTAGGGGAGTGGGAGAGGTTAATTTCCTTCCCAACACCAAGAAGGAAACGCTCTGTCCAAACAGGGCATTGATTTCTAGATGAATTTGATCTGTCATTTCCTTCTGCCATGTGGCAACAGGGAAACCGATAGTGGCTCTGCCCCATGCTCATTCCACAAGGATCACGGCAGCCTCAGTGGCGTTGTGGGCGGGTGTCTCCATCACAGACATTTGGCAAGCAGATAAATGGTCAGTGTCACACACGTTTACAAGGCACTACTGCTTGGAGAGGCAGCAGGCAGCAGACATTCAGACAGGGAGAGCAGTCCTGCAGCGTCTTTTTCAGTAAGGAAGGCGTTTTACCTTTTGCAGCCACCAATACTTCATACTGCTATGAAGTCAATTCACAGCACGTGAATCTAAGAAAGAGCCAATGCTGGAGAAGGAATACGTTAATTACTTGTAACTCCTGTTCTCCAGCATTGGTATCTTTTCTAGATTCACATGCGTCCATCTTCTACCCCTGCAAGGAAAATCCTTACAGGTCGGGACGGCATGACGGGTAAGAATCTGAGGAGGAGGAGGAGGAGGTTGTAACGACTGGATGTCCCATTGGTTGGGACCAAAAGCACCCATAAAGAGGGTGACAGCTTACACAATAAAAAATGAATTGCTTTAGGCAATGCAAACAGAAGGTAACAGAGGATTCCCATCCCGACGGCGGGAATATTTATACATCGTGTGAATCCATGAAAGATCCCAATGCTGGAGAACAGGAGTTACAGGTAAGCAACAGACTCCTTCCTCTTCACCTCTGACCCCAAGTGGCTTCCTTGTAGCTGTGCTTGGAGATCTTCTAAAGGCAGATATCAAGCTCTTGCAGCTGGCATGCACACCTGGAAGTGATGTTTAACTCGCGCTGTGCCATGTCATAGGCTCTCCCTATGAGTCCATTCACCTATAGGATATAGGGACATTGCTTGTTTGTTGAGTGCTGTTCTCAGCTCCTAATTGGACAGATTCCCTTTTGTGCTTGGCAGTGTTAGAAGTCCTTTCCTGTCATTGCTCTGTCTGCTTGCATTATAGACAGCGCTGCAGAGCCAATGCTGTACTGTGTGTGATGGTGGGTATTCTGCCAAGATTTAAGCGTGACGCATACTGTTCACTGCCCATGTGACTGTGTCCACTCCTGCCAATTGCAAGGCCTCCACAGCCACGGTCCACGCGCCTTTACCCACTGCTTGCACGTGAGTTTCCAATGTCCTAAAGGCAGCTGCCAATGGGCTCCTGCGTCTGCGCCCAAAAGCCTGTCCATCTGCGCGAGCCTCTGGCAGGAAGTTTCCAATTAATTGCCTCGAGTTGATCGATGTCTTCTGCATGTTCATCTCCCCCTGGGATGCCCGCCAAAAAGCAGGTTATAAATGGCTTTAATAACCGCGACAGAGCATCCATTACTCTGACTCCCCCAAAAAGACAGGGGCCAATGTTTGAAGCGCCCTCCTCCTCTTCGCAGAGCAGGGGGGTTTCATGTAAAGGACGCCCCGCAGTGCCTCTGCGCGTGTGGGAAGTGTGCACTCTCCGCGGATGCTGCGCGGGAGTCCTCGCCTGCCAGCGTGCGTGCTTGAGTTCAGTGCTGTGAAGCACGCACCTTGCTACTGGGGAGCAGAGCCTCGCTGGGGGTGCACGAGCGGTCTGTAAATCGAGGTTTGGCGGGAATAGAGAGAGGAGCTGGGGCAGGTGAAGGCCTCTAGGAGGAAGAAACAGTGATGGATGATGTGTTTGTTGACCACGTGTATTCCGAGTTCTGTGCTATGATACCCGAGGGGTCCGCGCGCTGCAACAAATGCACAGATAAATAACCCCGCCTGTTGAAGGCTGCACCGAAAAAGGCTGCTTTGTTTAGGGCCCCTTTTCAACAGGCGGGATTGTGCTAATTTCGGGGTGTTTCATCCGTCAAACACCTCTGGGATCCGCTCCTACACCCGCCCCACCTTAATCCATCAGGAGTTTCACCTCCCAAACCCCCTTTCGCTCCCACGCACACTCCCTTCCCCTTCATAAATATTGAACGCCTTACACCTATAGCGTGCATGCACGCGCACAGGCGCGTGCGCGCGCTGCCTTCTTGCCTCTTCCGGGCCACACCTGTCAGCACCTGGGCGGGGCTTGGCATACTTACTGGCGGGCTTAGGTATTCTGGCGTTGTTGCTCACGATCAATACTGTTTCGTCTGCGCTGGGTTTTTGGGGAACCATAGGAGTTACTTGATGTTGCATTGGCCTGTTTCTAGTGGTGGTGTGGCTTTATTTATTTGTACATTTGTAAAACGCGCAAAGCCCAAAGGCAACTAAGTTGGTTACACTTCACTACACCCCCAACATCACCATAACCTACTACGTTTATTGTTACATATGCAAGTGTATATCATAACTTGATGTGCTTGTGTAATGTCTATTTTATTTAATTTATTTGAATTTTTAAAGCGCTCACACAGCCCACGGGCATCGAGGCGCTGTTACAGGAATCGTTTTTTTTTCAGTAGCGTTATTGTTTTTATTTTTTTTTTCCTTAGTTGTGTATTTATAATGCGCTTAAATACCCAGAGGTTTCTAAGCGCAGACCCGGGGATTGAACCTGTGTTGCTTCGTGTCGTCTTTCTTCCAAGGGGAACACGCTGCTGCTGAGCTATCCTCCCGTGGCGTGGTTCCGTTCCAATGTCACTCTCTAAAAAATAAAAGTAAAAAAATTAAAAGTTGGTTACACTTGGTTACAGTTCCAAAAGACAAAAAATACAATTACATGTCATCTAGGCGCTGGCGCTTAAGAAGTTGGTTACACTTGATTATGGTTCCAAAAGACAGAATTACATTTACAAGACGGTGAGGTCATAAATTGCTCATTCAAACGCATACATTCAAGAGAAAATGTGAAGCCTTGGTTCAGCCCGTTTCTTGTTTGTCAAGGTAGAAGTAGATTGTCAGTGTTGGCGCAAAGGGTAGCGTGGCGGGGTGACTCTGCAAGGAGGTCTGATAAAAAATGTACGGTGTTTAGGTTTTTTCTGAAGGACCAGTAGGACGTGTCATTCCATAAGTTGTGTGGGGAGTGCGTTCCAAATTTTAGGTGCAATCACTGGAAAGCTTGCACCTCCTACTTTCTGTTTTCTGTGTTTAGGTACGGTGAGCAAGTTAGTGTAGAAAGACCGGGTGGGTCTGTTGGATTGACTTTTAAAGATCAAATTGCTTAGGTAAGAGGGCGCTTAGAGATACATTTATGTGTGAGTGGAAGGATTTTAAATTTGATTCTGTCAGCGACTGGGAGCCAAGGGATGTTCCTCCTAGTTGATGAAATGTGATTGTTGAGGAGCAGATTCAGTGCTGCTCTGATAGCGCTACATTGTACAGTTTGTCATTTTTTAAATAAATAAATAATGATTTGCAGTATTCGATCCTGGTGAGTACAGGGCTCTGGCCAGGGTGATGGAGTTGTGCAGGGAAACTAGCTCTAATCATATTAGCTGTGTAGGCAGCAAAGGAGACTATGGCGTCAGCCTATCTTTTTAAGTTGAGGGAGGAGCCAATGTAGACCCCAAAAGTTTTCATTTCGTTAGCAACCATAATAGTGTTGCCATCGATGTTGAAAGATTTATACTCTTGTGAGAGATTGCTTAGTTGAGTTTTGTTTCCAGTTACTAACAGCTCGGTCTTATCGTCATTAAGACACAATTCATTAAGGGCCATCCAGGCTTGGATTGCCTAAGGTTTTCAAGTCTGTGTCATAACATCCAGTAATTGGGAAGAGGATTCGTGATTATCATCATAATTTGTATATGTGATACCCATTTTGTCAAGCTTACGAATAATAGCTAAGTAAATGCATTGTATAGTGTCAGCGACACACAAGATCCTTGTGGAACACCACAGGTTACAGTGATCGGAGGGGCTGCTGAAATATCCGAAAAGACCCTCATGGTCCGGTTAGAGAGAAAGGATTTGGTCCATTTGATGGCTTCAAGAGAGAAGTGGGCGGCAATGTCAAGGTGTTGACACAGGATATCATGATTGACCAAATCAAAAGGTCTAGTAGAAGGAGGATGCAAATGTTGCCCTTGTCTATACATTGGTCCATTTGGGTTTTCCAGTCTCGTAAGGCTGTTTCATTTCCATGGCCTGGTCTAAATCCTGATGGTCTTAGACCCAGAAGATTATTACATTCCAAGAATCTTTGGATCTGAAAATAGGCTGCATGGTCCAAGATTTTTTAGTAAGAATGGTACAGTGGTGATAGGGCGGAAGTTAGTGGGGATGTTGGGGTCTAGAGTGGGGATGTTGGGGTCTAGAGCAGGTTTTTTCAGTAAGGGTAGGACCCGAGCTTTTTTTTAATCTTCCGGGACAGAGTTGGTAGAAAAGGAGCTATTAATGAGGCTAGTGATGAAAGGTGCAAGTTCCGTTGCACATTCTTTTACCAAGGTTGCGGGGCAGGTGTCACCCTTGCATCTAGAAGGCTTTAGGCCTTTGATAATATTGATTGTGCCTGAGATGAGCAAAGGTGTGAAGGTACATTTATTGATCTTGCGGTGTTCCGTTGAAGGAAGTGGCACTGAGCAAGATAAATTGAGATTAAGTTTGGATTTTTTGGGGCTATTTTTTGTGGTGTTAGAGAGACTTTGTCAGCTAAGGCTTTTTGGATATTGGCACACCATTGTTCATGTTTGATAGTGTGGTCTGGAGTGGGAGCTGGTGATGCTAAATTGCAGAGAATTGCGAATAATTCTCTGGTATTGGATTGAGCCTTTGAGATTCTTTGGTTATAGACTTCACTTTCAGGGACGTCATTTAGGGGTCGCCATAGGTCGCAACTGCGACCTCTGAGGTCACCCTTGCGACCTCTAGAAAAAAAGAGACAAAAAAAAAGTTCTTTTTTTTTGTAATGCAAGCTCATGGGCTGTGGCCAGCCCCATGTGGCTCTTTAGTACTGGAGTGGCTGGCTTTCTTGCTAAAGCCCCTTTAAAAAAAAGAAGAAAAATAAGAACAGGAGTGCCACAAGTCTAACACTTTCAGCACTGACCCTAAATAAGAAAGATTAGGAATACCAAATAATGTGTCTTTCTGGAATTCTATACAATAATTGATAGACTCATTAAAGGTGTATTTCAGGCACACTTCAGGGGGTGAGTCACTGATTTAGTCTGCTCTTAAATGCCTCAATTCAGCCTTTTATCCTTCTGAGGTTGATAAATGAGTACCAACACAGGTTGGGTGATATTGGGTGTATATTTTTTCTATATAAAGCTCTTCAGCGTAAGTGCTATATAATAACACATTATCATTTCGTCATGGACGGCTGCTTGCATTCACAATAATTTGGTAATATGGGCCTATAGACACTCGTCTTAACGATACATATGGCGATCCATTCTTGTATGAAATGTACATCACATTATAGTGATATTTTAACCCTATTTGTTGTAGTGTACAATGCTATGTGATAGCACTTCTTGTTTTGTCAACAGGTGAAAGGTCACATGCCATCGCATCCCGCAATATCACTTCCTGTGATGTCACCAGGGGGTCAAGGGTCGTGTGATGTCACTTCCGCTACCCCAGGCCTTTTGGTGAAATGACGTCCCTGTTCACTTTTAGCATTATTGATTTCTTTTTCATAGATGTCTGCTTGGATCTGGAAGTGGGCTTTGTTCGTGGGAGTTGGAGACCTAAGCCAGATGTTCTCTGTGGATCTTTTCTTTGTAAGCATAGTGAGGAGTTTGGGGGTGAACCAGGAGTTAATGTATGTGGTGGGTTCGGCTTTCCTAATTTTGAGTAGGGCTACTGTTTCAATGGCAGCAAGCATAATTTTATTGTAGTTGCTGACCAATATCGAGGGTTCAATGTCAGAATGCAGCAGATCCGGTATGAGTGTTAGGAGTGGTAGCATGTTGTCTCGGTTCATGTTTTTCGGGATTCTAGTTGGTAGCACTGGGGCTGTTGTAGGGTGTTTGGCTTTTCTAGTGGTGATAGTAGTAGTGAAAATGATAATGTTGTGATCCGCCAATGGTGTAGGGGTGTTAGAGAGGATGTCAGTGATGCAGTTGGCGTCTGCAATCCAATCGAAGATATGTTCTTTTTGATGCGTGGGTGAGCAGATTCTTTGGGTATGATATATATTTTATTTATATCGCGCTTGTACACAAGTGTTTCAGAGCGCGACCAAGCAAAGGGAGGGGAACAGGGGAGAACAAAAATAGCAATCTTACTAGGCCCAGTGACATTAAGAACGTGCAAGTGCATGGGAAAGGGAAAGGGGGAAAGTGCGTGAAAGGGGAGAAGTGGAAAAATGCAGACAGAGGACAAGACAGAAAGCCTTGGGCTTTCATAGAGTTGGCTAGGAGGTCTGCCTGGGTGTCCAGTCGGTCATTAAGAGCTAAGTTGAAATTGACCATGACGATGACTTTGACTTTGGAGAGAGGTTTCATATTATGTGCCAGAAGAAATGTAATGTCATCTTCAAATGTAGACAAGGCGCCGCGGGGAATATAGATAATATGTAGGGTGAGCATGCAGGTGTGCGTGAGGGTGATTTTTAACGTAATGATTTTGCCTGCAGTGAAAGGGAATTCAGTCGCGATTCTTATGTTCCTTAGCTATTATGGCTATTCCACCTGCTTTCGATTTTATTCTATCCTTCCTAAATATAGAGTGCCCCTCAGGGATGGCTAGTGAGAGGAGAGGGCCTGAAGCAGTGTCGAGCCATGTTGCGGTGACTGCGATGAAGTCAAGGTCATTGGTTTTAATAACATCGGCAATGTCCAGCGCCTGGACAGTGATGGATCTGGCGTTGATAAGTGCTCCTCTTAATGCAGTATCATTGGTTGTGGCTGGGACCTGCGGGATGGAGTGAGCTTCAGAGAGGAGGTCATCTTCTACTGTATGTGCCATTGTATGATTTGAGGTAGAGGTGAGAGGTTCTTTGGCGCTGGGTGGATTAGCATTAAAGGGTGAGGTAATCGCTACACTAGGGAGACAGTAAGCCTTAAGCTTTTTTTGGTCATGGATGCCTAATATTTGTGACTTGTTGGGCTGCATGTAGGAACGTGAAGAAAGTCTGAGTTTTCCCAACAGGGCGTGAGGCAGGTGGTGAAGTACTAAGTTGAGGGACGGGTAACACCGTTTTTTGTATAGCGCAAGCAAGTGGCGGTTGGGCTATACTGGTCTGTGACTATCTCTGAACTAGCCGAGTGGATAGGCGATGTGATCTTGTTTGAAGGCCTGGAGGCAGAGAAGATGGTAGGCATTGGTGGACCTTTGTGAGGTGACAAGGCTTTGTCAAATCCTTTGTGGGGACGGGTTTTTAGGTGTGGAGTGGGTATCTGGGAATGGAGCTGTAGAATTGAGGAAGGGGGTGGGGCAAGGGATGGGGTGGTGGCGGTCACACCGTAGGTGGGCTAGTCCAATTCCCAGTTGGATAAAGACTCCTGCTGAGCATGGCATATCCATTCCAGTTAAGGTGTCCATGGGAAGAATAGGGCGAGGGCACTTCTCCTGATGAAAGGTAGATAGGGCTAATGTTTATAATATTCGATATATTAGCATTAAAATGGGACCTGTGAGGCCATCATAGCAGGAATATTAGTAATTATAGCCATGAAGCATGTAGTAGGTAAACGTAGGAACATTAGATTCAGCGCTGTGTTCGGTGCTGTAGTCGGGGGGACTAGATGAAAAAGGCTCAATACAAAACTTCGAATTCAGAAGAGTAACTGGTGCTGCCCCAGACGCCTTTCAGGCCTAGCTGCTCTCCCTGGAGGTTTTGAAAAGAGCTGCACAGGGGGCCGCAGGCAGTGGACCGATGCCCACTAAGGTGGCAGAGACTAGCCCCTGGATAACATGACCAGGGCATGTTCAGAAGAAAAGACATTCTGCATTCCTGTCATCGAGCTGGGGTTCGCCCCTCTAGTGAAGGACTCGGGTGAGGAGCAGGGGTGCCAGGGTACTGCTTCAGCCGGGCGAGCTGATCAGGTCTGTGATGTGTTCCAGAAGTCCGGATCAGGCAGGCAGGGTTCATAAACAGACCTGCACTAATTCTTCGGGCAGTGGCTGATTGTGCAGCACAGCACTGCACGACAGACCACCTTCACACAAGAAGCTCCCATACATTGATGTAACGCTACTTGGGTGCGTCGGGTGGTCGAGACCTTCCTCGTTCACATCTGGTAGCACCCACTGCCATGTGTTGGCACGACTGATGTTGGTCCGCGGCGCCGCGCAGGTGTGCAAAGTGCTCATTGACGCAGTGCCCACCCTACAAGCCCCTCACTAGTTCTTACAGCTCAACCAATGACCTCAGATTACAATTGTTGGAATTTTAAATTGCCATGTCTCAATCGCTTATTCGTGATCGATCCCTGGTCATAAAGATAAAGGCAAAGCACGTGCTTATCCTTTTCTTGACATTAAAATGCGAGAACTATCTAATGTAATTTCCAAAACTGGCATTTTAGGCCACTTGACACATTCTGAATGGAAGTGACATATAACAGAACAGCAGATGTGTTGTGTTGTATTGTGTTATGGACCTCACACGGGATGCTCTTTGGTGAAAGATGGAGGGGTTCCCCGCTAATTTACTTGTTGGCCTTGTACTTCTCTAGTCCTCATTCTGCGCACGGACGGCCTATCTTCTGGGGGTCGCCTGAGGAATACATCCAAAGAGAAACTTGCACTCTGCGCCCCCAGACTTTCCTTTAATCCCAGGACCCCGTTGAAGGAATGCAGCTCCCGTGCACGTCTTTAATTAAACTTCCACACAATACTTTTTTTGTTGGCGAATTCAATTAAGTTTTAATTTTAGTAATCAAAAAACCACTGGTGCTTTCAATACTCTGGTTTTAAATTAAACATGTGACATGACATTCCAATTAAAAAGTCCAAGAGCCGCATTGTAGCATAAAAGTCTATTAAGGCGGCTAATCACTTGAACCCAGCGACCCTACAAATGCCAGCGCCGTTTGGATGAGCGCGTGTTATCCTGCTTAACAAACCTTAAGTACATGTGTTAACATGTTTGCAGAAGCTGTGTTCTGGAAGGTTCTCTTGCCCTACTATTTAATGTAATCGCAAACCTATAGCGTATTTGCCATCATGGGCACCCTGTTACAATATTTTGCGCGAATTTCATTAGACTGCAATCAACTGATACCAAACATTGGTATTTTCACCTCACGAGGAGTTTCCTCCAAAATAAACAATTCATCGGTCTCAAAATGTGTAAAAAAATGAACTTTTTATAAATGATTCTCTAAGTTTATCAGCACTTTGATACTTACGGGTTTGGGCGCTGCCAATAAAGACAATAAATACATTGCCCCCCGAAAGCGGAATTAATCCTCACTGTGGGCATCGGCTCGCACTAGGTCTGGTCTGCCTCCAGTGAGATCTGAGGAGGCCCAGCAAGGCCGAAACACGTGTCTGGGTTTGCTGTTGGTACTCTTGTTCAGAGGAGAATTGCCCAGCATTTCGGTGCTGGACTGCCCCAGGGCAGGACAAAGACTGATATGTTTGGGATATTTCTTCTCTGTGAAAGATAGTGAGCTAAAGACTCTGGGTAAGTCTCTCGTAACCAGGACTAATGTCTGGCAGAGGGACTCCCCAGGACCCCCCTTGTTATTTGCACATTTCAAGTAACTTTGGGTCTCACCCTAAGTTACTAGGGGAATCCAGACGCGGACCTCTTGCTCACTATTCTTAGAGAGGCACAGCTGCGCCCTACTGATGAGGTTCAACCAGACTGAAACACGTGTCTGGGCAACTGTTGGTACTCTTGTTCAGAGGAGAATTGCCCAGCATTTCGGTGCTGGACTGCCCCTAGGCAGGACAAAGACTGATATGTTTGGGATATTTCTCCTCTGTGAAAGATAGTGAGCTAAAGACTCTGGGTAAGGCTCTCGTAACCAGGACTAATGTCTGGCAAAGGGACTCCCAGGAACACCCTTGTTTTTTGCATATTTTAGTAACTTTGGGTCTCACCCTAAGTTAGTAGGGGAATCCAGACATGGACCCTTGCTCACTATTCTTAGAGAGGCACAGCTCCTCCCTACTGATGAGGTCCAACCAGACCGAAACACGTGTCTGCGATTGCTGTTGGTACTCTTGTTCAGAGGAGAATTGCCTGGCATTTCGGTGCTGGACTGCCCCAGGGCCGGACAAAGACTGATATGTTTTAGATATTTCTTCTCTGTGAAAGATAGTGAGCTAAAGACTCTGGGTAAGTCTCTCGTAACCAGGACTAATGTCTGTCAGAGAGACTCCCAGGACACCGCCCCCCCCCTTGTTATTTGCATATTCCGATGAGATCCAGACATATGGCACCACGTCTGACCACTCACCTCTTCATCCAGGGGTGATGTGGAACCCAAAACTGAATGCAAGTTGAAAGGTTTGAGGTCACTTTTGGCAGCCGGATTGCTTTGGCTGTATGATGTATAACTTAGTTGCCGGTGGTCGACGCTATACTGAGAGTTCAATTCCTAGTTTAGATGCAGGCCTCCTGTGCACCGCATCGCTTTACCCTGTTCTTATATTGAAAGGTCACACTTCATGCCGGCTCATTGTCTCT
The DNA here is from genome assembly GCF_040938575.1 of Ambystoma mexicanum. Taxonomy (NCBI): domain Eukaryota; kingdom Metazoa; phylum Chordata; class Amphibia; order Caudata; family Ambystomatidae; genus Ambystoma; species Ambystoma mexicanum. The sequence continues at coordinate 642,132,545 of NC_090940.1, read as the reverse complement.
GAATCTTATCCATTTCCCGGCCTACACTTATAAGTCACTTGCTTCACCAGATGCTCCATGTGCTTGCCCCCTTTTGTATACCTTCTTCGCTTGGGCTCATGCCCCGCTTGCTTCTCTCATACTTGCCAACATGGCCCATTCCAATCTGTAGGTGGTTATCCAGTCCTGTTTTTTTCTTTGCATTCTCAGAGTTCCACTTTTCCTATTATAAATCTCAGACTACAAGACCCAGAATACAAAGAAAAAAACAGGATTGGATGAGCACTTCCAGATTGGAACGGGTCATGTTGGCAACTATGTTTTCTACTTCAATGCATACTGAAGAAAGACTCAGTTGCACACTTCCCTGTTACCCGCTGCTCCTCTCACTTTTTTTAAATTTCAGTCCGCGCAGTCTGCAGGGTTGTGAAAGAGAACTATGTGAAGGAATCCTACTGCACGCTTTTTAAAAACATATCAGTCATCCAAAGATTCTAGATTTTTGGGATGCGTGCCGTTTGATATCTCACGAATTTCAGTATGATCCACGGATGGTGCCTGTTATGTTGTGTTATGTTGATTTATACCGCGCACCGCTATCACACCGGGGGCGTCTCCAGGCGCTCCATGCATGGGGATTCTGCGTGACAGTTTTCACACTTTGTATTACTAAAGATACACTACTGCCCAAAGCAAAAAAATGTGTCATCATATTCTTCTGTTCAATAAGAAAACATGCTCCTGGGCATTTAGTCACATTTTTCACATTGTTTAAAAATCCTGTTAATTGTGAGGTTTTAAGGGTGCAGAACCCCTTCGCTGCAGCTTGTTGCAGGAGGGGGTGCAAAACTATCCTGAAACTCGCTGGATTTCTTTGAAGGGACACATTTTGGCAGTGGAAATTGCAAAGTTGCATTATTGCGGTTTCCACACCAACCCTATACTTAGATATTTGCATTAGAGATCGGTTCCTTGATATCCTGTGTCTACTTTAGCGTCCCTTACGACAAGTTACCCAATTCTTACACGCCATTTATTCCTCCTATGTTCCTTGTCTACATGTTGATTTGCTTAAACACATATGTTGCATTTTGGTTGTTGGTGATACACAATGTACAATGTGTAGGGTTTTAGTGCGGATTGCGACCCATGCCGGGACGCAGCGGAGGGCAGCTGCCGTGGTGGATGGTAGCGGACACCAAGCCACTAATGCTCAGGTCCTTCAGCTAGCAGTGGGAGCAAAGCTTCCTGGGGGTCTTTGGGGGATACAGGCTTTAGCTTAAATGCAGGCAGGGGGATAACTTGTTGTTTGATCATTGTGTACATTTGGAAATATTCCATAGCATCTTCTGAGATCGCAACTCTGCCCCATTGATATTTGTGCTCTCGATAGTGACCGGCAAGAAACAAAAAAGGATCGGGCAACTGGAAGGTCTGTTTCACCCACCAGTATTCAAGCAAAATCCAATTAATCTTATTATTGCCCTCGACTTGCAGGGTAAGTTCCTTAGTTTACATACTCATCCTAAGAGAAATGCACTCGCCCGATGGTGACACGTGACAAAATATGCACTAGTGCTTTCTGTAAAACAGTGCATAACGCCTCCTTAAAATAGAAATGAGGTGTGTTAAAAACAAATTCCTTACCAATAACAAGTCAGTCTGCATCAAGGAAATTAACACGCTAAAGCAAAAACATAGACTCTGGTGGAGACCTAAGAAAATGCAGAAATATGTGCATAGCAAGCACGGTCTGTTGGCAAAGCTTGTAAGGAGAGACTCCCGAGGTATCTGGTGGACCTTGAACAATAAATACCAGCTGCAATCTCCACTTCAGACCTTGGGTGGGACAGAGGAAGACTAGGTGAGCTTTCTCACGGGTACGTTTTGTGGGGTTGGGGAGGCGCTCGGGGGGGAACCACTGGTAGCGTCCCCAAACCCCATCTGGAACATCAAATTTGAAAGAGAGGACTTGGAATTAATCCTCTCCAATCTTAATAACTCAAGGGCAAGTGGCCCAGACAGGATGACTAACAGGGTCCTGGAGAATAATCCTCCTTTCTGGGCTGACATCCTGGGCCACCTATTTGAGTAAATAGCTCGGTATGGCAAATTTCCTGACTCTTGGCACAGTTCGATTTTGATTCCCACCTTTAAAAGAGGTGACAGGGCATCCCCAGAGAGTTATCGTCCGATTTCGCTGATCGATACCTCTCCAAGATATTTGCCACTTTGGTGCTGCCGGAGTTGAGGTCTTGGGCAGAGGCCACCAATTGCCTACACCCACTCCAAACAGGTTTCAGGAGGGGAGTGGGAACCCTACAGAGCGGGCTAGTCCTTCATGACTGTCTCTCTGAGGTCAACGGTAGGGGGCTGACTAATCTGTATGTCTCAGCCATAGACCTCTCAGCAGCCTTCGATAACGTGGATCTACCACCTTTACGGAAGAAGGTGGTAAGTCGGGGTATCGACCCGGGCCTACTGGCCATGATGTAGATGTTATACTCCCATAATATTTGCAAAGTGAGGATAAACACCAGAGGAGACCTCTCCAGAGCCATCTCTGTTGCAAAGGGAGTGCAACATGGGTGTGTGGTTGCACCTACTCGCTTTAATATGAACCTAGCAGACTTGTGGGAGGAAGCCAAGACATGGGGAGGGATCGTTCCAAAGTGGGGCGATTTGTCAGTGGGCTGTATTGTCGATGCCGACGATGCAGTCCTGATTGACAACACGCCGGCATGTCTGTAGCACTGCTTGATTGGTTTCATGACTTATCTAAGAGCCATCTCACCTTAAATCCAGCAAAATCTGTGGTGATGATGGGTAGCGAGAGGAAAAAACAAATCAGCTACAGGTGGAAAATCAATGAGATGTGGATCAAGAGAGTGGAGTGTTTCCAGTACCTCGGCTTCCCAGTCTCTAATAAACACAGATGACAAATAGCAGAAGCAAAAATGGAAGAGAAAGTGGGGGCAAGGCTGTCTCTCGCCAAAGCAGTAAAAAGTAGGATACGTGAATTCTCCCTCCTGCCCCTAATTGAGTTCTACAGGGCCAAGATCTCGGTGATCGTCTTGTATGGAGCCGAGCTGACTCAGGGCATGAGTAGGATGGGGCGCCCAACCTCTGTTCCAGTGAGTTTAATCACCCTGGAACTGGGGTTGGTGCAATGCTTGGCACAAGTGATGAAGCACAGCCTCTCTCTGTTTTTTAAAATGGCTAGAGCCGAATGACCACAGATTGACCACTATCTGAACACCACCACAGGGAAGGGATTTAATCAATTTCTGCGCAAATTTAAGAAGAGGTGTGAGGCAGTTATGGAACAGCTGGACTTGAAGGGTCCGGTTTCTGACGACCTATTAAAATCTAGGGTAAAGAAATGGGATATCATAACAAACCTTCAAGACTTGGGACGCCTAAAAAGATATGCAGGACAGGACGCCTGGTATTTGCCCCTGAGAGAGCTCAGACTTAATTTCCTCCAGCCAAGCTCAGAGGTTGGATCCTCAAGTTTAGACTGGATTATCTGACAACCCTAGAAGTGGTGGGGCCTAAATTGGGGATCCCAGCGGAGCTAGGACGCTGCAGACTGTGTAGTGGGGAATTTGAGTCGCTGCAACATCTGGTAATGCATTCCCCCAGGATATTGAAGGAGAGGATTGAACTTTTACTCCCTTCACCAATTCCCCCGGCAAGTCTCATAGCACCTGTCCCTCACTCTGGCCCTGGTGAAGCTCCCGATTTCTATCTTCTCCAGTTTGGACGAGGTGATGGAAGGAGCCCTCTTGGAGGCAGAGCCACTGTTGGGCATGGGGTGGGCCCCCTATGCACAAATAGAGTTATGCCCCCGCTACCGGGGAGGGCATGATGAAAGGGAGGGTTGAGGTGTGCACGTGCAAAGGTTAATGTGAATAGTACTAGCGAGCAACACACACAGAAAGACTGGACTATGAGTGTGATAACTCGGGGATGATGATCTGGTGCACTTTTTTAATTGTAACAATAAGGAATTGTATTTGTGGCAGTATGTTATTTGCGTTTTGTGTTAGAAAATTATGTAAACGTACCTTGTGTACTGAAAACATTTTAAATTACTGCATAAGGTTTGTACCTAATTATTAAATGCCAATAAAGATATTGTTTTAAAAAAAAAGTGCATATCACCATAAGCACATTTCATATTTGGTTCAATGCTGTTACGCAAAGGCCAGCCTTGTACAGTAATATATTTTCCATTTACTGCAAACAAACTTTGCAGCAAATGTGAAACACAATTTCGCCAGACGCAAGCTTCATACAATCTCCTCGCCTATGTGAGTGGGCTAGTAGATTTTGCGTGCACTGTGATCCACCAGAACGCCTGGGGACCACTCCGGTGTAACATTAACATTATATTGTACGCAAATTACACATATCCATAGAAAAATGTACAAACATTTGTATTACATTTTGCTACAATATGAACATCATTTGACCTCCCGCAAGCCTCCATTTTACGAGAATTGTTTTACTTTCCTCACTGTTTAGAATTACTACTCTCTGTTGCATGGCAGCAAAGATAGTGATAGCAGAATGTATTGAGTTTACATAGGAGAACCCCCTCCTATGTGTATATCAAGAAGACTTCTTGTCTCGTATGATTTGTTTCTCTAAAAAGAATGGTTTACAGGGAGTCATTGTTCCGGAAGCTTGGCAGCGACAGCTCACCTGTGCTCGAATGATCCGCTTGAGTTGAGGGTGGATGGATTTCTCTGGGGGCGACCGTGCTCTTGCGGTCGGAAACCGTAGTGCGGAGAGAGCAACTCGAAATAGCAGCAGCGTGTTGATATCTTTCTCCTCTTAGTGCCTGAAGCTTGAAGATAACCTGCGTCTCTCACTAGGACACACTACTTCACATCAGAAATTCTCTAATCCAACCGAAATGTAGGGTTTTCTGGAGAATTTACCGGTAGCGTAATTTGAAGGGAAACCTATTCTCCTTATCTGGTATATAATGTTCCTGGTTGCAGAAAGTGTGGTAAGATGCCACCTACTCCAGAAGTAGGATTACCAGCCGGCGCTGTCCATTCACTCCACTCGATATTATGCCTGGTAAAGGTACCACCAGTAGATGCTACTTTCCCTCTGGTTTTGATTGTTTTATGGGCAGCGTTCCCAGTTTCAGCAGCAACAAGAAGCAGCAGAGAAGGGTGACCATCTTTCTCCTAATATAAAATGAACTGTTAGGTAGCTTTAAATGGCCAGCACTAGAATCAGCTGCCACCGAGTGTAGGTTGCGTACGGTCGCCTGATCCACTGGTAAAGACCGAGAAGCGCTATTTGGTACTGCGTGCCTGTCATTACGTGATACAAATGCCCAAAATCCCAGTAACAATCCTCAAATATTCTGCTTACTCACCCTTAAACAAGGAACAATATACTACATACCTCTACCGCAACAAAACGTAAGATCATCACAAACCACAACCAACTACAAACCACACCGAACAGGAAACCAGCCAACCACACATACTGCACACACACCCACACAACAAGCACAACCTAACAACACAAACCAGCACACAGTGACTGGTTGGTCCGAACTAACGCTCTCAAGGGCACATCAAGGCCCTTGTGCTTTTCCCTCTCAATCCCATTAACAAGGCTCCTGCAACCCTCCTTCCTTTTCAGGTCCACCAGAGCGCAAGGAGATCATTCAAGTGGCAGCAGCGTGCGGTACAAGACCAAATAACATAACATAACATTACCCTGACAACCCGCAGATCGATTCTGGGAGGCAGTAATATTTACCCACGGCGCTGTTACAGATAATGAGCATAGGAGGGAAATACTAGGTTTTACAATTAGTGGTAAACAACAAAGGTGCTGCAGCCATAGACCCAACTGGCACATTGCAGGCAGGATAACTAGACCACTTTCTGCCAGCAGTCCTCTCCAGTCGGGGTGAGCATTTCTACACTCTACGCGTTCAGAAGGCTTTTCCTTTTGGGAAGCAAGTCAACTTTCGTTAATTTTGCCCTCAGGAACTTGGAAAAAGAGCCGAATTTTGCACACAACATTTTGCACCTAAGAACAAGACATACAGTGCATTTAAGAAACACGACTGAGAAAAAAAGAGAGGAGGTTTGAGAGCTTGGCCTGACATGCACCCATATTACCACAACACATTCTTCCCCGGCCCCCGTCTTATGCCATCTCTTTCCTGCTTCCCCACCCTCGTATCTTACCCGCTCTCATTTTCCTTCCTCCAGCAGACTCAGGCCTGGATACCCCTTGCTGGGGGCCACAGGACACCAGCCTATAGACACTAGCCTAGGTGCTCTAATACCATTACGTCCTCAGCAGAATCAGGCCTGGATACCCTGTGCTGGGGGCCACAGTACACCAGCCTATAGACAAGCCTAGGGGCTCTAATACCATTATGTCCTCAGCGGACTCAGGCCTGGATACCCCATGCTGGGGGCCACAGTACACCAGCCTATAGACACTAGCCTAGGTGCTCTAATACCATTACGTCCTCCAGCAGACTCAAGCCTGGATACCCTGTGCTGGGGGCCACGGGACACCAGCCTATAGACACTAGCCTAGGTGCTCTAATACCATTACGTCCTCCAGCAGACTCAGGCCTGGATTCCCTGTGCTGGGGGCCACAGTACACCAGCCTATAGACACTAGCCTAGGTGCTCTAATACCATTACGTCCTCCAGCAGACTCAGGCCTGGATACCCTGTGCTGGGGGCCACAGTACACCAGCCTATAGACACACCTAGGTGCTCTAATACCATTACGTCCTCCAGCAGACTCAGGCCTGGATACCCTGTGCTGGGGGCCACAGTACACAAGCCTATAGACACAAGCCTAGGTGCTCTAATACCATTACGTCCTCCAGCAGACTCAGGCCTGGATACCCCGTGCTGGGGGCCACAGGACACCAGCCTATAGACATGCCTTGGTGCTCTAATACCATTACGTCCTCCAGCAGACTCAGGCCTGGATACCCTGTGCTGGGGGCCACAGTGCACCAGCCTATAGACACTAGCCTAGGTGCTCTAATACCATTACGTCCTCCAGCAGACTCAGGCCTGGATACCCTGTGCTGGGGGCCACAGTACACCAGCCTATAGACACTAGCCTAGGTGCTCTAATACCATTACGTCCTCCAGCAGACTCAGGCCTGGATACCCCGTGCTGGGGCCACAGTACACCAGCCTATAGACACTAGCCTAGGTGCTCTAATACCATTACGTCCTCCAGCAGACTCAAGCCTGGATACCCTGTGCTGGGGGCCACGGGACACCAGCCTATAGATACTAGCCTAGGTGTTCTAATAACATTACGCCCTCCAGCAGACTCAGGCCTGGATATCCCGTGCTGGGGGCCACGGGACACAAGCCTATAGACACTAGCCTAGGTGCTCTAATGCCAGTACGTCCTCCAGCAGACTCAGGCCTGGGTACCCCGTGCTGGGGGCCACGGGACACCAGCCCATAGACACTAGCCTAGGTGCTCTAATGCCAGTACGTCCTCCAGCAGACTCAGGCCTGGGTACCCCGTGCTGGGGGCCACGGGACACCAGCCCATAGACACTAGCCTAGGTGCGCTAATGCCAGTACGTCCTCCAGCAGACTCAGGCCTGGGTACCCCGTGCTGGGGGCCACGGGACACCAGCCCATAGACACTAGCCTAGGTGCTCTAATGCCAGTACGTCCTCCAGCAGACTCAGGCCTGGGTACCCCGTGCTGGGGGCCACGGGACACCAGCCCATAGACACTAGCCTAGGTGCTCTAATACCATTACGTCCTCCAGCAGACTCAGGCCTGGATACCCCGTGCTGGGGGCCACGGGACACCAGCGTATAGGCAATAGCCTAGGTGCTCTAATACCATTAGGCCCTCCACAGACTCAGGCCTGGATACCCCGTGCTGGGGGCCACGGGACACCAGCCTATAGACACTAGCCTAGGTGCTCTAATAACATTACTCCCTCCAGCAGACTCAGGCCTCGATACCCCGTGCTGAGGGCCACGGGACACCAGCCTATAGACACTAGCCTAGGTGCTCTAATGCCATTACGTCCTACAGCAGACTCAGGCCTGGATACCCCGTGCTAGGGGCCACAGTACACCAGCCTATAGACACTAGCCTAGGTGCTCTAATACCATTACGTCCTCCAGCAGACTCAGGTCTGGATACCCCGTGCTGGGGGCCACGGGACACCAGCCTATAGACACTAGCCTGGATGCTCTAATACCATTTTGTCCTCCAGCAGACCCAGGCCTGGATACCCTGTGCTGGGGGCCACGGGACACCAGCCTATAGACTCTAGCCTAGGTGCTCTAATACCATTACGTCCTCCAGCAGACTCAGGCCTGGATACCCCGTGCTGGGGGCCACGGGACACCAGCCTATAGACACTAGCCTAGGTGCTCTAATACCATTACGTCCTCCAGCAGACTCAGGCCTGGATACCCCGTGCTGAGGGCCACAGTACACCAGCCTATAGACACTAGCCTAGGTGCTCTAATACCATTACGTCATCCAGCAGACTCAGGCCTGGATACCCTGTGCTGGGGGCCACGGCACACCAGCCTATAGACACGCCTAGGTGCTCTAATACCATTACGTCCTCCAGTAGACTCAGGCCTGGATACCCTGTGCTGGGGGCCACGGCACACCAGCCTATAGACACTAGACTAGGTGCTCTAATACCATTACGTCCTCCAGCAGACTCAGGCCTGGATACCCTGTGCTGGGGGCCACGGGACACCAGCCTATAGACATGCCTTTGTGCTCTAATACCATTACGTCCTCCAGCAGACTCAGGCCTGGATACCCCATGCTGGGGGCCACGGGACACCAGCCTATAGACAGTAGCCTAGGTGCTCTAATACCATTACGTCCTCCAGCAGACTCAGGCCTGGATACCCCATGCTGGGGGCCACGGGACACCAGCCTATGGACTCTAGCCTAGGTGCTCTAATACCATTACGTCCTCCAGCAGACTCAGGCCTGGATACCCCGTGCTGGGGGCCACGGGACTCCAGCCTATAGACACTAGCCTAGGTGCTCTAATACCATTATCCCCTTCAGCAGACTCAGGCCTGGATACCCCGTGCTGGGGGCCACAGTACACCAGTCAATAGACACTAGCCTAAGTGCTCTAATACCATTACGTCGTCCAGCAGACTCAGGCCTGGATACCCCATGCTGGGGGCCACAGTACACCAGCCTATAGACACTAGCCTAGGTGCTCTAATACCATTACGTCCTCCAGCAGACTCACGCCTGGATACCCTGTGCTGGGGGCCAAGGGACACCAGCCTATAGACACTAGCCTAGGTGCTCTAATACCATTACGTCCTCCAGCAGACTCAGGCCTGGATACCCTGTGCTGGGGGCCACGGGACACCAGCCTATAGACACTAGCCTAGGTGTTCTAATACCATTCCACCCTCCAGCAGACTCAGGCCTGGATACCCCGTGCCGGGGGCCACAGGACACCAGCCTATAGACACTAGCCTAGGTGTTCTAATACCATTCCGCCCTCCAGCGGACTCAGGCCTGGATACCCCATGCTGGGGGCCACAGTACACCAGCCTATAGACACTAGCCTAGGAGCTCTAATACCATTACGTCCTCCAGCAGACTCAGGCTTGGATACCCTGTGCTGGGGCCACGGGACACCAGCCTATAGACACTAGCCTAGGTGCTCTAATACCATTACGTCCTCCAGCAGACTCAGGCCTGGATACCCCATGCTGGGGGCCACGGGACACCAGCCTATAGACACTAACCTAGGTGCTCTAATACCATTACGTCCTCCAGCAGACTCAGGCCTGGATACCCTGTGCTGGGGGCCACGGGACACCAGCCTATAGGCAAGCCTAGGTGCTCTAATACCATTACGTCCTCCAGCAGACTAAGGCTTGGATACCCTGTGCTGGGGGCCACAGTACACAAGCCTATAGCCACTAGCCTAGGTGCTCTAATACCATTACGTCCTCCAGCAGACTCAGGCCTGGATATCCCATGCTGGGGGCCACGGGACACCAGCCTATAGACACTAGCCTAGGTGCTCTAATACCATTACGTCCTCCAGCAGACTCAGGCCTGGATACCCTGTGCTGGGGGGCCACGGGACACCAGCCTATAGACACTAGCCTAGGTGCTCTAATACAATTACGTCCTCCAGCAGACTCAGGCCTGGATACCCTGTGCTGGGGCCACAGTACACCAGCCTATAGACACTAGCCTAGGTGCTCTAATACCATTACGTCCTCCAGCAGACTCAGGCCTGGATACCCTGTGCTGGGGGCCACGGGACACCAGCCTATAGGCAAGCCTAGATGCTCTAATAGCATTGCATCCTCCAGCAGACTCAGGCCTGGATACCCTGTGCTGGGGGCCACGGGACACCAGCCTATAGACACTAGCCGAGGTGCTCTATTACCATTACATCCTCCAGCAGACTCAGGCCTGGATACCCTGTGCTGGGGGCCACAGTACACCAGCCTATAGACAAGCCTAGGTGCTCTAATACCATTACGTCCTCCAGCAGACTCAGGCCTGTATACCCTGTGCTGGGGGCCACAGTACACCAGCCTATAGACACTAGCCTAGGTGCTCTAATACCATTACGTCCTCCAGCAGACTCAGGCCTGGATACCCCGTGCTGGGGCCACAGTACACCAGCCTATAGACACTAGCCTAGGTGCTCTAATACCATTACGTCCTCCAGCAGACTCAAGCCTGGATACCCCATGCTGGGGGCCACAGTACACCAGCCTATAGACACTAGCCTAGGTGCTCTAATACCATTACGTCCTCCAGCAGACTCAGGCCTGGATACCCTGTGCTGGTGGCCAAGGGACACCAGCCTATAGACACTAGCCTAGGTGCTCTAATACCATTACGTCCTCCAGCAGACTCAGGCCTGGATACCCTGTGCTGGGGGCCACGGGACACCAGCCTATAGACACTAGCCTAGGTGTTCTAATACCATTCCACCCTCCAGCAGACTCAGGCCTGGATACCCCGTGCTGGGGGCCACAGCACACCAGCCTATAGACACTAGCCTAGGTGTTCTAATACCATTCCGCCCTCCAGCAGACTCAGGCCTGGATACCCCATGCTGGGGGCCACAGTACACCAGCCTATAGACACTAGCCTAGGAGCTCTAATACCATTACGTCCTCCAGCAGACTCAGGCTTGGATACCCTGTGCTGGGGGCCACGGGACACCAGCCTATAGACACTAGCCTAGGTGCTCTAATACCATTACATCCTCCAGCAGACTCAGGCCTGGATACCCCATGCTGGGGGCCACGGGACACCAGCCTTTAGGCAAGCCTAGGTGCTCCAATAGCATTACGTCCTCCAGCAGACTCAGGCCTGGATACCCTGTGCTGGGGGCCACAGTACACAAGCCTATAGACACTAGCCTAGGTGCTAATATCATTACGTCCTCCAGCAGACTCAGGCCTGGATATCCCATGCTGGGGGCCACGGGACACCAGCCTATAGACACTAGCCTAGGTGCTCTAATACCATTACGTCCTCCAGCAGACTCAGGCCTGGATACCCTGTGCTGGGGGGCCACGGGACACCAGCCTATAGACACTAGCCTAGGTGCTCTAATACCATTACGTCCTCCAGCAGACTCAGGCCTGGATACCCTGTGCTGGGGCCACAGTACACCAGCCTATAGACACTAGCCTAGGTTCTCTAATACCATTACGTCCTCCAGCAGACTCAGGCCTGGATACCCTGTGCTGGGGGCCACGGGACACCAGCCTATAGGCAAGCCTAGATGCTCTAATAGCATTGCATCCTCCAGCAGACTCAGGCCTGGATACCCTGTGCTGGGGGCCACGGGACACCAGCCTATAGACACTAGCCGAGGTGCTCTATTACCATTACATCCTCCAGCAGACTCAGGCCTGGATACCCTGTGCTGGGGGCCACAGTACACCAGCCTATAGACAAGCCTAGGTGCTCTAATACCATTATGTCCTCCAGCAGACTCAGGCCTGTATACCCTGTGCTGGGGGCCACAGTACACCAGCCTATAGACATTAGCCTAGGTGCTCTAATACCATTACGTCCTCCAGCAGACTCAGGCCTGGATACCCCATGCTGGGGCCACAGTACACCAGCCTATAGACACTAGCCTAGGTGCTCTAATACCATTACGTCCTCCAGCAGACTCAAGCCTGGATACCCTGTGCTAGGGGCCACAGGACACCAGCCTATAGACACGCCTTGGTGCTCTAATACCATTACGTCCTCCAGCAGACTCAGGCCTGGATACCCCGTGCTGGGGGCCACGGGACACCAGCCTATAGGCGCTAGCCTAGGTGCTCTAATACCATTACGCCCTCCACAGACTCAGGCCTGGATACCCTGTGCTGGGGGCCACGGGACACCAGCCTATAGATACTAGCCTTGGTGTTCTAATAACATTACGCCCTCCAGCAGACTCAGGCCTGGATACCCCGTGCTGGGGGCCACGGGACACAAGCCTATAGACACTAGCCTAGGTGCTCTAATACCATTACGTCCTCCAGCAGACTCAGGCCTGGATACCCTGTGCTGGGGGCCACAGTACACCAGCCTATAGACAAGCCTAGGTGCTCTAATACCATTATGTCCTCCAGCAGACTCAGGCCTGTATACCCTGTGCTGGGGGCCACAGTACACCAGCCTATAGACATTAGCCTAGGTGCTCTAATACCATTACGTCCTCCAGCAGACTCAGGCCTGGATACCCCGTGCTGGGGCCACAGTACACCAGCCTATAGACACTAGCCTAGGTGCTCTAATACCATTACGTCCTCCAGCAGACTCAAGCCTGGATACCCTGTGCTAGGGGCCACAGGACACCAGCCTATAGACACGCCTTGGTGCTCTAATACCATTACGTCCTCCAGCAGACTCAGGCCTGGATACCCCGTGCTGGGGGCCACGGGACACCAGCCTATAGGCGCTAGCCTAGGTGCTCTAATACCATTACGCCCTCCACAGACTCAGGCCTGGATACCCCGTGCTGGGGGCCACGGGACACCAGCCTATAGATACTAGCCTTGGTGTTCTAATAACATTACGCCCTCCAGCAGACTCAGGCCTGGATACCCCGTGCTGGGGGCCATGGGACACAAGCCTATAGACACTAGCCTAGGTGCTCTAATACCATTACGTCCTCCAGCAGACTCAAGCCTGGATATCCTGTGCTGGGGGCCACGGGACACCAGCCTATAGACACTAGCCTAGGTGCTCTAATACCATTACGTCCTCCAGCAGACTCAGGCCTCGATTCCCTGTGCTGGGGGCCACAGTACACCAGCCTATAGACACTAGCCTAGGTGCTCTTATACCATTACGTCCTCCAGCAGACTCAGGCCTGGATACCCTGTGCTGGGGGCCCAGCCTATAGACACGCCTAGGTGCTCTAATACCATTACGTCCTCCAGAAGACTCAGGCCTGGATACCCTGTGCTGGGGGCCACAATACACAAGCCTATAGACACTAGCCTAGGTGCTCTAATACCATTACGTCCTCCAGCAGACTCAGGCCTGGATACCCCGTGCTGGGGCCACAGTACACCAGCCTATAGACACTAGCCTAGATGCTCTAATACCATTACGTCCTCCAGCAGACTCAAGCCTGGATACCCCGTGCTGGGGGCTACAGGACACCAGCCTATAGACACGCCTTGGTGCTCTAATACCATTACGTCCTCCAGCAGACTCAGGCCTGGATACCCTGTGCTGGGGGCCACAGTACACCAGCCTATAGACACTAGCCTAGGTGCTCTAATACCATTACGTCCTCCAGCAGACTCAGGCCTGGATACCCTGTGCTGGGGGCCACAGTACACCAGCCTATAGACACTAGCCTAGGTGCTCTAATACCATTACGTCCTCCAGCCGACTCAGGCCTGATTACCCCGTGCTGGGGCCACAGTACACCAGCCTATAGACACTAGCCTAGGTGCTCTAATACCATTACGTCCTCCAGCGGACTCAAGCCTGGATACCCCGTGCTGGGGGCCACGGGACACAAGCCTATAGACACTAGCCTAGGTGCTCTAATACCATTACGTCCTCCAGCAGACTCAGGCCTGGATACCCCGTGCTGGGGGCCACGGGACACCAGCCTATAGACACTAGCCTAGGTGCTCTAATGCCAGTACGTCCTCCAGCAGACTCAGGCCTGGGTACCCCGTGCTGGTGGCCACGGGACACCAGCCCATAGACACTAGCCTAGGTGCTCTAATATCATTACGTCCTGCAGCAGACTCAGGCCTGGATACCTCGTGCTGGGGGCCACGGGACACCAGCGTATAGGCACTAGCCTAGGTGCTCTAATACCATTACGCCCTCCACAGACTCAGGCCTGGATACCCCGTGCTGGGGGCCACAGGACACCAGCCTATAGACACTAGCCTAGGTGCTCTAATAACATTACACCCTCCAGCAGACTCAGGCCTGGATACCCCGTGCTGAGGGCCACGGGACACCAGCCTATAGACACTAGCCTAGGTGCTATAATGCCATTACGTCCTCCAGCAGACTCAGGCCTGGATACCCCGTGCTAGGGGCCACAGTATACCAGCCTATAGACACTAGCCTAGGTGCTCTAATACCATTACGTCCTCCAGCAGACTCAGGCCTGGATACCCTGTGCTGGGGTCCACGGGACACCAGCCTATAGACACTAGCCTAGGTGCTCTAATACCATTACGTCCTCCAGCAGACTCAGGCCTGGATACCCCATGCTGGGGGCCACGGGACACCAGCCTATAGACACTAGCCTAGGTGCTCTAATACCATTACGTCCTCCAGCAGACTCAGGCCTGGATACCCTGTGCTGGGGGCCACGGGACACCAGCCTATAGACACTAGCTTAGGTGCTCTAATACCATTACATCCTCCAGCAGACTCAGGCCTGGATACCCCGTGTTGGTGGCCACGGGACACCAGCCTATAGACACTAGCCTAGGTGTTCTAATACCATTCCGCCCTCCAGCAGACTCAGGCCTGGATACCCCATGCTTGTGGCCACAGTACACCAGCCTATAGACACTAGCCTAGGTGCTCTAAAACCATTACGTCCTCCAGCAGACTCAGGCTTGGATACCCCGTGCTGGGGGCCACGGGACACCAGCCTATAGACACTAGCCTAGGTCCTCTAATACCATTACGTCCTCCAGCAGACTCAGGCCTGGATACCCCATGCTGGGGGCCACGGGACACCAGCCTATAGACACTAACCTAGGTGCTCTAATACCATTACGCCCTCCAGCAGACTCAGGCCTGGATACCCTGTGCTGGGGGCCACGGGACACCAGCCTATAGGCAAGCCTAGGTGCTCTAATACCATTACGTCCTCCAGCAGACTCAGGCCTGGATACCCTGTGCTGGGGGCCACGGAACACCAGCCTATAGACACTAGCCTAGGTGCTCTAATACCATTACGTCCTCCAGCAGACTCAGGCCTGGATACCCTGTGCTGGGGGCCACGGGACACCAGCCTATAGACACTAGCTTAGGTGCTCTAATACCATTACATCCTCCAGCAGACTCAGGCCTGCATACCCCGTGTTGGTGGCCACGGGACACCAGCCTATAGACACTAGCCTAGGTGTTCTAATACCATTCCGCCCTCCAGCAGACTCAGGCCTGGATACCCCATGCTTGTGGCCACAGTACACCAGCCTATAGACACTAGCCTAGGTGCTCTAAAACCATTACGTCCTCCAGCAGACTCAGGCTTGGATACCCCGTGCTGGGGGCCACGGGACACCAGCCTATAGACACTAGCCTAGGTCCTCTAATACCATTACGTCCTCCAGCAGACTCAGGCCTGGATACCCCATGCTGGGGGCCACGGGACACCAGCCTATAGACACTAACCTAGGTGCTCTAATACCATTACGCCCTCCAGCAGACTCAGGCCTGGATACCCTGTGCTGGGGGCCACGTGACACCAGCCTATAGGCAAGCCTAGGTGCTCTAATACCATTACGTCCTCCAGCAGACTCAGGCCTGGATACCCTGTGCTGGGGGCCACAGTACACAAGCCTATAAACACTAGCCTAGGTGCTCTAATACCATTACGTCCTCCAGCAGACTCAGGCCTGGATATCCCATGCTGGGGTCCACGGGACACCAGCCTATAGACACTAGCCTAGGTGCTCTAATACCATTACATCCTCTGGCAGACTCAGGCCTGGATACCCTGTGCTGGGGGGCCACGGGACACCAGCCTATAGACACTAGCCTAGGTGCTCTAATACCATTACGTCCTCCAGCAGACTCAGGCCTGGATACCCTGTGCTGGGGGCCACGGTGTGGAAACAGAAAAATTGATATGAGGCCGGGAAGCCCAAAGGAAACACACCAAAACAGGTTACAAAGGACATACAAAGCGCTTTATTCAAAGATACAACAATTACCAAAAGTCAATTGACAAACGGATAGCTATTCGGTCCTCAGAGTAACAGAACGAACTATCAACGGTAGTTCGCCGTGTTAGTGTGAGAGACCGTACATTGGGATACTCAGGTTTTTATACTTTTTATCCAGCTCTGGCCAACCCCCTTGCGGGTTAACCATTCTTGGAACCAGGCCTAGAGTTCGTTGCCAGGTCAATCCCATAATGTATGCATTTGATCAGTTCCGCTGATACAGTTGTTCATTTACACATAGGTCAGGGATAGGACAAGGTCTCAGTTCGCGACCCCAACAAGTGGCCTGCGGGCATATTACTTATTCATGTGTGCGGAGGTCACAACGGCCAGAATCCCACTCGAAATGTCATTCGGCCTCCATTTTGTTGTTCAGGGTGACTTCCACACTACAAGAGAACCTAAAATGGCGGCTAAATCCAAGATGGCGATTTACACAATACATTAAGGTCAAGAACTTGCCGCGGAATCTATTTACACGATGTTTTAGACAACTTGGCGTAGGCCAACATACATTCAAACAATGCGATAGGAGGTATAATATTATTTCGATTTCCACAGACCCTCCTTTTGGCCTATGCCAAGTGCTAAACATCATTCCTAATACTTTTGAAAATAACTCCATGTGTTATCATCCATAGATTCCGCATCATTGGGCCTCATTCCGAGTACGGCGCTAACCAATGGCGCTATTAACGCCTTGGTTGACGCCGTACCCGGACCGGCAGCGCCTTGGTGGATGGCGGAATCACCGCCCCATTCCAAGGTTGGCGGGGCGGTGATTCCCCATTCACCAAGGCTCTTCCCCATTCCCAAATGAGCCCCCATAGGGCTCAATGGGAATGGGGAAGATGCAAATAACGGTGACCGTTCATTACGGTCACCGTTATTGGCTTGCAGGCCCCTTTGCGCCCTCGACTTTAACACCTGCTCAAAGCAGGCGTTAAGGGCGAGGGCGCAGAGGGAACTCGGAGTATGGTGGTAAGGGAATACCGCCACCGGTCTCGTTACCGGTGGCCGCTATCCCTTACCGCCATACTCGGAATGAGGCCCATTGTCTGTAATGTCTATAGCCATGAGGTCGTTCATAGAAACCTCTTGTAACATGAATTCTTTAGATGCTGTATCTGGGGTATATATTTTATGCCCTATTGCGCTCACTGCTTGAGCACAACACCCCCCTATCATTCCACATATACTTGGGAGGCATTGAAAACAACAACAAAGGAATAACAGAATCCCTAAGATAACCAGAATAACGGAAAGCACCTTCCAACCCCAAGATCGCAAAGAATCCCAAAAGCAAGTACTAAGGTTCCAGTCTCCTACAGGGATATGGACTTCAGAACTGAGAGTATGCAAGTTCTGAATTGCTTTAAAAATTGTTGGTGAGGAGTCTGGTACGAAAACACAACAAGCGGACCCCACTAATTTGCATACGCCACCTCGTTCTGCCAAGATGACATCTAATGCCATCCGATTTTGAAGTGCTACCAATCTTATCGCCTTTTGCACTAAGGTCATATTGTAGAGTATGTCCGTGGTCCGGTTGGTCATTCTCTCCAGTACCCTTGCTAATGCCCTAATGTTCTCTGAGTTTGCTATTTGTCCCCAAAAGGGCACAACCGATTTAGCTATGTCCCCCAATACTTGCCCAGGGGTATCTTCGTTGTTGTCTCGCCGTGGGCGAGCCTTAGAAACCTCCAATGTACTAGCTACAAATACCCCGGGTAACAATATTCCTAAATAACAGGTTCCCTGCCAATCCTTGGGCAACCAGGGAAATGCTAAACTACCACAAACAAAATAAACAGGCCCCCCTACATACAGAGGCCTGTTTTCCCCAGTCAAATTTACAATATTTTTACAAGCTTCAAAATCTCCCATTGGCCTAGTGCCATTTCTCTGTATACAGAAGGGAACCGAGTCAGGACTATGATTTATAGAATAAGAAGGAGGTACAGCGTCCTTATTGCCTATCGGAGCCATTTTAAAGGAAATCAGAATTTGAAAAGGAAGAGATAGTTTGTCAGACGGCCTAATAGAAGCGACGTTAGGTTTACTTCTATTTGCGAAAAGCGAGCATCCCAGGGGAGTCAATTCACGTTTCTCGAAATCATTTAAATTAGTTCCATCAAAGTTCCCTGAGATGCTATCATTCCATCGGCCAAAGAATAGTGCTCTAAGAGAGGCATAGCAAGAAGTCGTTAAAGGTAGAGGATGTATATACCATCCCAGTCCCTTGTTCCCATGTTGCGGTAAATGAGTACAAATCCAACAATTACTCTTATTAAAAATGGCATGAGTAGCATTCATTACTATCATCAGAGTGTTATTATGATACTTTTGTCTATGTTGGGAGTCTCTAGGGGACAGAGTGTGAAGGTGTACAGAGGGAGTCAAAACAGTTGGTACGATCTCGGTCGGTAATAAAGGTTTCAAAGGATAGATTTCTTCGAAATACCAAAGTCCTACAGCAGCAGTTGCAAAAATAACAATAATCATAATCAAAACACAACAGTACGTTTTCGGGGCCCAGGCACTTTGTTCATTGTTCGATTTGGTCACCCCCTTATTTACAAGTTCAGTACGGGGAGCAGCGGTGAAGGTGGCAGGCATCGTAGTTTCTCAATCGACGGCCCCAATGTTCGTTGCTGGTGACACTACGGTCGCGTGATTTCTTAGTCCTTCCCAACTATATCCAGCAGAATCCCTTTTTGTTCAACAAAACTTTCTCATAACAAGACAATTTTCCAATCTCTTCCTTTTTTTCCAGATGCACGAAACTCGTGCCGTAGTTCTATTTCCTTGGTCGAAGGTTGTACCTGATGGTACCCGAAATTGTCTGGTCCGGAAGCAAAGTATCGTCACTTCCTGAGGGAAGCGACGTGTCGGTGGCGACAGAAGTCGCAGAGCTCGAAACAGTGTTTTCCGGAAGTGATTTTTCAAGAGAGTGCGGAGACGAAATGGACTGTTACCCAATCTCCTCAGGCTCAGAGAACTTCTCCGACGCACTCACAGCGCTGTTTGCTACTCCAAGATCAGAGACTGTAGCATCAGCGAGGGGTTCTGCTTCTTCTGTAACGTGTGGCGTCGGGGGAGGACGTTTCTTGACGTGCGTCGCGTGAATCCAGTTCTTCTTTCCAGCCACCCGCACTGCTGTCCTGGTGACCAATAACACCTGATGGGGTCCCCGCCAGCGAGGCGCGAGACAGGAAGACCTCTCGTAGGCCTTCACGAGGACCCAACTTCCAGGCTGTATATCATGTCCTGGGCCCGTGACCCGTATAGGTAAAGCAGAATTCACCTGGTGGTAAATGAAATACAGATTTTTAGTTAACTGGTTACAGTAGTCTACAAGCAATACATTTTCAACCTCCCTCAGGGCTTTAGGTTTCGGGAGACCCCAAATGTTAGCAGGTCTCCCCATTACTACTTCAAATGGAGAAAGCCCAGTTCTAGTCTGAGGTGTGGTATGCATAGCTAATAACACAATAGGCAAAGCATCTGGCCATTTTAGTTTGGTATCAGCACATGTTTCTGCAAGTTTATTCTTTAAAATACCGTTGTGTCTTTCTACCAACCCAGCACTTTGAGGATGTCTAGCTGAATGAAATCGTTTCTCAATACATAGGGCTGCACATATTTGCAAAATTACTGCTGCGATAAAGTGAGGACCATTATCCAACCAGATTATCCTCGGGAGCCCAAATCGAGGAAAGAATTCTTTTACCATAATCTTTGCAGTGGTCATGGCGGTAGCATCTTTGACGGGGAAAGCCTCGACCCATTTACTGAAGGCACAAATAATGACAAGAACATATTTTAGATTATTACATCGTTCCATCTCAATAAAATCAAAGTGGATGACCTCAAAGGGCACAGAGGGGGGCCCAAAACTTCCCCTTGGAGTCACTGTCCCTTTACCCACATTGTGCTGTAGGCAGATCATAGAGTTCTGGACGTGCCTCTTTGCAGTTTCCAGAATCTTGTCATTTACCCAAACCTGTTCTAACATTTTCGTGATCTGCTGGGCGCACACATGCGTAGGACCGTGTGCCATTGTAACCATTGCCAATACATAAGAATCAGGAAGCAACCATTTCCCTTCGGATGTATCCACCCAACACCCTTCGTCATCCAGTTTCCCCATTCCTTCAGCCCACTTTTTAGATTCTTCCATTGTGGCATCAGTTTGAATATCTCGCACAGACCCAATACCTTCATCCATTATACAAGCATCTCTCATTTCCCTTGAAGCATACATGTCCGTGGTAAGGTCTGTGGCCGTTTGTCTGGCTATCAAATCCGCAAAAGCGTTCCTTTTGCCTACATCATCTATGACCTTGCGATGTGCTGCACATTTCATGATCGCTAACTGTTTAGGGAGTGAGAGTGCCGAAAGTAATTGCACTATCAAGGGGCCATGCTGAATCTTGGTCCCAAGTGAGGTCAGGAACCCTCTTTCCGACCAAAGCTTTCCAAAGTTGTGAGCCACCCCAAATGCGTACTGACTATCAGTATATATATTGACTCTATGCCCCTGGGAAAGTTCACAAGCTCGGGTCAACGCTATAATCTCTGCGGCCTGCACGGAGTTATGTGAAATTCTCTTAGTTTCGACAACTTTGCTCAATGTAGTAACTGCATAAGCAGCTGTAGATGTACCATTCGAAAGTTTGAAGCAGGAGCCATCACAAAACAGCTCCCCTTCTGCATTGTCCAAAGGAGTATCTATGAGATCTATCCTGCCCTTCGTTTCTTGTTCAGTGGTATACAGGCAGTCATGTAATTCTTCGTCACCGCAAACAGTGTTTTGCGGGAAAGGTAAGAGTTCAGCCGGATTGAGAACACAACACCTCTTAATTTGAATATGAGGGGCAAACAGAATTAGTTCATACCTTGTTAACCGTGCTGAGGTGAGGTGTTGCGTTTGGGTTTTGTTCAATAAAATATCAACAGAGTGAGGTACCATCAAAATCAAATCATGGCCTAGGACCATTCCCTCACTCTGTTTTACAGATGCGGCAGCAGCAGCGACAGCGCGCAAACATCTTGGCAAAGCGCATGCGACAGGATCAAGGGCGGAGGAGTAGTAGCCGCACGGCCTATTCTTCCCTCCGTGTTCCTGTGTTAACACAGCCAAAGCACATCAATCACATTCATGCACAAACAACACAAAGGCCTTGTCATAATTTGGAGTACCCAGAACCGGTGCCGAACATAGCGCGGTTTTGAGAAGCTCAAATGATCGTTGATGTTCCGATTCCCATGGCAGTGGCAGAGAAATGCCCTTCTTCGTCAAAGCCAGCATCGGTTTTATCACTAGTGCGAAATTCGGGATCCACAACCTACAGTAAGAAGCCATACCTATCAGGGCTCTGACTTCCTTCTATGTATTTGGAACAGACATGCCAGAAATGTGTTTTATTCTTTCAGGTGTCAATCTTCTCCCCTCCTTTGACAGGAGGTAGCCTAGATAGGCAACCTCCTGACAACAATATTGACATTTTTTAAGCAAAGCTTTATGACCATTCTTAGCTAGATGAACGAGCAACAATACAGTGCCTTCTTTACAGGCACTCTCAGAGTCTGCAGCCAAAAGCAAATCATCAACATATTGAAGCAGCGTGCAAGCAGGTGGCAATTCAAGGGTGTCGAGCTGCTCTTTCAAGGCTCTACTATAAATATTAGGACTTTCAGTATACCCTTGAGGTGCCCTTGTAAATGTAAATGAGCGTCCCCCCAAGGTGAACGCAAACAGATATCTGCTTTCTTTATGTATAGGGATACTAAAGGAAGCGTCCTTTAAATCCACAACGCTGAAGTGCGTAGCCGAAGCAGGGATCATTGTTAATATCGTCATCACATCAGGCACAATTGGAAATTGTGGGGCAACCACTTGGTTAATAGCACGAAGATCAATTATAAACCGGTATGGAATTGCATTGTCGCCTTTCTTATATACGGGTATGATCGGACTGTTACACAAACTACCTGTAATCTCCTCGATCACCCCACGATGTACAAAATCGGAGACAATGCATTTCAAAGCACGTTCACCTTCGACTGATATTTTATACTGCGGGATGCGTGGCAGTTTCACCCCATGTTTCAGGACTATTTTAACGGGCTCAATCTGTAACACTCCAAAATCATTGTCGTCCACCACCCACAAACATTCCGGGACAATGCTGAACTCGGGAGGTAAAGGTCGAATCAAGAACTGAGAATTAGGAAGTTGCTGTGGTGAAACCGTTAGCCGTACTCCATCCGAAGAACAATGAATTACTGCGTTCAATTTCTTTAACAAATTCAACCCCAGCAAATTCTCTCCACAGTTCGAAGTGAGAAGAAAAGGACAATGGTCCGTGAAGGGACCCAAAGAAACGGATATCGGTGCAGAAACCGGACAGACAGTTGGTATAGCAGAAAACCCTACGGAAACATTTGTTTGCCCTGACAGTGGGATGTTTGGAACCCTAGAATGATCAATGGAGCACTTCTGTGTTCCAGTGTCAATCAAAAACTGGTGTTTCCTATTCCCTACTAATAATTCAACGTAGGGGCCTTTCTGATTAATGGGAATAGGTGAAGTTTCCAAACCCTGCTTCGGGCAATCCTAATGAAATAGAGCCTCATCAGAAGGAAGCTCTTCAGAAAGGTAGGCAGCAGAAGGGTGATCAAATATGTTTCTCGAGTCCATACTCGAGATCTGATTTTCCCGTGAAAAAGGTTGCTGAGAATCTTGTAAAAGCTGACCTCTGTCAGGGCCCCCTGCTCCAGGGCAGCCCCTAGGTCATCTACCCATACCCCCAAATGCACTGCTTGACCTCTGGCGAAGGACAGGGCACTGTGCTCGCCAATGACCTTCCTGGCGGCAATAAGCACATTGATTAATATTTACAGGACTCAGAGGAGCATTTCCTTTTGGAACGTACTGACCTCTAGTTTGTGTCATACCTCCTCTGGGGTTTCTAATAATTTGCTGTAATAATACTTTGGTTTTCAAATCTCCCTTTCTCTTTTCAATTTTTTCCTTCTCATTATTAACACGGTTCTCATAATACTGAGCCATGTGCAAAACCTCAGATTGAGATTTTGCCTGCCAAGCGCTCTCAGAGGACATAATTTGTGACTGGATGTCAGGTAACAATCCACGTACAAATTTGTCCAACAACAACCTCTTCCCCGACTCTGTACCTAAATCCTGTCCACTGAAGTCAGAAAATACCTGCTCGAATCTATTAAAAAATTTGGTGGCGCCTTCAGTTTTCCCTTGGACACAGGCCGTAAGCTTGTCCCAAATAATCCTTTTTTCTGGAATTATAGTTTTTAGTTTAGCGACAATCCTATCAGGTAAAGTAAGTATTACCTGTGGTGGTTTCTCACCAGCTGGTCTTTCTCCATCAATTCTAATCATATTTGCCCACGTATCTCCCAGCCCCGGCACATCGTCTATTGTCCGAACCTGTTTCCATACATCTATGGGTAGGAGTACAGGGAATAACAAGTCAATGTCACTCAAGGTGAACACAGAGGACTGTAAAACGGACTCTATTTCTTTGTAAAACCCCGTCGGGTTTTTCCTAATATCGGGAACTGATTGTCTAATTGTGTTCACTTCCTGTCGTGAAAACGGGACGTGAACGAATTGTGATACATAATGTGCAGGGATATCCACAGCGGGGGCACCAGTCGCCGCGTAGGCGGGGATCTCAACTTTTGGGACAAAGGTCGGAGGAACCTCTCTCATAGGCAACTGAGATATAGGTACCTCCGGCCGCTTACTAAGCAATAGAGCCAGGTCGAGCGCTAAGGCAGCTGTAGAAGTGTCGGGTGAAAAAGCCCTTTTACAAATCCCCAATAATTCTATGGGGCAACTAACCCTCTTCCTTACACATTCCTCTTGTAGGTGCTGTACCATCACCTGAATTACCTTTCTTTGCATTTCTACTGTATACTGACTATACGTGTCATACACTTCGTCTGGCGGTATCGATGAATCCGAGATCCATCGAACCGCATCTTTAGTACAAATTCGTACTTCCTCAGGGGCCGATCTAAGGCACGGAAGGAACCGTGTCTGTACATATATTCTATCATCTTCATCATCCTCATCTCGTGATTTTTCAAAGTCTTTCCTAAACTCAAACAATCTTTCAACATGTCCATATACTTTCTGCTCTGTGTCCCTCGAAAGTGCCAAAGCATTCAGATCTCTCACCCCTTGTGGAAGATCCGAATTTTGTAATCTACCCCACATCACACACAAATGAGTCCCCAAACCTTCGATAAAAACATTTTTCTCGGGAAAACTATTCAAATTAGATAATGTGGAAAAAACATTAGCTTGATCACCTTTCTCCATGCAATGCTTAGCCCATGCAAACAATTCCTGTTTCTTATCTGCAGAAACAGTACTACGAGTCACAATCTTTGACCCTGCACCTGAATCGACTTCAGTCAATACGGGCCACTCGGGAACGGAGGTATAGGTAAATTTAACAAAGGTGCAACTATCGGTGCAGGGGGAAGGGGTGGCGCGATAGGCGGAGGAACAATAACCAAAGGACTAGGAACAATAGGCTGCACAGGGGGAACAGGAATAACAACAGGAACAACAGCAGGAATGGGCAGAGCGCCCAAAACAGGAGCATACGGAGGTGGCGCTGAGGCATTGGGCCTGCGTTCATTTAATAATTTCTCAATAAATTCCTCAGAAACATGGAAATCTTTAGAGGGATACATTTTCTGGATCCCGAGTGAAAAGGCTCTATCCATATTTTTAACTGATTCTGACCGCTTTTCTTTATCATATAATAATGCTTTTTCAGCGTTTGTTTTATGACGACGTGCATGTTTATCCCTACTTTTAAGCTGCTGTAATGCTTCTTTCTTCCAATTCTGTAACACATCAAAGGCTGCTGGTCTAGCCTTTTTCTTTAACAAGATCGATTCTAAGTATTCAATACGGGGGATCTCAAAACTACCGTTGATTGGCCACTGAAATTCGGAGGCATGTCTGGTCTGTCTGTGCCAAATATCATTAAATACTATACTTCCAATGCCATACTTAAAGTACATAGTACACACCGGCGACCCCTCCTGTGCTGCCGGGCGGCTAAATTCCAAGGATTGTCGATCGCTGCGGAACAGAGCCCTAAAGCAGCTAGACAATTTCCCAGGCATTTCACAAAAAATTGGTGTTACCTGCTTCAATAATTGTGTCTGCAGATACAATACGCCAAATTCAAATTGTCAGGGTTAAATTAAGAGCCGGGTCACGACTGCACCTGACCAAACCTAAGGAGGACCGTACGGTTTACCAAAGAACTTACCTAACAAATTTTACCTTGTGTTTGGTGGTTTCGGCAAATCTGCCCGCCTCAAAATTGGACCCTCGTCAAGATGCCGTGTCAGACCACACGACTATCGTCCAAGGATCGGATCGTGCAGCGCTGCCGAGGTATCGTGTCTCGATCGGTCGGGCCCACAGAATCACACCGTCCGATCCCGGTTCGATAGTCTGCGTCAACCTTCAATGATCCGGCATCAATCTTGAGGGTCCCTATTCGGGCACCAACTGTGGAAACAGAAAAATTGATATGAGGCCGGGAAGCCCAAAGGAAACACACCAACACAGGTTACAAAAGACATACAAAGCGCTTTATTCAAAGATACAACAATTACCAAAAGTCAATTGACAAACGGATAGCTATTCGGCCCTCAGAGTAACAGAACGAACTAACAACGGTAGTTCGCCGTGTTAGTGTGAGAGACCGTACATTGGGATACTCGGGTTTTTATACTTTTTATCCAGCTCTGGCCAACCCCCTCGCGGGTTAACCATTCTTGGAACCAGGCCTAGAGTTCGTTGCCAGGTCAATCCCATAATGTATGCATTTGATCAGTTCCGCTGATACAGTTGTTCATTTACACATAGGTCAGGGATAGGACAAGGTCTCAGTTCGCGACCCCAACAAGTAGCCTGCGGGCATATTACTTATTCATGTGTGCGGAGGTCACAACGGCCAGAATCCCACTCGAAATGTCATTCGGCCTCCATTTTGTTGTTCAGGGTGACTTCCACACTCCAAGAGAACCTAAAATGGCGGCTAAATCCAAGATGGCAATTCAAACAATGCGATAGGAGGTATAATATTATTTCGATTTCCACAACGGGACACCAGCCTATAGACGCTAGCCTAGGTGCTCTAATACCAATACGTACTCCAGCAGGCTCAGGCCTGGATACCCCGTGCTGGGGGCCACGGGACACCAGCCTATAGACACTAGCCTAGGTGCTCTAATACCATTACGTCCTCCAGCAGACTCAGGCCTGGATACCCCGTGCCGGGGGCCACGGGACACCAGCCTATAGACACTAGCCTGGGTGCTCTAATACCATTACGTCCTCCAGCAAACTCAGGCCTGGATACCCCGTGCGGGGGTCCAAGGGACACCAGCCTATAGACACTAGCCTGGGTGCTCTAATACCATTACGTCCTCCAGCAGACTCAGGCCTGGATACCCTCTACTGGGGGCCACAGTGCACCAGCCTATAGACACTAGCCTAGGTGCTCTAATACCATTACGTCCTCCAGCAGACTCAGGCCTGGATACCCTGTGCTGGGGGCCACGGGACACCAGCCTATAGACACTAGCCTAGGTGCTCTAATACCATTACATCCTCCAGCAGACTCAGGACTGGATACCCAGTGCTGGGGGCCACGGGACACCAGCCTATAGACACGCCTTGGTGCTCTAATACCATTACGTCCTCCAGCAGACTCAGGCCTGGATACCCTGTGTTGGGGGCCACGGGACACCAGCCTATAGACACGCCTTGGTGCTCTAATACCATTACGTCCTCCAGCAGACTCAGGCCTGGATACCCCATGCTGGGGGCCACGGGACACCAGCCTATAGACATGCCTAGGTGCTCTAATACCATTACGTTCTCCAGCAGATTCAGGCCTGGATACCCCATGCTGGGGGCCACGGGACACCAGCCTATAGACACGCCTAGGTGCTCCAATACCATTACGTCCTCCAGCAGACTCAGGCCTGGGTACCCTGTGCTGGGGGCCACGGGACACCAGCCTATAGACACTAGCCTAGGTGCTCTAATACCATTACGTCCTCCAGCAGACTCAGGCCTGGATACCCCGTGCTGGGGGCCACGGGACACCAGCCTATAGACACTAGCCTAGGTGCTCTAATACCATTACGTCCTTCAGCGGACTCAGGCCTGGATACCCCGTGCTGGGGGCCACGGGACACCAGCCTATAGACACTAGCCTAGGTGCTCTAATACCATTACGTCCTCCAGCAGACTCAGGCCTGGATACCCCATGCTGGGGGCCGCAGGACACCAGACTATAGACACTAGCCTAGGTGCTCTAATCCCATTACGTCCTCCAGCAGACTCAGGCCGGGATACCCCGTGCTGGGGGCCACGGAACACCAGCCTATAGACACTAGCCTAGGTGCTCTAACACCATTACGTCCTCCAGCAGACTCAGGCCTGGACAGCCTGTGCTGGGGGCCACGGGACACCAGCCTATAGACACTAGCCTAGGTGCTCTAATACCATTACGTCCTCCAGCAGACTCAGGCTTGGATAGCCTGTGCTGGGGGCCACGAGACACCAGCCTATAGACAAGCCTAGGTGCTCCAATACCATTACTTCCTCCAGCAGACTCAGGCCTGGATACCCTGTGCTGGGGGCCATGGGACACCAGCCTATAGACACTAGCCTAGGTGCTCTAATACCATTACGCCCTCCAGCAGACTCAGGCCTGGATACCCTGTGCTGCGGGCCACGGGACACCAGCCTATAGACAAGCCTAGGTGCTCTAATACCATTACTTCCTCCAGCAGACTCATGCCTGGATACCCTGTGCTGGGGGCCACGGGACACCAGCCTATAGACACTAGCCAAGGTGCTCTAATACCATTACATCCTCCAGCAGACTCAGGCCTGGATACCCTGTGCTGGGGGCCACGGAACACCAGCCTATAGACACTAGCCTAGGTGCTTTAATACCATTACGTCCTCCAGCAGACAAAGGCCTGGATACTCTGTGCTGGGGGGCCACGGGACACCAGCCTATAGACAAGCCTAGGTGCTCTAATACCATTACGTCCTCCAGCAGACTCAGGCCTGGATACCCCGTGCTGGGAGCCACGGTACACCAGCCTATAGACACTAGCCTAGGTGCTGTAATACCATTACGTCCTCCTGCAGACTCAGGCCTGGATACCCCGTGCTGGGGGCCACGGGACACCAGCCTATAGACACTAGCCTAGGTGCTCTAATATCATTACGTCCTCCAGCAGACTCAGGCCTGGATACCCTGTGCTGGGGCCACAGTACACCAGCCTATAGACACTAGCCTAGGTGCTCTAATACCATTATGTCCTCCAGCAGACTCAGGCCTGGATACCACGTGCTGGGGGCCACGGGACACCAGCCTATAGACAAGCCTAGGTGCTCTAATACCATTAAGTCCTCCAGCAGACTCAGGCCTGGGTACCCTGTGCTGGGGGCCACGGGACACCAGCCTATAGACACTAGCCTAGGTGCTCTAATACCATTACGTCCTCCAGCAGACTCAGGCCTGGATACCCCGTGCCGGGGGCCACGGGACACCAGCCTATAGACACTAGCCTGGGTGCTCTAATACCATTACGTCCTCCAGCAAACTCAGGCCTGGATACCCCGTGCGGGGGTCCAAGGGACACCAGCCTATAGACACTAGCCTGGGTGCTCTAATACCATTACGTCCTCCAGCAGACTCAGGCCTGGATACCCTCTACTGGGGGCCACAGTGCACCAGCCTATAGACACTAGCGTAGGTGCTCTAATACCATTACGTCCTCCAGCAGACTCAGGCCTGGATACCCTGTGCTGGGGGCCACGGGACACCAGCCTATAGACACTAGCCTAGGTGCTCTAATACCATTACATCCTCCAGCAGACTCAGGACTGGATACCCAGTGCTGGGGGCCACGGGACACCAGCCTATAGACACGCCTTGGTGCTCTAATACCATTACGTCCTCCAGCAGACTCAGGCCTGGATACCCTGTGTTGGGGGCCACGGGACACCAGCCTATAGACACGCCTTGGTGCTCTAATACCATTACGTCCTCCAGCAGACTCAGGCCTGGATACCCCATGCTGGGGGCCACGGGACACCAGCCTATAGACATGCCTAGGTGCTCTAATACCATTACGTTCTCCAGCAGATTCAGGCCTGGATACCCCATGCTGGGGGCCACGGACACCAGCCTATAGACACGCCTAGGTGCTCCAATACCATTACGTCCTCCAGCAGACTCAGGCCTGGGTACCCTGTGCTGGGGGCCACGGGACACCAGCCTATAGACACTAGCCTAGGTGCTCTAATACCATTACGTCCTCCAGCAGACTCAGGCCTGGATACCCCGTGCTGGGGGCCACGGGACACCAGCCTATAGACACTAGCCTAGGTGCTCTAATACCATTACGTCCTTCAGCGGACTCAGGCCTGGATACCCCGTGCTGGGGGCCACGGGACACCAGCCTATAGACACTAGCCTAGGTGCTCTAATACCATTACGTCCTCCAGCAGACTCAGGCCTGGATACCCCATGCTGGGGGCCGCAGGACACCAGCCTATAGACACTAGCCTAGGTGCTCTAATCCCATTACGTCCTCCAGCAGACTCAGGCCGGGATACCCCGTGCTGGGGGCCACGGAACACCAGCCTATAGACACTAGCCTAGGTGCTCTAACACCATTACGTCCTCCAGCAGACTCAGGCCTGGACAGCCTGTGCTGGGGGCCACGGGACACCAGCCTATAGACACTAGCCTAGGTGCTCTAATACCATTACGTCCTCCAGCAGACTCAGGCTTGGATAGCCTGTGCTGGGGGCCACGAGACACCAGCCTATAGACAAGCCTAGGTGCTCCAATACCATTACTTCCTCCAGCAGACTCAGGCCTGGATACCCTGTGCTGGGGGCCATGGGACACCAGCCTATAGACACTAGCCTAGGTGCTTTAATACCATTACGTCCTCCAGCAGACTCAGGCCTGGATACCCTGTGCTGCGGGCCACGGGACACCAGCCTATAGACAAGCCTAGGTGCTCTAATACCATTACGTCCTCCAGCAGACTCAGGCCTGGATACCCTGTGCTGGGGGCCACGGTACACCAGCCTATAGACACTAGCCTAGGTGCTGTAATACCATTACGTCCTCCTGCAGACTCAGGCCTGGATACCCCGTGCTGGGGGCCACGGGACACCAGCCTATAGACACTAGCCTAGGTGCTCTAATATCATTACGTCCTCCAGCAGACTCAGGCCTGGATACCCTGTGCTGGGGCCACAGTACACCAGCCTATAGACACTAGCCTAGGTGCTCTAATACCATTATGTCCTCCAGCAGACTCAGGCCTGGATACCACGTGCTGGGGGCCACGGGACACCAGCCTATAGACAAGCCTAGGTGCTCTAATACCATTAAGTCCTCCAGCAGACTCAGGCCTGGGTACCCTGTGCTGGGGGCCACGGGACACCAGCCTATAGACACTAGCCTAGGTGCTCTAATACCATTACGTCCTCCAGCAGACTCAGGCCTGGATACCCCGTGCCGGGGGCCACGGGACACCAGCCTATAGACACTAGCCTGGGTGCTCTAATACCATTACGTCCTCCAGCAAACTCAGGCCTGGATACCCCGTGCGGGGGTCCAAGGGACACCAGCCTATAGACACTAGCCTGGGTGCTCTAATACCATTACGTCCTCCAGCAGACTCAGGCCTGGATACCCTCTACTGGGGGCCACAGTGCACCAGCCTATAGACACTAGCGTAGGTGCTCTAATACCATTACGTCCTCCAGCAGACTCAGGCCTGGATACCCTGTGCTGGGGGCCACGGGACACCAGCCTATAGACACTAGCCTAGGTGCTCTAATACCATTACATCCTCCAGCAGACTCAGGACTGGATACCCAGTGCTGGGGGCCACGGGACACCAGCCTATAGACACGCCTTGGTGCTCTAATACCATTACGTCCTCCAGCAGACTCAGGCCTGGATACCCTGTGTTGGGGGCCACGGGACACCAGCCTATAGACACGCCTTGGTGCTCTAATACCATTACGTCCTCCAGCAGACTCAGGCCTGGATACCCCATGCTGGGGGCCACGGGACACCAGCCTATAGACATGCCTAGGTGCTCTAATACCATTACGTTCTCCAGCAGATTCAGGCCTGGATACCCCATGCTGGGGGCCACGGGACACCAGCCTATAGACACGCCTAGGTGCTCCAATACCATTACGTCCTCCAGCAGACTCAGGCCTGGGTACCCTGTGCTGGGGGCCACGGGACACCAGCCTATAGACACTAGCCTAGGTGCTCTAATACCATTACGTCCTCCAGCAGACTCAGGCCTGGATACCCCGTGCTGGGGGCCACGGGACACCAGCCTATAGACACTAGCCTAGGTGCTCTAATACCATTACGTCCTTCAGCGGACTCAGGCCTGGATACCCCGTGCTGGGGGCCACGGGACACCAGCCTATAGACACTAGCCTAGGTGCTCTAATACCATTACGTCCTCCAGCAGACTCAGGCCTGGATACCCCATGCTGGGGGCCGCAGGACACCAGCCTATAGACACTAGCCTAGGTGCTCTAATCCCATTACGTCCTCCAGCAGACTCAGGCCGGGATACCCCGTGCTGGGGGCCACGGAACACCAGCCTATAGACACTAGCCTAGGTGCTCTAACACCATTACGTCCTCCAGCAGACTCAGGCCTGGACAGCCTGTGCTGGGGGCCACGGGACACCAGCCTATAGACACTAGCCTAGGTGCTCTAATACCATTACGTCCTCCAGCAGACTCAGGCTTGGATAGCCTGTGCTGGGGGCCACGAGACACCAGCCTATAGACAAGCCTAGGTGCTCCAATACCATTACTTCCTCCAGCAGACTCAGGCCTGGATACCCTGTGCTGGGGGCCATGGGACACCAGCCTATAGACACTAGCCTAGGTGCTCTAATACCATTACGCCCTCCAGCAGACTCAGGCCTGGATACCCTGTGCTGCGGGCCACGGGACACCAGCCTATAGACAAGCCTAGGTGCTCTAATACCATTACTTCCTCCAGCAGACTCATGCCTGGATACCCTGTGCTGGGGGCCACGGGACACCAGCCTATAGACACTAGCCAAGGTGCTCTAATACCATTACATCCTCCAGCAGACTCAGGCCTGGATACCCTGTGCTGGGGGCCACGGAACACCAGCCTATAGACACTAGCCTAGGTGCTTTAATACCATTACGTCCTCCAGCAGACAAAGGCCTGGATACTCTGTGCTGGGGGGCCACGGGACACCAGCCTATAGACAAGCCTAGGTGCTCTAATACCATTACGTCCTCCAGCAGACTCAGGCCTGGATACCCCGTGCTGGGAGCCACGGTACACCAGCCTATAGACACTAGCCTAGGTGCTGTAATACCATTACGTCCTCCTGCAGACTCAGGCCTGGATACCCCGTGCTGGGGGCCACGGGACACCAGCCTATAGACACTAGCCTAGGTGCTCTAATATCATTACGTCCTCCAGCAGACTCAGGCCTGGATACCCTGTGCTGGGGCCACAGTACACCAGCCTATAGACACTAGCCTAGGTGCTCTAATACCATTATGTCCTCCAGCAGACTCAGGCCTGGATACCACGTGCTGGGGGCCACGGGACACCAGCCTATAGACAAGCCTAGGTGCTCTAATACCATTAAGTCCTCCAGCAGACTCAGGCCTGGGTACCCTGTGCTGGGGGCCACAGGACACCAGCCTATAGACACGCCTTGGTGCTCTAATACTATTACGTCCTCCAGCAGACTCAGGCCTGGATACCCTGTGCTGGGGGCCACGGTACACCAGCCTATAGACACTAGCCTAGGTGCTCTAATACCATTACGTCCTACAGCAGACTCAGGCCTGGGTACCCTGTGCTGGGGGCCACGGGACACCAGCCTATAGACACTAGCCTAGGTGCTCTAATACCATTACGTCCTCCAGCAGACTCAGGTCTGAATACCCCGTGCTGGGGGCCACGGGACACCAGCCTATAGACACTAGCCTATGTGCTCTTATAACATTACGCCCTCCAGCAGACTCAGGCCTGGATACCCCGTGCTGGGGGCCACCGGACACCAGCCTATAGACACTAGCCTAGGTGCTCTATTAACATTACGCCCCCCAGCAGACTCAGGCCTGGATACCCTGTGCTGGGGGCCACGGGACACCAGCCTATGGACACTAGCTTAGGTGCTCTAATACCATTAAGTCCTCCAAGAGACTCGGGCCTGGGTACCCCGTGCTGGGGGCCACGGGACACCAGCCTATAGACACACCTTGGTGCTCTAATACCATTACGTCCTCCAGCAGACTCAGGCCTGGGTACCCCGTGCTGGGGGCCACGGGACACCAGCCTATAGACACTAGCCTAGGTGCTCTAATACCATTATGTCCTCCAGCAGACTCAGGCCTGGGTACCCTGTGCTGGGGGCCACGGGACACCAGCCTATAGACACTAGCCTAGGTGCTCTAATACCATTACGTCCTCCAGCAGACTCAGGCCTGGATTCCCTGTGCTGGGGGCCACAGTACACCAGCCTATAGACAAGCCTAGGTGCTCTAATACCATTACGTCCTCCAGCAGACTCAGGCCTGGATACCCTCTACTGGGGGCCACAGTGCACCAGCCTATAGACACTAGCCTAGGTGCTCTAATACCATTACGTCCTCCAGCAGACTCAGGCCTGGATACCCTGTGCTGGGGGCCACGGGACACCAGCCTATAGACACTAGCCTAGGTGCTCTAATACCATTACATCCTCCAGCAGACTCAGGACTGGATACCCAGTGCTGGGGGCCACGGGACACCAGCCTATAGACACGCCTTGGTGCTCTAATACCATTACGTCCTCCAGCAGACTCAGGCCTGGATACCCTGTGTTGGGGGCCACGGGACACCAGCCTATAGACACGCCTTGGTGCTCTAATACCATTACGTCCTCCAGCAGACTCAGGCCTGGATACCCTGTGCTGGGGGCCACGGGACACCAGCCTATAGACACTAGCCTAGGTGCTCTAATACCATTAAACCCTCCAGCAGACTCAGGCCTGGATACACTGAGCTGGGGGCCACGGGACACCAGCCTATAGACAAGCCTAGGTTCTCTAATACCATTACTTCCTCCAGCACAGTCAGGCCTGGGTACCCTGTGCTGGGGGCCACGGGAAACCAGCCTATAGACACTAGCCTATGTGCTCTAAAACCATTACATCATCCAGCAGACTCAGGCCTGGATACCCTGTGCTGGGGGCCACGGAACACCAGCCTATAGACACTAGCCTAGGTGCTTTAATACCATTACGTCCTCCAGCAGACAAAGGCCTGGATACTCTGTGCTGGGGGGCCACGGGACACCAGCCTATAGACAAGCCTAGGTGCTCTAATACCATTACGTCCTCCAGCAGACTCAGGCCTGGATACCCCGTGCTGGGAGACACGGTACACCAGCCTATACACACTAGCCTAGGTGCTGTAATACCATAACGTCCTCCAGCAGACTCAGACTCAGGCCTGGATACCCCGTGCTGGGGGCCACGGGACACCAGCCTATAGACACTAGCCTAGGTGCTCTAATATCATTACGTCCTCCAGCAGACTCAGGCCTGGATACCCTGTGCTGGGGCCACAGTACACCAGCCTATAGACACTAGCCTAGGTGCTCTAATACCATTACGTCCTCCAGCAGACTCAGGCCTGGATACCCTGTGCTGGGGGCCACAGGACACCAGCCTATAGACACTAGCCTAGGTGCTCTAATACCATTATGTCCTCCAGCAGACTCAGGCCTGGATACCACGTGCTGGGGGCCACGGGACACCAGCCTATAGACAAGCCTAGGTGCTCTAATACCATTAAGTCCTCCAGCAGACTCAGGCCTGGGTACCCTGTGCTGGGGGCCACAGGACACCAGCCTATAGACACGCCTTGGTGCTCTAATACTATTACGTCCTCCAGCAGACTCAGGCCTGGATACCCTGTGCTGGGGGCCACGGTACACCAGCCTATAGACACTAGCCTAGGTGCTCTAATACCATTACGTCCTACAGCAGACTCAGGCCTGGGTACCCTGTGCTGGGGGCCACGGGACACCAGCCTATAGACACTAGCCTAGGTGCTCTAATACCATTACGCCCTCCAGCAGACTCAGGCCTGGATACCCCGTGCTGGGGGCCACCGGACACCAGCCTATAGACACTAGCCTAGGTGCTCTATTAACATTACGCCCCCCAGCAGACTCAGGCCTGGATACCCCGTGCTGGGGGCCACGGGACACCAGCCTATGGACACTAGCTTAGGTGCTCTAATACCATTAAGTCCTCCAAGAGACTCGGGCCTGGGTATCCCGTGCTGGGGGCCACGGGACACCAGCCTATAGACACACCTTGGTGCTCTAATACCATTACGTCCTCCAGCAGACTCAGGCCTGGGTACCCCGTGCTGGGGGCCACGGGACACCAGCCTATAGACACTAGCCTAGGTGCTCTAATACCATTACGTCCTCCAGCAGACTCAGGCCTGGATACCTGTGCTGGGGGCCACGGGACACCAGCCTATAGACACTAGCCTAGGTGCTCTAATACCATTACGTCCTCCAGCAGACTCAGGCCTGGGTACCCTGTGCTGGGGGCCACGGGACACCAGCCTATAGACACTAGCCTAGGTGCTCTAATACCATTACGTCCTCCAGCAGACTCAGGCCTGGATACCCCGTGCTGGGGGCCACGGGACACCAGCCTATAGACACTAGCCTAGGTGCTCTAATACCATTACGTCCTCCAGCAGACTCAGGCCTGGATACCCCGTGCTGGGGGCCACAGTACACCAGCCTATAGACACTAGCCTAGGTGCTCTAATACAATTACGTCCTCCAGCAGACTCAGGCCTGGATACCCCGTGCTGGGGGCCACGGGACACCAGCCTATAGACAATAGCCTAGGTGCTCTAATACCATTACGTCCCCCAGCAGACTCAGGCCTGGATACCCCGTGCTGGGGGCCACGGGACACCAGCCTATAGACACTAGCCTAGGTGCTCTAATACAATTACGTCCTCCAGCAGACTCAGGCCTGGATACCCCGTGCTGGGGGCCACGAGACACCAGCCTATAGACACTAGCCTAGGTGCTCTAATACCATTACGTCCTCCAGCAGACTCAGGCCTGGGTACCCTGTGCTGGGGGCCACGGGACACCAGCCTATAGACACTAGCCTAGGTGCTCTAATACCATTACGTCCTCCAGCAGACTCAGGTCTGAATACCCCGTGCTGGGGGCCACGGGACACCAGCCTTTAGACACTAGCCTAGGTGCTCTAATAACATTACGCCCTCCAGCAGACTCAGGCCTGGATACCCCATGCTGGGGGCCACGGGACACCAGCCTATAGACACTAGCCTAGGTGCTCTATTAACATTACACTCCCCAGCAGACTCAGGCCTGGATACCCCGTGCTGGGGGCCACGGGACACCAGCCTATGGACACTAGCTTAGGTGCTCTAATACCATTAAGTCCTCCAAGAGACTCGGGCCTGGGTACCCCGTGCTGGGGGCTACGGGACACCAGCCTATAGACACTAGCCTAGGTGCTCTAATACCATTACGTCCTCCAGCAGACTCAGGCCTGGATACCCCGTACTGGGGGCCACGAGACACCAGCCTATAGACACTAGCCTAGGTGCTCTAATACCATTACGTCCTCCAGCAGACTCAGGCCTGGATACCTGTGCTGGGGGCCACGGGACACCAGCCTATAGACACTAGCCTAGGTGCTCTAATACCATTACGTCCTCCAGCAGACTCAGGCCTGGGTACCGTGTGCTGGGGGCCACGGGACACCAGCCTATAGACACTAGCCTAGGTGCTCTAATACCATTACGTCCTCCAGCAGACTCAGGCCTGGATACCCCGTGCTGGGGGCCACAGTACACTAGCCTATAGACACTAGCCTAGGTGCTCTAATACAATTACGTCCTCCAGCAGACTCAGGCCTGGATACCCCGTGCTGGGGGCCACGGGACACCAGCCTATAGACACTAGCCTAGGTGCTCTAATACCTTTACGTCCCCCAGCAGACTCAGGCCTGGATACCCCGTGCTGGGGGCCACGGGACACCAGCCTATAGACACTAGCCTAGGTGCTCTAATACAATTACGTCCTCCAGCAGACTCAGGCCTGGATACCCCGTGCTGGGGGCCACGAGACACCAGCCTATAGACACTAGCCTAGGTGCTCTAATACCATTAAGTCCTCCAGCAGACTCAGGCCTGGATACCCCGTACTGGGGGCCACGAGACACCAGCCTATAGACACTAGCCTAGGTGCTCTAATACCATTACGTCCTCCAGCAGACTCAGGCCTGGATACCCCGTGCTGGGGGCCACGGGACACCAGCCTATAGACACTAGCCTAGGTGCTCTAATACCATTACGTCCTCCAGCAGACTCAGGCCTGGATACCCCGTGCTGGGGGCCACGGGACACCAGCCTATAGACACTAGCCTAGGTGCTCTAATACCATTACATCCTCCAGCAGACTCAGGCCTGGATACCCCGTGCTGGGGGCCACGGGACACCAGCCTATAGACACTAGCCTAGGTGCTCTAATACCATTACGTCCTCCAGCAGACTCAGGCCTGGATGCCCCGTGCTGGGGGCCACAGTACACCAGCCTATAGACACTAGCCTAGGTGCTCTAATACATTTCATCCTCCAGCAGACGCAGGCCTGGATACCCCATGCTGGGGGCCACGGGACACCAGCCTATAGACACTAGCCTAGGTGCTCTAATACCATTACGTCCTCCAGAAGACTCAGGCCTGGATACCCCGTGCTGGGGGCCACGGGACACCAGCCTATAGACACTAGCCTAGGTGCTCTAATACCATTACGTCCTCCAGAAGACTCAGGCCTGGATACCCCGTGCTGGGGGCCACGGGACACCAGCCTATAGACACTAGCCTAGGTGCTCTAATACCATTACGTCCTCCAGAAGACTCAGGCCTGGATACCCCGTTCTGGGGGCCACGGGACACCAGCCTATGGACACTAGCCTAGGTGCTCTAATACCATTACGTCCTCCAGAAGACTCAGGCCTGGATACCCCGTGCTGGGGGCCACGGGACACCAGCCTATGGACACTAGCCTAGGTTCTCTAATACCATTACGTCCTCCAGAAGACTCAGGCCTGGATACCCCGTGCTGGGGGCCACGGGACACCAGCCTATAGACACTAGCCTAGGTGCTCTAATACCATTACGTCCTCCAGCAGACTCAGGCCTGGATACCCCGTGCTGGGGGTCACGGGACACCAGCCTATAGACACTAGCCTAGGTGCTCTAATACCATTACGTCCTCCAGCAGACTCAGGCCTGGATACCCCGTGCTGGGGGCTACGGGACACCAGCCTATAGACTCTAGCCTAGGGGCTCTAATACCATTACGTCCTCCAGCAGACTCAGGCCTGGATACCCCGTGCTGGGGGCCACGGGACACCAGCCTATAGACACTAGCCTAGGTGCTCTAATACCATTACGTCTTCCAGCAGACTCAGGCCTGGATACCCCGTGCTGGGGGCCACGAGACACCAGCCTATAGACACTAGCCTAGGTGCTCTAATACCATTACGTCCTCCAGCAGACTCAGGCCTGGATACCCCGTGCTGGGGGCCACGAGACACCAGCCTATAGACACTAACCTAGGTGCTCTAATACCATTACGTCCTCCAGCAGACTCAGGCCTGGATACCCCGTGCTGGGGGCCACGGGACACCAGCCTATAGACACTAACCTAGGTGCTCTAATACCATTACGTCCTCCAGCAGACTCAGGCCTGGATACCCCGTGCTGGGGGCCACGGGACACCAGCCTATAGACACTAGCCTAGGTGCTCTAATACCATTACGTCCTCCAGCAGACTCAGGCCTGGATGCCCCGTGCTGGGGGCCACGGGACACCAGCCTATAGACACTAGCCTAGGTGCTCTAATACCATTACGTCCTCCAGCAGACTCAGGCCTGGATGCCCCGTGCTGGGGGCCACGGGACACCAGCCTATAGACACTAGCCTAGGTGCTCTAATACATTTCATCCTCCAGCAGACGCAGGCCTGGATACCCCGTGCTGGGGGCCACAGGACACCAGCCTATAGACACTAGCCTAGGTGCTCTAATACATTACGTCCTCCAGCAGACGCAGGCCTGGATACCCCGTGCTGGGGGCCACGGGACACCAGCCTATAGACACTAGCCTAGGTGCTCTAATACCATTACGTCCTCCAGAAGACTCAGGTCTGGATACCCCGTGCTGGGGGCCACGGGACACCAGCCTATAGACACTAGCCTAGGTGCTCTAATACCATTACGTCCTCCAGAAGACTCAGGTCTGGATACCCCGTGCTGGGGGCCACGGGACACCAGCCTATAGACACTAGCCTAGGTGCTCTAATACCATTACGTCCTCCAGAAGACTCAGGCCTGGATACCCCGTGCTGGGGGCCACGGGACACCAGCCTATAGACACTAGCCTAGGTGCTCTAATACCATTACGTCCTCCAGCAGACTCAGGCCTGGATACCCCGTTATGGGGGCCACGGAACACCAGCCTATAGACACTAGCTTAGGTGCTCTAATACCATTACGTCCTCCAGCATACTCAGGCCTGGATACCCCGTGCTGGGGGCCACGGGACACCAGCCTATAGACACTAGCCTAGGTGCTCTAATACCATTACGTCCTCCAGCAGACTCAGGCCTGGATACCCCGTGCTGGGGGCCACGGGACACCAACCTATAGACACTAGCCTAGGGGCTCTAATACCATTACTTCCACCAGCAGACTCAGGCCTGGATACCCTGTGCTGGGGGCCACGGGACACCAGCCTATAGACACTAGCCTAGGTGCTCTAATACCATTACGTCCTCCAGCAGACTCAAATACATTTCATCCTCCAGCAGACTCAGGCCTGGATACCCTGTGCTGGGGGTCACGGGACACCAGCCTATAGACACTAGCCTAGGTGCTCTAATACCATTACATCCTCCAGAAGACTCAGGCCTGGATACCCAGTGCTGGGGGCCACGGGACACCAGCCTATAGACACTAGCCTAGGTGCTCTAATACCATTACGTCCTCCAGAAGACTCAGGCCTGGATACCCCGTGCTGGGGGCCACGGGACACCAGCCTATAGACACTAGCCTAGGTGCTCTAATACATTACGTCCTCCAGCAGACGTAGGCCTGGATACCCCGTGCTGGGGGCCACGGGACACCAGCCTATAGACACTAGCCTAGGTGCTCTAATACATTACGTCCTCCAGCAGACGCAGGCCTGGATACCCCGTGCTGGGGGCCACGGGACACCAGCCTATAGACACTAGCCTAGGTGCTCTAATACCATTACGTCCTCCAGCAGACTCAGGCCTGGATACCCCGTGCTGGGGGCCACAGGACACCAGCCTATAGACACTAGCCTAGGGGCTCTAATACCATTACTTCCTCCAGCAGACTCAGGCCTGGATACCCTGTGCTGGGGGCCACGGGACACCAGCCTATAGACACTAGCCTAGGTGCTCTAATACCATTACGTCCTCCAGCAGACTCAAATACATTTCATCCTCCAGCAGACTCAGGCCTGGATACCCTGTGCTGGGGGTCACGGGACACCAGCCTATAGACACTAGCCTAGGTGCTCTAATACCATTACGTCCTCCAGAAGACTCAGGCCTGGATACCCCGTGCTGGGGGCCACGGGACACCAGCCTATAGACACTAGCCTAGGTGCTCTAATACCATTACGTCCTCCAGAAGACTCAGGCCTGGATACCCCGTGCTGGGGGCCACGGGACACCAGCCTATAGACACTAGCCTAGGTGCTCTAATACATTACGTCCTCCAGCAGACGCAGGCCTGGATACCCCGTGCTGGGGGCCACGGGACACCAGCCTATAGACACTAGCCTAGGTGCTCTAATACATTACGTCCTCCAGCAGACGCAGGCCTGGATACCCCGTGCTGGGGGCCACGGGACCCCAGCCTATAGACACTAGCCTAGGTGCTCTAATACCATTACGTCCTCCAGAAGACTCAGGTCTGGATACCCCGTGCTGGGGGCCACGGGACACCAGCCTATAGACACTAGCTAGGTGCTCTAATACCATTACGTCCTCCAGAAGACTCAGGTCTGGATACCCCGTGCTGGGGGCCACGGGACACCAGCCTATAGACACTAGCCTAGGTGCTCTAATACCATTACGTCCTCCAGAAGACTCAGGCCTGGATACCCCGTGCTGGGGGCCACGGGACACCAGCCTATAGACACTAGCCTAGGTGCTCTAATACCATTACGTCCTCCAGCAGACTCAGGCCTGGATACCCCGTGCTGGGGGCCACGGGACACCAGCCTATAGACACTAGCCTAGGTGCTCTAATACCATTATGTCCTCCAGCAGACTCAGGCCTGGATACCCCGTGCTGGGGGCCACGGGACACCAGCCTATAGACACTAGCCTAGGTGCTCTAATACCATTACGTCCTCCAGCAGACCCAGGCCTGGATACCCCGTGCTGGGGGCCACGGGACACCAGCCTATAGACACTAGCCTAGGGGCTCTAATACCATTACTTCCTCCAGCAGACTCAGGCCTGGATACCCTGTGCTGGGGGCCACGGGACACCAGCCTATAGACACTAGCCTAGGTGCTCTAATACCATTACGTCCTCCAGCAGACTCAAATACATTTCATCCTCCAGCAGACTCAGGCCTGGATACCCTGTGCTGGGGGTCACGGGACACCAGCCTATAGACACTAGCCTAGGTGCTCTAATACCATTACGTCCTCCAGAAGACTCAGGCCTGGATACCCCGTGCTGGGGGCCACGGGACACCAGCCTATAGACACTAGCCTAGGTGCTCTAATACCATTACGTCCTCCAGAAGACTCAGGCCTGGATACCCCGTGCTGGGGGCCACAGGACACCAGCCTATAGACACTAGCCTAGGTGCTCTAATACCATTACGTCCTCCAGCAGACTCAGGCCTGGATACCCAATGCTGGGGGCCACGGGACACCAGCCTATAGACACTAGCCTAGGTACTCTAATACCATTACATCCTCCAGCAGACTCAGGCCTGGATACCCTGTGCTGGGGGCCACGGGACACCAGCCTATAGACACTAGCCTAGGTGCTCTAATACCATTACGTCCTCCAGCAGACTCAGGCCTGGATACCCTGTGCTGGGGGCCACAGTACACCAGCCTATAGACACTAGCCTAGGTGCTCTAATGCCATTACGTCCTCCAGCAGACTCGGGCCTGGATACCCTGTGCTGGGGGCCACGGGACACCAGCCTATAGACACTAGCTTAGGTGCTCTAATACCATTACGTCCTCCAGAAGACTCAGGCCTGGATACCCTGTGCTGGGAGCCACGGGACACCAGCCTATAGACAAGCCTAGGTGCTCTAATACCAGTTATGTGACTGTCTCTTTAAGAACCTTGATGCAGACGCTAGGTCTTTAGCACCCCTTAGGCACCTGGTCTCCCTGAATCTGGGAATGAAAACCAATAATAAATTGTGGCGCGTGTGGGTAGGAAACTACGACTTCACATGTAGTGTCTAATGTCTACTGCATCCACTTCCCTGTTGACTGATTCAACTATAACAGGCTGTATAAAACCTAGTTTTTATAGGTTTTTACCAGTGAGTGATGTGCTCTTGGACCCAGGGGTGCAGATAACCGTGTCCTGTCTATGCTGTTCCCTAACATCAGGTCAATTGCGCCAATACAGAGAAACAGGGAGTAAGGGGTACGCATGTGCCTGACCCTCTAGAGTGATGTGTACGGACCAGTGACATGAGCAGCACATCCTGCCAAGAAGGCCTGTGCTATGAGTCTCGGAAGAATAGCTCAGGGGCAACACGCTCGCTTTGGAAGCAAGGCAACACGGAGCAACACATGTTCGATCCTTGGGTCTGCGCTTAGAAAACTGTAGGTATTAAGCGCGTTATAAATAACCTATCATATCATATGGCGCTGCCTGATGAAAACGGCCCACAGGATAAACATGCTTCTTTTCATTTATGGAAAATTCTTCCTAGCTACAAAGAATGTTTGGATTATAAGAAAAATTGCTATTTTTTGTTAACATTGCGTTCACTTTTACTGGCTCGATGTATGCCACTCGAGAATGAGAAGTATATTTTTCTTCTCTGAACAATACTTTTCCTACCAGTTTACCAAATATGGAGTAAAATACTTACCTCAAATTCATATCTGAAGCCATGGAGGTCGGCTTATCTGTGTGTCCCGGAGCATTGGCACTGTACCCCAAGTGTACGGGCGGATGAGGGATCCATGTGGGCCATGTTGGGTGATGGGCTTGAGACGGGCAGATGAGAGATCCATGTGGGCCATGTTGGGTGATGGGCTTGAGACGTGCGGTGAGGGATCCATTTGGACTATGTTGGGTGATGGACTTGAGATGGGTGGATGAGGGATCCATGTGGGCCATGTTGGGTGATGGGCTTGAGACGGGCGGAAGAGGGATCCATGTGGGACATGAGGGGTCCATGTGGGCCATGTTGGGTGATGGACTTGAGACGGGTGGATGAGGGATCCATGTGGGCCATGTTGGGTGATGGACTTGAGACGGGTGGATGATAGATCCATGTGGGCCATGTTGGGTGATGGACTTGAGACGGGCGGATGAGGGATCCATGTGGACTATGTTGGGTGATGGACTTGAGACGGGTGCATTAGGGATCCATGTGGGCCATGTTGGGTGATGGACCTGAGACGGGCGGAAGAGGGATCCATGTGGGCCGTGAGGGGTCCATGTGGGCCATGTTGGGTGATGGACTTGAGACGGGTGGATGATAGATCCATGTGGGCCATGTTGGGTGATGGACTTGAGACGGGTGGATGATGGATCCATGTGGGCCATGTTGGGTGATGTACTTGAGACGGGCGGATGAAGGACCCATGTGGGCTATGTTGGATGATGGACTTGAGATGGGCGGATGACCGATCCATGTGGGCCCTGTTGGGTGATGGACTTGAGATGGGTGGATGAGGGATCCATGTGGGCCAGGAGGGATCCATGTGGGCCATGTTGGGTGATGGACTTGAGACGGGTGGATGAAGGATCCATGTGGGCCATGTTGGGTGATGGACTTGAGACGGGCGGATGAGGGATCCATGTGGGCCATGTTGGATGTTGGGTGATCGACTTGAGACGGGCGGATGAGGGATCCATGTGGGCCAGG
This sequence comes from Ambystoma mexicanum, assembly GCF_040938575.1. NCBI lineage: Eukaryota > Metazoa > Chordata > Amphibia > Caudata > Ambystomatidae > Ambystoma > Ambystoma mexicanum. The sequence goes on along the minus strand of NC_090940.1, from coordinate 642,087,689 downwards.
TTGGGTGATGGACTTGAGACTGGCGGATGAAGGATCCATGTGGGCCAGGTTGGGTGATGGACTTGAGACGGGTGGATGAGGGATCCATGTGGGCCATGTTGGGTGATGGACTTGAGACGGGCAGATGAGGGATCCATGTGGGCCATGTTGGATGTTGGGTGGTGGACTTGAGATGGGCGGATGAGGGATCCATGTGGGCCATGTTGGGTGATGGACTTGAGAAGGGCGGATGAGGGATTCATGTGGGCCACGTTGGGTGATGGATTGAGACGGGCGGATGAGGAATCCACGTGGGCCATGTTGGGTGATGGACTTGAGACAGGCGGATGAGGGATCCATGTGGGCCATGTTGGGTGATGGACTTGAGATGGGCGGATGAGGGATCCATGTGGGCCATGCTGGGTGATGGACTTGAAACGGGCGGATGAGGGATCCATGTGGGCCATGCTGGGTGATGGACTTGAGACGGGCGGATGAGGGATCCATGTGGGCCATGCTGGGTGATGGACTTGAGATGGGCGGATGAGGGATCCATGTGGACCAGGTTGGGTGATGGACTTGAGACGGTGGATGAGGGATCCATGTGGGCCAGGTTGGGTGATGGACTTGAGACAGGCGGATGAGGGATCCATGTGGGCCATGTTGGGTGATGGACTTGAGACGGGCAGATGAGGGATCCATGTGGGCAATGTTGGGTGGTGGACTTGAGAAGAGCGGATGAGGGATTCATGTGGGCCACGTTGGGTGATGGATTGAGACGGGCGGATGAGGGATCCATGTGGGCCATGTTGGGTGATAGACTTGAGACGGGCAGATGAGGGATCCATGTGGGCCATGTTGGGTGATGAACTTGAGATGGGCGGATGAGGGATCCATGTAGGTCATGCTGGGTGATGGACTTGAGACGGGCGGATGAGGGATCCATGTGGGCCATGTTGGGTGATGGACTTGTGACGGGCGGATGAGGGATCCATGTGGGCCATGCTGGGTGATGGACTTGAGACGGGCAGATGAGGGATCCATGTGGGCCAAGTTGGGTGATGGACTTGAGACGGGCGGATGAGGGATCCATGTGGGCCATGTTGGGTGATGGGCCTGAGACGGGCAGACGAGAGATCCATGTGGGCCATGTTGGGTGATGTGCTTGAGACGGGCGGATGAGAGATCCATGTGGGCCATGTTGGGTGATGGACTTGAGACGGGTGGATGAGGGATCCATGTGGGCCATGGTGGGTGATGGGCTTGAGATGGGCAGTAGAGGGATCCATGTGGGCCATGTTGGGTGATTGACATGAGGGCTAGATATGCATCAGTCATGCGCTTTAGCAATGGAGGTACCTTGGATGCTGCCAATCACTCTTTTGAGTATACTCATGGTGATGTCAGTTCAGTGCCGGGACTTGTGTATGGGCAATGACGGGCTTTAGAACCTCCTGACCACCTGTGATCGGGGATAGGCCATGTGGACCCATGCTTTCCTCCAGTCATTTTCATTTGGGCGAAAGTGCATTCTTATGCTCACTATCGTTCTTCAAATTTGCAAACCACGCATTGTTTGCACCACTGCTGCTGGTGACCGCCCGGGTTTCTCAGCGCTAACAGGGGCAGGAAGCAAGAAAGCATCAAGGGCAGTGTGGTGCATGATTGACTCCTTCAAATGAATGTTCCTGGTTCTAAGGTCCAGCAAAGGGTTTGGTTGCTAGACCTTTGGGACACGTGTAGTGCTTCAGTTAAACCCTGACCACTGGGTTACATAGGCTTGTTTCTGACCTTGGGCACATAATGGACTCCAGATTTCCCGAAGAACTTGCTGTTCAGACTGGTCAAATGCCAGGCATGGTCTGGTCTTGGATTTCTTGGCCGATGCACGGATTTCCATCGGGGTTGTCAAGATTTGGTTCATGAGTCCCAGGAGTACTTACGTGGGGTTCAGGCCATTAGTAAGCCACTGCAGTAAGCAATGTTGGACGGCCTTAAACCAGAACAGGGCAGACTTGTTTTTATGGAAATCTGCTTGGGAGACAACAAGCTTCATTGAAAATTAGGGTGCAATAAGCACATGCGGTTACGACTTCTACAGTTACTGTTTGTTTTGCTTCATGTAGGCCTGATTCCTGGGCAAGCTACCAACTGGCCAATCCCCAAACCAAAACCAGGAACGTCCATTTCTCCAGCATTGGATCTTTCATAGATTCACATGCTTGAATATTCCCCATCGTTAGACTCAGATTCCTCTTTTTAATTTTTAAACATTTCCATAGAAAAAAGCAATGGACATTGCCAATGATGCCTGAAAGCCACTGACTTGTGCAGCCCCTCTACCTCACTTTGGTTCCTTTCAATCCCAACCAATGAGGTGGTAGGGCCTAAGCTCCACCCCGGGCAGCCATCTTGAGATTTTTCACTGCAGTCTAGTGACTATAGAATCTTCCACAGCACTCCTGAGCGTTCTCTTATGATACTGTCATTTCTGTGTGTTATAATGTACTTGTTGCCAGTGCATGACTGCAGGAATGCTGCTGTGTCCTAGCTTGGAACGCTGTGTGAGCCTGCAGAATGTTTGGCAATTAAACCTGCCCCAGGGTTCCAGCCTGGTCAGTTGAGCCTGGGTGATGGGACCCGGTGGTGTCCCCTAGTTAACAGCTTATGTAACTTACAATAAAGAACTTACTGAATAAGCCTAAAAAGTCTACAGAAGCTACTTTATAATATTGGCGATGAGGATTTTCAAGAACCCATGCAGAGAGGAAGAAAGCTGAGCTGTGGTGGGGGAGCAGCAGAAGAAGCAGAGAGACCACTGCCCCCTGTCATCCCATCACCCAGGGGCCCTTGAGAGCAGGGGGGTTAGAAAGAAAAGATAAGGGGGTGTGGAAGAAATGAACCAGTGAAGCCCCATAAGATAATTAAAACCCCAAGAGTGATGTGCTGGCCCCACAAGGTTGAAGTATAAAGCTTGAAGTAATCTTAGCAGACGTGAAGCAGAGCGCAAGAGATTTGGAAGTAAACAAACTCCAGTTGGGCGTTTGGGCTAATAAAGAGAAAGGTGGAGCCCTAGGGTCAAGCAAGCAAGAGTGGTATTTGGACTGAGGCTGTGAAGAAAACCCTAACGCCCCTGGTAAGAATCAGTCCCAGATGTGGAGGAAGTTGAAGTTGTAGAAGTTATAAGCATGAAACCCAGTGCAGACCCCAATACATTAGCGGGCCCCCATAAGAAATGTTTGAAGTATTATGAAGAGCCCCTATAGCAGAGGTCTGAACTGTACAGATTATTAACTGCCCCAAAGTTATTGGAGAAATATGCAGGGCGAAGTGCTGTGAAGTGAGCCCGGAGAAGAGAAAAAGTATTTTCATCCATACGTGTCTCAGGGATAGCAGTGCCTGGTTTTACATATACAAGCAAACGTGTGAAGTACGGTGGCACTACGACCGTTGGGGAAGTGTTCAGTCTGGGAGCTCCATTCTGTTGGGATATCCCTGACAAATGGTGACGTCACACCTTCTGCCGGGGGTGATGGCAGTCATATGGAACGTGAGGAGAGTTTGCATCCCGCAGCAGTGAGACAAGAAGTAACGGATGCTGTATGGTTCAGAGTAAAGAACCATATAACGTGGAAGCAACGTGCCCTGGAAGTGCCGTGTTTGGTTAACCCATTAGCGTACATGATTACAGTCATCAAAGGGTTCACACTGCAGCATTTGTAAGTAATTACAGAGCTGGGCACCGGTGAAAGCGTGCGGGGAAAAAGGTATACCAGCCGCAATTGTCAGTTCTGATGATGTTTGGTGAAGTGATGAGGTGCGCATGGGACATGTTTTTCGTTTAATGGAAGATGAACATGGACGCAATGGGGATGCTGCGCATGAAGCAATGGGGAAGATACATAGGAGTGCAACACGGTTTTAGCAGCCTGAAGAACGTGGAAACCGCTGATGACACCGGAGGAAGTGTATTTATGTGGTAATGTGAAGACACGTGTATTTGGGGAACTTTGTGCAATGTGAACTTCCCCGCACTCCCTCTAAGGCCGCACCAAAGAAGTGAAAGGCATCAAGAAAAATACCCGGCATATGAAGCGCCAATACATGCATGTATCCTTTTGTGTTATGGGTGTGCGGCATTTTAGCAGAGTGCACGAAGAGCTACTATATGCATATTTATTTTTAAAGTTACGGATGTTTCGTTTTCAGTAGGGTACACTATTTGTGTCCTCATGTGGATGTAAATGGTTGTGGAAGTGTACATAAGTGAACTACTGATATAGCTTAATCTGTTTGAGGATTTGCAGCTATGTAAAGGACTCATTTTGTAAAGTTCATTACTTTAATGTGCACATGTAAATGAGTCACTAGCAGGATGAGAGTGGACTGGGAAAGTTGGAGTAGCTCTGTGTAACATATGTGGGAGTGAGCGTTTCTGAGCTTATGTAATAGCTGATATAGGTGTAACGCTTTGAGGATTTTGCAGCCCTAAATGGACTTTTATGGACTCTTAGAGAATACGGTTATTGGTCATACTGTGAAGGTTGCAAGTGGATGAATGATGCCTGACTTGGGTGGACTAGAAGTAACAAGTTTGAGGAATTTCAGGTTAATGTTGTCCAAAGAGAGACGGACTTTATAGCAAAAATACGCTGCAGGAAGGCGACATGGACTCTTACAGGTGTATAGATCTACAAATTGTTGTTTATTTGTAACAAGGTACACTAATGTCAAGAGTAAGCTAGCATGTGTGGAAGAATGGTATGTCAGTGACTCCCGTCTGAAGTTTTGAGGTTTTAAAGTTTGAAGTGGCATTCCCTCCCAGAGTGGTATAATCTGAAGTCTGAAGCAAATATAGGGAGTACGTCCCTGAGTAGTTGAGCATGAAGGTTGAAGTTTGAGGAATTACGTCCCCTGTCAGTAAAGTTGAAGTCTTAAGTATGTGTAGAGATTTCGTTCCATATTATTAAAGTATGAAGTCGGAAGTATGGGTAGGGATTAAGTTCCCCTCCAGTAGAGTTTGAAGTCTGAAGCAAATGTAGGGATTTCGTCCCATATTATTAAAGTATGAAGTCTGAAGCCAGTATAGAGATTACGTCCCCTAGCAGTAGAGTTTGAAGTCTGAAGCAAGTGCAGGGATTTCGTCCCAAAAATATTAAAGTTGTGAAGATGAAAATGGTGTAGGGATTACGTCCCATTTTAGTAAGTATGAAGTCTGAAGCCAGTATAGGGAATACGTCCCCTAGCAGTCGAGTTTGAAGTCTGAAGCTGTCCCATGGTAGTGAAATGTCCCAAGTTGAGGATAGTGTAAAGGCTGAAGTCTGAAGTATGTGTAGGGACAACCGTCCCAGTAGTTTCCTTTGAGTGGCATCTCTCTAAAAGATGCTTGGCATTATAACACGATTTGTTGTGTGTTTGGCTCCCTTTTGTTTGGGTTGTCATTGGAAAGGGAGGAGATGTGTTATAACGTACTTGTAGCCAGTGCATGCCTGCAGGAATGCTGCTGTGTCCTAGCTTGGAACGCTGTGTGAGCCTGCGGAATGTTTGGCAATGAATCCTGCCCCAGGGTTCCAGCCTGGTCAGTTGAGCCTGGGTGATGGGACCCGGTGGTGTCCCCTAGTTAACAGCTTATGTAACTTACAATAAAGAACTTACTGAATAAGCCTAAGAAGTCTACAGAAGCTACTTTATAATACTGCTCTTTTAAAAATAAATATTTCATCTAGCAGAGAGAGTTTCATCTACATATACTGTTTTTTGCAGTTCTGGTTACCTTTGTTTTCATCTTGAAATCGTCGAGGGAAGATACATCTGGCCCCTCATGGCTGTAGTGGACTCGGGCAATGAACGCCCTTCCAAAGGCAAAACGTCACTTTTCAGGGACTGCCTCAAGTGCTCCAAAAATATTGTTTTTTTTAAGAGATCCGCACCAGCAGTGCATATACTTTCTTTAGCCTCATACAATTCAAGGCTATCACATTTGTCAGACCTTCCCTCAGAAGAGCCTACAGGACAGGAGACTCCTTCTTCATCTGGAGCGTACGTACAATTCATCGGATGACAAATCTGTCAAAACACCTCCTGTGACTTCTCACGGGACCCCTCAGAAGCATGCTTCCAAGAGAAGAGCTTCATCAGTGGAAAGGGGAACAGCAGCACCTGGAAAAACGTAAAAGGGAGAAACAGAAGTTAAGATGCCTAATGATACACCCATAACATCAAAAACTCAAATGTCTCCTGAAAACATCAAAATCTGCAGGTAAGACCCCCTTGTCATTGACTATTATGGACAAATCGTCCATGAGGTCTTCTACAGAAGGCATATCAGAGTCCACGACTCTCTTATTCTGCAGCAAAATTGCCCTTGACTAGCGCCTCGTCCACGAGGTAGCAATCATGGAAACACAAGCAGTCTTCATCTAAAAAGTCTTCCTCGTCCATGGCTAACTTGCCGTCTACAAATAAGCCCTCTTCCACGACTATCGCAAAGGAGATCTTGTCTACTTCTAAAGGTCCCTCACCCACAGATAGCTCCAGGGAGCGCTTGTCTATGACTACATCATCGGCTTTTGGTAAACAGTCAATGGGAAAGGAATCACCACTGGAGAAAACACTGTCTACTGGCCGTTCATCCACAACTATCCCACCATCCACAGGAAAGACGGTAGGAACACCACTACATCCCCATCCATGGAACACGGTGATAAACAAACGCTGTCAGTGCCACGGTTCGCAGTTTTCAATGTTAACCTGTCCCCCATCAACGAAATGAATGGACTTCTTATGTTTTGCAGAGAAGAAGTCAATGCTCTACGAGCAGAGAGCGAAGAGAAGGGGGATGGTTACAGCTATACCCATTCTAGACACCACATGGGAAGCCAGGGAGAAGATACCAGCCAATTCGCTATCTAGTCCGTCCACAGCGGCTATTCCAGAAAAGAAATACTAGGCCCCAGAAGACGCACCAGTGTGTTTGCGGGGATACCCGAAACCTGATTCAGTCATCACTATGACACCAGGAACATACTTGAGAACCCTGTTTCACCACTAACGGCTCCCCTTGACAAGGACGGCAGAAAACTTAAGGCTGTAGGCAAGAAAGTTTCATCTTCAGCATCATTGTCAATTAGAACAGCCAATGCCCTTGCGATGAGTGTGAGATATGACTGGGAATTGTGGTATGTGATTTCGAATTTCGTGGAGCACCTGCCAGCACGTGTCATCGTTCGAGATGGAGAAGCAATTTCCAATCACATGATTGACTCAGCGGTGGATGCGGCAGAGTCTGGGTTTAGGCAGGTGGCTCATGGAGCGGTCCTCAGACGACAAACATGGATGAAGGTGACCAAGTACAGGCCTGAAGTGCAGGCTCAAATCCTCGACATGCCCTTCGACAGCCAAGAAAATTTGGCAAAAAAGTTGACAAACACCTGAAGGGAATCAAGATGGACACTGATATTGGCCAGTGCCATCAGTTCACTTAGAGATAAAGACAAGGAAAGCTGTACTTTTAACCTCTTATGTGGCGGTTCAGGGACGTTTCGATCCTACAACAGACCCTATTCGACTCAGAGGTCCGCAGCAACAAACAGGTCGCCCACAAGGTACCTGGATACATGGGGGTGTCCTTCTCTGGGTATTTCACAGTTTTACTGTCTATTTGGTAAAACAGACTTGTGTTCTTGTCAAGAGGGGTACACTAGAGAACAATTCAACGTTAACTTGTACGTTATTTGTAACCTTATTAAACATTAGATTACACAGGTTTTCATAAATCTAACCAGTCTTTATTAGTGGTCTTGAGCTGTTCCTAAACTTAAATAAAAGTATAGTAGGTGGCATAAGCAGCAAGAACTCAATGGTATAAAGTGCTTATTTGTGAGCAAATCCTTCACCTCCAGTAACTTGTGTAGTACAGTAGTTACAGTGGATATCAGTCACATTACAGCAATCTATAAGGGTACATAGTTGCAGAAGCCGGGCACAAAAGGGTGGCCTAATCAAAGGTCTACGTCTTGGTTTAAATTAGTTCAGATGTAGTAAGGGGTAGCCTCAATGAAGACAGAAGAGGAACCCGGGACGTTTCGGCAAAATTCTGTTCAAGATCCTTCTTCAATGGACTGGGAAGGTCTCCCTTCAGTGTGCTGAGACCAGGATCTCTCTCCAGGGTAGAGTTAAAAGACTCTTAATTTCTTTGGGAACTTAAAGGTTGTAGTGGAAGAGGCTCCCATTTTGAAAATGAAGTGCATGCGTAAGTGGTAGAGTTGGGTTCCCGAAGTGCTGGCAGATCAACTGAGCGGGGAATTCTTCATGAGATCTCGATTGGATGAAGGTTGAACACATTTTCAGAAAATGGGGTCACCCCCACATTGGTCTCTGCAACCAAACACAACAGCAAATTCTCTCTCTTTGCGTCCAGGTACCCAGAAGAGGATTCACTGGGGATGCCTTCCCCCTCACATGGACATGAGAGTTCCTATACGCCTTCCCACTGCTACCCTTGTTAGCCAGGGTGCTGAGGCGGGTGAGAGAACAACCCTGCAGGATGATCTTAATAGCATGGGCCTGGGCCCGGCAAGTCTGGTATCCGACCCCCTTACAATTGGAGTATTCCATTCCCATCCGTGTCAGAACGCACCAAGCGCTGCTAACACAATGGAATGGGCAAATCCTTCACCGCAACACAGCATTGCTCTCTCTCAGGGTTTTGTTGCTGAGCAACAAAAACACGGCAACCTGACGTTGCCAGATGAATGTTTGCATATCATGTGCAGGCTTCTATCAAGGTTCATCTCTCAGCCATCCCGTCTTACTCCAGAGGTCTTGGAGCTACATCCTTCGTCTCGGACCCTTCAGTAAAAAACTTCATGAAGCATTTGCTTAGAACCTTCTGAACAGTGCCAGCACCTATTCCAAGCTGGCACCCCAACACAGCTTTGACAGAATGAATGGCTCATCCATACGGACTCATCAACAAATGCGATCTAAACTCTCATGGGAAGTCACCTTCCTAGTCCTCAGGGCACACCCACGTTTCCTCTCCAAGGTGGTGTCGGATACGTCTCTGTTGGAACGCATCGTACTGCCAACTTTTTTCAGCAACCATACCTCCAGCGCTGAGCACGCCCTACAATCACTCCCTGTCGGAAGTACTTACATTTTACTCGCAGCGCACTAGCACTTTTAGAGAGTCTCCCTGATTGTTCATTTCTTTTGCAGGGCCCTGTAAGGGCCACAGCATCTCCAAACAAGGCATTGCCCGATGGGTGGTGAATTGCATTACCCACTGGCACCAAATCAAGGGCAACCCGCTTACCCGTCCAGCTACTGCCCATTCAACCAGAGGGAGGGCAGCTACAGTGGCTTTCCAGGCTGGAGTTGCCTTGAAGGATAGATGCAGGGCCGCTAACTAACGCACACTCCATACTATTGTCTGGAAGGGGACGCTGGCAGGGAGTCAGCTGTCAGACAAGCAGTCCTGTGACACCTGTTTGCGTGAGGTAGGAACAGCTGTTATTCTTTCCCTCGTTCCTTCAGGTTTCAAGCATGCATACTTTGGTGTTCAGGGTACTCTCTCTGGGTACTTTTGTGGACCTAATGTGTGCTTCAGTGAAGTAGGTGGCATGTGTCCACAGCTTGGTATTCTATTCAAGCTTGTGAATCTGTGGACGATCCAATGCTGAAGAGGTCTTAGTTACTTACCGCAAGGATAGCTCAGGGGCAAGACAATGCATTGCAACACAGGTATGAATCCGGGCTTGCGCTTAGACACTGGTCCCCGGTATTAAGCACGTTATAAAAGAACTATTATATTATATTACCTGTAACTGCATTTCTCCAGCATTGGTATCTTTCATAGATTCACATGCGCCCGCCCACCTCCCTGGTGAGGCTGCTCCAGAGGGAGGCAGTCATCAAGTATGCAGTCTCTATTAGGGTTCAAAATATGAAGATGGCTGCCTAGGGGGAGCTTAAGCCTCTCCACCTCATTGTTTGGGGTCAAAAGGGACCAACGTGAGGTGGAGGGACTACACAAGTGAGTGCGTTTCAGGCATCATTGGTAACGTACATTGCTTTTTCCTATGGAATTTTTTTTTAATTATCCAAGATTCTCATTCTGAAATATTCAGAGCATGTGAATCTACGAGAGATACCAATGCTTGAGAAGCACAGTTAGAGATAAGTAACTTAGACTGGAGGTGAAGTCTACCTGGGAAAACCTAAAGGCAGCTTTTATTGTTAAGGGGGCAGTTCCCGGGCACAAACCTTCAACTGCAGAGGGGAAAGGTCAGGCAAACATGTTTGATCCAGAGCCCATACTCTCATATCACCCAAATCCATTTGATTTCCGCAAGTGGCGAAATACACATGGTTAAGTGTACGCTCCTGGAAAAAGATGTGACGGATACATTAAAGGCTGAATGGCCTAAATGCTGACCTCGACAATATAGTGGCAATAACACCAGACCTAGGCACTCGGCGTAAAGAAGGGGCCTGCAAACTGTGGCTCTCCAGATGTTTTGGACGAGGTCTCCTGTGATCCCTCACCATTGAATTTGTGGGTGAAGGATGGTTGTAGTCTAAAACATCTGGATAGTCAAAGGTTACAGACCCCCGAGGTGGGGCGTGTTTTACTGGTTAGGCAATCTGATGCGTGCCATGTAGCGGCGCAGCGTTACAGCGTTCCAATCAAACTTGATACTAAGCTGGGAGAATTGGTATCTCCAGAGGTGTGTCCTTTCACCAAAGAGATAAATACACGTAAAGGGTCTAATTCAGCTCTGGAGCAAGCACAGTGCTCAAAAGAGGTTTTTAGCAGAGACGGCCTGGTAGTAACCACTCCTCTGGCAGCTTTGGTCCCAGGACACAGGTTCCAAGGTCGAGGACGGACATAGCATCGTCGATTTTTAGGTTATATGGTTTTGAGCGTCCTTATTCTTAAACTCATTGAGGACCCAAGAGCCAGGACATCATTGCATTGACTTTTTCACAGATGTATATGAAAGATGGTTCATTATTAACCCCTTAAGTGCTGAGGACGAGTATGCTCGTCCTTTTTGCATAGACATGCATAATAGCCCAGCAGTCCAGGGGGTTGGGTCTTGTAGATGAAGCTGGGTCCTCTAGACAGTGTGTTTCTGTTCCGTTTCAAGAGTCCTACTCCGGCAACTTGCCACCCAAAACCTTTTCACTCCACTTATGCAGTGCAATGCATAAGATCATTATAGCTTTCTGTTTCAAGCTATGATTTCTATTCAGAAACAACGTGTTGCTTTGTCTGGAAAATAAAACAAAAATATACATTTAAATAAAAGAAATGTGAGCTCGGTGCCACCTGAAGTAGGCGGGGTCGGGGGGGTTAAGGGGTGCCTTTTCCAGCTTTCCTGATCATGCAGACCACATATAAATAAAGGTGAGCAGATAACGTTTTATTGAATTTAATTTCCATCCGAGGGAGAGTTCAGATCGCCCCCAGACTCTGCAGCGTTTGCATTGATGGAAAGCCAAGCCCCCACCATCCGCTCCTTCGGCTGGGGCGCTTTCCTATCCTGCCCGCAGGTGTTTTTTTATGCAAATTGCTGCACAGAAGAATCTATCAGAGGACGGAGACGCCACCGTCTGATAAACTACCGCACATTAAGCCGTCGAGAATTCAGAGCACAAAGGCCTCGATCGGCGACGCAAAGTTTCATGAATTTTTTACTGCCAACAAATTGAAAAAACCATTAGCGCGGGATCCTGCGACTTCCGGGAGGAAAGGAGGCTCCTTAAAGTTGCAGCGTGTGTACAATCAGCACGGCGTCTATTCTATGAAACAGGTGCAGTTTGGGGACTTTGAGTTAGGACACGGAAATAACGGACCCGTCAACGTCAGCGTTATTTTGACAAGTAACTGCTGGAGTGGGCGGAGCCTACAATGACTCTTTATGGGAATTCAGGACCAACATACACGCCCTTAGCACTCAAGGGAGAGTGGGACTGGTTGTGTTGCAGAATTCTGCCTCTGTTGATGCCATGACGTGCACAGTGCTTCATGCCATCTTTTTGGGTATTTTACTGGAAACCAATTAATTAGAGCAGGTTTGCAACCTGTGGCTCACCACGTGTTCTGGACTACCAGTCCCATCAGCCTTAGACAGCGCATCCTATGATATGATATGGCATTTATAACGCGCCTATACACAAGTGTTTCAAGGCGCGACAAGGCAAGGGAGGGGTAACAGAGGGAAGACAGAACAACCATCCTACTATGCCAGGTGTCATTCAGATTGCGCAAGTGCATGGGAAGGGGGAAAAGGGAAGTGCAGAGGGGAGGGCTTGGGTTTGAGATCAGATGGGTGGCTAGGTAACCCATACAGTCTCAGTATCCGCTAGGACTTCAGCAGGGGAGAGGGGGGAGAGAAAGCAGCAAGCAAAGAGGAAGGTTTTAAGGTGCTTCTGGAACCGAAGATGGTTCTCCTCAAGTTCCAGGGGGCAGGGAGGCTGTTCCAGAGGGAGGCCCCAGCCGAAGAGAGAGATCTACAGCCAACTTGTTGCTTGGGGAAGCAGCTGACCCTGAGGGAGCTGGAGGTGGATGAACGAAGAGCTCGAGAGGGAAGATATTTAGGAAGAGAGAGTTGAAGGTATTGAGGCCCAGGCCCCAGAAGTCCTTGTGGACAATGCAGAGGGTTTTGAACTTAATCCTCGCCACCACTGGGAGCCAGTGAAGAGATTTCAGTCCTGGAGAGATGCGACAAGTCCCGCAGTCCTATTTTGGATGAGTTGCAGAGGGCGTAGAGTAGAAGCAGGAAGATTTAGAAAGAGGCTGTTGCAATAGTGCAGCCTAGAGAGAACCAGAGCTCTGGAGACAGTGAGCTTCTGGGGGAAGGAGAGGAAGGGAAGAATCCCTCTGAGGAGGTGCAGCTGGTAGTGTGACTTCTTAGAGACGTCAGAGATGTGAGGGATCATGGGAGCTGTAGGCCAAAAGATTTGGAGATGGAAAAAAAGTGAGGTGGAAGGACTACTCAAGTGATTGCCTCTCAGGCATCATTGGTAATGCGCATTGCTTTTTTTTGTAGAACCCAGAGGAAAGCAATACAAGAATAAAAGTTTAAACGGCATCGCGTTTTTCCCTCTCCAAACTGTCGGAGCCTTAGCATTGGCTGTGAAAATTCAAATGTTTCGGAGGCAGGTCGCTGCATGCTGTAGGTGCTTTGTTATACCCAGTTATAAGCAGCAAAGCTGTTTGTTTCTTTATTTGTACCGCGTGCCAGACCCGAAGGTATCAGGGCACGAGGGCAAGAATGCTTTAGGCTTACAAGTTACAAGGTTACACAATGACAGAGGTACAGAACAATGGCAATACAGCAAATAATACATTTACATAGATACATAGCAGAGATGGGGTATGGTGGAGTATTAAGGCTTGTTCCCTTAGAGCCACTTGATGCAGTTTACTCTAAAGTGTGGGTAGGTTTGGTCCAGCCTTAAGGTGGGCGGGAGGGAGTTCAACAGTTGAGTTGTGCAGCTTTGACAGGGAAGCTGTTCCCTCCAGTTGTAGTCATTTTGAATGGGGGGACAGCTAGGCAGTTCATGTAGGCTGCTCTCAGTGAGGTAGCTAGGTGCTAGGTTATTAAGGCATGTAAGGGAAGCAGTTTTAAGTTTAATTTGGTCAGTTGTAGAAATACAGTTGGATTGCGTGCTAATTGTTGTGATATGTTCTCTTTTCAAGATTCCTAATGCCACTCTAAGGGCATTGTTTTGTAGGTTTTGGATTTTCTGCGTGATGTGTTTATTAGCAGCTAGATAGAGAGTGTTGCAATAATCTAGTTTGGACAACACGAGTGCTCGTGCCAGCGTGGTGCAACTGTTTGAGGACTGGTACGGTTTAGCAGATTGGATTAGCTTACAAGTGTAGGCTGTGGAAGAAGCCATAGCGTTCACTTGTTTTGCTAAGGTTAGGCTAGAGTCGAGGTAAAAACCTAGTGTTTTTACCTCCTTAGCAACTTTAATGATGTGGCCATCTATGACAAAGGATGAGTAGTCGTGACTACGTTTCTTGATGTTGTTTGTAGTCCCCAGTAGGATGAGTTCCGTTTTGTCATCATTCAGGCCTAGACCATGACGGGCCATCCATGCCTGGATGATGAGGTACATCTTATTCACCAAGGCCAAATCCTGTTTGTAATCCCCAGAAAGTGGGATGAGAATCTGGGTGTCATCTGCATAGTTGGTGTAGGTGACGCCCAGATAGTTGAAATCATCAAACAGGTGCTTAGTAGAAATGTTATACATGGTGGGAGACGCACGATCCCTGGGGCACACCGCATGTGATGGGCACAGGGTCAGCAGCTGCTGAGGTAGAGAAGACGCTCATTGTTCTCTCGCCTAAGAATGATTTAATCCATGCTACGGCTTGTGGCGAAAAGTGTGCTGCTGATTCTAGATGGCTGCAGAGCACTCTGTGATCCACCAGTTGGAATGCTGCTGAGAGATGCAGAAGGAGGAGCAAGGCAGTTTTTCCTTGGTCTCTCAGCTCATCGACCTGGGCTTTGAGATCGATGAGTGCTGTTTCTGTACCGTGTTGCGGTCTGAAACCTGACTGCCTAGTACCTAGGAGTTGGTGCAGCTCCAGGAATTTTTGGATCTGTAGGTCGGCCACTTTATCTAGGATCTTTAGTAAAAAGGGCACCATAGTGATCGGCCTGTAATTTGTTGGTATCGCCGGGTCCAGAATTTGCTTCTTAAGGAGGGGAAGGACCCAAGATTCCTTGAGGTTGCTAGGTATAGTGCCTGAGGAGAATGAGGAGTTGATCAATTTCGTGATGAACGGGGCTAGGTCTCTAGCCGCGTCTTTTATTATTTGAGCCGGGCAGTTGTCGCTTCGGCAGTTTGAAGGCTTCAATGGTAGGATTCTTTTTTCTACCTTCAGTATGGAGACTTTAGTAAAGTTAAATCTTTGTTTAGGTTTGGCATTGGTAGGTGAGTTTTAGATTGGCTAGTTGCCGAGGTTATATTTAGTTTTTTCTTATCAATTTTGACTTGGAGTGTGGCAATTTTATCACTTAGGGCCTTCCGAATGTTGGAACGCCATGTTTTATGCTGGGATGGGATTCTCTAGCTCCTTTAATATTGTAAAGAGCTCCTTAGTTCCTGATTTAGCTTGCACTATTCTGTTGTCATAACTTTCCTTTTTGGCACGTTTTATTTCAAGTTTGAATTTTGTGGAGATGCTGATGAGAGTGGCTTTGTTTGTCTCTGATAGTAGTAGCCTCCATGCAGATTCGCACTTGCGTTTTTCTATCATTGGTGATTTTAGATGAGGGGTAAACCAGGCATTTTGGTGTGTTCTAGGTTTGCTGTTTCTCATTTTTAGTGGGGCGATGGTGTCCAGGGCATTGGCCGTGACAGTATTAAATTTGTTGACTAGAGATAAGGGATCTAAGGTGTCCGGCAGTGAGTTTAGAGTTGGACGGATTAGTGGTAATAGCCTGTCTGTTGTTATTTTTTTTTGTTTCTTGTTAGCGATGGGGGTGCTAGAGTATTATTTTGCGGTTGTTGGATTTTAACGTTTACTGAGAAAGCTACAAGAGCATGGTCTGTCCAAAGTTCTGGGCAGACGAAGGTGATGGTTGTGTTGCAGTTGTGGTCCGCCACCCAATCAAGCGTACAGCCTTTCTCATGGGTCGGCTGTGTCACTCTTTGGGTGAAGCCAAGCTCTGATAGGACATTGGCAATGTTAGTGGCTTGTACGTCTTTGTGATCATTGAAGCCTAGGTGAAAATCTCCTAACAAGAGGGCTTGTGATGAATTTTTTAGATTATCTGACAGGATGGTGGAGCTGTCCTCCTCAAAGGTACCAATGGGTCCTGGTGGCCTATAGATTAGGTGTAAGTTGATAGTTGTTAGCTGTTAGGAGCACGACCGTTAGGGACTCGCATGATTTTGTATGCATAGGTGCTTCTATCCGTATAGAGAGTTTGTTTTTGGTGATGTGGGCTAGGCCTCCTCCGCAGGAATTAGTTATATGAAGATGGTGTAGTTGGTTGGCACTGCAAGCATCAGGGCTGGGCTAGCCGCTTGATGTAGCCAAGTCTATATAATGGCTAGGAAATCATAGTTGCCTGTTTGAATAATGTCGGCAATTTCTGTAGAATGAGCTATTAAAGACCTGGCATTAATAAGTGCTCCTATGATGGTAGGCTGTCTGTGGGCAGTATGGGTGTGGCAAGTCTATTCGGTTTGGCTAGCTTATTATAGTTAGTGGGGTCACTTGGTGAGGAGCGATTTAATTTGGTTATGTCCTTCTGAAGACTTCTACTATAGGTACATCCAGTAATGTGTCTGGCTAGCGGTTCATATATTTTTGGTAGTCTCACGCGCAGTTTGGAGTTCCTTTGTATGAGATCACAAGGAATATTGGTTATAGGTATCTTTCCTAGAGTAGGCATGTCTAGTCTTGTAATGCAATTATGACTTTTAGTGGTCATGTCTTGGAAGGGTGGGCTCGCAAGGGTCACTATAGGCCTGAGAGCAGTCAAGTACAGTAGGACGACAAACATTATAAACTGGTATTGTATGAGAATCTCAGAAGTGGTCAGCAGTGCTAGGAGGTTAATACATTGTGCAGGTCGCGCTGAACAGAAGCGTATACATTACATTTGGTAGGGAACCCAGGTTAGTTACAGTACCGTTCGAAAATCTCAATTGCAAGTACAGTACATTCACGTATACTTAATATGAGTGATTAGCAAAGTAGATATTGTGTTAACTGTATTGGGCACTCGCAATTACATGCATGCATATGCAGTCATCATAGTTCATAGTCAACAGTAGCATTTTATATAAGAATCACATGTGCTCAGAAATTCATAATACAGTGTATAAAATGTACATTCGGTTGTTAGGCGAGGGCTAACTGTATTAGTCGCTAACAGGTACAGATGCCCTTCCAAGGCGTGCTTGGGATGTTAGCAATAGGCAGGTCTCAGCGGGTGTGTTGAATTGGGTTTAGGAGGGCAGATTGTTCTAGTCTTCGCTGGTGGCTGCCTTGGGAGGATGTGATCTGCAGCTTTGGTGCAGTAGCGTTAAAGTTTGTAAAGGAGACTAGAAGGAGGTTTGAGAGGGCTCACCTGACAGTTATTCCTTGAGTAGAGGTTGCGGCATGACGGCCCCTTGGTCCTGTTGCGCTCTTCAGCATGGAGCCTTCTTTCCTGGCCTTACTTCCTAAGCTGGCTGATAGCCTGCCGGCTATTGGCTGATTGTAGAAATCCAAAAGTTCAGCCAATCCGGGCAGAGAGGGGTCAGGCACACGGTGGTGCCAGGATCAGGCAAAGGTAGGGCTCGGGGCGGCGGCCATCTTAGATGCAGATTTTTCGTATTGTAGCAAATACGATTTTAGAAGAGAATTCCCCATGTGCACAGATTCTGAGGCCAGGAATGATGGTTAGGCATCCAGATTATAGTGGGTGCTGGCGCAGATCGGGCCACAATTATTAGCATTCAATGGGACTTCAAGGCAAAGGGGTCTGGGTGCCTGGAGCTTACCTCCAATGCATGGCACTATCCTGATGGTGAGCACTGCTCCTGCAGCACGCGACGGAGACGCTCAGGAGCTCCTGCTCCAAGCGAGGATGGGGTGGCTCTGGGTGCTGGGATCCAGCTCTGTCAGCATAAGTGCCAAGGACGAGTATGCCCGTCCTTTTTGCATAGACTTGCATAATAGCCCGGCAGTTAAGGGGTTAATGATTTTGGAACGCGTTTGCCATGGATTCCTATGGAAATGACTTGTAGTATGTTCTAGAAATGGCCGGATTCCATTGTAATCCATTGGTTTTGCACCAGGATGAAAAGGTTAGGCTGGCAGAAAACCAGATGCTTCAGTCAAAGCAGCAGGCGGGCACGTTAAAGCCGTTCAGCTTACCAAATCTACTTGTCATTGCAAGGTAAGCGCAACACTTGGTGTGCAAGGTTTCCGTCTGGTTTTGCACCTGCTTTTTGTCACTCCGCTGAACTTGCAAAAGGACTCCCTAGTACATCAGGCCTACATAGATTCACGCGCTCGCCAACAGAACTTCATAATAGTCGCTTATTCACTAAATTATGTTGCAGTTTTAATTTGTTTATGACGACACGGAGCAATGACAACGTCGGATTGGGTTGTCGGCCAATCGGCCCGTGGCCGATGCAAAATCATGGCCGGAGACCTGGGGGCCGGTTCCTGAAGCCCACGTGGGCCGGTTTCAGCCAAAGCGTGGGCTTCACACTTCAGGAACCAGCCCCCAGGGCCTCTGCCTCGCCAGGCGGATGCAAGTTGCAAAGGATCTGTAAGTAAGTAACTTACAGATCCTTTGCAATTGCAGCCCCACGCCCGCCTCCGCCGCCGGCCCGCCGCAGATGCAGAGAAAGGTAACACTGAAGTATTACCTTTCTTTGATAAATGCGGCGGGCCGGCGGCTAACTGCCTCGGCCCGCGACACCCTGGCTCCAGCAGCAGTCAGTGCTACAAAACACTGGGAGGGACGGGCAGGGATGGGCGGGGCTGCCTCAGCTCAGCCTGCTCCCTCCCAGTGATTTGTAACAGACTCTGCTCCCCTCTCCGCCGCACACCGCCACTGCCGCCGGCACCATAAATCGCAACTTGCAGCAGTGAGCTGCTTTCGTCGCCAGAATGATTTCTGTGTCCTCTTCGCTCCACTCAGGACTCAGGAGGTATAGAGTGCCTGCCTGGGACCCCACGGGGAAGACCCCTAAGCGGTCCCAATGGTACGGTAGGCGGGATCTCCCTACGTAACCGTGACTATGTATTTTGCTTTTCGAAAGTTGCAGTAATAGCATGTTTTTTCTGCCGTTGTCTCTGTTACGATCATACAAGACATTCCATCTCTTTGTCCACAGTCACTTGACAAAATCCTTGTGCCTAAAAGCTTGTGTACAGTGTACAAATATTTGAGCATAGCATCACGTGTTTGCATTGTGCAGGCACCGTTGCGGTGGGTGCTTCTTTGGATCCAGTCTGTTTGGGGTTCAGTTTTACTGGTGGGTGTGCACGCAAACACAGTCATGGGGGGTTCGCTGGGAAGTGGGGGTTGCTGGCGTGTAAAATAAAAAACTGATTTTGTCCAAAGAAAGGCCTTGATTCCGGCTGGATGTAATTGGTGTTACGTGAGGGTGTTGGAATGGGGGAGTTTTAAACATTATACGTATGCAAGGCTTTCTGTGGGGCATGGTAGCCTAGTTATGTGCTAATTAATGGTTGCGTCCCTCGGATGTAGCCGTGATGTGTAGGCTACCAGTTTGAGTCGACACGAAGGAAGATCGATCCGGGAGGTGGAACTCTTGAGGGGGGACACGGGATGGCTTGCAGTGCAAGACCAGACTGCTTGGTAAGCCGTGCTGGGGGGGCGCCTTGAGTTGCCCCATGGCCCTAACTGGCATTCATTCCAACCTGGCATCCGAAACCCCTCTTCTCACCCCCCCAAAATACGGGTAACTGTTGTTGTCCTAATGCTTGCATATGTGTATGTGCGAATCGCCCTGGGCTAGCTTAGGAGTTTAGCACTGCGTTGTACATGTTAGAGTGGCTGCTCCACAATGCTTTGCACAGACGGATGTGGCAGGATACAGGCGAAGGCTTAGGGGGCCAGCAGAAGGGTTTAGTATAGGGGATTGTTGCCAATCTGCTGCAAGTTGGGACAGTAACCTCCTCCCCTCCTCCCGCAGCATTCTCCCACTCAGTGCCGGGAAGCCCCACTAAGGCGCGTGCTAACAGCGCCAGGTTTACCCCACCCCCGGAACTACAAATAAAATAATGCATTGGGGGGACACTACAGCTAACCTCATCTGCCCGACCCAAAACATTTCAACCATTGGGGCTGAAAAAAACCAACAGTGGTACATCTTGGAGTATAAGCCGTGGTGGTGAAGGCAGGGAAGGAGACGAAAGCAATAACTGCTTACATAGCCATACTTTGAATCATTTGCTACGATTGTGCACAACACTTACGCTTTCATTCTGTAGATTCGTAAAGTGTGTTGGAGTGTAGAAGCATTAAGAACTATCAGGAACAGCCAATGGGATTCAGGTGTTACTGTGGTATAGAATTAGAAAAGGTCCTTGTTAGGCTATAGCAGCACCACCACCATTTTAGGGATTTGCCTGGTCTTCTATTAGAATGGCCATGAAGGGGTTCTAAATGTGCTGGAATAAACTTTGATGGGTGACATATGAGAAGGGTTCCAACTCTCTTTTCCTGTCCTCTGTTTTCAGATACACTCCCAACAGAACCCAAAACCACACTTAACCACAACTGCACAACACTGAAGCTATGGCAATACTCAAAGTATTGGGTAGTTCATTAGGGCGCAACTGGCGTGGGATAGCACATCAAGTGGCTTATCATTGACTTAATTGTGCCACAATTAATGCTTTGTTGTAATGTGTCTATCTTTCCTATCTCCCTGGCATGCTGTTCAGAATGGTTGTTTGCATGTATGAGGTAATGAGTGCTCAGAGTATTCAATGTCCTATGAGTACGCTGCTTTCCCTATTATGCCAACCTCTGAAGCCTGAAAAGTAGATGCATGCATGCGTGACATGCAGCCAAATTTGCACCAGACATGCGGATGAGCTAAACTGGTCTGCTGTTAAATCTCAGTTACCAGTTTAATGGTATTCACACTACAGAATAATTGCTCATTTTACTCCAGCCGATATGATAGCTCAGTGGGTTGAGTGCTCGCTGCTGCGATGTGTGTGTGATCTGCAGGTTGCAGGTTCGAACCATCTCAGCCTTTCATCCTTCTTAGGTCGATACTTGAGTACCAACACAGGTTGGGTGATATTGTATGCAGATTTTGTTCTATAAAAAAGAGCTAAAGCGTCAGTGCTATACAATAACATATTATCATTTGGCCTTGGACGTCTGCTTGCATTCACAGTAATTTGACAATATGGATCCTACACACAAATATTCATGGTACATATGGTGATCCATTCTTGTATGAAATGTATGTCACATTAGTGAAATCGTAACCATATCTTTCGTAGTGTACTTAGGAGCAATGCTATTTGATGCCACTTCCTGTTTTGTCAAGGGGTGAAAGGTCGTGTTCATGCTACTCCTGCTCGGAGCTGTGGACCCTGTCACAGAACTTTATGCAAAATGATGTTATTTTATGTGTTGTAATGTAACAGACACTTGAACTTCTGTAAAGTCATGAATTGACGCGATTCACGGATGATGGTTTGAGGGCCACTTTTTTTGAGGCACGGGTGGGTCACTTTTTTGAGGCGAGGGGTGGCCCACTTTTTTTTGGTTGTCCGGGCCTATTTCTTGTCCCAGTCCGACCCTGAGAAATGATACCCGGGTCCGCGCTTCGAAACCTGTGGGTATTAAGTGCGTTGTAAATCACCTGTCATAGTGTGTCATAGTGGCCACTAACATGACAACCTCTTCTTGAAACCATTATTTTTATTTATGAATTTGCATTTTTAAAGCACTCACGGGGCGCTGTTAGTTGCATATTTTTAATGCGCTTAAAATAACCAGAGGTTTTTAAGCACGGACCCGGGGTTCGAACCCGTGTTGCTTCATGTCGTCTTGTTTCCAAGGCGAGCACGTTGCCCCAGAGCTATCCTCCCGAGACACAATACCGTTCCTTCCACACCTCCCATCCCCTCCTCTCTGCAGACAGTGAAATGGAAGGTGCAAAGAAAAAGCCTGTCACAATTAGGGAACTAGTGAAGTAGAAACAATTACCATGTATGATTTTTTTTAAAGTGTAGACTAGAAGTGGTCTGTGCCCATTGATAGCCAAGGCACATGGCTAGACATGTCTTTAATCTGCTGTTCAGGGTTTGAGGGGTTGTTCTTCATATCTGAGGTTAGAGTGAGTTTGGAGAATAAGGATAAACGGATGAGGATTTCTATGTAAACACATCTGCCCCTGATTACCTCTCGGAGGGCCACTGACAGGCGCCGTGGTGACAGTGACAAGCACTCTGGCCGGGGGCTGCTTTTGGGGGTCCAGTCAGCTGTCTGATCTTTGCTGATGTTTTTTTTAAAAAAAAAGGTGCAACGCTTTTTCATCCCCTCTTAAGTGACAGTGGAGGAAGAGCAAAAAGAAAGCGTTTTCTCTTTATATGTCGTCTGAAAGATCTATTCAGTTGAACACTCTTTGTAGAGGAAACAATAGCTGCCAGAGAAAGTTTGACAGTGCCAACACAACTGTTCGTGATGTAAAGTTTTAAATAATTATATTTAGCCTGCGTCGGGGGTGGTGAATGGTTATGGCACTAGCCTTTATGGATAACAAGAGGTAGGCTACTGGAGCCCCCCCTGACCCCTCCCCCCGAGTAAGCAAGGACTGCCCCACTGTGAGAGTCTATCAACTATTGCCTTTTGGTGCTGTGTACTTGACATGAATGTCCTTGCCGCCACATGAGGGGCGAGGGAGTACCTCTGGAATGTCTACAACTCAAATGAGTAACACTGCAATATATGTGTTAGGTTAGTTTAGTTTAGTTTATGAATCTCTCTCATTGGTCAGGTGTCAGATACTCAGATCAAACAGATAATCAAATAATCTGGTGTCAGAACAGAATCAAGGAACGCCGTGATAGGATTGAGTTCAGCAGGTTAATTTTTGTTAGTCCAAAGCCAACTTTTTACCTTACATCTGAATCTAGAGTAGGGAAGATTAGTTCTCAGTTCCATGGGGAGTGCGTTCCAGGCACAGGCAGCTCTAACAGGGAAACTTACTCCACCTGCTTTAGTTAGTCTAAATCTGGGAATTTCAAGTAGGGAGTGATTAGAGTCTCTGGTGTGACGAATAGAGGATTTTCTGGTCAGTCTGGCTGAGATGTATGGGGGCGCAGTGTTGTTAAGTCCTTTATGTGTAAGAGATAGCGTTTTAAGGAGAACTCTGTCACTGATTTTTAACCAATGATTGTCTTTCCTAATGTTAGATATGTGAGCTCTACGGGGTATGTCCAGGGCTGCTCTAAGAGCGTTGTTTTGCAGTATTTGTAGTTTGTTTGTGACAGTTTTGTTGGCCCCCGCATAAAGGGCGTTACAGTAATACAATTTGGACATTACTAGGGCATTGGCTAGAGTGATACAATTGGTTTTAGACAAGTAGGGTCTGCAGGCCCTGATTAATTTACAGGTGTAGGCTGTGGAGGAAGCCAGGGAGTTTATTTGTTTTTTGAGCGATAAGGTGGAGTCGAGGTAGAAACCTAGTGTTTTTACCTCTGTTGCCACTTTGATTATATTGCCATCGATATTTAAAGGCGCAGTAGTTGGGGCAGAGTTTTTTGAGGTTGGAGTCGGAACCCAGGATCAGTATCTCTGTTTTGTCGTCGTTCAGGCAGAGGCCGTGAGAGGCCATCCATGCCTGAATGATGAGGTAAATCTTATTTACTAGAGCTGTGTCTTCGGCAAAGTTGCCAGATAGGGGTATGAGGATCTGCGTATCGTCCGCATAGTTGGTGTAGGTTACCCCCAATCTGTCAAGTTTGTCGAAGAGTGGCTTAGTGAAGATATTATACATTGTGGGGGAGACACATGAACCTTGTGGGACGCCACAGGTGATATGTATTGGTTCCGCTGAGGCTAATGGGGAGAACACTCTCATTGTGCGGTTGTCCAGGAAGGATTGTACCCAGGCTACAGCTTTGCTTGAAAAATGGGCAGCAGATGCTAGATGGTTGCATAACACTGCGTGGTCCACTAGGTTGAAGGCCGCCGATAGGTCAAGGAGAAGGAGCATAGCTGTTTTACCTTTATCCTTCAACTCGTCGATTTGTGTCTTAAGGTCAATTAGGGCTGTTTCAGTACCATGTAGTGGTCTGAAGCCAGATTGGCGTGATCCTAGTAGTTGGTTTGTCTCCAGATACTTTTGGATCTGGAGGTAGGCTACTCTGTCAATGATTTTAAGGAGAAATGGGACCGTGGTGATGGGCCTATAATTGGTCGGGATGGCTGGGTCAAGGGTCTGTTTTTTGAGGAGGGGAAGAACCCATGATTCTTTAAGGTTGGTCGGTACAGTGCTGGATCGGAAGGAGGAGTTTATTAATTTAGATATAAAGGGCGCTAGGTCTCTCGCTGCAACCTTAATAACTTGTGCTGCGCAGATGTCACCTTGGCAGTTGGGGGGTTTCAGGGATAATATCACTTTTTCAGTTTCCAATATGGATATGTTGGAGAATCTGAATGGTTTGTAGCTGCTATGATTGTCTGTTCTACGTGTATCTGCCAAGTGGGAGGTATGTGTTCCCGTGGAGTTCAGGGATGCTTTTTTCTTTGCAATTTTTGTTTGTAGGGTTGTAATTTTATTAGCTAAAGCATTTTGGATGCTAGTGCACCATTGTTTGTCCTTGGGGGCCTTATCCACAGGTGTGATTGGGTTTTCCATTTCCCGGAGGATGGAGAAGAGCTCTTTGGAGTTAGAATTGGCTTTGCTAATTCTCTCATTGAAAGTATTCTTTTTAGTTTGGATTATTTCCTTCTTATATTTTTTGGCAAGGTTGTTGAGTAAGGTTTTATTCTCAACTGAAGGTGTGTGCCTCCAAATAGCTTGGAGTTTACGTTTTTGGATCCGTAATTCTTTGAGGTGTGGGGTGAACCATGAGTTAAGGTGAGATTCTCGTTTACTTTTGCGCAGTTTGATAGGGGCAATAGTATCCAAGGCTTTGGACATAGTGTTACTGAATGTCTCAACTAGTATATTAGGATCAGAATTGATCGCTCAGGCAGTGAGGGCTGGTAGGAGGAGTGGAAGTAGTTTTTCAGCTGTGATTTCTTTTTTACTTCTAGAAGGCATAGGTGGGGCTGTTTCAAGGTTGTCTAGTTTAGGAGGCTCTATGATAGATGAGAAGCAGATAAGGTGGTGGTCAGTCCGTGTTTGTGGTAAGATGTTGACGATGGTGGTGGCACAGTTGCGGTTGGCTATCCAATCTAGTGTCCGCCCTTTTGTATGTGTGGGGGCTAAGACTTTTTGCGTAAGGCCGTGATCGATTAAGATAGATTGAATGGAATAGGCCTGTCTGTCTGTGTCGTCATTGAAACCTAGGTTAAAGTCACCTAGTAGCAGGAGCTGAGTGGAGTCTTTGATATTCGTGGTGAGGAGGCTAGATAGATCTTCCTCAAAATTACCTAGAGGGCCTGGAGGTCTGTACACCAGAAGGACAGTTAGTGTACTGTTGTTAGAGATGGGTATTTTAGCAGAAAGAAGTTCACAAGATGTGACATCTGGGTGTGGGGTGAGTCTTACTGCTAAATTCGATTTGGCAATAATGGCCAGGCCACCTCCCCTAGAGTTAGCCTGGTCGACTCTAAGTATATTGTAGTTGTCTGGTATGGCAATCATGAGTGCAGGGCCAGCAGCATCATGGAGCCAGGTCTCGGTGATAGCTAGGATCTCCTAGTGGGGGGGTTCTCCAGTCGAGGGGCCCTAGATCTCTAGGTTGTCCATGGCTAGTATGTCGGCAATTTCTGTGTTGTGTGCTATAAGGGATCTAGCATTGATGAGGGCTCCTGATAAGGTAGGAGTCGTGATTATTCTTTGAGTGGGTCTGAGATTAGGAAGATCGGGTCTTTTCTGGTTGTGGGAGAGGTCAATGTGTTTTTTAGGGCGTCTTTCTACATCTAGGGCAGAAGGGTTGGAGTCAGAGTGCAGTGGCAACATCAATAAACTATTCATGGCATAAAGAAACACCAAGCCTAGGCGGGGAGTGTGTTCCAGAGAAAGGCTGTGTCACTCCAGGGATACGAAGAGCCTTGATGAAGCAATAACAGTGTTATCCGGTGAAATATGGCCTGTAGAAACCACTCTCTACTGAGGTGATAGGCTCTGCGCTTCTAACCTTACATAAGAGACGGCATGCACGATTTAATGAACATGTTTCGCTCTCTAAAGAACATTTCTAAAATCTCCTGGGCCCCTCTTCTATTTCATTTTTAGGGGAGCTCTTTCGGTTCAGACAATTGTGGAGACCTTGTCAGTGGGTCTACACACGCAGTGAGACTAATCTTTGATCTGTTATCCCCTGGTTCATATATGTGAAACCAAAAAAGTTCCCTCTGGTTCTCTGACGTGGCCAAAAAAAAACCAAAGGGTTCATCTGGGGCCCTTGAAACTAAATGGCCCATGAGACATCAAGGAGTGAATACAATGTTGAGCAAAACCTGCCGGACTGCACACCACCAAATCTTATATCAGACTTATACAATTCCATTTGCATAGAATTCATGACAATGGCACCAAAGGAAGAACGCTTCCCAAGGTAGTCCAAGACCCTACGTTCCCTCACGAACCCTCGAGATCTCAGATTCCCTCCTCCAAGATCTGTTATAAGATGCTGGACACTTTCTCTTCCAAAGTCTGTAAAATAATAGACAGAGCCTCAGCGACTGTTGTGGTGGGCTCGTAATCGTCATCCACTGGATATCGTACCACCCAGTTTTCTTCAGCTTCAGAGTCCTTCATGAAGGATGAAGCCGAAACATGTAAAATAGCCATGCAATAATGGCAAAACTAAAAGAATATATGTGGGAAAAAATATTTGGAAAGAATATTTGGGAACAAATATTTGGACTACTTTTTGGGAAAAAGTAGTCCAACTGAATATAAAAGTCTACACAGTGTACAATTAAAGCTGTTTTTTCAACCATGATATTAATAAAGTATTTGATGAAAAAAAAATGCAACGGGAGGTTATGGGTCCTATCTGAATGGGAAGGTGTCGACGCTTCACATATTAGATTTTCATTGGCCTTCTGCAGGTAGCAAAGGGGACTCCAGAGTACATTTTCCAATAGGTGAGTGCAGCAGGGAAATTCAAAACCATGACAGGTGGTCCACAGACATGTTGTGTGTACCCCACTCGCTTCCTGGCACGCGGCATACCCTCCTCATATCGTACCATGGCCAGGGACACATGGTCTACTAGTGACTTGGGGTAAAACCAACACTTTTTTTTAATCAAGGTGGTAAGAATGCTGTTGTAAGGGGGCTGGGGGCCAACATTAAATTTGCTCCATCGGACTCCGGACGGAAATGCGAAGAAACAGTCCCCCCCGCCCCCAGGATAAAAAGGTATTTGACAGATGTCCCATCCCCGAGACCTGAATGAACCTGAGTGGCACCCGTTCCCACCTCACCCCTAGTGCAAGCGGTGCCCTATAGCGCCCTCGTGTGGGCAACTATCGAGCCACCAGCCACTGTCTATCAAGGGTGGGAGAAAGATTCCTGGGAAATAGACAACAACACCTCCAGGAGCAGAGGGACAACAGGGTGTGTCCAACATCCAGCCACTTTCCTTAAAATCCTACAATGAAGTTGTTACACAATAAAGGTGGCGCTACACGATAACAGCCAGCAAACAAAACACAATACTGGAACCAAGGGCAGTCCAGGGTATATGTTTTAATATAATTCAGGCCAAGCTTATGCATTCAAAAATTTGCATTAACAGTGACGGATTACAGGTTGCTTTTGGGAACAGATGTTATATCTCGAATATTAATACAACTGTCCTTGAGTTTCATATATATAACGGAGCAAACTAATGACTGCGTTCGCAGAACACATCTGCATTGCAAGCCATGGTGCCCGCGCTTGGCTTCCCGCCGCCCCTGCACTCACTTAATAAGAAGGCTATTCTAGTGGGTGATAAATGGCTCCGGGCCAGGACTCCGGGTCATATTTACTTAGTTCAGCAGACAGGGAAGAGTGCGTCTTTTAATCACTCACTTAGCACCCTGTGCAGGTGATTAATGGGGCGCGGGCGGTGCTCTTCCCGCCCATGACATCACTGACCAGAGACTGCGGGGGGTAGGGTGGGGGCCTGGAGCTGGGACGAGCAGAAATGACTCCGAGTTGCACTTGGAGACGAGTGGGGGTTCTCCAGTCGAGGGGCTCAAGGGCTGGTCTCACCAACAAACAACATGTCATGTTAGGATGGGAAGTAGACAACGCTTTCAGAAAGAAAAAGTAAAACGCTTTGCTCAAATTTCAGGGCAAAACTCCTAAAGCGTGTTAGGGTTGGAAGGATGGGGTTGAAGATGCAAGCTCAGAAAGAATACATGGTATATATGTAGCAGGTATGCCCTATGGCTTGTTTAGATTAAGGCAGAATTGCGCTATGGGAAATTGATGAATGCATAGAGAGCAACGTGTGTACCTTATCCATTCCTGGCCTGTACTGTTATCCTGGAACGTATTTTTCATTCATTAAGACGGATGCAAGCCTACAGGTACACAAACATGAGCGTATGGCCCTGTGGAACGTGCATATGTCATCGGTTGGGATCACACCAGAATAAGAAGAGTCCAAACAATCGTACAAACTCAAGAAGATGGCAAACTGCTGTTTTATTAACAATTATCTAAAACAGGGAGGTTGCAGCGAACATCAACGGACGGACGCTCAGTCTCTCAACGATCTCCACACAAAATACAGTCCATATACTCATATATACGTCAGAGTGACGTCATACTACATGGCAATAGTGAAAAACATATCAAGGGTCAGGATTGGTAAAGGGAAACATTTAGATATACAATCATATAGGAGCTAAGATTGTCATTGGCTCTCCTTTATAAGGTGGACAACTTATGCCTACTTCTTAAAACATGTAATTTCAGAAACACTAGTTACATCGAGTTTCATTGGTCTTCTAAGCTATAATGTCCTTCATTATATGGACTAATACAATTGGTTGGCACGCTTGTGCCAGTCTGGAACATTCGGTTAATTTAGCAGCACATAAGCCCAGACCCAGGTGTAGGGAGATAGGGCATGAAACTACTCACCAGCCAAATAGCCCAGCATCTCTCATCACCCATGCCTTCTGCCATGAAATAGTCTTTGTACTTGGCCTTGCAGAGTATTCTCGCCTTGAGAATGTACGGAGTGAGGGCACTCGCTATCGTGTCTGGGGCTCCAAGTTCAAGCTCTATTTCCATCTTTGCTCGCGAGACAAGAGACCATGATCTGGTCCATTTTGCAGCTTTTAAATGCTTTAAATTCATTAAGGCTTGGCATCCCTTGTGTTATTTTCTTGCACCTTAACGTGAGAGGATTCATCCTCTGCACACTCGCACGTAGATTGCTGACCTTGATTTCTAGGATCTTGACTTCAGGGCAGACAGCCTCGCCACCCAGCTCCATGAGCTTGCTACTCTGCTGCGGCACAGCTTTTCCATTCCCGCTTCAGGGTTTCTGACTTATTTTCTTCATGATACCAATGTCCAGTTTCTGTACAATGGCGGCTCTGCCTGCATTCTATTTCCTACTCATAACTGGCCTAGCTGATGACTTTGTCTAACTTGCGTTTCGGCGTCTGTACAGTTATTGTACTTCTGTTTTCTGCAGCACGTTGTTAACGTGTGATCTTCTTCTTTTCCTCGTTGTCTGTTAACTCGATTCTTTACTTCATCATTTCTCCTCTAGGATCCGTACATCGTCTTCATTCAATATCTCGGGACGTCGTGCACACTTTCTTATGAGGTCATCAGTTCATTTTCTCAGCTCTTTCTCATATTCCTTCAGGGAGTTCTTCCTGCAGGTTGTCATCACTCTGGGGGTACATTTGATAGGGTTGTCTCAAAGGGTATCTCCTTCCAAATACTCA
The DNA here is from genome assembly GCF_040938575.1 of Ambystoma mexicanum. Classification (NCBI taxonomy): domain Eukaryota; kingdom Metazoa; phylum Chordata; class Amphibia; order Caudata; family Ambystomatidae; genus Ambystoma; species Ambystoma mexicanum. The sequence goes on along the minus strand of NC_090940.1, from coordinate 642,058,092 downwards.
CTGTGGTATTGGCACCATAGCTGGTGTCAGGCAAGGCACAGTCTCATGTTTCCAATACAAGGGAGTGGGGGGGGGCGGGATCTCCTGCGGATGTATGCATCTGCTCCTCTACAAATATAAAGAACAATAGGTGGACTAAATATAATCTGAAGATTTATATTAAATTGCATGCCTGATTCCTCCAGCTTCTAAGCTCTGTAATAATCAGTGTCTCTACTATTACCCACTTGTGGTACTGAATTGATTAAGCTTGGTAGGTGGAAGGAATTGCCTCATGCTCCAAAACATCTCCTTTCTTTTCTTCTGGAGAAATCCCAGATTTACTGACCACCCCTTTCCTTCTGGGGCTGTTTTACTGCCACAGTTCTTAGTAAATGGGGGGGGTCGCTTTGCATGTCTTTTCTTCATATTTTATCCACTACCGCGGTCCCAGGTGGTCTCGCTGTGATGGCCAGATGCCACTGTGCTGAGCTCCATGAGCAGTTGCATTCTGCGACATCTCCTCGTCTGCACAGACTCTCAGCTCATCCAACCCCCTCCTAGCAGCAGTGCTTGAGAAGGAAATGGTTTTCTACCTCCCCTGCTGCGGCAGTATTTAAAGAGAGAAATACATCCTTTCCCCTCACAAAAGAAAACAGGTGGAATCTTTCTAGACTTTTTCCTGTCCCTTCTGATGGCGTTTCAACACCAGACACACACGAAATGAACATCTGTGCAAGGGAATATCCAGGAGGCAAACACCAGCTCATGCACAGTAAAAAATGGAAAGAAATCAAAAATGGCGGTTTGGAATCGGAAGCCAAGTATCCATTCCATTCAAAAGTTGGCTTCAGCCACAGTGAGGACTTTGAAGCTAAGATCCACAAGCAGTGTCTCGGAGCTGGTAGTTGAGGTGGGGAGTTTGTTGAGAAATTGTGAGAGCATCAAAGAAGGGGAACCCCTGTAGCCCAGAATAGGGGTTTGCTCCATTGATGGAGACAAGAACTCCCTGAGCCACAGAAACGCGGTGTGCTCTAGTGAGGTGGAGAACCCCTTGAGACCAGAGGAAAGAGGCCTCTGAACCAACAGAAGGAGGTGGGGTGGAAAGTAGTAAGAGAGAGAGAGTGGCTTTGATCCCTGGAAGAGGGGATGTGTAACAGAAGAGTAGAGCTCCTTGAGCCCAAGACGATGGGAGTGCTCCAGTGAGGGGGAGGAGAACCTGTTGAGCCCCAAAGAGAGGTGTGCTACAGTGAAGAGAGAGAGGAAGAGAGAGTGCCTTGGATTTTCAGTAGAGGGGAAGTCTGACAGAGGAGTTTGGAGGATTCCCTTGGTCCCGGAAAAGGGGAATAAGTAATGGCGAGCAGGACAGCCCCAATAAGGGAGGACTTTTGCGGCACTTGGAAAAGGGAGGAATCCCTACATTCTTAATGGAGGTGGAGAGGCCTTATTGTCACTAGAAGAAAGGATAATAACTGAGCTCTTGAAATCGTGAAGCAGGAGACCTTCCTGTCTGGAACTTTCTGTATAATCATTTGTATAATCATACTTTCAAGGACTGTGTTTCCCAAGAACCTTTTTATTACAGCCATCCTGAAACAATTTCCATGCAATATTCTTAAGTTTTACTTCTACTCAATAAAACATTTTCCTAACCCAAAAAAGGAGAGATTCTTCCAATCAGGGCTAGTAGAATTTGTCAAAACAATGCAGAGGTTGGTGGAAAGAGGCATTCCTAGATACATGGAATTCCCTTGAGGAATTGAACAGGCGGATTAAGTTGGACCTCACTGACCTGCCCCAAACATGTCTGTGATTGCTTGTGTTCAAGGACAAGGAGGACATTGCACAGACGTATGGATTTAAACTGCTCCCATTGGCAGCAGGAAGGACACGGACTGGCATGTGACTTCTTAATTTCTTTCGTGGCTCAGGCGGGCTAACATTAGGCCCAGTAAGGCAACATATGCCTGGGCTTGCCTTTATTCCCATTGTCAAGGATACAAATTGGTGCCCATGAGTTTAGCCATCACAGACCTTTCCATCCACCTTCCCAATTGAGTAAGAAATATTAGACCAGGAAACGGTGGGGAAGAACACGGCCGAAATGGCAGAGTATGGGTAGCGAGCAGGGCTCAAGTCAAGGGTACACGCGAGTTGACGGCGTTCACCCACTTTTTTCAGAGAGTGGACGTCGCCAACCCCCTTATTTTAGAGGGTGTTTAAAATGAGAGAAATTGGATGTCTCTTTGGAATTTACACTGATTACGGGATTCCACGGTCGCCAGGTTCGCAGGCTGGATACTTCACCACTGCACCATATAGCCTGATGAGAAATATCACACAACTAATGGTCAAATGTCACATTTCGGGACTGCATGTTCCAGAAAAAACATTGTTGTCAATTCCTGGAGTCTAAAACATGCACACCTTTTAACGTTTTCAAAACCCTATTAGAAGAAAATATCCTCTCTTGATATTTTGTGTCTTGATTTTATGAAAGGCAAATCCCATTCGTCCTGTGACATGTGTATGGTAAGACAAAGTCAATTCAATGACATTTCTTATATTTCACATTGATATGCTAATTTCTGGTGGCAACACATGATATGATATGATAGGTTATTTATAATGCCCTTAACATCCAGAGGTTTCTAAGCCCGGACCCGGGGATTGAACCTGTGCTGCTCCGTCTAGTCTTGCTTCCAAGGTGAGCACGTTGCCGCTGAGCTATCCTCCCGAGATGTCCAATTACTTATGTTAATGAGTCCCCCAACTGTTTTTAGGACTTGACCCCTAACTAAGCCAAAATAGCATAAAAAGTGAGATTCATATGGAATGAAGGATGTTTACCTGAGCTCTAGAGAGAAGTTAGTGCACCAAGTCTAGTTAATAGTAGGAGAAAATTCAAGGAACTCCATGGCAATCCTCACACATAGAAACGGGGAAACCCGCAAGCTCCAGACATGGAGGAACAGTCGACAGACCGACAACATAAGGACGGGGGAAGAAGTCTGCGTAATCCGGTTTAGAACTGATGTGAAGACCTAGCAACAAACGAAAAAAGTATTGGGGTTAAGTGACCAGAAGTCAGGCTATGGAGGGAAGGAAGCAGAAGCATTGACTCCTAAGGGATCAAGAGAAATGTTTCGGGGGCGTATACTCGTTCACAGTAGGAAAGAGGAATGTCAAACAATGCAAGGGTGGTTGGATGGTGATGGGGATCTGGTGGCACGAATACAGGGCGAAAGAGGGAAGGGGTCCAGGGTGGCGGCAAAAGTATGAAGGACAATGAGTCGATCTTATACAAGATCACAGAACGCCGCGGCTGAAGATGAATCTTCGTTGAGGCGCGCCGGCCCCTCTGCATCTCCCTTAAACATGTGAGGGGCGGCGTTGCAAGTAGCATGCGCAGATGCCTCCCTGCGCATGGAACGCTGCTCATCGTAATGTGGTTGTAGGGCCTGAAACGCCTCTGCGTGGATCAATGGTAAATGGTATGTAGGTGAACAAGTTTAACCCAGACCTTACAGAGTACACCAGGGAAAATCTACGTCTTTAATGAGACCCCGGCTGAGGGGGTGGGGGGCGTGGTCCAGTACTCTGAGTTACAATCCTCGCTTTGGTGGCGGATCAAGAGTGTTTGGTCCCCTTGGAATATATATAGAACGGGATAAGGGATTCTTGGAGAATATGTTTCTGGTTGTTATTATGTGAAATGAATGCTCTGGGGAATTCTGGTCTTTCCATTTTAGGTTCCACGGGGGATACGGCAGTCTACATCGTCTTTTCCATCTTCTGGTTTTAGTCGTCCTATTGTGAGCATCCTCATGCAGTCGGGGAGTGCTCTAGTCTGTAAACCCTCACTCGACACCGTCTGAAGCGGCAGGACCAGATCATCACATCAGGGCATTTTACACCTGACCTTCCCTTACTTTTTTCCGTTATCTCGCTCGTTCCATTTTTCACAGGGGCGGGAACTTATTCTATGATCTTGAGTCTCCCCCAGTGCTGCCAATGCTGCCATTAACTAACATAGTCACTTTCAGCGGAGCCAGAAAGAGGCCGCCAGCATCATCCTGCATTGCCGGTGACCATTCTCGCGTCTTCATCCTTTTTTGACAGACTAGATCCAACTCTGTCAGCTGCGTTATCACACTTCCTGGTTGTGCACTGTCTGGATCCGTCCCTACTTGTGCATCAGGAGCCTCGTGCAACAGTGTTCTGTTTAGTGATAACCCTCTCCGTTTTACAGGATTTTCATGGGCCTTTAGTCCAACATCTTGATTGGTGTCTGAAATCGTTTTATCCACTGCAGCAAAACAAGCAACCGACCAGACATCTCTAGAAACCAGCAACTCCTGAAACTCGGTGGAACCACAACAAATCATATGGTCCTTGACACCAAATGCACGAGCACCAAACTCCTGGGAGGTCTTAAACCCCAGGTCATCCTGGCTAAGGCAATTACCCTAGAACCAAAGCACAAATCCTCAATTCTAAACAGACGGTTGACGCCCAAACTCGGTCTCGGTCCGCCCAACCCTTGAAAGCTTCTGCAGCCTCAGACACTGTTTCAATCCGACCGAGGATGGTCCAGTAAAAGTGGGAACCACCATCAGGGAAGAGGCATTATGGTAAATCATCATACTGTGCAATCTTCATGTCTTCCGGAACTCCCAAGGGTCTTGATGCAACACGGACAGCGGGACTGATCCTTTCTTTCAGACAGAAGCAAAAAGATGAGAATTCCTCCCTCCCGTTGTTGAACCCAGCAAGTCCTACAAGAGGCCCCAAGAGGAGAAATTCCAGAAGGTCCAGTGTTGGAACACAACAGACCAGGTGATCCCAGCCCTGATAGAGTTCCGCTTGACCTCTAAGGACGACGTAGTCTCCATTTCTTTTGGAAAGCCATGAAAGCCCCATGAGTTTAAGGGGGCAGTTGACAATTTCCCAGTCATTTCTGGGACCACCCTCTCCCCATCCTTTAGGGACAGGGTTGGGACCTATCGTATATGCAAGACGCATTAGTGCCCGCCGAGAGCCACATCAGATCTCCAGTGCGTAGCTCAATACCGACGGCAGCAGTCACATGACGTCACCATGACAGCGGCGCGCAATCACTTGCCTTCAAGGCACTGGGAAGGAGTAGGTACCCTCCAGGAATTGATGCTTGCTATGTTCCTGTCTCTTCCCGCTCTCTTCCTTCTGCACCTTTTCCTTGGACTCTGCACACCGTGCAAATAGAGCTGCGCGCCTTATGTCTGGCTCTGCCCGGAATTACCATAACGACCTTGAACTTCAGATTTAAGCAAAACACTTGCACAGACCATAAGTCAGAGCTCAGGCAGTGCCCTGCCTGGCGAAGCAAGACAATTGGATGATAAATCGCCCATCACTGTGGCGCCTGATTTTCATCTGAAGGAGTGAATTCTGAATAAATGAAAAAACGTCTTCCCGCCGCAGCCTGCAATGGGCAACACTGCACCAGGGAGGCTGGACAGGAATGCAGCGCCAGGCCCGTTAATTCATGTCTATTGCCTCCTAATGAGAGCCTCTGGCGCACACCCTTGCAGGCCAGACGCATTTATGAAAGATGACTCAGCAGTTTTGTCAATGAAGATGCGTCATCCCTTACAATTCAAGTGAGGGTCACCCTGATCTCTGGGAGGGCGTGGAGATGCACTCACGCATCTGAAGGGACCCCGGCCTCCACTGGAGACCACCCGTGCAGACAGTGCGGTCTCAGAGAACTCTATGGTGCGTTCATAAGTTCTTCCCCAAAACCCATGTCTGCAGTCCTATCTGTCAAATGTGTGTCATTCTTTTTAGGTGACAGTGTTTTAGGTGTTGTCGCCGTGGGCACTCATTTTGTTCAGTGTAGGTGGAAAGCCACGTCCCAGTGTGATGGGTCCAGCCTCCTGAGCCCCAACACCCACTGCCTGACCTACCACTGCCATTTGCATTGTCTCCAGGCGCTCAGTCGGGTACGTTAGGCAACTAGGCAGAGGGAAATGCACAATAGCTTTGCTGTTGTGTGGATGCGTGCAGTTCAGATGTACACTGCTCCTGTCTGGGATTCAGAGCTGCCGTGGGTCACTCTCGCTGGGGCTCCATCACGCAATAGGGCACGGTCGCATTGCTAGCACGGTCACTAGCTATCACGCATAAATGTCTCTCGAACTCCGCCCCAAGATACCTCTCGCTAAAGTTCACAAAAGCAACCTCGGCGAGACCGACTTGTACCTTGAACACTCATCGCTTTATCACCCCGAGATTCAGACTGAAAAGATCAGGGGGGCTCAGCTTCCCAGTCTTTGCCTCCAAGAACTGGAATGCCTTACTGCTGGCACTAAGAGTGGAACAATCACACTGGACATTCCGCAAGCCCCTCAAAACTTTGCTATTTGACCTCGATCCGACCCTGGTGGTAGTTTTATGCCAATGAAACTGATTCCTTCCAATGTCTGTTTTCCTGTGCCTATGTAATTTATGCAACTAGTGCCTTGATGCCTAAGTGTTTGCACGCTTTATTAATGGTAAAATAAATAAATAACATGCCACCGACGATTTGCCTCCGTTCTGAGAGTGTGGTGGGACGATTCTTAGGGGGCATGAGGGTGCCCAAACAATTTGCATGCTGTGGTCGAAGTGTACGAAAAGTAGTGGTGGAACTATTTTCCCTGCTGGCCTTACCCTGCTTCCCTCAACCCCTATCACCACACCCCCTCCCACGCTCAATCCAAACCCTCAAACACACCTGCTCTTTTAGGGAACGTTCAGTGCAGTGTGCTGAAGTGCACGTTTCAACTTCTTCCTACACTTTTATTTTGAAACTAAATAATTCCGGAACGGTTTCTTCATAAAATCAATGTATAGAAACAGTAAAACTTAATTTAAAAAAGTAGAGGAGCACCGCTCCCAACCGCTCCCGCCCACTTCGACCAATGTTTGCATGAGCCCAACAAAGGTTGCGGGGGAACCTGCCTATGAAATCTGCACAGTTAGAGTTCAAACTGACCCAAAAGTTCTCTTTCTGCTGTTATCTTTCTCTTAGTTTTTCTCATGTCTGCCTCCTCCTGTCTCTTTATGCCCTTCTCTTTTTCTCTCCCCCTCCTCTTTACCACGGTTTTCTTCTTCCTGACTTCCTATTCCTTTCTCTCACTCGCTTTTTCTCGATTTTGCTACTCCTGTTTCTTGTGTCTCGCTCATTCTTTCCCTCTCGTTTTCTACTCTCTGTCTCTCTCCCTCTTTATGCCTCTCTGTGTATATCTCTCGCTCCTTTTTTCTTGTTTTTTTCCCCTCTTCCTGTCCCCTTATGCCCGTGTCTCTCTATTTCTCTTCTCTTCCCTTCTCTTCTCTTGTTCTTACCCTCTCGTTTCTCTCTCTCTATCTCCCTCTCACTCCGGTGTTTTACTCTTCCTGATACTCCCTTCTCTTCCCTTCCCTTCTTTTCTCTACTTTTCTCGTCTCTCATTCTTCGCCTCTCTTCTCTCTCTAACTCCCTCTCACTCTCTGCCCTTGCCTTCTCTTCTTTTCTCTTCTTTTCTCTCGTTATTCCCCTCTCTGTTCTCTCTCTCTAACTCCCTCTCACTCTCTGCCCTTGCCATTCCTTGCCTTCCCTTCCTTCTTTTCTCTTCTTTTCTGTTCTTTTCTCGTCTCTCATTCTTCGCCTCTCTTCTCTCTCTAACTCCCTCTCACTCTCTGCCCTTGCCTTGCCTTCTCTTCTTTTCTCTCGTTCTTCCCCTCTCTGTTCTCTCTGTCTAACTCCCTTTCACTCTCTGCCCTTGCCTTCCCTTCCCTTCTTTTCTCTTCTTTTCTCTTCTTTTCTTTTCTCTTCTTTTCTCTTCTTTTCTCGTCTCTCATTCTTTGCCTCTCTTCTCTCTCTAACTCCTTCTCACTCTCTGCCCTTGCCTTCCCTTCCCTTCTTTTCTCTTCTTTTCTCTTCTTTTCTCTTCTATCGTTCTTCCCCTCTCTGCTCTCTCTCTCTCTGTCCTTGCCTTCCCTTCTTTTCTCTTCTTTTCTCTTCTTTTCTCTTCTATCGTTCTTCCCCTCTCTGCTCTCTCACTCTCTGCCCTTGCCTTCCCTTCCCTTCTTTTCTCGTCTTTTCTCTTCTTTTCTCTTCTATCGTTCTTCCCCTCTCTGCTCTCTCTCTCTGCCCTTGCCTTCCCTTCTCTTCTTTTCTCTTCTTTTCTCTTATTTTCTCTTCTATCGTTCTTCCCCTCTCTGTTCTCTCTCTCTCTGCCCTTGTCTCTCGCCCAATGTTGTCTCACACTCTTTGCATCATGTTTCTGGCTCTTTCTCCCTCTCTCTGCCTTTCTTCGACTTCTCGTTTACCGATTGCATAATAAATCATTCGGGGGTGGGGGGCGGGTCCCTCATCTGCATCTCTCTGTTTAAATTATGGAAAAGACCCACCAGAATTCCCGCTGCAACCCCCAGTTGGAGAGACAGCTGCGTTGCCAGGCGCGTGCCCCTCTCGCTCTGCGAAATGGGGGGCCGCTACCCTGCGACCCCGTTGCATGCTGCCCTGCAAAAGGTCATTCACTTTAGTGGGTGGGTCTTTTGTACATGGTCATTGCCTCTCGGTTCAGTAATTGCAGGGTTATGCCCACGTGCCATGGAACTGGTCGAATGCCAGGCACTGGGCGGCGACTGCAGGGCAAGGCATTATTCTACGGCTATATATATTGTTTTTAATTGCTGTGCCCCGCACAGTGCTGCAGCCGGGCTGCCTCTCTAATGTGATACATGTGCAGACCATGTACCTACCAGCTGAAAGTTACACATGTATTCATTGCCACGCGCGGCTGCCGTTTAGCGTTTCATAATGCCATGCCCTGGGGCTGCCTACGTGCGGGGAAAATGACTTTTAAAATACACACCACTTGTTATCAAGTTCCCCTGGTGCAGCTCCCGCAAACTGCTTTCCTGCCAGCCTGCACTATTAATACTATTCTGCTTTACACAGGCAGCAAAAGCACCCCCCAACTGCACAAACTGCCTGTGGCCGCTGCCTCCTTTACTGGGAATCTATGTTCTCTCTCTGTTGCTAGCTGGCCATCTAATAGAGGACAAATGTGTCAGCTGTCAGTGCATCGCCAACAGAGCTGCCAGGGTTGCCCAAAATAATATCAAATGATCAGAGTCTCTGACATCACCGGCCTTTCAAATCCTTTCAGTAGCTTCGGTCACAGGTTGCAAGTGCAATCGTGCTGACTCCGCCTTTCAGCTTTCCAAGGGTATTGAAGCAATAAACCGTAGCGCGCCGGGGCGTTACCGGCTCGGGTAATGCCCCAGGCCAGTTAGAAGCCTGAGTGAAGCAAGGGCTTTAATGTTAGTGATAATGTCCTCACCCGATAATTAACGCCCCCAACCGGAGAGGTTTATTCCTATTAGTATCCCCGCACATTAAACCGGGATACCAATCGTTTCTTTTTTTCAAGTTGAGAGACGGCGTGTTTGCTGTTTCTCAACTTGAAAAACAAAATGGCCGCCATGGATCATGGAGAAAGGACCTGCAGATAGTCCATTCTTCCTTTCCATGACGGCCATTGCAGAGACAGTGTTCCCGGCACCAGCAAGAGACGAAGGAGCGCCAGGTAAGTGGGAGTGGGGGATGGAGGAGTGCGGAGGGTGCACTGTCCTTAGTTCCGGGGGAGATGATGGCGCCCTCTCGTTTTCGAGGAGCCTTAGAGCGGGTTTTAACCATGTTGTAAAACCACCGTTCTGAGCCTCCCCATTGTCTGGGAGGCCGCCAACCCCCCCTCCCCGCCCCGCGAGCCATTTACTAATAAAAGGAATGTCTTGATCTGTTTAATAACTAAGCCTTCTAGGCCACGCCTAGTGCCTGATGGCCTCACCAAGTGTTGTGCACCCTGTGCACCAAGTTTAAAAGCCTGAGCACGGCAAGGGCATTTAATGAGGTTTACGGACCCATAACTCCCAGTACGGCCTGAGGGTATGGTATGTATGGCTATCATAACCTGTGTAGTTCTTGATTGCATATAGTATATACAAGTTGTTATCAGGGTTGTGGGTGAAATGCACAAAGTTTCCTCTGCAGAGAAATTGGTGTTCTGAGTAAAATGCACCCGAAATTTCATTTTTGGTCTGACATTTCTGATTTCAGACCAGCATTTTGGCTAATCAGGGTTCGTGAAATTATGCTGCCCCTGCCATTGGCTGAAATTATTGACAAAAATCAAATATTTTGCGTTAAAAATCAAATTTGGTGAAAAGTGGCAGGCTGTGGGAAAATGTGCCCAACCAGCAAAGCTAAATTGGAGAACATTCTTTGAAGATTTTTTGAATTTCCACTTCACTGCTAGTAATTTCGCCCACCTCTAGTTGGTTGTCGGTCACAGGCAACTGGCTGCAGGTGTGTTCTGCGCTGCCAGTAGCCTTGAAATGCAATGTTCTGACCAATCCTCAGTCTACATGAACCAATCTGCAGGCAACCAATCACACTGTGTAGAGCAGGCAGATCATCCAATGAGAACAATCTGGGAGCATTCCTAGGGTTGCAAATAAGCTTTATAGACCCAGACCAAGTGCTGCTCCGGGCATAAAGCCTTACACGTAGGGCTTATAATAGGGCTTATAATGCCCAGTACAGCACGAGGTCCAGGTCTATAAATCAATTACAACCCACTTTTGGTATTAAAATTAACATGGAGGCGCACAGGCCTGCCAATATCATATTAATCTGCCTGGGTGGTTGTAGGGATATGGCCGCAGGTACACTACACGTTGCAGAGACTTGGAACACGGTGTGCTGCCGGCTATACGAATCTGCAGGTTACTGCTGGCTGCAGATTGTCCAGTGATTGCCTTTGTTGCTACCCTCGCCTTCTCTAAGAATGCTCAAAATGCAGTCACTGGCCCGTGGTCTGTAGACTGCATCCAAGCAACCAGATAGAAGGAGTAGCAGGGCCCACGTGGCACCCTCTGCTTCATAAGCCCTCTTCAAAGCCATCAAGCACTGCACCAACCCTCAGCCCGACCCACCCATAGAACAAAGCATTGGAAAATCCTGCCATCAACTGTTTCTTTGTCAATAAGTTCAACATGATACGCCAACACAAAGACACCAACGCCACAACTGACAGCACACTACACATTGCATCTCTCAAAAGCACAACTACCTGGACAACTTTCAAGACACCGACTATGGAAGACCTCACTGCCACCTTAGCATCCCTCAAGGCGCATCTTATGCCGACGACATCCTCTCTGCCTCCTTACTCAAAACCCTTCCGACTGAAACACTGCTTCTTTACCTAACAATCATCAACAGCTCCTTAACTCAGAGCAGCTTCCCCACGACCCTCAAGACCAGTAAAATCCTCCGGCTTCTTAAGAAACCAACACTGAACCCTGATGATCTCAGCAACTACCGCCCCATCACCCATCTTACCTTCCTAGGTAAAATCCTTGAGAAAGCAGTAGCCACACAACTCCTCCAACACATTGAAGCCAATAACCCCTTCCGCCCTACCAATCCGGCTTCAGCCACAGGTGCAGCACAGACTACCATCAAGGTGATCAACGATGCGCTTAGAATCCCCCATGATGGCCATCCTTGCATCCTTGTTCTCCTTGACCTCACAGCAGCATTTAACACAATAGACCACACGTAAGTACTCCCCGACAATCTACACCGCTGCATAGGGATCAGCACGATCATGCTCAGCGGGTTCAAATGCAACCTTGCGAAGCGTCACCAACTGGATTCTTCCAGATCACCAACACTTCCCATCACCAGTGTAGACCCACAAGGCTCCATCCTGTCCCCCGTGATCTTCAATCTTTACGTGGAACCGCTCAGAACTCTCCTCGTTCCACCCAACATCCACATCCACCAATACACAGAGGACACGCAGATCTTTCTCAAGATATCCTCCCGTGAAGACATCCACAGACTGCCTCACATTGATCCAATCCTGGATGTCCAGCGCTTACCTCAAGCTCAACACTTCCAAGACTGGATTCCTACTGCTGACCAACAACACTGAACACCCTAGCACATAGCAAGGAAGACTCAAACGGCTTGCGACTAACTTTCTCTCCTTTGGAAAATCAAGCCCTTTATCCCAGAAAACAATTTCAGATGCGCTGCCCAAGCCTTGGCCCTTTCCCACCTGGAAGACGGCAATGCCCTTTTGGAAGGCCTTCCAGTGACTACCCTAGCACCCCTGAAATGTGTCCTTCATGCTGCAGCATGACTCATCAAAGGACTCTGCAAATTCAACCACATCACCCGACCCTCATTGAACTGCACTGGCACCCACTGCCCAGCCTGTATCATCATCAAATCCTGTTGCATCAACTACAAGGCGGTCATCCTGAACCCCCCTCAGCTACCTCACTGAGAAACTAAGCGTCTCCGGAGGCCGGCGATCCCCCAGAAGTAAGGAAATATGCAGACTTGAATTGCAACAGTGTAAGAAGGAAAGAACCAGAAGACAGGGCTTCTCTGTCTACGCTCCAAGACTCTGGAACTTCCTCCCTGTCAACATCAGACTTGCCCATCACTTCTACAGTTCAGGAAAGAGCTCAATACCTTTCTCTTGAGAGAATGGTTCCTCCTTGACTGCTAGAGCCACATAACTTGCACACCCCACCCTACCTGAGACTCATTGATGTGCCCCTGGGCCCCAGCTGGTTGCTTGTAGATCCGTTGCTGCCAATTGCCCGGCCTCACCCTCCCTGTTTCGTTTTCTCCACTTCCCTCACTGTGTTCTCCCCCCATGATTGTAAAGTGCTCCGTTGCTAATAACAATGAGGGACGACATGAGTGTTCAAATGAATGAACCGTCACCTCAGGGCGACAAGCTCACCCACAATACCAAGCAGGTTCTGTTTGGGCGCAGCAACCACTTAACCTGGACTGCTTGGACCATTGGTGCTCACCCACATGCCTTCTGCAGAGTGCCGTCTGAGCGTTCAGCCTCGCTACCAAGCGTTGGGCCGTGTAGGCTTTCATTGTAACTAAATACGTCATATTGCCCTTTAGCGCTGCTATAATTTAGTCTATCCCTTGATTGATTGATGATTGATAGTTTATTAGCATAGCGTCTATACGCATGTGTTTGAAAGCGCTTAAATTCCTTAATGCGCGTCAAAACATTATCAGCAGCGGAAGCCAATAGGAAAATGAGCATTTGCCAATATTTGTCAGAGGTAACACGAGGGACAGAATTAGAAAGGAAGCCTGGGGTGGGGTGGGAAATGGAAACACCGGTTTAGGCCCACACACCACATTTATGCACACACACACACACACACCCTCCCAAAACCGAGGGAATGTCAGACCGGCGAGTCCAACGCCTGGGTGTGCCCTCAAGGTGTGGCCCTCCCGACTGGAAAGCAATCATGTGAACACTCCGGGGGGTGGGGGGGGGGTGCTACGCATTCTCGTGGCCTGCTCTCTAGGGAGCTGTGCTATTAGTGAAGGGGCGAGCTGCACTGATGTATCCTGCCCAGGGAGGGGTGTTCTCTGCTCCCTGTACTCCTGACCTTAACTTCCCAAAACAGGCGTTTTACATGTTTCCAGTCAATGCAATTACACAGATAAACTAATGTTCACATTGTTTTATTTTTTATTAAGTAATAGCCTACTTAAAATCTATATGATGAGTACCGAAGAAAGGTCCGAACGATAAGAACGTTATTAATTAATATATTTTCAGACTCTCGCACAAGAGAATGACTGCATTGGTCTCACCCACTGCGCCAACAGTTGAAGCGAGCTGCACCATTCAGAAACAGGGCTTAGACAGGCAACCGCATCCGTATTCCCCCTAAAAACATCCCTGGGGGATACCTATTGCTTGGGTTATCCCCGGTTAACCTCCAGGAACCTTAACCTGTTTAGGCACTCCTATAAAAAGGGCTTCTAGAAATCCGAAACTCCCTCGAGGGCAGATCTTCAATTCAATCTCATCCATTTATAAACTACTTTATCAATTCTGCACCTCTTGTCATCAACATAAAGGAACTCAACGTTGGCATGTATGAGGTTTTACATAGTACAGAGTTTAACATGTTATATACCTAAAGCAATCCTTCCCCACCATGCCGAATTAACAATCATTTTAATCTAAATATCATCTGTGAATGAAGTTGCTCTCTTTCCCTTAGCGTCATCATGCATTGCCATTGCCCTGGCTACGAGCATGTGTGAATCACTGCAGTAAACTACTGCCTCTCTCTACCGGTCCCTCATTATAGATCCACCGACAACACAATGTAATTAACAGCTGTGTTTTATGGTGTGGATTTTAATCCAGAAACACATTTCAGGGATGTTCACTGTTACTCCAATATATTCAGAAAATACTCCGATGGTGGTGCGAGTAGACGACGGGTGGTATCTGCGGGTAGGCCCGATGCAAGTTTATTACCTCAAATGTTCAGCAATCGATGCTTGTACTCCGTGAAGACCCAACTCCTGTGGTGGAACTTCCTGACTGCAGGGAGTGGAGTGGGGGTACGGGGGGTGAGCAACCTGGACAAGCAAAGTGGCAAAAGAACTGTAGTCAACATTCATGCATCAAACGATGGCCACTCACAAGAGAATCTTGAACACACAAACGATGGCCACTCACAAGAGAATCTTGAACACACAAACGATGGCCACTCACAAGAGAATCTTGAACACACAAACGATGGCCACCGAAAAGAATAGCATATAGACAGTAAAGATGGCCACCTAGACCGAGTGTGGTATACACCTCAAAGATGGCCGCCCACACACAGTGTTGAAAATGGACAACATTTGGAGGGGGATCCCACAGGGGCCAGGGTGGGGCTGGAGTATGGAGAAGGGGCGAAGTTCCGAGAGGCGGAGTTTAGAGGGGGCCGAGCTGGCAGTTGGCCTCCGATCAAAGGAAATGTTCCACATAATAGTTTAAAAATGGCACAATTTCTTTCATGCTGCTTCTTTTCCCAAGACCATAATATACATCAATTCCACTTTAAGCTGCCCCCACCTTCGCAGGCTTGGTAATGGAATCTACTCATTGTGCAAGGTGGGCTCGCACAGAGCACATTAGCTACATACCGCAGCACGGCGAGCGCGTTGTTGTTTTTTGAAATATCGTGCGCTTTGGTTTGTTCGATGGGTTGTTTTGGCTGAGGCTGGCCGGATCCCGAGATCCGGCTACACATCCGATGCCGAAACTCGGATCCGGCGAGAGCCGGCCCATTGGCCAGCTCTGCCCATACATAGCAAAATAAACACATCGAAGATGGCCACCAAGACAGAGTATTATAAACAACTCATAGATGATGGACTCTCCCACCCCCATCAAAGATGGCCTCCCGAAAGGAATACCATAAACATATCATAGATGCCCACTTGGACGGATTACGATAAACACCTCAAAGACAGCCTCCATGCATTGTGAAATAAACACATTCAAGATGGCCTCCGAGACAGAGTATGACAAACATTTCAACGACGGCCACCCAAGCAGGGTAGTATAAGCACATTATGATATGATAGGTTATTTATGACGCGTTCAATACCCAGAGGTTTCTAAGCGCGGACCCGGGGAAATTGAACCTGTGTTGCTCCATGTCGTCTTGATTCCAAGGCGAGCATGTTGCTCCTGAGCTATCCTCGCGGGACACCCACACTGCATATCAGAAACACATCAAAGGTTGCTACCCGGTCCAGTATCATAAACACTTGAATGATGGCCTCCTGGATAGAGTATCATAAACACAACAAGATGGACGCCTGGATGGAGTGTTGGTGGAGCTTTGCAATAGCCTTGAACTAAAGTTGTCTCTTGAAAGCAGAAGGGCTCGTTCTTGCTGAATTCTCACTATCCCTCCTTCTGTTCCTGAACCAGGATCAATGCAACAGATTCCAGATCCCCCTGAGAGTTGATCTAGTAAAGCATTCGGAGGATCACATTCACTTAAGAACCTCCCTTTTAAGAATTGACTTTCCGCCGCACTGCTTTAAAGTCTCCCAACTCTCCAAAACAGCCGAGTCGAGCGGATCTTGAGCTGAGTATTGGAATGATGCTAGACCCAAGCTAAGGGAACTTCTCCAAGTGGCCACCGCGGTACGGACCCAGTCCAAGCACTGGCAGCCTTCTTTCCATCGCAAAACAGGAACCATCAACGGGCGACCAAACCCTTGCCCATCAAGGCTCTGGAATCTGGACTAATCAGCCAGCTTCAGCCCTGCACCTGACTCATGGGCCAGTCTGCTAGGACATTGGCTGTCTTCTCCATCTCTAGACTGGTCGCCTGCACGTCCACAGGCCCTGTGAAGCAACCCCTGCCATGCACACGCTATGGCTTCTAGGGCCGGAAAGAACAGCATCACATCTCAGGGCCTGATGGCTTTCCTCTTTCTGACCAGAGTGTTGTGTATTCGATTGGGCGGCTAAACTGGCCTACCATATTATACTCAGTGCTTCGACTATAAAGTATCTAAAATAAATTGCAGCCTTTTTGACAATAAGGTGCCAGGACTTATTGATTTGACCACCTTCTGAAACCAACACTATTCCCCTGTATACAGAGCTTATCCTTGATTAGGCCACTCTGGAGTCAGGCTTGGCAGTCACAGAATGAACCTGCCTGAGTTTAACCTGGAGCACAAAGTGTAGAGAGTCCCAGACTAATAAACCATCACCCCCATGTTCTTAGCATCTGTTTCCCACTTTCCCCTGCTCTTATCTTACCCTCACTCATTTTCTTTCTTCCCACAGACTAGGGGTCTTATACCCCTTATACCCCTGGCGGGTGCATCGTTTGCCTCTCCAGGCTAGCCTAGGCACTCTGACAGCACTACTACAGTGGGGATTTGGCACAGTATAAAAGCATGTTAACGTAATAAACTTTAACACATGGCCTTTTGTTGTGCTTCAATGTGGTGTGGTGGCCGTGTTGTAAACACATATTTAAACTTTACAGTTGAAATAAACCATGGGGAAATGACCTTGACAATACACACACACAATTATGTTGCAAAAGAATGCTGTGTAGATGTGTAAATACCATTGTGCATCTCTGGCTGGACAGGCCCAATATGTATTTAAACATTCATTGGCACAACACACCCACGTCATTTTTCTGAACCCATCTACTCCTTACCCGCCACCATTCCCTATTCTGTGTCTTCACACATCACACTATGTGTGTATTTGCTTGCATGCATATGCTGTGATTAGTGATTAAAACAAAAATCGTTTGTGAACCACAAAAATACAATTTGAAATTAAACCAAAACTTGTGTGGTGCAGTTCATGTGTGAAAGCAACCCATCTATGTGTAGGGGGAATGCTCGCTGCCAAGGGCAGGCCTCTTTTTTTATTTTAACATTTTTAAAGCGCTCACACAGCCCGCGGGCAAGGAGGCGCTGAAATGACTAAGTGGCCAATACGGGGATCGAACCTGCGACCTTGGCGTTAACAGCACCTCGATTTCATGCATGGGCATTCAAGGCAAAGGCTGCCTCCTGCATTCACACTTTTTTGTTTGGGGAAAACGATGTATTCCCCAGTGTAAGGGGGGGGGTAATAGTGCACCCCATTAGTATGCACGAGTGCAGGCACCCTGCGATGCACTAATCACATTGCGCCAGTGCAGGAATTGGGATGGGTTTCCTAAGATTTGGAATCCAGAAAACATGGTCCCCCCCACATCCCAGATCCGGGGAAACCAAATTAGCCTGTGCCAGTCAGTTCCTTCACACAGCACTGCACCTGCACACACCAGCCCAAGCCCAGCAGTTCCAGATGAACTCCAAAGCTTAAAAGACCTCTTCTGCGGTCTACCTTTTTATTTTGTCTTGCTTCTAAGCGCTTTGAAGTCCAATTAATGTTCGATGGCTGCAGATGAAGCAGTGAGTGGGTAATGGGGAGTGGCAACGGTCTGTGGCATGTTCCTTGAGAGGTGTACATTTTGGGTGATAAGAAATGGCAGAGGACCGTAAGGCTTCATCATGTGTAAAACCATGTCTAAAAGCAGGTGTTCTATATCATGTAATTTCGCTCACCACGTTGCTTTCAGTCTTGGTATACATGTGGGAAACACAAACGATTTTTTGGGGCTCACATTACTTGACATGTTCGTGATTGTAGGCTTTGATTCTGGATGTGGCCAATAAATAAACAAGCATATTGGCTGACCGTGTTATTGTGATGATTTCTATGTTGTCTGGTTGGTTCACTATGTGATTTGCACACGTTTCAAGTCATCTCTTCAACGCAGAGTGCTATTTTAGTACCCAGCTGATTGCACCTGTTACGAGAGTATCAACAGACAGCCAACCCTCTACCCTAGCACCTTCCCCCTTTTCACTCGCACTTTAACCCCCACCCATAGGTGCTAAGTCACCTGAGTTAATCTTAGCCCCCAATCACTTCACTGGGTCGTAAGTCATCCCTGTGTATCGCATGCTCTCTCCTGTGCCCAGTGATATGTGATAAATCGTGAAAAGGGCATCGTGCTTTGGAGGAGAGCAATGCCAGGGCCACTCGGTGTGAATAAAGTCTTCGCTGAGAAGAGCCAGACCGCAATCCCCAAGAGGAATGCCACCCTCAGCCAGTAGGCATGCGGTAGTGTCCTCTCGCCCTGTAGGCACGCGTTTTAGGATTTGCTACCTGTGGACCCAATTGTGAATTACTGACAGGTGCACGTTGCACATTTCCACACGTGACCTAGTGCACATCAAACCATTTCTTTAAAATGGGGGCCATTGTATGTATTGCAATGAGAATGAACTCAGGGGTGTGTCAAATAAAGGCACGGATTGCTTTGATGTTTCCCTCAGCGGTTGTTCCAGTCAAATCTCAAAATAAACGTAATTGCAAAACTATCGCCTCCATGTTCAGCAAAAGGGGGGGGGTGGTAGACTTATACAGTGATAACAGTGAGCTAACGCCTATGTCGCATTTCTTGAAATATATCACCCCACATATTTGTGTTCCTTGACTAATTCAAGGTTTGTTTGTTTGTGTGAACAAGGTCCGTGTACATTTTCACTGCCTGACTTGAAAAAAACGACTTTCCTCTGCTTTTCTTAATTAACTTTAAAATGCTTTTCGAAGCAGCACGCTACAAAAATAGATGTCCCCTGTTTGCAGACAAATGTGCAATGATGCTATCTCCATGTGCAGCCAAACCCGAGTGTGAGTAGGAGGCAGGGCTGGGGGACGCAGAGATGGCACATTGGCTAAAAACCATGAACATAAAAGGGCGCCAAGATGCCGCCTGGTCGCAGACACTTGTCTGTCCCTGTTTTCTTTGTGAAATGCCCTAATTACTCTAAAAGCTCCCTGGCCCAGGCGAGTGTGTGCATCTCATTTATAATGTCCATTATCTTTTATATAAGTAGCCACTTATATTAGTTTACTCTCATCCCTCCCTATTGCTGATGCAGCGGGGCAAGCATAGCGCCCAGAAGCCACTCTGACTTAGTGATCAGTCCGCTATGGGGCGCAATGCTCCTGCAGCTGTGCTAGTGGGCGCTGTTCAACCATCAACCGCGGCTTGCCAAGCGCAGGTCCGTTGGCCTGCACGTACCCAAGTGCAACGAGGCTATTGAGGGGAATCCGGCCTTTCTGCAATCCCCTTTGGACTACTCATCCCATCAGCCCTAGCCAGCAGAGGCATTGATTAGGGTTCATGGGAGTAGTGGTGCAAAACAACATCTGCGCAACCTTAGGTTGCAGACCCATGGTTCAGGAGTCCTGGGAAGAGATGAAAGAAAGCGTTGGCACGTGCTAGACTCGGCGCTGGTTCAAGGTGTGCTTGAAGGGTGTGACTGCACAAGGGCGCCCTCACGGTACAGCAAATAAAGGGTGCCTTGCCTCCAGATCAGTGCCATGTAAATAGCACCTATGAAAGAATGATCTGATTCTTTTAATAGGCGCTGTTTACATGACACTGAGATATAGGCAAGGCACTCTTAAACACATTTTACAACAGCAGGGGGCTCAGTTTTGTTGTTCGGCTGCTACTTTGCCAAACAACACAACGGAGCCCCCTGCTGTTCTGCGTTTGAGGTGGGCGGGATGGGGCCGCACAAATCTCGCACAGGGTGCTGCCAGACCTGGGGCCGGCACTGGCTAGACCCACAGGAAGTTAGAGCCCCTCTCTCTGAATTGGAGTCAGCGAGGGTTGAAAGTTCTATTTAAAATAAAGAACAGCATTTAGAAAGATGAGACAGAACACTTATGTAATGTTTAAGGATATTTATAGCGTGCACTATTACCACCATTGTGGTCCTCTGGCGCTCTGGCGAATCTCAGAAGGAAAGAGGGTGGGAAGAGTTAGTAGGGCTGAGCGGGAAAAGTTCAAGAGAGCTGTGATGTGCTGTTGGCAGCCTCAGTTCGGTTAACACCGTTCGCTGAGCTTAGGTGTGCTTTTCAGTCAGTAGATGTCATGCGTTGTGTCTAATTCTGTCTAATTGTGACCCTTGCTCATATATTTAATTTTGTCTGGACTAGCTAGCACAGAGTATAGTCTATCTAGTTGTGAGATATTGCTCACTAATAGTTATATTGATGTAAGAGATCTGGCACAATCAGGCTATCTGGCACAATCAGGCTAAATGTGAAATGCTGCTGAAAGGCACAATCAGGCTATCTGGTACAATCAGGCAAAATGTGAAATGCTGCTATCTGGCGCAATCAGGCTCTCTGGCACAATCAGGCTAAATGTATAATGCTGCTACCTGGCACAATCAGGCTATCTGGCACAATCAGGCTAAATGTGAAATGCTGCTATTTGGCGCAATCAGGCTCTCTGGCACAATCAGGCTAAATGTGAAATGCTGCTATCTGGCGCAATCAGGCTCTCTGGCACAATCAGGCTAAATGTGAAATGCTGCTATCTGGCGCAATCAGGCTCTCTGGCACAATCAGGCTAATTGTATAATGCTGCTACCTGGCGCAATCAGGCTCTCTGGCACAATCAGTCTAAATGTATAATGCTGCTACCTGGCACAATCAGGCTATCTGGCACAATCAGGCTAAATGTATAATGCTGCTATCTGGCACAATTCGGCTAAATGGAAAATCCCGCTATCTGGCACAATCAGGCTATCTGGTATAATCAGACTGAATGGAAAATCCTGATATCTGGCACAATCAGGCTATCTGGTACAATCAGTCTGAAAGTGAAATGCTGCTCTGTGGCACAATCAGGTTATCTGGCACAATCACACAATCTGTGACAGGTTATCTGCCACAATCAGGCTGAATTTTATGTTATGTTATTTTATGTTAAAGGATATTTATACCGCGCACGATCAACGCCGGAGTGGTGCCTTGGCTCTCTGGCAGATCTGAAAGTTGAGAGGGTAGGATCAGTTGGTGCGTGAGGGTGGATAAAGGTAGAGCGAGATTTGTGGTGTCCTGTTGGCTTCAGTTCAGTTAGCTCCGTTCGCTGAGCATGGGTGTGGTTTCTGGACCTGTGGGCTCCCAAGTGCTGCTGTGCGGTACTGTATGTGGTTTGTTCTGTTGTTGCAGTGCAGTGAAGTGCTTGTGGTTTGGGATGCAGGAGAGTGGTTCTGTTTGTTTAGCGTTTGAGCGGCGTGTGCCAAGATTTGAGGTTTCAGCGGTTGGGTTAGTGGGGTTATCTCATGCTTTCAGGCATCTGTCTTGTCTTTCTTGAGATGGTCTTGCTGTCTGTGGGAGCGTTATCTGGATCATCTGCAATAGAACTGCCAAAATTCCAAGTTTATAGGCCCGAGCGAGGTGAGGGCCTTTAACGATCGACCCCTGGCCGATACTTCTAGAATAGTTGATTATTCCTACTTACAATCCAAGGCAAATCCTCCAGGTGGTAATAGCAACTAAAAAAAGACCACAGCCTGCAGAAAGCGCGGGCCCGAGGAGAGAGCAGGAGGAAGTCAATCGCAGGTGTCAAGGAGACGGTTGGTGTGGCCCCTTTTGAAGCCCTTCCTTCATTTCCATGGCAAATGAGAGAGGCGCGCAGCCAGCATCTGTGGAAAGTAGCAGAAAGGTAGGGAGGGCAGAGGGTGTGGTACAGGCAATGAGGAGCAGATCGTGATGGGTGGAGGTGGTAGGCAGGGAGCTGCGGGCCACTGACCGGCCATGTACAAGCCCGGGCTTAGACTGTGAGATTCAGCCGAGTATGGAGCAACCTGATTGGCTGGCGTGACTGCCCAGGGTTCTAATAAAAGAGCAAACCTGATAATGCAGTGAGAGAGTGCACGGAAGAAGCAGTGGTTGGAATGAGCAGCGCAATCGGTCCACAGCGCCACTCCAGTGAGCAATGGCGACTGCCGGAAGCTGGACACATTTCCGGGCTGCGAGTTATCCAGGCAGCCTGAGAAAGTCCAGGGCTTAGAGCTGCAGGGAAATGAATGGCGGCTTTTAGCAAAGTCTCGGATGCTGGCAATTTGCTGAATGGAGTGTGGGGAGGCATTCCCCGTGCCTGGCACAGCCGGGCCATAAATCCCCGCCATTAGATCCGTGTGTTAAACAAAAGGATCAATTGGGGAGCCGTGCAGATAAATGGCTGTGGTGAACAGGGTGGTATTTTAGGGCTCCGATGGGGCAGGCGGAGGGGAGGCCTGCAGCATGCGGCGCATCGGTAGTAATTGCGAGATGCCGTGTTTAGAAATGCACGCAGACCCAGCAGGAAGGGACTGCATGTGCAGATAGTACAGTGCATTCAGAGAGACGCACAGGGTGAACATTAACAAATTAAAGGGACACCACATTCAAACAGTGCATGCAGAAAGGATATTCAAAGACTAAGCACGGAGATAATAAACAGACTGCAGAGACAAGCTGCCAACTACAACGGTGTGAAGCCTTAGCTTTTTAGTTTGTTAGTAACAAAATTAAGTGCATAATTCAGTCACTGAAAGAGAGGCCTCCTAATCAGAACCCCCACTTCACAATGCGCTAAGCCAAAAACCTAGTGCATGCATGTGCCTTTGCTGTGGCAGGCTCCTGATACCTCCAGCAACTGCACTGCAATGGCAGCAGGACTGTTTTAAAGGTGACATGTGCATTCCTGACAGCTTCGGGAACACAAAGTTCCAACATCCCGGGGCAGCTTTCCTATATACTGCACCTCTGATTTAAAACATAATCATTGTGTTCCCTAGTGAGCATGGTGGCGCATTAAACTGGATTGTGTCTCCCAGCATCACAGAAGTCAAGAAACAGCTTAGAAAACTGATTTCCCATCTTGAGACATTGCTCAGGTAGCTTGTCCACGTTCGGCTAACTTCGAGCCGCTACATGACCAACAGTGCTGCTTTGGCACTCGTTATCTCTTCAAACCACTCACTTGCTCTTTATGTCATCAAACGCAGACTCCACCCATTGAAGCAGACCACCGTGTCCTGACCTTCCTGGTTCGTCTAAGAGGAAGCCGCTTATTCCAACCCCAATCTAGCTGCTGGAAGCCATTGTCTCCCCTGTCTCGAACGCCGACTCGACCCAGCAGAAGTATCTCGCCGTGGACTCGACCACTGAACGGCTGGAAGAAAAGAAGAAGAAAAAGGAAATCCATGCCTCGACTCCGACATTGGGTAAGCGTGTCTCATTTAAAAGTTTATTTAGATCATGCAGTCCGCAAACAACATCAAATACAGATTGTTTATATATCACAAGAGCGAGTAATCCATACACAATACTAGAGGCCTAACAACACCACAACAGGCATGAACTCAACCTGTAATACGGAAAAAGAAAAGTAAAAAACAGCATTTATAGCATATTCAACCAAAGTCTGCAAAAGTAACAAACAAACAAAAAACCTGACGTTTAAAGAGGCAACAAAAGATAGGGTGAAATGTGTACAGAATATAAAACAGATAAACCATAGACTTCAAGGAAGAGGCCCCAGATAGCCTTGAAGATATCAAGGTCCCCTTTAAACTTGTGAATGGTCTTCTGAAAAGTAGAAAGTGATCCATCCCTCTGTAAATTCTAGTAGTTGACTTCCTGGCACGCAGAATACATTTCTTAGCCGACATACCACCGCTGAACAGCCAGGATCTACCCGCTTTGGGCAAATCACGCACCAGCTTGTTATCTCCGATGATAAAGACAGAAGTCTTCGTTGGAAAATTGGTTTCCAGGATTAGATCAAGTCTTCCAGACATGTGTATCCAGAATTGTTTTGTCTTGGGACACAGCTAAATCATGTGTATCGATGCCCCTTTTAGTCTTTTGCATCTCCAACAGCGGTCCCTGTCACCCATATTTCTTTTGAACATCCTATCTGGTGTCCAATAACCACGATGCAGGAGCGTAATCTGACCGGCCCTTAAACCCCAGTCCAGTGAGGTAAAGTGAACATTATTGCGGCATCTCAACTAGCTATCAGGCCACGCATTTTCATCAAGTTCTTGGTTTCAGAGGTGCAAGCATTCTGTCATTTTCTTCCATGCCAAAAATCAGTCGAAGGATGACGCAGAGTAGGCAGTAGACGTGCAAGCTTCCATTAGCAGCCACAGATCCTTACTAGAGTCCAGACCAGACATATTTTCCAGAATGTCACTGAAAATTCTCCGTAGTTTGCGGTATTCTGAGTAAGTACAGCCAGCCGAGTCGTGCTTCTGACACAAACAACCATAAAGGGTCCATTCTCCATTTTCAAGCTGGTCACTAATGTAACGAATCCCACTCAGATACCAGCTCGGCCATTGAAGACT